>NW_027555847.1:277915438-280315438 GCF_003287225.1 Phascolarctos cinereus | reverse complement strand
ATTAAGTTCTTAAGCCTGCCATGTTGAGTCATCACACCTTTCTCACCACATGTGTTGTGAATGCAAAGGTGAGGCAAGCTTTGCCAAAGTTAATTAACATTATCTTTGCTAAATAGCTTGTCTATGCTATTAAACTTTTTGCTAAATATTATTTATTAGTATTACATTTTTTAACATTCTGGAGCCTAAACTTCCAGACAGGCCTAGGTTAGACCTTGCCTGGATTATCCTCAAAAAATTACTGTCTTTTCATCTTTAAATGCAAATGTGGAAGAAAAGGCCAACAGATAACATCTTGCTCCACACCAATTATCACCATGGTGTCCCTGAAAAGAGGAAGAGGCATCCCTAATATGTCAGAGGGTCAACTATTCTTCTATAAAAGGGGAGGCTAAGATGTCATCTTTGAGGAACTATTATATTGCCATTCTAATGTGGATATGGATGTGGAGGACCACAGCACCTATTTCGCCTACATATCCTTCCGCCTCCTTCACCCTCATTTTCACCTGGACAAAAAGAACATTCTTTAATAAATCTCCTTTGGAACATAAGTCTTTTGTATAGATTTTCTCCTTTATTATCCCTAAAATGGATGCTGTTACCACATAATCACTTACCAGGAGAGGACTTTACTACCAAATGTAAAAGTTTAAACCAGTTAGAGAAAATAACCCGAATTTAAGCATACGTTGAGAATCTATGCCCCTCATTAGGAACATATTATACTTCCTACCAGTCGAGATCAGCAACTCTTCTGCAACTAATATCAGAAGTACCTGGAGAGTGGTAATGCTAAGCTTCTTGCTCAGTCATAGAATCAGTACATGTTATAAGTGAGAGTCAGATCTTCCTGATTGAAGCTGGCTCTCTTATCACTTCATGGTTCCTCTCTACTTCCTTACTATATGCTAACTCAAATTAGTATTTACATTTTGTAAGTTCCTAGAGGAACTATACCCTTTCTGTATTTATATTCCTAGAGTCTGCCAAAGCAGCTGGCAAATAGTGGCACTTAACAAATGCTTGTTACATCAAGCCTTTGAAAACAGACAATCATATACTTTATTGAACGCTTACTTCTAAGTGTATCTGTGTGTAGACACTTCTCAGTGAATACTAATAGTAATTATCTAATTAACAGTGAAATAGTTCTGATCAGGCTTCATCACTTCTGATCAGAACTACTGCACTGTTAATTAGATGATTACAATGAGTCAAGTGTAACTTTCTTAAGCTACAAAACGTGGCAACTGGAAGGATGGTGGTGCACTCAAAATAAAGAAGTTTGGTGGAGAAGATGATTTAGGAAGAAAATTATGAGTTACATTTTAGACATTCTCAGTTTGAGATGCCAGATAGAAATGTTAATCAGGCAGTTGGCAACATGTGAATGGAGCTGAGGAAAACAATTAGGGCTGGACATACAGACTTTGGAGTAATTTTTGTGGCAATAATTGAAGCCATAAGATCTGATGAGATCAGCAAAGGAAAATGCACTGAGGAAGGAGAAAAGCTTTGATAGATACCCATAATTAGGGGGCAGGAAATGGACAATGATCCAGCAAAGGAGATAGAAAAGGAATGCTGAGGCACATGGGAATAGGTCCAGCTGATAACAATGTTACAAGAAGCCAAAAGAAAGAGAAGAAAGACTATCCAGGAGGAGAGGGGTGATTAACCATCAAAAGCTGCAAACTTCAGACAGAACACTTACAGCAGAAGGGTTGTACCTCAGCTAGATTATAAAAGGGTTAAGAAATGAATGGATGGTAAGGATGCAGAGGCAGTGAGATGTCTTCCTAGGAATTTGGAGGTGAAAGGGAAAAGAGATGAAGTAGAATAACTTGAGAGAATGACAGAACCATGCTATACAGACAAAAGACAGAGGGGACAATAGAAAGGAAGAGAGTGAAAATGAAGGAGGCAGAAGAGAATGAAGGATAAAGAAAATGAGAAAGGGGAAGAAATCAAGGGAGGACAGAGAGAAGCAATGGCACAAGCAAATGATAGGTGAGGAAGGAATCCAGAGCACAGGGAGTGGGAATAGCCCTGAAAGAGCAAAGAACCCCTTCTTTCTCAAAGACTACAGCAAGACATAGAAGGATTTAGTGGCATAGAGTTGACATGAGAAAACTAATTCAATTCATCAAACATTGGTATTAAATCCCTACTATGTACTAGGGATATGAAGATAAAAAAATGAAATCATCTCTATACCCCTTAAGTGCTTACATATTACTACTGTAGGGATAACACGTATACAGGAAAATAACTGGAGAGATAAAATGTTCATTTGGTAGTGGTGGTGGGGTACTCTTGAAAGACCTCCAAATAGAGGGGTGGCACTTGACCTAAACCTTGAAGGAGGCTAGAGATTCCAATTGTACAGGCAAATGTGATGAATAGGTGAATGGAAAAAAAAAAGAGGATGAATGTGAGAGATGTTATGGAAACAGAATCTATGAGATATGCCAAATGACTGGATATTGAGAGAAGAGGGTAAGAGATAAATGAAAGGGAAAAATCCTGAATGACTGATGCTATGAATCTAACTGACCAAAAGAATGGTAGTATCCTCAAAAGCAATGAATCTAAAAATCTGGAGGAGAAATGGGTTTCAGAGGAAAATGAATTTTACTTTGAACACATTTAGTTTGAAATGCTAATGGGATATCTAACAGGCAGTTGGCAAAGACTACAATTAAACAAGAAGTAAAATGGATAATTTTAATGACATAAAAGTAAAAAGGTTTTGCACAAACAAAACTAATGCAGCCAAAATTAGAAAGCAAACAGGAAAGTGGGGGGAAATATTTATAGCAAATTTCTGTGATAAAGATCCCATTTCTCAGATATATAGGGAACTGAGTCAAAATTTAAAAACAAAGAAAAACAAAGTTAAAAATGTCTGTTCACAGGTTCCCAAAATGGGAGATAACACCTCCTGAGGAGGACTGGAATGATCAGGGGGCAGTAGTGGTTTGAAATAATGAAAATTAAAAAAAAAAAAACAACAAACTATAAAAGGGTTAAAGAAAGTGGATTTTCAGGAGGGTGTTGAGTAAAGTTTTCTTTTTTGGCAGCAGGCCAAATAAGTCTAAGGACCTCTGGCACATGTAATTGAGAAAAATTAAATGAAAATGAAAAAATATTATAAGGATGATCAACTATCAAAGTCTTTGCTATTCTGATCAAGACAATTTCATAGCACCCATGATGAAAAACAGTATCCACCTCCAGAAAAAAACGATGATCTGAGTGCAGACTGAAGCATATTTTTTACTTTATTTTTCTTGTGTTTTTTTTTCCCCTGTATGTTTTCATTTGCAACATGGTTAACATGGAAATATGTTTCATATAACTTCACAAGTAACATAGGCATCACATTGCTTGCCTTCTCAACAGAATGTTTAAAAAAAAAGCTTTTTACATGCAATTGGGAAATATTTAATTTAATAAAAAATAAGTTCAAAAATAGTAAAGGTTATGACACTGATGCATTGTTATTCTTGCAATCTGTTCACATTCTTTTATAAATACTCCACAAGGGATACATTCCAAAGTGCTGAAGGCTTTGCTTGTTGAGGATACCAAAGGAGTATCTGGAGTTATACATCAGTTATCTCTCACTCACTAAATATTAGTAAGCCATATTTGCAATTCAAAGCCCAATGTAATTATTCCCTTTTACATTGAGATCAAGGATGCCCATAATGAATACACAGATTTTAAAAGATTTTGTAGAAATAGAAAAGTAGGCATGAGTAAACAGTTTTTAATATTTTCTTAGTTATTTTTTGAAATGATAAAATCTTTGACTTCTAAAATTATTAATTGGTATCTCTACAACCTCAGATATCTTCAGTATCAATAAAATGATTATCTCCTTGAGCAAGGAACACCTTTGATTTTAGGTGGTCTAATCCAGTTATTCTTCCTAGCTTTATTTTCTTTTGTGTCATTTCTACTTGTGTCACACAGTGGAGGACTATGAGGTTCAAGTCTATGTAACTGAGGCTGTTGAGGAATGTCAAAGGGTCCCCCTGAGCTTGTCTTTTGACTTGCCAAATTTTCCAGAAACACTGGACCCAGAATATGCAGGAAGCCCTGAATGTGTCAAGGATGAAACCCTCTCTGAGCTGACATATCATTTACATCCCAAACTGGACTCTCTATGTGTCCTTGGGAGACAAGAAGGTTCCAATCAGTATGCGCTAGGTCGAAAAATTGATTGTACAGCTGGAACCCTTGTAGATAAGCAGACCATCCTATCTTCATAGTCTAGCAATTCCCAAGGGAAAGGAGTGCAGCTTTTGCCACTGACTTGCTCCTCTTTCCACCTTTATTGCACCTCCCTCTCCCCAGCCCCCCCTCCTGCTATGCCATGCCCCTTTAGGTGGAGATTTCTGGTAGCTCTTCTTCCCTTTCTCCTGCTGTTATAAAAATGCAACTTCTGTATAGAGTGTGAAATCTTTGGCTTCCACATGCATGTTCATTTCTCTTGTAATAAACCTAGCTTTCCTGTAAGCTTTGTGAAATTGTAATTGCCTGCTGACAAGGCCCTACTGTAAATGATAAAGAAAAAAAAATTTATAGCTATTCATCTTTTACATTTTTGTTTATTTATTGTTCTTCAGCTTCATCCTTATATGTCTTGGGGATAATCTGATTTTACTGGATCTCGTCAAGCTTTCTGTAAACTCAGTTTTTTCTTCTAGTATTCTTTACCGTATTATGAAGTGATACTGCTCGATATTCTAAATGGTGTTGCCACTGACTGCTATATGTCTGTTTGGCAAGAACAAGTCTTCCGAATGTCTACTCTTATTTGGTCACATCATGGCGATGGATTAATACTACAGTTAAACTTACTTAGTGAAAAATGATGATAATCTGTGTTAACATATGTTCTTCTATCCATTTCCTACAACATAAAAATTTCTCACCTTTCTTCTTTTTTTCGATTTTGTTAATGTTTTGTCCTTTGCTCAACAAGTTGGTGGTCTGACGGTATACAGAGAGCAGATTTGGAAACTGCTCTCACGTTGGTAACAAGCTGATTTTGTATGCTAAATAAATGTACATTATGTTTTTAAAGAAGGGCCTAAGTGGGAAATTGCTATTGTGTTCAAATTTCCAACATGTACTAATGCCAATGTCAACACACACTAAATCAGTTGAGACTTTAGGAATGTCTATAAGCAAAATGTGTCTAAGGTAGAAGACTTAGTAACAATTATCATCAGTAAAATGAAGTACCTTAGAACAGACTCTATAATCTACTACATAGAATGAAAATAATAGTTTGCAAAACCATTGGATTGTAATATCTGTAGAGAAATTTTTTGAATAGAAAATGAAAGCTGGGAGGGGCTTTTAATTTTGTTTTGGGCCTTATTCTAATTTCTTCATTTTACAGATAAGAAAACTGAAGTCCAAAAAGGTTAAAAGATTTGCCCAAAGTCACACAATTAAGTCAGTAACAGACGAAGGACTGCCAAATGTCCTGACTTTCAATTTTTTTTTTTTGTAGAATTCTATTAGGCTCTGAAGAAATTAAAATTATTTTAAGTCTATGTTTCCAAAAGCCAAAGGTCACAGATTAATTATTTCCAAAAATTATATTGAAATTTATATTGTAGAAAAATTTTGCATGCACTCTTTTATTGCTAAATACTTCCATGTACTGAAACTACTCTATCATTTCTACCCAAAAAGTTTCTGAAATAGTTCATTACATTCTGCCTTCAAGCTACTTGTTTTCTTTCCGGAAATTCATCACAAGCACTATTTTTTAATATGTTAGTGAGAGAAAAGGCAGAAATATTTAGAAAGTTTCTCCTAAGGGCATCAGTGATGATAACTAGGACCATAATTTATACTCACAAAAAATATCTGCCTTGGAGAAAACGTGAAGACATACATCATAACAGATCTGAGGCCTGAACCCTTTTGTCAGCATTGGAAAATACATATAAAAGGCTGGTAACCCATAGCAACCTAAAACTTCAAAGCAACTCTTGATGTCAGAAACTAGGACACCCAGTAAAATAATTACAGCTCCAAAGACAAATGAAAGCATAGCTAGCAAATGTCACTTACAGATCATAGTGTCAATGTAAATTAAGTGTTTCTCTAGGCAGGTACAATATCAATTCTAACAAAAAGGGATACAGAGACTTTTTAAAAGAATCAAGGACTATATTCTAACTTTGAGGTTGCAGAAGGGAAGTACAACATTTGTATAACATATAAAGCTGCAATTTGGAGGGCAAGTTAATTTTTTACTTTATTTCACCAGGAAAATATTTATAGTGCCTACAGATTAAAAAAATCTCTTAACCCTGAAAGCGCTTTGGAAGAAGAAGTTAAAAGCAGCTGGGTGGTGTGATGCATAGAATCTAGATTTAGGAAGAACTGAGTTTAAGACCTGCCTCAGTCACTAGCAGTGTGACCCTGTGCTACTATGTGCTTCCTTTACTGTACAATGGAGATTATTATTAACATATATTTCAGAGCTGCTGTGAGGATCAAATGAGATAATCCATGTAAAATCCTCTGTTATCATATTAATTGCCTATATATATATGTGCATACATATATATTAAATATATAAAAATATATACATTAAATAGCTTGTGTGTGTGTATATATATATGTGTATACACACACACACACACACACACATACATATATACATATAAGCTATTTAATGAAACAAAAGGAAAAGTACACTAAAGTCTCCCCAACAACCCTGATCTGATATGACTTTAATGCTAGTGCATATAAACCATCCTAGGGGAGGATGACGAACTTTTAGTGCTTTAAGTTTTAAAATGTTTGAAATTATAATTATTGACTGCAATTACATGCAACGTTACATTTAAAAAGCATAATCACACACATTATTCATTTGATCCATAACACAATACTCTGAACCAAGCAAGGTTAGTAAGATTTCTCTTCTCAATTTTAACAATAAGAATGATAGCTGACATTTATTTGGCAGTTAAGGTCTCCAAAGCACTTTGTCATTTCATTTGATCTTTGCACCTAACTTGTGAAACAGACACTGAAAGGAAACAAAGTTTCAGAAACAATTAGGGATAATTAGAAATAACTAGCCCACAATTCAATTCAATCCAAACATTTATTAATGACTTTCTATGTGCAATGATCACATAGCAATCTGAGCCTGGAGTTCACATGTTTTTCAGAATGTGAAGGGAAAAATGGGGGAAAATGGAAGGTTTTTTAATTTTAAAAGGATTTTCAAAAGGATTTTTATTTGAGGGTAAAAATATGCCATGGGAAGTAAACTAAATTTTACTTAATATTTTATTATGTTTCAAAGATTCTAATTTTAATTTTCTATTAAAAAGTTTTAAATTCAACTAGATTAGAAAGACTTAGATTAATTATTTATATCATAAGCTTTTTTCTATTTCTTTATCATTCTTACTAGGGGAAAGGTGACTGATCTTTTGTCCACTTATTACTAACTGAGTTAGAAACATAATAAAATTTTATTTCAGAATGAAAAAATGACAAACTACTTTTCCCTTATGACCCATTTTTCTCTGCCTTGGAAAGTCAGTATGGCTCTACTTATTCAAAGAACTACATTAGATCATAGATTTAGAGCTGGAAGAGACATTAGAGATACAGGATCCATCTGATTTTACCGATGAGAAAACTGAAGCTCAGGAAGAAGTGACTGGCCAAGGCCACACAGGGAGTAAGTGGCAGAGCCTAGATCTGAACCCAGGTCTTCTGACTCCAAATCTATGCTTTTCCACTATGCCACCAAGGAAAAAAATATTTGTTTCATAGCCCAAATATTTTGGGAAACACAGCTTTAGTGTATTCTTACCCTGAACATTATAAAGTCGCACGTTGTGTTTCAAATTAGGAAAGAGACATGTAACTTCTGAATAAATCCTTCCATGGGTCACTCTGATAAAAGGTGGATCAGCAGAAATGTAGGGCTGAAGGAAGAAAATTAAATTTTTATGAAAAATCTTTAACCTTTTGTAATTTTCCAAGAAAATTACAAAATATATTCTTAAAGTCTAAGAAAAAGTATTCTTTCTTCTAAAACCACAAACCACAGTTGCTCACCGAGTCAATGTGACTGTAAAGATGCATTGTTTCCCAAGGCTATGTTGGGTGGCCCATCAATCAGGTTAACCTTATATACTACTTTAAGGTCTTTAAAAGTTTTCACCTCTGCCTCAATTGTCCTGAAGTGTGAGCTATCTGACAGGACATGTGGTGGTCCTGCCAGGCCTCTATCACATACTCATAACTGGAACCCAAACAGAAAGAATGGCCCATTAAAATTTTCATTTCTGCTTATGAACCAGACAGGGAAAAAGTTAAATGGGAGTTGCCCTTAAAAATCAAAAGAAGTGGGGAGAGAGCTTGCACCAACTGCTAAGGACCACTGGAAGAAACCATTTCATTGGCATGTAATTTGAGCTTTTTCAAAGATGAAAAAGCTACCTACCCTAGTCAGTTATTATATTAGGTGATAACACAGCAAAATCATTGGGATGAAAGGTTAAGAATAACTCCTGTGAGACTGCCAAGACAAACTGACATGGAAAGGTTAGGCTTAAATAGTATTTTATGAAAGTATATGAAGAGGGTGAGTCAGCTGACCACCAGGCACCAGAATTTTGGAGTTTGATAATAATAATAGCAATGATAATAACAACAATAATAACAATAATGTGGTATAGTGGGAAAAACATTGGCTTTGGAATCAGAGGATCTTGAGTTCAAGTACCACCTCTGATACTTACCTGTTGTATGACCTGGAGGAAGTCATTTAATTTCTCTGGGCCTTAGTTTCTTCATCTGTAAAATGATGGAGTTGAACTAGATGACCTCTGAGGTACCTTTCAGCTCTGGCTCTATGATCCCTTGAGGTGTGACTGTCAGGCTAAGTATTAGGAGACTGTTGTACCATTAGCCATATAATCCTAGGCCATCCAACCTCCTTGACCCTCAGTTTCTCCATCTGAGAAATGGAGGTAAAATCCACTCTGCCCATATGCTGCCATAAGGGTCCCAATGGAACAAAGACTGTAAAAGTGTACTATACTTCTTCGGTGATACAGGGATTACTATTGCTATTTGCCTCAAAGACTGCAATTAGGAATAAATCTTCAAGGAGAAGACTTGACAAAATAAGAAACACACCTTTCTAAAATATGATGTCCCAAAAATGGAATATAACATCTTAGATGTCATTTGACCAAATAAAAAGTCCAGTAGGACCACAACCTTTCTTAGTTTTGGATATTACTGTTCTCTTAATGCAGCTCGAGATGGGATTCACTTTCCTGGCTGCCATATCACACTGTTGATTCATATTGACTTTGCAATCCAGGAAAACCACTAGGCCTTTTTAAGACAAACTATCCTGCTAGAAAGACCTTCAGGTCTTTTTAAGGCAAATTTATCTTTTCCTCTTATATTTGAGAAAACTATTTTTAAAATCAAAGTGTAAGTCTTTATATTTTTTCTATTAACTCCTATCTTACTAGATTTGGTCCATTATTATGTCAAGATCTTTTTGGAACTTCCAGTGCCCCACTGCACTGGGAAGTGCGAGTTATCATAACTGTATACCTCAGAATGTACATAAATACTAAATAAAAGTTCTGGAGCGTGACTGCCTGTTCACGTCTCAGGGATCTGCTTCCCACAACCTATGTAGAGTTTGATTCAACCTGAAATGAATGAGTCATACTTATCTCTTTAATGAAATAACTGAGCAGAGCTCCCTACCTGGGGACACTCTGCTAAAATTTAGGTGATTTACATCTGTAGCATTCCCCTAACCTACCAGATACCCTAACAAAAAAGAAAATGAGGTTAGTCTTACAATACCAGTTTTTTATGAAATGATGCCAACATTTGTGATCATTGCATCATTTCATAAATGTTCATTAACAATCTCTTCTATATTTCAGAATTGTTTCCAGGAATTAAAACCCACTGGTACAGAATTTGTGGACTAACTTCTGCTTTTTTTTTTTAAATTGGGACAACATTGGCCCTTCTTTAATATTGTAGAACCTCCATAACCTTTCAAAATCATTGCCCATGTATCTTTAACATCTGTGGATGCCACTCTACTTTGTGGCTTAATTAATCAAGAGCAGCAAGGAGCAAAATTCCTCTGTATTTATCAAAAAGCAGTTATTAAGTGCCTATTGTGTGCAGGCACTGTGCTAAGCACTAGGGATATAAAGACAAAAACAAACATTCCCTCACCTTAGGATGCTTAGACTCTGAAGAGAAAACACTTAGGTAAAAATGGAATATATATTCAAAATGAATACAAGGGCACCAATTTCCTATGAGTAATTTTTGTTTTGTCCTTTCCAATCTAAAATATAACTTGCCTTAACAGAAAAAAAAAGACCAAGAGTTTGAATATCCCACTTCTCTATAATCTGTTATCACTGTCCCAACTACCTAAAGTATCAGTCCTGTATTTCTCCTTTTATTCTCTCTCCTTGAACTGCAAAATAGCTTTTATTTTTTTTATTTCCTGGGATAGTGGGGAGAGAGACAACAATTGGTATTAAGTGACTTGCCCATGGTCACACAACTAGCGTTTGAGGTCATATGTGAACTCAGGTCTTCCTGACTCCATGGCCAGTATTCTATTCACTGTGCCACCTAACTGCCCCCAAAATAGTTTTTAAAAAATAATCTTCGCTATCTTTAGTTTTACTCAGTCTCAGTTCATTCTGAGCCTTGGTAGTTCTAACGCTATTACTTTTTAAAATGAATGAAAGCTAGATGACATATTGGTTAGAATGCTGGACTTGGAATCAAGAAGACCCGGGTTCAAATCCAATCTCAGACATTCACTTGCAGTGTGACCCTGTGTGCTTCAGTTCCCTTATATGTCAAATGTTGATAATAATGGAATGAACCTCAAAGGGTTGTTCTGAGGATAAATGAAATGATATTTATAAATATTAATATTGTTTTCAATATTATTATTATACTTTTGGATTCCTTCTGTTAATCTGCTCTTGCTTCCACCTTCTGTAGACATCTTTTTAAAAACCAAAGCTGGTGATGAGTTCCCCATCCATTTACTTTGTTCCCTTTTCCTCTTCTTCAGAATTGTGACTCCCTTGTGAAACTCACATTGGTATCTTATGTCTTCCTTTTCCTTAGAGTCTTCTAAATTTCATTTTTAGGGAGCCTTGTATCCTTCCTAGGCTGAATTCATTTGTAGAATTTAGGTAACTTAGCCTTTTTCTGAACTCTTCGAAATCTATTATCTCCAATTCTTAGGTAAATGTAACTAATGTTAGGCTTTTTTTTAACCTTCTTTACCCCAAATCTTAAAGTGGAATAGATAGTTACTTCCAAGTTCCCAGGATTTTCACTAAAGCAACCAGTTCCTACTTGCTAGAAGATCACGCAAAGAATAAATTTTCCCTTGTTGGTTCTGCTACCTTTTTTAAGTATAAAACTATCATTTAGGCAATAAAGAAATAATTAGATGCTCTGTTATGGTAGAAAGCCAGCAGATGTCTGGATAATTTATATACTCCCCATCACTAGTCCATCCGTCAGGCAACAAGCATTTATTAAGTCTTTATTATGTGCCAATCACTGTGCTGTGGTGCTAGGGACATAAAGAAAACAAGCAAAGGGGCAGCTAGGTGGCACAGTGGATAGGCGCATTGGACCTGGATTCAGGAGGACCTGAGTTCAAATCCGGCCTCAGACACATAACACTTACTAGCTGTGTGACCCTGGGCAAGTCACTTAACCCCACTGCCTAGCAAAAAAAAAAAAGTCCCTGCTCTCAAAGACTACTACTACACTAGGCCTCCATGCTATACATGAGATCTGTTTCCTGAAGTCCTTATCTATGTCTTCTTTTTGTTTAGGTGGTGTGTGATATGATCCACTTCATTTCTGCTCCACTGATCTTGACTTGCATGTTCTCAACTACGATTCCATCCTAAAGTACCTAAATTTCCTGACATAAGTATATTTCCCTTGGTGAACTTTACATTTACACCATTCTCCTGTCTCCATTTTTCCCCATCTTGTTACTTATTAATAATATATACTTTTTCAGTGCCCTATTCCAGTCATGAATTATATCCTAAGTATTTTCTCAATATACTACTTTGTCTCCTCTACTACCGTTCATTAAAGAGTACTTTGGTAGTAGTATGAAGGATAAATTCCAGCAGAGAGAGATTGGAGGCTGGAAGTACATTACATCAAAAAGATTCAGAACCACTACAAACTACCCTAATACAGTCAAGCTTTACGTTTCCTTAGAGAAAGTTATCTCTTTACCTAGAAAAAAAAAATACCAAACTAAAAGTTGTGCAGGACTTTACTTCCTTTAATTTTTTTTTCTGAACTTATATACCAAATAAGACGATTTCCATATAAACAGTACAACAAAAACAGAAGACTCTATATGAAACCATAAATATCCATTTTATGTTGCTTGTTTTAAAAATATTCACAAATACATAAAATGATCACACACACACACAAAATTCTATATTTTCTCTACAGTGAAATTGCTACCTCTCTTTCAGAGAGCAGATGGCAAGATTCATCACAGGAGCTATGGAGACATGATTGGTCACTGCCTTGATAAGAGGTATCTTCAGAGTAATTTCACTTTACAATGTTGTCCTTGAATAAACTGTTCTTGATTATTCGCCTCACTACGCATCAGTTCATGCTGCCAAGGATTCTCTACAATTGTCTCTTTCATAATTTCATAAGGCTCAACAATAGCACATTACATTCATTTGTTCAGCCATTCCCCAACTGTCTAAGAGGCAATCTAAGGCATTCCTTTAGATTCTAGTTATTTTTCTTCTCCTCCCACTGCTCCTCCTTTTAATACTCCTTTCAGGATGAGGAAGTTTGCTTTGTTTGTAACTCTTTCTTCCCCAATATTATCTTTCCTCTTAATGCCCTCTCCATGACTGTCATCTCCACTTATTTCCTTGTGGAATTGGATATACAGCTACACAAAACTGTGTGTATTCAACCCTCCTTTGTTTACATCAGGTTAAGAATGAAGTTTATTCATCTGATGTGCACTTCCCTCACTCTTTCTTCCATGTTTGTATTTTCTTTCCATTCATGCTAATTAAGATGAAAGGCAAGCCTCATCATCTTCCTCCTTTCTATAGCAGTGTATTTCTTTCATCTTTCTTTTTTCTTTCCCCTCTTCAAACCCTCAGAACAGAACCAATACACTCCCTAGGACTTCTGTTTTCTTATTTAATCTCTTCAATATTGTTTTAAGATGCTACGGTTTTAAGGGACACTTATTTTCTTCTCCTCCATTAGAAAGTTAGCACTACATCATCATATAGTTTTATTCCAATTGCTCAAATACATTTACCGTTCTAGGTTTCTCTGAACTCTTGTATTTGTATTTCAAAGTTCCTATTCAACTCTGATCTTTTCATCAGAAATGCTTTGAAAATCTTCTTTTCCATTAAAGATTCACTTTCTCCCCTGTAAAATTACTCAATTTTGCAGAGTAATTATTACTGGTAGTAAGCCTTTTCTCTTTTGCCTTTAGGAATACTGTATTACAAGATCACCTTTCATTTTCAGCAGAAGCTGCTATGTCTTGTGTGATCTTGACTGTAGTTACTCATTACTTAAACAGCTCTCTGGATTTATACAGTAGCTTTTTTTTTCCTTTGATTTGGGAGCTCTAGATTTTGAATGTGACATTCCTGGGACTTTTCATTTTAAGATTCCTTTCAGGAAATAATCAGTGTATCTTTTTTCTGTATTTGCTTTGCTCTCTGGTTCTAAGCTATCTGAATTTTAATTTATGATATGTTAAATTATCTCTCCTTGACCTGTTTTCCAGGTCATTTAAAAAAAAAAATCAGCTCCTATTTTTTTTTCCAATCTTTTTTTTTCCCCTTAACATTTTTTGCTGTTTCATAGAGTCATTGATTTTTTTTTCTTTTGGTCTCTTCTAGTTCTTAGAAAATCTATATCTTGGGTAAGTTCTACTGTTTTTTCTTCTAAGCTACTTATCCTTTTTTCACATTCTTTCCTTAGGAGCTTTGATTTCATTTCATAATCTCTTTATTCTAGGTATTCATATAATCCTTGTGGAAAAGCCTTTTCTTTGAATCTCTGTTTCCAATTGTTATAGAGTTAGACTCTCAATAATTTTTGATACTCAATGATATTTTCCTTGAAATACTCATCTCTCTAGTTTTACTTCCTGGACTGAGACTTTATGCCAGAGCCAGTCTATAATTCTATTGTGCTTTTGTGTGAGGTTCAGTATGTGGCCTTTCTCTACATCCTTTAGCCTCTTGTGCTAACACAAGCGTTTCCTAGCCTTTGGGTTAGAATTCCTCTGGACCTTTGAGGTTCAGAGCGTGGAATATTTAGGGTCTTTTCTGGTGTCTCAGGACAGAGTGACAGGGTCCTGGGCTGCTCAGGTCTGAGCACTGTGGTGGACTGGCACCACACTGGTCAGGAATTACTCTTGCACCTGGGGCTTTCAAGGTCTCCTGAGGCTATCTTAAGAAAGCCACTTACTTTTATTGCATTCAGGTATAGAACAAAGCAAGCTCCCTGACCATCTCTGGTCATAACTAGAAGGCTTATGTATAAGATTTTCAATTTGACATTTAAGCTAAAGACTAAATAACTTTTAAAAAGTTTAATCATAATTTTGTTTTATGGGTAAATAATTTTAAAATATAGAGCAAAACTAACACTTGATTAAGAAAAAAAAATCCATTCTTCTAACTATAAACCAACTAGGTAAAGGAACCATTAAGACAATATTCATGCTACCACTTAAAATTTATTGCACATTTTAGTAATGTTTCTGCATTTGAACTTTCACTAAGGTTCATTCATATTGTATTTTCCAGAGACTCTGGAGTATAAATATTGCCCTTTTTCTTCTTATCCCTCATACCCTTTCAAATATTCAATAGTACTTTTTACTATTCAAATCTATATTCTACATCATAGTATTTAGAAATTTTTCTCATTTACTCCAAGAAACATACTATGAACAAATAGAGACAAAATTATAGACCTAGTGAATAAATTACAGAATTTTCAAATGAAAATAAAATAATATTCATTTTAAGGAGTGAGATCTAAAAGATAAATAGAAAAGAATAAGAAAATGATTATTTTCTTTCATTATCCTTGGATTGTATGGTATAGGTGTCAATGAAAAGACAAATTGCTAAAAGATGGGAAGCAGGAGATTGAAAATGAATAACCAAGAGGTAGCTTAGACCCAAAATGCATGAATATGTGTACACATAAACATAAAATCACATGCAGAGAATCGCATACTGTCAGTACCATTTCTATTTCTGAAGACAATGTGTTAACTGCAAATTTTTTTTGATAACTGTAAAATTTGAACTGGATTTCATTCTGAAAAAATGGAGAAAAATTAGAAAATTATGTCATTAACTCCATCAGTTTTCCAAATTTTATTTACTCTTGTTTTCCATTACAAATGGTTAAGTAAACTGACATAACACATGGCCCAAAACTTAAGTCAATATATGGTGAAAAGATTAATAAATGGGACTATGGGATAACAGAGTTAAACACTGGAATGGACTTTAGAGGAGATTTTATCCAACCCTCTTTTTCCTCATAAAGAAATTAGAGGTTGTGACTCACCTAAGGTTACATAGTATATAACAGGCTGTAAGCAACGCCATCAAGATTCAAATGCAAGATCTTTTTTCTTTCTTTCTTTTTTTTTTTTTTTGGGCAATTGAGGTTAAGTGATTTGTCCAGGGTCACACAGCTAGTAAGTGTCAAGTGTTTGGTCTGAGGCCGGATTTGAACTCAGGTACTCCTGACTTCAGGGCCAGTGCTCTATTCACTGTGCCACCTAGCTGCCCCAACAAACACAAGATCTTATGACTCCAGTTTTAGGTCTACATATTGAAACAAACCTCTTTTCCTAGGTTAGAAGAATTTTCTTTCTCATTCCTTAACTTTCCAAAAGTATTTGAGTGCTAAGCACTGAGAACATACCTTGGCTTCTCCATCAGGTAAGAAAAGATAAGCACCACTCTTGTCTCTACCATTTCTGGTTCCATACCATGTAAATTCCACTTTGACTTCATGGATTTTACCATCCTCTTTATTAGTCATTTTCTAAGGATAGAAAATTCCCCATTTGTAAATATTAACAACCAAACTGCCAAAAATCTTAGTACAAATAATCTCACTATCTCAATTTCCTATTTAAGGAAAATATAAAACCACAAGGAAGCAAACAACTTAGTAGTGGCAAACTTCCAAGATTCCTGTTGGATCAGTAAGAAACGATATTAATTGCCTTCACAAGAGCCAATGTCATTCCATACCATGGAAAAGATACAAGAGTAGGGGACTAGCTTAGGAAATTTACACTATCAAGGGGCTATTGTCCATCTAGACTCTTCCCAGTAACTTCTGAAAATTCTATAAGGCTCCCAATACATACCAGGTTGGGGAATGGGGGGTGGGAGGGAGGCGGGGTGGCTCCTGTATATTGTGATTTTTTTTGCATGTGATAAGCACTAATGTTAAGTGATCACACTTATTTTAACATACCTCCATTAATCCAGATCCACTAAAATCAAGTTTTATATATGAGTTCTCTATAGTTATGTCATCTGTAGTGAATTTCATTTCTTTTATCTTGAAAATTGTTCCAGAACTTGCTTCTGTATTATAGATTGTGTAAGTAGCCATGTGTGACTGTGAGCCCTCTGATTCCAAAAGCTGGTATATTTTCATACTTAATGGCAGCAGATGGGCTACAAAGGAAATCTGTTGAATGTGGAGGGAAAAACAGTTAAAGAATTCAATCAACTATCAATTGTTATTAATGAGGGAAAAGTATCCACTCTATAACACAAATTTTAAATACTATATGGAACAAATCTATTCCTGAGGGAATATGTAACCTAGGCTAAAACTCCAAACCCTAAGGAGACATATAAGATTTTAATATTAGGCATTAGAGTCAGCATGCTGAGAGCACACTGGATGTAAAGTTAGTAAGACCTAGGTTCAAATCCCACACTTACTGGCTATGTGACTTAGGTTAAGACACATAACCTCTCCAGACTTCAACTTCTTCATTTGTAAGGAGAAAGCTCAACCCAAAGACCTCAAAGGTCCTTTCTAAAGCTATGATGCTATGATCAAATATGCAACTAGCAACGGATTAGTAAACCGTGGCAACAGAGATACAAAGATAATATAGTTCTGTAAACATAGTAGATGCTTAACAAATGCGCTGAATGTTAAATGAATGAATCAAAGATAAAAATTCCTTTTTAAAAATAAAATATTGATTCCACAAGTTCCCAACAAGCACTAGATTTGTAAAATAAAGGTGATACACTTAATTGTGTGAACATGAAGTATACTCTTTGGTGAGTTTCCTATAAGTTTATATCAGATCACTTTGCTAATTCCCTTTCAAATTAGTATAATTCCAATTAAGTAAATCCCAGACTAAAAATTCAATATGTAGGGTTAAATGTGGAACACCATTTAAAATGAATTACTTATGAAATTCTCAGAAATGTTTATATTATGTGGCTTACATCTTTACGATTTTAAGCAGTTTAAGAAGGCTTTCTTTTCTAATTCATTAACTCTTACTGTAAAAGCTGCATTAAAATTATCCAGAAATATTGAAAATAGACTACGTGAATTACTAAGACCCACAACACTAAAAACTGAAAACATCTACAACATGTTTCTGGGAAATCAAGATAATAAAACATGACATTATAGATCACATGTGAATTGATAGTAGTTTTAATTTTAACCATATCATGCATGGTAACAAAATTAATAATTTCAATTATTTACACATACAAACCAAATGTAGCCAATAGTACATAATATTGCCTACATTTTGTTTAATGTAACAAAGCAAACTGAAATATTTATTAATCAACAATTACATAACATACTGTTTCTAGGCAATGAATCACACAAAGATTTAAAATTCCACAATCTTGGCCCTTGAGAGCTTACACTATAGTAGGAGAGATAAGATACACCTAAAAGTAATAATAAAATAAAATAGAATATAAGTGTATAAAAGAGAGGTACAAACAAGTAACATACCTGATATGCCTCATTTGAAATTGTATTGGGTCCCTCCCAAACAGCACTAATTTGAATTAAGACAGGTTTTCCTGAATCTGTGAGGAGTTTAACTTTTGATGAGCTCACATAGACTGAAACCACAGAGTGACGCTCTTGTTCATAAGGATTATAGATCACGAGGTACCTGAAAAAAATAGTTCTAATTTTATAAGTAAAATATTCTGCCAGAATTTCTGAAAAATCAAAGTTAAATCCTGTACTCATCGTCATCTTCCTGCCATGCCTGGTTAAGCAGCTAGGTAGCATAGCAGATACAGTGCTAGACTTAGGAGTCCAGAAGATCTGAATTTGAATCCTGCCTCAGTCACTTCCTAACTGTGTCACTTTGGGCAAATCACAACCTCTTTCAGCTTCGGTCTCCTGATCTGCAAAACGGGCAAAATAATAGACCCCACTTCACAGGGTTGTTAGGAAGATAGAATCAAATGAGAGAATATATGCTTAACATTTTATACATCTTAAAGTGCTATGTAAATGCTAGTTATTTCTATTATTATGATTATGATACCACTTGTTGGAGTATCCTTTGAACCAAATTTTCAGAGACCTGGAGGAGATGACACTCAGCTTTGAAACTTACACCCTAGGACTCTTGTTACTGAGAATCTACTGTCTCTACCTAGCTCCAGACTCTCCAAACACATTCCTACCATGCCTTGCTACTGCTGAAACTTATGAACCCACATCCTGAAAGGCCCTGAAGAAACTAGGCCGTTCAGCTTTGGAACTCCCCTCCTGGAGCTGTGCTGCCCACTCCATCTAGTTGGCCCCACACCACCAATGATGCTATGCCAGCCTCCTAACAAACTGTACTTTTTCTTCAAAGTATATTTGCAAGTCATATATGTATTTATGAGCATACATAAGTGCATCATGAAAATTACTCTTCATTAAGCCGATTTAGTTCTGAAGCAAACATACCTCAACCAACTATCTACTCATTTATCATCATGATATTAAGTTGTTAAATTTGTCAAGAATTCATGTTTTTAAGCACTGATTTCTCTGGATGCAAAGTATAATAAAAATGTAATTTGTCAGCACAACGTTATTACATTTTAAAATAATTTCATGTAAACTTATTAAAGTTAACGTAATGAAATAAAAGAGTTGTAAAGACGACATGAACTTAAAATAATTTGTTACAAGTTTCTTATCCAAATAAATACACACACATATATATATACACACACACACACACACACACACACACACACACACATACATGTTTAAGATAAATTAATAGCAGAATAAGTAAAACAAAACAGAAAACCACCTCAAACTCTGTAAAAAAAAATTAAACGAAACAGTATTTTTTAAATGGTTATGAACGACTGGCTATATGCCTGTATATCCTTCAGTTACTTGTTGCTAAAAGAAAAGAAGATAGTATAAAAACTGAAGTTAACACCAGTGTGGGGCATTGTTATTTACTATTGGTTCTGGAGATCTTTTGATGTTCTTTACAAAGCAGTAGTCCTTAATGTATATTCTTTTAGTTCTATTTTTTCACTCTCCTTCACTTATCAGTTTTCTGGTATTTTATAAAGTATTCTTCAACATAATCATTCATTACAATGTAATAACATTCCATTATATTTAAGTATACAATTACCCCTTCCGCTTCACAATTTTCCCCATTGTAGTTTCAATACATCGTTGGTCAGCATAAGAAATTAAACTGGAGTTTTGGGAGTGTTTTGTGGAAGTTGTAGACAACACATAAAGGCCAGCAGACAACAAACAAAAAGTTTAAAAACTCAGAAATGTATAAAATAGATGTATAGGATGTATAATTGCCCATAACCAAATACTTAACCTAAATTTTACAATATGGTACTGTAAACATTCCATAAAAGAAAATTTAAAAAAATTATTCTCTGATACAAAAGGAGGCCAAAAAATTTTACATGGATTCTCCAGATCACAGGGGCTCTGGCATCCCTAACCCTCACAATGTAGAAGGGAAAACTGTATTAATTTAGCCTCTCCCTATACTTGATCACATAGCTTACTTCCAGTTTTTTTGCTGTTAGGAACAGGACTGCTATAAACAGTGTTGCACAGATAGGATCTCTACCTGATACAAAGAATATTATGAATATAGCTCTAGCTATTCTGTATGAACTCACATAAATTTCTAAAATGGTTGAATTCAGTGTCACCAGCAATAAATTTACAGACAGTTTTCATGAGCACTGAATCATTTTTTACCACCTTTGATATTTTGATGGATTTAAGGTAATACCTCAAAGTTGTTTTAATCTTAATTTCTTTAGCTGTGTTTCTTTTGAAAATTTCCTATCTTCAGACAACTTATCTATTGGAGAATGACTCTTACTCTTATGACTTTGTAATTTTCTTGTAGTATCTAGTTTTTATCAGAGATGCTTAATTGAAAAACTATTGTCCACTTTTTTTCTTTCTCTGGATGCACTGCTTTTATTTGTGCATATATCTATATCTATAGATAAATTTTCATAAAATCAAAACCGTCTCTTTGTTATATCTTCTCTATGTGGCTAAATAAGAGATTAGTTTAAAACTCTTTCCTTCTTCACAATGAAAGCTATTGCCTTCGATTTTTTTTTGGTAGTATGACTTTTCGTATTTAGATTGCCAATCACCATTTTCTGCAAAATAACTTACAATTTTCCCAGCAGATTTTGTTGAATACCCCAGTAATTTGTCTGTTGGGGTTTACTGAACACATCAAAGTTCACAATCTTGCAATGTCTTACTTTCAACCAAAATATAAAATCAGTGGTGAAATCTTGTTATTTTCACATTTCCAGTATCTTTCACACCAATTCTCTTCTCCCCACACAATCAACATCCTACCCTAGCTCAGGCTCTCATCAGCTGAACTACTGCAATAGCCTCCTAACTGGTCTCCCTACTTCAAATATCTCATTTCAATACATCTTCCACACAGCAGCCAAAATGAGTGATTTTCCTAAAGTGTAGGTACGCCCATTTCACTTTCCCACTCCTTTATTGAGACTTCTATTGCCTTTAGAATCGAATATAATCAACTCTCTCCTCTTCAGTTTTTAAAAGTCTTGCCCCAAGTTACCATTCTCACCTTATTTATACACTGTTCTCTTTTCCACTTTCAAGTCTAGTCAAACATGCCTTCTTTCCATGCCTCACCAATGAGGCTCCATCTCCTGTGCATTTACTAGTCTGCAGTGTACATTTGGTTCTTATATAATCTATTCCACTGATCTGTGACAAATAATTGTGATATTTACCACTTTATCACACAATGTCACAAAGCTCCATCTGCCTTTCTATCTCTCTTCTTAAAAAAAATTTCCCTCAATCTTTTGTTTTTTTCACCTTTTGTTCTTTATTGATTTTTAAAACTTTTGTCTAGTTCTACACAGCATTCTATTAGTATTTTGATTGGTATCACATTAATCCTGTAGATTAATTTTATTACACTTGCCCCATCTAAACATAAAAGTCCTATACAACTTTTGGAAGGTTAATGCCAATATACTTAGTTTTTAAAATTCGCCTTATCCTTTTTCTTTCTATTCATTGTTTCTGGTTTTGGATAGTCTTACATAAAAATGTCAAAGACGCCTATGGGTATATTGTCTATCCTGCTTCTCAGCTGAAGCAACCGATTAGCCTTTTGTTTGCTCTTTCAGAGTAGCCAACAATCTCTTAATTGCCTAATTTGATGCGTTTTCTCAGCCTCAGCTGCATTTGACATTATCGATCACCTCCTAATTCTAGGTACTTAACATGAATTTTTATGACTTTTGTTCCCTTCCTCCCTGTGTGACTGCTGCTTCAGTGTCCAGCGTCCTTGGTTAACTCCTCTATATCAAGTCCTCTGACTGGGCATTCTGCAAGGTTCTGTACTAGGCCTTCTTCTATTCTCTCTCTACACATTCCCTCAATAATGTTATGAGCTCTTACAGGTTTAACTATGATTTCTATGCAGATGACTCCCAGATCTATTACCCAGCCCAACCACCTCCCTTCAGCTTCATCCTAACACAACTATTGGATATTTTAAATTGGCTACCAGGAAGGCATTTCAATTCAACATGCCCACAATGGAATTTGTTAGCTTCCTCACCTCACTACCCACCCCCACCAAAAGTCCCCACCAACCAAAGGCATCAGCATCAATCCAGTTTTCCAGCTTCATAATCTCAGCATTATCCTCAACTCCTCACTCTCCCTTGACCCCACATATCCATTTAGTTGTCAAATCTTGCTGTTTATAATTTTACATCTTTTGTATTGATCCGTTCTCTGCACTCATACAGAAAAGCATCTTAGTTCAAGCATTCATCTTAACTACATTATTTGCAACAGCCTAATTAGTCTCCTTGCCTCAAGTCTCTCCCCAGTGCAGAATTCAAAAATGCAGAAGAAAATTTAAAAGCAAAAAGCAAGAGACAAAATTATGAAAGACATTAATTTCTTAACGTGCCCAAAAAAAACCCGTCTTTGAAGAGAAGATGCACAGATATTTAAAAGAGGCATAGGTCTCCCACAAGAATATGACAAATTAAAAAAAATTGAATACCAAGCTGAAGGAAAATAGCAAGAAGTTCTTCAACTCTGAAGAATCTTCAACCAAATAATATAGGATTACATCATTGCTACAACAAATTAAAGAATATAAAGCCATTCCAAAAACCCAAAGAGTGACCTCTGCAAAGCAAAACAATACACTGAGACAAGCAAGATTTTTTCACACAAATTGTTAATGAAAAATAACAGCCCTTTAACAGGAGGCATTTCTACTCATCCCCCATCTCCCCCAAAAAAGAATACAAGAAGAGTTCATAAATATAATTTTCAAGAAAGGACTAGGCAAAAGTCAAACCATGCTCTAGCACATAACTGATAAATCAATGCAGAAAGGTGTTTATAGACCCTAAGATGTATTTGTTTTTAAAAACTGACTTTTGAATCTAAGTCTATGGATTTTCCCCCCTCCAGAAATTTCTTTATGCCTTATATACGGGCTTGCAGGATGATAGATCTAAAACTAGAAGGACCTCCAGAGGACGTCTAGTTAACCTCATTTTTGAAAGGAGGAAACTGAGGTCCAGGGAGATCAAGCAACTTGTCCAGGTCAAAGTAATAATCAGGACTGGTTCGTGAAGGCAGACACTCTGATATTAACATCCCCCGGCCAAGTCTAAAGATGGTTTAAAATGTAATGTTGTGTTGTTTGCAGGGTTTTTTTTTTTATGGGGGGAGGGGGAGGTAATCATTTTGTTAAATATTTCCCAATCAGAATCTGGTTCAGGCTGTACTCAGGAGTGCTGCTATAAGCCTCATGTTTGACCTTGCTGTGCTAGAGTATGAGCAATTTTTATAAAGGTCTCATGAATATTTTTTCTCCATATGTAGGAACTCCTGTTTTTCAACATTCCATTCAAGTCCTTAACTTTTTTCATTTCATTTTCTGTTACCCTTCTTCAGATCTAAGGAAGAATCAAAATAATTTATAATTAAGTCTTATTATTATTTTTGCATTTCAGTTAACTTTCTCTTTAACAACTTACTTTCTATTCCATCCTATGAATTCATATTTAATGTGTATATTTTAACAAATATCTAACAAATGTATATTTAACACATATCCATAAGTAGAATTAGGAAAGACTTCTTATAGGGGGAGACTTAAGCTGAGACTTGAAGGGAAGCCAGGGAAGTTGGAAGGCAGCAATGAGAAAGGAGAAAGTTCCACTCCTCACATGATGAAGTACAGAGTTGCAAGATGGACCACCCAGTGCAAAAACAGCAAGGAGGCATGTTACTGGATCAGACAATTCAAGTTTATGGGAGAGGGGAAGACAAACATCATTTTATATTTGATCCTGGAGGCAATAAGGTTAGTTGAAGGGGATGAAATGTAGGAAGGCAATGTTACATAGTCAAATTTGCTCTTTAGAGCAATTTGGCAGCAGAGTGAAGAATGTACTGGATTGGGAAAGGACTTGAGGCAGGAAGACTGACCAGCAGACTACTGCTGGCCCAAGTGTGGGGCAATGAAGGCCTGAACTAGGGAGGAGAGAAAGAAGCATACAAAGGAAAGGCTGTAAAGGTATACATGGGGCTAAAAAGACATACTGTAAAAGTTTTTCTATTTGTCATAATGCAGAAATGAGGATGAGAGTAAGAAAAAAAAAAGCTGCCAAATTCAGAGTAAATTCATGTTGCTCTATAAAATTTCCTTCCTATAGTATCACCCCTAGTTTTCTAAACCAGACCTATAAGAAATAAAGTCGAATTGCCCTGGATTTTCTGATCAAATTCAGATTTAGCACATATACTGTGACCCCTTGCCCAACACACACACACACACACACACACACACACCTACCTTTGAAAAAAGAACAGCATTTATGTCAAGCTATATTTTTGGACTGGACATTGTGATATACCCACAGGAGAACTGAGAGTTTAACCAACTTTTTACTTCAAGCTCTATTAGGAAGAGATCTAACATTCTTTCTACAAACAAGACGAACAAACCCACAACCATTGTATGGCAACCTTATTAAAACTTATTTTAGCTAAGGAATTCCAGTTATGAAAATATGCATTTGTATCAAAGAGAAATGAGTATCTACAAATCTAGTCTTTCTCCTAAGCCTCAGTTCCATATCACCAACTGCTTATTAGTCATTTCATATCAGATGTTGTACATTATGGACTCAAAATATTATAAAAAGAAATCATTTCCTTTTACTCAAAACGTCTTCTAAATTTCCCTATGGGTACCACCTTCTAACTTAGTTTCATACCCTATGACTTTCTTTACTCCTTACTTTTCCTCATACCACATATCCAATTACCTGCCTCATCTTATCAATTCTATCTCTATAACATTTGTTACATATATCCCTTTCCCTCCACTCACATAGCAGGCCTTCATCACCTCTCACCTAGATTATTGTAACAGCCTCCTAATCAATCTCCCTGCCTCAAATCTTCTTTGATCCATCCTTCACAATGTTGCCAAAGTGATTTTCCTAAAGCATAGGTCTGACAATGTCATTTTACTATTCAAATTCTATAGACTACCTATTACCTTTATGAACAAAATACAAAAGCAAGCTGATCATTCAAAGCCCAACACAACCTGGCTCCAACCACCTTTTCAAGTTCAATTGTGCACTGCTGCCGTTCATATACTTTACATTCTAGTTAAATTGACCTTTCAGCTGCTGTTCACTCACAACATTCCATCTTTCCATGTCTGCACAGACTGACTCATGCTCAGACTATATTCCCTCCTTATTTTTGTCTTTTAGACTCTTTAGAATCCTAAATCTCAAACACTTTCTCCTACCTGAGGCATTGTCTGACCATGCCCAATTGCTCATTCTCTTGTATTTACATTTACATATTCTGTACACATTTTTATGTATATGTATTGCTTTTCCCTACAGAATAATGTGGGTTTCTTCAGGGCAGGGAATGTTTAATTTTTGTTTCTATATCCTCAGTGCCTAGCCTCCAAAACTCTTTATTGATTCATTAAAGGTTTGGGTTGTTACAGTGCCTAAAATACATCTTCATTAGCACCCTCTCAAACCAGCAGAAACAACATTGATCAATGATCAATTGATCAATAAATGCACATTATTAAGTACCTACGTGCCAGACACTGTGGATCCAAAGATAAAATTAAACAGTCTCTGCTCTCAAGGAGTTTACATTTTATTAGGAGAGAAAACATGTCTCTGATATATGTAATACAGTACAAATATAAACACAGAAAACATAGTAAAAAAAAAAGTAGTTAGAACTCTCTAGGGTCACTAGCAGTTTGGGACAGGCTTTGTGCAAAAGGCAGTATTGAGCTGAATATCGAAGCGAGAGGTTCTATGAGGTGTAGGTGAGCGGGAAGTGCACTTTGAGCATGGAACACAGGTGGGAAGTGGAGTGTCAAGAGTAAGAAACAGAGAGAAGGTCAACTTAGCTAAAACAAATTCCTGACATACGATAAGTCTGGAAAGATATGTTGAGGGAGAAGTTGTGAAGGGCTTCAAAATTCAAACACAAGGGTATATGTTTAAGATTACAGGTAACTGAGAACCATCAGTTTCCCAAAAAGTGGAGTAACATGGTCAAAACTGCACTTAAGGATAATCACTATTAGTTCTGTGGAGGACCACCTGTATTAAAGAGAGAAAAGAGACAGTTTCACCAACTAAAGTCACGGCAAGAGTTTAGGCACGAGATGATGAAGGCTTGATCTAAGGTTATGTGAGCAGTTAGAAGGGATATATGCAAGAGATTTTGTGAGGAAAGAAATAGTAAAATATGTCAACGGATAGAACACATCATGTAACTGCAAGGAGTCAAGAATAATGCCACAGCTATAAACATGGGAGACTAGAAGGATGGTGATGTCCTCAATGTAAACAGAGAAGTTGGGTAGAGTGGTGATAATGCCAAAAGGTGAATGTCACAGTGGTATGTAAGTAGAGGGATAGACGCACTGTCTTAATCATACACAGTTGGCACGCGCGCGCACACACACCCACACACATATTCTGTCCCCTTGCTCCCATTCCTTCTTCCCTCCTTCAGTCTGTCCATCCTTTCCTCCCCATTTAATTGCTGAACTGAAGGAATTCTATAAGAATTCAGTGATTCCCTACAAAGGAACTGAGAAGGCAGGGAGGCATATTCAATGTTTTCCAAAACAGATTCCTACTGTCACACATACAGTAAAAAGTCTCTTTTCTCTCATCAAACATGCACTAAGATAGACAAAGAAGAATAAGACCTAAGGAGAACTTTTTGTTTGCAACTTTCAGAAATATAAAAGCCATCAATTTGTAGTCTCAATTGCAGTTCATTATTTCTGAACATAAAAACAAAACTCATGTTGATGCAATATCTCACTTTATAACATAAAAACCCCCTAAAACAAAGACTGAAAAGCTTAGTAACATGACAAATTTTAATACCAAAAGGTATGCCCATAAGACAACTTTTTAAGTCTGATTAATGTAAAACTTAAAAATAACTAAAAACAGACATTATTTGGCTGACATCAGGCTTAGAATCATTGCTTTTAATGTATCTATTATTCTGTAAGGATTTTCTTTAACCAAAATATTAGACATTTTCCCCAAGACTTTTAAGTATTTCATCTGAATCAAATTCAGAAATCATTTCTTAGCCTTTACTGAAAGAACCTAAAAACATCCTACTTATAGGAGATTGAATAAAACATTTTTTCCAGTCAAAATTTAATTTTCTTTTCACAGAAGAACTTTTTGAATGTGAAATTATTAACACGCATATTTGTCCCTTTGAAACTATTCTTGGTTCTAGGAATAATTCTCTACTAGATGAGCCAAATAAGTCACCTAGATCAACCAATTAGTAGCAAGCTAAACAAAAAAAAATCATTTGCAGTCAATGCTAGCACAACATCACAAGGGATAACCTCTAAAGAAATACACAGAGAACAAACATCTATCTGCAACATGTTTAGTTCATTTTATGCACCTACACAAATACAAACTACAGGTAAAGTTTCCAAGTATCAAACAAATAGCACAACTTACTTGCCTAAAAGACAAAGCTACACTCCATTTAAGGTTGAAATAGTTAATTCCAAAGACTCTATTTAAAAATTTTCTTTTACCACAAAGTTGTGAAGTGTTGTGAAGTCCAAGATGGGCTTGAAGCCCTCCCTGACTTTTTGAGGATCAGGCAGTACCTTCACTAAAATCCTTTTGCTTGTTCATCTTGTATGTAGAGCACGCTTTATTAATCTGTATTTAGAAGGAAAAAAAATCTGGTTCAGAAGAATGGAAAACTCAATGTGCCACATCACTTCAGTCTATGCTCTGACCTGTTTTGGATTAACTTTATTTGAAGCAACCTTAAAAGACAAGTTGGATAGAGTTTAAAAAGAGGAAAGTGAGGTTAAGTTGAAGAATTTTCAAGGAACTATAAAGACTTTTTTAGAAAGGAACTGCATACCTGAATGGAAAGATGATATTTATAACTCATGAGACCTTTGTCAGTATCAGGGTAGTTGGAGGAAAAAAATTATATGTATGTATATGTAGATAGACAGATAGAGGGCACAGGGTGAGCTGAAGATTAAGGGGTTACATCTGGAGAATAAAATTAAGGGATGAGAGGATTATACTCGGAGAAGAAGAAAGGGAGGGGTAGAATGGGGTAAATTATCTCACCAAAAAAAAAAAACCAGAAAAGAAAAGTCTCTTACAGTGGAAGGGGAAATGGTGGAAGGTGAGAGGGAATGAGTGAATCTTATTCTAATAGGATTTGGCTTAACGAGGGAATAACATACACATTCAATTTCCCTACAGGAAAATAGGGAAGAAAGGGACAAGAGAACAGGGGGATGACAGAGAGGAGGGCAGACTGGGAAAGGGGGTAATCAGAAGTAAATACTTCTGAGGAGGGACAGGGTCAAAAGAAAGAATAGAATAAATGGGAGGGCAGGATAGGATTAAGGGAAATAGAGTTAGTTTTTCACAACATGTCTACTACGGACGTGTTTTGCATAACTGCACATTTACAACTATATTGAGTTGCTTGCCTTTTCAATGAGAGTGGGTGGTGAGGGAGGAAGACAGAAAATTTGAAACCTAAAGTTTTAAAAACATATGTTTTTTAAAAAAAAATGTTTTCACATGCTACTGGGAAATAAGAAATATAGGAAACGGGATACAGAAGTCTGTCCTGCCCTACAGGAAAATAGAAGGGGAAGGGGATAAGGGAAGGGGTGGGAGGGGGGAGATGGGATGAAAATTTGGAACTCAAAAACTTGTGGAAGTGAATGTTGAAAACTAAAAATAAACAAATTTATATTAAATTTTTAAAAAAAGGAACTGCATATACTCTCCAAAATAGTCAACAATTTCCAATTTCTTACTTCCTTTCATACTTTGGTTTTTGTTTTTGGAGAGGCTGGTAGAGTAGTAGCCAATCATAGGCACTGATCTCACTATGGATAGGCATTCCTGGCCTGAGTTGAATTCCTCTTCCTCAGCCTGAGGCCCAAAAACCTCCCTCCAATCTGAATCCAGAGACACGCCATATTGGTGGTGTTGGACTTATATGGACACGTAATTGACTTTAGCCCTACTGCAGTTCAGAACTCCTAAGCTCCACTGATCCAGCTTTAGCCACCCAGATAGCAAAGTTTGTGTAGGCATGAGCCACAACATATGGCAATCTGAACTAGAAAACTAGGGAAAAAAACAAACATGTATTCCAGGGCATTCAATTTACTTTGACTCTTCCACTGAATTACAATTCTTTAATTAATGGGGTTAAAAAAAACCCAGAACACTTATTAAAGGCTTCCTTTGTGATAGTTAACTTGTTTTTCTTCTAATTTTTACATTAGATTTGTTTGTTTAAAAAATCTAACATAATCAAAGTTTTATACTCTATCTTGTGTGATCCATTAGACCTTGAGGGCAGAGAATATTTTTGCCTTTCTTTGATTCCCAGACCTAGCATTCTATCCACTGTACCTCTCCAACACCCCATCAACCCAATTTAAAAAACAAAATAAAACTTCAGCATAAATGTGCACAATCTAGCTGCTTATTCAGTCAGTATTTATTAAAGGCTTCCTCCATGATGAGTAATATATTAAATGCCTGGGAATTAAAGAAAGGTAAAAATAGACTTGCCCTCAAGATCTAATGGATCACACAAGATAGAATGGAAATTTTTGGATTATGTAAAATTTTTAAAGTTTCTACACAAATGAATCTAATGTAAACATTAGAATAAAAACAAGTTAACTGTCACAAAGGAAGCCTTTAATAAATGTTAGCTGACAAAGCAAGCCCCCCTGTAGCTCATTTACACATGAAGTCTTTGTCTATAAATAGATCTGAAATGTAGTATCATTTTTTGCTCTTAGAATTTGGTTATGCTTTGATCTTTTATATTTAGGTTATATAACTACTTGGAGTTTATCATGGAATATGGTGTGAGGTATTGGTCCATACCTAATTTCTGATAGACTACTGTGCAGTTTTCCCAGAAGGTTTTGTCAAGATACAAATAATCAGTAATATTAAAGTACCCAAAAGGAGGCAGATAGGTGGTACAGCGGATAGAGCACTGACTCTGAAGTCAGGAGGGAGTTTAAACACAGCCTCAGACAATTCTTAGCTGTGTGACATTGGGCAAGTCACTTAATCCCAACTACTTCATAAATACATAGAGTGCCCCAAAGAGTAAGAAATAGCATACTTTCTTAACTTCTGCTACTTTTTTTCAAGTATGTTAAAGAAATTGGTCCAACTTTCAGAACCGTAAGTTGCCTCAGAAGCCAAAACCAAAACCCAAAACCAGATCTCTTGCCTTCCAACTCTATTACCATCATTTATAATCTTTGCTAATTTACAGGGTAAAAGGTGAAACCTCAGGATTGTTTTGTTTTGCATTTCTCTTGTTATTAGTGATTTGAAACATTATTTATCATATTATTAATATTTTTATTCTTTTGAGAATTGTTTATATATTCTTTGGATTGTGTCTATATGGTATGCATGTACATATGACGTGTGAATACATTTCCGTATATGTAAAATCTTAGTTGTTTATGTATCTTGGATACAAAATCATTTTAGAAATTTGATATAAAAAATATTTCATATCTAAACACTTCCTTCAATTTTATTTGTGTAGAAACTTTTCTGTTTCATCTCATCAAAGTTATCCATTTTATTTTTTCTAATTGTATCTATTCTTTGATTAAGAATGCATCATATGCCCTGGCAAAAACATATGATCTGTTTAATATTATGATCACATATACATTTTGAATCTACTGAGGAAAATGGCATAAGGTAGTCATGTAAGATTAATATTTACTAGGCCTGGATTCAGGAAAATCTAAGTTCAAATATAACCTCAAACTAGTTTGTACTTGCTACAATTTCCTCTGTAAAATGAGGATAACACCTACCTTCCAAAGTTGTGAAAAATCAAATAATAATATTTAGAACGTGCTTTGCACAGTACATAGCACATACTGTTTAATAAATGCTTGTTCTCTTCATTTTCCTGATTGTTCTTGCTACCATTTCCAAGACTATTTCAAATAATAAAGAGAAGAATGGGCATTCTTCCTTTACTGATGCATTTACTGGGGGATTATTTGGTACATCCCATTGCATGTGATGCTTAAGTCTAAAGTTTCAGATAGATACAGTATTATATTTTTAAAAAGGTCCCTTAATGCCAACATTCTGGAAGGTTTTCCAGCATACATGAGTATCTTATGTTGTCAAAGACTTTCTCTGTACTAAGATAATCATGTGGTTTTATATAGTGTTGTCTTTAATATGATATATCATGTTAACTACTTTTTGAATGCTGAAAAATCCTTGTATCCCTGACATAAACCCAATTTACTGGATGAATTTCAGTAGTCTGTATGACAATATTTTATTTAAAAATTTTGAAACAATTAATGACATTGGTCTACAATTCTTTATATGCTTTATCTTCCCTGATTTAGGGATAAGTAATATATTTGATTCACAAAAGGAATCTGATAAAAGTGTGTTTCTCAATTCTGGATAATTTCTGCAGTACTGGCATTAATTATTTCTTTAAAAACTAGAAAGCATTCTCCTGTGAATCTATTAGGACCAGATGCCTTTTTCTCTGGTATGTATAATTCCATTACATCTAGTTCTGCTGACTTTTCTGAAAGGAGATTATTAAGGATCTTTATTTGAGCTTCTGTTAGTTTGAATATTGTATATTTTAGGGGCTATTCCTCTCTTTTTTTTTTGCTTGCATCCTCAGTTTTCTTAGGTATAACTGTGCACTATTTTTTTTTTATTGTTTTTTTCTTTTGTTTTGTTTTCTTATTCTGTTGTGATTGTTTAACTGACTTTCTACTCTTCTCTTTTTAAATTAGGTTGGCTAAAGTTTTAAAGTGTTTTAAAAGAACTAGCTTTTAGTTTTCTCTGTCATTTCTTTAGAATTTTTGGTTTCTAGTTTATAAATTTCATCTCTAATTTTAATATATCTTATGTTCATTTCAGATTTATTTGTTGCCTTTTCAATTTTTAAAAATATATAAATAGTTCATTAATATTCTCCTTTTCTAACGTGTTAATATGTTTTTAGGGATATATTCCCTCTGAAGAATGACTTAGCTGACTTCCAGAAATTGGAGTTTCATTATTATAATTTTCTTTCAAATATTAATTGTTACTATGATTCAAATACATAATCAAATAAATATTTATTGCGATTATTGCTTGTTATCTCACCCACTTACTTAAGTCTCCATTTGTGTCCCTTACTTTCATTTTTGGTCCCTAAATTGTTATTTTTGCTGTGTCATGGTGTGTAAAGGATATATTTACTAATGCTAAGAAATATTTATATTCTTTAGCATTCCCATTTAGAAGAGTCTTTAAGTCATTTAACTCTAGTTTTTTCAGGAATATATTCAATTCCACATTTTTCCCCCTTTTGTTTATTGTTCTATTGGATTTGGTCTAAACTGGGAGACATCAAAGTCCTTTATTATTTGTGCCTTTTTACATTTGTTTACAATATCTGTGTCCCACATGATCAATTCTGGGGAAAATTTCATGGGGTGCTGAGAAATATGAAATCTCATCTTGAAGGCACCATAAACTTTTTAGTATTAGCTTCTCCAGTAACTTGTCTCATTTGATATTTACCTTCTTTCCATTAGATTTATACCAAACTGATAGGAGGATACTGAAATCTGTCACTATTCTGCTACTAAATATTACTGTAGCTCAGTTAAGGTTTTATGAATTTGGATGCTAAAAAATCTGTGGGTCAATCAGTCAGTATGCATTTACTAAGTAAGTGCCTTTTACATATACTATGTGCCAGGCACTGAGTTAAGTGCTAGGGACATAAAGAATGGCAAAAGTCAGTGCCTATCCCCAAGGAACTGACAATCTAATGGAGGGAGAAAATTTGCAAACAAATATGTACAGACAAGCTATATACAGTAAATAATCAACACAGAGAATACACTAGAATTAAGAGGAACTGGAAAATTCCTTTTGTATAAGGTATGATTTTAGCTTGGACTTGAAGGAAACCAGGAGATAAAGAAAAGGAGGGAGAGCATTCCTGGCATGTGAGATAGCCATATAAAATGCCCAGAACTTAGCTAAGCCAACATCTCACATCGTCTACCAAATTAAGGTCAAAATGGTTACATGATTTAGAAATATAAAGGGTGATAGCAAAAGCAAATCAGGGGAACATGGAATAGTTCACCTGTCAGATTTATGAATATAGAAAGAATTTATAATCAAACAAAAGGCAGAAAGTATTACAGAATGTAAAACTGATAATTTTGATTACATGAAATTTTAAAATTTTTGCACAAACAAAACCAATGCAGCCAAATAAAAAGGAAAGCAGGAAACTGGGGAGAAACTTTTCCAACTTTTCTCTGATAAAGACTTCATTTCTCAAACACATAGAGAACTGAATCAAATCCATAAGAATGAGAGTCATTCTCCAAATATGAACAGGCAGTTTTCAGAAGAAATCAAAGCTCTCAACACTCATATGAAAAAAAATCCTCTAAGTCACTATTGATTAGAGAAATGAAAATTAAAACTCTGAGGTACAACTTCATGTCTATTAGAAAAATAACATGACAAAAAAGGAAAATGTATAATGTTGGAGGTGACGTAGAAAAATAGGGACACTAATGCAGGAATTGTGAACTGATCCAACCAGTCTGGAAAGCAATTTGGAATCACGCCAAAAGGGCTATAAAACTGTGCATACCCTTTTATCAGCAACACCACTACTAGGTCTGTATCCCAAAGAGATAAAAGGATAAGAAAAAGGAAAAGGACCTACAGCTACCAGCTACATTTAGCTTTCCAAAAATTCCCATTACATTCAGCTCCCCAGCAGCCCTGCCTCCTGCAGTGTTGCTGTCACACCTTCCCCTGCCTCTTTTTGTATATCCAATTCTTAACACAGTGCCAATCACAGAATAAGCGCTCAATAAATATTTAATGACTGACTGAAAGGCTACAGGAGGGATTTTATCTTCATTGCTTATCACTTGATCAGAGTACACCACACATTCCTCTTTTCACCTTCTCTCTCCCCTTTCATGTGCCCTTCCATTCTGTAGTATAGTACAACACACACACACACACACACACACACACACACACACAATATATCCACCTTGTAGATGGGGTATAGTGAGACTTAGTCCATGCTGTTTCAAATCTACTCCTCCACCATCAGTTCTTCTACTTAAGTTTCACTTTTACCTGTGTCTCCTTGTATCTTTTTAGGAAGAAAATCTAAATGTTTTTTCTGTTGTTATTTTCTTGGTTTTGTTCTTGTTTTAAGCCCCACAAGTTAATCTATCTTTCTAGATTATTTTGCTTTTTTTCCCCTAGTATATTTCATTACCTAGGTCTTCCACAACTGCTTTATTTGTTAACCTTTCTTATATTTCTCTTGTCTAGTATGTTAGCAAAGCAACTCGTTCAGGTCCAATTTTTTTCATTGGATATCTTTTCACTAACGGTTAGGCTCCATTTTCTGGGTATGTCATCTTGGATTTCAACCTTGGACTATTTTGTTCTTCAAAACACATTGTTCTGATCCATCTTAAAGTTTATGGAGGGTGCAGAACAGTTTCACGTTCATTCAAATTTCCTTTCCTTTACATTTGAAGGTCTTTCTCCTGGTCTCATAAAATTTGCTGTTTGTTAATGGAACTGTAGATGACAACACTGTGTGTTCTGAAGTTTGCTGGAGTTTTTTGTTTTTGTTTTTTCCTCTTTATTTCTACAGTGGATGTATGGATTCTTTTCTTCTGGCAGCCCTTTAATGCTTTTTTCAAAAAAAAAATTATTTATTTTTAGATTTCAACATTCAGTTCACAAGATTTTGATGCCCAAATTTTCTTCCATCTCATCCCTCCTCCACCCCCAAGATGACATACAATCTGAATACCCCTTCCCCTAACCTGCCCTCCCTTCTATCTCTCCTCTGTCCTTCTATTATCCCCTTCCCCTTCTATTTTCCTGTAGGGCAGGATAGATTTCTATACCCCATTTCCTGTATTTCTTATGTTCCAGTTGCATGTGAAAATAACTTTTTTTAACATGTGTTTATAAAACTTTGGGTTCCAAATTTTCTCCCTTCCCCCCTCCCCACCCACCTTAATTGGAAAGGCAAGCAAGTCGATACAGGTTATACATATGTAGTCATGCAAAACACTTCATAGTAGTCATGTTGTGAAAAACTAGGTATATTTCCCTTCATCCTATCTCACCCCCCCATTGATTCTATTCTCTTTTGACCCTGTCCCTCATCAGAAGTGTTTGCTTCTGATTACTCCCTCCCCAATCTGCCCTCCTCTCTATCATCCCCCTGCTCTCTTGTCCCCTTCCCCCCTTATTTTCTTGTAGGGTAGGAAAGATTTCCATACCCAATTGAGTGTGTATGTTATTCCCTCCTTAAGCCAAATCCTATGAGAGTAAGATTCACTCATTCCCTCTCACCTTTCCCCACTTCCCCTCCACAGTAAAAGCTTTTTCTACTCTGTTTTATGTGAGATAATTTACCCCATTTTACCTCTCCCTTTCTCCTTCTCCCAGTATAATCCTCTCACCCCTTAATTTTATTCTCCAGATATCACTCCTTCATTTTAAACTCACCCTGTGCCCTCTATCTATCTATCTATGTAGATAGATAGATAGATAAATGTCTAGATACACACACACACACACACACACACACACACACACACACACACACACACACATATATATATATATATATACACACACACACACACACATAATTTTTCCCCTCCATCTACCCGAATACTGCCAAAGGTCTCATGAGTTACAAATATCATCTTTCCATGCAGAAATGTAAATAATTCAACCTTATTAAGTCTCTTATGATTTCTCTTTCCTGTTTACCTCTTCATGTTTCACTTGAGTCTTGTATTTGAAAATCAAATATTCTGAATTTTTCAGCTCTGGTCTTTTCATCAAGAATGCTTGAAAGTCCCCTATTTCACTGAATGACAATTTTTTTCCCCTGAAGAATTATACTCACTTTGCTGGGTAGGTGATTCTTGGTTGTAATCCCATCTCCTTTTGCCGTCTGGAATATTGTATCCCATGTCCTCCGTTCCCTTAATGCAGAAACTGCTAAATCTTCTGTTATCCTGATTGTGTTTCCACAATACTTGAAGAGTTTCTTTCTGGCCGCTTGCGAAAGTTTCTTCTGGATTTATTTTCCAGGTCAGTTGTTTTTCCAATGATATATTTCACATTGCTTCCTATTTTTTCACTCATTTAGATTTGTTTTACAGTGTCTTGATTTCTCATAAAGTCACTAGCTTCCAATTGCTCCTTTCTAATTTTTAAGGAAGTATTTTCTTCACTAAGCTTTTGGACTTCCTTTTCCATTTGGCCAATTCTGCTTTTTAGTGCAGATCTCTTTTGCCATTTGGATTAGGCTATTTTTTAAAAAATTCAGGTTTTTCTGAAGTCAGCCTGTTCATCATTTCTTATAGCACAATAGTATTCCATTACATTCATATACCAACACTTGCTCAGCCATTCCCCAACTGATGGGCATCCTCTCAATTTCCAATTCTTTGACACCATAAAAAGAGCTGCTATGTATATTTTTGTACATGTGGGTCCTTTTCCCATTTGGATGATCTCTTTGGGATATAGCCCTAGAAGGGCTATTGCTGGGTCAAGGGTATGCACATTTTTATAACCCTTTGGGCATAGTTCCAAATTGTTCTCCAAAATGGTTGGATCACTCCACAACTCCACCAACAATGCATTAGTGTTCCAATTTTCCCACATCTTCTCCAACATTTACCATTTTCCTGTTTTGTCATGTTGGCCAATCTGATAGGTGTGATGTGGTACCTCAGAGTTGTTTTGATTTGCATTTCTCTAATCAAAAATGATTTAGAGCATTTTTTCATATGACTATAGATGGCTTTAATTTCTTCATCTGAGAACTGTCTGTTCATATCCTTTGATCATTTATCAATTGAGAATGGCTTGTATCCTTATAAATTTGTCTTAATTCTCTATATATTTTAGAAATGAGGCCCTAATTAGAAAGACTGGTTGTAAAAATTCTTTCCCAATTTTCTACCTTCCTTCTAATCTTAGTTGCATTGGCTTCGTTTGTAAAAAAACTTTTCAATTTAATGTAATCAAAATTATCCATTTTGCTTTTCGTAATGTTCTCTATCTCCTGTTTGGTCATGAATTTCTTCTGTTCTCCACAGATCTGATAAGTAAACTATTCCTTGTTCTCCCAGTTTGCTTATGGTATGAGCCTTTGTACCTAAATCATGAACCCATTTTGATTTTATTTTGGTATATGGTGTGAGATTTGGGTCTATGCCTAGTTTCTGTGGATTAGGCTATTTTTTAAGGTGTTATTTTCTTCAGTATTGTTTTGGGTCTCCTTTAGCAAGCTGTTGACTTGTTTTTCATGATTTTCTCGCGTCACTCATTTTTCTTCCCAGTTTTTCTTCTACTTCTCTTAACCGTTTCTCAAACTCCTTTTTGAGCTCTTCCATGGCCTAGGACTGGTTCATATTTTTCTTAGAGGCTTTGGATCTAGAAGCTTTGACTTTGTTGTCTTCTTCTGGTTGTATGTTTTGATCTTCTTAGTCACCAAAGAAAGATTCCATCGTCTGACCTTTTTTGCCCAGTTTGTTCATGATCCCAGATAATTAATTGAGTTGTAAACTCTTTGTTAAGGCAGGGATCTGTTTCCAGTGTGGAGAATGTACTGTCCCAAGCTTTAGGTGTTATGTGCAGCTGTTTTCAGAGATATTTCTAGGGACCTGTAAATTTTCAGTTTTTCCAAGGTGGTATAAGGGGCAAGGTGTTTACTCCTTTCCTGGCCTGTGCTCTGGTCTATGAGTGACCACAAGCACTCTTTTCTGCCTTGGAACTGTGAGGAGGATTTTCTCTACACAACCACTACAAGCTCCACCCTGCCAGTGCTCCTCCTTGTCCCAGGACCGCCACCCAGAACTGTGACCCACAAGCAAGCACAGGCAAAGCAAGAGATTACTACCTCAGCACTGGCAAAGAGATTCCTGAAATCCCCTTCTGATCAGCCACCCAATTCCCCTTCAGTCTGTGGGATGGAAGCTCAGGATGCAGCCACCACCCTGGGGCTGAGCTCAGGGACTAGGGCTGGGACCAAGCTCTCTCACTGCAGTCACAGACTTTTCCCACTGACCTTCTAAGTTGTCTTTGATGTTCGTGGGTTGAGAAGACTGGAAACCACCACAGCTGCCGCGATTTAGTCCCTGAGGCCTGCTCCAGGTTTGCGGTGGCTTGTGCGCCCATGCCAAACTGCGTTCCTCTACCAGCCTGGCGCAATATACCTTTCTGATCAACCATCTAGGCTGTCTTGGGTTGTAAATTTGTTTCACTCTTTTTGTGGGTTCTGCTGCTTCAGAATTTGTGTAGAGCCATTTTTTATAGGTATTTGGAGGGGTTTGAGGGAGAGCTCCAGAAAGTCACTGTTTTCACTCTGCCATCTTGGCTCCACCCCTCCCCCAAAGTCTGAGCCCTATAATTCTTAAATTGTCTTTATGCATCCTGTCTATAAGATCAATACGCTCTGTTTGTACTGAGATGGTTTTCTTTTAACTTTTTTTTTCGGCTTTCTTCTTCTAGTTGTTCTTTCCTTTCTTTGTGAAATTTGCCACAATCTGAAGTTTTGTTTTGCTTTTTTTTTTTTGGCCACAATTTGTGATGAATTCTATTCTGCAAATTACTTCTGCTGTTCACAGACTATACACTAGGCTATAAGAAATTATGAGGTGTTAGTTTAAAAGAAACCTGTAAAGATTTTGTATGAACTGATGCAATGTGAAATAAGGAGAACAAGATGTACAAAGACAGCAACAATGTAAAGTCTGACAATTTTGAAAGATTTAGGAATTCTGATCAGCATAATGACCAACAAGAAATCCAAAGGACTAATGAAACATGCTACTAATAACCTCTTGGATAGAGAGGTGAAAGATCAAGAGTATTAAAAAACAATTTTTTTCGTTGGACATGTATGATATATAATTTTTTTTGTACTATATATGTTTGTAGCAGGGTTTTGTTTTTCTTTTTTTTTTCTCTCAATGGGGGAGATGGAGGTTAGCATACAAGGTAAAATTTTGCTGACTGTAAAATTTTAGTTAAAAATATTAAAAATAGTTTAAAAAAGAGTTAGAAAGGAAGTTTCAGTATTAGGAGTGATGTTACGTGAAAGTTGGTACTCCAACTGAGTTCTGAAGAAAGTGAAGGATTGATAGAGATACTGATGAAGACATCTTGTATTCTAGGCAAAGGGGATAGCAAGTGCAAAGAGTACAGAGACGATGTTGATGATGATGATGATATTAACAAACAATAATAGCTAGCATTTACATAGTGCTATCAGATTTGAAAAGAGCTATACATATGTTTTCTCATTTGAGATGGAATATTGTTCATGAGGAAAAAAGAGAATCAAATCTGGACAGACTATGTAGGGCATGGGAAGGAATAATATATGTATATACATATATATACACACACATACATACATACACATACATACATATATACACATACATGCATATATGCACATACACACACATATATACACATACACACATATATATGTAATGATGCTGGAAATTTAAGTTAGGGCCAGGTTGTGAATAGCTTTAAAAGCCAAACACAAGAATTTATATTTTACACTAGCGGCAATGTAGAGCCATTGAAGCTTACTGAGTAAGAGGATAAGACGTTCAAATTTGTGTTTAAGGAAAATCTTTTCAGAAGCTAATATGGTGACATGTAGTTGCTCTGATAGACTATAAGCTCCTTGAAGTCAGGATCTGTTTCTTTTTTCAGTATCTTTAGTAAGAAGCACAGTGTCTGACATATAAGGAGTGCTTAGTAAAGGGGGGTTCATTTATTGGCCTGTACTTTAAGAATATCATTTGGCAGGTCTACGGAAAAGAACAAGGAAAGCAGAAAACACTCCCAACTCTCAAGGATCTCACAGTATAATGGGGAAGAAAACAATTATGTATGAAACATCATGTACACAGGATAAACTGGGGATAACATCAGAGGGAAGGCACGAAGATTAAAAAAGGCTTACCACAGAAGTAAGACAAGTTAAACCTGAAAGAAGGCAAAGAAGCAAAGACGAAGAGGGAGAGAGTCAGTGAAAATACCTGGAATTGGGAGATGGAATGTTTTGTGTGAGGAACAGAAAGCAGGCAGTACAGTCTAAGACTGGAAAGGTAGAAGGTTATGGGAAGGTTATTTGAGAGGCTTTAAAAAGCCATATAAAGGACTTTATATTTAATCTTGGAGGTAACAAGGAGCCAATGGAATCTAATAAATAAAGGGGTGATTTGGCCAAGCAAGATCTTTTGCAAAATTAATTTCACAGCTGAGTGGAAGACATATTGGAGTAGGGAGAGACTTAAGGCAGGGAAACCAAATGGAAGGCTACTGAAATTGTACAGGCAGGAGATGACAAGGACCTCCACCAGAATGGTGGTAGTATCAGAAGAGGGAAGGGATGTTTTGAAACAAGAGATGTTTTAATGGTAGAGTAACTGGACTTGGAAACTGATGGGATACAGAGGGGGAGAGTAAGGTATCAAAGATGACACGTAAGTTTTGAAGCTGAGTGACGAGGAGGAGGGTGATACCTTTAAGAGTAGTAAGAAAATTAAGAAAAAGTTGGGAGACAGGAGGGACACAGAGTAAAATTGAAGTCAGTTTCATACATATTAAATTCAAGATGTCTTTGAGGCATACAATTAGGGATGTCTGATAGGTAGCTGGAAATTTGAGACTGTAGGTCAGGAGACAAATCTGAAATTTCAGAGTTCATGAAGACAGAAGTGAGTAATCACTTATGGGTAATGGGGCAAGATGAAGGGCATGACCATCTCTGGAGGCAGCTGAGATTAGATAATAGAAGCAGATAGTGGGAAATGAATTAAGTTAGTGAATTGGGAGGTTAGGGTATTTGAGGAAGTATCAATATGTATGCTGCAGTCTCCTAGTGGATGGCAGGAATGAAGGAATAAATGAAGACTGTGAACCAGACACTGAAGTTACTGAAGAAGGAAGGACAGTGTCTTGTAGCCTAACAGATAGCTGGGTGACAAATATAGATTGGGTAACAAATACAGACAGAATAAACCTCACAGGAAAACAGGTTACTGAGTGATAGTAGTACAGGGAGAGACAGCAATGAAGAAAAAACAATGGATAGAGTGCAACCAAGGCTGAAAAGTGCTAGAAACATAGTACAGGATAGCAAGAAAAACATCTAGGTTGTAAATATAGTTCTAGAAGTTGACTGCATAGCAATGATAAACTAAACTATGAGAAATGAAGAAATTACTGAGATGTTACAAAGAGAAAGAAGAAAAGATATCTGTAGGTTTCTAGACTAACATGGTCAATGTCTAGATATAATAGTCGACAGAAAGTAATGCCACTAGCAAAGTTAAGTTCACCATCATTCACAATGTAAAATTCATTGCTTTTGGCTAATGTACAAATCAAATGTTAAATGCACAGTGTACTTAAAATAAAGATAATCCCCTCTCCATACTCTTCAAGAGAAAGAAAAAGAATGACACATTAAATCCATGAGAGTACAAATAATAATTAGCAATATCTTTTTTAAAAAATTCATACTTGACCCTCCAACAAATCAGACATTTCTCTACCCTTTGCTTACTTCTTAGAAAGATGATCCGACAATATAACCCAGTATTCAAATTGGAAAAATGATCAATTTAGATAATTACATGCATCCTTATAAGAACTTTGTTTTTAAACAAATATATGTGCACTTTATATATGTGAAGTCCTCTTGTATAAAAAACAAATATTGAGAGGGGCAAAATATTTGTGATACTGATAATACAGTAAGTAGAACAAATTAGGAATAGCTGACAATCTCACATCAGAAATGTTCTCAATTCATTCCAATCAAAAAAAACATGGTAAAATAGAAAGTGGTTAGAACTGTAACTGTATCTGCCAATTTTAAAGTAAAGATAACTATTTGAACATTAAATGTCTAAAAACAACACACAAAAGTCATATTTTATTAAAAGAACCATTAATTTCCATTCTGATCACATATAAATATTCCTCAATATCCAAGTTCAAAAATATGAGACACCTTTCCTGATCCGTAAACCTACCTCTCTCTTCCTGCCCACTTCTATGCCAAAAGTAAGGCTAGGCTATTTGGAGATGCTACAGGTAAGGGTCTGGAGAGAAGCTCAAACTCACCTACCATACCATTGCTACAATAAAAAACTACTAAAAGAACAGTAGCAGGAAAAAGGGTAACACCTAGAGGCAAGCCTATTAGCAATAAATGTTTAAAATAACAGGCAATGGGAATAAACATTTTTTACAAAATGAAAAAAGAATACTAGAATATTATCCAAAAAAAGTCTTTTAAAACTATACAAACTCTCGCATTTAAATAATATACCATTAGGTTGGGTCCCATGTTCCTACCCCTTCATTTTCACGAACACTGACATCTCTCATTGGAAGCTCTTTAGACCTAGCATGCTGAGGTATGGCAACACTGCTGATACCAATATATATGTCAGCAAATACAAAGTCGCTTTGTCCATACATTCTGAGCTTCTACTATGCCTCAAATTTTATTATAGTCCACTTAATAAAGTTATAGTGTGTCATTCAAATAAACAAAGTTTTCAAATTTAATTCATTTGAAATCAATAGTGCTCAGAATGAAATTACTAATTACATCATTTTTCAACTTACCCTACAATTTGCATAATGTAACTGAACATCTGTACTTAACGGCATAAAAAATCATTCTATGAAAAAAAGTTTAAACTGATGAAATCAACTGATAATGAATTAGAGAAAGCTTAACCAGAATAAGGGAAAAAATCCTAAAGAAAAGATAAATAAAAATACAAATATTCAGTTACCCATCATTTTTCTAAATTACTTTGTTAACTAACTACATTTTATTTTTGCCAAACATTATATTCTCCCTCTCCATCATTCACTCTATTTCACATCAGTAATTTTAAGGGAAGCTCATAACATCATTAGTACAATGGGAAAAAAATGTGCCTAATGAGCACTAAACACTAAAACTCACCTTCAGATAAGCTCAGTTACTAAAAGAATTTAATTTAGTTAATGAACTTCTGTTTGTTAAAAAAAAAAAAACTACTTTGCAAACTGATTGAAAACAAATGGTAGTGTAAAATATATTAAACAGGTTATTCAAAAGGCATGACATGACAATGATTAATACCACAATCAAAATTAAGATTTTCCTCTTAAAACAAGGATATGCCACCATTATCCGCCAATTATCTACTGAATATAATACTGCTTCTACTGCTTTCAAATTTAGTACAGCTGTTATGAATTTTTAGCCTAAAAAGTAGCAAAATGCCCATTCCTATTTTTTTAATGGATAATTCTCTCTTGAGGAAATGAAAAATTGGCACCAAACATACAGTAGTGAAATAATATCATGTGGAACAAATGAGACCCATTAAAAATTAGTAATAACAGGCTATGCAGAAATTATATATTTACCTTGGCTGCATACTCAGCTTTAAAACAGTTTTTCGTGGCAGACTATCTTGTGATTGTTGTTCACTCTCCTACAAGGAAAAACAAGATACTTGATAGTAACTTTCAAAATTCACACTTCAGAAACGGCTGTTGTAACTATGGTGAAGAATTTTTCTAACTGTAAACTGATACAGTACAAAATTCTCCATTCATGTCAAGTCTTAACAAAATTCATATTTAATTATTATGTAAGACCAAAACATATGCAAATAAAAATAGAAAATAAATGGTTCTAGCAGTTTTTACCAAAGAATATCAAGTGAAAATTAAAAACAATTTTTTTAATCATTCAAAGAAAGATAATTATAGAGTAAGAGTAGAAAGAGAAGTGGGGGGCAAGTAGATGGTGCAGTGAATAGAGAACCAGCCCTGGAGTCAGAAGGACTTGTGTCCAAATTTGACGTCAGGACACTTGACACTTAGTAGCTGTGAGAGACCCTGGGCAAGTCACTTAACCGAGAGAGAGAGAGAGAGAGAGAGAGAGAGAGAGAGAGAGAGAGAGAGAGAGAGAGAGAGAGAGAGAGAGAGAGAGAGAGAGAGAGAGAGAGCGCGAGAGTGCGCGAGAGAACTGGACATCTTTCAAACCAAGATGACTTGGTGGGTCCCACCTCTAACTGGTAGTATGCAGCAGGGCAACTAATACTATAAGATTCATCAATAGGATGACTTCCTTTGCTAGGAAAAATTTCTTTACAGGGAGCTTCCTATAGTAGTAAAATCATAGGCTCAGTCCTCATTCCTACCCCAACATATATGTATGATAGTTAATACTTTTTGTAACACTCAGGCATCCATAACCTCAGTGTGTCCTCAATTTATATAAAAGAGACACTGAGTCGAGGATAACAACAACAATAACTAACATTTGTATAATACCTAGTATGAGCCAGGAAATGTGCTGATTGCTTTACAAGGATGATTTAATCCTCACAAAAACCCTAGGAAGTAGAAGCTATTATTATCCCCATTTTACAGATGCAGAAATTGAGGCAAGTGAGCTTAAGTGACTTGCCCAGGGTAACAATGGTATTAAGTGTCTGAAGTCAAATTTAAACTAAGATATTCCTAACTCCAGTTCCAGGTGCATTATCCACCTACCTGCCCCTGATATTTAAGAACCAGTAAGTAAAATTTTTAAAGAAGCCCAAGTTCCTGACACAAATATAAATAACAAATTCAAATGTACCTATGAAATTAAAATACCTATCATCTGCTAACAGACACAAAAATGCAAAAGCTTTAATTAAAAATTATTAGAGCCAACAACAAAAGTATAAATAGAATTCTATTTAATCAATTTGCTAATTTTTCTTTCCTGTAGTAGACATTAGCTCTATTTAATGATTTGTTCATAAGTCAAGAGAGCTAAGAGCTTATAAGGGCCAGAAAGGTTTTGTCTGAATTGAGAAAACTAATTAAGATCATTCAGAACAAAGTTGCAGTGACAACACATTTTGGAGGAAATAGGGGATGAGAGTGTAAGTGTCAACCCATCTCTGACCTAAGCTAAGAAAAAATGGGAACTAGTTCAAATGTAATGTCTGCCTATCAAAATCACAAAAACAAATTTTGAAAACTAACAATACTAAAACTAGCTAGAATGTATATAGTACCTACAATGTATCAAACTCTATAGTAACCTATGTCCCAATCAGTAATTTCTAATAGGTTCATCATTTCTGTTTATTATACATTATTTAAGTTAGAGGTGCCACAGCATTTCCATTTGAATTATTACAAAATTATTATTATAAATCATTTCAGACATGTAAGTTTAGATTTGTTGTTTCACTTGACAGTTTGTGACCCCATATGGGGATTTTGTGGCAAAGATACTAGAGTGGTTTGCCATTTCCTTCTCCAGAGGCAAAAAGAAGCTAAGTGACTTGCCCAGGGTCACACAGATTTGAAATCAAGTCTTCCTGACTCCAGGCCCAGTGCTTTATCTACTGAGGTACCTAGCTGCTTTGAAGGAAAGATTTACCTATCTGCAAATGGGACAACTAATGAGTCATAGTATATGTCATTTTAGTGGCTAACATGTAATGAGATAATTACATTTCAATGTCTCTCTCAATCGTTCTTTCACACAAACAAGAACATAGCTATATGTTTCAAAAAAGAATGAAAATACCGAGTCAGACAAACTAACCATCTGTAGGAAGGGGATGGATGGATTAAAGCTGTAGGCATCTTTGTCCTTCAGAATGAGAACATGAGCAGAATCTCTTATTATCGTCTTCAAGTTCATTATGGAATGGAAAAGTCTGTGAAAAGAAATTTACTATTCTGAGAACTAACTCAAATGCCAAGAAAATCATTTTTTGTTTCTTTATTACTATAAAGAGCAAATTTCAAGTTTATCACACATATATAGATGTATATATACATACATACGTGCGAGCGCGTGTGTGTGTGTGCGTGTGTGTGTGAGAGAGTGTATAATCAATGAAGAAAAAAATTTTAGATCTCAAAAAATTCTTTTCCAGAACTCCATCTTTAGAGAACAAGGAGTATCAACAGAAAAAAAAAAGCTTTAAAAATTATCTTACTTAAAAAAAAAACCTTCTAATAATATTCCTCTATTAAGTGTTACACTTTCTTCTATATTTCTCTACAATGAAAAATAATGTTCAGAATGACCATCATGATTCACCATAAGATCCTCTATCAAAATATCATTATAAAATTTACTAATAAAAGCAGAATGTTAACATTTAGCAATATTTTCAGCAAGGACTGAGGTAAAAAAGGAAGGGGGGGTTTCTGACTATCCTTTACAAGTCTATAGGTCAGCTGAGGATGAGTAATTTTTGTTATATAGTCAATCATTTGCCTGGAGAATCAATATTTCTAAAATTATTATATTCATAAGGCCTACCTTGAAATAAATCTGACAAATTAAAATACTACCATATCTATTTAAACCTTTCAATCAAATGACTAGAACTGTGCAGACATCTTGATTGTATTTATACCAGTAAACTGCTAGCCACCAAAATTAATTCTTTCTTCTTACAGATTATCATCTGTTTTTTTCCCCCCAATGCAGGAAAACACTGTGTTCTTTTAAAGTTTTTTATTCTATTTACAAAAATCATTTTTTGCAAAAGTTATGTTTCCTATAAAGAATTAAATACCTAGAGAACTGGGCAACCAAAAATATTCACAGGATAATAAAAATGTTCTTGTTAGGGAAAAGTAACTCGTAACCCCACTAAAGTTTTTATTCTATACACCTGAGTATTTGCTCCCATAAGAAAAAGTACTCTCATTTGACAGACAGAAATGTGTACAGCTCAGGTAGAAAAAAACTGGACCAAAAACTTGAAAACCAGAAGCATTAATTAGATCACATCTATTAAACTGGCTAATATGACCAACGTTGGAGGAGATATGGAAAACTGAGACACTAATGCATTGTTGATGGAGTTGTGGTCTGAGCCAACCATCCCAGAGAACAATTTGGAACTGTGTCCACAGGGTTATAAAACTGTTCTTACCCTCTGAATACCACTACTAAATCTGTATTCCAAAGAGATTAAAAAAGAAAAGGGAAAAGGGCCTATATGTATAAAAATATTTATAGCAGCTCTTTTTCTGTTAACAAAGAATCAGAAAGTGAAGGGATGCCTATCAACTGAGGAATGGTTGAACAAGTTGTGGTATATGACTGTGATGGAATATTATTAGGCTATAAGAAATGATGAGCAGCATGCCTTCAAAAAACACCTGGGAAAACTTACATGAACTGATGCAAATTGAAGTGAACAAACTCAGGAGAATGGTATATACAGTAACAGAAATATTTGATGAACAACTGTGAACTATTTCGCTATTCTCTGATCATGATGGAATACAACTGTGCTATAAGAAATGATGAGCTTGATGATTTTAGAAAAACATGAAATAATGAAGAGCAAAACGAGCAGAACCAAGAGAACACATATACAATATATACAGTGTTACATATACAGTAACAGCAATAGTTTTAAGAAATTTTAGTGACTAAGTCATTTTGATAGAATACCCAAATGAATTGTAAAGGAACTATGAAGGAAGATGTTATCTGCATCCAGAAAAAGAACTGATAAATATTAGTATTTACAGTATAGTTTCACACATATATACATATTTGCATCTAATGGTAGCCATCTGTAGGGTGGGGGTAGGGAGGAGAGGTGGGGGGGGAAAAAGAAAGTTACATGATGACTTTATTATATATTTAAAAGGTTTTACTTTTTGTTATGCAAGTTGTACATAACACATTATCAGTTTTATGTGCCATCCTATTTTTTCTATCCTGCTATATTATGGAAATGCTTTTTTTATTTTAAGCTCAGAATTTAAAATTAAAAAACAAAATATTTTAAAAAGAAAAAATGAAGTATGCTTTTTTACTTGAACTTAAAAAAATCCGAAGAAATGTGTAAAATACATAGATACCCCTTATTCTTATTGTAAATGTACAATTTTCTCATCCAGTGAATCCACAAAAATTTTAGGTATGGCTTATTTTAAACGAAGCATGGAAATTACTGCTGTTCAACAGCTCTAGTCTTTTATATTCAGTGCAAACTATTAATACTGCAACTAGATCAAATATATACAAAAACTTCATGGTTGCAAAGCACTTTATTTAAATTAGCCTTTTTCATTTTCATAACAATAACCCCATCAGGTGGGCAATGTAAATAGTATTACCCCAACTTTACTGATGAAAAAACTTGGGCTTGAGGAGTATAATATCATATATGGAAGACTGACCATAAAATGGAGGACTTGTCTTGTGTGCTGGGGCTGCCAATAAGTATGTTCCTGAACAAGTCATTTCTCTAGGTTTTAGTTTCTTCATCTGTAAAAGGAGGGGGCTGAACCGAATGACTTTTAAGGATGAACACGCTATAATTCTAGAAATCAATCTTTAGATGCTGTTTGATGATTCCCTCCCCCCCTTATACCATGGTGCCTCTAACCATCTTTTCTCTAATATGAAGGAATTTCCAAAATAAAACTCATTAGATCTGCTCCTTTGCCTACTTCTCAATTCCACAACAATCTCTTGGTTAGTCTTCAAGCTTACAACTCTACTCCACTCCAATCTTTTCTTAACATCTTATTTTCATATAAATCGTGCAATTCTTCTGCTTAGAAGGCTAAAGTGTTCTACATAAGCTCTAATGTAAAATCATATGCTTTAAGACTGTTGCATATTGACTCAGAAAACCACAATTTTTTTTAAGGCAACTCGGGTTAACTGACTTGCCCAGGGTCACACAGCTAGTAAGTACATCAAGTGTTTGGTCTGAGGCTGGATTTGAACTCAGGTCCTCTTGACTTCAGGGCTGGTGCTCTATCCACAGAAAACCACAAATTAACATTATCTATTTTGTCCTGTTTTTATTTCTTTGTTAAACACTTCCTGATTTCATTTTAATCTGGTTCTGACCACACTTTGGAGTTTTGCCCACCACTATAACAAGTGTGCTGCTTTAAGACTTTATAACAAATGAAGAGCACTATCCTTTTGGATTGGAAAAAGGCAATCCATTTAACATTGCTTTTACAGCATTAGATTGCTGAGATGGAAAAAAATAACTTATTTTTACTAAGTGTGCGTGGAAAAATTTCTAACCTCCTCGAATAGTAGACTCTAAACTGCTCAACATTGCATTAGTTGAATAAATTTAATAAAATCAGGATGTTACAGATGGAATAGGTTTTATGAGAATTCAGTCCAATTCTACATAAAATAGGTAAGGAAACTGAGACGCAGAAAAAATAAACCTACTTAAACAAAGTCAGACAGCTAGTTAATGGAAGAACCATAACTAAAAGTAGGGTTCCATTTATTAATTCTTCTCCCAGTTGGGAGATCCTGTTAATAGCAAACTCCTACATTAACCATCTTTCTTTTATCTTTTTACAGGTATTTTATAGTCCCATTTTCTTGCTCCTAACTTTGTATATTCTTCTATTCTACTTTCAAAGTTATGCCTGAAAAGAGTATTGGTATTACATTTACTTTTTAAATAATATCAAGGAAGGAAAAAATTTTGCTAATAATTCATAAGTGGGCAAATAAAAGGGGGAAAAATAACACTACCAAAATTTGCTTATTTAAGCTAGTTTTTAAAGGTATTGATTTGACAGTTTCTGGCAGTTTCTACCAATACTTAAATAGAAAAATCTAACTCCTTTTAAGAACACTGTCTTCAACATATCTTGAACAATTGCCAATTAGATATGTTTTCAAAACTTCTTTTTATACAATTTTTGCTAATGACCTGGTTTTTCAAGACTTTTCAATTAAGTGTTTTGAAAATATCTCATCTGGAGGCAGCTAGGTGGCGCAGTGGATAGAGCACCGGCCCTGAAGTCAGGAGTACCTGAGTTCAAATCCAGCCTCAGACCAAACACTTGACACTTACTAGCTGTGTGACCCTGGGCAAGTCACTTAACCCCAATTGCCAAAGAAAAGAAAAGAAGAGAAAAGAGAAAAAAAAAGAAAACATCTCATCAACATATATTAGACAGGAAAAAATTAAGTTCACTTAAATCTGGATTTGGGGGAAGCAGTAACATAATACAATAGAAAGATCACTGGTTTGGGAAACAAAAGATCTTCTTTCAAGTCCTGGCTCCATTATGGTTTGGAAAATCCCAAACTAAGACCCAGTTTCCTCATTTGTAAAATGGCAATAATAACACTTACATTACCTACCTCAAAAAGTTCTTGTAAAGATCAAATTACAGATAAAGAATGATAAAGTGGGTACAGGGTCTGGTTCTGAATTCTGACTCTGCTACTTGTGCCTGTGAAGCCCTTAGTTAGGCAAAGTCATTTAATCTTTCTGTGACTCAAGTTTCCCCATTTGCAAAATAAGGGATATAAAATTAACTCTCAAAGTAGATCCCAGTTCTACCTTTAAGACTCTATATATCAACTACAAAAGATCAATTAATTTCACTAGGTACTCAGTCCACAGCTAGGGAAGACTACACTATCATGTCTTAGCAAACATTTCTCCATAGAAAAAAATGTTACCTGGCGACCACACTTCTACAGTCTCTTTAAATTTAGTAATGTTGGTCTTCAGATGATATCCACATAGCCTATACCACTTGGCTTATACTAAAAGCTTCCCTAGATTGATACAGCTTGCCAGATGGTTTACCATGTTGAGCTTATCTCCATGTCACAATTAGAGATGAGAGAATGTCAGCAGATACCACGGCAATAAGGACTATTATTTCTTTCCAGTCATCGGGACATACTAATTGACCATGTTCTTGTAACAAGGACCTTATGCAATTTTCACCATCAAATTACAATACTAATTAGAACATTTTATCAAAATGTTTTAATGCTGTTACACTTACTTTCAAAATAGGTGTATAAACCATGACATAAAACCACACCCATAAATTGAGGAATGGCTGAACTAACTGTGGAACACAAAAACAACAAAATTTTACTGTGCCATATGAAATGAGAAATAAGACAGGTTTAGAGAAATACAGACAGATTTGTATGAACTAATGCTGAATGAAGTGAAGAGAACAAGAGCAGTTTAATGCTCAATGACCATAACGTGAGGGGAAACAATTCAATTTTGGCTGAAGTAGCAGCCAGTCATCACTTCCAAAGACTGATGAGGAAATCTATCTTCCACAAGCTGGCAGAGAAAGGATGGGTTAGGGGTGAAGAGCCATACATGTATTCTCAGGGTGAATATCTTAATTTGTTTCGTTTGACTACAAAAATTTGTTCCAAGAGAGTGCTTAGACATGAGGGAAGGTGGGGAACATGAATAAAGAATTTTTAAAATTGCAGATGGCAAGGGAAAAATGGAGAAAGGGTATTAAAAAAAGAACAAGTTAATACCTGATAATTTATATATGTGTAAAGAAAATCTACAACAAGGAATGTGACAAAGGTTCGTGATTTCTTACATGGTTCTCTTCCCTATTCTTTGTGCGTTGAAATGCTTGTGATTGTTGATGATTGTAGAATTCACAATACAAAAATCTTTGCTTTTTAAGAGAGACCATAGGAATCCAAATTATCAAAAGTCCTTCTAAATATAAAGTCAAACAAATATGTGAATTAAATTCATAGTTAGCATTTGTTATAATTGGAAAGTGATTGTGGTAAATTTTGACAAAACAGAGGTGAGGTTTCACATACTTAATGCACACTTAACAAAGGGGCACATTTTACAATCAATGTGCATGCATTTAAATATATATTTAGATATATATAAATTTTACAACTTTTACTTATGTTAATAGTAATACACCCAAGACTTTAAGAGTTAGAAGGGACCTTACAGAACAACTTACAGAATAACTAGTTCAAATTTGCTCTCGATGCCTAACAATTATTTATCCTGCATATCTGTAAACTTCAATACCTCTCAAAGCAGAGCACTCAACTTAAAAAAATTCTTTGAAAAGCTTATCATGTATTCAGCTGTAATCTTTTCCTTTATAATTTACATCTACTGGTCATAATTTCATTTTTTTAAGTTAAGTATGAAAAAAGTCTACTATTTCTTCCATGCGACAGTCTTTCAAAGACAATGTAGTATACAATAGAAGGAGCACTCAATTTAGAAATAGAGAAGATGAAGTCCTGTCTCTGTTACCTATTGCTTTATGACAATGGACAAGTCACTTTACTGCTCAAGGCCTCAGCTTCCTATCTATAAAATTAAGGGGTTGGACTACAATGACCTCTAAGATTCCTTCTAACTCTAAATGTATGATCTAAGAAATATTTGAAGAAAACTATTACATCTCCATTCTCAGGCTAAAATGTCTTCTCTCAAAGCTAAAGATTTCTAATTCCTCTGATCACTCCTTATTTGATATGTATCTTTCAACATCCTGATCACCTTCTTCTGAATATACTTAATTTTGTTACCATGCCTTTCAATATGACATCAAGAACCGAACAATTCCACTAGCTGACCAAAATAGGTACTTTCCTCAATATCTGCTTTTATAATACATTATTTACAGATTATTTATTTGATGATAAATCCTCAGTCAGAAACTACTTCTCTGAAATAGCATCATTGCTATACATGACCTGTTTTTATAACAAACATTAAATTTAAAAGTGGTTCATACCAATACTTAGTCACTATGTTTCATAACAAAGGCTTTGCACATTGCCAAGGGTTTTGCAAAGAAAACAAAAAACAAAAAATACCATTTGGGGCAATATGATCAGTGCAACTTAACATATATAGGAAACTGTATTAAATCCAAAACACAGAAATAAAAAATTAAAATTAACCTTAAAATATATATAAAAAAGGAAAAAAAAATAACCTTTAAAAACTACATTACCTAGTGCCATAATCCACAACCACCCAATCTTTAGCAGTTCCTGTAATGGCATCATGATGTTGAAAAAGTCCAAGATTCCTTCTGGCTTCTGTCAGTAATTGATAATATGATGATGAAGGGAACAAACTTGTCTTCTTATACTTCTGAGCTTGTATTCGTGCAAAAGAATAAAGAATCTCAGCAGCCCTAATAGTACAAGAATATCAACATAAAACATTTTTATGAAATAATAGATAATATTTGTATTTTATAAAGATTTGTAAAACAAAACACTAAAGTATAGTGGAAAGCACTGGATTTAGAATTGGAGGATCTAGTTTCAAATCCTGTCTTGGGACTAATGATTTATGTTCCCTTGAGCAAATCGTTTTATCTCTATAGACACCATAATTTCCCTACCTACATAAATGAAGGCGTTACATTAAAATCTACAAATTCCCTTCAGCTCTAAATTCTATAATTCTATCACTTCATTAGAAAAAAACTCAATGATAGCAAATTAATTCTTCAATATAGTAACTTGATGACACACGGGCTTTCTGCTGATTTAAGTCTTTTCTTTATATATTTTTCTCCCCTGGTGATCTCATCCACTATAACAGATTTAATTATCATCTCTAGCAGGTGACACCCAAATCTATATATCCAGATAAAATTTCTCTCCTGCGCTCTACCCTTGATTTGCCATCTGGTTCCTATAAGTTTACATGGAGAAGCCTCATTCAAAACCACCAGTTCTAAAACATGGGGGACCAAGGCAAGGTGGGGAGCAGAGAAGGAGGAGAAAACAAAAGGTTGGGGGGGGTGAGGGAAGGAGGGAGAAAGAAGGGAGAGGGAGAGAGAAGAATCTCTTAAGAAAAGGGCCTGACCCCATTTCACACCCTTGCTCAGAACTGTTTACCAACTTCCTAAAGTCTCTAGAATAAAATCATGTCAGAATTTTTGAGCCATTTACCATCTAACTTTCATTTACTTTTCTATTCTTATTTCATATTACTTCCTAACACTCTGTACTACTGACTTTTCTCAAAACTTAACATTAGTGGTTCCCCTTTTTAGAATTCATTCTTCCCTTCCAATTTTTCAAAAAAAATTCTTAACATATAAAAATAAGTGAGCATTTCAAATACAAAGAACACAAAAAAGATTGTGTATGAAATTGTGAAACTCCATGTCACAATGTTGTGTATTATTATTTATCACTTATTAATATTGTTTGAACTTAGACTTATGTGGCTAGAAAACTGTTTAATCAAAAAGCTTATACTAAGGTCAGGCTGACCTCAGAAATGCTACAGGAAGTCAGGTGGTTATAAGACATGCTTAGATTCCACCAAGTACTTGTTCTGCTCCCCGCCCCCAGCCTATATCTTGGGTTCCCCAAGTTACACTGATTTACCTGTTAATATACACCTCAAACTGCCTTTTTCTTGAAAACTACCTATTACCTAAGTGAGGCCAATTACGCAAATGTCATTATGCCCTTATCTGAACTCTACAAAATGTAACCAAACATTTGGGGAAGGAGCCACCCCTTCTTTCCAGCTCTCTCTAGTAATGACCTAATAAATGTCTTTCTAAAACTATTTCAGATTTTGGGATTTGTTCTTGTGAGCAACACTGCTTTAAGAAAAATAATAAGTTATAAATTCCATGTTACTTTCAATACGATCCTGGTCTTTTGTAACAAGGAAATATAGCCAAACAAAATACAACCACACCCTGTCCAAACACGTATGACTTTTTCTGCACCTGGTGTCCATCACCTCTTTGTCAGGAGATGGTTAACATGCCTCAACAGAAACATGCTTGGGTCATTACCCTGACCAGAGTTCTTTCAAAGTCGATTTTCTTCTAAATGTTTTAGTCCTTCCAAACATTTTTCACCTGGTTCTGCTTATTTCACTCTATGTAAATTTGAACAGGGCTTGTTGATTTCCTATGAAACTGTCCACAGTATCTTATGAAACAATATCTTATTGCATTCATATACCACTAAATTTATTCAGCCATTTCCCAACTGATTTGCTCCTTCTTTTTTCCTTTCAATCTCTGCTTCAGAATTAGGAATTTTCTTTTACTTTGCAACAATTTCCTCCCTGGTTTTTTATCTTCCCTTTTAATCCTCCTCCCTTTCCCCACTTATTTCTCTGTTGAGGCTGAGATTATTTCTACATCAAACTGTTTTTATCCATGTGCTTTTAATCCCCTTTAGTTTATTTTAGATAAGTGAGGATAACCTTATGCCATTTCTCCTGCTCCTTCCCCAAGGTTTATTACTCTTCTCCTAAGTTTCAGTTCTTATTTCTACACCAGTTTCTGTTTTCCTCTCTCTTCTCTTTCACCTCTTTAAACTCTCAGAACATAACTGATCCACCCTCCGTTTTTTTTAACTCCTTAAATATGCTTAACAGACATTAAGGTAAGGTGGAGCCATGGTAGTGGAGTAGAGGTAACGCAACAGCCGCTGTCCCAACATTCCTTTCAAAAAGCTCTGAAGTAATGCTTCAAATAAAATGCAGCTGTGGCACGCAAAAAAAAAAAAGGATTAGAGTGAGAAATTTTTCAAGCCCAAAACAATTTATGGGGTCAGAAGGAGAAATCTGTGACACTGGGATGGGGGTTGGTCTGGTGTGCATACAGCAGCAATGTCAGTAACTCTCAGCCCAGAGATGGTAAAGGGATTGGAAAACTGGTCAAAAAGATATTACAGGTCCCCAGGACCCCTCTGCTAGCACTGGACACAGGACTGTGAGTTATTTTGTGCAACTCCACTGCTCATATCCAGTCCTGGATCACAGTTTCAAGGAAGAAAGTAGACCTTTTGGTCACAAGAGAGGAGGGACCCTGGTTCCAAGAAAGAGGAATGCTTAGCACTTGCAGCTATAAAGCAGTAGGGCCTTTCCTGGGTAAAGACCAGAGCAGGAGGGCAGTAAACACAACTCTCCCAGGTTCATACAACCTTGGAAGCACTGAAATTTTAGAGATACCCAGAACTAGGTGTAAAGAGAACTGCATGAAAAAATTTGCAGTTTGGGAATCCCACCCCACTCCCAGAAAAGCAGAACTTAACTTTAACATAAAGATCAAAATCAAACAACAGGCTGGAAAAATGAGCAAACAACAAAATAAGAACCTGACCTGCTACAATGACAGGGAAGACTGACATGAACTGACGCAAAGTGAAGTGAGCTGAACCAAGAGATCATTGTATACAATAAGAGCAATATTATAACAATGATCAACTGTGAAAGGCATAGCCACTCTGATCAATACAATGATCCAAGACAATTCCAAAGGACTCATTATCAAAAACACTGTACAACACCAGAAAGAACTGATCAACTCTGAGTGAAGACTGAAGCATATATTTTTTCTCTTTAGTTTTCTTTTCTTTCTTTTTCTCGGGGGAGAGAGAAGGGGCAACATGCCTTACATGGAAAGGTTTTGCATGATTTCATATGTATATTTGATACCAAATTGCTTGCCTTCTCAATGGGTGGGACAGAGGCTAGAGGAAGGGAAAGAAGCTGGAAATCAAAATTTTAAAAAATGAATGTTAAAAGACGTTAAGCTCCTAAAGGGACATTTATTTTTTCTTGCTATTAAAATCTTAGCACTGTATCATCATACAGTTCCTTCCTGTGGAGAATAAACTTCTTTAAGTTTTTCTAATTCCTTATTTCTATATTTCCAAGTTGCTACTCAGCTTTGACCTTTACATCAAAAATGCCTGAAAAGTTCTCAATTCCATTAAAGATCCATTTCCCCCCCCTCTCCCCTGTAGGATTAAACTCAGTGTCACAGGTTTAAATTGTTTTTTTTTTCTAAGTCTCTTTCACTTGTATATTAGAATATATTCTATGACCTCTCATAGTAAAAGTTCCCAGACCCAATGTGACTATAACCCCTTGGTACTTTAATTCCTCTTTTCTGGATGCTTGGGGACTGTTTTTTCCTTTGATTTGGAAGCTCTTGATTTTATCTATGATGTTCCTGGAACTTTTCATTTTCATTAGCAGATGATCAGGGGATCATCTCAATGTTCACTTTGTCCTCTGTTCTAACAGATTTAAGCAGTTTTCATTTATGATTTGTTGAAAAATATTATCAAGGCATTATCACGTTTTTTCAGGGACTGCAGTGATGCTTAAATTAACTGACATCTTTTCCTTTCTTTTTAACCTAGTAGCTTATAATTTTTCATATTTTTCAATATTTTCATTTTTCCCCCTAATACTTCTACCTTTCTCATGGACTCAATTATTTCTTTCTGGACCATTTTAATTTTTAAGAAGTCTATTATGTGATTAAGACTTACCACTTTATCTTATAAATTTATTCTCTTTCCATTACTTTCCTCCTGAACTTTTAATGTCATTTCTTTGACTCCACTTCATTTAGATATTCATTTATCCTTTATGAAAAATCCATTTTTTCCCTCTAAGTCATAGTTCTTATGGAGTTATACTCTTCTTCTAGTTGGATTTTGAAGCTTTCCTAGACCTACAGTAATTTTTTTTATTCATACCAATAGTCATTGTCTTTCATTTAATCATCTCTCTAGCTTCAGTTGATTTAAAATTTAATTTTTGGATGAGATGATTGGCCCTGCTTCTATCCTGGATCCCCTAGATCTTTAAGGTTCACCGTGCTGGATTTTCAGGATCCTTTATGTCTTAGGACTGGTGAACTAAAAGCCCCTGGTCTTTCATGGTCTGAGTACTGCCGCAATCCACTGGTTACTTCTAAAGTTTCCAACCAAACTAAGGCTGACCGCAATGGAGTTTTGTAACTGTCCTGGGGCACTCAGGGAAGGCCTTCCTTCTTTCTGCTTTTGACAGAGACTTGCAGGCCATCCAGATCTCTGGTCTCATTAGGCCCCTAGTTTCAGGGCCTGGTCTGGCACTGACTTTTCTGGAAGGTCCCTCTCCTATGTGGGCCTCTGGGTGACCATCTGAGGAGCTTGAGGGTGGATTAAGCTGTTTATTTTACTTCTTCATTCAAGTTTTTAATCATTCTTCAATCTAGTATGAATTTCAGGTTTGCTGAAGTAGGTATGTGGAAGCTAGGCAGTCAACTTTCATTCAGGCAGCCAGAAGTTCTCTGGAGAATTCATTTTCCTCTTCACCTCTACCCCTCAGATTCCTCATCTTCTTTAAAAGTTCAACACAGATACCATCTCCTAGGTAAAGCTTTGCTTGGTCCTCACATTCCTCTGGTGGTTAATACTTTCTCCTACCCCAAATTATTTATCAATATATACCTTTTGCCCTTCAGTAGAATGTAAATTACTTAAGAACACGAACTGTCTTGTCTTTGCCTTTACATCTCCATTGCTTATGCACATAGTGAAAAAATAAAACCTCTAAAGAACACTTCATTGTGCAGGAAATACTTCTATTGCCACTTACTGCTCTCTTTATTTCATATGTTACGAGGCAGAAACAATCACCAGTTAGTAGCAAGCATGTGTGAGAATGCAACCAGACTACCTAAAAATAGCTATGAGAGGGAAGGGAAATGGTTTAATGTGATTTGGATGATTTAGTTTTAAATTACTTGGAAATCTTCTATCCATTCTTACCCTTAAAGATATGCAGATACACAGAGCTCACATTCCTATGCATGTCCAATTCACTCTATATAAATGACTAAACAGATTTAACAACAATGAAAACAACTGAAGAATATTCATGAAGCATAAAAACTATAATCTACTGAGTTCAAGGGGCTTGGCTAAGCACTGGGTTTTTTCTTTTCTTTTTTTTTTTAAAGGCAATGGAGTTAAGTGACGTCCCCAAGGTCACACAGTTACTACGTTTCAAGTGTCTGAGGCTGGATTTGAACTTAGGTCTTCCTGACTCCATGGCTGGTGCTCTATCCACTGTGCCACCCAGCTGCACCTAAGCACTGGGTTTTCACAGATAAAAGTCCTTCAAGGACTTTATATTAAAAAAAAAAAAGAATGGGGGGTTAAAAAAAATGATTTAAGGGAGTATGTGTAGGACAAAGGAGATCCAAGAAAAATGCAATAAGAAAATTTAAAGGCCAGATGATTTTTAGTTGCAGTGATTAAATAAGGCTTCATGGAAGAAGTGGCAGCAGGGGGCAGCTAGGTGGCACAGTGGATAGAGCACCAGCCCTGAAGCAGGAGGACCTGAGTTCAAATCCATCCTTAGACCAAACACTTGACACTAGCTGTGTGACCCTGGGCAAATCACTTAACCCCAACTGGAAGAAGAAGACGAAGACGAGGAAGAGGCAGCAACACTGGGAATTAAAAGACGATTTCAGCAAGCCAAAAGGAGGAATGGGTGCATTTTGGGCTTGGGTAAGCAAAAAGAAAATTAGCAGAAGCAGCAGAGTAGTTTTCTCCTTCTCCCCAACCAGAAGCAATTAAGTAGTTCTCTCCTCCTTCCCAACAAAAAGTAGCCTTTACTTCATTATTTAAAAAAAAATTATTTTAGCAATATTTTACAACGTACTGAACACTTCTCAGACTAGTTAAGGATGGGGAAAAAGAAGGTTAGAAATCAAAGGAGTAATTTCAATGTGTATTTCTAAAAGAAAAGCTGCTCCCACAAAATTAAAAATCTAAAAGTCATTTAATTCCATTACCAGAGAAGAGGAAAGCAGTAGGCAAAATTTTGTCAACTTCACTATCTATAAAGTCAGAGGCAAAAGAACATTCAAAATGGTCTTCAATGTGGTCAATAATACTCATCTTTTCTGTACTAATTTCTGCCTCCCATTTTGTCATAATGGAAACCTCCTTGGCATCACATCCATCACCTTGGTCTCCCTTGTAGCTGCAACCACTTTGTACATCTTCACAGTCTCACTCAATTTGTTCCCCCCATAGCCACCTCCCTCCAACTTCAGCTCATCCCCATTCTTCACCAAAAATATCCTAGTAGGCAGTCTGGCTGGAATATGTAATACATATGTGAAATAAGGCTGGAAAGAAAGGCTGGAGTCAAATTGTGAAAGGCCTTAAATGCCAGGATAAGGGAATTTATACGTTACCCTAACATCAACATGGATTTTTGAGCAAAGGACTGACATGGTTAGACCTATGAATTAGATCAAATCTAATTAAGAAAATTAATCTTCCAGCTGTATTAGAAATGAATTAAAAGACTAGAAACAAAACCAGTTAGAAGGAACTATTACAATACACCAATTGATAGATAACTAAGATCTGAACCAAAGTGACGACAGTGAGAGTAGAGAGATGAGAGATATATGAAAAACTATTCTACGTGCAGGACTAGCAGTACTAGGCAACTGACCAGAGGTGAAGATTTAAGAAGAGGGGGAGTAGTTAAACAAACTAAATGAAGGCAAAGAGGCTAGAGAGCTAGACCTGGAATAAGGAGGAATTGATTTCAGATACCACCCAATACATTTACCAATCTCCTTAACAACACCTAACTCCCAGGGTTGCTGTGGAGATAAAAGGAGAGAACATTTGTAAAGTATTTAGCAAACCTTAAAACTCTACCGAAATGTAAGCTATTATTCTTCTATCTAAACATAAGCTCACATCTTGTTCGATTTTCTCCCTAGACTTTGCCTCTTTAGGACATCTAATTCCTGCATCCCTCAGTACTTTCTCAAGCTATTTACCCTTGCTCTGACTTCTCCACTTCCTCCCTTCTCTAACCTAGAGCTAATTAGTTCAACTCCACACTGTGCTTGATGATCACATCTCTGACTCTTCTGTCCTGGCCTGATCAGAACCTTACATTACACTCCCACCATTCACCTCTTCAACTCATATCTCATGTTGATGAACAGAGCTGGTATAGTAGATCCACTAAAATTCACAGTATCTAATCTAAATTGGGCATTCTTTGCAATAAGGTAATCCTTTCACTCCTATTTGAGTGGTTCCCTATCTCATTCCCAACAGAGGTTGTTCTAAAACTGTTCTCTCCTCATAACCTTCCACAATCTCAGGTTCTTACTCTTACTGAGAAAATGGAGGCTATTCTCCTTGCATTCCCTCTTCTTGCCTTCTCTTCATCTCAAAAACCAAAAAAACAAGCGTCTCCTTTTTATTAAGAGCATGAGAGAGAAAGAGAGGAGAGAGAGAGAGAGAGAGAGACAGAGAGAGAGAGAGACAGAGAGAGAGAGAGACAGAGACAATGAGAATGAGTATACCACACACATGTGCTCCCTTTTTCAGCTAAGGTCCTAAAAACATTGTTTATACTTGTCCCCCACTTCCTTGCCATGCACTGCAATACACTTCACCTCTCTTTTCAATCTGGCTTCTGACTTCATCAATCCAATGAAAATGCTTTCTCCAAAATTACCATCCAGGGGCAGCTACATGGCACAGTGGATAGAGCTCTGGCCTTGGAGTCAGGAAGACCTGAATTCAAATCCAGCCTCAGACACTTGACACTATCTGTGTGACCCTGGGCAAGTCACTTAACCCCACTGCTTAGCCAAAAAAGCAAAAACAAAAAACAAAAACAAAGACTTTACTATCCTTTCTTTAACGGCAAATATTCTGATCTTTTCTCAGTTCTTATCCTTCTTGACTTTCAACTGCATTTGACACTCCTGACTACCCTTTTCTCCTAGATATTCTCTCCTCTCTGGATTTTTGTAGTACTATTCTCTCATGGTTTTTCCCTTTCAGCTTTGTTCACTGGCTTGTTGTGTGCCAGGGTACCAAAGAAATAGGGAAAGAGTGAATTAACCCCTCACACTTCAACACCACCAACCAGGACTGTTGTGAGCAAGAAAACTGTGGTGAAGGCCCAAAGAACTATAGATTAACTATGTTTTTACAGATTGAACTGGGACCTATGAGCGTGTTGGGTAACAGGAATATGAAAGTGTTTTTTAGAACTTTGGTAGAGAGCTCCTGAGAATCCAGGAAATTACCTTACCAACTAGTTTTCAATCTGCTTTTATCTTACTGAAATTGCTTTTTAACCACATGGAGAACTGGTTCTACCTGGAGATACCTGAATTTTTTTTTTTTGATGAGGCAATCAGGGTTAAGTGACTTGCCCAGGGTCACACATCTAGTAAGTGTAATGTGTCTGAGATCGGATTCAAACTCAGGTCCTCCTGACTCCAAGGCCAGAGCTCTTTGCACTAAGCCACCTAGCTGCCCCTCGATATATTTTTATTAAGCGTATTTGCACTCAAGTTCTGATTGATCCATTGCATCACATTTGGAACCGACAGAAACATGGAGCACAATTTATATCATTTTTCCTACCAGTTGGTATTCCCCAATGCTCCTTTTCTGGGAGCTTTCCTCATTTCTCTGTCCTCTCTCTTTCTCTCTGAATATATCAGCATCCATAGATTTAATTATCATCTCTTCAGATAACTCCCAGATCTACAACTCATCACCTCTCTCCTGAGTTCAAGTCCTCTATCAACAACTGGCACTTGGACATCTAAAACGAGATATGCCATAAACACCTCAAACTCAAAGCTTCTAAAGCTGAACTGGTTATCTCTTCCAAATATCCCTATTTCTGACCTTTGCAAAGTCACTTAACCTCTGTAAGCCTATCTCTGCATATGTAAATTAAGGGGTTCAAGTTCCCCTTTTTTAAGAGAACACCTATTAAGTTTCCTTCCAAGTCTAAATCCCATGAATCTATAAATTGTAGATAAAGCCAAGGATCTGAATTGGTGGAGGGAATATCATACCCAGGTACTCTCCAAAACTTATGAAATCATAGGTCAGAAAAACAATCATATTCAAAAATTTACAATGATTTTTAAAATTTTCCAAAAGACTTTCATCTAGAAAATGATATTAACAAAAGTTTCTTCATCTTAAACGTGTTAACATCTGTGTCTTTTATATCACTTAAATCAATACGCCAAAGAAATGTTCTCTATTTTTAATAAAATATGAAAATTTACAATGGCATAAGACATAACACTAATATCATAATTTGTAAAAATATATAAATTTGCATGATAAATTAGCAATACTAATTATTCCAGAATTGTAAAGGAATGGTACTGTCCACAAGTAACTGACTTATACTGTATGAAAACTTTAATTTTCATTATTTTGGATGGAAATCTTGCCAAGATAGATTGAACTATTATTAAAATGGATATAATACCCATTTAATTTCTCCTTGGCTATAAATATTTATAATGATGATCACGAAGCCTTATCAAAAATTGCTACCATATACTTTTTTCAGTTGTTATTTTGTTTACTTTTTGTAACTACTTTTTTCATGGTCCTCATTTAAAGTCAGGCTATCAGCTTAAATTTCTTCATACTATCTGTATGTCTGTCACCCTTTCCCCTTTAAGATGATGTAACATGAGAAATAAGTACAGTCTGAAGTCCCAGACAACTCTGAGATTCTCCGATTACGAAACCACTCAAGCAAATTTTTTGTTATTGTTGTTTCTGTTTTTGGCTAGGCAATGGGGTTAAGTGACTTGCCCAGGGTCATACAGCTAGTAAGTGTTATGGGTCTGAGGCTGGATTTGAGGTCAGGTCCTCCCGACTCCAAGGCCAGAGCTCTATCCACTGCGCCACCTAGCTGCCCCTCTAGCAAATTTTTTCATATTCTATTGCAATTAAGAGTTAATAGGCAACTGGGAGAACAAGGAGCAATTTACCTGTCAGATTTACGGGAGAATGGAAAAATTTATGACCAAACAAGAGATAGAGAACATTATGAAATGCAAAATGGATCATTTTGATTACATTAAATTGAAAAGCTTTTGCACAAAAAAAGCCAATGCAACCAAGATTAGGAGGGAAGCAGAAAACTGGGAAAGAATTTTTACAACCAGTGTCTCTGATAAAGACTTCATTTCTAAAATATATAGAGAACTGAGTTAAATTTATAAGAATGCAAATCATTCCCCAAATGATAAATGGGGGTATGAACAGGCAGTTTTTAGAGGAAAAAATTAAAGCTATCTATAGTCATATGAAAAAATGCTCTAAATCACTATTGATTAGAGAAATGCAAATCAAAACAATCCTGAGGTACCACATCACACCTATCAGATTGGCCACGATAAAACAGGAAAATGATAAATGTTGGAGAAGACGTGGGAAAACTGAAACACTAATGCACTGTTAGTGGACTTGTGAAATGACCCAACCATTCTGGAGAGCAATTTAGAACTATACCCAAAGGGCCATAAAAATTTACACACCCAGCAATAGCACTTCTAGGGCTGTATCCCAGGGAGATCATACAAATGAGAAAATGACCTAAATGTACAAAAATATGTATAGCAGCTCTTTTTGTGGTGGCAAAGAACTGGAAATTGAGGGGATGCCCTTCAGTTGGGGAATGGCTGAGCAAGTTGTGCTATATGAGTATAATGGAATACTATTGTGCTATAAGAAATGATAAGCAGGCAGACTTCAGAAAAACTTGGAAAGACTCATATGAACTGATGCTGACTGAAGTGAGCAGAACCAATAGAACATCGTACACGGTAACAGCAACATTGTGTGATGACTAACTTCAGGCTCCATATGCAATGCAAGGTTCTAAGACAACTCCAAAAGACTCATGATGCAAAATGTTGTCCACATCTAGAAAAAGAACTACGGAGTCTGAATGCAGATCAAAGCATATTATCTGCTCTCTCTTTTTTTTTTTGTTTCTTTCTTATGGTTTCTCCCATTGATTCTAATTCTTCTTTAAACATAACTAATGTGAAAACAGGTTTAATATAAATGTATATGCTGAGGCTACATCAATTTACATGCTGTCTTGGGGCGGGGGAAGGGGAGAGATGTGGAGAAAATTTGGAACTCAAAAGCTTATGGAAGTGAATGTTGAAAACTAAAAATAAATAAATTTATTTTTTTTTTTAAATAGGATTTCACTGGAATCTGAGGGGTACTCCTAGGACTAAAAGTGTTATCTCTTTAAAATATAGGCTTTTTACATCAATTCGGTTGCTTATTTCAGAGTTCTTTATATTCTGGTCAGTTGTGGTTACTGGGTAGGTAACCTCCATATAAATGAAGCATTAATAAACATTACTTTAGCTGATACACAATTAGTATCATGTGAGGCAAGGAAGAAGGAAGAGAATCCAAGAATAAACCTTAGGATCTCCAATTTGCTCATTTATTACATAATGTGAATAAATAAAAATATTGCTCTATAGGACATGGGTTTTGAAATTGTTACACTTACCTTAAGTAAGACTCCATCATTCTATCCATTCGTTTATAGAAAGGTCTTGATGTAAAATATCCACTCCAATAGTGATCATCTCTGTCAGCATATGTGAAGAAATCTCCACTCAGAACAGGAAATGACGATTTAGTAGTTTTTTTGTATTGTGTATCTACTTTATGCAAGGCATCAAAATAATCGGATAAAGTACCAAATTGAATCTGTTTTTAAAAAGAAAGTAATATAATAATTATTATCTTCAATTAATAGTTCAGGAATTTTAAAGTGGAAACAAAAATTTCAATGATAAGTGTTTAGGGTGAAAATACTGCTTCAACACATACTTTGGATGATCAGAGGCATTTTAATAAAATGTGGCAAATACTAAATAATGCTTGCTCTCTTATTCATAACAAATCACAAATTATGAAAACAGATCTTACATTCACTTAGCTTAAACATATGCACAAAACTGCTGGGAAAAAATCAGATGCTAAGGTGAAAACCACTTAACTTCTTTTTTTTGTTGCTGTTGTTGTTTTAGGCAGTGGGGTTAAATGACTTGCCCAGGGTCACACAGCTAGTGTTATGTGTCTGAGGTCGGATTTGAGCCAGTGCTCTATCCACTGTGCCACCTAGATGCCCCAAACCACTTAACTTCTAAATGTTTAGTTCCTAACCTCTCTCTGAAAGTGACAAGTGGGAAACCCAGAAATCAGGATTTTGTAAATAAGACACAAAGAAGATGAGAAGCAGAATATTCCACAAGTTTAAGAAATAACTGATTAACAGGCTTCAAAAATGTGAGAAATTATGGCTTAGCAGAAAGGAGTACTACTAGGGCAACGAGTCATAAAAAGAGATTGTTTAGAAACTACTATCTGTCCACGAGAACAGCACAAATACGAAATATAAACAATGAAAAAATGTGATCCAGTTATCCATTTGAAGCAACATAATTAAATCAAATTTAACTGACTAGTGATTAAAACTGTTTAAATTTTGAAAAGCATCTGCAGGTAACATTAAACTTTAATACACAAGAGGGGGGAAAATATAGGCTTGTACCTGACAGTGCAAGCAAGTCTTTTATAAAGTGACAGTCTTTTATAAATATATTAAAAATATGCAATGTATTTCTGTGGACACTCTCTAAACCAGGGCTTCCTAATCTTTATGGTATCAGAGAACCATTCTCAGAATAACAGTTTTAGATTCATAACATTAAATACATAGGCATATAAGAGAAAGTGATTATTCTGAAATAGTTACCAAAATATTTTTTCCCCAAACTCCTGCCCCCTCAAAAAACAGTAAGTTCATTGATGCAAGATTTAAGAATCCTTGCTTTAAACATATATGTAAATTAGTTATCCATTTCCTGATGTCATAATTTTTGCATATAATGCATGTGAATAGGTATATACACAAAAATCATCTGTGATTTTTCTTGCTTTCATTTTCTATACCTGGGCATATTAACAGCTTGAACCACACAGTCCCAGAAAGTAAAACTAAAGAACTACTTCTTTATTAATTTTCTACAAAGTGAAGAGTAATGAGAAATGAGAAATCAACATCCTTGAAATTCAGAACTTTCATTTGAAATGTAAAGGAATACTATAACCATATAAATGCAAGCAAATCAAGAGTGCCTGGGGAATCAAATTCTACCTATTCACTCAGTATTGCTTTGATAAAAAAGTCACTTCTGAGTGGCAAAAACCTGAAACACATGGCACACACATATGTAAGGATTTTAGCAGGAAGGAACACAAAGCAACAATCAGAAAGGTTAATAAATACGGAGCCTGAAGTAAAGTCACCAATAAGGTTCAATAGGAATCATTAGACTAAACAGGTGGAAGCCTAGTCACTATTTGAATGATATCAGCAAATACAAAGTCATTTCACTTCTGTAGGTAGACCTCAGTTTCTTCATCTGTAAAATGAAAGTGTTAGACTAAGAGATATCAAAGGTCTGTTCTAGCTCTAACCTTGGGTAGATATAGTACAAATAACTAATGGTTACAATGGAATGAACATCTTTTCCAAATGCTTTGATTAAAGGTTGCTTTTAGTGTGTAGGCTGATATTTCTTTTTTTGTCAGATAAAAAGAAGTGATCTAGGCAATAAATTAAAAAATCAGAACTTTAAATTAAACTGTAAGATCCATGACAGCACAGACCTGTTTTTACCTCTTTTTTTTTTTAAAAAACATCCCAGTGCTTAACATAGTGCCTGGCACATAGCAGTTGCTGAATAAATGCTAACTGAATTAAAAGAAAAAACCATCTATTGGTATTATAACAGATTAAAAACACAAATAAAGACAAGATGAATTTTTCAATTGATGCATGGTGCTCTGGGCTTTCAAATGAATATCTAAGATATCTGATACACTGATTCTTTATATGAGATATGTATTGTTATAAATTATTTTATTTTGGTTCTCTGGGTTAAAAAAGGAAATGATATCAATAATTCAAGTTCTCAATATTTACAACTGTGCATGAATATGTGTGTTAAACACATGACAAATACACATTCATTCTAATGGCAACTTCCTTAACATAGTACTGAAATGAAAAGCTTTTTCCACTTTCTCATTAAGAGGATGTTCTAAGTTGGGCATTTCTGATCACCTAAGAGCAACGCTACTGGATTTATTCTCCCAGTATTGGTCATTTCTGTGTCACATTCATGTTAAGCTCATCTACCTCAACAAAGAACTCAATTCCATGAAAAAAAAAACTGTCAAGAGAAAAATGATACTATTAGAATCACTGTGCCCTCATATTTTCAACCAAATAAGAGGTAAATTCTCTACTCTCTAAGAAAAAAAATCAGACCCCAAATATAAAATAAAGTGAATCAACTGGCCAGCAAGCATTTAAAATACTTACTATGTGCCAGGCATTGTGCTAAGCACTAGAAACACACACACAAAAAATTTTTAAGCCCTCAAGGAGTGTACTTTCCCCTGGGAGAGACAACATGTAAAGAACCAGGCAATATATGAGATAAACAAAGTAGATGAAGGGAATCTGAAAGGGGAAGGCATAGGCCCCCTGGAGAAGATTCCCACCTTTTAAGTCGAGTCTTGAAGGAAGCCAGAGGAAACTAAGGGGCACATGTGCAGAGATGGGGTGGCAGAGTATTCCAAACATGGGGCCATGGATACAGGAAATGGAAGGTTACATTGGAGGACCTGCAAGTTAAGCTTGCATAGTTCAGAGATGTCCAACTCAGTGTAGTTCAGAGGTATCAGCCTCTTGTGTTATGGTTTCTTTCAGCCAGAACCAGATTGAAATGGAATTGGGAAATGTTTAACAAAATACAATACAACACAGATAATGTTAATTTGCGTTTTTCTAAGTCAAACACACAGCCCAGGGAGATCCATTTCTATTTGAATTTGCCTGGCATAGTTGGATCAGAGAGAGTATGGAGAAGAGCAAGGTTTAAGAAGGCTGAAAAGTAGGAAGGAAACAGGGCATTAAGAATTTTAAATCCTGAACAGAGGACTTTATATTTCATACAAAATTTAAATTCTAAAAAAGACAGAAATGCAATGCAAAGAAACTAGAGAAGTTTTATTAAGAAAGCTCAACTTCAATTTTATCATTTATATCTAAATATTTTCAAATTACCTTGACATGTAATTCAGGCTGAGAATTCAAATAATCAAAAATTCTCTGATAATTCTGGTACTGCTGATCCCATTCAGAGCTTTCACTATAACGGAAATCATCTCCTAGAGGAGCCAAGAGCACTTTAGTACGGAAAAGTTTTGACTTCTTTCTGTACTGGTCTAACAACATCCATGCCCTTTAAAAACAAAATCAGTTTAATAAAATTTAGAATAGGGAAAAAAGTTACTGGATAAAAAGGAAAAAAAGTTATAAATACTGCAAAATGGTGCATGCTTTTTATATGTGTATGAGACAAAAATGGTAGTAATAAATGAAAGATTAAATTCTAATATAAATAAATTTGCTCTAAGAATGACATACTTTAAACTGCTTATCTAACTCATACACTTTTATTTCACATTCATTTCCAAATATATCTCTCCCTTCCTCTTCAAATCTCTAACCGCTCCAGCCCTTGGGGAAAAAAAAGATTTTAAAAGAAAACAGTTTAGCAAAACCATCCCATTCATCAATTATCAAACATATATAACAATCAATGCTCATAGTCTGCTAAGTCTCCAAGAAAAAGTGGGAGTTAAATTTTTCTCTGCTCTACTCCAATGTAAAAAAAGTGATAAAAACATAACATTCATTTTCTTTTTATTGTTCTTTGAACTTAGAATGTTGTAGATACTGTATATTTTGTTACTCTGGTTTTCACTTCATTCCATAATTTGAGGTCTAGAACTGCTATTCACCTTTCATTCCTGCTTTTTTCATTATTTCTCTTAAGAGTCTATTCCTTTTTCTTTTTTCATCTCAAATGAATGTGATGTTCCTTAAGCTCTGACCAGCTTTCTCTCCACTTAAGTGACTATAGTGGCCGAATTAGTTCCAAGATCAAATAAAAATTCTGCTGCACGGCAGTTATCTTCCAAAATTTAGCTCCAACTTTGTTATATATTACTACACACACACAGAGGCTATGATGAAGCCAAATTGATCTTCTCATTCCTCACATATGACACTGCATCTCCGTCTCTATACCTTTATACTTGCTGTCTCCCATTCCTAGAAAGCATTCCCTTCTTACTTCAATATTCAAAATATCAATACTGTCTCCATATAAATCTGTATTTTTTGTTTAGGTTTCCTATATTACAATTTTTACCACTCTTTGCCTTACACAGCTTTAAGGTTACAAGTTTTGCTTTTGAAAGTTTATTTATAAGTTCTTTGCATCCAACATGAAGACACCATGTGAGGCAGAGAAATACATTTTGTTGTATTTCTTTGGGGTTTTCTTGACAAAGATACTGGAATGATTTGTTATTTCTTTCTTCATTTCACAGATAAGGAAACTGAAGCAAACAGAATTAAGTGACTTGCCCACTGTCTGAGGCCAGATTTGAACTCAGGAGGATGAGACTTTCTGACTCCAGGTCTACCATTCTATCCACTGCACCAACCTCATTGCTATTATGTTCAAGGATATCTAAACTCTCTATCATTTTATTCAACTGTTTTCCTTTTTACCTGTTAGATTAGCTCTAAGAAAAGATATCTATTAAAAATACCGCAGAGATGATATTTTTTGCTATTCCGTTTTTTTTTTTACTTTATTAAATCAGATACTACACCACTTGGTATAAATGCTTAGTTAGTAATTGTTTTCATCTGTGGTACCTTTGTTGTATTAATGTAATTTCACTAGCTGTATCTCTTGATATTGTAAATAATGGTTTTGGCTTGTCTAATATCATGATAACTACTACTTTCTGGAACCACCTAACATAGAGTAATTGTTTTTCAGATTTTTATTTCCATTTTTTATGGCTCTGTATTTTCTGATGTTGTTCTTAAATATGACAAATTTTTCTTAATCTATTCTGCCACTGAATTTCATTTTATTCAGATGTTTAATCTATTCATGTTTAAGGTTATGATTATTAGGCTTGTGACTTTGATATCGACTTTTCTTCCTTTCTTTCAAGTGAGCACTCTGTCCCTGCAAATAACTTTGGTTCTAGTACTTTAACGTTAGTCTTTTCCCATGGAGTCTTCTCCCTTCAACTATTCACATTTACCCGTCCTATTTAAAATCCTATTAATTTACTTAAACAGTTAATTTTATATGTGTCACCTATTCCCACACACTTTTCAATCTTTCCTTTGCCCATCTAGAGAAGTATATGATTCAAAACTGTCCCTTTCTGTGATCCTTCCCTCTAATATCTTAACATTCTGGTTTGGCGCTCTAAAAAAAAAAAGTTCCCTTAATTTGTTCTACTTTTTCTATTGACTTTGATTCCGATTTCTGTTTTCCTACTTGTGGCTTAAACATTCTTTCTCCAGTACCAAATTTGAGTGCCCTCCTCTTCCTTATTTCTAGGTTATTCCATTTCTAGAACTTTCCTAATCCTTCCCCTTGAGCATTTTTAAATTTTATTTTTATTTCTTTTAATGGGACCTTTTATTCTTGCCTATGCTTCATACGTAGAAATATTAATTGATGAAGGAAGTTGTGCCACACAACTTGCAGCCAAAAACATATGTTCCCCCATTAGATTGTGAGCTCCTTGAAAGCAGTCTTGCTTTTCTATATTCATCTCTACTGTTTGGCAGTGCTTTACACATAGTATAAAGGTTAGAAGTTTTGCTTTTGAAAGTTTATTTATAAGTTCTTTGCATCTAACATGAAGACACTATGTGAGGCAGAGAAATACATTTTGTTGTGTTGTTAAGTCATTTCCAACAGATGCTGGAGATCAGCTGAAGGCAAATGCAGTATAAGATGGGAGGCACAAAGTCAGACAAGGGTCTCGGCTTCAGTATTCCTCTTCCTTCTTAAGGGTATAGATGAGACAAGAAAAGGGTGAAGCAGTCTAATCTCACAACAGGAACTTCTTACTCTGCAAGATCATTTCAGCTCTGAAACTCACACTTCTTCAGGATTCTTTCCCTGAGGCTCCTTCCTCCTACAGATTAGAGGGCAGAGACCTCTCCTCTGTGGATCCAGAACTACTCCATTTTGAGAATCACTTCCATTTTGTTTACACATATGTCTGTATGGGGCAGCTAGGTGATGTAGCAGATAGAGCGCTAGACCTAGAGTCGGGAAGACTTACTATCTTGAGTTCAAATATGACCTCAGACACTTACTAGATGTGTGACTAAGCAAGTCGCTTAACTCGGCTTGCCTCAGTTTCCTCATCTGTAAAATGAGCTGGAGAAGGAAATGGCAAACCACTCCAGCATCTCTGCCAAGAAAACCCCAAATGGGATCACCAAGCATTGGGCACAACTGAAAAACAACAAATGTCTATATTCTCCCACTAGTACTTACAATATAATAACCCAAAATAGGATCCTATTGTGCAACCTGTTCTGAGAAACAGCCTAATCCCCCACATCTTGTTACATAGAAATCCCTAATCCTAAAACTGGTAAAAGGGTTATTGCACCAGATCAGCCTCAAGCCCCAGCAACAGGGACCTTGATCAGTAAACATTTACCCTATCCCCACTCCTCTCCAGACCTACAAAAACACTCTTCCTTCACTGAACAGTGTTATTCTACTGGACCAGGAGAGCCACCCTTGCGGGCTAACTCAAAAAACCTGGGTTGGCTTACAAATTCCTGATCCATCTACTCCAATTATTCCTGTCCTTCCATACCTCTGAGAACCTCCTTGTGAGGATGGAGCCCAGACCAGCCATCTCTTCATATCTCAAGTACCTGTACTCCTCTGGACTTCCGCATCAAACAACCCCCTGCCCCAACTTCTCCCACCTCCCCACTGTGCTTGGGTTTTTTGTTGTTGCTGTTGTCTTTCCTCATTAAATTGTAAACTCCTTGAGGGCAGAGATAGTCTTTTGCCTTTTTCCTTATCCCTAGAACTCCCTCAACATCTGGCTTAGCAGGTACATGCTTAATAAATGTTCAAAACCTAACTGACTCAGTTTCTTCTTAACTCTCTAAGACAGCGGTATCACATATTCAGCTCACAGACCCTGCAGCCCACAACACTTGTGAGTATGGCTCAAATGAGATTAAAATGTAATTGGGACAAGAAATGATGAACAGACTGACTTTGGAAAAACCTGGAAAGACTTGTATGGTCTGATGCAGAGTGAACTGAGCAGAACCAGGAGAACCTTGTACACAACAATAGCCACGTTGTGTAATGACTAACATTGATAAACTTAAGCCTTCCCAGCAACACAAGGATCTAAGACATCTTCATGATGGAAAATGTTATCCACATCCAAAGAAAGATTTATGGAATCTGAATGCAGATCGAAGCATACTGTTTGCTATTCTTTTTTCTCTTCTGTTGAGTTTTGTTTCCTCTTTCTGGTGGTTCCTCCTATTGGTTCTAATTTTTACTCACAACATCACTAATCTGAAAATATGTTTAATAAGAATATTAAAAAATGTAATTGGGATAATCTTTAACAGAAAAATAAAAATACAACAAAACACAGATGATATTACATTTTAAAACTTTAAGTCTTGGTTCCACTTCCAGAAGCCAAGATGGCTGAGGAAAAAGGCAGTCGCTCTCACCCTTCCCTATCAACTTCTGAAAACCCAGAAACTATCACCCTGGGAAAAAAACAAACAAACCTGGAACAGCTGAACTGGAAGAAAGATGGGGAACAGCAGTGCAGCAATGCAGCAGCCCAGCAAACGGGTCTCCCAGTGCCTCAGCAAAAATAAGGGAAGCAGCACTACAAAGGGCCCTAGGCAGATAAGCACCCTGCAGCATTCATCTGAAAGAAGCTGAAGAAAGAAACCTAGAATCTTCCTAAAGTCCCAGCCTTGCTGATTCCAATCCAACACCAGGTAAGCTGTCATAACCCTACAGCCTCCAACTGTCAATGAGGAGGAGATCCTGAAGCCCAGTGTCAGGCAAACACCAACACCTGGACCTCCAAGTGCCTCAATAAGGGTGGGGAAACTGGTGGAAACCCCGCTCAGAAAACCACCAGGTGTCTCGGCACTCTACCGCAAAGGAATCTCCCAGCGCATTAGCAGAAACAAGGGAGGCAACATTGCAAGGGATCCCAGGCAGATAAACACCCTGCAGCACCCATCTAAAAGGAGCTGAAGAAAGCTAAAGGAAAGGAAAATCAGGCAAACTAGAACTGCCTGAACATTCCAGCTTTGCTGATTCCAGCCCAACACGAGATAAGCTGCCAAAACCCTACAGCCTCCAGTTGCCAACATAAGAGGCCCCAGCACACTAAGCCAGTGACCAAGAAGTTTGTTCCCCAGCAGGAGAGCTCAATCTCTTTAAAGGCCAGGGAATAAAGAAACCATGAGCAAAAAGAAATGTACCATAGACGCATATTATGAGAAGAGTGAAGATCAAGACAGAAATTCTGAAGAGGACAACACTGTCAACAAACCCACATCTGCAACATCAAACAAAAAAATCTGAAGCCCAAAAAGCCATCTTAGAAGAGCTCAAGAAGGATTTTACAAGTATAATGAGACAGGCAAAAGAGTCCTTAAACAATGCAATTGGCCAATTGGGAAAAAAAGTACACTGAAGAAAACAAGTCCCTAAAAAATACAATTGGCCAACTGAAGAAGGAAGTACAAAAACTAACAGAAGAAAACAATCTGTTAAAAACTAGAATTGGACAAATGTAAACTAATGACTCTGAGAGAGCAAGAATCAGTCAAACAGAAACAAAAAAAGGAAAAATAGATGAAAACGTAAAATATCTCATCAGTAAAACAACTGACCTAGAAAATCGATCCAGGAGAGACAATTTAAAAATCATTGGACTACCTGAAAATCATGATGAAGAAAAGAGCCTGGACAGTATCTTTCAGGAAATCATAAAGGAAAACTACCCAGAAGTCCTAGAACCAGAAGGGAAAATAATCATAGAAAGAATACACTTCTCACCACCTGAAAGAGATCCCAAATTGACAAGGAATATAATAAGGTCAAGAGAATGATCAACAATGTCAAAGGATACATAAAGGTCAAGAAGGATGAGAGGACTGAGAAAAGGCTGCTGAATTTGGAAATTAAGAGATCATTGGTACTTTGAATAGAGCAATTTGGGCTGTATGATTGGGTCAGAAGCCAGACTCTAGAGTAGTGATGTTAAACTCATGTAGAAATGGGGTCTCCTACTCCATATATGGAGATCCCTGAGGCTCACATAAGACTTAGTTTTTGTTTTGTTTTCTTTTTTAATTTATTTTATTAATTTATTTTGATTTATCAAAAATCAATTCCATATGCTTTTGAGTTAAAAATTTTTCTCCCCCTTCTTCCCCACCACCCTCCCTTCCCAGCAATACAATTTTTTACTCACAACATCACTAATCTGAAAATATGTTTAATAAGAATATTAAAAAATGTAATTGGGATAATCTTTAACAGAAAAATAAAAATACAACAAAACACGGATGATATTACATTTTAAAACTAAGTCTTGGTTCCGCTTCCGGGACAGAGGAAAAAGGCAGTCGCTCTCACCCTCCCCTATCAACTTCTGAAAACCCAGAAACTATCAGCCTGGGGAAAAAAATAAAACCTGGAACAGCTGAACTGGAAGAAAGAGGGGGAACAGCAGTGTAGCAGCCCAGCAAACAGGTCTCCCAGTGCCTCAGCAAAAACAAGGACTATAATAACAAAATTCCAAAATTACCAGATGAAAGAGAAGGTGCTGCAAGCAGCCAGAAAGAAACAATTTAAATATCATGGAACCACAGTCAGAATTACACAGGACCTTGCAGCTTCTACATTAAAAGACTGCAGGGTATGGAACATGATATTCTGTAAGGCAAAGGAACTTGGATTGCAGCCAAGGATCAACTACCCTGCAAAAATGAGTATGACTTTTCAAGGGAGCAGATGGATAATTCAACGAAAATAGGGGGCTTCCAAACCTTCCTGGTAAAAAGAGCAGAGCTCAACAAAAAATTTGATCTTCAAGTATAAGACTCAGGAAAGACATAAAAAGGTAAATGGGACAGAAAGATACAAAACGTTGTTAATAAGGGCAGACTGTTTACATCCCTACGAGGGAAGATGACACTCTTGAGAACTCTACTGTTATTACACCATGTTAAAGGAGTATACATGAAGGGGGTGGATATTGGTTGACTTTGATGTAATGATAAAAAAAAAATCTAATCAAGTGGGTTAAAATGGATTCAAGTAAGTGGATTAGTCTGATCTTAGAAAATATACTGAGAAAGTGGAGGCAGACACGGGTAAATTACATTAAAGGAAAAGACAGAAAACCGTTATTACAGCAGAGGGAAAGAAGGGAGGGGGTTGAGCATTGTTTGAACCTTATTCTCCATCAGATTTAGCTCAAGAAGGGAATAACATAATCAGTTAGGTATAGAAATCTAACTTGCCCTTTAGGCAGTAGGAGGGAAAAGGGGAAAGAAAAAGGAGGAGGGATAGAAGGGAGGGTAGAAGCAGTAAGGGCAAAGGGGAAGAAAAGGGAATGGGATAACAGAAGGGAGGAGAGACTGAAGGAGGCAGTGGTCAAAAGCAAAACACTAGTGGAGGGGGAAGGAGAAAGGAGAAAGAAAAGCATAAATGGGGGAAAAAAAGGATGGAAAAAAAGACAAAGATAGTAATCATAACTGTGAAAGTTGAATTGCTATCTTTTTTTTCTCTTCTGTTGAGTTTTGTTTCCTCTTTCTGATGGTTCCTCCTATTGGTTTTAATTTTTACATACAACTTCACTCATGTGAAAATATGTTTAATAGGAATGTAAATGTGTAGCCTATATCAGAGTGTGCACAATCTTGGGGAGGGTGGTGGGGAGGAAGGGGGAGAAAAATTTTTAACTCAAAAGCATATGGAATTGATTGTTGATAAACCAAAATAAATTAAAAAATAAAACAAAACAAAAACTAAGTCTTATGTGAGCCTCAGGGATCTCCACATGTGGAGTAGGAGACCCCATTTCTACATGAGTTTAACATCACTGCTCTAGAGTCTGGCTTCTGACCCAATCATTCAGCCCAAATTGCTCTATTCAAAGTACCAATAATCTCTTAATTTCCAAATTCAACAGCCTTTTCTCAGTCCTCTCATCCTTCTTGACCTCTATTGTAGCCTTTGACATTGTTGATCATTCTCTTGACCTTAATATTCTCTCTCTTAGATGTTTTTGTGATACCATTTGCTTCTGGTTCTTCTCCTCCTATCAATGTGACCCCTCCTTCTCAGTATTCTTTGATGTATCTGCATCCCTGACACTCAATAAACATGTGTGTCCACTAAGACTGTCCTAGTCTGCTCCTCTTCTATCCTGTGCCATCTTCTTTTCTCCCTCTATAAATCTTCACTTGGTGACTTCATCAGTTCCCATGGATTTTAATTACCATCGCTATTCTGAAGATTCTCAAATCTACCTATCTCAGAATATTCATTATCTTTCCCTCTAAACTCTACCCCTTCTACTGCCTTCCCTATTACCGTAGAATGCAACATCCTCCTCCTATTCCATCAGGTTTGCAATCCTGGACTCCCACTATCTTTCACTCCCCCCATATATAATAAGCTGCCAAAGCCTACTGATTCCACAGTTGCAATATATAGTATACTTTCTCTCTTTTGATACTGCCATCACACTGATGCAGGCCCTCATCACCTCACATCTCAACTATCCCAACAGTCTCTGGTGTTTGGTCTGCCTGCTCCAAATCTCTCCCCACTGCAATCCAAATTCTACTCAACCAGCAAAGTGATTTTTTTTAAAGCACGGATCCAATCATATCATTCCTTTACTTAATAAATTCCAGTAGCTCTTTATCACTTCCAAGATCAAAAATTAAGTCCTCTGTTCAGAATTCAAACCCCTTCATCACCTTCTCCCTCTCCCCATACCCTTCAATCCATTGACAATGGCCTACAAGATCTTCTAACTCCTAAGTGGGTATTTTCACTGGTTGTCACTCATGCGTTAAATGTTCTCCCTCCTCATCATCCCCTCCTGGCTTCCTTCAAGTTCAAACTAAAATTCCAAACTGAATTTCCCAAATCCCTCTTATTTCTAGTCCCTCCTCTCTGTTGATTATTCCCCCTGTATATAGCTTGCTTATACATAATTATTTGCATGTTTTGTTTATAATAAAGGCAATCAATTCAGACATTTATTAACTGCCTAATATCTGCAAAGGCCCAAACTAGATACTGAAAAATACAGAAATACAGAAACATCGTACATCCTATTCTCACTGCATCAACAGTCTGAGAAGCAATAAAATAAAAAGGAACTCAGTATTATACACTTAATTATAATGAGATTCATTATTGGCATAATCTTTTTTTAAAACAATAACATTAATGATTCATATAGTATTGAATTAAATGTTTATTAAATGTAAACACTAACATTTTTCTCTAACTCAGAAAACACAGTTTAAAGAATTGTGCAATATACAGGATATCCCAAAAGTCTTAGTGAGCTTGAAGCTATTAGAATTTAAGCTTAAGCAGTTTAAGTTAAGATTAAGCTTTAGCTTCAAACTGCACTAAATCTTTTCAATCCTGATCACTAGGATTACTCTTAAACACAACAATAATTAAGTAATTAACATTTTCAAATACAATAAATGTATCTTAATGGCCATATCTTTTATCAATTTTGTGAAGAACTAAGTTAAATGATCAAAGTGTATACAGTGATTCATATATAGCAGAAGCCAGTGAAGGAGATAGGGATAACAATGGATAGAACTGGACCTACAGAGTAAATATCTGAAACTATAGTATAAAGAACTGCTTTATCAGTTCCATTAATATGTTAATGTAATATTAATTGAATACTTATTGTGCAGAAAACATTTTATGAAAGAAAAAGAATACAGGAATTAGCAAAGTTTAAAGAGTACCTGTGATTGACATTTCCTTCATGTATTGCTTCTGCAGGGACTCTCCAAGGACAGCTGATTCTACCTCCAGGAAGTCGTTTAAAATCAAACTGGCAACATATTTTAGGATCAGGCCCACAAGTGTGAGGGACATCATAACTATAAAATGGCATCATATGGCAAAATATATCTGTACTAGATCCCAAATCTAAAATTAAGAATATAACAATGAACATTATTAACAACGTTTCTCCAAAGTCCTCTAAAATTCTTATTTAATTGTGGGGGGGGGTTGAGAAGGGCATGGAACTACTGGAACTAATTTTATAGGTATAGTCAGTCAATAAACATTTACTGAGTGACTACTATTGTACTAGTAACTGTGCTAACCAATAGAGATATAAAAGGGGCAAGACAGTGCCACCCCTCAAGGAATGCAAAATATAATAAAAGAGACAACTAGCAAATAAAAACATAGAAACAAGAAAAATATAGAATACCTAAGAAATAACTAATAGAAGAAAGGCACTAGAATTAAGAGGGTTAGGAAAGGCTTCCTGCATATTGGGACATAATGGAAGTCAGGGAAGGTGGTAGGCAAATAGGAGGAGGGAGAGCATTCTAGGTAGGGGGGACAGCCAGAAAAAAAATCCCAGAGCCAAGAGATGGAGTGACTTGTTTATATAAAAGGAGGCCAGTGTCACTGAACCAAAGGGTACATGGCAGAGAATAAGGTGTAAAAATACTGGAAAGGTGGGAAGGGGGTTAGATTAAGAAGGGCTTTGAACAACAAAGAGTTTTTTATTTGATACTGGACGTGATAGGAAATGAATGGAATTTATTGAGTGGGGAGTGGAGGAGATGTGGTCAGACCAGTGCTACAGGAAAGTCATTTTGCTGGCTGGGTAGAGGAAGGATCAGAAGAGAGAGGCTGACCAACTAGCAGGCTATTAAAATAATCAAAGCATGGTGTGCTGAGGGCCTCCACTGGAGTGGTGGCACTGTCAGAAAAGAGAAAGGGGCATATACGAAAGACTGTAAAGTAAAATTGACAGGCCTTGACAACAGCTTCACTGTGGTGGGCAAGGAGGAGGGGGGGTGGAGATAAGTGAGGACCACAGGATGACTCTTAGGTTATGAGCCTGAGGGTCAGAGGACAGTGTTGCCCTCTTATATGTGGAAAATAGAAGGGGTTGGAGAAGAGTTTAGGGTGAAAAGATAGTGAGTTCTGCTTTGGACATAGTTTAAGATGTTTACTGCTGGATATCCAGTTAGAGATGCCTGAAAGGTAGCTGTAAATGGAAGACTGGAGGTCAGCCAAGAGATTCCAGTTCAATAATTCTCTCAGAAAATTATGTATAGCTTTTTATTGGTAGCAAGGGGGAAAAATGAAAAAAATCTTGCAGAATTACAAAGTGTTTCAGAGTCTACACAAGAAAATTAGCTTGACGTAATGGCATTTGGTAACTAAATCACAATTATAATTTCAAAGCCTATATATTCCAAGAAATCCAAAGGCAACAAATATTTGATGAAAATGGTTCAAAACAAAATAATATTTGATTTGTTCTGATAACCAACTTTCTTGGTAAGCAAATGCCTCACATTTTATTAACAGTTTATCATTCTGAGAATTTATTTGTAAAATATTATCACCTTTTATTTACATATTACCTCTGCAAAAGTTTGCAAAAGAAGCAAGGGTGCTAAAGTTGTTGTACATTTCTATCCCACGTCTATAATCAATTTTTTAAATGTCTCTAAGATTGTAACATCATGTATTGTCAACATATATGGTCACATGTGAATATTCCAACACTGATTTTTTGATAGGAGCTTTTAATCTTCTAAAAAAAAATTAAATTGAAAAAAAATTTCTTGAAACTTGAAAAATATTACCCAAATCCTCCTATCAAGTACAACATCACTTTATCAGGTGCTGACTTGATAAAGTAGAATCTTCATTTTTGATATCTGTACATACCCCAATTTTGTCTCCAATAAAATTCTAGTGACTTTGTCGTTGCAAAGTACTTTTTAACCGAATAATGAACTCTCTGGATAAGCATATTGGAAAATCCAGTGCGTTTCAGAAGATATGCCATTGTTGGTGAATGTCCAAATGGATCAATAGCCCAGCCTGACCTAGGTTTCACTCCTATTGAAAAAAACAGTTAAAATTAACATCTTCTAAAAAACACTGGTAAATTAGGTAAAACATATAGTATTAGTTAAACCATATATATGTGATTGAGAACTAAAACATCACAATGCTAGCATGGCACTTGCTTTCTTCTTCTGAGTATGAAAGATACGCCAACCTATATAATCTCTTACCCTTACCCAACAGCCCCCAGTCCACTTTTCCATTTTCTAATAAGATATATTTTAATAATCAAAGCACAATGTCAAGTCAGATGAAAGCTCACTCAAATTAATACAGAAAACAGCAGTTTTAAGACTAAACAATGAAGTGGCACAATTTTGTTACATCTCTGCCTTCCCAATGCCATCCTTGGGCTACTTTATTTACATTTCATAGTTTCGGAGTCAACCTTTTTTTCCCCACTTAGCTGCCTCAAATTAAAAGAAAATATTTAGGCTGCCTCCTCTACTTTTCTAATAGCCCATATGTTCTCATACTTAAGAGGAAAAAGGCAGAATAGCTGATAAAAATTTGTAAAGCATCTCACTTTACAAAGTCCTATTTTACTATTCACTATTGATACTATTTTACTAAATTTTCTCAATAAAGCGTTTCTACATCACATGTGAAAATATACACTAATCCATAAAGAAATAATTTTGTAATGCACAAAATTTCAATTAACCTCAAAACAGAGATATCAATGTTTTATTGATGGCAGCATACTTGTAAGGAATGAACATGATTGTAGGATCACAGATTTAGAATTGGAAAGAACATTAAGAGCCATTAAGTCCGATCTTGTCATTTTCCTGGTTAAGAAACTGAGGCTGAGAAAGTTTAAGTGACCTGACCAGGGTACTAAAAAGAGCAAATGACACAAATATAATCATAAGAGAATATCAGCATCTGGATATATTTAGGCTGTTTCAAAGATGAAGAGTCTAAAGACTGGAATAATAATACATAGCACAATAGATATATGCAATGTGTAACATACAAAATAATATATTCAAAATTACATACGTATGTGTTGTCTTTCTCTAACAGAGGAAGAGTCCCCCTCCTTGAGGGCATAAACTATTTTGTTTTTCCCCATGATATATCCCCATGGAAACTTGTATGTTTTTTTTTTCAGTAGTTTCAGTTATGTCCCCCATTTGAAGTTTTCTTGGCAAAGATACAAGAAGTGGTTTGCCATTTCATTCTTTGATTTTACAGATGAGGAAACTAAGGCAAACAGGGTTAAGTGACTTCACCAGGATCAGACAGCTAGTGTCAGAGGCTGGCTTTATTTGAACTCAGGAAAATGAGTCTTCCTGAGTCCAGGCTTGGCACTGTATCCACTGTAACATCTAGCTGTCCACCTGAGATTATGAACTGGACCACCTCCAGAGAGTTGCATACCATGAAGCTCTCAGGATACCTGGCAGCAGTAACAGTAAAAGGGTAGAGATACATCCCTCCTTGGACTCATTTGATCCACAGGACATTGATGGAGAAGCAATTGTTCTTGGTCTTTGCAGACAGGATCTTTAAGGTACTCATCTCCTCCAGATTCAGAATAGGAGACAAAAGCCAGATGAGGGCACTGGAGCCACACTGTAAATCACTGCTGGAAGAGATGATTCATCCTTACCTTTCTTCACCTTTTGTAGATTAACTCCTTAAGAAAAATGGATAGAACTAGTGCTTCCATTTTCTCTCATCTCACTATCTTCTTAACTCTCTAAAATCTTGCCTCTAACCTCATCATTCAAATGAAACTGCCCTTTCCAAAGTTACCAATGATCTCTTAATTGCCAAACCTAGTACTCATTTTTCATTTCCCTATAGCTTCTGATACTATTGATCACCCTTCTTCTCCTTGATAATTTTTTTCTCTAGTTGTCTTCCCTGCCACTCTCCGTTTTTGTGTGTGTCACATACCTCCTAAACATATATATGCTGTTTCCCCCATTAGAACGTACCCTCTTTAAGCACAGAGACTATTTTACCTTTTTCTTTGTATCCCTGATGCCTCACACATTATGTAATACATACCAGGTGCTTACTAAATGGTTCTTGAAAGATTACTGATTAAGAGGATTGGATTTAGGTGGCCCCTAAAGCACCTAAAGGTCACTTCCATCTATTGATCTGCAATTATGGCTCAACTATGGTTGAAAATTAAAAAGCTTTTTGCATGAGCAAAATCAGTGCAGCTAGGTTAAGAAAGGAAACTATAAGCTAAGGAAAGATCTTTGCTGCAAATACTTATTTAAAGGTATAAGATCCAAGATATACAGGAAACACAAATATAACCGACTATCCCAAGTCTTAATGATGTTTTAATCTATCTTAAACCTGAGACCATGACTTTTGGGATTCTTTGTTCAAGACCACAGTCACGACCCCACCCCAGGACAAGAACTCAGTAAATTCCAATCATTCCCTCTCCATTACCTTCAGGATCAAATATCAACTAACCTTGTTTACCATTTTAAACTTCTCACAACCTTACACCTTCCTACCTTCCTACTCTTCTATTTTCTTTCTCTCCATATAATCAACAATCCTTCTATGTCAGCTTCCTCAAATATGACACACTCTTTCCCATCTGAAAGGCTATTGACTGGCTGCCTCATACACCTAGAATGCTCTGCCTCTCACTTCCCTGGCTTCCTTCAAGACTGAGCTCAAATCTTACCTACTGTAGGAGATGCTTCCTACTTTGATTCTAGAGCCTTCCTTTATTCTGAAACTGCCTTCCAAATATACTGCAATAAGCCTGTATGTACACAGTTTGTATATATCCTGTTTGTCCACAGTTACCATCCTACTTATCCATTAGACTATGAGCTTTTGAGGGAAAGCAATGTGTTTTTGTCTTTCTTTGTATTCCAAGTGCTTAGCACAGTGTTTAGTACACAGTAAGCACTTTAAGAAGTGTTTGTTGACTGACTGAAGCAAAAGAATAACATGTTCACAGATACTGAAAGTCCTGCAACCTCATCAAGATGTGTATTGCACACTGAAATGAAGGTTAAAGACTGCACTGCATCCAAGCTGGTCTATTCGGCACAACCCTTATCCAACTTCTCCCATAAGTTAACCACAGAAAGTTCACCCAAAATGCTAGAGCCAACTTTCTCTCAATTTTGCAAGGATATCAGGTAACTCAAGTACACAAGCCGTCCACTGGGAGCAGCTAGGTGACACAGTGGATAGAGCTCCAGCCTCGGAATCAGGAAGATCTGAGTTCAAATACGACCTCTTGACACTTACTAGCTGTATGACCCTGGGCAAGTCACTTCACCCCAATTGCCTCACCAAAAAACAAAAACAAAACAAAACAAAAAGCTGTCCATTAGTTTTCCTTCACATTCACCCTGGGCCTATTTTGTTTTTTCAGTCACAAATTTCTTTGATGATACTACTTCTTCATATATTTTTGTTCATTATATATTTCTGCCTGCTCAGTTCCACCATGTATCACTTCATTTTTCTCTGGGTAACCTTCAAATTAATTCTTTGTGACTACTGTTCTATCAAACACCACCAAAAGAATAATAGTGTAGAAAAACTGAGGCTTGGTTTCAGAGAGAAACCTGGGGTCATTAAAAAGAACTACAGTTTCCTAAGGGCAACCTAGCATTCTCTCCTTTTATTCAATTCTGAGTACACCTCCTTGTGCACTTTCAGTGTTTATTCAACACACACACACACACACACACACACACACACACACACACACACACACATCCTACTCACAATGCACAAACACTATGACTGTCCATCCAACTATTATATTCCCAGCGACAGGAATTCTTCAACTACTTTGCTTTTCCTTTGTGCACAGCACTCTTGTGTGATTTGATCTAAAACGCTCTCTGGCTTTTCAGGGCTTAATGCAACCAGCACAAGGGTTATCCACAAAACAGCACCTAAGAATGACTTCACCATCTATACTGAATCTCTACTCGATCTTCTCCTTAGGGGAACATTTTTGACAAGAATGTGTCTCTCTGTTTTATATCTTGGGGGATATGGTTAACAAGAATATCTATTATTCTATCCTTTAAAGAATCATAATCTCGACATATGCATTAGCGATACCTTATTCAAAAAGAATCAGGAAAAAGGCATTTTGTTCTTCCAAATCAAATGTGTTATAATCAACAAATAAAAAGTACATGAAGATCTTGAGATCTCTACATTTTTCAGTCAATGGAAAAAACTTTTATGATGGAAAAAAATGTCATCTACTAAAGAATACTACATAAGAACACCTGCCTGTTCTCTTCTAATAATCAAGGATGGCTTTAGTGTATATGTATAGTATTTTAATAAAAATTTCATACAGATGGGAGACTAGGCACAAAGTTCAATAATAATATAGTAATAAGAGGTTTTATTAATAATTATGTTAATGTAATCTAACATTAATATAATTACAATAACAGGGTTTTTTCTGTGCATTGAGTTTTTTAGCCTTTTTCAGATACCTTGGGAATTCACTAATTTAAAACTGTCACCAAAAACAGCACTTCTTAAACTGTGAGACCCACAATTTAAGAAGCACTGAATGGGTCATAGGTGGAAAAAGTTTAAGCCTTGACCTAAAGCACAGACCTCCTCTGGTTAACCTTGGTCTAACCCAACTGTTTTTTTATCTTCATTTTCTTTAATGCCATTTCTACTTCATCTAAAAGTAGTAGTTCTCAGAGTGTAAATCATGGACTACAAGACCCTTTTGGAGGTCCATGGCTAAAAACTATTTTGATTAAGAGTAAGATGTTATTTGTCTCTTACTTACCAACTACTACTGATCTGAATGTAACCAGATTTCTTCATATATTTCAACCTAAACAACATATCACAATAGATTGAATGCAGGACCAGATATGAAAATCCAGCTATATTCCATTAAGCCAGACATTAAAGGGATTTGCAATAATATGTAAAACAATACACCTCTGCCCACTAATTTTTATTTTGGAAATCACAGGTGTTTTCTCAATTTATATTAATATGAAAAGGATCTATCATTGTCATTTTAAATGAATTTATAAATTAAAACATAAATAGCTATAACCCATATAAAAATAAAAAGCTTAAGAGTACAATAGAGATCTTAGACCAAAGAGTGTGAGAATCACCAATCCAGAAGTATAATCAGGACAGTAATTTTGTTCATTGTTCAGATGTTTTCAGTCGTGTCTGATTCCATAATCCCAGTGGGGTTTTGTTTGAAAAGATACTGGAGTGGTTTGCCATTTCCTTCTCTTGCTTATCTTACAAATGAGGAAACTGAAGCAAACAGGGCTAAGTGACTTGCCCAGGGTCACACATCTAGTAACATCTGGTCTGAGACCGGATTTGAACTCAAGAAAAAGATTCCTGACTCCAGGCCTGGTACTCTATCCACTATACTAACTAGATGCCAGGATATTAATAATAAAGATCAAATATGGTGGTTCCAATTCCCTTTTATAGTGAAAAGTTCATTACAAAAATCTTTCAAGATTTTTTATTTTTTTATCTGGTTGTCCTCTTTCACATTTCATCATTAATTGTTCTCAAGATGAATTTGCATTTTTTAATTTCTCACTAACTTTAAACTGTTTTTTCCTTCCTCTACTTTTCAATGTATAGGGTAATATTGTTTATAATCTTACATTATCTTTCTCTGTAAGATTTCACAAAATATTTTAAATCAGTATTGTTCTTAACCATCTTCTCTTCCTTTGGTAAGGAAAATAAGACTTTGCTGACTAAATGTCTTTTAGGCTCTTGGTGTTTTCCTGTAACAATTATTTATATCCATTAAACTTCTACATCAAATGTCATAGCCGGTAGTGAAGTTATTTCCTCCAACCTTTCTAATTTTAACATAAGTTGTTTTAAAACACAGAACACAAAAGAAACAAAAATTGAATGTGAATTAAATAAATGAATGAATAAAAATGAACAATGAAATGAACAAGAAATCAAAATCAAGGTTCTATTTTTTGTTTTACCTTAACACTGCTTTCCATCTCAAAATCTATGGTTTTATGAACATAAAATCTTAAGTGTTTGTGTGTGTCTGTGTGGGGGGGGGGGGAATGGGAGGTGAGAAAGCTGTGATTTTTTTTAATTTTTATTTTTAAAGTTATTTACATCTGTAAGGTGTTTCTTAATCAGGAATTTAATTAAACAAAGCAAGTTTTATTATGCCTATGCTCGGTGTATACTCAGTGCTATTTCAATTGCTTCATTCTACACAACTCAACTTGAAGATCTGATGCATTAAAATTATTCTTCCAAGGTTTTTAGAGATTTAGAATTCTGTCCATAAAGCAATACAAAAAAATGACAAAGCGGAAAATATCATGTACCCACCTAGGTTTCTTTCTAGCCATTGATGTCCTTCAATAAGTTGATCAATTAATGCAAAGTAATGTGGAGATGCTTCATCAGGCATGACCCATCCACCTGTCACAATTTCGAGCTGTCCATTTGCAATTAAACTGGAAAAAAAAGAAGTTTGCATTAAAAACTGCATTCAGAATTCAATGTTTGTACAATGTCAAGCATTTGTAAAGAACTTTTAATGTAATAAGCACTGCAGAAATGCATAGAAAAAGGAAAAAAATTCTTGCTCTCAAGCAGTTCACCCTAATTGAGAGAAGCAATACATTAAATTTAGCTGTAGAGCAGATGGAAAGGCCTAGGAATCCTTAAGCTACTCAGTGGTTGCATGACAATGCCAGAGTTTATACAGAATAGAAGCAGGACTAGAGCTAATGACCAGAGATCCTAAAGATGCAGAGACAAGGCTAATACTAAGTCCTGGAAGATCTTGGGAGAGAATAGCATGACAGACAAAATGGTTACCTTAGTAGGAGATTCCACCTTTCTGGATGGAACAGAGTTAGTAAATCCTATCTCATCCATCCCTGTAAGAAATAAAGGTGAGTTCTGGGTAGCATTTATTGGGGCAGAGATTGAAGAGAGAAGATAAGGAGTAGGGTTGCCTGATAGTGGTACAATTCAGCCCTCTTAGATATGTTCAGGGACAGACCATGAAGTGCAGGGGGGGGGAGAAGAGAAGGTAAAGAGAGAAAAATGTCCCAGGTCTGGGGACAGGTTTTTTTTCTCTTGGGCTTCCCTGATGCATTCTGGGATTATTTTAGAGGGAAAGAAAAGGATAAAGGGGAGACAAAAAGTACAGAGGCGGAGATCAGAAGCAGAATGCATCTGATCAGAATGCATCAGAATGCAAAGAGTCTTGGAGTTGAGCACAATCCTCTCTGACCATCCTCTTCTTCACTGTAAAGAGGGAGTGGGAAGCAATGAAAGGAAAACAGTAGAAGATAATAGGGTGGAAGAAAATACAAGTTAAGGATCACAACTATGATTGATAGAAGAGTGGCTAGAAAACAGAAATCAACATGTTAATGATATCATTTATACACATCTGCCTGGATCAACTGTGTAAAACTTAGCTACTTTGATCAAGAAAACGATACAAGATAATTCTGAAGATCCATGATGAAAAATGCAATCTGCCTTCAGAAAACTGATAAACTCTGAATGAAGACTGAAATTCTGATTTCACATGTATAATCCTCTCAAATTGCTTGTCTTCTCAAGGAGGGGGGGTAGGGCAGGAAGGAGAGAATCTGGTACTCAAAATTTTAAAAAAATTTTTACATGTAATTAAGAAAGCTTTAATAAAGTAAGAATAATTTTTAAAACCATGAAAAAAGATTCATAGAGTTAAAATAAGGGGATGGAAGCAAAATCTATTATGCTCCTAGTGAATGCATAAAGGTAAGGGTAGCAATCATGATCTGAGAAAAAAACAAAAAAAAAACCACATTAAAAGAAATAAATAGCAAAACTACATTTCACTCAATGGTACCATAAATAATGAATTAAAAGCAATACTTAAAACATTATGCATCAGTTAACTTAGCATTCTAAATACTTAAACACTAAATATATTACAGGGAGGAATAAACAGTAAAACTATAATACAAAAAGATCTCAATGCACTTATTTCAGACCTACACCCCCCCCAAAAAAAAAAGAATTTTAGAAAAGTTAGATATAATGGATCATTAATGGTATCATAAAGGAGAATACATATTCATCAGCTGTGGAAAGAACCTTTACAAAACTTAACCAAACCAATTTTTACACAAACACTAAAAATCAGAAATGTCAACCACATCTATTACTGATGACAAAGCATCTTTCTATAATAGTATATTCCTTTTGTTATCCCTTCTCTTTTCACTCTTAAAACCCTCAGAACAAAATCAATATACCCATAGGACCTTTATTTTACTTAACCCCTTAATATCCTTTGAAGATACCCCTCCAAATAGAATGTTACCAAAACATTCACCTCCTTCCCGTAAGTCAAATAAGTTTCTCTTTCTAGATTTCACTGGACTCTCAATTTCATATCAAATTTCCTACTCAACTCTGGTCTTTTCATCAATAATACCTGAAACCATCTATTCCAAAAAAGGGAACATTTTCCCCCCATGCAGGATATATCCAGCTTTGCATGGCAAACTATTACTGGTTGTAAGCCTTTTTTTTTTTTTTTGGAATATGGTATTCCAAGATCTCCTCTAGTTTTAATAAAAGCTGTTAGGTCTTGTGTGATTCAGATTGTTCCTTAGTATTTGAACTTAGTATGTCTGGACGCAGCAGTTCTCATTTATTCATGTTTTTAAACACAGAAGCTCAAGATGTTGGCTATCACATTCCTAGGACATTTCCTTTTGGGGTCCTTTTTGGGAGGTGACCAGAGGTTTGTTTTTCCTACATTCTGATCCTACATTCAACTTGTTAGTTCCCTCTTCTCTCAAGTCCCTTGCTCCCTTTTATCCTATTACAGCATTTACCTATCAAAACTGAGATTTGAATTACTTCTGCCATCTGCTGCCTTCATTCCCTATATGTGGCTGAATAAAGCCAGAAAAAACTAACATGGCTGTTGTTCATTTCTTCAGTCACATCTGACTCCTCATGACCCTACAGACTATATCATGCCAGGCCCTTCTATCCTCAACTATCTCCCAAAGCTCATGTCTGGTGCTTCCATGACACTATCTATCCATCTTGTCCTTTGCCTTCCTTTTCTTATTTTTGCCTTCAATCTTTCACTTCAGGGTCTTTCCTAATGAATCCTGTCATCTCCTTATGTAGCCAAAGTGTTTCAGCTTTATTATTTCTCCTTCCAATGAGTAGTCTGAATTAATTTCTTTAAGTACTAACTGATTTGACTGGGTCTACTACAAATTTATGTTACATAATCTAATCTGGATTCTCACTAAGGTAAGGCAATCTTTTTACACTTTAACAACTGACTATCCCACTTAACAAAGTGGTTTTCCCCAAACCTTTTCTTTCCTCCTCAAACTTCTCATAACTGCCATACCATCTACTCTCTCAGCTGAGAATTTTGCCTCATATTTCACTGAAAAAAACTAACACTATTTGTGGAGAACTCCCTCTTACTTTACATCACTCAAGATGCCTTACACTACTATTTCTCAAAGCTATTTGTCCAGTTCTAATTTCCATCTTCAGTCTCATCTCCAAACAAATATACCATAGGCATTTTCAACTCAATATATCCAAAACTGAAATCATTATCTTTTCCAAAAAACCTTCTAATTTCCTATCTTCTCAACCGTTGTTGAGGGTACCATTATGCTACTGGTCACCTAGCTTACAAATTAGGTGTCACCCTTCAGTTATCTCTTTCTTCAGATCCAATCAGGTATAAGTCTTATAAATTTTAACTTCATAACAATTGTTATGATGACAGAAGACTGATGAGTATTCCTGACTCCAGGCCCACCACCCTATCCACAAAGCAACCCATTTGCCCCATGTGCGAAATACTTAATTTGTTATCTATGGTGCCTTTAAATATAATGTAATTTCCTTATTTTTCACTTTTAACCATATCTATTTTTACTCATGTCTTACCTGGGATTACCACCTCTGCTTTTCTGGAGTCACCTGGGGCACAACCATTCTACTCCAGCATCTCATTTTCACTCTGTAACACTCTTTACAAGAAAACAATTCGAATACAATCTATTCTTAGATTATGTTTTCTAATTCACTCTGCTATCCACTTCTGTTTTATGGGTCAATTTGTTCCATTCATATTAACAATTAGGATTGCCCATTGTGGGTTTTTTTCCCCTTTTTCATATGCACTTAGGTTTTCTTCTCTTAACCCTCCACTCCTCCATTTACAAAGAAAAATAAACTGGAGAAAGCAAGGAAATGAGATTACACTAGTAAACAATAACTGGAGAGCTCTAATACCTCTCCTACACTGTCTCCCTTTAATGCTTTCACTAGCATTTTTAAGAATTTCCTTTGTGATTACCTCTTCCTTTTCCCTTAAATTCCTCTCTTCTACTCCCTGTCCCAAAATATTTCCCAGCAATCTATAAGGTCCCTCAACACCAAGTTCTTTAGTATAGGTAGGTATTTTCTACCTTCTTTTGCTTGGTTTAGATAAAACTGAGGTTCATAAAATTCTGTCCTCCCCAACTCCCACCTCCCATGCGTATACATATCTGTCTTCTTCTGATAAAATCCTAATTACGTGAAATAATAAGGTCATCCCCCTCCTTTTATTTCTTCTCTATTTCTTCCTCCTTCTTACTTTCTCAAAGAAAACCAAAAAGCATAAAGCCACATAAATTCCCAGAGTTTGTCTTTCTTTGTTCATTTGAAGATAGTGGGATATATGTATACACACACACACACACACACGCATACATATAGAGATAGATATATGGATATATGACATAAAGATCTCTTCTCTTACTATTATTAAACATAATTATCATTTATCCCATTTAAACTACTTAAATGAATTTATTTCATTTGCTTTTTTCTTTTCACTTTTCTTCTCACTTTGCATTTCTAAGATTCTTAGCAGGAATATTTCTAAGTCCCCTACTCTATTAAAGATTCTTTTTTTTAAATTTAGGATTATAATTAATTTTGCAAAATAAGTTATTACAGGTTGTAGACCCATTTCTCTTGCTTTTTGGTAAGTCTTATTTGTAGATTTTCTTTCCTTCTACTAATACATAATATTGTGTGATGCTTTGCTGACTATGGTACCTTCATACTTGATTTGTTTTCTTTTTTTTTCCTAGTTGCTTCCTGCTTTGACCAGGAAGCTATGGATTTAGGCTAAGACTTTCAAGGTATATTCAAATGTGGAACTTCTTTATGGGAGTGACCTGTGGATTCTATTGTCATTTTGCCTTCTACTTCATTCCATCCCATCTCCTCCAAGAGACTTCCCCCACCTATCATCCTCACTTTATCACTTATTTTCAATCTCAGTCTACAAATGAGCATGTTCTCCTATCCTGAAAATCTCACTTAATCCTTCCATTCTCAATTACTATCACCTCTTCTGCCCTTTGTAGTGAAATTCCTCAAAAAGGCAATTTGTAATAAGTGGCTCCACTTCCTCTCTTCACAATCTCTTCTTAACCCCTTAAAATAGGACTTCTAACCTTATCATTCCACAAAAACTACTCTTGTCAAAGTTACTAATGATCTCTTAGTTGAGAAATCCAAAAGCCTTTTCTCAATCCTTATTTTCCTAGGACTCTCTGCAGCCTTTGACACTGCTGATTAATCACTCCTCCTAGACACTGTCTTCATGTTTTCAGGATATCACATTCTCCTGATTTTCTTTGTCTCCTTTGCTGGATCTTCCTTCAGATCATGCCCTGTAACCATTATGCCCCCAAGGTTATGTCCTGAGCCATCTTCCAAACTACTTCATTTGTTAATCTCATCAGACTCTATGGAATTAATTACAATTTCTAAGCCAATGGTTCTGAAATCTCCTTATCCTGTCCCCAACTCTGCTGACATCAAATCTAATTATCTCCAATTGCTTCAAAGACATCCTAGTCCAGTAGAAATCTTAACCTCAATATGCCCAAAACAGAATTCATTATCTTTCTTTTTTCAATTAATCTTGTTTATTTTATTACATTTTAAGTTCTACATGGTCTCACTCCCTCCCCAACCTGCACTAGAGAAGGCCACCATTTGACACAGATAGACAGATCTATGCATATACACATGCACATACATAAAACCATTTGTATATACACCATTTGACACAGATTTAGAAATATATGTAAAACCATAATATGCACACTTCTATGTCTCAACTCTGTTTCAGGAGGTGGATAGCATCTTCTTTCAGAGGTCATTTATAATTGATTTGACTATTTATAATACTCAGAATAACTTAATAATTTCTAGTTATTCTTCAAACAGTATTGCAGTTACTGTATGCAATGTTCTCTTGATTCTGCTCATTTCACTTTTCATTACTCCATGGAAGTCTTTCCATATTTTTCTAAAAATCAACCAGCTCATCATTTCTTATGGCACAATAGCATTCCATCACAATTACATGCCACAAATTTTGCCATTCCCCAATTGGGGGCATTGCCTTAATTTCCAGTTCTTTGTCATCACAAAGAGAGTTGCTATAAATATTTTAGCATATCTAGGTTCTTTTCCTTTTCAAACTCTTGGGGAAAAGATCCAATAGCAGTATTGCTGTGTTAAAGGGTATACACAGTTTTATAACTCTTTTGGCATAATTACAGATAGCTCTCTAAAATGTTCGGATCAGTTCAGTTCCACCAACAATGTATTAGTGTACCAATTTTTCCACATCCCCTCCAATATCTATCATTTCCCCTTCTACCATTTTAGCCAATCTGATAAGTGTGAGATGATATCTCAAAGTTGTTTAATTTGCATTTCTCTAATAAATAATGACTTAGAACATTTTTTCCACATAACTATACATAGCTTTGATTTCTTCACCAAAAAACTGTCATCAATTAAAAAAACCATTCATAATGACCAGGCTGAATTTATATCAAAAATGCAAAAACAGGTGAAGAAGGAATCCTACAAAAAACTCTTTTTATAATGCAAACATGGTTTTGATACCTAAACCAATGAGAGCAAAAAACAGAAAAATAAAACAATAGACCAATTTTCCTAATGAAAACTGATGCAAAAAAAAAAATTTATACTAGCAAAGAGATTAAGCAACATATCACAAAGAGTATATACTATGACTATGGGTGTTATTTATTCCAGGAATATAGGGCTAGTTCAATAGTAGGAAAACTAAAGCATAATTTACCACATCAATAATGAAAACAACGATTATATCATTATACCGATAAATACAGAAAAGGCTTGACACAACGTAACATGCATTTCTATGAAAAACATTAAAAGTATAGGAATAAACAGAGCTTTTCTTAAACTGATAAAACCAAGAGCAACCATTATTTATAATAGGATAAACTAGAAGCCTTCCCAGTGACATCAGGGATAAAGCAAGGAAGTCCATTATCACCACTATTATTCAATATTGCACTAGAAATGCTAGCTATAGCAATAAGACAGGAAAAAGAAATTAAAAGAATAAGAACAGGCAATGAGGAAGCAAAATTACCACTCTTTGCAGATGGTATGATGGAATACTTAGAGAACCCTAAAGAATCAACTAAAAAAATAGCTGAAACATTAATTTTAGTAAAGTTGTAAGATATAAAAGAAGCCTACATGAATCAGCAGGATTTCTATATACTACCAACAAAAAACAGCAAGAAGAGATTTCTAGTAGGTGAAATTATATTTAAAATACTCTGCTGGCAGAACCAACAAAAAAAAAACAGGGTGAAATAACTTTTCAGCCCAAGACAACTTGGAAGGAAGGCATGAAAGGTCTGTCTCACTTGTGTAAAAAAGAAGAAGAGTCTAGAGTAGGCAACACCTTGGCAATCCAGCAGCAAGCTGCTGAAGCCAGGAGGAGGCACTGAGCCCCAGTGAAGGTCAGTGGCCAAAACCAGTCCTCCTCCTCTACAAGCCGAAATGCAGCAGCAAGCAAGCAAAAAGGACTGCTCCCCACTCCCCAAGCCACAGCATAGCACCAGGCCCCTCTAGTAGGTACCAGCATAATACCAAGAAAAGGCCAAACCCTTCACCCCTGTATCTGCAGCTCAGGACCAGGCCCCCCCCAGGGGAGACACAACACCAGGCACCCTCTCCCGAGACTCCCCACCTCCAGGCCTCCCCTCCTCCAATTAAGGGCCCCAGGGCAACACTAGGCAAGATGCTAAGACCTCTTGCTTCTAGAGCCCCAGAGCAGGACCAGGAGAATGGCCTGGCCCACTGCAGTCCCTGCACAATGGCTGGCTAGCAGCCAGAGCCTGTAGTCCCTAGCACAAGAAGCTTGGGACAATGCCCCCTCTACCTAGGAGTAGAGCTTGATTTCAACAAAACTGGGCTCGAAAAAATGAGCAAAAAACAGAACATGACAATAAAAAGTTATCATGGTGACAGAGATCAAAACACAAACTCAGAAGAGGTCAATAATATTAAAACACCTACATTCAAAGCCTCAAAATAAAATGAGACTTGGTCTCACACCCAAAAAGAACTCCTGGAAAAGTTCAAAAGGGATTTCAAAAATCAAGGAGGTAAAAGAAAAATTAGAAAAAGAAATGAAAATGATGCAAGAAAATCATGAAAAAAGAGTCAACAACTTGATTAAGGGAGCACAAAAAAATGGAAAAAGATATACAAAATTATACTGAAGAAAACAACTCCTTAAAAAAGTAGAATTGGCCAAATGGAAAAGGAGGCAAAAAAGCTAACTGAAGAAAATAATTCCTTAAAAGTTAGAACTGGACAAGTGGAAGCTAATGACTCCACAGACCTCAAGAATCAATAAAACAAAATCAAAATAATAAAAAAAAAGAAAATGTAATTAGTAGACTATCTGAAAGTCATGATCAATAAAAGGACCTGGATATAATACTTCAACATATTATCAAAGAAAACCAACCTGAAATCCTAGAACCAGAGGGTAAAATAGACATTAAAAGAATCCATTGATCATCTCATGAAAGAGAACCAAAAATGAAAATTCCCAGGAACATTACAGCCAAATGCTACAACTCCCAAACCAGGGAGAAAATATTGCAAGCAGCCAGAAAAACAAACAAAAAACAATTAAAATATCACAGAGCTACAGTAAGTATTACACAGCATTTAGCAGCTCCTACATCAAAGGATCTGAGGACATGGAATGATATTCTGGAAAACAAAGGAGCCTGGACTACAACCAAGAATCACCTACCAGCAAAACTGGGGGGTAATCTTTGAGGGGAAAAAAATTGTCAGTCAATGAAATAGAGGACTTTCAAGGTTTCCTGATGAAAAGACCAGAGCTGAAGAACAACAACAAAAAAAGACCCTCAAACACAAGACTCAAGAGAAGCGTAAAAAGGAAAGGGAAAAAACCTAAGAGATTCATTAAGTCTAAACTGTCAGCATCCCTACACATGAAGATGATACTTGTAACTCTTTATACTTGTAACTGTATCACTACTAGTGCACTTATCAGTATATATTGAGAGGGTGTGGGTATAAGGTGACTTTGATGGGATTACACACATCCCTTCCCCCCTAAAAAAGGAAAGAAAATTAAAGGGTGAGAAAGAGAATTACACTGGAAGCAAAAGGAAGGGAGAGGCAAAATAGGGGAAATTATGTCACAAAAGATCTATTATACTAGAAGGGCAAGACCAGGGTGGGGATGAGCATCATTTAAACCTTATTCTCATTAGAACTGGCCCAAAGGGGAACAGCATCAGTTGGGTACAGAAATCTTACTCTACTGAAAAGTGGTAGGGGTTAAAAAAGGGACAGGAAGGGAAAAGAGACTGACAGAAGGGTCAGATTAGGGAAGGTGGTGGTCAGAAAGCAAAAATCCTGAGGAGTGAAAGGTAGAGAGAAGGATCAACAGGAGGAAAAACAGGTTGGAGGGAATGCAATTAGTAATGATAATTATGAATATGAATTGGATGAAGCGGCCCATAATATGAAAACAAATAGTAGAATGGATTAAAAACCAGAATTCTAGAATGTTTTTTCTAAGAAACACTTAAATCAGTGAGAAACAAGCAAAATATATTATGCTTCAGCTGAAGTAAAAAAAAGGAGGGGAGCAACCATAATCTCAGACGAATCAAAAGCAAAAATAGATCTAATTAAAAGGGATAAGGATGGAAATTACATCTTGCTAAAAGGTACCACAGGCAATAAAGTAATATCAATTCTAAACATAAATGCTCCATGTAGTATATCACCCAAATTCTTAAAAGAGAAGCTAAGTGAGCTAAAGGAGGAAATAGTAAAACTATATAGTGGGGGACTTTAACTTTCCCCTCTCAGCACTAGATAAATCTAACCACAAAATAAATAAGGAAGTTGAGGAGGTAAATAGAGTTTGAGATACGATAGATCTCTGGAGAATACTGAATGGAAATAGAAAAGAATATACCTCTTTCTCATGGCATCTATATAAAAATTGACTGTATATTAAAATCAAATGTAGAAAGGCAGAAATATTATATGTATCCTTTTCAGATCATAATGCAATAAAAACTACATTCAATAAAGGTTAGTAGAAAGATAGACTAAAAATTAATTGGAAACTAAACAATCTAATCCTGAAGAATGAGTGGGTCAAAGAACAAATCACAGAAACAATCAATAATTTCAATAGAGAACGACAACAATGAGACAACATACCAAAATTCATGGAATGCAGTCAGAGCAGTATTTAGGGGAAATTTTATTTCTCTAAATTCTTATATCAACAAAATAGAGAGAAGTGCAGATCAATGAGTTGGGCATACAACTAAAAAAACAGAAAAAGAACAAATTTAAAATCCCCAATTGAACACCTATGCAAATGGTCTCTCAACAGAAAAGAAGAGAATAAAAATAAAAGGACAGTTAATAAGGATCGATACCTAAAGTAAAAAAAAGGAGTTAAGTGAACACTGAAGAGTTCAAGTCACCTAGCTCAAAGAAACTACATTATAAATTGGTGAACAGACAGATATGATTGCTGAGTCATTACCAGTAATCAGTGAAAAATACAGAGAATTAGGAAGGCAATGCAGTATTAGGAAAGGGTAAATCCTGTCCTGATTTTCAAAAAGGAAATAAAATGGAAATAAGACAACTTATCATTAATTACTGACAGACTTCTAGAACTAACATGTTACTGACCACTGAAAACAGATCATGTCAATCTAACTTTTTTATTTCCTGATGGGTTTTCTAAATTGCCAAATTAAGTTCACCAAGAATTTAGTAAAGCATCTGTTAAACACTCTCATGCTTTTCTTGGGGAAAAGATGGAGAGATGAAAGCTAAACAATGGCACAGTTAGGCAAATTCAGAATTTGGTTGTGTGGCTAGAACTAAAGAGTAGCTGTTAACAGGAATGTTATCAACTCATAAAAAGGTTTCCAGTGACATGCAAGTTTTGGTCCTTTGCTACTAAATATAACAATGACTTAGGACTGGTTTCCAATTCTGTTCCTTATACTTACAAGCTCTGTGACCTTGGGAAAGTAATTAAACATCTTTAGGGTTTCTGTCAAGTGAGAAGACTGAAGAAGATAGTTTCTGAGATTCCTTCCAGTTCAAAACTGTGGTGAGACCCTACATAAACAAAGGACTTGGAACCCATGGTCCTGCCCTCCAAGCAAAGAGGAAGAAGATACTGATGAAATGAGAGTACCAGGAAAATTCAATCTTGCAGGACAATGAGCTTTCCCAATGATGAATTTCCTAGGAAAGCAAGGTATGATGCAGAAGTTTAAAGAAGTCCAAAAGCAGTGTAGCTGGTACAGAATGGGAGAAAAGGCTGTGATGTGCCCACCACCTCACCTCCTTAAACAGAAGTGCTGATGCCCAACACCCGGCCCTCCAGTGAGAAAGTCCAAGAAAAGGTCAAAAGAGTTCTGGTGAGATGTGACTACCAGGAAGATTCAATCTTGCATGATGAGATTTCCCAGTGATGAGTTTCTTAGGGAAGGCATGATGGAGAGGTATCCTTGTGGATACTTAGGCTTCACTGAACCAATTGTCACTACAATGGAGCTTACTCTTTATAAATAATCCCTCTTCAAATTGGATTCTGTGCTAGACTCCTCCATGATGGTGGCAAGTGGGCCTTGAATCACAAAGTCCTGAGTTCAAATTCAGCCTCAGACACTTACAAGTGACCCCAGGCAAGTCACTTCACCTCTGTCTACCTCAGTTTCCTCCACTGTAAAATGAGGATAATAATAGCGCCAAACTCCCAGGGTTCTTATGAGGATCAAATGAGATAATATTTGTAAAGGGCTTGGCACTCCATAAATGTTTGTTTCCTTCCTTTCTTTCTGTATGTCCTTGATTTTAAACACCAGAAGGGCAAAGTTCTCTCTGGTGTTACATCTTTTAAGGAATATATGATTTAGATATATGGACAGAAAACCCCTTGTTGAAGAACAATCTTGTGATTAAGTTTTTATTTACAGGACACTGCAAGACAGGAAATTCCACATAGAAATAAGAACCCTACTGAAGATAGAGGTTTCATATACTATTTACACAGTTCAAACTGTTCAAGTATGCATTAGTGCTACATTAAAAGTCACATTTAATTGGAGCTATGCCCAAAGGGCTATAAAACCATGCATACCTTTTGAACTAGTCTGTATCCCAAAAGAGATAAAAAACAAAAAAGAAAAGGATTTACACTTACAAAAATATTTACAGCAGCCCTTTTCTGGGAGTAAAGAATTGGATATTGAGAGAATGCCTATCAGTTGGGAAATGGCTGAACAAGTTGTGGTATGTGATTATAATGGAATACTATTATACTATAAGAAATGATAAGCAGGATGCTCTCAGAAAAACCTGGAAAGACTTGCATGGGCTGATACAAAGTGAAAGTACTGTGTACAAAGTAACAGCAATATTGTGAGATGACCAGCTGTGAATGACTTGGCTATTCTCATCAATACACTAATCCAAGACGACTCTGAAGGATTTAGGATGAAAAATGCTACCCATCCCCAGAGAAATAACTGATGATATCTGAATACAGATTGAAGCATATATATATTTTTTAAACTTTTTCTTGAGGCTTTTTTTTGGTCTATGTTTTCTTTCACAACACGACTATTATGGGTATGTTTTGTATGACTACACATGTATAACCTATATTGAATTGCTTGCCTTTTCAGTGGGGGAGGGGACCGTGGGGAGGGAGGAAGGGAGAGAATTTGGAACTCAGGTTTTAAAAACAAAAGTCAGAAGTGGTTTCTACATGTAACTGGAGAAAAATAAAATACTGAATAAATTCATAAAAAATAAAAGTCACATTTAAAAAAAAAAGATCTTAGCAGAAAGACAGTAAGACAAAATTATACCAAGAACAAGGCATACAAGACTTGAAGGTTTGACTATAAAAACCTAAAAGTTAGAGGTCCTAGGTGTGCCAAATTAAATTTGGAAGGTACAACCATCAGATGTAATCTTTAAAGTAATATTGGTCAGTCACTGTGCTAAGCACTGAGAATACAAATGAAAAGCAAAAATATTCCCTGCCTTCAATAAATTTACATTCTTTTTAAAAAAACAAAAATTTATCAATCTTTTGTCTTTTATATCACCAAAATTTCTCCCAGTATTCCTCCCATTTTTCCTCCCAGAGAACATTCTGATAACAAATAATATTTTAAAGGGGGGAAAAAAAATCAATAAAATTGATTAATACATCAAAAAAAGTCTACTAGGCAGCACAGCGGATACAGCATCCAGACTGTTTACCTCCATGACTGCAAGGGATGGTAGTGCCTTTGACAATAATAAAGAAGGCCAGAGGAGGGGTACACTTGAGGGAATAAGATAATAAGTTCTCTTTTGGCCATGATGAGTTTGAGATATCTATGGAACATCAAGCTGGAAATGTATAGTAGGCAGATAATGATGCGGATCTGGTAAATTTAAACAGAAAAGATTAGAGCTGGCCAGATAAATAGACATGGAAATCAATTTCTAAGAAATAAGTCTAGAAAGGTAAACTGAAGAGAGATTCTGAAGGGTTTTACATGTCAAACAGTAGTTTGTGTTTTATTCTAGAGAGCACTGGAGCTTTGTAAGCAAGAGAGTAATGTGGTCACTCATAATTTAGAAAAAAAAATTGGCAGGCATACAGAGGGTTACTGAAGAGAAGAGAAACCTAGGACACAGAGACCAACTAGGAGGCTACTGCAATAGTCCAAGCAAATGGTAATGAGTCTGAATTAGGGGGGCGACTGTATGAGTGGAAAGTTGAAAAAAATAAGAGACATTATGAAGGCAGGCAAGATTTATCAATTTAGGTCTGTACAGTGGAGACTGAAAAAAAGGAAAGTTAAAGATAATTCTGAGGTTGCAAACCAGAATGTTGATTATGTGGAAGAATGTTGGTAATGTCGAAAAAAATTAGAAAAGTTAGGGAAGATGAATACATTTATAAGGAAAGACCAAGTTGCATTTTGGACACAATTTAGCTTTTGATACATATGGGACATCCCAGGTAGAGTGGCCCTACAGGCAGTTGGTGACAGAAGACTGCAGCTCAGGATAGAGGTTTAGATTAGATCTGAGAGTCACCTGCATAGAGATAATAACTGAACCTGTGAGAGTTAACAGGACAGATAAAGAAGGAAAAAGGCCCAGGACAAATCCCTAAAGAAAAACTACTACTTAGGGGACAGGAGATGGACAATGAGTCAATAAAATAGACTAAGAAATGGCCAGAGATGGAAAGAGAACAAGAATAATTTCATAAAAATTTCATTAGAAGAGTAATTTCATAAAAAAGTATCCAGAAGGAAGGGGGAATTAAACACTATAAAACAATAACAAGGAGGTCGTTATGAATAAGGACTGAAAAGGGCCATTTGATTTAGCAATTAAGAAATCTTTGATGATCTTGGAGACAGTAGTTTTAGATGAGTGATTAAGAACATGACTCAAAAGGCCAGGGTATTTAGAAAAAAGAAGAAATGGAGAAAATGAATACAAAGGGCTTTCCTTGGAGTTTGGCTGTGAAAGGAAAAAGATAAAAGGATTACAGGGTTGAGAGAAGCTGGGTTTTTTTGCTTTTGTTTTTAGAGCTGTTTTGTTTTTTAAGATAGGCGAGACTATCTTGTGTTTGTGGACAGCAGTAAAAGAACTAGTAGAAATACAACATTAGGGATGGGAAGGGATAACTGCGGTGCCTGGCTGCCAGGAGGACAACAGGCTATCAAGGGCACAAGCAGAGGAAATGGCCTTTACCAACAGACACAAAAATATCTTCATTGACCTCTTGTCAAAAAATGGAGCAAAGGAGAGGAGAATATTCAATACCTGCACTTTCCCACTATGTTTCAGCTACAAATAAAACTCTTAGGTGTAATGGTTTCTCTTAAAGGCTTGTCTTCTAAATGATCTGCTAGATTAATTTTAGTATTATATAAATATCTTATTTTTTGGTAAAAATACCTTAAATTAGAATGAAATTCAATTTTTATATCCAATTTACAATCTGATGCTTCTACAGAAAGTTTCTATTAGAATACAAAGTGGATTTATAAAATCTGGTCCACTATATTTAAATAAAATGAAAGTAACAAAAAACATTTGGCCTTCAACACCCCTGAATTCTAACCTAGGCCCTCAATTAAAGACTGTATTAATGTATACATAATCAAATATATATATATATATATATATATATATATATATATATATATATATATATATATATATATAAAAAAAACTTGAGGATTCTCCTGAAGATTGTTCAAATTGTGCTACAGAACAGTAACCCTAATTGAATGATTCTACAAATTGCTTAAACTCTCATTTCTGCAGACTCTAGGGTCATATAACAAGCCAACATTAGATTTTTGATAAAAGTGGTGGCCAATAGGCTGAGTTGTGTTTTATATCACATTTTTACAAATAATATAATTGAAAATTTTTTTCAAATCACAGATAATTCAATACCAAGACATGATTGCTGTTGCAAACTAAAAGCATTCTTCTAAGCCAGCAACTTTCTATTTGTGAGACATGCGAGCATACAATGTTCCACATTAGCTTCCATTTTATTTATTCTAAGAACATAGGATCCATGCAAGGAGTTCTTCACCATAGTTATTGTATGATATAGCAGTAGCTGATTCAAAAATTACAGTTATATTCAAATATGTCAGTTTATCGTAGAGTAAAAAACCAAGTTTCTTGACCAAGTTCAAAATATATATGCATCAGTAATAATAAACACATAAGTTTGTTCTTTTAAGTAAGTTATGCTTATAAGCTTTATTTCAGTAAGTACTTCATACTTCTAACTGAAAAGCCAAGTTAGCATTCTAGGGGAAAAACATAGGAAAAAAATATTTAAACATTAATCTAATTCAAAAGAGATGGACACTAAAGGAACAGCAGGCAGACACAACAAACTAACAGGAGAACAGTCATCTATTCTGCCAATTGAGAAACCCTTAGTGAAGGATGAGCTGCCATGTTCAATTCACACATTTAGAATCTTACTCCAAACCCTGCACAGAGTGGATATCGAGCAAAACAAACTGCCTGGCATGTTGCTACATGGCATGCTCCTACAGTGAACTGTGGTCCCCATGATTAAAACTGATGCCAACATATAAAACATCCCATCAGGTCTCAAAAGGGAACAATGAAAGTCTGATGCAGTGGGTATAACTCAAAGGAAAAATAAAAGTCCAATTTTTCAGTTGTTCGCACTCTAAATACAGGCTTGCATTTTTTATATATTGTTCATGATACAGTACTTAAAAAGCATTTGCAGTCAAATTTGATCTTTGAGACATTTCTTACTCTTTGGCTACTTAATAACGCTAACAATAAATGCCAAAATTTGATGTCCCTAAAATAATAATTTTGATGAATGTTATTTTTACAGTAAGACAGTACTTTTAAGAAATTTATGGACTTTTTCTGAAACCTACTTTTATGTCGATGTTTGAAATAGTCTAAGTTTTCTACAATGTAACCAATTAAATTATTTTAAATAATAATATTTAAAAGGCAATAGATGACATACACACAAAGATACTTTTACTTAACAAATATTATCTTAATATCTCAACACTGTTCGAACTCTTAGTACTTCTGCTGTGAGGAAAAAGTAAATATGCCTTTAGAAGAAAGATTATGAGGATCATTTGGAGATATGTTTCAGTCAGGTTTTTTAAATCACTTGGTATTCTATAATGACATTTAAAATTTAATGTGTGTAAAATTTTGTTGGAATTAACAGTTTTAAACAGCTTTTCTAATCCTATTCATTCTCTCAAAAGAAATAAAACAAGTCACTGAATAAACAATGTTAAAAAGACAAATCATCAATGTTATTTAAATGTTCAAAATCTAAAAATATTTCGCAGCAGTCCTAATAAACTGCTACTTCTTATATTTTTTTCCATCTGTTTTCGCAGAAATCTACATTAAATTTGCTGAAGAAAAAATACTCTTCTTAGCTTCACTTTATAAAGGAACATATAAAATAGAGGGTTCTAATTAGGATGAAGAGAGTTTCAGCAGTGCTAGATAAGAACAGAGTTTGGATATACGATGGATATATAAAGCTATCTTACTCTTCAGTCAAGAGTATTTCCCTGGAACGTAAGAAGAATAACACAGAATTCATACTAAACAATATTTGCAAATGGCAAAGGGATAAATGCTCCCCAAAAACTATGAAAAGGGAAGGGAGCAGAAATACATGAAAAGATGGTGGTTTAATATTATATTATTCTTTGTCTCAAATTTAAATATAATTTGAGATCTGTAATTGCTTTAGACTAATTTTTGGATATAGATTTTAAAATATGTAAGAATCTAAAATTCTGCAGGAAAAGAAAGGATTATTTTTAAAAGACTTATATTTTATAATATAAACTCTTTGAATACATATACTACATAAATTAACATGATTTCCCCCAAGTAATCAGTCTGCAATCCTATGAACTTCGAAAAAGAAATTAATTTTTAGAAACAAACCTCTTAACAGCATCCTTCTTCTGAATATCTATTCCATCCCACCATTTTGAAAAATAAGAGATTTCAGACCACATAAATTTTCTCCTTCTGTCTTCATTCAGCTTTACCACCATGTTATTAAGAATATGCTGGGTCTGGTCTCTAAAGTAGTCATTGAAAGTCTTTAGCCAACCTAAATTGAGACACAAATATACCACACAAATCTGGTTTCAGTTAAATCACATTATTTTAGCTTTGAAGGAAATCTTTTATAAGTTTTCAATGCAAAAAGGTTATAATTTAAAATTTTTTAAATAGTTTCTAGTTGCTAAGATTAAATTTGATAACTGACCAAAAGGCAAATACATAGCTGAGAAATGACAGAAATCATTTCTTAAAATAAATATTAAAATGAGATACATAACTTAAAGACTAGTCAAAAACAATACAATGCAATTACTCTGCCTGGTCCTGTTATTTCTAAGTTATTGACAGCATTTTTTTCCTATTTTGAAAATCCGAGTACCATAAAGAATCAGTAGTATTGATTTGACAGACCTGGATAGACATTTCATTCTTTCCCTCTGCAAGTAGCACCTAAACTGCCATGTTCCATATGGTATCACATTAATAAAATAAATGAGACAGAACATAAAATAAAGTAGAATCTTTGCTCTGCCATATCCAAAACTCATTTAAAAGGAAAGATTATTATTTTATAAATCAAATTATACTGTTTGCAAAGAAAATAATGAGTAGCAAAGTGATTCTAAAGGGAATACTTTTTTGCCAGTTCAAACAGTGGCTTCTGAAGCACACAATTACTGGCAAGCCTATATTCCTTTTGCTGAAAATGTATGTGAATTTAACATAAATTCTTCAGTTTTACATTTTTCCAAGAGTTGCTGATTATTTGGAACAGCAGTGAGGTTATGTTTTATAAATAACAAAAGGTCCAGGGGCAGCTAGGCGGTGCAGTGGTGGATAGAGCTCCAGCTTTGGAGTCAGGAGGACCTGAGTTCAAACACGGCCTCAGACAACTGACACTTACTAGCTGTGTGATCCTGGGCAAGTCACTTAACCCTGATTGCCTAACTAAAAAAGAAAAAAAAAGTCCACCCTGGACACATAGAATGGAGGGGAGCCCCTAATCTGTGAAATGAATTACTGTAACTAAATTTAAACTTATCATGTGGCATCTTAGATTTAAAGGGAGATGGGACCTTAGAGATCATGCATTCCAATGTCTTCATTTTACAAGTCCATAACTGAAGAATAACAACATTAAGGAATTTGCTCAACATCAGACAGGTAGTAAGCAACAGTCAGATTTTGATTTCCTAGCTCCAAATCTTGCATTCATTCTACTGAACCATCTCATTTTAGAGTAGACTGTGACCTTATCCTCTCACCAAATTTTTAAAAATAGTGCTTTGAAGAAACTATCTTGGAGCCCACGACTGCTGTCAAAATGGAGCAATTGGAAAAGGTACAGGACAGCTAGCATTTCTGCAGCACAGTATGGAGCCCTCTGAGGCCATGGGGATCCTTTGGGTGAGAATTTCTAGAATCCCTGCTGGCAGAAAAACCCAGGACTATTCTAACCTAATAAGAATGCTAGATCCTCTTATCCAGTTGGCAACACTTTTACTCATGCTGACCATATGTGTCTTTCACATGCAAGGTAATTCATGATACTTCACAGATATGATATAACAACCAAGCCTTCAAAAATTATAAATGTGAGAAAATCCCAAATCACTAACATCTAATTTTGATAAATGGCCAAGCTTTAAGACTGAGTGTGATAAAAAAATATTCAGCTATTAAACTACATAAATGCTATAAAAAAGACAATAATATAAGTCAATCTAACACGTTACCAAATGTTTCAACACAATTTATTATATTCACTTTAGCCAAATAATTTATTGTACAGGCTGCCAAGACACTAAAATATCCCTGTTTTGTCAAAATAAACATTAAAAAGCAATAAGATGAGATTCTTCAATCAAGATTTTTCTAAACTGAAAGAGTTATACTGATTTATTCCAAATATGGTTTTATATCATTTGGTTCAGTCTTATCTCATTAAATTTCCATTACAACTTTTTTTTTAAATCACTTTGCTACTCACAAAACTCACAAAAATTTTTTAGCATACATCAAACCTGATCTCCAAATTCTTCTACCATTGGATTCTTTAATAATATAATTAAACATTAAAACAAACCAACCCTGAATTCAAATTAAACTAAGCATTGAATTAAACATGAATTCATTAAAAATGAGATCAAAATAGAGCAATATAAAATGAATACAGAAGGAAGTCTTAAGGCAACTGAAAAGTAAAAGCTAGCTAGACAACAGTATAATTTTGTACTTTTCTCTAATATGTGGGTAATCTCTTCAAAATATAGACATTGCATTTACCTGAGCTTTAATTTTTTATTAGCCAACTCCTTTTCAGAGAATGGTTTGAAAAATCTCAACAAAGAATAAAACCCAATGATTAATTCACTTTACTTTCAACATATTTGCTCTTCAGACGTCAAACATTTCAAATATATTTCACTATCTTGCACAAACACATCTCCAATATGTGAAACACAGATTTTTACTCAACTATGAAACTAGTCTGTAACTGACATTAATAGCCTCATCTTTTTGTATGTAGACTAATATGTAAATTATCTTTTATTGATCTCACACCATAACATAATCCAAAGTCTTTGATTTGGATTAGATTTTTTAAAAGAAATTAATATAAAATTTCAATTCTGTACTAAAAAGAACCAACCCAAAAGTTGCTATTTTGTGAAAAGAACTGAATAAATGTTTATGATATAAATTACATATGGTTCTTGACCAATGTCCAAACTGACCAAATTATTTTACCATGGGGCACAAATTTCATACAGAAAAAATCATTTTGGCAACTGAGGTGAGGATAAATTGGAGAAGAAACAACAATACATTAGTCATTTCTGTTTTTGAGTCATGTCCAACTCTTTGTGAATTCATTTAGGGTTTTCTTGGCAAAGATACTCTAGTGGTTTGTCATTTCCTTCTCAGCTCATTTTACAGATGAGAAACTGAGACAAACAGGGTTAAGTGACTTGCCCAGGGTAACACAGGTAGTAAGTGTTTCAGGCCAGATCTGAACTCAGGAAGACGAGTCTTCTTGATTCCAGGACCAGCCTCCTAGCTGGACCACCTAGATGCCCCTACAATAAATTAGATATATGGAGAAAATGAGGGTGAGGAGTAGAGAATGACAGCAACATTGTAAACCTGGGTCACTGGGAAGATGATGCGCCCTTATCACTAATAATAAGAACTAACATGTACAAAGCTTTCAGGTATGCAAAGCACTTTATGTATACTCTCACTTTTAACTTTACAACACCTCTGGATAATAGATGCTATTATTATCCCCACTTTATAGGGCAGCTAAGTGGTACAGTAGATAGAATGCATGGCCTGCAGTTAGGAAGACTCATCTTCCAGAGTTCAAATCTGGCCTCAGGCACTTACTAACTACATGACCCTGGGCAAGTCACTTAATGTTTGCCTCAGTTCCCTTATCTGTAAAATGAGCTAGAGAAGGAAACAGCAAACCATTCCAGTGTCTTTGCCAAGAAAAACCTAAATGGGGTCACGAAGAGTTTCATGACTGAAAAACAAATGAACATTGTCCCCACCTCACTTAAAAGTAATAGGGGCAGAGAAAGGTTAATCAACTCGGTCAAATTTGATAAGTGTCTGAGGTATGATTTGAAGCTGGGTCTTCCTGACTCCAGATAAAGTATTCTATCCATATACCTGCCACCTACCTGATATGGTGAGGGTTTTGGGGAAAACAATTATGTTTAATTTGATATGTATTTGGAACATTCAGTTAAATATATCCAAAAAGCAGTTCATAACACATGGCTGGAACTCAAGGGAGAAGTTGAGGACTATATTATCTGCACCACAGCAAAATGAATCCATGAGAACTGATGAAATCACCAAGCAAGATAGTATTTAGAGAAAAGAGGGTCCAAGACCAAGGCGGGAGGGACATCAATGGTTAGTACTGCATGGCAGCGGGCATAACTTGGATTCAGCAAAGTAGAATGAGAAGAAATAGTTGGACAATAGCTTATCAGGAGAGCTATGTTATAAAAACCTAGAAAAGAGAGAGTATCCAGGAGAAAATGATCAATTATCTTAAGTGCTGAAAAGAGATCAAGGAGAAAAAAATGAGAATTTTGAGATAAGGCAATTAGATCGGGCAAGTAAATGACCAATGGCCCGTACGACCAAAATGGCTGCCTAACTAGATGCCGGCAGATCAGGTCCCCCTCACCTACTCCAGGAGAAAAAAATAGAGCAACAGGCCAAATACTGACCATTAAAATAATAAGAAACTTACATAAGTGACTGCTTCCACACAGAAATGTACAGAAAGTCAGCCAGAAGCCACAGGAAATAAGAAAGCTAGTCACCAGCAAGGCAGCAAATTCCCAACAAGACCAGAGACATACGTAGCCGGCTACAAGAGGCAGGGCCACAGGAACAAAGTCCATAAGTAAACAAGCATTTAACTGCCTATCTGTTACAGGTACTGTGACAAGTGCTGGGGATATGCAGGGGAAAAAAAAAAAAGACAGTCACTGTTCTCAAAAAGTACACAATCTAATGGGGAAGAAAACATGGAACCAACTATGTACAAACAAGATTATATACACACACATATATATATATACATACATATATATGAGTATATATATGTATATATGAGTATACACACACACACACACACACACAGAATAAATTGGAGATACTAAACAGCAGGAAAGCACTAGTATTGTGGAGGATAGAGAAAGGATTCTTAGGGAAGATGGGACTTGAGCTAGGACCTGCAGGAAGTCAGGGAAGGCAAGGGGCAGAGATGAGGAGGAAGAGAATTTCCAAATATGAGAGACAGCTTTTGAAAATGCCCAGAATCAACATGTGGAGAGTCACATGCACAAGAAACAGAAAGGAGGGCATCATCACTGGACTGCCGAGTTACAGCCAGAGGAAGGAAGAGATAGTGATGGTGGTGGTAAGGTTTAAGAAGACTGCAAAGACAAGGAGGAGTCAGGTTATGAAGAGCTTTAAATTTAAATTCCAGAAGATTTTACATTTGATCCTGAAGGTAACAGGGAACCACTGGAGTTTACTGAATAGGGTGGTGGCAAAGTCAGAATTAGTTTAGGAAGATCACTTTGATAGCTAAGTAGAAGATGGAATGGATGAGGGAGAAACTTAAGACATGGAGACAAATAAAAAATCAAAAAGCTATTCCAGTAATCCAGGTGTGATCTGTACACCATGTTGTTAGCAGAGTAAGAGGAGAAAAGTGGGTATATATAAAAGCTATCATTAAAAAAAGTAGAATTGATAGGACTTGGCAACGGATTCTTAAAGATCAGGGAAATTTCAAGATTTCTTCAAATATAATGTCTAGGTTAATTTTTTAGGCACAATGTTCAGGTAGTCCAATGATCTTTAAATTTTCTCTCCTTGATCTGTTTTCCAGCTCAGTTGTTTTCGCTATGAAATACCTTACATTTTCTGTATTTTGACTTCCTTTTACTATTTCTTGTGAAATCATGTAGTGTCTATTTGTTCTATTCTAAATTTCAGAAAGTTTGTTGCTTGGGTACTTCTTTGCGCCAATTTTCTTTTCCAATTCTTTCTTCCACAGGCTCATTTATTTCTCTTCCAATTTTTTCTTCTATCACTCTCATTTCATTTTACGCTCTTTTTAAAAAGTCTTGCTTCACCTCTTCCAGGAATTCTAATCGAATCTGTTCCCAAACTATCTTTTGAGGCTTTGCTTGCAGATGTCTTGTAGTCAATTTTTTCTTCTGGATTTATGTCATAAGCATTCCTGTCACCATAATAGCTTCCTGTGGTGGGATTCTTTGCTCATTCTTCCAGCCGACTTTCCAATTTCAGACTTTGTGTTAAGGCCAGGCTCTACACACTTCTGAAGGAAATGTCCGGGCTGGTCCTGCTCCTTTTTTCTTGGCATATTACGTGTCATATGATCCTAGGATCTTGAGGACAGCTCAGGCTAGAGACTTACAAGGTTTCAGTTCTCCCAAAGTAGTGTGGATCCAAAGCAAATCTGATCACTGCCCTCCTGATCTGAGCTTTGCAAGTTCATGACTCAAGTTTGTGGTCTAAGCAAAACACCTGTGGGCTTACTCTGTTGGAGTTGCAATAGGCTCTTGGCTGGATTCAGAGATATAAGCAAACTGGAAAGCACTGCTGGTTCAGAGTGAAAAGGACTACAGGCTCCCCTTTGGTCTGGGATTCTTGACCTGGTTATTCAGAGTGGCTTCAGACTGGGCTACAGGAAGGAACTAAAACCCTGCTCCATCCCGGGGATCAGAGCCACACATCTGCTGCTTGCTTCTGAATTTGCTCTTTGCTCATTATATAGCCAATGGTCCATGACTCTTAACACACTACCTATAGGCACAAGAAATCCCAGCATCACATTGCATCTGTGACCCAGAGCTGAGGACTGATCAGCAGACTTTCTAGTTGGTACCTATTTTTGAATCCCACATAAGTTCTGGATCCCCTTTGTGTAGAACTGGGGCCTCTTTTTGCCATGTCCTTTTACAGTTCTTACGATAAAAGGGTCTGCACTAGATCCTGTCCCTAAGGTTCACAGATCCCTCTGTCTCCCTGTAGAAAAATGACTCAATGTAACTTTTTTCTTGGATTTATCTATTTAATAAGGATTCAGTCTTAATGAGTTCTCTAGATCTGTATGGAGGAGGGAAACCTCAACTGCACTTCTTTCTACAACCACACCATCTTGGGTCACCCCTACAAACTGCAAAGCATCTTAAATGATCTTAAGCTGATAACACAATATAGTCTTTTAAAATTAATATACCTCTTTTAACATTCATATACCATGATGCTATATGGCTGTGAATTATGGAATATCACAATGTCAGAGAATCAAATTACAGATAAAAAGGAAACAGAAATGTTTGTGGAAGTGAGCCGCAGTACGTTATCAATAATGACTGGTACCTAGAAATTAGATAGGTATATATAAAAACACAGGTAATTGGGTTATATAAGAAAGGCTTGCAGATGGAAAATTAAAATATTACACCGATAGCCATGATTTTATTTTAATCTGAGTAGAGAGACTCCAGGGTATTGAACTGATCCTCTACAAAGGTTTTATGGCACATAACAGACAAGGATCACACCGAATGAGAAAACAATCTATATCAACATAGGGACTACCCATATCAATAAGATCATTGATTCAAAGTTGAAGTAATATGTCCATCAATAACTTTCCTTTCAACAAACCTGGAAGGTCTATAGTATAAATAAATATTATTTCTATTTTACAGGTGAAGAAACTGAGATTTAGAGGTTAAGAAACTAGACTATGTTCCATGGTGTATTAAAACTGCATTTTGTTCTGGTCTCCCTCCCTTGCCTCTCCCTGTTAGTATAATAGGTGAGTTTGTAAGTAGCCAATATAAAGAAACAATAGCAGGCAGTAAGTTTGTAAAGGGGAATCTAAAAGTCACTTGCATACTGTTCCATAAAGTAAATACGGATCATAATGGTCACTTGCAAACCGTCTCATAAATTAATTAAAAGACATATTCTGAGACTGTGCTAAATCAAAGTAAGTCAGATACGCCTTACTATAACGGCCCTTTAGTCCTGGTAACTGCCCATAGTCTATATAAGACCAGCCGAACAGCAGGTGCTGCTGCTAACTTTGGGGCTATACGGATATGTTAATGAACCAGCCCTAAGATGGCATTGATGAGAGCAATCCCCCACAAAACCCTATGAAAATAAGATCCCAAACTCCTGCTGCCTGAGCACTCCTCTATCTCCCACAGGTTCAGGCTGCCCAAGTGCTCCCAGTTCTGATTCTTTGTGCCTCTCTTCCTCCCATTCTCTTCCCCACGCTCTCTGCTTCCCTGCACCACTCTCTCCTGTCCCAATACCACCTGCCGCTGCACTCTCTGTGCCTTTTGCCTCTGTATTTTTTGTGTATTATTAAAGTGTGACTGAAGCATTGCTCCCCACTTGTGGCTGTCCTAAGCTTTCCCAATGAGTAAAGAACCAAGCATGCCTGTCCCCTACTGGACCCAAAAAATTCCTTTGTGGTCCTAATCCCTTAATCAAATTAATGATTCCAATAATTAATTAGCAATTCATGTGGTTAGTAAACATGAGGAAACATCTTTTTTGGCTCCAATACCAAACACCTACCATACCGCATTGATTCTGAATATTTTAAATTACAATTTGAAAAGGAACTTCTGAAATAAAATCAGCTATGAACAATGCTACACATTTGTAATAAACTTTATGCAATAACTTACGCAAACAAGTTCTTTCTTAGATGATATGCTTTTATATGAAATAATAAATATATGACTATAAACTAGTAGATTGAAAACTGAGGGCAGGCACTATACTTTTCAACTTTGTATTCTCAGCAAAATGTTCCAGACATAGCAGGTACTTACATATGTGTTTAACTGATTAATGTTACTTCCATACCACAATCTCATCAATTAAATTGATACATATGGAAGAAAAAGTGTTACTTTCACCTTTCATTAAGTAAATAACCAAAGACAATTCTGCTATTTCTTAAAATATGCATATATCATGATGGTTACGTTACAGAATTCGAGCAACATTAATTCATAGTCACAATATTAATTCATAGTCACATCATATATAAAGAATCATTTCGCAATTTGTATAAAAATAGACAGATATCAACTTATGAATATCTTATCTATGATGTACATACTGCCCTTTTTTAAAGAAAAATTAATGTTTTAGCTCTTTATCTAGCACATTGCAAAAAATTAAGACTAAAGATACAAATGGTGCTATAATTACGTTTTAACTTATTAAATGCAACATGAATATCAAACAATTAGCTTTCAATTTTTCAGATTTTGTTTTAAACTTTCAAAAGGTAATAATAAACAACATTACTATTTTCCCTCAAAATTTATTTCCAAGTTTTGTCTTAATTTCATTAAATTATGACACATTTTGCCTAATAAATTCTTAACAAATCTAAAGTAAAGAATACTTTAAAATATGAGAAAATTAAGGTATTAACTTTAATCAAATTAAGAGATGATCTAAAAATTTCCCTGCTATGAAATAACCTACAAGTAAAGATAAAGACATATGTACACAGATAAAACACACACATTTTTAGTAAAGAAGGAAATGTAGAGATCTCATATATGAAAAATACCTATCTAAAAGGGAAAGGATTCCAAATACTAGAAGACATAAAAAAACTTGCCTTAAAATGCTACTCTTTGAAATGAAAAAAAAAATTTCTAAAATCTCACTTCGAAAGTAAACTGCGTAAGTGTATGCACTTGCTTCGTGATATTGTGTAAGAATCTGCCTAGGGAACTATATACATATTGATAATATTTTTAATGGCAATGCCTTTTTATGAACTTAATAATGACTCAGATTTTCATAGAATAATTTACCCATTTCTAAGGCATCGAAATTACTAAGAAAGGCCAAATAATGATTTTCCTTTGGTTTTAGACAGGAAAATTGCTGTTAGCTTAAAAAATTAGCTTCTACTAATTATTTTTCAAGTAAAGAAGGCCTTTCATGATGAAATGTAACAACTTTTACAAAAACGAAATGAACACATAACACTCCTTTGCCTCAATTTCCTCACCTATAAACACCAGGGTTCAATTAGATTATCCAGGTCCTTGACAACTGTAAAAGTCTATGAATGTATGACTCCACTATGGCTTCCAAAAATCCATCGAGGATAGTAGATGAACCCAGAAGGATGGTTCAGATTGAATATATAAAACCAAAAGTTTCCTCTAAACAAATCTGTGAAGAACTGTGCATTATTGTACTCAGTTTACAAATGAAGTAAACTGAGGTTCACTGACATCATATAACTTGCCAATAATTAGAAAAGTATTAAGTGCTCAAGTTGGAACATCAACCAAAGTTTCTAATTTATTTCAACTAGAGTAAGGAACCTGCCACACCATCCTCCCGACTTCAACAAAATTAAAACCAGTTATAACTGGGTAAGTAGAAATTACATTCAAGATTTCCTGAAGGAGGGAAGTTTTAAACAGGGTTTTAGAAAGGAGCCATGAATTATTAGAAAGCAGGAGATTCACAAGTTTACAGCTCAAAGTAACCTTAAAGGAAAGTGATTCTACATCATGCACTACAAATCCATCAATCATCATTTTACAGGTAAGCAGCTGAGGCCCAGAAATGTTAAGTGACTTGACCAATAATAAGCTTTAAGTCACAGAGATAGGATTTCATCCCAGGTCCTTTGACTCCAAATCTGGCGCTCTTTTCCACTACAACATACAGCATCCCAAAGGATACTTTTGTAAAGGTAAAAATGTCAAAAATCAGAACATAAAGGTGAAAGAAAATAAGCAGATCTTTTGACTTTATAAACTATTTTGCAGAATAGCGAAGGATGGCCAAAACTTAGATGAAAAGGTAGCAGTGCTAAAGGTCTTTTAACATAATGTGGAAATCTGGATTTCATATCCATCAACAAATACTTATGAAACACAACAGGCACTTCTGCTAGGTATACAAAGACAAAAAAGAAAAAGTCCCTGACCTCAAACAGCTTGCATTCTACAGGGGGAAACAACATGCATAAAGAGATTTAAAAATAAATATGAAATAACTTTGGCAATGAACAGCTGGAAAGGATCAGTAAAAGGTATCACATTGAAGGTGGTACCTGAATTGAACTTTGAGGAAAACTAGGGAGCCTAAATGGTGATGAGAAGGGATTATATTCTAGGCATGGAAGACAGCCTATGTAAAGGCACAGAGATGGGAAATGGGAAGTCTTGTGTAAGGAACTGCAAGAAAGGACAGTGTGGCTTAGATACAGGACATGTAGGGTGAAGATGGGGTAGAAGTAATACATAAAAAGCTAGGCTGTGAAGGGCTTTAAATGTCAAACAGCAGAGTCTACATTTATCCTAGAGGTAATAGAAAGCCATTGAATAAAGTGGAAGTGACATGGTCAGCCGTATATTTTAGGAATATCACTTGGGAATCTATAAGGAGGGTAGATTGGAATGGGAAGAGACTCAAGGCAAAAGAGACAAACTAGGAAGAATGACAATAAGTCAGAAAAGTAGACTCTAGCAGATTTGAAAGGCAGAAAAGTTTGTGTTACCCGGAAGCAAGAGTCACTGCAGCTTTTTGATCCTGGCATGGTTAAATCTGCTTTAAGAATATCAATTTGGTAGTTATGTGGAAGCAGCTCTATTCCACAATCTTTACATCATTACAACTACTTGAAAGATTTAAGATAACACAATACTTCATTCTGGTTTTTTTGTGGGCTAACTATATTGTTTAAAAAGGCACAGAGTAATTTGTTGAAACGAAATGGAATTAAAAAGACTTATTTCCAAAAATATATCAAAATTACACAAGATTCTTTACAAGATAATACAGATAAATTTGTTCAATGACCTTCAAACTATTAATACCAAACAATACACAAAAGAGGGAGAAATATGCTCACCAAACCATTTACCACTGTCATAGAGGAGATCCAGAGCAATTTCTAAGTTGAAAAATGCTTTCCTACAAATGCTAAGGTGGTCCTCTAGATGCTGTTTGTGGATACTGTTGTCCTGATTTCATTAAACCTGAGAACATTCCCGAGCTTCCTGGAAAAGGATCTATATCCCCTCAAAAGAATTTGGCTTAATCATCTGCACAGGAAAAACCAAATGGATGAAGAATGGCTATTGTTCAGATTAGGACACGTAATGAAATGGACAACTTAATGAACTTCTCCACCTGTATTAATTAGTACTCACAATTTTATATATGTTCATACCATACATGTGTATGTGCATGTGCATGCGCGCACACACACACGAAATATTTTTTTTTCCTTTTTGGCTAGGCAATGGGGTTAAGTGACTTGCCCAGGGTCACACAGCTAGTAAGTGTCAAGTGTCTGTGACTGAATTTGAACTCAGGTCCTCCTGACTACAGGACCAGTACTCTATTCACTGCACCACCTAGCTGCCTCCTCCACACATATACACACACACTCTTGGACAGCTAGTATGAATAGAGATTAAATTGCACCTGATTTACACCAGAGTAAGAGAATGAGCTGGATTATGTTTCAGAAATTATAAATTCCTTTTAATAATTCCAAAATTCAACCCGACACTTGTGGCCCATCTATTTAATGCCAATATTCTGCCAGTATTATATAGCAGCAAATAATGAAATACTATAGTCTTCAAAAATTAAGACATAAGCAACACCAATAGAAAGGTACATGGTGGATGTAAGCAGGCTTAGAAATAAGAAATGCCAAAGGTAGACAGTCTTTATGAACCTTGTATTCTTCACTCTTACCACTGTACCAGCCTATATTTCTTTGAAGGCTACCTTTATTCTTATCCTTCTTTGGCATTTCTTATTTCTAAGCAATTTAATCTAAGCATTCCTATAACATGGTAAAATAAGAAGTGAGCCAACAGATGGCCCCTTTAATCCAAAAAAAAGAACAAAAAAACAAACCAAACAAAAAACTGGGAGGGGAAGACCCTCTGGTCTCTGGCCAAAAGAGAAACGTATAGATTTATAGAATGACAGATACAGATAAATACACACACGTGTATGTATTTTTGTCTAAGAGTAACCGGGGGGGGGGGGGAGGCGCGGAATTTACATGGTAACCTTATTATATATTTAAAATAGCAAGCTGTAGGGGCAGCTAGGTGGCTCAGTGGATAGAGTACCGGCCCTGAAGTCAGGAGGACCTAAGTTCAAATCCAGCCTCAGACCAAACACTTGATACTTACTAGCTGTGTGACCTTGGGCAAGTCACTTAACCCCAACTGCCTAAAAAAATAAAAATTTAAACTAAAAAAAAAACAGCAAGTTGTAAATAACAGATTTGCAGTTTCATGTGCAATCATCTTTTTATTTTACCATGTTATAGAAATGCTTGTTTCATTCCAAAACTTAAAAAAAATATATTAAAAAAACAAGAAGTCAATTAAATGTTTGAGGAGAGATAGGGTAAAAAGAGAGAGAGAGAAGTATAGTGACAAAAAAACAGGATGAAGGCAAATGCATAACTAGTAATTATAACATTGAATGTGAATGGGATGAACTCACTCATAAAACGGAAATGATAGCAAAATGGATTAAAAACAGTTTCCCAAAATATATTGTTTACAATAAACATGTTTAAAAATGTGAGATACACATAGAATAAAAATAAAGTGCTGCAGTACAATTTATTATGCTTCAGCTGATACAAAAAAAAAAGCAAGGGCAGCTGTCATGAACTCAGACAAAGTTAAAAAGAGATTTAACTAAAAGATAAACAGGAAAATTATATTATGATCAAAGTTAGATAATGAACATAGATTAACATAGAATAACAGATAATGAAATAATAGCAACACTAAATCTATATGCAACAAAGAGCACAGCATCTAAATTTTTAAAGCAAAAGCAAAATTAATTACAGATAGAGACAGCAAAACTATAATAGTAAAGGACTAAATCTTCCCCTCTCAGAACTAGATGAATCTAAAAAAAAAAAATAGGAAAGAAGTCAAGGAGATTAGTAGATTCTTAGTTAAGATACATATGACAAATATCTGGAGAAAAAAAACTGAATGGGAATAGAAAGGAATACACCTTTTTCTCAGTAGTCCACAGTACTTTTAGAGAAACTGACAATCTATTAGGGCATAAAAACTTTATAACAAAATACAGAAAAGCATAAATGTTAAATGCAACCTTTTCAGAACATGATGCAATAAAAAATCACATTCAAAAGGGACCACGGAACACAGAAACACTGATTTACAATTGACCGGAGACTAAGTAATCTCATCTTAAGGAAATGAGTGAGTTAAAGAACAAGTCACAGAAACAATAATTTCACTAAAGAGGATAATAATAATGAAACAATATATCAAAACCTATGGGATGCAGCAAAAGCAGTAATCAAAGGAAAATTTATATCTCTAAATGCTTACATCAATAAAACAAAGGAAGAATATAACTGTGTTTGCAATTTAAAAAATAGAAAAAGAATAAATTAAAAATCCCCAATTAAACAGCAAATTGGAAATCCTAGAAATTAAAGGTAAAATGAATAAAACTGAATACAAGAAAACCACTGAATTAATAAATAAAACTAGAAGTTGGTTTTATAAAAACAAAACAAAACAAATAAACCATTAGTTAATGAGATTTTTAAAAGAGAAAACCAAGTCCTAGTATCAAAAATGAAAATGGTGAATGAATATATCACTAATGAAGATGAAATCAAAGCAATTATAAAGGAGTTACTTTGCCCAATTATATGCCAATAAATTTAACAATTTAAGCGAAATGGAAGAATATTTACAAAAATATTAACTGCCTAAACTAACAGAAGAAATAGAATAACTAGATAAACCTATTATAGAAAAAGAAAATGAACAGGACATAAATGATCTTCCTAAGAAAAAAAAAGCAGCAGAACTGCATAATTTACAAGTGAATTCTACCAAACATTTAAAGATCAACTAATTCCAATATTAAATCATTTGGAATAATAGGCAAAGATGGAGTCCTACCAAACTCCATTTATGAAATATATAGTACTGATACTCAAACCAGGAAAAGCAAAAACTGAGAAAGAAAATTGTAGATCAATTTCATATGAGTACGAATATGACAATATGGATGTAGAAAGTCGAAATAAAATACTAGCCAGAAGACTACAACAATATATCACAAAGATTACACACATGATGACCAAGTGGGATTTATACCAGGAGTACAAGGACGCTTTAACATAAGGAAAACTATTAACATAACTGATTATATCAATAACAAAAGTAACAAAAATCATATGATTATGTCATCAATAGATGAAGAAAAAGCTTTTGATAAAATACAACATTCATTCCTGTTAAAAACACTTCAAAGCATAGGTATAAAGGGATTTTTCCTTAAAATGATAAGCATCCACCTAAAGCCATCAGTAAGCAATATTCGTAATAGGGATAAGCTAGAAGTCTTCCCAGTAAGATCTGGAGTGAAACAAGGATGACTGTTTATTCACCAGCTTCATTCAATATTGTATTAGAAATGCTAGCAATACCACTAAAGTAAGAAAAGAAAATAGAAGGAATCAGATTGGGCATGAGGTAATAAAACTACCTCTTTGCAGACAATCTGATGACCTACTTGGAAAATACCAAAGATGTAACTAAAAAGTTAGTGGAAACAATAATTTTAGCTAACTAGCAGGACATAAAACAAACTCACATAAATCATCAGTATTTCTATATATCACCAAAACCATGCAGTAGGAGATACCCCATTTAAAATAACTGTGGACAATATAAAATACCTTGGAGTATACCTACCAAAACAAACCCAGGAACTACATGAACATAATTATAAAACATTTTTAATATAAACAAAGTCAAATTGAAATAACTGGAGAAATATTAATTGTTCATGGGTAGGCAGAGCCAATATAATAAAAACGACAATTCTACCTAAACTAATCTACTTATTCAATGCTGTTCCCATTAAATTACCAAAAATTTATTTTATTGAGCAAGAAAAAAATAATAACAAAATTCATTTGGAAGAAAAGATCAAGAATATCAAAGGAATAATGAAAAAATATATAAAGAAAATAGGTTTAGCAGTACCAGATTTTAAACTATAATATAAGGCAGTAATTTTATCAAAGCTAGAAAAGTGATCAGTGGAACAGAGTAGACATACAATACACAGTAATAAATGATTATCAGAACTTGCATTTAACAAATGTAAAGATTTAAGCACTGGGGATAAGAATATGCTATTTGGCAAAAATTGTTGGGAAAACTGGAAAGCATCTGGCAGATGCCATTTACTATGATAAAGTCAAAATGGCTACATGACCTCGATATAAAGGTAGATATCATAAGAAAACTAGAAGAATATGGAACACATTATCCATCAGACTTAAAGAAAGAACAATTTATAAAACAAGAGATTGCAAGCATTGTGAGATGTAAAATGGATAATTTTGATTACATTAAATTTAAAAGGTGTTGTACAAATAAAATCAATATAGGCAAGATTAGAAGGAAAGCAGAAAATTGGGGAAAATTTTTATATAGTTTCTCAGATAAAGGTCTCACATCTCAAACATATAGAGATCTTTGTCAAATTTCTAAGAATATGAGTTATTCCCTAATTGATAAATGGTCCAGGGACATAAAGAGGCAGCTTTTCAATGAAGAAATCAAAACTATATATAGCTCTAAATCATTGATTAGAGAAATACAAATTAAAACAATTTTGAGATATCTAACAGCTATGAGATTGGCTAAAATGATAGAAGGGATAAGTGACAAATGTTGGAGGAGATGTAGAAAAACTGAGACATTAATTCACTGTTGGCGGAATTGTGAACTGATCTAACCATTTTAGAGAAAAATCTGGAATTATGCCAAGAGTTACAAAACTGTTTATGCCCTTTGACTCCACAATACCATTATTAGGTCTGTTTCCCAAGGTGACCAGGAAAAAAGGAAAAGAACTTATTTATATTCTAAAATATTTATATTTGTGGTGGCATAGAACTGGAAATTGAGGGGATGCCCATCAATTGAGGGATGGCTAAACAAATCGTGGTATATGATTGTGATGGAACGCTAGTGTGCTATAAGAAATGATGAGCTGTTTGATTTTAGAAAAACATGGAAAGACCTGCATGAAATAATGAGAAGTGAAGTGAGCAGAACCAAGAGAATGTTGTCTACAATAAGAACAATGTTGTTAAATTATTCTGAGTACTATGAATACTCAAGTCAACTATAAAGGACCATGAAGGAAGATGCTATCCACCTCCAGAGAAAAAACTGACAAACAGAAGTATGCATAATATGGCTTTACATATATTTCTAAATCCAAAATGGTGGCCTTCTTTAGTGCGAGGTTAGGAGGGAGAAGGAAGGAGATAGATCATCACTTAAAATATAACAAAAGAAATAAATTTAATTTAAAGAAATTAAAGTATCATCAAAATCTGTCAGCTTTTTAATTTAGTGATTTTTTTCATCTAATATTTTCATTTAATATTATCTCATCCAAATTGAAATACTTAAGAATTAGTGTTTGAGAATTTCAAGAAGAAAGGTATAACACGGATTTTTCATTCAGAATGTCAACACTTTTAAATGTTTCAACAACTAAAAATTATATAATCTTATCACATTTTTAACGTGAAAATTTTACCTGGGTCATTATGTGAATGAGGCACAACAAATACTTGAAGAGGCTCACTGTCCCACTCATTATTTTCATATGTAATGTCAAATCCTTGCTTCCAAACTCCTCCATCTGGATTGTCAAATGGAAGAAGGCTATAAACATTCAACATCTAAAAATTAAAAAAAAAAAAGCTCAATGTGATTTTCACCTAGTGTAAAAACATTATTCAAGAATATTATTCACCTAATCTTGTAAGAAAAAAATAAAAAAGCAAAATATTCTAAAAGATAACAAGCATTAGATAATTCAATACATATGATTTTATCCCATCACTACCTTTTTTCTCACTGCAATCCAAGATTCTTGAAGGCTAGCCCAAGGTCTCCCACCAAAGTGGGCACTCTTGCAAAGGACCATAGATATCTGTTGTCCAAAGACCAGCCTTAGTTTGGAAAGGCTTATTACCAGAAGTTTGGCCAACAAGTGATAAACATTCCCAGGTGCATCATTCATGAAACCAACTACTAATAGATACTTGAGTAAGTAAATCAACTTATCCTTATGCAGCTAAATACTAACTGTCATAGGTAACTATTTTGAAAGAAGTTACCTACATACATTAAAACTCCCTACCTATTTTTTAAAGCTTCTCTTTTAAAAGACAGACAAGCAGAACATTGAAAGAAACATGCTGAATTCATTATACACTGAAAAGGAAAAGCAAGCTGCTCATAATATAGATTTGTGGTTTCACATACAACTTTTTCTTTCCGATTCTATTTTTATGTGGAGGTATTAATTGTATTTGATGTTTATTAAGTACAGAATAAAAGTTTTCATCTTGATTATGAGATCAAATATTTAGAGCCGGAAGTGACCTTCAAGGTTGAACCCAACCTCCTACTCACAAGAAGACTAAGGCCCAGAGGTTAAAAGGACTTGCTCAAGTTACCTTTCTTATTAAAATTCACTGTAAACTAACAGCAAGCTAGATAAAAAATCAAATACATCTGATTTAATATGATTGTGAGCTTTTGCATATTATAATTTCTTTCAAATTCACCATCATCATGGAAGAGGCCCTGTTCAAAGCACAAACAAATGTTCCTACGTCAGATCATATGGTACTAATTACCACCCATTACAAAACCGCCTCCATAGTACTAAGGATTATACATAATGTAACAATGCAAGAGACTGATTTAACCATTTACTTAGAGAGACAGGGGGGAAGATAAAAACATTTCTTCAGACTATGACATGAAACTCGATGGGAGGTCCAATGACTTACTGGGCAACACCTCTATCTAATATAGGACCTATAAAAAGATAAATTAGGTGGGTCCAGAACTGAGTAGAAAGAGATGTTTTAGGAAATTTCACAGTGCTTTCAATGATCCTGAACTACTTGCTACCTCAAAAGCCCATGTTTTAACAGCTATATTTTTGAGCAATACTTTAAGACTATGAATAAACACATTAAATCTCATAAGAATTACAAAAGGGTCAGCTAGATGGTGCAGTGGATACTGCCAGGCCTGCAGTTGAGAAGATTCATCTTCCTGAGTTCAAATCTGGCCTCAGACACTTACCAGCTGTGTGACCCTGGGCAAATTGCTTAACCCTGTTTGCCTCAATTTCCTCATCTGTAAAATGAGCTAGAGAAGAAAACCACTCCAGAACCTTATAAAAGAAAATTTTTAATTAAGAAAAAAAGAATTACAACAAATAACCCAAAAAGCAATGGAAATATGTGTTGGGCATAAGGAGGCTGCAGCACCTTACTAAAAATGACTTTCATATAAGTAGTGGCATGAAAGAGATTAAGGACATGTAAAAGCAGATAAGGAGGTGGGACAATCATATAGTTAAAATTTTTTAAAATGGATAGATAAAAAAAAGCACAATAGTAACACAGATACTAAAGATTAGCAGTATATTCAGTACATTTGTTAGATTTCTACTTCCAATTTAAGGACAAATAAAACGAATCACTGGATGATTAGGTATTGAATAGTTGTGATATTTACACATTGGTGGGATTATGATTCAACAACTGAATTTAGGTTTCAGTATTGAAATATATTTTAAGCTTCCAATATAATCTGTTTCTTTTTTTCACTGAACCTGTGAAGTCATAAGTTCAATACAATCTACCATATGGAAAAATTCATAAGGAAAATTCATATGGAAAAAATTTCAAATTGGTATATGTATGATTTCACCATATATTCACATTAATTTTTCATCATTCTACTAATACATGAGACCAAAAAAAGAAAACCCTAATTAACGTATTTTTGCACAATTAAAACCATGTTAAAACAAAAAGTAAAAATCATTAACTAAAATGTAAAATATATGCAGAAAATTCAAAGATCTGGAATGATGATTTGTACCAAAATACAAAATAGCCAATCTTAAAAGTAAGATACCTTTAAAAAGAAGGCAAAAACATAAACATCCAGACAATTTGCTGGTGTTGTTGTTTTCAAATATTCCAAAATACTTCAGTAACACTTACATAAAAGGGACTTCACTAAAAAACATAAGATGTGAAAACAAACTCAGAAGAGTATCATTTTGGGGGTAAAGAGGAGAAAAATAGGACTGATGCCAAACAGTAACAGAGCTGAGAAGTTCTGAAAAAGCACAGAAGACAGCAACAAGACTTATTTACACATGCATATTACCTGTACATCTGAATTCTGATTTCCACTTTCTGAAGCAAATGAACAGTCTTCAGGTTCATTCAGGAAAGGTGTTAGAACAGATGGCATAAGATCAGAGATGGATCCTTGACTGACATTATTATTACTGTGTGGGTTTTTCTGATCATCCTTCACAGATTCACTCAAATTGATGACAGAGTCTCTAATATTTGAAATTATTTCATTATTTTCTGCGAGCAAACGTTCTAAATGGTCTATTTTTTCTTGCAATATTGAAAGCTGGGCCTGCAATAAAATAAAGTGCACAAAAATTATTATTTTTCTGTTTAAACATTTTTTTCCCTTAAATGTCTGATCAAATTCCACAGCCCTTTAATATCAAGAGGAATTTGGAAAATAGAAAAAGCTGGCAGGAGGTGCAAAAAAAAAAAAAGTTTATGCACACCAGTTCACAATATAAAATAATTACCACAGTTGGAATTACTTTTTATGATAATTATAACACACAGCAAAAGGCCTCAAGCATTCAGGATTTAATTATTAGGAGATTCCCAAACTAGATGTAACACATCAAGTATTAACCTAATATTTCATAGTCTGGAGTCCTATGGAAGGCTTCTTGGAATGAATTACTAAAAACAAACAGAAAAAAAATTTTTAATTAAAACTGCTTCTAGTATATAGTTACAAAGAATATAAAAACTGCCTCTTGACATCCCTGAACAAGATCAACTATCAACCACAAAATTCAGCACACTATTAACTACCCACGTAAATAAAAGCAACAGTGGTATGGATAAACACAAATCATTTGGTCATCCAAACAGTTTATATTTGGCTTTATATTATAATATATTGTCATTAATTAGCATCATATTCCAAGAAGAATATGACTAGGAAGCATAAGCCTTGGCATACACAATACTTAAAAGCAAAGAAGGCATTGAAAACTTCCAAGATAGCTCTAAACCCAGAAGCCATTTTTACTTGCTCCTCCTCCCACCCCATATCACTTATATTATTAGACTCTAACTTTTTTAAAATAATAGTAATTCAATAATCCATTAAAAGACCACTTAGAATACTTGCTAAGGGAAAAAGTGATATTTATCTCAATTATGAGAAAAACAAAGTGAAGAAAAGTAAAGGTAGCCATTAAGATTACAAGTAATAGAACAGCAGATACTCCAAAGAAAAAGAAAGCCAGAAACTGGGGCAAAAAACAGAACAGAACTACTGGACAAACAGCAAACCTCATTTGCCTTTAACACAGAAAAAGGCCATTTGTAATCTGTACATCTGTTAGGGGGAAGGAGGAGAAATCTGTATCTCAATCTTCTTTAATATATGTCTTGTGACATCTCCTCAACGATGAGCTAAGCAAAAATATACAGGGAGTGTAGGAGTTATTTAGGACAAGCAATCTAAGTGTACTTCTACTGACTTGAGCTGACACAAAATGTTTCACCTCAACCAGATGAAAATGAATTAAACTGGTTTCAACACTAAGTCAGTTCTGTCAGTTGAGTACTGGTCTTTATATTGTCAGACGCCTTCAGCAAGGACGAAAACAGCATCAAGAATAGCTACCACAACTAGAGTAAATTATGTAACTTGAAAAGGCTGCAAGCCAAGACTGAAGTGGAGGGAGAGTTGGTACAAGATTATTTTGGTTCACAGATGATTGTGCACTCAATGCAGCTTCTGAGGCAGAGAAGCAACAAAGTATGGATTGATTCTCTGCTGCTTGTGCTAATTTTGGCCTAACAATTAACACCAAGAAAACAGGTTCTTCACCAGTAAGCACCACACCATCCATACATGGAAGAGCAAATGGAAAAATGTGGAATGTTGTGGATAAGTTCACTTACTTTAGCAGTATACTTTCCAGGGATGTACACATAGGTGGTGAGCTTAATACACACACTGCCAGCCCAGTGTTTGAGAGGCTCCGAAAGAAAGTGTGGAAGAGAAGAGGTTTTAGACTGCCCACCAACTGAAGATCTACAGAGCCACTGTGCTGACCTCATTGCTGGATGCCTGTGAAAGCTAGACAGGATACCAGCAACACGCTAGGAAAATGAATCAATTCCATTTGAATTGTCTTATGAAAATTATTAAGATCACCTGGCAAGATAAGGTACCAGACATTGAGGTACTTTCTCCAGCTAAACTGCCAAGCATTTGAACTCTACTGCAGAGAGTGCAACTCCTATGGGCTGGCCATGCTGCTCAAATGCCAAATGTTGGTTTGCCTGAAAGACTATTTTACAGAAAACTCACACAAGGCAAGTGCTTACGTGAAGGTCAAAAGAAGTGATACAAGAGACTCTCAAGGTCTCTCTGCAAAACTTTGGAAATGATTGTGTGACATGGGAGACACTGACAAAGGACCATGGAGTGTGATGTGCCTGCATCAAAGAAGACACTGTGCTCTATTAGCAACACAGAACTGTAGTAGGACAAAAGAAACATGAGATGCATAAATTTAGTGATATTTCTGCTCCAAATGTTCATGTGGACTATTTGTACCCAACCTGTGGTAGAGCAACTGACAGAGAACTGACTTAATGTTGAAACCAGTTCAATTCCATCTGGCTGAGGTGAAACATTTTGCATCAGCTCAGCATCAGTAGAAGTACACTTAGATTGCTTGTCCCAAGTAACTCCTACACTCCCTGTCTGTCTAATCAGCCACAGTCAGACACGCTGTACCTTGACTCCAACATAGTAATATCATTTTGGTCCTCTTCAAGACTGAAGGAAAAAAACCTACCAACCAACCTTTATGTCACACATCTGTTTCATTACTCTTTGAACGTTTTTAATTCCATGATTTTAAAAAATAGCTACTACGCAAATCAAACATGCAAAAGTTGTAGTTCTTAAAGAGCACACTTCAGTGACTGTTATAGGTTTTTCAGTAGATGTTGGTAAATTGAAGCTCAGAGTTTCAAAGGTCCTTTCTGCCCACAACAAAACAATTAGCACTGTAAAATAAATATAGGGGGGGAGGCCAAGAATTTATCAACTCTTGCTATAAAAAAAAAGACAATGACTTTCTGAGGGACCTCATAACTATAGATATCGTTACAGATTCCTCTAAAATCTGATTTAGGCTTCCTAAGGTTAGAAGAACAGGGGAAAGAACATTTTTTTAAGCTTTGGGGAAAACACCTGTCATGGGCAAGAGATCAGAAAGACTGAAATACTAAAGATTTGGAAAAGGTAATTATTAATGACACTCACTTTTTCATTTGGGCCTATATTACAATCACTGTTAGAAAAAATCCAGGTGAACCGGTAAGACCTAGGCATCTTCATCAGATCATAAGATTGCACTCTACCCTCAAAAAAGAAAATGTTTTAGATAATTTCCCATATCTAGTAGACCTGAAAGTGCTGTCTCAACTGAAGGAATGAGGCACTCCAATAAAATATTCTAATATACTGAGAAGCAGAACTGTTCCAGAATTACAGAAATTCCAAGATGGAATACCTGCAACACAACCTTCCACAATACCAAATGTCACAAAAGATTCTGAACTTCACCCAAAATAAAGAGATTAATATACATTACAGTGTGGAAACTCACCTGATTTAATCTCCACTGAAAACCCATGGGAAATAAACATGGCAAGATTTGGAAAATATGTACTATTCAAACACGTACTAAATGTGCAACATGATAAAAGTGTGGTTTCATAAACAAAAAATAAATATGCGTACAAAGCCTGTGAACGCAATGCTAAATAGTACAAAATAAGTGACTGCAGCAAAAGATAATGCATATCAAAAGTTTTCTAAAGATGTGAGAACTTCTAAGGTTTGTGGAATGGGTCAGTAAACTTAATTATTTTATTTTGTTCCAGTTAAGCTGCACATCACTGTAACAGTAAACTGATGCCACAAAAGAGCTCAGTGTATATACTAGCCTAAAATACGTATTCCAATCTTCTATTGGTGAAAAGCAAAGGGCAGAAACATTAAAAATTGTAGCATAAAAAAGTCTACTGTGACCTATTGCTTCCAAAAAAGTCTGCCCATTCTCTAACTTCAAAGATACTCACAATAACTTTGAGAAAATGAATATCTATATAGAACTATGCCATAATATTTATGAATGTTACATACAATGATCAATCAGTACAATATTGGTTCAACCAAATCTAACCAAGCTGTACAAATTCTGTCATTCAAAGCTATAGAATGGCTACAAAGTATACTCACTTAAAAAAACTTTTAATAGACTCTATCATCCCTTCAAATTACTGCCATATTTCTTTTCTTTTCCCCTCCCTTTCTTAACTAGACTCTGTGAAAAAGCTGCTTAACACTCACTGCCTCCGCTTCCTCACTTTTCAGCACTTTGCAATGTGACTTCTGTCCTCATTACTTGACTGAAGCTGCTCCTTCCAAAGTTATCAATGATGTCTTACTTGCCAAATACCAATTTCTTCATTTTTATGCTGTGTACATTTTATATATACTTTTCTCCTCCATTAGAATGTAAGTTCCATATTTTCCCTATTATATGCCAACAAAACCAATAACTTACATTAATATTGACAAAAATATAAAATACCAGAACAAATAAATTAAACAACCCAATATCAGGGGAAAAAATCAACAAATAAGCCATAAATGAACTCACAAAGGAAAAAACTCCAAGACTAGATAAATTTGCAAGTGAAATTCTATCAATATTCAAAGAAAAATCAGTCCCAATTTCAACTAAACTGTTTGCAAAAATAAATACATAAAAAAAGGATCCTTCCCTGAGTTCAAATCTGGCCTCAGACACATGACACTTACTAGCTGTGTGACCCTGGGCAAGCCACTTAACCTCTATTGTGGAAGGAAGGAAGGAAGGAAGGAAGGAAGAGATTCTTCTGAAAACTGCCCAACAATACTACTGTTATACTCCAAGGAGATCAAAGAAAGAGGAAAAGGACCCATATTTTCAAATTATTTATAGTAGCTCTACTGTAGTAGCAAAGAAGGGGAATCTAAGGGGCTGGGGGGTACCAATCTATGACATGCAAATGTAATGACACTTCAGGACCTTTCCCCAATCCCCCCTAATTCTACTGTTGCTTATTTCCAATTTATTTTACATAAACCTTATTTGTACAGTTGTTAGAATATCTGTCTCCCCCATTAAACTAAACTCCTTGAGGGCGGAGAATATTTTTTACCTTTCTTTGTATCCCTAGTACTTAGCACAGTACCTGCCACATAGCAGGTACTTAATAAATGTGCCTTTCCTGACAAAATAAGATAGTTTTAAAGAAAGTGTTTGGCAAAGGGGAGAATCATGCACCAGCCTTCTTCTTAACAACAAAGAGCTGACCAGCAACCATGCTCTATTTCAGTGCTTTGTTGAAAACGTTCCTTGATCTTGAACTCAGGCAGAGTAGTCAGCCATCTCTCCTCTGTCAACCCAGATCAAACAGATGAGATTAAGCATTCAGTTAGAAAGTCCTACCTTTTCACAGGAAGGGACCTATGGTAACATCTACGGAAACTCATTCTGAGCAGCTCAGGGCTTAACCCACAATGTGCCTGCATGCTATCTTACCACAGACATTTTACACTGTTGACTTGTTGAACAAAACCTAATTCAGCCTGCCCCAGCAACTTCAACATAACAAACCAAAGGAGATGTTGTATAGATCATCAAGTCAATTTTCATGAAATCAAAGAATTTAGTGCTAGAAGGGAAGTTCTGAGAACACCTTGTCCAACCTTCACTTTACAGATGGAGGTTCTGAGGCTAAGGGAAGAGAGAATACTGAATGTTTAAAAACCCTTTGGAAAAAGGTATGTCCCTAAGGATGGAAATCAACTCTGACTGGTTAATAATCAATGAGGGAGTAGACATAAACGAGAAGGTAGGCAAAAAGTCTTCAGCTCCTCCTGCAAAGTATACAACTTAAGACTCAGCTGCCTACAGCAATCTAGGCAAAGAATCCTTCTCTACTCAAACCTTGCCAGTTGGTTTTCCAATTCATAAGCTGGTTCACCCTAAATTCTAATAGAACTAATGGAAGGTCCAAAGGACTAAGGGCAAGATCTAGCTTAAACGGCATTCTGTTTGTGACATCTGAGTCCCATCCCAGATGGAAAAGCATGTTCCCAGATCATTTGGGCAATCATCTAACAGCAATGTCCTTCAAAGGCCGGCTGAATAACCCTACAGAGGCCTATTTCTGAATGAGTTAACAGAAATGTAAAACCTTAGCTGTAATTTAATAATTGGTTATTAATATAGGAGAGAAATAATCATTTCTCTCAAAATAGAGCATTGCATTTATTTGCAGACTTTTTCAATGCATAGATGAGTCTTGCTAATTTTTATTTTTCTTCAAAAATATTATTTGTTATTTAGATGGATCTCTAGGAGGGAGAGAAATGATGGGAGAAATTATGGTGATATAATAGAAATATTAATAAAAAATTATTTTACAACAAACCCAAAAGAAAATCAATCAAGACATAATGGAACAAGATACATTCCAGAATGTTTCCCAAGGGAAATCAGATGCTCAAAACAAGAAATTAGAAATTAATATAGGTCAGGAGTGAGAGCTCTCCATGCAAAATTTTAAAACTCCATTAGCAGATTAGGAAAATTGAATTCGTGTTGGAGAGTTTTTCCAAAGGACAGAAAGAAAGATTAACAGATTTGGAAATACAAAAATGCTGAAATGGTGGGCAACTGGCAAAAAGAAACAAAAGGTTACAACACTGATTCCATCCAATGAGGTTGCTATTCCTAAACACACCTCTTTAATTCCACCCTTTGGAGTTGCCAACAAGGCAGTAATTAAGACTGTTCTCTACTCACATTTTTATTTTATTTTTTAAAAAATAAAAAATATTATCCTGCTTCATCATCCACCATATTCATCAGATTTACGTCCAAATGATTTAGCTGTTTAAAAAAATAAACTTCCCAAGATAGAGGATTTCTTTCTTTCTTAAAGTTTGTACCCGCCAGAGATCTACAAGGTGGCTCCTAGCATGCAAGGCAGACTCCATAAGAAAGACTCAGAGAAACACAGAGAAGAGTCACACAAGATAAGAAGGCTCAGCTGGGTTGCATTCTGCATTGCTAAAAGGAGTACCATATCAGAGTTTACAGGTCCTAAGTACCAAAAAGTTTTAGTAGCAGTGACACCTCATACAGGATAGCCTGCCTAAACCTTACAAAGAACAGCCTTAACATTATTTTGCCATTTAGGTAGTAGGGCCCTTTAAGCCATGGAAAGCAAAAGTTGGTGCTTAATCTTGCCCCAGACCTCTTTCCTCCTAAATCTAAACAATAGTGAAATGTACTCTCGCATAGCTCAGCATAGCCCGTACCTCCAACGCAAATGGATAAGAAAGCTTGCAATATAATTGCTTTAGATAATTATGTTTATACCAGAGACCAGGACACCTGGTCTGGTTTGTGTGATCTCTGATCCATAATAATGAGGTGCTTGGGTGCTTGTGCTTGTGCCCCAATTTCTCCCTAGTCTCAGAAACACTGTCTCTAACAACCATTCCCCAGCCCAAGGACACTGTGCCTAGCAGTTATTCATGCATGGGCCTCAGCATTACCCTTATCTCTCTCCCTGGTACAGCTACCCAGAGCTGGGCTGCTCAGGCCCCAGCCCTCAGATCATGTCTCTGGAAGCCTCCCAATTCCTCAGTAAGTTCCTGTGTTGTGAGAAAGCTTTCCCTTGTTGCAGAGCATTCTCTCATCGAGACAGAGGGAGAGGGGTGTCCTTGACCAGCCCAAGAACTCTTCCTCTTGCCAGACTTCAAAGATCCATCCCCCTCCCTGTCCTGTATACTCCCTGTACTTTCCCATCCATAGCCCCAAAGACACCTGCATCTTTGGATTACCTCATCAATGTTCCTCGCATTCTTTCCCATGCTTTTTTCTATATAAACCCTAGCTCGACCCTGATGGGGGCTGCTTGATTTGGATGTGAATAAAGTCCACAATTTAAAATTAGCCTGGGTCTAACTCGCTAAATTTCTTGGTATAACATAAAGAACCAGATGAAGAACCAAGGAGAAGTGAAGGATTTCAAACAGTAACTTGAAAAACATTTTTTCAGGGGTAGTGTTCCTTCAGTGTAATTAAAAAAAGAGCCATACTTTTAAATACCGAATTAACTGAGGAAGCAGAGCAAAAAAGCTGAAAATGCCAGTCTGAGTTTGCTTTTAAAAACCACTTTGCAGTGGCAAAAACACCATCACTTTTATTTTCCTTAAAAATAGTATTTGTTATATAGGATGGCTCTCAGAAGGGGTGGGAGAAACGCTGAGAGAAATTCTGGTGATGTAAATGAAATATCAATAAAAATTTATGCTCTCATTTGCTCTTTTAAATACATTTATGACAATGTAATGATAATAAATGCCTCTGGCTTTGGAGAAACCTAAAAATTTATTAGTGTTAAGTCTTTCATCAACTTCAAGAAATTCAAATCATCCAAAACAAAGTCCTTCTTAAAATCAAAGACAGCAACTAAAAATATTTTATACTTGCTTATCATACCTTATATATTAGCACTGGTCCAAATTTATAATACTATAATTTTTTTTATGTGTTATATGTACACTATTTAGTATGGGCTCCCCTGTGTAAGCAATGTATAAAGTGCATTTATGATTTTATGATCATTTTACAGAAAGGAGTATATACTTTCCTCTTTAATCATTGGCATATCTTTTCCTAAAAGAACAAGTCACTTACACTTAGGATTTATTTGATGCATCCTTTTTCAGAAACATGACCCCCTAGTCTCCCCTATGGAAAAAATACAATCCACTAGGAAAGCACTGATTTTTTTAAAAGAAGGGGAAAAAGAGCAGGAACTGCTTATATCTGGTAAAAACAAAACCTTAATTGAGTTAATAATTCCCCAGAAGAAGCACTATTACATTAGAGAGCACTTCTCTACATCAACCTTAGAGTTTTTAAAAATTGCAATTTTGCATACACAACACATAACCAAACAATTCCTTCAGTATCCTCCCTACTCTTTAACAAAATGTTTAGTGCCACAAAGACACCACTAAGTAGAGCTGTACATGATTAATCATGTTACTAGTTCTGTTCCAGGACAGGCCAAAACTTGTAGTTCCAAAATGACCTTAAAACTGCATTTTTTTCAATAGTGATAAATACACTTCCACATTTTTCAAAACATTTATTCCTGTAACTGTTCAAAGGAAGAAATATCCTTGTTTGAAGAGAAATAATTCTCTAAACTTATCTAATAAGTTTGGCATGTATACTATTCGAAGAGAAGGTGAAAGACAAAAACTATTACATGCTTCACCTAAAATAGGTAATTATCCATAAAGTTTCAAATTGAACAGATACATAAAGACATCTTCCCAGGCTCTGAAATTCTACAAGAAAACAAAGTCCCAAAAGTTCCCCTATCCCTCTCGAGGGCAACACCATCTTTCTAGTCACTCCCTATTCCTTCACAACCCCAGTGTTACCCTCACTCCTCACTCTCACTCATCCCACATACCTGATCAGATGCCAACGTTCTCTCCATTTGTAGAACATAATAACTACCTCTACATTTGCACAGTCACCACCCTAGTTCAAGCCTTCATCGTCTCTCATTTGCAAAAGCTTTCTAATTGGATTGCCTGCCTCAAGTCTCTCCCCATTCCAATCCAAACTCTCTGCACAACTGCCAAAGTGAATTTCCTAAAACCCAGGTCTGATCATGTCATCCACACTCAGTAGCTACCTGTTATCTCTAGAATCAAATATAAATTTCTCTACTGGGCACTATTTAAAGCTCTTCACAGGACTTCCATTTCCAGGAGCCAAGATGGCAGAGTGAAAAGGCAGTCGCTCTCATTCTCCCCTATCAACCTCTGAAAACCCAGAAAATATCACCCCCCAAAAAAAAAACTCTGGAACACCTGACATTACAGGAACAGACACAAAATCCTATTACAGCAGAGGGAAAGAAGGGAGAGGCGGAGCATTGTTTGAACCTTACTCTCATCATATTTGGCTCAAGAAGGGCATAATACAATCAGTTAAGTATAGAAATCTAACTTGCCCTATAGGCAGTAGGAGGGAAAAGGGGAAAGAAAAGGGGGGGGGGGGAAGAAGGAAGGGAAGCAGCAGTAACACTAAAGGGGAAGAAAAGGGAAAGGGATAATAAAAGGAGGAAGGGACTGAAGGAGGCGGTGGTCAAAAGCAAAACACTAGTAGAAGGGGAAAGGAAAAAAAAATATGGGGGAAAAAGGATGGAGAAAAAGACACAGATAGTAATCATAACTGTGAATGTGAATGATCTCATAAAACGAAAGGATTGCAGAATGGATTAAAAACCATAATCCTACAATATGTTGTTTACAGGAAACACATTTGAAAAAGAGTGACACATACAGGGTAAAGGTAAAAGGCTGGAGCAGAATATATTATAGCTGAAGTGAAAAAAGCAGGGGTAGCAATCCTGATCTCAGACAAAGCAAAAAAAAATAGATCTAATCAAAAGAGATAAGGAAGGAAACTACATCCTGCTAAAAGGTACCATAGACAATGAAGTAATATCATTACTAAACATATATGCACCAAAGGTATAGCATCCAAATTCTTACAGGAGAAGTTCAGGGAGTTACAGGAAGAAATAGACAGCAAAACTATACTAGTGGGGGACCTGAACCTCCCCCTCTGGCACTAGATAAGTCTAACCACAAAATAAACAAAAAGAAGTTAAGGAGGTGAATAGAACATTAGAAAAGTTAGGTATGATAGACCTCTGGAGAAAACTGAATGGGGATAGAAAGGAATATACTTTTTTCTCAGCAGTACATGGCACATACACAAAAATTGACCATGTACTAGGGCATAAAAACCTCACAATCCAATGCAGAAAGGCAGAAATATTAAATGCATCCTTTTCAGATCATGACACAATAAAAATTATATGTAATAAAGGGCCATGGAAAGATAGACTAAAAAATAATTGGAAACTAAATAATCTAATCCTAAAAAATGATTGGGTCAAACAACAAATCATAGAAACAATCAATAATTTCATTCAAGAGAATGACAATAATGAGACAACATACCAAAACCTATGGGATGCAGAGAAAGCAGTTCTTAGGGGAAGTTTTATATCTCTAAATGCTTACATAAATAAAATAGAAAAAGAGATTAATGAATTGGGCATACAACTAAAAAAAATAGAAAAAGAACAAATTAAAAATCCTCAACTAAACACCAAATTAGAAATATTGAAAACCAAAGGAAAAATTAATAAAATTGAAATTAAGAAAACTATTGAACTAATAAATAAAACTAAGAGCTGGTTTTATGAAAAAACCAATAAAATAGATAAGCCTTTGGTTAATTTAATTAAAAAAAGAAAGAAGAAAACCAAATTACTAGTATCAAGAATGAAAAGGGTGAAGCTACCACCAAGGAAGAGGAAATTAAAACAATAATTAGGAATTATTTTGCCCAACTATATGCCAACAAATTTGACAATCTTAGTGAAATGGATACATATTTACAAAAATATAAATTGCCCAGATTAACCGAAGAGGAAGTAAAATACTTAAATAACCCCATCTCAGAAAAAGAAATTGAACAAGCCATTGATGAACTCCCTAGGAAAAAATCTCCAGGGCCAGATGGATTTACATGCAATTCTATCAAACATTTAAAGAACAATTAATTCCAATACTATATAGACTATTTGGGAAAATAGGTGAAGAAGGAGTCTTACCAAATTCTTTTTATGATACAAATATGGTGTTGATACCTAAACCAGGAAGAGTCAAAATAGAGAAAGAAAATTATAGACCAATTTCTCTAATGAATATAGATGCAAAAATTTTAAACAAAATACTAGCAAGTAGATTGCAGCAACTTATCACAAGAATAATACACTATGACCAGGTAGGATTTATACCAGGAATGCAGGGTTGGTTCAATATTAGGAAAACTATCAGCATCATTGAGCATATCAACAACAAAACCAACAGAAACCACATGATCATCTCAATAGATGCAGAAAAAGCTTTTGATAAAATACAACACCCATTCCTATTAAAAACACTAGAAAGCATAGGTATAAATGGAGTCTTCCTTAAAATAATAAATAGCATTATCTAAAACCTTCAGCAAGCATTATATGTAATGGGGACAGGCTAGAAGCATTTCCAATAAGATCGGGGGTGAAACAAGGATGTCCATTATCACCACTGTTATTCAATATTGTACTGGAAACCTTAGCTTTAGCAATAAGAGAAGAAAAAGAAATTGAAGGCATTAGAATAGGCAAAGAAGAAACAAAGCTATCACTCTTTGCAGATGACATGATGATATACTTAGAGAATCCTAGAGAATCAAGTAAAAAACTACTTGAAATAATAAACAACTTTAGCAAAGTTGCAGGCTATAAAATAAACCCATATAAATCATCAGCATTTCTATATATTACCAACAAAGCCCAACAGCAAGAGATAGAAAGAGAAATCCCATTTAAACTTACTGTAGACATTATAAAATATTTAGGAGTCTACCTCCTGAAACAAACCCAGGAACTCTATGAACACAATTACAAAACACTTTTCACACAAATAAAATCAGATCTAAATAATTGGAAAAACATCAGTTGCTCATGGGTAGGCCGAGCTAATATAATAAAAATGACAATCCTACCTAAGCTAATTTACTTATTCAGTGCCATACCAATCAAACTACCAAAAATTATTTTATAGAGTTAGAAAAAATAATAACAAGATTCATTTGGAAAAACAAAAGGTCCAGAATATCAAAGGAACTAATGAAAAGAAATGCAGGGGAAGGTGGCCTAGCAATTCCAGATCTTAAATTGTATTATAAAGCAGCAATCATCAAAACTGCTTGGTACTGGCTAAGAAATAGGGAGGTGGATCAGTGGAATAGGTTAAATATGCAAGACACAGTAGTCAATGACTATAGTAATCTATTATTTGATAAACCCAAAGACCCCAGCTTCTGGGATAAGAACCCACTCTTTGAAAAAAACTGCTGGGAAAACTGGAAAAGAGTATGGCAGAAAATAGGCATAGACCCAAATCTCACACCATATACCAAAATAAAGTCAAAATGGGTTCAGACTTAGATATAAAGGCTGATACCATAAGTAAACTGGGAGAACAAGGAATAGTTTACCTATCAGATCTATGGAGAACAGAAGAATTCATGACCAAACAGGAGATAGAGAACATTATGAAAAGCAAAATGGATAATTTTGATTACATTAAATTGAAAAGTTTTTGCACAAACAAAGCCAATGCAACTAAGATTAGAAGGAAGGTAGAAAATTGGGAAAGAATTTTTACAACCAGTCTCTCTGATAAAGGCCTCATCTCTAAAATATATAGAGAATTATGACAAATTTATAAGAATACAAGCCATTCCCCAATTGATAAATGGTCAAAGGATATGAACAGACAGTTCTCAGATGAAGAAATTGAAGCCATCTATAGTCATATGAAAAAATGCTCCAAATCGTTATTGATTAGAGAAATGCAGATCAAAACAACTCTGAGGTACCACATCACACCTATCAGATTGGCCAACATGACAAAACAGGAAAATGATAAATGTTGGAGAAGATGTGGGAAAATTGGAACACTAATACATTGTTGGTGGAGTTGTGAAATGATCCAACCATTTTGGAGAACAATTTGGAACTATGCCCAAAGGGCTACAAAAATGTGCATACCCTTTGATCCAGCAATAGCACTTCTAGGGCTATATCCCAAAGAGATCAAACAAATGGGAAAAGGACCCACATGTACAAAAATATTCATAGCAGCTCTTTTTGTGGTGGCAAAGAATTGGAAATTGAGAGGATGCCCATCAATTGGGGAATGGCTGAGCAAGTTGTGGTATATGAATGTAATGGAATACTATTGTGCTATAAGAAATGATGAACAGGCTGACTTCAGAAAAACCTGGAAAGACTTATATGGTCTGATGCTGAGTGAAGTGAGCAGAACCAAGAGGACTTTACACAATAACAGCCACGTTATGCAATGACTAAGATTGTTAAACTGAACCCTTCTCAGCATTACGAGGATCTAAGACATCTCCAGAGGCCTCGGGATGGAAAATGCTGTCCACATCCAAAGAAAGAACTATGGAAGTCGAATTGCTATCACTTATTTTTACCTTCTGTTGAGTTTTGTTTCATCTTTCTGATGGTTCTTTCTATTGGTTTTAATTTTTACTTACAACTTCACTAATGTGAAAATATGTTTAATGGGTATGTAAATGTAAAGCCTATATCAGATTGTGTGCCATCTTGGGAGGGTGGGGGGAGGAAGGGGGAGAAAAATTTTCAACTCAAAAGCATATGGAAGTGATTGTTGATAAATCAAAATAAATTAATAAAAAAAGACCAAAAAAAAGCTCTTCACAACCTATTCCTTTCCTTTCTTGCTATTTTTACCCATCACTTTCAGTTTTATTAATCTGTGTTTTGTTTTTATGATACATATATTTATAGATTATTTCTAGTTGATGAGAGGTCTCTTGCAACGAAAAAAGTAAAACAGTTCAGTAAAACTAACAAGGACAGTGATGTCATTTAAAGATGCACGCAACATTTTACATCCATACATAGTAGCCCCTATTTTCTTAAGTTAGCAGAAATCTATTTGCTTTCTCCTCTGCCCCAGAAAAAGAAGGAAAAATAAATTTCTTGCAGCAAATATGTACATTTAAGCAAAATGAATGCCTCCAATGACAATATGCAAAAATGTTGTCTCATTCTGCACCCTATATCCAGTTCCTCTTTGTAATGGGATAGCCTGTTTCATCAATGGTCCACTACAATCATGAATGATCACTGTGTTAATCATAGCTCTTACAGCTTCAAAGTTGTTTTCACATAGCTGTCACTGCATAAATTGTTTTCCTGATTCTGTTCATTTCACTCTCCATCAGTTTATAAAAAGCCCTCAAAATTGGTCATTTTTGTAATATTGCTATAGTTTAAAAACTCTTCTTCTGGTTCTGCTCACTTCATTCTCCATCATTTCATAAGCTATTCCTTGTCTTTTTTAAATCATCTATTTCCTCCTTTCTTACTAAAATACAACAGTCCTTAGAGCATTCATTCAACACAACTTATTTAGCTCTTCCTCTTATCTTAGATATGTTCTTAGTTTGCAGCTTTTGCCACCACAAAAAGAGCTGCTACTTTTGCACACAGTTCTAGCTGGGTCAAAGGGCATGCGCTACATTAATGTTTTGTGTACAATTCCAAACTGCTGTCCAGAACGGTCGTTCCCATTCACTGGTCCACCAACAGTTCATCACTGTGCCTGTTTTTCCCACAACCTCTCAAAAATTTATCATTTTTCTTTTGAGGTGGAATCTCAGAACTGCTTTAATTTTAATTTCTCTAATTAATAGCAATTTGGAGCAATTTTTCCCCATATAGATAGCCTGGGTTTCTTTCCCTAGAATTGTTTTCTTATCTTTAAATCATTTGTCAATTAAGGAATGACTCTTTTTTTTCTTATAAATTTGAATCCATTCCTTATATATCATGGAAATGAGACCTTTATCAGAGAAACCTGTTACAAAGAATTTCTTTTCCTGATTGTTTCATTTTTAATCTTAGCTATGAGCTATGCCTGTGAGCAGTATTAGTACTAGCTGCCTTAAAACTAAAGTTTACAATATTTTTTGAAAATATAGCTATCTTACCTATCTCATGTTCCTTGTAATACTGGAAATCAGTGTATCTACCTTGCTGTTTTGAACCACTATAGTGAAATGTATCAGTTTTGGTACTGGTAGACACTTTTGCATACAATACTCAAGAAGAATAAATATTTGCCCAACTTGTGTTTTCAAATAAATGCAGTTCAAGTTGCCACTTTCCAGTACCTGTGAGCTTATTTAATGAGTTCCTGAATACATTTATATCTATCTATATATTTAGATGAATTACTTTTTGATACTTTAAATCTTAGCAATATCAGATTTGTGCAAAAATTTTTAAATTTTATCAAATCAAAATTATCCATTTTATCTTCTATGATCCTATACATTCCTTATTTGGTCAAGAATTCTTCTATCCATAGATCTTATAGGTAATTTTTTTCCATGTTTCTCTAATTTGTTTACGATGTGACCTTTTAGATATAGGCTACTCCAATATAATAAAAATGACAATACTACCTGAATTAATTTACTTATTCAATGCTATACCAAACTACTTTGTCTTATAGAACTAGAAAAAAAATAACAAAATTCATATGGTGAGGAAAAAAAAGGTAGACTCTCAAGAGAAAGAAGAATGAAAAGCAATGGGAACAAAAAGGGCCTTAGCAGTACCAGACCTCAAGCAATGCTACAAAGCAGTTATTAAAACAACGAACTACAGTTGGTACTGCAGGACATTTTTTTTGGGGGGGGACCCCGCATCCGTCTGTGTCACACACATACCCCTCTTCTATAAATGCCTACCCTTTCAAGTCTACTCGATGTGTTCATATACTTATTTTGTTCCCAATTTGAATATAAGATCCTTGTGAGCAGAGAATGTTTTAACTTTATCTCCCCAAACCTTGGCATAGAACCTGGCACACACCAAGTTCTTAATAAATTCTTGATTGTAAAAGGGTTAAAAGAAGTAACTGCCAAAAAAGAAAAAAAAGAAGAAGTAACTGGAATTAATCAGAGCTTGTCTAACAAATCATAACCTAGTACAGGAGTGGGGAACCTGTGGCCTCAAGGCCCTCAAGTGCAGCCCTTTGGCTGAATTCAAACTTCCCAAAACAAATCCCCTTTATAAAAGGATTTGTTCTGTAAAATTTGGACTCAGCCAAAAGGCTACACCCAAGAACCTAGAAGGCCACATGTGACCTCAAGGCCGTGGGTTCCCCACCCCTGACCGTAATAGAAGTTCTGCTTTATCAAATAGATTATAACAACTTGTCATCTACATATCAAACAAACAGAAGACTAAGCAGATGCCTCATGACAATGAAGTTGTATATGGTACTGAAAAATATGTATATTCTTTAGCAGTCCCATTTAGAAGATGCCAAGTCTTTTAGCCCTAGTTTTTCTAGAAATTTGTTTGGTTATTTTCCCTTTTGCTCATCTTTCTGTTACATATCCAAAACTGATAGACAATGAAATTTCCTGTCATTATAGTACATTACTGTCTATTCTTGTAGCTCAATTAATGTTTCCCTTATGAATTATGACACTAAAGCATTTTGAAACATATAAGGTTAAATATTGGTTTACTCCATGACTCCTTTCAGCAAAATGCAGTTTCCTAGTTCATTCCTTTTTTTTAGGCAATTGGGGTTAAGTGACTTGCCCAGGGTCACACAGCTAGTAAGTGTCAAGTGTTTGGTCTGAGGCCAGATTTGAACTCAGGTCCTCCTGACTTCAGGGCCGGTACTCTATCCACTGCCACCTAGCTGCCCCTCTTTATCCCTTTTTAAAATGAGTTTTTTGCATCCCTTGACAGCATGATCAAGCCTGCTTTTTTTTTCTTAATTCTGATAGTCTCATTTTTTATTCTGTTTAGGTCTTTTAGGTGTGTTTCTTGAAAGCAACAGATTGTAAATCTTTCTTTCCTTATCAGATCTGTCATTCTTTTTCATTTTATTGGCTTCCTGGATACCAGTCCCATTTAAAGTTATGAGACTTGAGTTTATAATTTTCATCCTTTTGTCTCTAATATTCTTTTCTAAACTAGGATCTTTTCCTTCTTCCTATGTAACCACAATACTATGTCTCTCCACTTATTTTAGCTTAATCTGTTCTAAGGTATCCCTATTCCCATTAGCTGTCTTCCCATCTCTTTCTCTAGTTTCAGAGTTTTGTTTATTAGTTCCTTTTGCTTTCCAGCTTTTATCTGGCTATTTAATTCTATCTCTTTTTTTTCTTCCTTTCACTGAGGCAGTCAAGGAGAATCCTTCTTTCTCTCCTTCCCTTCTAAAAAATAATTTTTCTCCCATTCTCTTCCCTTTCTATCTATTCCAGATTTTTATTCTTTGACATAGGGCCCTTATGCTTATTTAGTTCTTTAGTCTGTATATTCCTAATGGCATGAAATCCTCTGAAGCAGCTATTTTGTATTTCTTCTTCTAAAGATTTTTATATGTCACTGTCTCACAGATCTTCTCCCTGATTCCTTTTTCTGTCATGCCTTACTCTTAGAAATAACAATTCCTGCCAGTGACAGAGGTTACTGCCCCACGTCCCTCATTGTGCAGTTTGTTACTGACAGTGGCACTTCACCTGTCACAATTTTTTCCCATTTCCTGGGATCTCTCTTCTCAGGGTCCATGTTCCTTCCATTTTTATGGATGTTAATAGCCCCCAAGTACTCTGAATTCCCTTTCAATGGCAGGATGAGTGGACTCTAAACATTTCTTTTCTGAACTCCTTGCCTTCAATGGGCAGCAATGATAAAATGACAAATAACTAACGCCCATCCCTTGTAAAGTTACCATCCACTTTAATAGAATATCTCTCTCCTCTCCCATTGAAGCAGTCTTTAGTAGCATCCCATTCCAGCACTAAAACAAGATTCTCTCCTCTCCTCAACCCATTTTTCAATTTCTGCCTTTGCAACCCAGTCCATTCTACAGTAGGCACTCTTCTACCTCAGAGACTATGGCAACTATTTTCCCTTTTGTTAGCCTTTGATTTGATGAGGATACATCACATACTTTTCTCAATCTTCCTCTTCTTTCCCCTTTTATACAGCCTCCTGTTCTATAATTTAGTCTCATAAAAAATACTGATTCACTTGGAAGCAGGGTGTTGTGAGGGTGTCCATGATATTCCAAGCCTTGCTTCTTCATTATCCCATCTATTTGACTTCTGCTTTCACTCCTTATCTGCTCATGTACATTTAAAAGGAAATTCTCTGCTACTCTATTTTTTTTTCTTTATGCGGGTTTGTGCAGCTATGCTGCAGGAAGCCTAGTGGGCTGCAGGGAAAGGAATGCTAGGTGAACACAAGTTGGGTGTTATAATTACTGGTCTAGGGGCAGCTAGGTGGTACGGTGGATAGAGCTCCAGCCTTGGAGTCAGGAGGACCTGAGTTCAAATCTAGCCTCAGACACTTGACACTTACTAGCTGTGTGACCCTGGACATGTCACTTAACCCCAAATGCCTCACCAAAAAGCAAAAAAAAAAAAAAAGAGAGAGAGAGAGAGAGAATGATTACTGGTCTTCCTGACTGTCAGCAAATCAACTTTTTACCTTGTCTGGGGTCTTAAGTGTCCTAGATCATGACAGAGCTGACACTACTTCAACTCTGGCACATAATTCCTATTTTGGAGAGGTCTGAGAGGTCACAATGATCAGGTGGAAAAAGCCTAGGTATTGGTCTTGTTGGTCATGTGACTAGAAGTAGGTAGGAGTTCCTAATCATTTTTTTTTGGTGGGGGGAAGGGGAAAGAGAAGAATATATGTACCCCTGTGGCAATCTAGTAAAGCCTATGGATCCCATCTCAGAATACTGTTTTTAAAATGCAGTGCATTAAAAAGGATAAGGAAAGTCAATTATATAGAAATAGCTGATCAAAAAACTTTTTTACAGTTAAGAAGCCCTGATCTGAAGATTCAGATCCTTCCACAAACCTTTGCTGTCCTCTCTCTGTACACTTATTCCTTAAACTCATCAATTTTCAGGGATACAATCATCACCTCTTCTGTCCTAACTTCCAAGTCAAATTCTACAACCTCAATTCTCACTATTTCCACTTACGTGTCTTATGTCCTACTAACACAAATTCAACATATTCAAAACTGACCTCCTCCTCTTGCCCAAACCAGCTACTCTTTCCAGCTACTCGTTTCTATAAATAGTGCCACCATTCTTCTGGTCTCCTAGGTTTAAAAAGCTTTTATTAAATCTTTGATCTGTCCCTCTCCTGCAGCATAATCAACCACAGATGGTTCTTTCTCTAAAACCTCACAGGCTCATCCTTTTTCTTCCATTCCCACTGAAATAATCCAAGCCCAGGTTCTCATTACCTCATTCTTATAATAACTGGGAATTATTGGGAATAGCAACTGGGAAATCACTGATTTTTCAGTTTCCTTTGGGGCCTTTTTAGGTAGGATCATAAAATTAGAACTGGAAAGAATCTTAAAATGCATCTAATCCAAGTTTCTCATTAATCACTGCATAAAAGGCAGGCCGGCATCCTCTCTCACTTGCACTACTTTAGTACCGTTCTAAATAGCTTCCCTGATTCCAATCTCTCCCCTTTTCAATACAGCTCCCACATAGATGCTGAAAAAATTTTCCAAAAAACTTTCAGTCATTTTCTGTTGCCTCAAGGATAACAAACAAAATTCTTAGCCTAGCATTTAAAAGCCTCCTACAATAAGGCTTCAATCTATTTTCCATATTTATTCACATTACTCCCCTTCATACATTCTATATTTTAGATGTACTGGAATATTTCGGTGTTCCTCATACTTGGCGGCATTGAATTTCCTACCTTCATGCATCTGTACAAGCTCTTTCTCATCCTTCAAATGCTCTTACTGGTTCGGTATACTCCTGGCCAAGGGTACTACTGCCTGTATTTTAAGCTGTGATCTAGAAACCCAAATCTTTTCTGAATTCCTTGCCTTGAATCGTCAACAGTGATAAAATGTCAAATACTTTCTCTGCCTCAGTTTCCTAATTTATAGAATGAGGGATCAGCTTACAAGATAAGGTCCTTCCCTTTTAGCTCTAAAATTCTCTGACTCAGATCCTATAAAATGTATATTTATGCATAAGCACTAATGGCTTTAACCACATCAAGCAACATTGCTCAGAGATATTAAATTATAAGCCCCCTTAAAGGCAGGGAGCTATATTATATTTCTTTGCATACAAAACACCAAGTACAATTCCCTCCAGTTAGTAAATATTTATTGATGAAAATAAACCAATAATCTGGAAAATGGAAGTTTCTAAAGAATTCTCATCTATTTTAGTCTTTAAGAAAGTGCTATGCAAGTCTAGGGCTGTATCCCAAAGAGATCATAAAAATGGGAAAAGGACCCACACGTACAAAAATATTTATAGCAGCTCTTCTGTGGTGGCAAAGAACTGGAAATTGAGGGGATGCCCATCAATTGGGGAATGGCTAAATAAGTTGTGATATACAAATATAATGGAATACTATTGTGCTGTAAGAAGTGATGAGCAGGTAGACTTCAGAAAAACCTGGTAAGATCTGTATGGACTGAAGCTGAGTGAAGTGAACAGAACCAGGAGAACATCATACACAAGAAAGAGCCACGTTGTGCGATGACTAATATTGATAGACTTAGCTCTTTTCAGCAATGCAAGGATCTAAGACATCTCCAAAAGTCTCATGATGGAAAATGTTATCCACATCCAGAGAAAGAACTATGGAGTTTGAATGCATATCAAAGAATACCATTTGCTCTTTTTTGAGAATTCTTCTGTTTTGGTTTCTTCTTTCTTGTGGTTCCTCCTATTGGTTCTAATTCTTTACAACATGACTAACATGAAAATATGTTTAATAGGAATGTATATGTAGAGCCTATATCAGACTGCATGCTATCTGGGGGGGGGAGGTGAAGAGGGAGGGGGAGAAAAATTTTAAACTCAAAAGCGTATGGAATTGATTGTTGAAAACTAAAAGTAAATAAAAATAAATTTTAAAAAAAGAAAGTGCTATGCAGGTAAAATCACATTTTATTTAATTTTATGGAGTAACAACATTTCTTCATTAATTTTTAATTACTTTATGTGAAAAGTTACTGATACCACATAAAGAAGTAATTTTCATAATGTCACTTACTGAATTCTTATTTAAAAGCAAAAAACAGAAAAGAAAGAAATACTTTGGCATAGCCATATTTACAAAGATTAACATCTTGGGATTTTGTGTGCATGCATTAGTTTCCAAAAGATTTCTCCAGATTGGAACTGGAAAAAGCTGTTAAGCAAGCAAACTGTCAGAGTAGATAGGGCGCCAGGCCTAGAGTCAGAAAGACCTGAGTTCCAATCCAGCCTCAGATACACTGTGTAACCCTAAGCAAGTAACTTAACTCCTTTTTTGCCTGAGTTTCTTCAACCGTAAAATTGGGATAATAAAAAAGCACCTTTTATTGTTGTAAGGTTATTGTAAGGATTAAGTTAGATAATAATTGTAAAGTGCCCAGAACAGTACCTGGTACATAACAAGTACTACATAAATGTTAGCTACTATTACAAATAACATTTAACTGAAGTCTTGCAAATCTAGTCAATAGTGCTTTAAACAGAAAAGGGAAAGAGTTGCCATGTATATTCAAATTAGATACAGTAAAGAGTAGGAAAAATCCACAAGTTTGTAAGACAAAAACTCAAAAAAGGAGGCAATAATAAAAACTCATGGCTTCTGGCATCTATGTACAAGTACATAAGGTATGAGTAACAAAGAAAATGAAATAGAGATTATAATGCAAAGAGGTAGATTTGACCACACAGGTACTGCTGAGATTCTATAAATGGACTATAACTTTGGAAGGGAATGCCTATTATAAAAGAAATAAGATGGTTAAAAGGGAAAAGAGGGTAAGGGGGCACAGAAACATTTTTTTTTTGGTCCAGATATTTCATACCTATAGGGAACTCAATGTCAAAACTCCACCAATATACAGTGGCAACTCATCTTTAATTTGTAATAGAAAATTTTATTCTAAATCTAGTTCTCATAAATAAGAAAGTACCCGTTGCTGGACAGAAATTATTAGAATCTTGAAGACACAAGAACCCATTCCACCTTGAAATTTGTGGTAGAGAAAGAGGAAAAAAAAGTTGAAGATATCTTGATAAGCATCCCAGACTTAAGGAGAACAGATTTCAAAGAAAGAAAACGAATAGTAGGATCCATGGAGGAAGGATAGAAAGCAGTCAAAAATTAAATTCTGAAGACACAAAGAACAATCTCAATGAGAAAAAAAAATGCAAATTATCCTATATACAAAAGGACCTTTTGCCAACCAATTAAATTTTCTAACAGCCATACACAAAAGAGACACAAGGGCAGGGAAGTGAGTATGAGTACTAAGTACACCATTCTACAATTCTATGAGAGTAGAGTCAGAAATATTAAAGCTAAAAATAAGCTGAGGCTAGTGAGAAAAGATAAGGGTAACAAAAATGTTTTTTAAGTTATATTGAGAAAGATGGGTTGCCACAGCCAAAGAATTTTTTAGCAAATGGCCAATGAAGGAATCTGGCCTACCAAAACACTTTGGGTAACTTTGTTGAATTTCCTTTATAAGCTACTGCTAAGTATAAAAGGAGACTTCTTTTTGTTAACTTCGGAATAAACAAGTGTCTTGTCTGTTCCAATATGAACCTACAACAGGTTCATGAAAAGGCAACGCCTGTATCAGGCCCATCCTCTAACACCAGCTAACCACTGATAAGCCTATTCATACTTAGGCTGGACTGATACTTAGAAAGCAGACTAAAATGTATTGTTCTAAGTGACAACAGAAGAGTAGCAGAAAAGGGGAGCCCGTATACTGTCTATAAACTTTAACTTAGTTGTTGATACCCTAAATGTGATTCTTTGTCAAATGATTAAACATATTAGCTGCTGATACCCTAAATGTAAGTTCCTTGTCAAATGATTAAACATATTAGAACTGTATCATACCACTGAACATATTAGAGGACTATTATCATATAAATCTTGATAATCTCTACAAATGAAAACAGAAGCAGAGGCAACTAAATGGAAGGAAAGCCAAACAAAAGAACTGGTAGCTGAACTGCATACTAATGAATAGCCAAAAAAGCACTTAATAAACAGCACACATACAAAAGAAGTCACATTTCTGCCCTCAAGGAGCTTGCACACATACAGGCATAATACGGTGGGCACACCTAAGAATTTTACTCTGCTAAATCAACAAACAACAAGCCCTGGTGGCAGCAGCTTCAGAACTTTTGCTCCACCAATAGTATAGGGCTGGGCACCTGAGTAGGAGAAGATTGAAGAACTCTCCACTGTCATAGGACCCCAGGCAAAGGTAAGCAGACCAGAATTGAGCAGGGCTGCAGATGTGGGAGAAGAGTGACTAACACATGCCCAGTGAGTTTGGTAGGAGAAGGGCAGGGACCATTCCTAGGCAGAGGAGAGAGCTGAAATTTTCAGCTCTTGAGGAATCACAGGGATCAAGAGTATTTGTCTTGACAATGTGGCCCTCAGATAGTGCTTAGAAAACAAGAGTACTAAAAACTTGAGGTCTGAGGCATCACCACCCACTACTCAGGACTAGAACCTGATTATAATAAGCTACTACAAACAGTAACAATAATGAGCAAGCAAAGAAGAAAGAACCCGACCACAGACAGAGAAAGAGAAGATCTGGGTTCATACTCAAGATTCTGATGTTAAAAAAGCCACTCAAAATGAGTGCTTGGAAGAGTTTAAAATGGACTTTAAAAGTTAAATAAGAGAGTCTGAAGAAAAATTAGAAAAAAAAATAATGAGCAATCCAAGAAAACCAAGAAAATTATGAAAAGTCAACTAACTGGAAAAGTGGATCCAAAATCTTAAGAAAATGCCTCCTTAAAAACTAGAACTGGACAAGGGGAAGCTAATGATGTTATAATACACCAGAAAATAATAAAACTAAATCAAAAGTGAAAAAAATAGAAGAGAAAGTGAAATATCTCATGCGGGACCACCAAAGGACTTCCAGCTGCCTGAGAAAAATGTAGGGTTGCCCCTGCGCATTCTACTGTTTGTCATGTGACTAGCAGCAACCAACCATTGTCAGTCTGGCTCTAGTCTAACCTACCTGCAGCCAGAACCTACCGCCAAGCGCTGCAGGTCCAATCTAGGGAATGGATGAAGGAGAAACAACTTAAGAATTGTTGGACTACTTGAACATTATGAAAAAAAAAAGTCTAGATACAATATTACAAGAAATCATGAAGGAAAATTGCCCTGAAGTTCTAAGAAGGGATAAAATAGAAATAGGAGAATTCCATCCATCACTTCCTGAAAGAGATTCCAAGATGAAAACTCACAGGAACATCATAGCCAAGTTTCGAAGCTCCAGATAAAGGGAAAAAATACTAAAAGCAACAAGAAAAAAAACAATTTAAATACTGTGGAGCTACAGTCAGGATAACACAAGTTCTACAACGTCTGCATTAAAAGACCAAAAAGCTTAGAACATTATAAAATAGCGAAAAAGCATGCTAATGAATTGCATATGCAATTAAAAAAATCTAGAAAAACACATTAAGAATCCCCAATTAAACACCAAATTGGAAATCCTAAAAATTAAAGATGAGATTAATAAAACTGAATGTAAGAAAACCACTGAATTAGTAAGTAAAACTAGAAGTTGGTTTTATGAAAAAGAAAGATAAATCATTGGTTAATATTTTTTTAAAAAAGAGAAAACCAAAGCACTACTATTAAAAATTAAAAGGTACATATACTATTAATAAAGATGAAATCAAAGCAACTATAAGGAATTATTTTACCCAATCACAAGCCAATAAATTTAACAATTTAAGTGAAATGGAAAAATATTTACAAAAATATAAACTGCCTAGATTAACAGAAGAAACAGAATAACTAAATAAACCTATTTTAGAGAAAGAAAATGAATATGCCATAAATGAGCTTCCTAAGAAAAAAGCATCAGGACCTTATGGATTTACAAGTGAATTCTACCAAACATTTATTGATCAACTAATTCCAATATTAAATCATTTGAAATAATAGGCAAAGAAGGAGTCCTACCAAACTCACTTTATGAAACAAATAAGGTACTGATACCTAAACCAAGAACAGCAAAAATAAAGAAAAGAAAATTGTAGACCAATTTCATTAATGAATATAGATGCAAACATTTGAAATACTAGCCAGGAAACTACAATATATCACAAAGACTATACATGGTGACCAAGTGGGATTTATACCAGAAATGCAGGGATGGTTTAACACAAGGGAAACTATTAACATAACTGCTTATATCAATAACAAAAGTAACAAAAATCATATATGATTATGTCATCAACAGATAAAGAAAAAGCTTTTGATAAAATACAACGCTCATTCCCATTAAAAACATTTCAAAGCATAGATATAAAGGGACTTTTCCTTAAAATGGTAAGAAGCATCCACCTAAAAGCAAAGCATTATTTGTAATGGGGATAATCTAGATGCCTTCCCAATAAGACCAGGAGTGAAGCAAGGATGCCCATTATCGCCAATATTATATAATATTGTATTAGAAATGCTAGCAATACCATTAAGAGAAGAAAAAGAAACTGAAGGAATCAGATTGGGCAATGAAGTAATAAAACTACCTCTTTTTGTAGACAATATGATGATCTATTTGATAAACCCTAAAGATGCAACTAAAAAGTTAGTGGAAACAATAGTTTTAGCAAAGTGACAGGATACAAAATAAATTCACATAAATCATCAGTATTTCTATATATCACCAAAACCTTGTGTTAGGGGTAGTTAGGTGGCGCAGTAAGAGTTCTGGCCTTAGAGTAAGGAGGGCCTGAGTTCAAATCTGGCCTCAGATACTTGACACTTACAAGCTGTGTGACCCTTAGCAAGTCACTTAATGCCAATTGCCTCACCAAAAAACAAAAAAACAAAAAAAGCTCCCCCCCAAAAAAAAAACACCCTGCATTAAAAGATAGCAAGAGGGGGCAGCTAGGTGGCACACTGGACAGATCACCAGCCCTGGAGTCTGAAGGACCTGAGTTCAAATGTGACCTCAGATACTTGATACTTACTAGCTGTGTGATCCTGGGCAATTCACTTAACCCCAGTGCCTAGTCAAAAAAAAAAAAAGAGAGAGAGAGGCCCCACTTAAAATAACTGTAGACAATATAAAATACCTGGGAATATACCTACCAAAACAAACCCAGGAACTACATGAATATAATTATAAAACACTTTTTATGCAAATAAAATCAGACTTAAACAATTTAGAGAAATATTAATTATTCATGGGTAGGCAGAGCCAATATAATAAAAATGACAATTTTACTTAAGCTAATCTAGTTATTCGATGCCATCCTAATTAAATTGCCAATATTGCATTAGAAATGCTAACAAGACCAGTAAGAAAAGGAAACTGGGGGCAGCTAGGTGGCGCAGTGGATAGAGCACTGGCCCTGGATTCATGAGTTCCTGAGTTCAAATCTGGCCTCACACACATAACACTTACTAGCTGTGTGACCCTGGGCAAGTCACTTAACCCCACTGCCTAGCCAAAAAAAAAAAAATCCAAGAAAAGGAAACTGAAGGAATGAGAATGGGCAATGGAGCAATAAAACTCTCTTTGCAGACAATTTGATAATATACTTGGAAAATCCTAGAGATTCAACTACAGTTAGTAAAAAAATTAATAATTTTAGCAAAGCAGCAAAATATAAAATAAGCTAGTTATTTTATAATACATAAATTACTAGTATTTCTACAGATCACCAAAAAAAAACCCTATAAGAAAAGATAGTGAGAGATATCCCCATTTAAAATAACTACAGACTATATAAAATACCTAGGAGGATACCTACCAAAACAAACCCAGGAACTACATGAACATAATTATAGAACATGTTTTATATAAAATTAGATTAAATAATTGAAAAATATTAATTGTAAATGAGTGGGCAGAGCCAATATAATGAAAATGACAATTCTACCTAAACTAATCTACTTATTCAATATCATCCCAATTAAATTACCAAAAAAAAATTATTGAGCTAGAAAAAAAATAACAAAATTCACTTGGAAGAACAAAAGGTCAAGAATATCAAAAGGAATTAATGAGGAAAAAATGTAAAGGAAAGAGATTTAGCAATATCACATCTTAAACTATACTATAAGGCAGTAATTATCAAAACTATCTGGTACTAAGCAAGATAAATCAATGGAATATAGCAGATATAAAATACACAGTAGCAAATGATTATAGTAACCTTGTGTTTGACAAAAGTAAAGATTTAAGCTTTTGGGATAAGAATTCATTATTTGGTAAAAATTGTTGGGAAAACTGGAAAGCAATGTGGCAGAAACTGGACATAGACTAAAGTCTTACACCATTTACCAACATAAGGTCAAAATGGATATAAGACCTAGATATAAAGGGAGATATAAGAAAATTAGAACATGGAACACATTACCTATCAGATTTATGAAAAGAACAATTTATGAATAAACAAGAGATAAAGAGCATTGTGAGATATAAAATGGATAATTTTGATTACATTAAATTAAAAGCTTTTATACAAATAAAACCAATATAGCTAAGATTAAAAGTTAAGAAAAAAATTGGGGGGAAATTTTTATAGACAGTTTCTCAGGTAAAGTTCTTAGATGAAATTTCTCATATCTCAAATATATAGAGAACTTTTCAAATTTATAAGAATGAGTCATTCCCCAATTGATAAATGGCCAAAGGATATGAATAGGCAGTTTTTTGATAAATAATTTAAAACTATAGTTAAAAAATTATCTAAATCACAATTGATTAGACAAATGCAAATTAAAGCAACTTTTATATATCTCATACCTAGCAGACTGGCTAAAATGTTAAGAGAGGATGTGGAAAATTGGGACGCTAATTCACTGTTGGTAAAACTGTGAACTGATCCAACCATTTTGGAGAACAATCTGGAATAATGCCCAAGAGTTATTAAAAAAAAAAAGTGTACACCATTTGAACCAACAATATCACTTTTAGGTCTGTTTCCCAAGATGACTGGTGGGGGAGGAAAAGAACTTAGATGTTCTAAAATAGTTATAGCAGCTCTCTCTGTGAGGGCAAATAAATGGAAACTGAGGGGATGCCCTTCAATTGGGGAATGGCTAAACAAGTCATGGTATATGATTGTGCTGGAATGCTACTATGCTAAAAGAATCGAACTGGCTGATTTTAGAAAAGACATGGAAAGACTTGCATGAAATAACAGTGAAATGAGCTGAACCAAGAGAATGTTGTACACAGTAACACCAATATTCTTAAAACAACTTTGAACAATTTTAAGGATTAAATACTCAAATCAACTACAAAGAACCTGTGAAGAAAGATGCTATCCACATCCAGAAAAAGAACTGAGGAACAGAAGTATACACATAGTATGGTTTTACATACACATCCATATTTGTCTCTATTAGTAGCCTTCTCTGGGGTGGGGTGGGAAGGGAAGAAGACAAAAATTAAAAGTACACAGCAGAGAACAAGAGAAAGCTTACAAAGAAGCACAGAAATGGGTAGCTTTGAAAACAATGTGTCCTATTACATAGTTTTTCATAAAAGTAAACAGTATGAAATAGAAATTCATGGTCTTATTGAATCTTCTTTTTATGTCATACTATATACATGGAAATATTCTTTTTCTTTTGTCTTTCTGTATTTAAGTTCAAAATGAATAATTTTTTTTTTTTTAAAAAAGCTTAGTTGGCTCTGAGAGACTAAAGGTTCAGGATGCTACTATCATTTCCTGGTCACCAGAGAACAAAACAACCATGAAATGGCCTGCCTTTCTGATGCCTGGCTGGTAGACAATGATGCACAAATCAGAGAAGGGTGCTTCAATCAACTGAATCAACTCAAGGAGTCCTCAACACTTATCAATATTGAGTCTCCATTTCTGGTCACATTTAGGGATTAAATCTCTTAACTGTTGAATGACCTACAAGTGTCTAATTTGTTCCAACAGTGAACCTAAACTACCAGAGGACTGACCTGAGATAAGCCTAGCCCAGAACAGTGTTGTTCCAAGTGTAAGGGAGGGAAGCAAGTAGTGAGGCAGCTGGCTTCAGGTTGATGGATGTTTTTGACTGACTACAAATTCTGAGTCAACAGTATATATGGCAACAAGAAAACAACTTTAAGAGAGGTACGGCATTTAGAAATAAGTTGTTCAACCACGCACTGTATTCTTCCCTGGTCAGGTCACGTCAATTATATCATATTCTGTTTTAGGTACATTTTAAGAGGGCTACTGATAAGCTAGAGAGCCTGCACAGGACACTTGGAGAGAGGAAAAGAGGAATTGAGAGGCACTAGATTTGTTCTACTTGGCCACCAAAGGCAAATTTGGCCTTGCTGTAAATAAAATCTTTCTAACAATCTTAGCTGTGCAAAAATAGAAGAGTCTTATAGCCATGAGTAGAAGGGTTCTGCCACATTTGAAGTCTTTAAGCAAAGGATGAATAACCATATATCAGATTTATTGTAAAGTATATCCTATTCCAGGTAAAGGTCTGACTAAATGAACTCTGTACTATCTTTCAACTCTAAAACTCTGTAATTTTATGATGGTAAAGATAATTGTAAAATATTTGACAAAGTCTACTTTTAGAGATTACTCAAAAAGTTAAATCTCTTTATTTTTCTCCCAGGTGATCTAAGCCATTAGCTAATCAATTCCCCTACCCCAACTCACACATACATACACACAAAAGTGCAGAACAAAGCTCATTACTAAATCTGCTTAAATTACTCTTCACTATTTTCTAATGCAAGAAAAATGTTTCTCTATAGGTCAGAAAATTCCAAGCTCTCCAGATTTCCTCCACAAAAAAGACAAAATAGAACCTGAGGGTGAACGTGGAGCTGCAAAAATAAACAAGAGCTGGGGCAGAAAAGTGGTTCTCCAGAGACTACAGAAGATCAAAAGAAGATGGTTCAGCCTGAGTGAAGAGTAAACACCTCCAGGCTATATCTCCCCAGAAACAACAAACAAGTCCTGGGGGCAGCTGGTTTAGGAGGCAGCCTCAATCTCTGCCACAGGAATTCTCACCTCACAGACAGTGTATGTGTTGGGGGAGTGGAGAGGTTGTGTGTGGAGGTCAGATATCTGAGATGGGGAACACTGAAGAAACTTCTGCTGCTAAGGGATGCCAGGCCCAGCTGCCCAGAAACGATCTGGGCAAGAAAGAACCACAACACTATCAATGAGCGCAGAAGCAGTGGGGCAGAGATGCTGCTGGCTGTGGGCGCTTACAGGACAGCTTTAGTTCTAGGTTTCAGTTCCAGGCCAGAAGGGAGAACTGAAGATTATAGCCACTGGAAGGTCCTCAGGGAGAAAGACTACTTCCAACACAGTATGCCAGGGGCCCTAGCTATGGCTTGGAGGTGCAAAGGAGTGCACAGGTTGGCCCTAAGACGAAGCTCAAAAAATAGCAGTAAGAAGGATCTGAGACCAGCAGTGCCATCTCCCACACCCTAGGACTAGAGGTAATTATAATAACAAGCTGCTTAAAAATTAAAAAATAAAACAAGAATGAACAAGCAAAGGAGAAAGAACCCAACCATGAACAGTTACTATGGGAATAGAGAAGACTGGGGTTTGTCTTCAGAGGAAGACACTGAAGCAAAAAAAAGCCTCTCCTACCCCAAAGAGTAGCATTAAATGGTCAAAAAGACCTGCCCAAAAAGAAATCTTAGAAGAACTCAAAAAACGATTTAAAAATCAACTAAGAGAGATTGAGGGGGGGAAAAAAAACAATCCAAGAAAACCAAGATTATGAAAAGAGTCAATCAATTAGAAAAGGAGATACAGAATCTCAAGAAAACTCCTTGAAAACTAGGATTGGCCAAGGGGAAGCCAAGGACATCATAAGAGACCAGAAAATAAAACAACACAAAGAATGAAAAAATATAAGATAATGTGAAACATCTCATAAGAAAAATAACTGATCTAGAAAACATGAAAACATAAAAACAATTGGACCACCTGAAAGCTACAATGAAAAAAGGAATCTTAATACAATAATACAAGAAATAATTAAAGAAAATTGCCCTAAAGTTTTAGAACAAGAGGGGAAAGTAGAAGCAGAAAAAAATCCACTGATCACCACCTGAAAGAGATCCTAGGATGAAAACCTACAGGAATATCATAGCCAAATCCCAAAACACCTAGGTTAAGGAGAAAATACTACGAGCAACAAGAAAAAAACAATTTGATACTGTGGGGCCACAATTAGAGTTACACAAGACTAAAAGACCACAGGTCTTAGAACGGTATATATCAAAGAGCAAAAGAATCAGTTTTGCAGCCAAAAATATCACACGCAAAGTTAAGTATAATCCTGAAAGAAAAAAAATTAGACATTCAATGAATTGGCAGACTTTCAGTATTTTGTTGCAAAAAGACAAGAACTTAATGGAAAAATATGATATACAAGATCCAGAAGAAATATAAGATAAACATCAAAGACCAATTACAAGGGACTCAATAAAGAAAAACAGTTTACTAATTTTTAACACATGGAAAGGTAAAATATATGCCTAACATTGTTATCAATAATCGGGTAGCTCAAAAGAAAGATTGGGGTAAAGGCTGAGTATGATGTGATTCTGAAAAGCAAAATGATGTAGGAAAAGGTAAAAAAAGTAATTATCTCATACAAATGATGGAACGGGAGGAAGAACTGATAACAGAGAAATCAGATAGAGGAGGAGGGCTGGCAGTGCTGGAACTACTCACAGCAGATCTGAATTAAAGAGAGAACAACATATACATTTGGAAGGGTATAAAAGTCTTATTTATTTATTTGTTTTTTTTTTATAAAGAAATAAGGGCTAGGGAACAGGATGTGGGAAGGGGGCATATAGAAGGGTGTGTAGATTAACAGAAATAGGTTAAGGAGTGAACAATATATATAGCTAGAAGGATATAAAAGTCTTCTAAATTCAGAAAGAAACAAGAGGACAAGGAGATGGGGGGGGAGAGGATACGGGAAGAATTTCGGGGGGGGGGGATAGGTTAAGGAATAGGAGGGCAAGGTACCAACCAGAGGTAAAGCAGAGGAGTGAAGAGGGCTAGGGTAGATAGCATAAGAAGGATAATGAGGAAAAACAAGATGGAGGAAAATAAACAATTATAACTCAGAATGTGAATGGAATGAATTTACCCATAAAATGCAAACTGACAGATTAAAAATTTGAATTCAACAATATGTAGTTTTCAGGAAATGCTACAAAAATGTGAGATATACACAAATATAAAATAAAGGTAAGGAGCAAAATGTATTACGTAAAAAAACCAGGAGGGGCAGCTAGATGGCACAGTGGAGGACCTGAGTTCAAATCTGACCTCAGACCAAACACTTGACACTTACTAGTTGTGTGACCCTGGGCAAGTCACTTAACCCCAATTGCCTTAAAAAAAAATGGGGGCAGCTAGGTGGCACAGTGGATAGAGCACTGGCCCTGAAGTCAGGAGGACCTGAGTTCAAATCCAGCCTCGGACCAAACACTTGACACTTACTAGCTGTGTGACTCTGGGCAAGTCACTTAACCCTAATTGCCTTAAACAAACAACCAAAAAAAAAACGGGTAGTAATCATGATCTCAAAGTTAAGTCTAAAAAAATAACTAATCAAAAGAGAAAAATAGGGAAACTACACTGTATCAATATTTTAGACCATTTAAAATAACCAGACAGTATAAAAAACCTGAGAGGATACCTGCCAAAACAGACACAAGAACTATATGACTATAAACACGGAGTACTTTTTATACAAATAAAGTTAGATCTAAATAACTGATGATATATTTATTGTGCATGGAATAGGTAAAGCCAATATAGTAAGAAAAAGACAATTTTAATTAACTAATCTATTTATGTAATGCCATAGCAATTAAATTACTCAAAAATTATCTGAGTTAGAAAAAAATAATAAAAAAGTTCATTGAGGGGGTGGAGCCAAGATGGCAGAGTAAAAGCAGTGACTTGCTTGAGCTCTCCCCCAAATCCCTCCAAATACCTATAAAAAAAATGGCTCTAAACAAATTCTAAAGCAGCAGAACCCACAAAAAGCCAGAGTGAAACAAATTTCCAGCCCAAGACAACCTGGATGGTTGATCAGAAAGGTATATAGCGCCAGGCAGCGAGAAGAGCTCAGTGCAGAGTGGGCACACAGGCCACAGTGAACCTAAAGCAGGCCTCAGACGACTGAATCGTGGGCAGCTGTGGTGGTTTCCAGACTTCTCAATCCATGAACACCAAAGACAATTTAGAAGATCAGTGGGAAAAGTCTGTGTCTGCAGTAAGAGAGAAGTGCTGGGTGCCCCATTCCCAGAGCTCATCCCCAGGGCGACGGCTGCCTCCTAAGCTTCCAGCCCACAGACTGAGGGGGAATCAAGTAGTTGATCAGAGGAGGATTGCAGGGATCTCTTTGCTGGTGCAGGATTCTCTTGCTTTCCCCGTGCTTGGATCTGGGTCACAGTTCTGGGTGGCAGTTCTGGGGCGCTCCAAGGAGAAGCGCTGGCACAATGGAGCTTGTAGTGACTGTGGAAAGAAAATCCTCCTCACAGTTCCAAGACAGAAAGGAGTGCTTGTGGTCACTCACAGACCACAGCACAGGCCAGGAAAGGAGTAAACACCTCTCCCTTGATAACAGCACCTTGGAAGAACTGAAAATTTACAGGTCCCTAGAAGTATCTCTGAAAATAGCTGTACAAAACGCTGAAGTGTGGGACAGTACATTCTCCACACTGGAAACAGACTCCTACCTTAACAAAGAGTTTATAACTCAAGTAATTGGCAAAGATCATGAGTAAGCAGCACAAAAAGAGTCAGACTATATCATCTTACTTTGGTGACAAAGATGAAAACATACAACCAGAAGAAGACAAGGAAGCCAAAGCTCCTACATCCAAAGCCTCCAAGAAAAATATGAATCGGTCCCAGGCCATGGAAGAGCTCAAAAAGGATTTTGAGAAGCAAGTTAGAGAAGTAGAGGAAAAACTGAGAGTGATACTAAGGGAGACCCAAAAAAAAAATACTGAAGAAAATAATACCTTAAAAAGTAGCCTAACCCAAATGGCAAAAGAGGTCCAAAAAGCCAATGAGGACAAGAATGCCCTAAAAAGCAAAACTGGCCAAATGGAAAAGGAAGTACAAAAGCTTACTGAAAATACTTCCTTAAAAAGTAGAATGAAGCAATTGGAAGCTAGTGACTATGAAAAAAATCAAGGCACTGTAAAACTAATCCAAAAGAATAAAAAAAAGAAGAGAATATGAAATATCTCACTGGAAAAACAACTGACCTGGAAAAGAGATCCAGGAGAGAGAACTTAAAAATGACTGGACTATCTGAAAGCCATGATCAAAAAAAGAGCCTAGACATCATCTTTCCAGAAATTATCAAGGAAAACTGCCCTGATATTTTAGAACCAGAGGGCAAAATAGAAACGGAAAGAATCCACTATCTCCTTCTGAAAGAGATCCCCAAAGGAAAACTCCTGGGAATATTGTAGGCAAATTCCAGAATTCCCAGATCAAGGAGAAAATACTTCAAGCAGCCTGAAAGAAACAATTCAAGTATGTTAGAATAACACACGATTTAGAACCTTCTACATTAAGGGACCGGAGGGCATGGAATATGATATTCCGGAGGGCAAAGGAGATAGGATTACAACCAAGAATCACCTACCCAGCAAAACTGAGTATAATCCTTCAGGGGAAAAAATAGTCATTCAATGAAATAGGGGACTTTCAAATACAAGACTCAAGTGAAACATGGAAGAGGTAAACAGGAAAGAGAAATCATAAGAGACTTATTAAGGCTGAACTGTTTACATTCCTGCATGGAAACATAATATTTGTAACTCATGAGTCCTTTGTCAGTATTAGGGTAGTGGGAGGGAAAAAAAAATTATACATATGCATGGATAGATAGAGGGCACAGGGTGAATTGAAGATGAAGGGAAATAAAATTAAGGGGCAAGAGAGGATTATACTGGGAGAAGGAGAAAGGGCAAGGAGAATGGGGTAAATTATCTCACATGAAATAGACAAGAAAAGGCTTTTCCAGTGGAAGGGAAATGGGGGAAGGTGAGAGGGAATGAGAGAATCTTATTCTCATAGGATTTGCCTTAAAGGAGGGAGTAACATACACAATGGGGTGTGGAAATCTATCTTACCCTACAGGAAAATAAAGGGGGGAAGGGGACAAGAGAGCAGGGGGTTGATAGAGGAGAGGGCAGATTGGGGGAGGGGATAATCAGAAGCAAACACTTCTGAGGAGGGACAGGGTCAAAAGAGAGAATAGAATAAATGGGGGGTAGGATACGATGAAGGGAAATATGTTTTTCACAACATGACTACTATGGAAGTGTTTTACATGACTACACATTCATAACCTATATTGAGATGCTTGCCTTTTCAATGAGGGTGGGTGGGGAGGGAAGAAGGGAGAAAATTTGTAACCCAAAGTTTTAAAAAACACATGCTAAAAATTTTTTTTAAAGTTCATTTGGAAGAACAAAAGGTCAGGAACTTCAAAGAAACCAGGAGTAAAAGATGTAAAGAAAGCAGATTCAGTAGTATCAGACTTTAAACCATATTATAAGGTAAGAGTATTGCTGAAGTGTAAAATGGGTAACTTTGATTTTAAATTAAAATTTTCTTGTATAAATAAAATCTATGCAGCAAAGAATATAAGGAATGCGGAAAATTGGGGGAAAAAAACTTTCACAGACAGTCTCTCAGAATGTGTTTGGGTTGGGAGACTGCTGTGGTATAGGAAACGATGAGCCAGTTGATTTGGAAAAACATAAAGATTTAGGCATATGAAGGAAAACACTATCCACCTTCAGAGAGACAGATGACAAGTTAAAAAAAGTAAAAATAGCAGTCTTACATATATGTATAAGTGTATGTTTATAGATACCTATATATATGTATGTGTGTATATATGTGCAGTGTGTGTATATATGTATATAGATGTGTATATCTATATACACATCTATATACATATATAGATATGTATATCTATGTCTATCTTTCAGATATATAGATATATCTTCAATTAATTGAGGGGGGAGATAAAGTAAAAAGTGCACAGCAAAGATCAAAAGAAAACTTTCAAGGAAAAGATGGGCAGCTTTGAAAACAATGTGTAGTATTTATTATGTAGGTTTTCTTGAAATGGAAATGTATTGCTTTGTATTGAATCCTCTCATGTTCTGCTGTGTACATGGCAATTTTTTTCCTTATTTTTTATTTGTTTAAAACAAATTTAAAAACTTTTTTAAAAAGAAAGAAAAATGTTTATCCTCAATGGAAATAACAAACATGACTACTGGTAGAACGAAAGACTGTTCTAACCATCTTGAAAAGCAATTTGGAATTATGCCAATAAAAGTGACAAAGTGCCAAGAAAGTAGACCCAGAGCTCATCGATAAGCATATACTTCTAGGAGGTTTAAGATAGAAAGGTCCCATAGACACAAAAATATTTATTGTAGCACTTTTGTAGTGGCAAATAACTGGAGAAAAAGTTGACATTTCCTGACTACAGAAAATGGCTAAATAACTGTGCATGTATTCGTGTTTACACATAGATGTAAATAAACATAGACGTAGATATGGCTTCCAAGACTGAAACTGGCACCCACCGGCTATGAAACCCTGGGCCTGTCACTTAGCCTCTCGATGCCCAAGGATTGTCTAAGCAAGGTGCAAAGGTGCCAAAAGGTATAGGGAGATTTTCCTCTTTGTATCTAAAGAGCCTAATTAAGCTACTTTTAATCTTCAATCTCCTTATGCCAATTAACTCACAGGAAATAAAAGGAGCAGATCAAGATAAACAATGTGCACAATGACAACAATATAAATGCAAAAAATAACAGCAATAAAAAATCAAAACTGATTACAGGGATTAAGCCTGCCACCAAAAAAAGATACATAAATTCACTTGACTTTCTTCTTAGAAATGAAGAGGGCTAAGTACTGTTGCACTTGTTTGTTCTTTGTATTAAAGAATAACTCTCTGAGAAGGGTAAGGGATTTACTGAGAGTGAAGGTTAAAAAAGACAACCAAAAACAATGTTTAAAGAAAAAAGAAAAAGAGTAAGCATGTTTAAAAAAGCCTCTTAAGGGAGCTTAACAAAGTCATTTGTTCCATACAAAAGCTAATGGGTAAAAAAGTTTAAAAAATGTAAAAAAAATAAAAAAGCTAATGACTTAAATTTAAGATGCAACTATCAGTATCCTAATTTAGCCAGCTATTCATCATTTGTATGGGAGCAGGGAAGGTTGTTGCCAAGTTAACACACACTTGTCTGCCCCTGTTCATCTTTCCCCAATTCTACTTCCTTTCTCCTTCAAAGTGTGGATTTACTAAAGGTAAACTAAGGTAATTACACTAAGCAGGCTCGTATAGGAGAAATAAGGGGAGGGACATTTTTGTTTTCAATTCAGTGAGCTGAGGTTACTAAACCTAACAAACATTAAAAGTTGCTTTTAAAAAATGTAACTTAAAAAGCTTGAAAGGAAAAACTGTTGAGTTTTAAAACAAACAGTAATTGCAAATACCACCTTTCAAACAGGACTGCCGACAACACACATACACCTTCACAGAGGCTTCTCACTGTAATGTGTCAGTTTAGTGATACTACTTCAAGTTTAAATTGTCTATGTCACTTAACAAAGATAAAGGAAGACATGCTCTGTAACCACGAGTTAGTTATTTTTTCAGGAAATGGAATAAAATTAGAGTTAACAGGAAAACAAAAATTAAATGCTTATATAATTTCATTTTAAAATAAGTCAACAAGGAGTAAAAATATTTGATAATACTAGACTGAATTAATTAATCTTTATTGTCTTTAATGTGGAGAATTACCTAAATTTTACTACTGAAAAAATTAACAGTATATAACAACCCCTTCCCTCCCTCCAAAAAAAAAAATCCACAGGGAAACTAGAATTAGAACTCTTTAAGTTTTCTTTCTTGCTTCACAGGTTCATACTCTTTTAATTAGGTATTTTTATCTATTATCAGTTTGTCAAGTTTCTTGATATTTGTCTTTTTGAAAGAACATTGTTCAGTCCTTTTTTTAGTCATGTCCCCATTTGGGGTTTTTTGGCAGACACTGGAGTGGTTGGTCATTTCTTTCTCCAGCTCATTTTATAGATAAGGAACCTCAGGCAAACAAAGTTAAGTGACTTGCCCAGGGTCACCCAGTTAGTAAGTGTCTAAGGCCAGACATGAACTCAGAAAAATGAGTGTGCCAGACTCCAGGCCAGGCACTTAGTCACCAGCTGCCTCAATAAATTTGAAGTGCTTGGAAAACCTACATAACTATATTCACTACATAAACGTCAAATATTAAATAAAATATTTTCAAACAGTTTTGTAAATCAGGTTCATTATTGCACAGGTATCATTTCACCTTCACAGTAATGTTAAAGTTTGCAGAGCAGCTTGAAAGTTTTTCTCCTTATCAAAAGTATTACTAAATGATTCTTTGTGGTCCACAAACTTCAAGTGTCATAGAATTAGAAGGAGGATGTTTTAATCACTTCACCTAATAACCTCATTAATTTACCACATTTTCCACTTCCAAAGAAAATTACTGTTGCAAGAGGTGGGGAGTGGGGAATTCTCCCAATTCACTTGCCATTAATTTCTAAAATACTTTGTATCTTGATACTTGCACACCAAAGGAATAAGCCTTCAAAAGAAAATCGATTATTTCAGTTTATGTGTAGCAACTTTACCGTATTTGAATAAAGGGTCGATTTCAAAACTTGTCAATTTTATAACACCACAGAATGGAGCGCCTCATAGCTACAAAGTGAAGTACAGCAAGAACTTCCCACTCCACAAGTACTAACAAAACCCAAACACAATTCAAAGCTGACGAGACAAAAATCAACCCCAACAGATTAAGGATCCCCAGTACTTTCTGTGGCCTCATTTTGATTTTTAAAGCAAAAAATAAAACAAACCACCATCAATTAGTTCCAATAACCCCTTTCCTTTATATATCCTTTAGAAATGGGCTTCGGACACTAATACAGACCATGTGTTTAGTTACTTAAAACCATAATGATCTTGGCACAGGTGCCAAGTGGAGAGACAGGCCTTCATGTTCGACCCCTAAGCTACCTGCCTCCAGAGTCGACAAAGTGCAACCACGTGGAATGTGAGATACTGGACTCTGTTCAATCTTTATCGATAAGTACAGAAATCATTAAGTCACTGATCTTGATAAGGGGCAAAGCGCACAAGCAGGAGTTGTCAGACCGAGTAAAGACAGCCATCCCCTGGTACAGAGGGGAGCAGACCATAGGACAGCGCAGGCTTCCCCGACACCCGGGCGCAGGTCGGAGCCTCTTCCGCACCCCCAGAGGCGGACCTCGGACCTCGCTCTCCATCAGCCTAAGGCAAAAAGGGAAGCTGCCAACAGCTGGGTCTAGTCCAGCTGTGCCGGCCGCGAACCCCCACCCACACACACACAACCCTACCTTCCCGGTGCGCCCTCTCCCTCCCACTTCTCCTCGCTCACCTGCTGGAAGGCGCCCTCCCGCCGGGGGTTCTTGGGGTGGTCGAAGTGGCCTCGGTCCAGCATCAGGTACAGGGAGAAGATGACCACGCAAAAGATTGCGCTGCCGAACACGGTGAACTGGCGGCTCAACTTCATTTTCCACAGGAAGAGCCTCCGAGCCTGCAGACTGACAAACGCCGCTCTTCTCTCCCCAGGCACAGCACAGGGAAATGACGGGGTGCAGGGTAGAGGGCGGGGAGCCGGGGGCAGCCCACCCGGCCGCCCGCACGTCCAGCTGCTCCAGCTGCTGCCTCCACCACGTTGCCAGCTCCCAGCCAGGGATCAGGGATCAAGGTCCCCCCGCCTTTGGCGCAAAGCCCGCTCACGCCCCTCTCCCCTTCTCCGTCCACTTCCCTCCTCCCCTCGGAGACCGGGCCGGGAAAGGGCGACCGCTGGGCTTGGGCGTCCAGGCGCCCGGACGGAGCGGGGCGAGGGCGCGGACAGCAGCCGTGCGCGGCCGGACGTCCTGCTCCGGGGGCCCGTCCCAATCGGAAGGAAAAGTTTTCGTGGCCCGGGCCCAGCTGGGCGGAGGGCGAGCGTTTCCCCACTGCCCCCAGGGGCGGAGCCACGACGGGAAGAGGCCGGGAAGCCGGGGCACCCGACGCGCCGCCTAAGCCGGGGACTCGCAGCCCGCAGGAGCTCGTCCCCCCCGCGCCGTCCCCGCCACCCCCGCCCGCTGCTCTTCCTGCCCCGGCCGAGGCTTCGGCGGGAGGTGGAGCCTTCGGCCGAGCCCCAGAAGGCGTCCGGAGCCGAGCGGAGCGGGACCCCAGGCCGCCGGCTCGCCCCCGCCCCGCCGCCCCGCCTCCTGCTTCTCCCGAGGGGGTGGGGACGTGGAGCGGGGCGGGCGGCCCCGGCGGGACGGAGAGCGGAGAGGAGGAGGAAGAGGAAGGAAGGGGGGTGGAGGTGGTCCTGGCGTGACTCTCCCGCAGAGAAGCCCGCCGCCTCTGCCGAAGCAAGCCGCCCCCACCAGCACCGGGAGGAGCCCCGTGTCCTACGGCGCGAACGCCCCGCGGCAGACACGGGGAGGGGTGGTGGCGGCGGCCGAGGCAGCGGCGGTTCCCGCAGAGCCAGCCGAAGCAGGCGGTTCGGGCAGCGCCAGCGGCTGGAGAGCAGAGCAGCGCGCCCCGCCCCCTTCCCCTACGCACGGGGAAGAAATGGGAAAGGACCCCGCCCCGCGGAGACCAATCAGAGCCCGCCGGGGGCCGGGCTCGGCCCCCGTCTCCCCCTCCCCACCCCCACCCCGGCTTCTTCCCCCGCCTCTGCTCCCCTAGCGAAGCTCCGACTTTCGGGGAGACTTCTGATGGCCTTTGTGAAGGAAGAAGGAAATGTAACGGAAGGCTTAGAAGATGCCCTTCTGCAGCTGCTGCTGCAGCCGTCGCCGCTTGACTTCCCTCCCCGGGTTTCTGACCTTGGCTTTCCGGCCTGCCTTGCTCATTGGAAGGGAACTTGCTGATGAGGGTGGGTGGTTAGAGGAGAAGGGACGCGTCTGGAGGTTCATTCTGCTAAGATTCACTGATCTTTTCTCCTCCAGGGTATGCATGCCTTGCCACCCCTCAGCACTTCGTTGGCTTGCGGCAAAGGGGGGGGAAGGGGGCTTTGAACAAACCAAACTGTGTTTCCCCACCTTCGCCTCCACCTACACACTCACACCTACTACACGTTTTTAGAAAACATGCTCCACAGCTCGAACAGAGCCTAGCTGCACTTGCAGCTTCTTACAGATGCACCAAGGGATGGCTGCTAGGAGCATCCTTCTATGAATTAGAAAAGTGACACTATGCCCCAGTTTTTTTTGTCTATACAGGACAGTATTTCTTATTGTTGGCCCTCTAGCAGGATCAGGATTAAACATTACAGTGTTACAAAATTAACTCAGATAGTAAGGACCAAATCCCAAGGGGATGTCCTTCATGCTACAAACAAAAATGCTTTGGTTAACAGGCATATACCCTTTCGATTATCTACAGTACTGTCCAAATTTCTTTCCTCATACTACAAAAGTTGCATTAAAATATAGGTTAATTAATTTTTTTAAAATAGAATAATCTACCTGAAGCAATACCCAGAGCTCTTCACATTTTTTTTAACCATCCCTGTGATTTCATTGTATAACGAACTTCTGGTGAAGAATCGCTCTCATGCACATCGGCAGTTGCTGAGCAAAACATAGTCTAAAGGCTAAGTGACTTGCCCATACTAAGAGGCAGAACTTGAGGCTGACTTACCCACTATGCTTTTCAGGATTTAGTCACTTGAAGCTCATTAATCACCATCAAAAATGTAAGGAAATAAGTACTAAGGACAGTGGGCTTAGATGGCCAATTTGATAGAACATAATTTAGTTAAGGCAATGCTATTAAGCAAAGAGGGTTTTTCAAGATGGTGAAGACTTCAGAATGTTTGAAGATACTAGGGAAGCAGCTAACGAAGAGGGAGAAATTGATGATTCTGGTGACAAGGAATAAAATGAATGAGCAAGAAGCTAATCTTGAGAGAAAAGAGGAATATCTCATGTGAGAACAATGTGTGAGGAAGCTCCCCCCAAATTTTTTGGATCTCAGTGAAGTAGGAGGTGGGATCATCTGCTAAGAATGCTAACAGAGGGTGGTGGATTTGAAGGCATGAAAACAGACAATTTATAATTATTGGTGGGGGGAATTTACAGTACTATATGGGGGCCCAGTGGATAGCATGCTGGGTCTAGGGTCAGGAAGACTCACCTTCCTGAGTTCAAATTTGGCCTTAAACACTAGCTGTGTGACACCAGACAAGTCACTTAACCCTCTTTGTCCCAGTTTCCTCAACTGTAAATGAGTTGGAGAAAGAAATGGCAAACCACTCCAGTATCTTTGCCAAGAAAACTCCAAATGGGGTCTCAATGAGTCAGATGCAACTGAACCAAAACAAATGCAGTACTAAGGAATCAACCGGGAGAATAAAAGAACTGCCAGATAGCATTTTATAGCAGATCATAGAACTCTGGTGTGTCCTGTCTTGTGCTTTCATAGGTCTTGTGACAAATTGCATATCTGTCATCTAGCAGCACTTCTTAAACTGTGGGTCGAGATGGGGTCACGAAAAATTTGGCAACAGTAAAAGGTTTCTGACTGTGCAATGACCAAAAATTAATTCAAAATCAAACGGGTAATGAATCCAAGGTGTTTCTGGCAGCCCTTGCTTGTGTTGCAGTTGGGCAACTTCACTGCAGCCTTGGTTCTGAACACAAAGCTTGTGCACTTTGCACTGCACATGCCCTTAGGCCACACAAGGCCAATGAACCACTTCCAAACTGGGAATAGGAGTCACAAGAGGAAAAAGTTTAAGAAGCCATGATCTAAAGACCAAGCTAGTCATAGTCTACCAGAAGGTGGACCACCAAGTGATGATTTTTTTTTTAAATCACAGCTCATGAAGAGAAAACCTGGTAGATTTAGAGTAAGGAAAAACCAAGGTTTGAATCATGATTCCACTACATACTAGCAGTGCAAACATGACCAAATTATTTAATTTGTCCAAATGTCAGTTTCCTCCTCTAAAATAAGGCTAATGATATTTGTAATACTTACCATTATACCTACCAAATAAGATTTTATATATAAAGCATACAGAATATATACATATAGTATATGTAATGTATGTATATGTACATATGTGTATATATATATGTATACATATACACTTTTTTTGGTTCTATACTTCAAAATCATGCCCTCTATTATATTTCATCCTGGAACATCCCTTGGAACATTCCTCCCCAAGGCTCATCCCTCCTTCCATTAGTGAGTTCCTCCTGGAACCTACATTTTGTAAAAGGGCCCAATCTGACCTGCCTAAGTCTCCCCAAACCCAATACACACTTTCTGGTTTTCAAAATCATGCCACAAACACCATTCCCATTCCCCCTTTTCATCTCTCTTTTATGTGTCTCCCTTACTGCTTCTTGGAGGCAGGAACTTTGTTTTTGCTTGTATTTGTATCACCAACTCCTGGCACAAATCAAGTGCTTAAAAAGTACTTGTTGCCTTCTTTCCTTTTTGAAGGGAGGCTTTAAACAAGAGACTCTGACACAAAATTCATAGCTAACTAACATGACACTCACTGGGTCCCGGTCTTAATGTTTGGGGAAAACAGCCTGTGAGCCCAGTTTCCTTGACTGCCTTTTGTTTGACACTTAAAACTACCTCACTGGAATTCTTGAAGTTAACGATGCATAAGGAAAACAGGATGTTTTAGTAAGTGTTCATGGTTTAATGTAAACTGGGAAAGCAGAAATTTCCCTTTTGCTTATAATGTAAAGTTGCTGTCAAATCCTGCTGTAACTTAGAATTTTATGTATACTTCCGGAGCCCTATCTTCTCAATGGCTTAATTTCCAAATTAATTTTACAGGATCAGCCTGTACTAGCTATGTAAATCTGAAAAATTTAAAGAGAGCTGAGGAAAAGTCAGAACAAAAGATTAAATTAAAAATTAAAGCAATGTGTGGAGATGCAAAGATTATGTACTTACATTTATATCTATATATTTAATATTTATGCAATTACAAAGAATTTTGATCAGAAGAATAATCTATGGGTCATGAGAAACTGTAACTCTTACATTAGATTCCTTTCGCCCTTTTGTAAGGTTTGTTGGCCTTGACAATGGCTGTGAGATGCTATATGATAAAGACATTTCCTTTTGTCTATAAATGATACTTCTTCCTTAAAAAATGATGTAATTTCTTTTTTGTTTATTTTCTTTGGCTAATTTTTTCCCTAGTACATTCTGATCATCCTTGAAAGTATTTGGCTTTCAGGGTTTGGTTTTGTTATTTTCAGGTGCTACTGCCCTGATGTGTTTTCTATCAGTTGAAATTTACAGGCACATTTGCCTACCTTATAGAACAATGAGCCACAAGGCTTTCCTAAGGAGAAGTTTCCACAGGTGTCTGCAATCTTTCTCTCAATTTTTTTTGCTCTTACATATGTGTATGTATATGTATATATACACATAAAACTCAGATAAGAAGCCATACACACCCTCCTCCAATTCTTATTTTTGCTTATTGGGCTGAATCCTCATATTAGATACCCTTCTCTAGCAGTAAGGGATTTACATCACTTATTTTAGTCGCTAGTTAGCTATGTCTGTAATGATTTAACTAAAGCATTGGATAAAACTAATATTTTTGCATCTATGTCCATATCAAGTAGAGTACAGAAAAATGTTTTCCTACCGTGAGCCTTAAGCCCACAAGAAAAAAAAAAGGTAATTTGAGTGCAGCATCAAATAAAAAGTTATTTAATTTCACTTTATTTGGTTTTTGCAAGGAGAAAAATCCAAAATGTTTAACTCACCTATTTCATTGTGTGGCAGCTGTACTGATACCATGATCAGCAAAAAAAAAAAAAAAAAAATCAAATGTTCCTTTAATAATTTTGTAAAAAGCAGGAAAAATTGTGAAGAACCCCAAATAATACCGTTACTTTCCTTAGTGATATACCAGCACCCACTTAATCTCCTTGCCAAGTAGAGACATGGTAGCCAAGGGCAGTGGCTTAGGATGTAATCACACTTGAAAATCATTAGGGTTAGGGATAGGAATAGGTACTATATCTATGACTTTTCTGGTAAAAGGAACTCCTGAATAAGGACACTCTATTCCAAGTATTCTTAATCTGGGGTCAGTGAGCTGCTTAATAACTGTATTTTAATATATTTGGAGTTTTTATAATGATATGATTTTTTTTTGCATTTAAAAATATTATTTTGAGGAGTACATAGGCTTCTGCAAATTGCCAAAGGGTTCTATGACACAAAAATTGCCCAGAAATTTACAATCGTAGAGAATTGCCTGAAGTATTATTTAGTTACTTGCCCAGAGTTAGATTGTATGTGTTGGAGAGAAAAGATTGCAAAGCGTTTGTATTCTCAGTGTTTACTAAAAAGCTTTGAACGTAGTAAATGCTTAATAAGTGTCTTATCTATTTGTTCATGTATTTATTACAGAGAATGATAGAATATCAGCAGACTAATCACATAAAAAATGTAAAAAGCAGTTGAGGGGAAAATAAGAGATAACTTGATAAGAGACCCAGCTAACATCACCCCCAAAAATTTTATAAATAAAACTAAAAAAAAGAAGCATTAAACAAAGCAGATCTTCCAGCATTTCAATAGCACTCTATTCAAATCAGCCTGTGTTACAACTACTGCATTTTCATTCCACAGGTCTCAGTACTTACGCAGTATGGTATCCATGATGAAACTATGAGAAGCAGATTTTCGAAATGATTTCCTACAGTAATCACATGATTGAGAGGTGTAGAGAATATAAGATACCACTGCTTTTATTTTTTTATATTGATTGCAGCGAAGCATTTGATTGAGAAGAACAAAATGAAGGCTTTAAGATGCTCCTTAAGATTTGTCTCCCTCATAAAATATTACTTAGCAGCTGTGACCCAAAGAGACCACATTGAAAGGCACCAAAAAGGAGGAACATATGTGCTCAGCAAAGGCAAATATTATGTAGGCTATCCTGGGCAAAGTCCAAAAGAAGAAAAACTTTTTGTATACAGAGAGGTTCTGTCAAGTTAAATCAACCAACATTTACTAAAGTATCTTACTATGTATCAGGAACCATGCTAAAAGCACTTTAGCTTTTGCTATAGTGTAGATGATGGTAATGAGGTCTACAATACTAGAGGTCCTCTTCAGTTAGAACCTTGGCCACTCAAAATAAATTAGTCATAAGGAAAAACAAAAGGGATGATAATTGCATATTGCCTAGATTTTAACATGCATTTAGATGAGCAAATCATTAAGTCCAAAAATATGAACAGTTTGGAAAGGTACAGATGGACCCAAAATTAATTAGAAGGTCAGGATATATCATATTTAGGAAACTGAGAAATTGCCAAATTCTGGAATGATAATTTTGGAATTATAATAAGATCCTTAGCCTATCTCATCCGACCTGTATTCAAAATGAATTCCTATTATACCAAGTAGCACATGGTGTGCTTGAAGACCTCCATTGAGAGAAACCCCCTGAGGCAGCCTATTGCACTTTTGGACTGATGAGGCCTGTAGGTTTAGGGGTGCTGGAACCCCAAAATCATGACATACGGGTCCTGTCTGAAAGAATTCAGCTGAAGTCTTACAGCCAAAGACAAGGTTTATTAAAGATCTGCCATATTGGCCAGACCCTTAAAAAATCTGAAGTTCAGTGAGCTATTGGCTAGATTTTAAGAATCTGAGCACCTTAATGGAGACAAATGGACCTTACATACAGAAAGACTGTGGGAGGGATCTAGGAAGGATCTTGATGGGAGTGACTGGTAGGTTGAGAATGAGGTATAGATATGGTCAAGGGTGGGAAGTAGCCAGGGGCCATAGGGAGGTAAAATAATGGAGGGCCAGGCTAGGTTAAGAGTATCAGAGAATTGGAGATTAGGTTTAAGCAATGATAATGAAAGGCCAGTCAATAGGATTATAGCCTCTGGGGAATACCAAAGACCTCCTTGATCAAGTGGGAGAATTCAAGGAGAATCCTTTTGACAAATGGGACTTGGAATTCTTTTTGGGGTAAGTGGTTTCCGCTTGGGTGCACCCCATCAGGACAATTCAAGATTTTTATGAGATTTTTCCTGACATTAAAGCCTAAATTTGTGTTTTTATAACTCCTACCCATTTCTCTGGATACTGCCCATGATGCCAAACAGAATAAGGTCTCTTACACAGAAAAACCCTTTAAATATTTGTAGGTAGTTATCAGTTTCCCATTGAGTCTTCGCTTCTTCAAATTAAACATCCCATATGACATGAAATCAAGGCCTCTTATAATTTTGACTGCCCTCCTCTGGATATTTCCTGGCTTAATGATGTCCTTAAACTGTGGCCCCAAGAATTGAACCCAATAGACTAGACCTGTCTTGATCATAACTGATGGGTATGGGCCCAAGCCGGGACCTTTGCCCCTCACCCCCAAAAGAATTTGGGTCCCATTTGTCTAAGGGCCCCAGAAAATCCTGGAACTTTCCTTGAACTCACTTACTTGGTCAAGGAAGTCTTAAGTAGTTGCCTCAACTGGCCTTCCCTTATGGCCTAGGCACAATCTCCCAATTCTTTGTTACCCTAATTAAACCTAGCCCTCCATTGTCTATTCCCAGATGGCCCATTCAACCTTGCAGTCACTCCCATCCAGATCCTCCCTATACCTTCCAGTCACCCCAGCTTACTACCCACTCCTATCAAGATACCTCTTCTCCCACACCTTCCTCCAGTCACCCCAAAGTATTTGGTCACTCCTAGATCCCTCCCATAGTCTTTCTGTTGATAAGATCCATCCTGGCCAACATTTAGGGGGTGAGACTTCCTCATGTTTATTGGTCCTTGTGAGTGTCACAAATGTTCAGATTCCTTAAGAGGCTGGCCTATAAGGCTCATCTTTAATAAACCTTGTCTTTGGCTGAAAGGCTTGGGTCGAATTCTTTTAGACAGGACCCATGTATCATGATTTTGGGGTCCCAGCACCCCTAACATCTAAACCTCAACAATAACCAAATACAAAGTGATTTATCTCCTTGTTCCTGGAGCCTATACTTAATGTAGCCCCAAATTGCTTTGGTTTTTTTGACTGCCCCAACTATCATGCTACTAACTCATATTGAGTTTGTAGTCTTTAAAACTCCAGACCTTTTTTCAGACAAACTGGAATCTTACAACCTGTCCCCCATTCTCCACTTATGAAGTTAATTTTTAAGTGAAAGACTCTCCCTTTAATCTCATTGAATTTAATCTCATTAGATTCAACCTACCCCTTCAAAATCTTTTTTGAATCCAGACTTATCTTAGGATTTAGCCATCCTCCCAGCTTTGTGCCATCTGCACATTTGATAAGCCATCATTATAACCATCCAATCAATTGATATAGATATCAAGCAACAGAGGACCAAGCACAAATTCTGTATTTTCTGTCTTCTAGTCCTGAACAATCTTTTCCATTCTCCATAATCATTTATAATAAGAGACTGATATGATTAGTGGTTCACTATTCATATCCACTAGTACTTTCAGTACTCAATGGAAGTAGTTTATCAGGGCCACATGACAAATTCATCAAGAACAAATAGATGCTCTATTACTAGCTTAACAGAGACTGGCATATATGCAGTCTGGCCTCTGATGGCATCTCTCCACGTGAAGGTGCTGAGGAGCCTATTTTCCAGAGAGTTATAATATGGAATGGGATTGGAGCCACTTTGGAACATTTCTATGCATTTTGTAACTGATTTCAGTCTGCAGGCTCTTTAATTGAGTGTGGAGACATTCAAAAATCCTCCAATCAACTCACTCATCCTCTTCAGTTGTGCCCTTGTGGTTTAATTCCTTCACAGACAGCATCCAGTAAGAGACAAGATCTTGAAGAGTCTTCTTCTCTCTGAGGCCATATGGTCCCATGAAATAGACTTTAATCCTTGATTTAGTCTTTTCTGTTCTCAATACAAATTCAAATCTCTGTCCTTATGAGTTTCAAAGGGTTTGGGGTTTTCAGAATTGGTGCACTGAAGGGCAATGAGTTACCTTCAGGAATGACCTTCAGGAGATAGCTCGATGGTACCTAGCTCAATTGAGACAAGAATTCATCTGGTAGTTGTACTACGTATTGCGAAAATACTCCTGAGTCTACCAAGTCTGTTTTCCATGAGTTATGTTACTACACAGATGTAGAGGGCGCAGAGTAAGCCTGTTGGCTTTACCTTCATGCTCAGAAGCCTTCAGTAAGCCAAAACTCTTGTTCATTCCCAGACCCCTTTGCTGGTGTTCCCTGACTGAACTTGCTGAGCTGTCCACCTCAAACCAATTTAAACTAGTGTTGTAGTCAACCATTGCTGCAAAACATCCTGCTTCTGTGTCCCATCTGTTCCTGGAAAGAACTGTCTGTTCTCCACCATAACCCCCTCCTTTGTGGTTTTCAAGCATAAATTGCCCCTGCCCCTGCTGGACTGTGGGCTCCATTGTACCTTTGGATTTGGGGCCCCAATATTAATGTCTTTCTCTTTTAATAAATAATTTGTTTGTACTCAACTAGAACTCCTCTATATTTGAGGGGTGGATTTTTTTCTCATTGACAATATGGACATGAACTTGGTGGAACCAATGATATTTAAAAACTAAGCTAAGTTTGATCCCACTGTCCCCAGAAATTAAAGTGGAGTAAAGGATACTGTGTCCCCAAGGTGTTGGGGCAAGATGTTTTTACTTTTGTTCTGGTTTATATTTTTGAAGTAAATATCCCTTTGTAAAAGCTATTTGATGTTAAAGCAGTTAAATGGAACTGGGAAGCTAGTCCTTGGCACCTACAAGTGAGGGGAACATTGCTAATAGAGGCTCAAACTTACAGCATTTAGAGAAGAGAAATTCCCCAAACCTTTCAGAGCAATCTGGAACCCTCTCAGGGAGATGTAGCTGACCTCACTCTGGGAGAGTGAAGCCAAAGAATCCTTGCTATACTATCTAAATTCTTGGGAATCAACTCTCTGTTGCCCATTTTTGTCTGAACATATCCAGTGAAAACATCATTCTCCTTGTCACAGAAGGAGGGAAAAAACCATATAAGAACCAAGAATCACAGTGCCTTCTGTCTATGCTTGGTGATCATTGTCCTTCCATTTCCCAGTTCTGATAGAGTTATTGGGAGCCTGCCTTCTTCTCTTGGGAACTGCCTGTTTATATCCTTTGGCCATTTATATTCTAGAGAAAATCTCTTGTTATTACATGTTTAAAGCAGTTCCCTATATATATATTAGATATCAAAGAAATTTGCTTTTCCTTTCTATTTCTAACTGTGTTTATTTTGTTTGTGTGAAAACTTTTCAATTTTATGTATTCAAAATTGCCCTTTTTATCTCCCACGATTTTCTCAAGTCCTTGTTTCATCCATAATTCTTTCTCCATCTAATTAGTTTATGATCTGACTTTTTACATCTACATTATATATTCTTTTGGAGCTTATGTATGTATTGTGAGATTTTGGTTTAAATTTGATTCCTGCCAGACTATTTCAGTTTTTCTAGTAGTTTTTGTCAAATATCAAGTCCTCACCACTGTAGTTAGAATCCTCCGATTTATGGAACACATCAATTACAGCTGGGTTTTATGTACTTAATTTGTTATCCAGAGTAACTTTTCTGTTTTTCAACAAGTATCAAATGGCTTTGATGATTACTACTTTATAGTATATTTTAAGACCTGGTATTGCTGAGGCCCTGTCCACCCCCCTTTTTTTCCTTTATTTCTCTTGAATTTTTTGACATTTTCTTCCTCCAGATGAATTTTGTTATCAATTTTTCTAGCTCTTCTCTGATTTTTTTTTCAAGTGAGGAAGAACTTCTGTAATCTTCCAGGTGAGAAGAAAGGAAATGGTTGTAGTTACCTTATCTCCTATCCCAGCTTCCAGTATATCCCTGAGTATATACCTATTTCTGTTGTATTTATTATTTCTTAATATCAGGTGAATGACTATCTAGAAATGGAGTAGAAGAGTTTATGACCTTGGGAGCTTCAAAAGATTGAAGAGCCAGAGTCAGCAGAGATGCCCTGAGCCAGTATTAGCAATGGTTAAAATCCAGTGAGGACCAGTCCTGAGGAGTAACCTATATGACCTGGCCTAGAAGTGACTTGATCACTTGACTGGGTTGCCAAGTTCTGCATGACTGAGCTAGAGAATTACTCATTCATTGATGATGTCACACCCTGTGTGTTAGAACCAACATTTTCCTGAGGCAGCCTCCTTGACTTCCCTCATACAGCATCAACCACCCTGCCATTACCCCACAAACACACACACACCCTGTCCCCAATGCAGGCTACACACAGAGAGAGTCCCCTGAGGAAAGTAGGACAAAACTGTGTACATGCATATGGGTGAATGCACACATGTGAATGTGTAAAGGAAGAATACATCCTTAAATTTGGGTGGATTATTTTATGACTTCTGTCTTTACTATATAGCTGATACATAGTTGATATCCCTTTGTAAAAGCTAATTGATATGAAGTGGCTAATTGATATTGGGATAGGGAGGGACACATAGTATACCAGATGGGTACTGATGAGCCATCATATTAGAAGCTACAACCCTTCAGGTTACCCTTAGAATCCTCAGGAGAGTAGCTATCTTCACTCTGGGAGTCCAATTTGTCCATGTGATTTGGAAATTGAGAGAAGCCTAGAGTAGGTGAGATCTCTCTTAAAAAAAAAAACAACAACAACCAAACTTGTCCTAATTTGAGTTCTTTCTATGCAATGCAGTTAATAATCTTAGCTAAAAGGAACAATTAAAATTCTAAGCACCGTGGTCCAATATGCTTCAGATAATAATTCAGAGTTAAAAAAAAAAAACAGGAGATAAGATCAGATAATACTGGATGGAAAATAGAAACAGTTAATCAAGATATGTTAAGCCTACCTAATTTTGTGGCATTTAAAGGCATTTTTGGAAACTACTTTCAAAGCAGTCTCTGACTCACTAATTTACTACTTATTCATTGTTGGATACTGACAGTGAAGTTAGTTTGCATCTTGTTTGCACACTATGTTCATAAGCTGCCAGATATTCCTTTTGGATATTACTTTTGGCTCTTCTATTTCCTATATTGAGAGAAATGTGTGTTCCATATTTTTTTTCCTTAGGAGAGGGATGAGACCTGTAATTTCATTGGTATAGGGAACTCCCAGGTGAGGAAACTTCCTCTACCATTGCAGGTCAACACCTTCTCTGCTGATGCCTTGAGAACTGAGAATTTAAGTTACTTTCCCAGAGTTACATAGCCACTGACAGGTGTCCCACCTGTCATACATCTATTTCTCCACCCCACTTCAGTCACACACAAAGATGATCATACCCTCGATCTTGCCATCGCTTACAAATGTATCACCTCTGAAATCCCCTTATCTGATCATAATTTATTGACTTTTCACCTCTCCCTCTGCCTTCCCTTACAAAACCCTATTTTTCGTCTATACTGTGATCTCCACTAGACTCCTCAATTCTCTCCCAGGCCATCTGCTGTTCTCTCCTCTTTTCCCCATCTTGACCCCTTGCTGAACCAACTCAACTCTACACTGCCCTTCTCTCTTGAATTCCTGAAATCTTTATCATATCAAGAATTACATCTTGCCAAGTCTTAGCCTCAGATCACTCCTACCATTTGCCATTTTGCTCCTATACATTTACTGCTGAATGAAGGTAGAGAAATTCATGCAACTGTTCTAAGTGTGTCCACAACAAATTTGTGTTACATAACCTCAGCTGGGCCTTAACTACTGCATTTGCATACATATAAATATGGCATCTGCAGCATATGTTTAATATTGATATTTGTTATCTGTGGTTTCTTTCAGCAGAATGTAGTTAATTTCCCTATTTATCTCTTTTTATGTTTTAAATTTTGTTTTAGCTTTTTCTGATATCATGATTGCAGTTCCCATATCAGCAAAGTAAAAAAAAAAAAGTCTAGCTCTTTATTTTTATTCTGTGTATGCCTTTTTTAGGTGTGTTTCTTATAAGCAATAGATTGTGAAGATTTGTTTTCTTAGCTGACCTATCACTCTTTTTGGTTTTATTAGCTTGTTTCATCCATTAACATTAAAAGTTATGCTTTAGATTTATATTTTATTCCATTTGTTTCTAATATTTTTTAAATTAGAATTTTTTCCTCTTTATCAATATAGTAGTAGAAAAAGATAGGAAGAAACCAGCATATATTAAAATCATACTGTAACAGGCACTGATAAGTTCTTTATAAATATTATCTCATTTGATTCTCACAATAACACTGGAAAGTGGGTGCTATTATTATCCCCATTTTGCAAGATGAGGAAACAGACCGTGAGAACTTAAGTGACTTGCCTAGAGTTACACAGCTAGTGTCTGAGGTTATATATGAACTCAGGTGTTCTGACTCTAGGCCCAGTGCTCTATCTACTTCATATAACCTAGCTTCCTCAGCAACTCAGTACTATGTTTAGTTATTTTAACTTAAACTATTTTCAGGCATCCCTATTCTCACCAGTTCTCTTTTTCTCACCCTCTACTCTCTTTCCTTGCCCCTCCCCCCCAAACCTCGCCATTTGTTGCCTGTTTCCCTAGATTTGCTTATTAGTTTCTTCTTCTATCTTGCTTTTATCTAGTTTTGGCAGCTAGATGGTACCCTGGGTAGAGTATTAGGCCTGGAGTCAGGAAGAATCATCTTCCCAAGTTCGAAGCTGACCTCAGACATTTGGTAGCTGTGTGACCCTGGGCAAATCACTTAATGTTGTCTCAGTTTCCTCCTCTGTAAAATGAGCTGCAGAAGGACGTCGCAAACCACTCCAGTACTTTGCCAACAAAACCCCAAATGGGGTTACAACAGATACAAATGAAAATGACCAAACTTTAACATGTTAATCTAGTTAGTTAAGTCCCTCCATTTTTTCCTATCAAGTTATGTAGAATCCTTCTCCTCTCCTTTAATTTGTTTTGTTCTTTAGTTTTTAGTTTTTTATTCTCAACAATTTTTTCTTAGGATTTCCCCCTCGCTCATAATTATTTATTTTTTCTTTCTATTTTTTACCTTTTTTTTTTTTGATTCATGTCTCTTTTAATTTTAATGCTTCTTTATTCTTTGACTTCATCATGGAATCAAAGCTTTTGAGGTACCTATTCTAGATTTCCTTTTTTACAGGCTTTCTGCTGCTGACTTGTAGTTCTTGCCCGCCTAACCCCTTTTTTTTCCTGCAGGTGATCAAGAGAACTTTGCCCCTTGGTTGTACCCATACATACATATGGATTGACTTTCTTGATGCTCCTCATATAAGACACTCTATTGCCCCACTCCAATACTCCAGACATTTTCACTGTCCATCTCAAATGCCTCACCCACCTCCTTGTTCCCCAGGCTTTCTTCAACTCCCAGGTAAAATCTCATCTTCTATAGGAAGCTCTTCCAGATCCACCTTCCCTGCTGATTCTAGTGGTTTCCCTTTGATAATCTCCATTTTATCCTGTATATATCTTGTTACATGTAACTATGTACATAGTTGTTTGCATGTTATCTTCCACGTTAGTCTGTGAGCTTCTCGAGAGCAAGAACGGTCTTTTGTCTTTCTATGTATGCCTAGGACTTAGCACAGCGCTTGTCTCATAGCAGGCACTTGATAAATACGTATTGACTGACTGACAAAACATCTATAAGAAAAATTGCAAAGGAAAACATAGCTTGTTCACAGGTCCCACCAAAATTCCTGGGACAGATGACACAAGAATTATAAAATGATCTAAAATAATTTTTAAAACCAAGTAAGACTGCTGGAGTTAAAAATGGGGAAAGAAATGAAAGCTAAGAAAGAAAGATTTTTGAAAGAGTATTAATAGCTTGAAACAAGGTTATATAACCTTGTTTAAGAAAAAAAATACATGAAAGTTAGAAATGGACAAATATAAGCCATAAGCCATTAAGAAATGTTAAAACAAAATCAAAAGACAAAAAAAAGGTAAAAAATGTAAGGTTATTATAGTAGAAACAATTGACCTTGAAGAGAGATAATTTAAAAATCAGTGGACTGTAATCCATGACCATAAAAAGAGCTGAAACATCATTTTTCAAGACATCATAAAAGAAAATTTCCCAGATCTCCTAAAAGCAGAAAGCATTGTAGAAATAGAAAGAATCCATAGATCGCCTCCTGAAAGAGCCTCCAAAATGAAAATATCTTAATCAAATCCAGAGGAATATCATAGTCAAAATACATAGTTTTCAGGTCAAATAAAAATACTCCAAGCAGCCAGAAAGAAAAAAATCGAAGTCCTAAGAAGCCATAGTCAGTATCACATAGGATTTCTTAGCCACCACTCCAAGGAGAGGAGAGCTTGGAATGCAGTATTCCAGAAAAACAGAGGACACATCATACAAGCAATAATTTAATTAAACATAATAATGTAACAATATACCAAAATTTTGGAGAAAGTACTGAGGGAAATATTTATATTTTTAAACATTTTCCTTAACAAAAGATAAAAAGAGCAAGATCATTGAAAAACCTAGAAAACCAAGAAATCAAAAACCTCCAGTAAATATCAAAATAGAAATCCTGAAAACCAAAGAGGAGACTAACAAAATTAGAAACAAAACAAAACATTGAATTAATAAATAATATGAGAACTTGGTTTTGAGGAAAAAATAAAAAACTCAGTAGCTTTTCTTTTTAAAATAAGAAAATCAAATTACCAGGATCAAAAATACAAAAGGTGAAATCAAAACCAATGACTAAGAAATAAAAGAAATAATTAGGAACTATTCCACCTCATTATATGCCAACAGAATGGATTAGATAAAATAGATGAATATTTACAAAACTATAAAATGCCCAGAGTAACAGAACAGGAAACAGCTACTTAAATAATCCAATATAAGGGGCAGCTAGCTGGCGCAGTGGATAGAGCACTAGCCTTGGAGTCAGGAGGACCTAAGTTCAAATCCAGCCTCAGACACGTAACACTTACTAGCTGTGTGACCTTGGGCAAGTCACTTAACCCCACTGTCTAGCCAAAAAAAAAAAAATCTAAGAAAAAGAGATTCAAAATTTCACAATTCTCAAAGAAAAACTCGTAAATGAAAAAAGAGAAAAAAATAAATAAATGGATTTACAAGTGAATTGTGTCAAACATTTAAAGAACAATTAATTCCAATATTACTTAAATGTTTTAAAAAATAAGAAAAGAAGTCCAACCAAATTCCTTCTATGATACAACTATTATCTGGATAACTAAATCAGTGATAGTAAAAGCAGAAAAAGAATGCTATAGATCTATATCTCTAATGAAGTTTGAGGCAAAAATTTTAAATAAAATATTAGGAAGGAGACTACAGCACCATATTATAAAACTTGACCAGGTTGAATTTATGTCAGTAATGGAAGGATGGTTCAATATTAGAAAAACTATCACATAATGAACAAATTTACATCAAGAACAATAAAAATTATATGATTATATCAATAGATACTGAAAATGCTTTTGACTAGTTGTTGTCCAGTTGTTTTCAGTTGTGTATGACTTTTCATGATGCCATTTGGGATTTTCTTGGCAAAGATATTGAGTGGTTTACCATTTCCTTCTCCAGCTCATTTTACAGATGAGGAAACTAAGGCAAATAGGATTAGGTGACTTGCCCAGGGTCACACAGCTAGTAAGTATCTGAAGTCACATTTGAACTCAGGAAGATGAGTCTTCCTGACTCCAGGCCTGGCACTCTATCCACCTTTGACAAGATACAATGTCAATTCCTAATTTAAAACACTAGTTGCAGCACAGTGGATGGAGCACTGGCCCTGGAGTCAGGAAGTGCTGAGTTGAAATCTGATCTTAGATACTAATTAGCTATTTGACCCTGGGCTAGTCACTTAACCTTTAATTGCCTCCAAAAAAACCCACAAACAAACTCTAGTAGGAAGCAGGAGGATAAACAGATCTTTTCTTAATATGATGAGTAGTACATATCTAAAACCAAATGCCAGCATTACCTGTAATAATGATAAACTAAAAGCCTTTACATTAAGTTTAGGGTAAAGCAAGAATATCTGTTATGACCATTATTACTCAATATAATCCTAGAATTGCTAACTATATCAATAAGAGAAGAAAAAGAAATTGAGAAAATATGTAGGCACAGATATCATTTTTTGAAGGTTATATGATGGTTTAATTAGAGAGCCCTGGAGAGTTAATTGAAGACTAATTGAAAGAATTTACAACTTTAACAAAGCTGTAGGATATTAAATAAATTCACATAAATCATCAGGTTTTTTTTGTATATTACCAACAAAATCCAGAAAGAAGAGATGGAAGGAGAAATTCCATTTAAAATAAGTACAGAATGTATAAAGTACTTGGGAAGTCAACCTGCTAAGACATATAGGAACTATATGAACACAATTACAAAATATTCTTTATGCAAATAAAAACAGATCTAAATGCCTGGAGAAATATTAATTGCTAATAGGTAGACCAAGCCAATGTAATAAAAATTACAATAATACCTAAGTTAATTTATTTATTCAGTATCATGCCAGTCAAACTACCGAAGAATTACTTTATAGACGTAGAAAACATAACAAAATTCGTCTGGAAGAACAAAAGGATGAATTTTAAAGGAAAACTAGCCTAACTTATTTTGATAGTAGTTAGTATATTGCTTCTAATGTAACAGGGAAGAAATATAGTCACATTCTATTGGATCCTTCAGTGACCACACCTAGTTCTTTTTCTCCTTGAGATACACAACTTTTACTCACTTACAGGGAGGCATTTGCCTTCTGGACAAGTAACTATTTGTACTGAGTGCCAGAATATGTTCTGGAGATAGAGGCTGAAGGTGAAGGAAAACATGGGAAAGTGGTGAGACTCACTACAAAGCTGCATCAGTTAAAAAAGAAAAGTTTAAAAGTCTGAGTTGAAGAGGAAACTACATATACATACATCTGAAGATGTTTAGAAGTCTTCTGAATTTCTAGAGAGGTGAGAAAACTATATAGATTAAGATTAGGAGGGTGGGGTGAAGAAATAAGGAGGGACTTTTAGAGGAGTGGCTAAAATAAGAAATAAGAGGGTAAGGGGAGAAGATAAGGTAACGGAGATTGAGTGAAAAGAGAGGCTGAGAAGGAAAATAACTGAGAAGGATTATAACTTTGTGATTAGAAAAAAGTAACAAAATGAATTTGAAAAAACAAAAAGTCAAGAATATCAAGGGATATAATAAAAAAAAAGTGTAAAGAAAGGTTTAGCAGTACCAGGTCTTAAACTGTATTATAAGGCAGTAATTATCAAAACTATCTGGTACTGGCTAAGAAATAGAAAGGTAGATCATTGGTATAGAGTAGAAATATAATTTACAGATGCAAATAAACATAATAATCTTGTATTTGACAAGTGTGAAGACAACATTTTGGGATAAGAATTCATTATTTGGTAAAAATTGTTGGGAAAAACTGGAAAGCAATATGGCAGAAACTGGGCATAGACCAGTATCTTGCACTGTTTACCAAAATAAAGTCAAAATGAATACAAGACCTAGATATAAAGGGAGATCAGAAGAACACAGAACAAAATACTTATCAGACTTAGAGAGGGGCAAACAATTTATGAATAAACAAGAGATAGAGAGCAAAGTTAGGTGCAAAATGGATAATTTTGATTATATTAAAAAGGCTTTGTTTTGTTTTGTTTTTACAAATAAAACAAATGTAGCCAAGATCAGAAGGAAAGCAAAAAATTTGGAAAAAAAATTCTATAGACAGTTTATCAGATAAAGGTCTTATCTCTAAAATATAAAAAGACCTTTTTCAAATCTATAAGAATATGTTCCTTTCCCAATTGATAAATGGTCAAAGGATATGAATGGACAATTTTCCAATGAAGAAATCAAACCATTTATAGTCATGAAAAAATGCTCTAAATCATTATTGATTAGAGAAATGCAAACTAAAACAACCTTGAGATACCATTTTATACCTACCAGATTGGCTAAAATGATAGAAGGAAAAAGTGCCAAATTTTGGAGGGGATATGGATAAAATGGGACACTAATTCATTGTAGAATTGTGAGCTGATCTGAGCATTTTGGAGAGCAATCTGGAATTATTCGCAAAGAAATGTTAAACTACCTATACCCTTTGATCCAGTAATACTGCCTGGTCTGTTTCTGAAGATAATTAGGGAAAAGGAAAAGAATCTATAAAAATGTTTATAGCAGCTCTCTTTGTGGACAAAGAATTGGAAACTTCAAGAATACCCATCAATAGAGGAATGGTCAAACAAGTTGTGGTGTATGATTGTGATGGAATACTACTGTGCTATAAGAAATGATGAACTCAATGATTTTAGAAAAACATGGAATGACTTGCATAAAATAACTAAGAGTGATATGAGAAAACCAAGAGAACATTATATACAGCAACAGCAATATTGTTTTAAGAACGACTTTGAGCAAATAAATTATTTTGACTATGATAAATACCCAGATTAACTGTAAAGAACATATGTTGAAAGATGCTATCTGTATCCAGAGAAAGGACTGATAAATAGAAGTATGTATAGAATAATCTTTCATTTATTTATTTTTTTTTGAAGTTATCAATAATCACTTTCATAAGCTTTTAGTTTTAAATTTTTCTCCCCCTCTCTTACCCCACCCCCCACCAAGATGGCATGCAATCTGATGTAGGCTATACATATACATTCCTATTAAACATATTTTCACATTAGTCATCTTGTAAGGGTGAATTAGAACCAATAGGAGGAAGCACAAGAAAGAGAAAACAAAACAAAACAGAAGAGAAAAAAGAGCTAATAGTATGCTTCTATCTGCATTCAAACTCCATAGTTCTTTCTTTGGATGTAGCTAGCATTTTCTATCATGAGACTTTTGGAGGTGTCTTAGATCCTTGCATTGCTGAGAAGAGATTAGTCTATCAAAGTTAGTCATCTTACAATGTGGCTGTTACTGTGTACAATGCTCTGTCCTGGTTCTGCTCACTTCACTCAGCATCAGTCCATACGAGTCTTTCCAGGTTTTTCTGAAATCTGTCTGATCATCATTTCTTATAGCACAATAGTATTCCATTACATTCATATACCACAACTTATTTAGCCATTCCCCAATTGATGGGCATCCCCTCAATTTCCAATTCTTTGCAACTACAAAAAATGCTGCTATAAATATTTTTGTACATGTGGGTCCTTTTTCCATTTTTATGATCTCTTTGGGATACTGCCCTAGAAGTGCTATTGCTGGGTCAAAGGGTACTCACATTTTTATAGCCATTTGGGCATAGTTCCAAATCGCTCTCCAAAATGGTTGGATCATTTCACAACTCCACCAACAATGCATTAGTGTTCCAATTTTCCCATAAACATTTATCATTTTCCTGTTTTGTGATGTTGGCCAATCTGTTAGGTGTGATGTGGTTGTATAGAATAATCTTATATACACCCACACATATACATATACATATATATATATATATACATATATATATATATATATATATATATATATATATATATATATATACACCTATTTGTGTCTAATGGTGGCTATTGCTGGGGGGGGAGGAATTTTTAAAAAAGAAATTTACATGATAATTTTGTGGCATATTTGAAAAGAACAGCAAGTTGTGCATAGTAGATTTGCAGTTTCCTGTGCAATCATCTTTTTTACTGTGCTATGTTATAGAAATGCTTGTTTTATTCCATAAATTAAAACATAAAATTAAAAAAGAGAAAAGAATATTTTCTGTTAAAACTAGAGGACATAAAAAAACACCTTTTCCTAGAATATCTTTATATTTCAGAAGGCAAAATTTAGCTTTGTGAAGGTATGAACCACTCTTCTCTTTGATTTTTGAAATCCAACCGAAGAAGTATAAATTTGAAATGAACTGAGACTGGATTTAAATACTAATGATATCCAGGGAGTGATATTGAGAAAGAAAAGAGTGAAAGCATGAAAAAATGGGTTTCTCTGGTTGACTTGTAAGTGAAGTGTCAGTGTAGAGCTATTTTGCTAATGAGCGAGACTGTCATTATTATTAATTTATGAGGAAAAAGCAGAATACTTGCCTAGATTGCCATAAAACCTGGGTAGAGAATAATAAAAGAAATGTGCCAGTAGCAGTTAGAGAGGTAATTGTTAGTGAGGTTGTTTACAAGTGTGATGTACCACACAGTACACCTGACCCCACCTAGACTTTGTAGAGGTCATCCCCAAACCTGCTAAGTTTTGAGTATATTTTCACATGTACATATTCTATCTCCCAGCTAGAATGGAAACTCCTTGAGGGCAGGGATTGTTTTACTTTTTGTTTCCCCAGTATCTAGAATGCCTAACACATAGCCTCATCTTAATAAAAGTTTGTTACTTGGTTGATTGATCTGACTACACCTGATTAGGGCCTGCCTTAAGTATAATGTGAAATAGGTAAAGTTTGATGTTTCCTGTTGCCCTGGTTCCCTTATCTCCCTCCAGATGCCTATCCCAAATTTAGTCCAGAGGGTATTTGTTCTCTACTATCTTATAATCATCCTGATGTAATAGCTTAATGATGTTCCATATTTAAAATTTTAACAAGCTTTCATAAGATAAAGAAGTGGATTTCTACTAGTAGCTAAAATCTAAAGCATAGTGGGAGGCAATATGAGAGATGTTCTTGAACCATGATGACTACTTAAGGCCTCTTACATTCTGCTTGTCTATAAAGGCCATCCTTATTGGACTCAAGAAAGAAGGAACAGGCCGTTGTAAAGGTTATGCCCATAATAAGCTCTAGGGCAGGGACAACAGTATTATCAGCCCCACTCTGTTCACAGACATGCTAAAAAAAATTTTATTTTGAGAATAATGTTCATTCAAGGTTCAAGTAAGCCCATAGTACACAAGGCTTGCCCTATGGAAAGACATCTGCCTACAAGTATCACTCAAAGGCCTCCAGGAAAGTCTTTTTGTCCCCAAAACGTCTTTCCCAATGATTGTCACTGCCTGAACTTCTCACCATTGCAGTCATTCTTTTAGGTTAGGGCCTTGTCTTGTTGAAAACCCTTCTGAAATTATAGGTGCTCTCTCTAGGAGAGGGTCACACATTAATCCATTAGCATGTATTGGCTTAGCAGATAAGCAACATTCAACAGAAAATGGGATTCTGGGAGAAGAGAACACAGAAAAGGTAAGTTTTAGCACAAGATAGAGGGCTGGGAAAGGTAGAGTATGAGAAACATCATGGGAGCCATGGGAAGTAGGAAATCACTAACAGGAAGAACAAAATAGGAAAAAGGAGAGGCACCAAAGAAACACTAGACCTATTTCAAAAATTTGCTTGTACATTATTATTTGCTAGTACATTATTAGTGTTACATAAGTATGAAATATTGAAAATTATAAAAACATGCCAAGTGAAGAGGCAAGGGGATTTGGCAGGATTGTTGTCATTCTATCTTTCCATACATCCATGCAAATAGCCTTTAATAGCAAATAGATTTTACAGGTTACAGCTGCTTTAGCTTCCCATGGAGATTAAGGGATTGTCTTGGCAATGCTATGCAGTGCTCCTTAGCAGGATGTGTGAAAATTATTCATGGAAATGACAAATTCATCCATCCTTCCTTCCATCCTTCCTTCCTTCCTTCTTTTTCTTTCTTTCTCTTTCTTTCCTTCCATCTTTCTTTCTTCTGTCTTTCTTTCCTAAAGTAAGTGTAGGAAATTGAATTCTTTCTAATTTCACCAAAGTTAAGCACCAAATTATTTCTCAGTAAAATTTTATCTGGCAGGATGAATTTCTGCCTATTTCAAAAAGAAAAAATTACAAGTAATGTTTAGTACTGTATAAAATTTCCTGAAGACCTACTCAATTATTATTGATAGAATACTTGAAGTTATCCAATGATAAGAAAATAATACAAATCCATTAAAATAAATTATTTAAATGATTTGCTATCAGCAATTTATTTACTTATTTGATTAGTATAAAGCATATACATATAATTGGGTATTTTCTAATTCAGAATGGGACTGTACCTCTTATTTAAAAATTGGTATAGGGAAATCTCAAGTGAGGAAGGTCCCTTTACCAAACAGCTAGGCACCTTCTCTTAAATTTACAGTCTTAGTGTCTAGAATGTAGTAGTGTCAAACTCATATAGTAACCCTAACTTAGAAAACCACAAATTAACAATATAAGTGTTTAATTGTATTTTTATTTATTTATTTTTAGATCAGAATTATACGGTTGAGCCAAGATGGTAAAGTGACCATTTTTGCTATCTGTATTTCAAGCATACATACTAATATAAAGGTAGCACTGCATTCGGGAGCATTGAGACATGGATCCATTCAACAGGAAGAGAATGCTCCAGTGGGAATGAGTGCTCCTGCTAGAAAAGAGGGTGTGTTTCTTTGCAAATCTTTTTTTTTTCTTTTCATGAGACAATCGTGGTTAAGTGACTTGCCCAGGGTCACACAGCTAATACGTATCATGTGTATGAGGCTGGATTTGAACTCAGGTCCTCCTAACTCCAGGGTCAGTGCTTTATCCACTGTACCACCTAGCTGCCCCGAGGGTGTATTTCAAAATGCCCTTCTGAGAGTGGGGTCCTTATACTCTGATTTTGGGTTGCCCTCTAGAGCTGGCTTATCAGGGGTCAGGGTACAATATTATTTTGGGGAAACCCAAAATATCTGGGAGGGAAAAAAGCTAGTGGTAGACAAAATATATTGGGGCACACAGTTGTTGTAACCTCCAAAAATATTGTCAGTATTTTTCCATTGAATATGTTCTAAAAGCTTACAGTGTCTCTTAAGGAGAGATCATCATGATGACCTCAAGACCATGAAGCCTAATCTTTAACACATTAGCTTCCACTTAACCAATTCTAATTTTTAAAGGGAGTTATTTTCTTCAGTATTTTTTGTGCTTCTTTTACCAAATTGTTAATTCTCTTTCCACAATTTTCTTGCATTGCTCTCATTTCTTTTCCCATTTTTCCTCTACTGCCCTTATTTGATTAAAAGAATTGTTTTTTCTCTTTAAAAAAAAATCTCTCTTAGCTCTTCCAGGAATTCTTGTTGGGCTTGTGTCCAATCTGCATTTTCCCTTTGAAGCTTGCTTAAAGCTAATAGCTTGTCATGCTTCTACCACACTGTGCCCCAGGCCAGCCCTATTCCATTGTCTGCAGATCCTCTTTTTCTTTCCTCCCTAGGCTAGAAAAAAATGAATGTGACTTTCTGTTGGTTTTCCCACTCAGAATTCAGTTTAATGAACTTTTAAAAGTTGGTTAGAGGGTTATGTTGGGAGAGTTCAGAAAAAATTCTCACTTCATTCCACCATATTGGCTCCACCTTATAACTCTAATTTATTCTAATCAAATCTACTTGAATTGTAAGTGGCAGAGGTGAGGATGGAGTACCTTTCTAGTATGTGGGGTAGCCAGCAAAAAGTCTAAGTAGGGGAATAGAGTGTTATGCATGAAAAATAGCAAGAAAGGCCAGTATGACTGGACTATAGAATGCAGGAATGAGAATAATGTGTAACAAAGGCAGCTAGGTGGCTCAGTAAATAAAGTGTTGGGACTGGAATCAGTAAAACTTGTATTCAAATCTGGTCTCAGACACTTACTACCTGTGTGAGCCTGGGAAGTCACTGAACCTTCCCTTAATCCACTGGAGAAAGAAATGGCAAATCATTCCAGTATCTTTGCCAAGACAACCCCATGGACAGATTTGTGTGGTTGTTCACAGGGTCACAAAGAGTCAGACATGACTGAATGACTGAACAACAAAAGGTAGCTTGTGAAAAACCCAAGTTCAGGGGCCTATGTTTGATCATAAAGGCAATATTTGGTCTTTGGAGTTTATTGAACAGGAAAGTGATGTGGTCAGACTTTTGCTTTAAGAAAATCATTTTAGCAATTATGTGGAGAATATATTGGAGTGGAAAAGAAACTTGAAGCAGAAAGTCTGGTTTGGAGGCTATTACAATAGTCCAGCCCAGGGGTGATGAAGGTCTAAATTAAAGTGGTGTATCTATAAATAGAGATAAGGGGACAAAAATAGAAATGGTTTTAGAGGAAGAAATGACAAGATTTAGCCACTGTTTTTTGTTCATACCTAGTATGAATGGTTTTCTCAAGGATTTAAGTTAGAATCTTTTCTTCAAAGACGCTTTCTTGGTTATAATTTTATTGTACTGTGTTCATTAAGAGATATGCTTAATATTTCTCCATTTCTGTACTTGTTTATGAAAGTTTAGTGCCCATGGTCCATTTTTATAAAGCTGCAATGCATAGCTGAGAAGTATATGTACTCCTTTTAATTCTCATTCAGTAATTGCCAGAGATCTATTATAACTAACTTATCAAAATTCTGTTCAGGCCCTAATTTCTTTCTTGTTTATCTTTTAATGAGATTTGTATATTTCTTAAAGGGACACATTGAAATCCTAATAATTAGAATTTTGCAGTCCATTTTTCTTATAATTTAATTAACTTTCCCTTTAAGTACTTATTTATGGTGCCATTCGGCATATTCATTAAATATTTATATTATTTCATTGTCTATGGGCCTTCATAGTTAGATTAGAAACATAATTAGATTTATAATCTAATAGATTTTTCATTTTCACTTTGCCCTCTGGTATATATGGATATAGACAGTTTTATGATTTCTTGCAATATAGTTTAGGTTTTTTGTTCAGTCGTAGTTTTCAGGGAATTTTATGATTCTTAAATTATTTCTTCTTAACCTGTTTTTCAGGTCAGCTGTTTTTGATATTAGATTCCTTACACTTTTCTCAATTTTTCTAACATTTCTTGATATCTCTTGGAGCCATTGAATTCTGATTGTTTAATTTTATTTTTCAGGGTGTTCCTTATTTGACTATAGGTCAGAGTGGTAGCAGACTTCATCCCCCCACTCTCACCTCCACCCACAAAATACCCCAAATCAGAGTACACTGTGGGCCTCTGGCTTCCCAAAGGGTCCCTGGTCAGAGTGGTGGCAGATTTCAGGCAGGTTTGCTCAATTTGTGCTTGCTTCCTTGCTAGACCCTTTTTAGAGTGCTTTCTGGTTGTCTTTTTATGCGGTCTTGGGATGGATAGATTTTCTTATTGTTGTTTCTTTTTTTATTTCTTGATCATTGTTCAATCTGGTGCCCTTTTTAGATCTTTACTGGGGTATCTGAAAGAGAGCTGTACTCTTCTATAACCTTTTATATTGCTTTTTAACTGGAAGTCCAGAGAGACATTCTTCTAAAGAAATAAATTTAGAAAGGATGAAAGTCTGGGATTCAGCTGCCTGGGGTTCTATTTTTCTATGTGATAGCAGCAGGCATGGGGCTACCATTCCAATCACTATTGGTGTGAGTCCATTAGAGAAAATCTAAAGCAAAATATCAGTTTTGGGTTGCACTGCAAATGGTGCTTTCCTACCTGGGGTTGTTTCTTTACTCATTGAGATATAGAAAAGTATCTAGTTTATTCAGAGCCTTGTTCTTATATAAAATATTCTTTAAAAGACAGAAAGTGAGCTGTTTTTAATTCCGAGAAAAAAAAAACCAACGTGACTTTTGCACATGCCTAAAACCTAAATTTGTAAAACACATACACATATAAAAGATTCCCATGGGTTGCTACAACCCTAAAAAAAATTTACTTAAAATGAAAAGTGTACTATATATGTCAATATTATTTATTACCTATTCAGAGTCTGGGGTTGAAGGAAGAGGGTAAGTATTGGTAAAGGTCTGGTTAAAGTTTTTGGCAGGCTGTTAAATTATTTACTACCCTGTTCTATATAGTGTCCTAGGTTGAATGCAAGATAAATGGTGTAAGGTTGACTAAAATGAATTCAAGTTGCCAATTTTAAGTATCTAAAAATGCTTGTCCATCTGTGCTAGAGTGTCTACAATCAAGTAAAACCACTTCTTTCTGATACTGGGAGCTATTGTATTTTTAGTGCTTACCTAGGGATCCTATACTACCAAAAAGTAAAATTACTTTTCAGTTGCTTCCGGAAACTTCTAAAGATTTTGTAAAAGAGTGTCAGAAACTGAAATAAGAATGTGCAAAGTAACTTTTTCAATCACATTCATTTGACTGTGAGGTACAAGGCTCTGTGATTCCATTTAACTAGATTGTGTTTCATTTGCCTTGCAAGCACTGTGTAATTTGTCTTGAGTTGCATGGTATCAGTGGAAACTTGAGCCTCACAGGATTTTCTGTCAAAAGACTTCCTTGTATATACAAGGAATATATGTTATGTTACTATGCGCTGTCCTAAGATTAGCTTTCTAGTCAAGCAGTGGCATTGTTATCACATATGTCTCAAAGACATTTTAAAGCGGGTCAATTTTCAAAATGGTTATTATGCTATTATATAATCATAATAGGGGAGTTTTGACAAACCTTTTAAAAATCTAAAAGTAGACAAAATTTGAGTTTTCTTGAACTATTCCAATCTATCCTAGCCTGAGATAAACACAATTTCCTAATGCTGCTACATTATCCCAGGGCCAAAGTTACTGTCTAATTTAAGGGAGTGAAACTACCTTAATTCAATCCACTTACGTTATTTAATTTTTTTTTTTGCTTTTTTTGGTGAGACAATCAGGGTTACGTGACTTGCCCAGGGTCATACAGTTAGTAAGTTTCAAGTGTCTGAAGCTGGATTTGAACTCCAAGGCTGGAGCTCTATCTACTATGCTACCTAGCTGCCCCTAGTAGGTTGTTTAGAGAGATTTACTAGTATAAAACTTATGAGTACCAGTATTCTTTTTGTTTCCCTTGTACATCTCCACATCAGCTCCCCTGTGATTTCAAGGAAATTTAGAAATTAGTATTTTTACAGTGTCTTGAATTACTAGTGAAAAAAAAAATTATAGATTTCTGAAACAATCAACTAATACTGCTATAGTGGACTATTTCACCTAACTCCCTCACACATACTTTGTGATCCAGTAACACTGGCCTCCTTGCTGTTCCTCAGCAAGATACTCTTTCATCTGATTTCATGCCTTTTTATTGGTTGCCCTTTGCGCCTGGAATTTTCTCCCTCCTCATCTCCATTTCTTGGCTTCCCTGGCTTCCTTCAGATCACAGCTAAAAATCCCTGTTCTTCCTTAATGCTTTACATCTAAGGTTGTCTTTAATTTGTTCTGTCTAGCTCTAATTTGTACATTATCTGTTTGCATGCTGTTTTTCTCATTACCCCTGAGACTGTGCTCTCCTTGAGAGCAGGGACTGCTTTAGGTCTTTAATTGTACCCTTAGTGCTGAGCACAGTGCCTATGCATGGCTTGTAGACTTAGTTTAGTGGTGGGGAACCTGTGGCCTCAATACTGCATGTGGCCCTCTAGGTCCTCACAGGCAGCCCTTTGACTGAATCTAAACTTCACAGAACAAATCCCCCTAATAAAAGGATGTGTTCTGTAAAATTTGGATTTAGTCAAAAGGCTGTACCCAAATACCTGGAAGGCCACATGTAGCCTCGAGGACACAGGTTCCCCATCCTGACTTGGTTTGACTTTCTTATATGTCTAGTCTAAAGCCAAGGAGCAGCTTAGGCACTTGGAGAATCTGATTTATTATGCAAAATAGAGCCATGCTGAGACTTCTGGGAGCCAAGATGGCAGAGTGAATAGGAAATTGCTGTAACTCTCCTATATTCACCTCTAAACAACCATAAAAAACTCCCCAAAACAAATCCTGAAACAGCAGAACCAGTAAAAGATGGGGTGAAACATTCTTTTAGCCCAAGAAACTTGGAAGGTTAGCAGGAAAGGCCTGTCTCACTTGGGTAAGGGAAGAATACAGTCCAAGATGGGGAGCATCCCAGCAAACTCTGCCTCAGCAAACCAGTGGGAGATCCTAAGCCCCAGTGCAATGGAGTAGGCAAATGCCAACACCAGGACCTGCCATGCACCTCAGCATGTGTGCTTCATGTATGCTTCAGCATAGTCCCAGGCAAACAGGTAGATGCCACCCCTACAGGTGCCTAAGTAAATGGGCAGACACCAGCATCTGAACTGCACACATAACCCAGCATAGCTAGGCAAACAAGCCATGTGCTTCAGTGTAGCCCCAGGGAAACAGGCAGGCATCAATGCAGGAATGCCCCACTGTTAAGAACACCACACCGATCATAGCACATGCCAGGCACCAGTACTGGCTCAGCACCAGGTAAGCTGCCAGACCGCTATGCCCTCCAGCAGTGCCAGCCAAACCCACCACACTCCCTCAGTGTAGCACCAGACACGAGGGTCCCCTCAGGGCAACATCAGTGCAGCACCAGGTAAACAGCCAGGGCCTGCAGCTCCAACACAGGAAGCCTTAGACAGTACCCCTTCAACCCCAGAAGCAGAGCTCAAATTTAAAAGAAAGGAAAAAGGCCAAAAAAGATGAACAAAAAGCAGCAGCAACAAAAGAATCTGACATGAAAGTTGTTATGGTAACAGGGAAGAACAAGACACAAACTTAGAAGAGGACAACAATGTTAAAAACACCTTATGGGCAAAGCCCCAAAGAGAAATAGGAAATGGTCTCAAAAGCCAGAAATAACTCATGGAACAGCTCAAAAAGAAGCTTAAAAACCATAAAACAGAGGTAGAAGAAAAATTGGGAAAAGAAATGAGAGTGATGCAAGAGAAGTATGAGAAAATAACCAATAGCTTGGAAAAAGAAAACTGCTTAAAAAGTAGAATTGGCCAAATGGTAGAGGAAGTACAAAAGCTAACTGAGGGAAACAACTTAAAAGTTAGGTTTGGATAAATGGAAGCTAATGACTCTGAGATATCAAGAATCAATCAAAATCAAAAGAATGAAAAAATAAAAGAAAATGTAAAATACCTCATTGGAAAAACAACTGACCTGGAAATTGATCCAGGAGAGACAATGTCAGAATCATTGGACTACCTGAAAGCCATAATCAAAAGGAGGACCTGGACAGCATCTTTCAAGAAATTATCAAGAAAAACTGCCTTAATATCCTGGACCCAGAAAGGAAAATGAGCAGTGAAGAATCTACCAATCGCCTCAGGAAAGAGATCCCAAAATGAAAATTCCAAGGAACATCATAGCCAAATTTCAGGACTGTCAGGTCAAGGAAAAACATTGTAAGTGGCCAGAATGAAACAATTCAAATATCAGGGAGTCACAATCAGGATTACACAGACTTAGTAGCTGCAGCATTAAAAGATTTGGGGTCATGGAATATGATATTCCAGAAGGGAAAGGAGCTAGAACTACAACCAAGAATCACCTACCTGGTGAAATGAAACATGATACTTATAGGGGGAAATGGTCATTCAATAAAATAGGAGGATTTCAAGCTTTTATAAAGAGAAGCTCAAGATTGAACAAAAAAATTTGATCTCTAATTTCAAGACCCAAGAGAAACATAAAAAGGGAAAATGGGAAAAGAAAACATAAGGGAATCAATAGAGCTAAACTGTTTATATTCCTACATGGGAAGATGATACTAGTAATTCTTAAAAATAGTGTTACTAATAGTATAGTTAGAAGGAATATACTTAGACAGAGAGTATGGATGTAAGATGAATTTGCAGGAATGACATAAAAATTAATTAAGGGAGGAGAAGGAGGAATACACTGGGTGAAGAAGGAAGGGAGAAGTAGAATAGGGTAAATTATCTGAGATGAAGAGATGCAAAATCCATATTACAGCGGAGAGGAAGATGGGAGAGTGGGTATGGGCATCATTTGAACCTTAGTCTCATCAGTATTGGCTCAAAGAGGGAATAATACACACAATAAGTTCAATATAGAAATCTGTCTTACCCAAGAGGAAAGTAGGAGGTGAGGTGACTAAATAAAGGGATGGGGGAAAGAGGGGGGACTGACAGAAGGAAAGGCAGATGTGGGAGACAGTAGACAGAAGCAAACACTGGTGAGGAGGGAAAGGGTGAAAGGAGAGAGAGGAAAAACAGAAGGAAAAATAGAATGGAGAGAAATACACAGTAATCATAACTGTGAATGTGAATGTGATGAACTCTCCCATAAAACTTCAGCAGATAGCAGAGTAGATAAAAAACCAGAATCCTACAATATGCTGTTTATAAGAAACAAATGAAGTAGAGAGACACACCCAAAGCAAAATTAAGGGACTGGAGCACAATCTCTTATGCTTCAGCTGAAGTTAAAAAAACAAAAAGCAGGGGTGGCAATCCTCATCTCAAAGCAAAAGCAAAAATAGACCTAATTAAAAGAGAAAAGGAAGGAAACTACATCTTGCTAAAAGGAACTGTAGATAATGAAGTAATAGCAATACTAAATATATATGTACCAAGTGGTATAGCATCCAAATTCTTAAAGGAGAAGTTAAGTGAGTTACAGGAAGAAATAAACAGCAAAACTGTACTAGTGGGGGCCTTCAACTGTCCCTTCTCAGAACCTGATAAATCCTACCAAAAAATAAACAAGAAAATAAGGATGTGAATGGAATATTAGAAAAGTTAGATATGACACACCTTTGGAGAAAACTGAAGGGGAACAGAAAGGAATTTGCCTTTTTCTCAGCAGCATATCGCACCTATAAAAAAAAATTGAGCATGTATTAAGGCATAAAAACCTCAAAATCAAATGTAAAAAGGCAGAAATATTAAATGTATTCTTTTTGGATCATAATGTGATAAAAATTACATTCAACAAAGGGCAGTGAAAAGAGATTAAAAATTAATTGAAAAATAAATAAAGTAATCCTAAAGAATAAGTGGGTCAACAAATCATAGAAACAATAATTTCATTAAAAAGAATGACAATGATGAGACAACATACCAAATTTTATGAGATGCAGCCAAAGCAGTACTTAGGGGAAAATTTATCTCTCTGAATTCTTACATCAACAAAACAGAGAAAGAACAGATCAATGAATTGCAACTAAGAAAACTAGAAAAAGAACAAATTAAAAATCCCCAGTTGAACACCAAATTGGAAATCCTAAAAATCAAAGATGAGATTAATAAAATTGAAAGTAAAAAAAAAAACTATTGACATAATAAATAAAACTAGGAGCTGGTTTTATGAAAGAAAAAAACAATAAGATAGATAAGGCATTGGCTAATTTGATTTAAAAAAAAACAGAAAAAACCAAATATACAGTATCAAAAATGAAAAGGGTGAAATCACCACAATGAAAAAAGCTACCATTAGGAAATATTCTGCCCAATTAAATGCCAATGAGAAAGACCATCTGAGAGAAATCAATGAATATTTATGAAAATATACACTCCTTAGATTAATAGATCAGGAAATAGAATATCTGAATAACCCCATCTTAGAAAAAGAAATTGAAGAAGCCATCAATGAACTCCCTAAGAAAAAAAAATCCCTAGGGCCAGATGAATTTATAAATGAATTCTATCAAATGTTAAAAAAAAAAAATTAATTCCAGTACTATATAAACTATTTGGAAAAATTGGCCAAGAAGGGGTCCTACCAAATTCCTTTTATGACACAAATATGGCACTGATACCTAAACCAGGAAGAGCTAAAACAGAGAAAGAAAATTATAGAATGAACATCAATGCAAATTATCTAATTATAACAGAAATGATTATCAAATATAGTATCAAATATTGACACAAAAACTTGTAATAAAATACCAGCAAGGCGATTATAGCAATATATCACAAGGATTATACACTATGACTAGGTGGGATTTATACCAAGAATGCAGGGTTGGTTGAATATTAGGAAAGCTATCAAATAATTGACCATATCAATAACAAAATCAACAGAAATCATATGATTATCTCAATAAATGTTGAAAAAGCTTTTGACAAAATACAGCACCTATTCCTATTAAAAACAGTAGAGAGCATAGGAATAAAGGGAGCATTCCTTAAAATGATAAGCAGTATCTGTCTTAAACCATTAGCAAGCATTATCTGTAATGGGAGGGAGGGAAAAAATTTGGAACTCAAAATCTTTTAAAAATGAATGCTAAAAATTGTCGACATATAATCGGGAAAAATACTATTAAAAATTTTAAAAAAAAACCCAGAGCCACAAATAGTGTGGGAGTGACTAATACATTTGCAGAGTACGAAATTTAAAGAATATTGATGCTACTTATTCAGTAAACCTAGAAATAAGAAATCTTAACTTCTATGTAGCAAAAATAATTAAATTAAGAAGCAGTCTAGGATGATCTCAGTTTGCCTTTTTTCCCCTTTACTGTTCATTTCATTATCAATAATGATAATTAATTCTATTTTCAAAAAATGTGTACAGTTTACACTTAATAAATATTTCTTCAGATAGAAATACATATCACATATTTGTGAATATGTGTGTACTTACACATAAATAATTAGGTAGCCAAGCCATAAAAATGGATGGAGAGGATAAAGTAAATATCACAAAATAAATTAATGTCATTATCAATTTAATTATAAGTATTAGTTTGGAACAGAGATGCAACTAGAAATTTTTGGTTATAGGTCCTTTCAGCTTGAAGATGGGAAGGACTATGGGATTATAGCATTAGGTAGATAATAGCAACAGGGAAGGATGCGTAAGGAGAGAAGAAAGATCACTCCTGAAGATCATCTGGTAGCTTTCTATTTTAACTAATAATTCTTGCTAACTAGGTCTTATGCAATTTGTTGTCAGCCAAGTACCCCAAATGGCAACAATGGCTGTGATAAGTCCGATATCTGTGTCCTCTCATCTGCTTTTCTTCTCTAAAACTACCATTCCTATCCATAGGTGGGCAAAATTATAGACACCTATCTGTCTCTTTTTTCTCACTGATGATGGGCAAAGCATGGACCCAGGAAGGAGGTGGCAAAGTGCTGGCCCCCTCCTCTGAGATGCAGAGGTTTATAGAGGAGCAAAAGCATGATCTCAATGCCACTCATTATAAAGTGGCAAAATGGAGCAAGTTGTCATCAAATCTTGTGAGGCATCCTCATCTATCCTCTGGATATCAACTTTGAAATCACACCTCCTCAGTACCACCAGCCCCTTTGGCCCCTTCCTCCATTTGATTGGAGAGGATGGAGAATGGGTATCTAAGACCCTTCCCAGATTCTCTATTTAAGAAGAGAGGCCCAGGCCTTCATCATACCCCTATGTCAGGTATCTTCCCTCTCCCCTCACTCACCACTTTTCAGCTTCTTTTTAACATTGCCTTCCCCTATTAGATTATGAGCTCCTTGAAGGCAGGGACTATCTTTTGTCTTTCTTTGTATCCACAGAGCTTGGCACACAGTAGGCACTTAAAAATGTTTTTAAAGCATATTTCCACATTAGTCATATTGTAAAGAAGAATTGGAACCAAAGGGAAAAACCATGAGAAAGAAGAAACAAAAAAGAGAAAATAGTATGCTTCAATCTGCATTCAGACTCCATAGTTCTTTCTCTGGATGTGGATAGCATTTTCCATCATGAATCTTTTGGAATTGTCTGACATCCTTGTATTTCTGAGAAGAGTTAAGTCTACCAAAGTCAGTCATCACACAATGTGGCTGTTACTGTGTACAATGTTCTCCTGCTTCTGCTCATTTCACTCAGCATCAGTTCATGTAAGTCTTTCCAGGTTTTTCTGAAGTCCGCCTGCCCATCATTTCTTATGGAACAATAGTATTCCGTTATATTCATGTACCACAACTTGTTCAATCATTCCCAAATTGATGGGTATCCCTTCAATTTCCAGTTCTTGGCCACCACAAAAAGAACTGTTATAAATATTTTTGCACATGTGGGTCCTTTTCCCATTTTTATGATCTCTTTGGAATACAGACCAAGAAAGGATATGCACAGTTTTGTAGCCTTTTGGGCATTGCTTAAATTACCAAATTGTTTTCCAGAATGATTGGATCAGTTCATAATTCCTTAAAATGCTTACTAACTGACGCTGACATTTATTCATCCTCCTACAATTCTTTGAGAGGCCCAATTTTGGGGGGGGAGGGAGTCTGAGACTTTCTTAAGATGGTCAAAATGGTAGGAAGTAGGAATTTATAGTGAAGGTACCCAGTGCTAGTTGGATGTCGTCTTCCATCATCTTCATTGTAGTGAAGTGCTGGAGTACCTTTGTTTTGCATGTTCTTTAGTCTTGTAGGCTTCCTTGATGGATACCTTAGGCCTTACCTTCAAGCCTGTCATTTGGTGTTAGGGCAATCCCACTCTTTTCTCCCTACACTCATACTTCTACTTGAATACTCAATCAAAATATGTCCTTGGAACAAAAGCTTATGATTCAGGGTTACCTGTCTTTCTATGGTGAATAGGTCCACGAAAGGCCAAGGGAAGAAAAGATACCTGGCTCTCAAATTCCTAGATCTTTCTAGAGGAGAAATGGTGTATGGCAGGGCCAGCCCTCTAGAGTGCAAACTCTGCTCACTAGAGGTATAGGAAGTATTGGTAGTCCTAAACTGCTCCCATAACTGAGAAGATAGGTTTGTTGTTTTTTTATTTGTGTGTTTGTTTTGTTTTGTTTTGTTTTTGGCATGAGTCCTTTAAAGTTGAGGCCCTCTAAATTTACAGATATACTAGAAGATAAAGTACTATTGGCATGTCCTATTTGCAACTCTCATTTGGTCAAGAAAAGGGAACTCTTCTGGCTTCTTAATTTCATGTAACAAGATTCCAGTGAACAGAGCTGTGGTAGAAAGTGAGAATTTCTTTTTCAGAGGAAAATAATTTATTTCTGGAATTAACTTCTATGCATAATTAAATTTTTTACCACTGCTCTAGTTGTGAGAAAGGTTTTCATTATAAGCCTACAAAGCACCATCTTCCAGGGTTAAGACATTCATGTTCTAGTTTTCTCTTTTTCCATGGTAGAGAATAAAATGAAAGGTGAAGTAAGTTCTGAAGGACATGAATACAGAGTTGATCACCATGAAAGATAATCCTCTGCAGAAAGAAGAAAGTCAGTAGAGGGTAGAAGATTGAGGTAGAAAGTGTAGCCTTCTAGACAGGCACTATAGAAGAGAAACACTTCATCAGATTTGAGATCTAAGGGTATGGAGCAGAGTTCTTATGTTTCTTCCATTACAAACAACCCCCTTTACAATTGTAGTAACTGATGCCTTAATTTCATGGTACTAGAATTCCAAGGGACCTTTCCTAGCACTACTACCCTTCCTCCTACCCTTTCTTCATGACGTTCAATCCCTTGACCCCTTAGTTTTTTCCCAGGCCATCACCGCTATGCTGGTTACATTGTCATCCCTTCTTCATCTTGACCCTATAATTAACTAGTTCAACACTATATTGCTGTTTTATAGTACCATCGATCTTGCCCTATCAAACTGTATCCTTCAATCACCCTCACCACCCATTGTTTTCACTCCTATAGATATCCTGCTGAATGAAGGTGGAGAAAATCACAAAACTCTGCTGACTAGGTCCCCTACAAATTTAATGTTTTCTCAACTGGGCTCTCACTTCAGCAAAGCAATGTTTTTTCACTTATGTAGTTGATTAAATATTCCATTTACCATGGTGGCTATCCTAAACCTTTTCATTACTCCACAAAATCTCCTACGGCTCCCTGAGAAGGTGGAGGAATCAATAAGGGAGAATTCTATTCTGAATCTTCTTCTCATTAACTGGGAATAACTGATTTATGAGGTAGAAATGATGAAAACATTTAGAGGAAGTGACCACTCCAACCTCACATTTGTGATAGAAGAGAGGAATTCTGGCATAGTCTCATACACACCCTAGACTTTGATTAAGTAAATTTCAAAGGGTTCAGAGGAAAGTTAGGTAGGATAACAGAGAAAACCAACCCAAGAGGGTGAACATACTTAATGAAAATCTGAAGACACAAAGGGAGACAGTTCCAATGCGGAAGAAATATGACATTTGTCTGAAGAGAGCATGTGAATGAATACACAAGGAACTCACTGACCAACTTAAATTTTTAAAAGAAATTTACAGTAGAAAGAAGCCAGGTCACAGAAAATTAATATAAGGGCATGACATAAAAGTAAGTCAGGAATGCTAAAGTTTAGAATGAGCTGAGACTGGTAAGGTAAGCTAAGAACAAAAAGTCAGCTTGGGTTTTGTTTTTTTTTTTAATCTATGTTGGGAAAGAATGGAGGATTAAAGGAAAGGGACCTTTGCTTAGAGAAGAATCACCAGGCTCACTGACAATAGAGAAAAGGCAGAGCTATGTAGCTAAAATTCTTATTTTTATTTCTGTTTTCTGTCAAAAGGAGAATGACCTTTAGACTGGAAATGACAGGACAAAAGTGGCTAACAGGGTGATGATACCCAAGATAAGTAAGAGAATAGCTGGCTGCCCTTGATGAATTTAAGTCACCTGGCCCAGATAAACTACATCCTCTGATACTGAAAGAACTGGCAGATGTGGTTGCTGAGCCACTGTCAGTAATACTTGAAAGATTCATAAACATGGAAGAGCTGCCACGATTTTGGAGAAGGGCAAATATTCTAATGTTCCAGAAAGGGAAGAGAACAAAAGTCTGAAAACTATAGGGCAATCAGTTTGATTTTGATTCCTGGAAAATTCTAAAAGGGATAATGTACATCTAGCAGGAGAAGCAATAATTTCAAAGAGCCATTATGGCTTCATCAAGACTAAATTGTATGATTGGGCATGGTGGCACATACTTCTTGCCCCTGCTAATGGGGAGGCTGAGGATGGGTGGATCACTTGAATTTGAGAGTTCTGAGCTTATAAGCTTAAACTAGTCGTTTCTAGCTGAGGAGTGCTAAAGTCAGTCAGGAGCCTAAATTAAGTCTAGTACCTATATGGTGGCCCTCAGGAGTTGGGAGAAGGGGCACCAGACTGCCTAAGGAGGGGCAAACTGACCTAGGTCAGAATCAGAGAAAGTTGAAGTTTCCATGACGACCTGCAGTAAGGTTAGGTCTGTGAGTAGCTACTGTACTGTACATGTGAGTAGGAGTCCCAGTTTCAAAAGAAAAAAGTAAAAAAGAAAAGAACAGATCATGCCAAACTAGCCTCATTTCCTTTTTGTACAGGGTTATTAAACTAGTAGGTGAGGAAATGTTATGGATATAGTTTTTAGCTAAACTTTTGATAAAGTATTTCATTCTATTCTTGTAAAGAAGATGGAGGGATTTAGATTAGATGATAATACAGTGAGTTCAGAGTTGGTTAGATGTCTACAAAGAGTAATTGTAAATGATTAAATATCAATTTGGCAAAAAGTTTTCAGTGGTGTTCCTTAGGTATCTGTTTTTGGTCTTTTGCTATTTATCATTTTCATAAGTGACTTGGATAAAGGTATAGATGAAATGCTCATCAAATTTGTAGATTAAACAAAGTCAAGAGGGACACCTAACACAGTGGATGAGAGTCAGGATACAAAAGGATCATGATGAGGTAGAGCAGTGGGCTGAATTCAATAAGACAAAATAGAGATCAATGTAGGCTTGCACTTGGGTACAATCCAATCCAATAAACAGTTATTAAGCTTCTTCTATGTGCCAGGCACATTAAGAATAAGAAAGGCAGTTCCTGCTCTCAAGGAGCTTTCAATCTAAAGATGGCAGCAACACAAAAAAGGAGTCAGGGAAGCCAGGGTCGAGGCAAGGGTGGAGTGGTCAACAGGATACCAGGGGGTACCCAGCATGGGGCATCTTGTTTCATGGAGTTGAAACCAGGCAGGGCAGCAGATGCAAAGTGGAGAGAGCTGAGATTCCAGTTTCTGCTCTCTGCAGAGGAAGGGATTGGGAGGCATCTGGTACTCTGTCCTTCAATTAGAGAGGAGGCTGAGGGAGGTGCTGTCAATCCAAACTTGAGTGAGAAGCACAATGGTAAGTTTAAAAGTGATGAGCTTATCCTAGGAAGGGCATCGTGTTCTGTGGAGTTGAAACCAGGCAGGGAAGCCTATGCAAAGTGGAGTGCTCTCATTGTTAGGAATTTTTTTTTTTCATATTAAGACTAAATTACAGAAGATCGGTTTCAGAAGTACAAGATAGGGGAAGCATGGTTAAACAGCAGTTGCTTGGGAAAAGATTTCAGGGTTTTAGTGGATTGCAGTCTCAATAGGAGTGAATAGATGCAATACAGCAGCCAAAAAAACCAAATCCAAAAACCAAAAACCAAAAAAACCCACAAAAACAAATCCAAACAACCGGAGTAATCTTGGATGCATTAACAGAGGTATAGCTTCCATCCATAGTCTTACTGTACCCTGTCCTTGTCAGACTTCATCTGGAGTACTGTGTTCAGTTCTGGGTGCCATGCTTAAGAGCACTGATAAGGTAAAGAATGTCTAACAGAGGGCACACAAGATGATGAAGGACCTTGGGTCTGCGACATGAAAATTGGATGACAGAACTGGGAATATTCAGCATAAAGAAAAAAATCCATAGGTACCCAAGAGCTGTCTAAAATAGTCCTTCAAGTATATGGAGGGCTATAACGTGAAATGGGGATTTGACTTCTGTTTGATCCCAGAGGGCAGAACCAGGAGCAGTGAATGGAAGTCATAAAGAGACAAATTTAATCTTGATAAGAGAAAAAATTCCTAACAATGCACTGTCCAAAAGTGAAATGGGATCCCTCAAGAGGTTGAGGATACCTCTCCTTGGAGGTCTCCATGAAGAAGGTTGCTGCAGTGTGATAGCCAGGATAGTCAGGATGGAACTTCAGGAATACTGAATTCTGATCTTGCTTTTGCTACTACTTTTATGCATGACCTAATTTTCTCTCTTGGTTAAGTGAAATTAATGACATTAATTCAGTAGTTTCAAGAAAGTGACTATACAGTGCTTCTCAAAAGTTAATGAGTTAATTTAAGGTTAGGTACTTTTTAAAAAAAATTGTCTGGGGACACTGGGAGAAAATAGACAGTTGTGGGGTTTGAGAGAAGAACCACTTTTTCTATTCTGTGTCAGTATTGTAATTGTAGGAGGTAATGTCTAAGTTTCTGCCAAAATGAAAAACACCGAGTGGAATGCAGTTCAGATTTTGCCCTGCTTGACAGACTCATTTTGGACAGAAGTGGGAACCAGTTGCATTTTCTAGAAGCAGTTCTTCACTGTCATCACTTTTCAGGGTTTTCTTTACTGCTTCCCACCACATTCCCCCCCTTCCCCTTTTGTCTTTTTTCAGATTAAAAATGGTTTTTAAAGTGATCAGTTCCAATTTAGGCTATTCAGTGGCGCCCTATTCTTTTTCATGCAGCTGTCTTGGAAAAGAGAGGTTTGAAATCACGCTATTTGTCTCCCAGATTATAGAGAGGTCGACAAAGGTATCAAGGTCCTTAGAAGACCTTCTGACTAAGAGATCAGAATGGCTTTTGTGAAGTTGTTAGATGAGGAGCTACCCTTATATGTAATTGTATTTTTCTCACCCTCACAATTCCCTCAGTTCATTTTCAATATTTCATCAAAAAATTTTGTCATCAGAGTTTCTTTTGAAAGAATATGCTGTTTCAGTTCATTCCCCACTGTTTAATATGTTACAGCCATGGCTAAGGTTGCAAAAGGGTTGCTATGAGAGAAGCACTTTGTACACTTTAAAGTGCTCCACAAATGTGCCTTGTTAGGGCCTGAGTAAGCTCTTATCGCAAAGGTTCTGTTCAGAAGCTTCAAGGCCAATACATTAAGGAATGTTACATTTCTGTCTTGCTCTCCTTTAACTGCAGAGGGGAAGGTTTGCTCGCTATGTTATAAAGCTATTTCAGGGCTGATACTTATGGTTTTATTGAAACCTTCATTTTCTCTTAACTACTGATGAAATTATAATGCATTTTCACCTCATGCAGCTTCCCAAATGGCAGCTACCATCACCATGTGCTTTACCAAGCTGAAAATGATGTGTACAACATGAGATGCTAGGTATAATTTCAGAGAGATATCCATAACCCCAGTTCACATGTCTTTTGTACTATGCTATATAATAACAGTAATAGCTAACCTTTATAGAACATTTACTTTGTGCCAGGTGGTGCTAAGCTCTTTATAATTACTACCTCATTTGATTGTCATAACAGCCCTGGAAGTTAAGGTTACTATCCCCTATTACAGAAAAGGAAATAACAATTGTCCATTATTATACCCATATTACAGATAAGGAAACTGAAGTTAAGTGAAGTAGCCAGCCAAGGGAGTATCTGTGGCTGGAGTCGAACTCAAATCTTCTTGCTTCCAGGCCCAGCACTCTATCTGCTGCACCATCTAGCTGCCATACAGCACAATTCTCAATAATAAAAGTTCATGATGCTTCTACCTTCTTCCCTTGCTGGAGGCATGTTATTTCTTTCCTTAGGACTCTTCAATGATTTCCCAAATGCCTGGGCTTCTCATACCTTTACCAGGTGGTCCCTAATCTGAACTCCCTCCTTTCTAAACCATTCTTCTCTTGCCACATTCCACTCCTTGAATTGCAGCCAAATTAACTTGTTCCTAAAGTTTTCACTCCACTGCTGTCTCAGCTCCAAAATTCTAAGTAGGGGTGGTGGCTGCAACTGCTATACCCAGCTCCTAAGATGCTCTTGTCCTCTTATGCTTATTCTGGCTGAGATACAGTCAAATTCTTTTGCCCTTTATTTTAACTGAGATAAGTTTGGACTTTTTCAAAAGGAACTTTTACTAGGAGTTGGAGAAAAAAGAAAAATCAAGCAAACAGCATAAAACCACAAGTTTACAGAGCACCTATTTTGAATTCTAGCGTAATTAGAGATTAGCTACAGATAGGTTGATTCTTGAATCTTATGTAACACTCAGCCCCAGCTTTTTTTTTTCCCTTTCCTCAATCTTGGCTCTTCCTATTTCAAAGCTCATAGCCCATGCCAGGTAGCCAAATTAGGTTGTTAATTCTGTGTGAACGAGACTCTAAGTCTCAGAATATTTACATAGCATATTCTCTGTATATTTTGAAGAATACCTGAATTTGCAAATCCTCTTATACTGTACTCTAATGGATTGCTTTAAACAGTCACCTCAAAGTTTTTTCTTCTTAGTTTATGTCTGTATGTAGTCATCTGCACATTTCCATTTGCTTATTAAATGTCTGAATGAAGGTAGCATGGTACAATGCAAAGAGGAATGGATGGGGAGTTTTAGAACCCACATTATATTACTGTTATTCGTTTTTATTTTATTTCATCCATTTTTATCCATTATATTAAATTATAATACTGTTGTTCATTTTTTACTGTAAGATTCTTAACGGTAAAAACTATATCTGTTTAGGATTCAGAGTAGCCCTATGTATAGTTGGCTACTCAGAAGACAACATTTAATGATAATGCTGCTGTGAATCCATCCTCCACATAGCTACCAGAGTGATTTTTCTTAAGTACAGTTCTGACCATGTCACTTCCCTGCTCAATAAACTCCAGTAGTTCTCTATTTCCTCTAAGATAAAACATAAAATCCTTTGGTTGTTAAAGCCCTTTACAACCTGGCCCCAACCAATCTTTCTAGCATTATTGGATATTACTTCTCTTTTTATACTCAATGGGTGAATCAAATGGTGGTCCCCTATCTCTGAAATGTACTTTTTCTTCAAGTCTGCTTTGATGAGTCCCTCTCTTCCTTCAAGGTGTTTCAGAATACCATCTACATGAAAACTTCCCTGATTTCCAAAACACCATTCCAAAGGGGATAGGTGTACAAAGTTAAATCCAAAGAGAAGTTATCAACTTGCTCCATCTGTTCCTGCCTCTATTATATTATATATGTGACCAGCAAAACTATTCTATACTTTGAGCCTATTCTTAACACAGAGCATGCTGTACTGTCCATATAACCCACATAAGGTTTTCTTGAATTTAAAATGGCATTTGAATTTAATTTTACAGGGTTAGCAAAGGGTTATCTCTCTCTTTTTAAACTTTTAGGGTAACCTGTGGTCCAGCACCCCAACCTCTATGCTTATACAGACTGGATTCTAAAAGAATCATATCTCTGGCTTATTTTGAAATGTAGGACATTTTTCTGGCAGCAATCTGTGGGTTCAATCAATAAATCAATTGATATTTTGTCTCTGTATTTAAAAGTTCTAGATAGTTTTCTATATTATTTCCTGCAATATGGAATTTTTTGTTTGTCACATTATTATGGAAGACCTCTGACCCTTAAGTTACCCCTTCATATCTTGTCTTCAAGGTCAGTTGCTTTGACTTTTATAGAATTCATTTGTACTTTTAATGCTATGCCTTTTGCTTTTTTTTTTGCCAATTTTTCCTCCGCTTGAGTTTTTTGTGTGCTAAATCTGTTATTCTCTATTTCAGAGAAATACTTTTCTAGCTAGAATCTCCACTGTGTATTCATTTTTCCCTGCTCTGCTGTTTGTGTTTTAAAATTATTTGTTGAGAGCTTTGATTTCTTACCTAAATTCATTCTTAATAACTTCTTGAAGTTTTATTTCTCTTCTGAACCATTCTGAAGTTTCTTCTGTTCTTTGGATTCCCTCATGGGAGAATTTTAGTTCATTTTTCTTCATATATAAATTTTTTTCAATGTTTAAACTTCTTTGAGGTTTTTCTCATTCTTCTTTTTGTTTTTACTGTTTGCTCTCGTGGTTTATCTGTTGGGTTCTCTCTCTCATGAAGTTTGAATTTTCCAGCTTCTCTTTTTGGCCCTGTCACTTGCTTCTCAGTGCTTTCTTCTTGGCCTCCTTGTCTTCCACTGCTGCACAGACCCCCAAATCTGGCCTGCTGAGTATGAAGATATTTGGAGGAACATGAAGGTCTTCCTGCCCCCATTAGATTGTGGGGAGAGGGCTGGCCCTAGCTGGATTTCCAGTCCTGACCTCAGGCTTCACACTTTTTTCCTGTTAGCCTATGGTTCTAAGAACAGTTCTTCTCTTCTACCCTGCCCATACCTTCCATTCCTTATCTCTATCCCCTTGGGGTAGCTATCCCTTTCCTTAATATTCTTGAGAAGAATCAGTATCCTGCTTCTTGTGGAATCTGGGGGGTTCAAACTAAATTACTGCCTCAGGAGATTCCAGATACCAGACAATGAGTCACTCACTGACTTTAAGTTTGCTTCAATCAATCAGTAAACCTTTATTAAGTGCCTACTATGTGCCTGGCACTGACTCTGGGGATAAAAAAAGGAGCAAAAGATAGTCCCTGCTTTCAAGGACCTCATAATTTAATGGATCTAAGTCTAATCTAATGCTTATGCTCATTGTGCCCAAGGGGAGTGGGGAAGCTGACCAGGAACTCTAAATAGTTATGTTTTCTGATATTAGTGAGGGTTTTGGGGTTTTTTGTTTTGTTTTGTTTTGTTTTGTTTTTACCTCATATAGGGTTATGTCTTGCGGATTCGGCTGTAATTATTCTATATCTGTTATACAATAGAATTCTTTTTTTCTAGATTTTTGGGTTGCTGTAGTTTGGAGAAAGTACCTACTTTGTCATCTTGCTGGTCAGTCATATAATCCCTTTTTGGTGTATTCATTTAAATTCCACCCAAAGTTTTATCCAGAAGGCAATTCAGAAACATCCTCCAGTTGACCATGTGCTTCCTCTCTCCATGGCTGTCATCTTTTAGCCTGAATGCTTATGCTACTACTTTTCTATGGCTATTGGCATTAACTCAGAATCAAAGAACTATCCTTTCTGGAGATATGGGTGAGAACATATGCAACTGCTGTGTGCCTCTGTTCTAAGTCAGTCAGCAATTAACGATTCCCCGATGAGGAGGCTGTAAGTATCCACAGGTACCCACCTGACACCAGGAATCCAGGAGTCTTATCTGTGCTGCTATCTGGTCTATGCTCACCTTTCTTTGAAAAGGGACATCCCTTTTAATCTCTTTGAAAAAGGACAACTCTACACCTGACATCCTTTTAATAAGCTGAGCACACCTACAAGAGTTAACCAAAGCATTCAAAATGTCTTTAATCTTTTCAACCAAGCTGTAAATAGACATGTCCCACGTGTAGGAGATGCAGCCAAAGTCCCGAATAAAGGTCCATCTCTTTATAATCTCAATCCAGATTCCCCTTGACTTTTCTGCAGCATACGATACTGTTGACAATCTTCTCTTTCTGAATAGTTTCTCCTCTCTATGAATTCAGGACAATACTCTCTCTGGATTCTGTTTCTATATGACTGACCACTCATTCTTAGTCTGGTTCTTTTCAGGTTCTTCCATACCCACTAGCCACAATTGTATCCTAAGGCTCAGTCCTGGGCTCCTTTTTCCCCCCCTGTTCTATACTATATCATTTGGTGATCTCATCAGCTCCCACAGATACAATTATCATGTCTATGCAGATGATTCCCAGATCTCTATAAACAGCCCTTTTCTTTCTATTGAACTATAGTTGTTCCTCTCCAATTGCCTCTTGGATATCTCAAACTGAATGTCCTGTAGCATCTCAAATGCAAAATATACAAAACAGAACTCATTTCCTTCCAAATCCTTATCCCTTCCCAACTTCCATAGTATTATTTGACTTGTGAGAGTTGCACCATCATATCACAGAGACTGAAAACCTTAGGTTTAACTTTAAATTCTCACTTACCATCCATATCCAAACAGTTGTAAAATTTTGTCATTTCTATCTTCATAATATCACACACACACACACACACACATATCTACCATATATATTATCATCTCTTTATATCAAGATCCCGAAGGTATCACTATGAGGGGACCTTAAGGGGGGAAAAGGAAGGGAATGTGCATTTATATAGCACTATGCTAAGTGCTTTACAATTATTATTTCATTTGATCCTAAAGGACCTGAAAGGAAATATAAATACGCATGGCAGATGTTAGTAGGTAGTAATATATTACCAGTGATGGCTTTTGTGCAAGAAATGGCATGAACAAATTATGTGTATGACTAGAATTGGGAATAGAAGTCAATCATGTAGTGAAAATGAAAGACAACCCAGGGACAGGCTGGAAGTTGTCTTGATATTCACAAAATATTAAACAAACCAGAAGAAGACTGTTACTTCTTTGTTAGTTTGTGTGCATGGTTAGATAAGCACCGTAGCTATAAACACCCTAGGGCAACTAACTAGGTGATGAAGTGGATAGAGTACCAGGCCTAGAGTCAGGAAAACTCTTCTTCCTGAGTTCTAATCTGGCTTCAGACACTTACTAGCCATGTGACTCTGGGCAAATAACCCTGTTTGCTTCAGTTTCTTTATCTGTAAAATGAGCTGTAGAAGGAAATGCAAATCACTACAGTATCTTTGCCAAGAAAACCCCAAATGGGGTCACAAAGACTCATACACAACTGAAATAACTCAACAACAACAACAACACTCTAGAGAGGATATACTGAATGACAGGAGCAAGAATTATGTCAGATGAGAGGGCAGGATGAGTGGTAATTTGTGCAGTGGCAAAAGTAACCACACTGAGACCACCTCTTTGCTGCATCATCAAAGTAGCTTTATTTTCATTACTAACAATCCCTTTACAAAGATCTGCCCTCTGAGCCAATTAGTCAGTTGTCCTAGACTGGAGGAAATTGGCCAAATCTATCTAAATTTTTAAAGTTGGCTGACTTTTCAGTTTTCACTGAAAAATTCTGGGAGTATCAGTCACTAAATCATCAAATCTATTACTTCCTTCTCATCTTCCCACTTTCAAGTTCTTTAGAATTGCTGGTATATAAACAGCTAGAGAATCTGGACAGGTCCACATAGGAAAATACACGAGGAGCCACCTTCTGAACTGTAACTCATCTGTTAAGAATTTTTGGCTCATGGCCTCGGGGCCACTGAGGAATATTTCTTCTATGATCTTTGATAATGATAGCAATAGTAGTAATAATAGCTTTCTTTACAAATATCTCATTTTATCGTCACAACAACTCTAGACATAGGTGTTATTATTATCCTCATTTTACAGATGAGGAAACTGAAGCAGAAAAAAGTTAAGTGACTTGCCCAGGGTCACACAGCAAATAAGTATCTCAGTCTGGATTTGAATTCTGGGCTTTATCCATCATGTCACCTATAGTACTACAGCTATAGATCTTGTACATACTCTAGATGCTGAAAAAATTATAAGCCTACAGCGACCTATCATCCATGAGTATGTACAGACTGGTTGAGCCATAGAGAGAGAATTTTTAAGAAGTCAAAAAGAAAATGCAGCTGTGTTTTACTTGTCCCCAAAATACAGAGGTCAGCAGTTAGCTAGTGCCTATTTTTTAAGACCTTATGCATATGTATATATTCACGTAATTGTACAATAGCTAGTTCATGTCTTTGAAACAGAATTTTGAGTCTCAGACATGAGTTATCTTTTTGTTTTGAAAGAGACCAAAGCCTCCAGATACATAGGGCAAATATATCACTCTTTACACATCATTAAAATGAAAAGATTCTATTATGATTTCAGACTCCTTTGGATGTAAAAAAAAAAATCAAAAGCATGGAACTCAGTGCTAGAGCTGTTGAGAGTAGGAAAAATGATTATAATTAGGCTGGGGAGTGATAGCACCCAATGAAAAGAAGTGTGAAAGTAGAATTCTAGGAGGGAGAACTTTGAGTTTGGGAATTGTAACTCAATTTCCCTGACCTTTGTTTAAATAGAGCAAATCTGACCAAGTAATTAAAGGCTTAGGTTAGCTTAAATATTTTTTGGTTACCCTCACAAAGGAAGAAATGGAAAACGTTTTATTATTTCTCTATCAACTTTGCCTACATTTGTAGCTAATTGAGTCTCACACCACATTATAACAATTAGTCAGAATTAAAGTTATGATCTTTAACCTTAGATAATTCTTTTTCCATTATCCATAGGGTCAATGATTTGCAATTTCAGCTTCCAAGTGTAGACAAACATAAAAAATATTTCATCCAACGATCTTGTTACCATTACACAGTAATGCCATTACATTCCCATGTATACCTCAATTTCTGGATCTGGCTTAACACCTTTGGGAATATTTTAAAAACCTAACATAACACACGTCCTTATAGCACACTGAGTTACAAATCTATTCTTATCCTCACTTTGTAAAGCAATTTGTTCTGAAAGCTGAAATTTTCCTATTTGATGGCTTACTCTAAGGCAGCATTATCAGTCAATTTGGATATTTTGAAATCACAGGCTCTCCAAGGTCATAGCCTTAGTTATCAACAATGGCAATACATTAATGAAATCCAAAGATGTACTAACAGCAAACAACAAAACAAAATAATAAAATTAAAAGTTATAGTTATGGTTCAAATGTCTAAATGCCCTGAAAAAACTTCCCCATAATGTAGTGAGGAAGAGAGCTGTTTGTGAAAGACTTTGTTATGTCTAGAAAGATAGTGAAAATGTTTTAGCCATAATTGTCTGCAATTTCTCTGTATTCATTGTGTTCGACAAAAAGCCTAATATTATCCAGTTGTCATTATTCTGTGGATGGCCTTGTCTTTAGTTCTTAAAAGCCAAGAAATGAATAAAAAAATTTTTATCACAAGCACGTCAGCCAAAACTGTTCTTTTGCCAGAGGAAGTCTTGTTGAATCTGTCAGCAAAGGTCATTCATGACATTTGTTTCCTGGCAGCTAAGAAAGCCAGTCTCCCTAAGTGTGGTTTGGATTCTCACTGCCGATAGCCACAGTGCAGTTAAATTCACTGTTTGGTTTCCAAGCTCTTCATGGATTATATATCCTCAACAACCCTTTTTATGATGAAGGAAGTTCAGGTAGACAAAACATAATTTTGGACGTTGCCCAAAGTCACACCAGGAATCTATCTAGGTATCTCATCATGCCTCCCCTGAAGTTAAGACCACAGGCAAACATATTTATCTTTTAAAAAAAGCTGTCATCAGTCATCAAAAGCATTTATTAAACAATGTATGCAGAGAACTTAATAAATTAAGGCAGAAAACACAGTCTCTGCCTTCAGGGAGCTTGCAGTTAGGTAGCTAGGCAGCTTGGTGGTGCAATAAACAGCATTTGGCCTGGAGTCAGGAAGACCCCTGTTCAAATATGACCTCACATACTAGCTATTATGTGATCTTAATCTCTGTCTGCCTCAGGTTTCTTCAACTATTAAAAAAAAAAGGGGGGGGGGATAATGACAGCACCTACCTGCAAGGATTGTTGTAAGGATGAAATTTGATACTTCTTTTAAATCACTCATGACCATGTCTGGCATATAGTAAGTGCTATACAAATTTTAGCTGGCTATTATTTTTAGTAGAAGAAATCAAAACGCATGAGAAGATAAACAAAGCACAAGTGAAAATAGAAACAAGAGAGTTCTGAAAAGCATATAAATATATTCAAGCCTAATTAAACCTATTCAGAGATAAATTCAGGAATAATAAACAAATTCTGGTGGATTTAGAGAATAACCAGTTACTTTATAAAAGTTTCTTGGAAATTAACCAACAGTTAGGAGCAGGAGTAGTTCAAAAAGCAATGGACTTAAAGGCAGGAGAGTTAATTTCAAATCCATGGTTTAATATTCATTATTTGTGTGATCCTGGAAAAGTCAAATAAACTCGGTGAGTATCAGTTTTCTCACCTTTAAAATGGAGAAATAATACTTGATAATATTTGAATTGATAATATACTGAGTTGATAATATAATATAGGGGTTGAGAGAGGACACAATTTGATCAGGGGATACAAGATCTGTGGAGTTCTCCCTAGCACATTTGATGAAATTATAGGATGCAAGAAGCAGGTAACATAAAAGAAGGGGAAAGAAGGGTGCCTATTTTGTTACTCTTATAAAAGATGTGAAGAAGTTCTAATTAAATTCAGTGAAATTATAGGTGGCTAGCGATTGGCTGAAGAATCAGCCACACATTTGTGGTCTTTAAAAAGCAAGACACACTCTCTAACTAGTCAGTCAAAACAATAGCGCTTAGTAGCATAAAACTCTGAGTCCAGCAAGGCTGTAAGGGAGGGGATTTCTTTATCCTCCGTTGCTTCCACTCTGCAGAGCAGAACTGAACTGTTCAGTGAGAGAAATCGACATTGCTCACCTTGGCAGTCAGGAATTCAGCTGCCCAGCAAGGAATAAACCCAGCCCAAGGAGTCAAAAGGAGTGACCCATCTGGGAGAAATGCATGGATCAAATCCAGCCAAGCAGTGAAAGTACTGCTTAGCAAAGACATGACAGCACAGGAGAAAGACCTAAAAGCCCAGCAACTTATTTGCTCTAACATACGTTCCTGAGTTGTATGTCACTCTGGTAATATGCATGTCTGCTCTTTCCATTGATGGCGTGTATTTATGGGAGAATGCACCAAAGGATTATGGAGGGAGGGGGATGATTTATAGTTATCTTTCCCCCTTAATAGTACTTTATTTTTTCCAATTACGTGTAAAGATAGTTTTCAACATTCATTTTTGTAAAATATTGAGTTCCAAATTTTTCTCCCTCCCTCCTTCCCCTCCCACTTCCCAAGACAGCAAGCAATCTGATATAGATTATACATGTACAATGATGTTAAACATATTTCCACATTAGTCATGCCGTGAAAGAAGAGACAGAGCAAAAGGGAAAAAACACAAGAAAGAAAAAAACAAAAAAAAGTGAAAGTATAATGCTTCGATCTACGTTCAGACTCCATAGCTCTTTCTCTGGATGTGGATAGCCTTTTCCTTCATGAGTCTTTTGGAACTGTCTTGGATCATTGTATTGCGGAGAAGAGCTAAATCTATCATAGTTGATCATTGCCCAGTGTTGCTTTTGCTGTGTACAGTGCTCTCCTGGTTCTGTTTTTGCTTCACTCAGCACAGTTCATGTAAGTTCAGGTTTTTCTGAAGTCCATTTGCTCATAATTTCTTATAGCACAATAGTATCCCATTACATTTATATACAATAACTTGTTCAATCATTCCCCAACTGATTGGCATTCTCTCAATTTCCCATTCTTTTCCACAATAATAATATTTTTCCTTTTCTTATGATCTCTTTGGGATACAGACTTAGTAGTGGTATTTCTGGGTCAGAGGGTATGCACATTTTTATAGCCCTTTGGGCATAGTTCCAAATTGCTCTCCAGAATAGTTGGATCAGTTCTTGCATCTTCTTCAACATTTATCATTTTTTTTCTGTCATATTAGCCAATCTCACTAACTATTGTTTTTTAATATGCCTTTTCAGTAAATGCCTTTTCTTTGAGCTAATTGTGCTATCTGGCTAACTACAGAAAGCAAGTATATCAATAAGCTTTCCTGAGCTATGGTTTTAGGAATGTGATTCCACAGAGTACCCTGAACCCAGGAGACTCCCAATCTGGGGAAATTAATCTGCAAATTTCATTTGGAGGATGACTCCTAGAGGTGTTGCTACATTGTTGGGGTTCATCTGGGATATACTTAGGGTGCAAATGCATTTTTTAGTAATCCCCTGGGGAAAGTATTAGCATTTTGCTTGTTTTGACGATATTAGGACAGTTTTCTGATGTGGCTCCTTTGGAAGGAAGACCAGTTTATCTGAGATAATTTTTTCATGGTTGAGTGCTTATATACTGATTTTTCTTATTTTGGTATTACTATGTCCATTAAAGTATAAGAACTGATAGGAGAAGTAAGAATTTTGCAGCCCTAGAAAAATAGTACTTAAAAATGCATCTAGAGCAGATGTCAACTTTTTGAGCAGATCTAGATTGTGTGTCTTATTGTAGCATGAATATGAACTGTTTATCTGAGATCCTTGTGGACAAGGATAAGGTTTCCTTGGTGGCCTAGAAACCCTGAGTAATCAACCTGCAAGGTTTAATCCCTTTTTGGCAGTCCTACATCTCTCTGGGACTTTTCTGAGTTTGTTTGATCTTTTTTTAAAGCTAGCTTGCCTGTTGTGATGAGGGGTGAAATTGGACATCAGTTTGGAATGTCCTATGTGTTGTTGTGATGCACTGGAGAAATTCTAGGCGCCATTTGTGGTAGAGGGAGAAATTTATTGGAGAAACTTTTGTCCAATCCTCCAGTAGAAATGAAGGAAGGAAGAAAAAAGCATTTATTAAATACTGTGCTAATTTGCTGATGCCCTTTAGAGATCCAACAAAAAATTTTGGGTGCCCTATGTAATGCAGGGGCTAAGAAGAATTTTTAGCCAGGATAATTTAGTTTCTCATATGAAGGGAAGGGGACAACTTCTAGTCAACACCAAGTCCCTAGTTGATATTGAAAGAGAATCATGTGCTCCAGAAGCTTAGCTGGGGACAGATTTTCCTCAAAGGGGGCTGATTTTTTCTCTTTCCTTTTTTGTCTTAGATCAGGTTAGGCCTTCTTAAGAACCAAGACAAGGCAGCAACTTACGAGAATTTTATAAAATACTGTTAATTTAAATAATTATGTATTTGAATAACTATGTACTCTGACTGATTATAGTCTCTTAGCCTATGGTAAGCCTAGACACTCATGGAAAACTCATTCCTGGATTTCCAGAAATTGTGGCACATGGACTTTGTAAACACTCTTCCGTACAAGGCACTGGGGCAAGGTGCTCAATAGTACAATACTTAAGCTTCCCAAGTCACTAGAAAGCTATCTAGAATTAGAATATGGACAAATTTGCCAAAGGTACCCCAGCTGATTCGCTAAGGACATCAAATATTTAACTGGGGAAAAGGGATTCCTAATCAATTGGATTTTCTATAATCAACTTCATATTACAGAATCAAAGAGAGAAGTACAAGAGACAAAAGACTTAAAGGAGTGTAAGGACATATTCACACATGTTCACACATGTGTAAGGAATTAAGCAGTTCTTCAATTACTTAAGGAATTTAAGGTGGCTAGTCAGTGATTGAATGAAGACCCTTGTGGCTTTTAAAAAGCAGGACACACTTTCTGAGAAGTCAGTCAAGGCAGTTCTTAGGAACACTTACAATAGAGTTCTGCAAAGGGAAAAGGAGGTTTCTTCCCCCTCATCCCACCTTCATGGCATCATCCAGTGGAACAGAGTCAGACTGAGTTGTGCTAGTCAACAAGAGGAAGACGCAAGACAGGCAAAGACATATAGAAGAGAAAGGGGCTGGGGAGGCAGAGACAGAGAATGAGACAGAGAGATGTAGAGACTGAGACAGAGGCAGAGGCAGAGTTTGACCTGATAGTTGAGGAGTTGAACTGCCCATCAAAGAAATAGAGCAGCAAGCCCAGGGAGTCCAATGGAGTGACCCACCCTATGAAAGGATTGTTATCTGCCAGAATTTCCCTACCCACTTCACTGTGGGAGTTAAAGCTCAAAACACATCCTTGCTGGCACAGCTTCCTGGGGGAGTCAGGCTGTATTGAAATGGCTACTTGATTACCTCAGGACATAAAAAGCCCTGCCCATGTGCATTTGGGGCCTTTCTTTTCCATATGGAAGCAAGAGGGCACACATCTACCAGAGCTGAGTGCTTGCTGAGTATCTTTTTCAGACCGTAGTTTAAATCAGCTTCCTTTTGTTTACTGTTTTGAGTGACCTTACCAGCATTTCATTCCATTCCAGTTTGGGATCTAAATTACCAGGGGACTAGCCTGAGTGAGGCCCAGATGAAGATATACCCAATGCAGATGTTATACCCACTGGGGAGCTGCATGAAAGCATCACAAAAAGTAAAAACACTCAGAGCTCTGCAGCATCAACATGAGTTTCCTTGGCCACAAACGTTCTGTGTATATGCTGATTCTTCCCAACAACACTATGTATTTGTGAGAGAGTATACCCTAAGTCTATCGGGGGGAATGTTTTATAGCTGCTCTTATCTTAATGTGCCATCACAGTAAATACCTTTCCTTTAGTAATTGTGCTCATTGGTTGACTATTAGAGGTAAATGCATTTGAAGGGGCTCATAAACAAACGTTTTAGGAGAATGGATCAGGTATCTTGGACTCAGGTTAGCCTCTCCCTCCCCAGGAGGGAGGGTACTTCCTTGAGTATAAATTGGGTAGACTCCAGAGGTCACAAATCCTACAGTAATAATTTTCAAGAGTCAATATGGAGTAGTAGGTAGAGCCCTAATTTTAGGATCAGAAAAAACTGAGTTTAAGTCCCACCTCCAACATATGTAGTAGCTAGCATTTATGTAGTGCTTTCAGTTTTGCAAAGTGCTTTACAAATATTATTTCATTTTATCTGCTCTACAACCTGGAGAGGTAGGTGCTATTATCTCCATTTTATAGATGAAGAAACCGAGGCAGAGAGAAATTAAGTGAATTGTCCATGGTTTTTTTTCCTGTTTTAAGTCATTCATTTATTATTATTATTATTAATTTATTTTTAGTTTTCAACATTCACTTCCATAAGCTTTTGAATTTTAAATTTTCTCCCCCTCCCTTTCCAGCTCCCTTCTCAAGACAGCATGCAATCTGATATAGACTCTACATATATATTCCTATTAAACATATTTTCATATTAGTCATGTTGTAAAGAGGAATTAGAACCAATAGGAAGAACCACAAGAAAGAAGAAACAAAACAAAAGAAAAAAAAAGAGCAAATGTGCTTCAATCTGCCTTCAAACTCCATAGTTCTTTCTCTGGATGTGGATAGCACTTTCCATCATGAGACTTTTGGAGATGTCTTAGATCCTTGCATTGCTGAGAAGAGCTAAGTCTATCAAAATCAGTCATCACACAATGTGGCTGTTACTGTGTACAATGTTCTCCTGGTTCTGCTTATTTCACTCAGTGTCAGTCCATATAAGTCTTTCCAGGTTTTTCTGAAGTCAGCCTGCTCATCATTTCTTATAGCACAATAGTATTCCATTACATTCATATACCACAACTTGTTCAGCCATTCCCCAATTGATGACTTGCCTATGGGTTTACAACTAACAAGTGTCTAAGGCTGCATTTGAACTAAGGACTTCCCACTGCAAGTCCCACACCCTGTCCACTCTGCCATCTACCTGCATATTGGCCTTGTGCTCTTTGACAAATCTCTGTGCCCAAGTAGCTCTCTAAAGCAGTAAGTTGCAGAGTAGTTCTTAATATATATTGGTAATGTGAGAGTTACAGGTACCAATAAAATCATGAATCTAGTTAAAAAAATAAGAATAATGCATAACTATTAATGTTGCTCTGAGAAAAGCACCCTGTTCTGTAACTCTTAAACATGTATTGTTATTATAATATTTAGGAAGCATATTAAAAACATCATTTGACAGAAAGCTGGAAGTTGCTTATCTGGAAGAACAACATGTATGCAGGTTCAGGGGAGGGAAATGTGTTCCTATGAATGTTACTAGGGTGGTAAACAAAAGGAAGGGAAATATTTATTCACCCATTCTCAGCCAGCCTTAGATCCATGTGCAATAGAGAAATGGGGCAAAGATCAGTAGGTTGTTGTGACTGAATTAGCTAGACTTCTTGTATCAACAACAAATTCAGTGTCATACTTTTTCATCTCTTCTACTCTATTTAAAAAGCCAGTAATGGGAGCAATAATTGAGGATAACCACCAAAGTGATGAAAGGCTGAAATGATTGGAAGGAAGAAAAGACTAAAATAAAGGAAAGTAAATGTGACGGAAGAAGGTGGAAGATACAGGGGGGAAAGAATAATAGCTAGAATTTATATAGCTCTTTACGGTTTATAAAACATTTCATATATGTTATATGATACATGTATGTACTAAAGTAGCTTGGAGCTTTACAAAGGTCTTATACATTTTCTTAAATGTATGTAGACATGTAGACATGCATGGATGAAGGTTGGTTATAGATAATATTGGGAGTGGAAACTTAGAAATGAAAACACCACCTGCATCTCCCAAAAGCGTCTGCTTTGTTGTCAAAGTTATTTCCTCCCTTTCTTATCTAGTGTCTTCCTTCAAATTAGCACTTCACATTCCATGGCATTCCTATAGGTGCTCTCTTACCCCAAGTATGCTCAACATCAAATGTATGGTTATATCTTTGCTACATGTTAAAATACAAGGAACATTCATTAAGTATCTATAATGCACTAGATGCTGGGGTGCTATGTGCTAAGTGTTGAGGAAAATAAATTTAGATAATATATAGGGCTTTTTCCTTCCTTCAATTCAATTCAAAGCATTGTAGATTTAGAGATGGAAGCAATATTTGAAGTAAGCTAGTCCAACCTTATAATTTTGAAACTGAGGAGACTCAAGTTCATTTTAATTCAATTCAACAAGTATTTACTGACCACCTACTATGTGTCTGGCACTAAGGATACAAAGGTCAGTCAGTTGGTCAATGTAGTTGTTAAGTACACCTATTAAGTGTCAGGCATTCTGCTAACTGTTGGAGATATAAAGACAGGTTAAAAAGACAATCCTGCTCTCAAAATCTAATGGGGAGAACAACATGCAAATAACTACGTACAAACAGAATATGTACAGGATAAATTGAGGGTGTTCTCAGAGAAAAGGCACAGACATTGAGGAGGAATAGAAAAAGCTTCTTGTAGATTTTAGCTGAGACTTGAAGGAAGCCAGGGAAGCTTGGAGGCAGAGATAAGGAGGAAGAAAATTCCAGGGAAAGAGTCAGTGAAAAGAGTCGGGTCAGGAGATGGAGTATCTTGTTTGAGGAGCAGCAAAGAATCCAGTGTCATTGTACGTAAGAAGACTGTAAGTGTGGGAAGGGACCAGACGTTAAAGGGCTTTAAAGGGCAAATGGGGATTTTATATTACATCCTGAAGACAAAAACTACTGGAGTTTATTGAATATGAGGGAGACCTATGGTCAGACCTATGTTTTAGGAAGATCAATGTGACACTGAGTGGAGGATGGACTAAAGTGAGGATGCTTGAGGCAGGTAGACCAACCAGCAGGCTGCTGCAGTAGAGTAGGCATAAGGCGATGAGGGCTTGCACCAGTGTGGTGGCAGTGTTAGAGGAAAGGAGTGTATATAAGAGATGTTACAAAGGTAAAAAAACAACTGATTGAATATGGGGATTGAGAGTGAGATCATATATACATATGTGTGTGTGTGTGTATATATATATATATATATATATATATATATATGATAAGTAGAAAATAATTAACAGAGGAAGGCATTGGAATTAAAAGGGGTGGGGAAAGCTTCCTATAGAAGGTGAAATTTTAGCTGCTACTTAAAGGAAGACAAGGAGGTTAATAGTCAGAGTGGAGGAGGGAGAACATTCCAGGCATGGGGGATAGCACAGAAAATGCCTGGAGCCAAGAGTTAGAGTGGCTTGTTTGTGGGACAGCCTGGAGGCCAGCGTCACTGGAACAAAGATTATGTATTGGGGCATAAGATGTAAGAAGACTGGAAAAGTAGGAGGGGCTAGGTCATGAAGGGCTTTGAATGATAAACAAAGCTTTTTGTATTTTCTGCTGGAGGTCATAGGAAGCCACTGGAGTTTATTGAGCAGGGGGTTGACATGATCAGACCTGTGTTTTAGGAAAATCACTTTCATAGCTGAACGAAGAATGAATTGGAGTGGGAAGAGATTTGGTGCAGGCAGATTCACCAGCTGCTATTGCAGTTATCAAGGTGTAGGGTGCTGAGAGCCTGCATTACAGTGGTGGCAGTGTCAGAGATGAGAAGGGGACATGTTTGGGAGATGTCGCAAAGGAAAAATCAGCAGACCTAAGCAATAGTTTTGTATTTAATAATCATGCCAGTTATTATTATTTTGTGTGATATCTGAGGAGTAGGCTTGTTATCAATTAGAGCACGGGATGGCACAAATGAGAGAAGAGAAGGAGGTAACATTTGAGTTGAGCTTTAAAGAATGGGAAGTAATTCAAAAGGTGAAAAGAAGGAGGGAGGGCATTGAGGGAGTTGGAAATAAGTAAAGGCATAGAACTCTCATATTTTTTGTGACTTGGCTGACTGTTAATAACCATTGAGGCTGCTTATAGGTTTATGATAAAATTAAACACTTCCCCAATTACTCTGGGAATACGATCCTGACTATTATAACTATTTTCAAGATCCCTGGGGCCACAGTTCCAATGGTAGTGAAGCAATCTCACTATCAGCTTCTAGTGACTCCTGTGCACTTAGAGATCATATCTTAATCCAAGTATCCTCATCTTGCTCCCTTCCCCCTACCCCTGCACCATGTCTTTATTCACCCATATAACAATGATTCATACCAGTGTGGTCATTTGATTATAACAAAATTATGATTATTATATGTGATTTTTCATCATGATAGAAATAAGAAACTGGACATAAATATTACGATAAATATTGGAGTAGTTTCAGGTACATATGGTACATCTTATATTACCAAGCCCCTAGAAATAAGTACCAAAAGAAAGACAAATTGACTAAGTTATTTCCTTTTCCTATGTCCTTTCATGAGTTTTCTGTCATAAATACAAGTATAGTACCATAGAACTGCTGCTGGACCCAGGGGAGCTAAGATGCTTATGCTGTCCCTCTAGAGGACCCTTAGTTCAGAGCTGTCGTTCACAGATTAGGTTCAGTCCTATTGAGCTTGACTTCCAAAGAGATGTAGGCTCTTTTCTGCTATTCTCCTATCCTCTTTATACCCCCACCTGGTAGGTAGCCCTGGGGAAAGTCACTTAAAGGTCAGGCTTAGCTCGTGCCTAGTCCAAAAAAGGAGAGCAGAAAGCTACTCAATGTACAGTGTAAATCAAGTATGGAACAGCGATCTATTCCTTCCAATACAAAAGAAATGCTCAAAACACGTAAGCCTCACAAGGGTGCTTGATTAAATACTTAAATATGAAACAGTAGCTTGTTATTGCTATCACACCCCATGGAGAGATTGATGTCTTAAAAAAGCATTAAATCACAAAACATTTGGTGGGACTTCTGAAAACATTACCCTCAGCTCTGTACTAAATGCCCTCAGCTCCCTAAAGTAGATGATCTTCTGGCAAGCCAGGGTGGTTGTCTTCCTCAAGAAAAACTGGAGTAGTTGCAGGGGGCTCCTCCCAAAGTACAGCCAGCACCAAACTGAGGAGCCAAGAAACTCCTGAGGTAGCCGCTACGGGAAAGCCTATCTCTCAGGATTCCTGTTGGATACCTATGCTCAGGGAAGCAAAAGAGGTAGCCAGAGGTCTGAGATCCTGACTCAGGTTTGCCTAGGCAACATGCTAACACAACAGCGACGCCTGCCTCCTCCAGGCATCACAGGGGGGACCTGGAGGAGTGGAGAGGTTTGCAAGAGTTTGCTGTATCATTTCAAAGCCCTTCAGCTGCTGAGCCAGAACTTGTGGCCCACCAGTCTGTTGCTCAATAAACACATCTACCATGTGCCAGAACTGTGCTAGTCACTGGGTATATAAAGAAAAGCAAAGGACAGTCCCTGTTCTTAAGGAGCTCACAGTCTAATGGGGTAAACAACATGAAAATAACTGTGTCTGAATAAGATATACACGAGATTAATTGGAAATAATCAACAGAAGGAAAGCATTAGAATTAAGGGGGATCAGGAAAGGTTTCCTGTAGAAGTTGGGATTTTACTTATGTTTTTTTGTGGGGCTATCAGGGTTAAGTGATTTGCCTAGGGTCACACAGCTAGTGTCAAGTGTCTGAGGCCAGATTTGAACTCAGGTCCCCTGACTCCAGGGCTAGTGCTCTATCCACTGAGCCATTGAGCTGCCCCTCAGATCTAGAAGTTGGGATTTTAGCTGCAACTTCAAGGAAGCTAGGGAAGCTGGAGGTAGAGATGAGGAGGAAAAGAATTCTGGGTATGGGGGCAGCTAGGTGGTGCAGTGGGTAGAGCACTGGCTCTGTAGTCAGGAGGACCCGAGTTCAAATCCAGCCTGAGACACATGACACTCACTAGCTGTGTGACTCTGGGCAAGTCACTTAACCCCAATTGCCTCAGCAAAAAACAAAAACCAAAGAATTCTGGGTATGAAGACAGCCAGCAAAAATGCCTGGAATTGAGAAATGGAGTGTCTTGTTTGAGAAATAGCAAAAAGGCCAGTGCAGCATCACTACAGCACAGAGTACATGGTTGTTGGGGTGCAGGGGGCAGGGGAGGCAATAAGGCAAGAAGACTTGAAAGGAAGGAGGGACTAGGTAACAAAGGGCTTAAATGCCAAACAGAAGATTTTATAGTTGATCCTGGAGGGAGCCACTGGAGTTTACTGAATTGGGAGGGGAAAGTAGAGGGGGTGACATGGTCAGAGCTGAGCTTTAGGAAGAGTATTTTGACAGCTGAGGGGAGGATGGAGTGGAGTGGGACAGACTTGTGACAGGCTGACCAACCAGCAGGCTATTGAAACAGCCCAGGCTTGAGGTGATAAGGGCCTATGCCAGAATGGTGGCATCATCAGAGGAAAGAAGGGGATATATATATATATGAGTTATTATGAAGTTAGATTCAATAGGACTTGACAACTTACTGCATGTGGGGAGGGATGAGAGAGAAGGAGGAGGAGTTGAGGATGACAGCTTGATTTCAAGCCTAGAAATAGCGAAGTTAGAAAAAGAGATTTTTGTATGAGAGAAGATAATGAGGTCAGCTTTGGTTATGTTGAGTTTAAGATGGCTAGGGTACATCTAATTCAAGATGTTCAGTAGGTAGATGGAAATGTGAGGCTAGAGGTCAGCAGAGAGGTTAGGACTTGGTAAGTAGATTGGATAATCCTGCACAGAGATGATACTTGAATCTATGGGAGCTGATGAGATCCCCAAGTGAAATGTTATAAAGAGAGAAAAGAAGAGGGCCCAGGCAGAGTTCTGTGGGAGACCACCTACCCATAATGGGCATTACGTGGATGAAGATCCAGCAAAAGAGAAAGAGAAGGAGTCAGATATTTGGAGAACCAGGAGAGGGCAGGGTCATGAAAACCTAGACAGAAGGGAATATAAAGAAAAAGATGGTGATCAAAAGTGTCAAAGGCTGAAGAAGTGGTCAAGCATATAGATCAAGAGACTTACCTGTTTGCTTCCTTTACAAGGTGACAATAGCAAGTATTGCAATGGTCAAAGAATTCATCATGAAACTCTCAGCTTTCCCCTGATGGACTTCTTTGCACTTAGCCACCCCTTCCTTGCAAAACAGACAGTCCATTGTTGTGTCATAACAATTATGCAGATTGTAATCGTTAAACTATTCTAGGAGTACAATGGATTATTAAACATACATTTTCTTAATAGTAAAAAATTTAAATTAATTTTTATATTTAAAAATTATACTGTTCCTGCTTTTCAGAAACATGTACTTCTGAATTATTAGGACAGATTTTCTTCACTGTGGGGATGCTCCAAGAGAAGGCAAATTAATTTGGTAACCTGGGTAATGAACTGAATGCACCACATATTAGTTTTAAATGCAGACATTGCAATAGAAGTAGTTTGGGGTTAGAAGTTGCCAGTTGTCAGCAAGAATAGCAGCAGTAGAAATGCTGTAGACATTTTGCAAAGAGTTTGGAATTAAAATATGCAAATGTTGATATTATTAATAATCTTTAATCTAGCTAACTGATCTGCTAACTAATCTAGCTAACTGATGTTAGCATTTCTTCACCATTTACAGAAAACAGATGGTCCTTACGTCACTCCTCAGAGAGCTGTATTTGCAGAACAGACAGCAAAAAATAGCCCAGCATCTATACATTTTTCTGTACATTTAAGATCTTTCGCCAATGGTCTATAAGTAGATTCTTGAAATATTTAATTCTGGATGGAGCAAGAAGGAAATAAACTATTAAAAACTGAGGACAATCATAATTTACCACAGAAACATTTGCCTTTGGCATCTATTTTCCTTTTCTCAAGGAGTTCAGCACTTGGCTCACCATCTTCTCTTCTCCTCCCAAACTCATGCCTTTATACTAGGGAACTTTAATATCCCCATAGATGCTCTCTCAAACTCTTTAACCGTCTAATCTCCTTGACTTGATAACTCAAGGCTTGGTAAGCAGCTGCTAAAAATTTGACTAAAATGAGACTGGAGGTCTTTTGGTGGAATTTTTCTTTTTCTGTCTCCTTTTCCTTCTTTTCCTGACTTTCTCTTCAATTCTCCTGAACTACTTGGTCTGGGCCTGGCCAGTAGCTGCCTGGATATCCTGGTGAATGACCCTAGGTTAGTGAGGCAAACTTGAATTTGGAAGGCAGTGAGGTTAGCTTTGATGTGGGCTTTCACTTTCAAAGTTCTCTAGAGATCACAAGGTTTTGTTTGCCTTGGAGAACTTTGAAGAAGAATATCTAGTCACCCATAAAGACTGCTGCAAGAAAGTGCAGAAAGGGAGCTTAGAAGGGTGGTGAATACTAATGAAGTCTCATACTTAAAATAACTCTCCCTATCTGTAATTTTGAGTGGGTTCTTGCTTCCACTGACCTTTTTGTTTCAACTTTCAGTGGGAGATAAGGAGGAAAACTGTGAGACTGATTCTTTCTGCTTTCACAACTATAGTCAGATTCGAGATTGCAGAGAGGAAGACAAGAAAAAGAAGGAAATCTTTTTTCCTGGTTTGTTAAAATTTATGGCATCATAAACTAGAGGCTAAATTTATAATTGAAATATAATGTTTTTACTGTGAATTTCCCTACTATGATTTAAAGGTTTTTGTCACAGTTAAAAATTCTTAAGGGATTTTAAAAAATTGTGCAGTTAGGATTAAGATTACAGGCAAAGGCACGTGCCTCTATTAATCTCTCCCCTTCCTGGAGGGTGATAGATACATTTTTTTTTTCCTAGTTGAAGGTAATTTTACTTCTAGGGAATAAACAGAACAGAAGCAAGTTTGAAATGATTCAATAGAATTTAATTGTTTAGGTGAATTAGTAGCTAAGTCATTGAAATTGAAATAGATTTTGCAATTTGAGGAGTAAAAGTTTAGCAATTAATTGGTATTGTTTAAAAAAAAGAAAGAGGGAAAAGAAAACCTCAGGAGAGAAGATTTAAGCAAGTAGAGATAAAGAGGAGAGTGAGTAGAACCTTAAAGAAAGGTGAAGTCCCTGTGTACTGACTGTGAATGGAGATTAACCTGAAGTGAGCATTTGGAGTCTTTGGAAAGAGAGGTGTAATAATGCGGGACCTCCTTAGCTCCAGCCTCTAGCTGGTTCCTCTGGATCCAGGCAGACAGAAAGACAGCAGTAGAGACATGATAAGAGGTTAATTTACTTCATTCTTCTCTTGGTGGCCAACTAGACAGGGTAGAGGCATCTGACCCTACAGCATCCACCTAATCACTTTATTCTTTCAAGGGCAGGTGAGAATAGGAGCATCCACCCCTACAGCATCACCCTAATTACTCTTCTGGATGGTGGCAGGTTGAGACAAGCTCAGCTTTTAGCTTTCACATTCTGCACTCACTGACCAGTGCCCACTTGATTTATAGAGAAACAAAAAAGGCAACATGCCAAGGATAAGCTCACAAGTTTACATTAACTTTGGCTATATCATGGGGAGTCAGCATAGCGCAGGCAGTTTGGCTATTTATAAGCTAAACTCAAATGTTTACATTATTTTCGTTACATAATGATGCACAAGAGCAATAAGAATGTTTATGGCCGTGGGTCATACCAAATTGGATCCATGCCACCTTACATAAAAGAGGTTTGAGAAGATTTTTGACCTTATTCAGATAAGAATGATATGAGAAACTTGTTGGCAAAATGTTTGTTAGCAATTTCAGACAAACAATGTTCTATCAAGTTATAACATTTACAAAATGAAAACTATACAAATAAATCTGCAGCATGAAATTATTTGAGAATAGCATACTAAAATTCTGTCCTTAAAGGACCATTAGAAGAACACGTTCCAATCCTTAGAACCTTATAAACTCCAAAGACAGAAAGACAGCAACGTGAGACTGCCACCATGAATCTTTGACAGTGAGTTAACTAAATGCAGTAGGTTCTATAATTTGAGGTGCTAGCAGCTGATGGGCTTGGGAAAATTGAGATTTTGAATGATACCATCTGTGATTGTACATATGTATTTGATTTGATTGAAATGTATCCTGAAACTAAATTATAATATAGTCTCATTTAAAGTGAAATGAGTTATCCTATTAGGATAATTGTGGTAAATCAAAACTTAATGCAAACTGTATTTGATATTTGGCAATAAACATGACATGCTTGGAAACTGTATGGATCTGGAAAATATGAGTTCAGGGCTCAGAAACTTACTAGCTGTATGACCCTGAGCAAATCAACTTGCCTATTTGCCTCAATTTCCTCATCTGTAAAATGGGATAATCTCCCTATTCCCTAAGGTTGTTGTGAAGATCACATGACATAATAAGCGTAAAGTGCTTAGGATAGTACCTGGCACGTGGTAAGTACTATGTAAATGTTAGCTATTTCTATTTATATTAAGTGTATTTCTGTTAGAGAAGCTGAAAATGTATTCAATAAAATTAATTTTAATTGGCAAAAAGTTTGGTGCTATGTTTTTTAAAAATCCATTATACTATTAAATTATTCTTAGGCTTCTACTTTTTCTTGCATTGTGATTTTTGAGAAATCATTGTATGTGAAATGCTTTTACTTTGGGAAAAAGGATACTAAAAGAATACTGGAATTGTATCATTAGAAAAGTAATTTCTCTTTTAATCTGGATGATGTTCGATCATAAATTGAGTGGTTGAAGAATGTGTTTACAACGTTCGAAAACTCTCAAGTGCTTTACTAAGTATATTTTGTCTTAATCTGGATATTGTTTGGGAAAAGGTACCACAGACCATTTTCCCCCCCTCATCTGTGAGGTTCCTTGGGATTTTCAATTTGGGCAGGGTCATAAGACCTTATCAACTCTGTGAGAGAAGCTGCTGGCAAAAGGTTGTAGAGTTCTGAAGTAATTCGATGAGAAACTAGGACCTCTCACAGCTAAAGTAAAAGAAACTTGCAAGTTCACTTATAGTAAAGAATGAGTTTTATCTGATTGATTGTTTTTGCCATGGCAGCTAGGTGGCACTATGGACAGAGCACTGGGCCTGGAGTCAGGAAGACTCATCTTCCTCGGTTCAAATCTGACCTCAGACACTTATTGGCTGTGTGACCCAGGACAAGTCACTTAACCCCATTTATCTTAGTTTCCTCATCCGTAAAATGATCTGGAAAAGAAAATGGCAAACCACACCAGTATCTCTGCCGAGAAAATCCCAAATGGGGTCACAAAGGGTCAGACATGACTGAAAAACAACTAAAGAACAACAAAAGTGAAAATTATAAAACTATACTTGTTAATAAATAGTATGTATTGAAGTTACATCTTTGAGCCTACTTAGTGACAATAGGTCTTAGAGTTCCAGAATTATTTTTGCCTTAGATGTTAATAAACAATACAGATATCTGCCTGTCTGGAGGCTTATGATAGCCAGCATTTGTCTGTGTTTTGAATGAACTATCATGTACTCACTGTGTGTGCAAGACTCTAGAATGTGGTTATTCTGAATTTCTAAATTACTGATTTCTGCTTTGGGATGGATTTAGACTAGAAAGGCTGAAGAAGATAAGCTTTACTTGTGCCTTTATGTCCTTATATGTGCTTGATCACAATAGTTATTGCAACATGAGAAAAGCACCTAACCCTATGTTGTGACTAATGAAAGTTTGCTGTTAGAGGTGAAATCTCTTGGATTGTAATTTATTTTTTTGAGTTTTGATTTTCGGTATGACTGCCAATATTCTACCATGCAAGGAAAATGTCACATGCTGTCCAAAGGGAGTGTGCTCTGAGCTATAGGCTGATGTCTATGCCTGGAAAAGTTGAGGAGACAACTTTGCACAGCTGAAGGTAGGAGCTTCTTGACTCAGTTTCCCTGTTGTGCTATTTCCTTTCTGAACAGAAAATTTTCCTACCTGGTTAATTCTAAACCTGGCTATGATACCCTAATAATACTGATTGGCTGCTAGCTAAAACTTTTACTTGGAATCAAATAGAACTAAGATAAGTTTTTCCTCAGTTATGCTTGCATCAAGGCAGTCTGTGCCCTTGAAGGGGCCATCTTGATAATGTAATAACCATGTCCTTCCTTTTTCCTTTCGTAGAAAATTTCTAAAATCAGTGCAGTTGAATTGTAGAAGTTTTTATGATTGCATACTAACTATTAATTAATAGATTAATACTGCTGTTTGTCCTTTGTTTTCAAAGAAGACCAATGACATCACAGGGAGATGTCTTTAGTTCCATATGAATTGGATTTAAGTGAGTCAGAGTTGCATTAAGTCATCAGCCTCATTCTCTTTTCCAGAGTCATCAAAGTCCAGTGGCGGGACGAAAGTCAGGACCATTACAATAACCTATGATGTAGTGAATGACCTTACTGTCTTCAACTTCAACATATGACCAAACTCTAAGCGCTCCACAGCACCTACTTCAGCTGCTTTTATAGCTGTTGGAACAAAATTGTTCTCATCCTCCCATTCAGAGTCACTGTAATAGGATACACAGACATTATTGTTTTTGAATTTGAATTTGTGGTAAACTGGTTAAATGAGTTCTTAGGCTTGGCATCTCCTTGGTAGTAGTTATATATTCAGTCATAAGATTAAGTCCTTAAAGTATCTATTTCTTTCAGGATGGTATGACAATAATATATACCCTCAAAAGAAGGGGATAGATTAAAGATGTAAAATTTTTAATTTTAATGAGTAGTAAACTTTGAGAAAGCACCAAGAATAGACTTTTCTCTAAGAACTAGGGGATGTAGCTATATATCTAGATAAAGATATAAATCTATGTATACACAAAGTATATCTATACATAGATATATACGCGTGTGCTATATGTGTATATACACATGCACATATACATGTGTTATATGTGTACATGTACATACATATGTACATATATATGCACACATACATATGTATATTTTAGCTTCCAAAATGTTTCTAATGGGATATACATACTTTGAATATGTTTTAGTAACAAATTCTCAAAATTGGATTTAGGATTTTACATGTAAAATTGCATTAATGATTGTAAAGAACTTTTTGAATCTTGTTTAAATCAGTCTCTGTTCAATAATATTAGGAGACATTTTCAAGTCAGGACCTCATGGATCATTTTTTTAAAAGAATTATTTGATTTTCAATTCATGGAACAAAACATTTCCATAACACAGTACAATAAAAAAGATGATTGCACATGAAACTGCAAATCTACCATGTACAACTTGCTATTTCCTCCAAACATACAACAAAATTGCCATGTAAATTTCTTTCTTTTCCCTTCTTTTTTCTTCCCCAGCACTGTCTATATCAGTTACAGGATTCGAGTAAAGATAGAAAGAGTAAGTGGTGTATAAAAACTGAAATTTTCTGAACCTCCAGGTGAATTGTGGATTCCTAGTTTTCTATTCTTTTTATAGGTTCTGTTCTTACTAGGATTAGATCCATAAGGTTTGAGCTGGTTTTCACCACATGAACTAGTTACTGGAAAGCCAAATTTAGGAGGCTGTACTAAATGTGTTAAGTCCTTGTTACTGGCAGATTTTAGCAACATTAAATAGGGAATCTCTGCAAGTGACTTGGAACCAAAGAAGCAGATCTGCTAGGAAGAGCCCCCTTGAAGCTGCCCTGAAAATAAGGCTTGTTCCAGATTTTCTAAGGGAAGATCTTTCCAGGGATCAGATGGCTACATGTGAAATCTGAGACTCAAGATGAAATATGCTGGTTACGTGGACATTGGTAGTGGGTTACCAAGAACAAGGAGACGATGTTATTTAATATTGATAACCATTATTGTATTACTTTAGCTTTAATGTTTCATGGTGTTTATTTTGATTGGAAGAGAGGTATATAAAAATTCCTTTTATTTATTGTTTGGGGATCTGGGCCATTCCTCCTGCAACTTTTCTTCTGTTTTCATTAAACTCACCTGACCAAAACTTGACTTATGAAATAATAATGTTAACTGTTTGGTACTTCTCAGGTATATGCCAAAGGGAAATTTGGTCTCCCAAAAATGGTTTAGTTATTCCTCTAGGTAACTGTATAAAGAAGGATTTCTTTGACTCTAGTTTTCTTGGTTAACTTGGTGATATATAAATGTAAATTTCCCCTCAACCTTCTCTAGAAATACAGTTCAGTCAGTAACCATAACTTAGTTTGCCTATAAAGTCTGTTTAAGGAGGTTTATTTCCTTAAGGGATATAAGGGATTATTAGTCTGTTTAACTAAGGTCGATCAACTTTTGTGACAGTGAAGGAAGCATGAGATTATGATTTTTGTTATACTTGTGACAATTGTACACCTGTTTCCTGTTGTAATTTTAAGTCCCCTGACTGACAGCCTCTGGGACTTACTCAAATTGATCCCTCTAATTATGATAACCTTGGGAAAAGTTTGTCTCCAAATCTGGCCATTACATATACCTGCTTAAAGAAATCTTATCAAACTATATATGAGCTAGGCAGTAAGGAGATGCCATTAAGTCAATTTGTTTTAATGAATTCCCTTTGAAATCATAACCCAACTTTATGCTTCTGTAATTATTCTTCCTTGTCTAGCATGAGAATATTGGGCAGTAAGCCCAAGAGAAGGAAATGGTGGAAAATGATTTATTATATTGTTCAGAACAATTATTATGGGTGTCTTAAACCATGGAGACAACTGAAGTCGCTTTATCTTTGGTGCATAATTTCTGTTTTGGAGAGGTTTGAGAGGTCTTGAGGATGAGAGAAAATGTCTGGTTTTCTGTCTTGTTGTTCACATGACTCAGAAGTCTAGGAGTTTACATTCTAATGGGGAAAGGAAACACACAACACACAAAAAAGCTGAAAAGCTGTGAGTGAGGAAGTTACTTCACCCCAGGGACATGGTTTTGAGTCCAGAAAGTCAGCAACAGGGTCAAGAAGGGTGAAAACAGGCCAGCCAGGGTCTTTCTACAAAATGGAGTTTCCTGGAGGAACTCACCAATGAAAGAAGGAGAACAGCAGGCCTCATGGAGATTCCAGGCTGAGCAGGCCACAGGTATGGTAGACTGTTCAAGGGCAAGATGGCTCAGTAACTGAGGGAAGTTCCAAGATTAGCCTGCAGTAGAAAAGGCACTTTTGAAGTTCAAAAAGTCAGGATTAAGGCCTGGAGGAGATTGCAAGTAGGCAAGCCTGGGTGCTTCCTTTCAAGAGAGACTCTAGGAGGAGCTCTTAAATGGTAAAAGGGAGAGGAACCTGGCAAAAGATCCTTTTAGGGTGAGCAGCTGCAAGGGATGATGCTAATTTCAAATTACATATATCACTTTGCCTGGACTAGTCCCTTCCTTTTACCCTACTTTTCCCTCTCTCATAGCTATTTAGATATGTAAAGAGAGATACTTTAGTACTTTAGCAGTACTTTGATGGTTTGATACAGCTTCCGTTATCCTTCTATCTTCAGGGGAAGTGACCCTGAACTTTAACAGAAGAGAGCTGTTCTTAGCAGGCCCTGTAACTTCTACAGACAACATTATCCCCTATTTTACAAATACGGAAATCGAGACTAAGTTAATTGACCTGTCTAATGGTTGGTTACCAAGCAAGAGAAGCAGGATTCAAATTCAGGTCTTCCTGACTCCAACTCCATCTTTTAATACCAGGCATAATGATTTTTCCATGCTCTGCATATTTTATGTTCAAAGAGCCAACTGCATTTATTCTTCATGTATTGCTTATATTCTTAAACAAGTGGGTTAATCAGAGAAATATTCAAATGAAAATTATCTACAATGATGATAAATATATTTCAATACTAAATGTGATACTTGAAATGAGTATAATTTTTTAAATGAGTCACAACATTGGATGCGCATATATTATATCTACAGACTTATGTGCTTATCATCTATCTATATATACACATAATATATACTTAAATATATGTATGTGTATATACATATACAAATATATTTTATAGATATATCTATATTTAGATAAATATATTTCTATAGATATATCCACAAAGATTAGAATTCCCTTGAAAGATATCAAGCACTAGAGTATGTTGACCTCAGTAGGATGCTTCTGAGAATTCAAGTATTAGAAATATTGGTATGGTAGGTAGTGGATCCATTTAGAGTTTGATAGTGAATATTGTTGCTTCCTAAAATATGCATTTAGTAATCTATCAAATACAATTGGAAAAATTGATAATACTGCTCATTAGCATTCATTAGTATTCAATAGTACTCACCACCAACATTATTGTACTAGTTTGGCCATAGTAAATCCTGAGGTCTCTCTTATAATCCATAAGCTCAGTTCTCCTATTTTATGTTCAGTTCATTCAATAAACATTTATTAAATGCCTACTAAACACAATGCATTGTGTTAAGCACTAGAAGAGATACGATAAGAAATAAAACATTAAAAAGAGATAATTTAAGAATCATAGGACTCCCTGAAAATCATGACTAAACAAAAACCTTCGATAGCATATTTCAAAAAATTTAAAACTCAAAAGCTTATGGAAGTGATTGTTGATGCATCAAAATTACTAAATAAAAAAGACCTCCGGAGATAAGAAAAATATTATGTCTTGGAGCATCTCATTCTACCTTTTAAACCTTCCAGTTGTTAGAAAATTTGTGAAATCATAAAATTGCCAGATATATTAGAACCAAAAGGAAACATAACAATATAATTAATCTCCCTACCACATCCTGAAAGAAAATCTCATACTGAAAACAACAAAGAATGTTGTAAGCAAATTCCAGAGCTTCCAAGTCAAACAAAACATTTTATGAAAAGTAAGGAAAAAAAAGTTCAAGCACCAAGGAACCAGTAAGGATCATGGAATCCTATGTTGCAATTATGTTAAGGAGACAAAATATTAGAAAATGACATTCCAAAAGAATAGAGGACTTTCAAATATTCCAAATGAAGAGATTAGCACTAAGTAGAAACTCTGAAGTACAAACACATGAATCAAAAGGAACTTAGGAACATAGATACATTTGAGCAATTGGCAGGGACTAATAGATGATGAAGTGTGTACATTTTATCAAGCTGAGACGTGACTAATGTCCCTTCAGAATTCTATTGTCTTAAAGGTCACAGCATTAAGTACCATGTAAACTTAGGTTTTGTTCCTTTTTGTTTAAGAGAGTAAAGAAAAGAGAGGAACAAAGAAATGCACTGGAAAAAATGAGGAAGAAAACAGTTGAACTATTTCATATAATTGGGACTCACAGGAAGAGGAGTGTACAATTATGAAGAAAGGGGTAGGAGGAACAGGCATGTCATAAACTTTACACTTATCTGAACTGAACAAAGGTAATCTAACACACACTCACACAGAGTTTGCTGTAGAAATAAATTCAACAGGAAAACAAGCAGGGATAAGAAGAGGAGAGTTTTAAGAGGAAAGGCAGAGTTGATGAAGGAATAGCCGTAAGCAAAACAAACTTCAGCTTTGGAAGGTGGATCATAAAGGAAGTATTTAAAAAAGAGAGAGTAAATATAAGAAAAAGAAATCAGAGACTTGGTGAAACAAATAAAGAACAGAGGAGTAGAAACAGACTACTTTAATTATAAATTATATATAATTATATAAACATACATTTATATTTAATTATAGATTACTGTTGTGAATCAGATTTCTTCTTTTTCTCTACCTTCTTCTTTGGCAATAAAGGGGGTGATAGGAAAAAGTGTAGGAGGATATAATGGAGGGAAATATATAACAGTCATAACAGTAAACTTGAATTGGGACAAACGACCTTAAAATGGAGGAGGATGGTCGAATAGGTTAGAAAGTAGTATCCAACAATATGTTAATTATAAGAAACACAGATGGAACATAATGCCTCCCATATAAATGAAGTGAAAAGTTAAAATGAGGGGCTGGAACACAATCTATTATGTTTCAGGTGAATTAAAAAAATATGGTAGCAATCATGATCTCAGACAAAACAGAAGTGGTTAAAAGAAATAAGCAAGGAAAGTGTATTGTATTTAAAAACATCATAGACAATGAAGTAAAAGAAATGCATAAAATGACCATAAGCTTTTAAGCAATTTCTTACTGAATTTCCAGAGTGGTGGTATAATGAGCCAATTGGGTTGAGCAAAGGAGCCTGATCCTTTTTTTGGAAGGTGCCCCACCACTGAATCTGGTCACTGGATGCATGGATTTAGAGGAGTGAAGAGGGACTGGGCATAGAGTACCATCAACTTGGTCCCAACAGTGGAAATTTATTGTTACTTGCACACATGGCTGCTTCCAAGATAGGAAGCGTCCATCTTGGAATTATTGTTTAGTTAACTGTACTCAGGAAAGGAAACACAATATGGAAAAAGGCAACCGGGGTCAAGGTTCAGGCTTACTTAATAATTACATCTCTTTGCTCTAGATGACATGTAGGAGCAGTTATCCTGCAGTCAAGAGTGGGAAAAGGGCAGCAGCTTTTTCCCTCAACTGGTCCAGATATTGAGTCAAATAGTCCTCACACAATCTGCTGACAGAAAGTGAACAACCCAGCCATAATCACTGAATGTCTGTCCAGTTAGTTTAAATTATTCTTGATTTCTTTAAGGAACATTTTGTAATTGTATCTGCAAAGATATTGAATGTGCTTTGATGGGTTGACTCATAGACAGACAGATAGATAGATAGATAGATAGATAGATAGATAGATAGATAGATAGATAGATGTGTGTGGATGGATGGATAGATAGATAGATAGATAGATAGATAGATAGATAGATAGATAGATAGATAGATAGATAGATAGATGTGTGTGTGGATGGATGGATAGATAGATAGATAGATAGATAGATAGATAGATAGATAGATAGATGGGTAGATAGATAGATAGATAGATAGATAGATAGATAGATAGATAGATAGATAGAGTTATGTTGAAAAGGACTTTCTATTATTCCCTCCTGGATTTGGTTATTGCTACATAGAAATGGTTTTTATTTTTGTGGTTTTATTTTGTTACTTTTTTACTTAACTAAGCTATATATTTGTCTGAATTAGTTTACTTGCTTATTGTGTGGTATTTTCTAAGTAAGTTATCATGTCATCAGTTAATAGGCATCGTTTTTCCCCCACTTTGGCAATCTTTTTTATTTTAATTTCTTTCTCTTATCTTATTACTGTTGCTAATATTTCTAGAACTATGCCAAATAACAGCAGGGAAGGGGAATATCCTTGCTTTACATTAGCTGTTGGAATCAGATAGATACTTTAAACCATATTTTAAAAAAGAATATTATATAACTATGCTTTGTAGGGTTTCTAGAATAAACGAGTTTTATATTTTGCTAAAGGCTTTTACTGCATCTATTCAGGTAATTATGAGGTTTGGGATTTTTTGTTCTGTTTTCAGATCACATAGCAGTTAACAAATGGATAAAAGAACTTTAGAAATATTTAAACCAGGAGGCTACTGTGATCTTAGAATATTGAGACAAATGCTGCCATTGCTGTTAATATTTGGATGATAAATTCTTGTTGTAAATGTAACCTTAGGTGGTTTGAAGGCATAATCTACAGGGAAATGAATTGTTAAATAGAATACACTGCCTTGATATGAACCTGCAGAATACTGTGCTGGAGGGTCACAGGCTAAACTGCTCAATTTCTTACTAATACGTTTCAGCGCCTTGGTCTGTGCTTGTTTTGGTCTGACTCTATACTCTCTCTGTGGGCAGAAAGAGCCAGCTGGAAACTCTGATTATTCTGGCAGTGGGGAGGGTGTTTGGGAGAGGGGCTTTCTCCTCTCACACCCTCAATCCCAGTCACTGGGACAGACCTCAAAGGGGCCAGGACCTTCCTCAAGCTGCAGCCTAAGCCTCCTCCCCACACAGCAGGTGGTGCTCACATCCACTATACCTTGTTTTATTTCAATATGGTTAATATATTAATTTTTTCCTAATATGAAATCATCTTTGCATGCCTGGTATCCATCTTGATCATAGTGAAGGATAAGTTGATTAAATTGCTATGGTCTTTTTGCCAGGATTATTTTTTTTTTAATTTTATGAATTAATATAATTAATTATAATGATCTATAATTCTCTTTGTTTTATCCTTCCCTGGTTTTGTTGTTAGGATGATATTTGGCTACAAAGGAGTCTAGTAATGTGCTTTCTCAGTTTCTGAGATTATTTTGTGTAGTATAGGTATTGTTATTTAAAAGTTTGACTGAATTCTTCTATAAATCCATGTGGACTAGGATTTTTTTTCTTTATAGCTAGCACAATTTCTTTTTCTAAAACTGTCTTATTTTAGATCTATATTTGATGTTCTGTGAATCTGGGTATTTTATATACTTGTACATAATCCTCTGTTTCTTTAGAACTCCCAGTTTTATTGATACATAATTGTATGCAGTAAGTTCTAATAACTTTTCATTTCTTCTATTTCATACATTTATTTTTTATTTTATTGTTTTTTAGGCAATTGGGTTTAAATGACTTGCCCAGGGTCACACAGCTAGTAAGTGTTAAGTATTTGATCTGAGGCTGGATTTGAACTCAGGTCTTCCTGACTTCAGGGCCAGTGTTCTATCCACTGTGCCACCAAGCTGCCCCCCCCCATGTGTTCATTTTGTTATTGGATTTTCTCCCATGTCTTTTTAATCAGCTTACCTGTTTATCAATTTTGTTGTGTAACATGAGGCTTGCAGCATATTTGCATAAGAATCTCCTCATTGTCTGAAATTAATTGTTCAATCTTCTGCATCTGTGTGAGGGACAGAGTTGGCACGTGTTAGAGAGCGATCCTGGTCTTCTGGCTTCCAGCTTAAAAAAGAAAAAAAAGATAGGAGGTTCCAGATTCTCTTCAGTTTCCTGAACGCAGAGAAAAACTCTGGGAAGAAGCCAACATATAAGAAGGTCGAGCACCTTGATCATGCTCTTTTTCTTAGCTTAATACATTACAGACTTCAGGGAATTTTCTTTTGAGTGAGTTCTAGAACTCTCACATGTTATTCCCATTCTGAGAGCTCATTCACTCTGTGTATTGTCTGGTATATTCTCATCTGCATAACTTCTCCAATTTCTGTTTGCTGTTGGCTTGGATAAAATGTGTTTATTTGCATTTAGTTATGTGTGTTCATTGTGGAACTGGCATTTAGTGAGATGAAAGGTAAGCCTTGGGACACTTCTTCTTCATTAAGAAGGAATAATCAGGACCACAGTTTGAACCTAAAATTTCCCCCCCTAGACTAACAATATTTGTTGGAAAAGATAGACATAATTCTAGCCTGGTAAACTTTTTCTGAGGACAATGGAGTAGCCAGTCTCTTACCCCAATCTCTTGCTTCCTTGGAGAAGATGATATGATGAGAAGACTCTAGAGATAGATTCATGCCTCCTTCCTTGTGAGCCACATTTAGACTGATCCATGTGGACACATATAACCTACACAGGCAAAATAAATACACCCTTCTATACTAGACTTCAAAAAAAACCCCAGCTTTTAGTTTTGTCTATCAGTTCTATAGTCTTTTTTATTTTTAATTTATCTAGTATACTCTAATTTGAAAGATTTCTTCCTTTGTTTATTTTTGTATTTATTTGCTATTTTTCTATTTTAATGGAATATTCAGTTTATTAATCATCTTTTTCCTTTTATTAATGTATGTTTTTAGGTATATAATTTTTCTTTAGTATTTTAACTTTAGATTCTCTCAACTGGTGCTTTATTTTCTGCATTTAGAAGTTCTGAGCAGCTTTCCTCTAGTATGTTCTTTGTTGTGATTTTAAAAAATTTTCGTGGGAGACATATGATTCTTTTTTTCTCTTGAACTTAATTTTTTTCAAATAACAAAGTAATTTTTAAAAATTAAGTTTGTTCTTCCTACTATTCTCCCCTCTGCCCCCAGCAAAAAAAAAAACCCTAAGCAAATTAAAAACAAACAAACAAAAAAATCCTTTGCTAGCTATCTACATAGTGCAGCATAGGGGGCAGCTATGTGGTGTAGTGGATAGAGAACCAGCCCTGAAGTCAGAAGGATCTGAGTTCAAATCAAGCCTCAGACCAAACACTTGACACTAGCTGTGTGACCCTGGGCAAGTCACTTAATCCCAATTGCCTAAAAAAAACCCAAAACATAGTATAGCATAACAAATCCCTATATTAGCTGGTTCCAATAATGTTTATCTTTCTGCATTTTAAGTTCATCACTTGTATTTCATGAGGTGTGCTTCATCTTCATTTTTTGAACTTGGGATTTACTATTGCATTGATCAGGGTTCCAAAGTTTTCCAAAGCTGTGTTTCCCTATTATGTTGTTATCATTGTATAAATCAGACCTGTACAACTTAGCAATAGGTAGGGGCCAAAAGCAAAATAGACTAAATTTCCTCAGGCTGCAGGTAGGTTAGACTGAAGACGGATGCTTGTTGGTTGCTGCAGGTCACGTGACAAACAGGACAATATGCAAAGGCAACACCACATTTTTCAAGGGCCACCTGAAACTCTTTGGGCCATATGTTGTGCAGGCCTAGTATAAATTCTTTTCTTAATTCTCACTTCATTATGAATTGGTTTATAAAGATCTTCCCAGTTTTTTCTGAAATTGTGTATTTTATAATTTTTGACCCAATAATATTTCATTAACTTATTGAATTCCATCCTCTGAGATCTTGAAATCCAGTAGGGGAGATAAGATATATCATTTATTATAAAAACCACAGAGTTTGAAAGTTGGAAGACACCTCAGAAACCATGGAGTTCAACCCATACAAGAAAGAATCCTCAATATAACATTTTTGACAAATGATTGTCAAACCTCTATTTGAATAACTCTCAGGAGGGAAAACTTATGAACAAGCTCAAATTTTTAGGAAGTTTTTTGTTTTGTTTTGCTTTGTTTTGTTTTCTTATGTCAAGCCTAAATTGGCCTTTTTGTAATTTTCACACCTTGTTCCTGCTATTGCCCTCTGGGGAAAAACAAATCAAGTCTTATCCCTCTTCCACACATCAGTCTTTTAAATCCTTAAAGACAACTATCATGTCCCCTCTGGGTTTTCTTTTTTTTTTTTTCCCCAAGCTGAACAGTTTCTTCAACTCATCCTTAAATGTCATGAACCATCATGGCCCTTTTACAACCCAGTTGCTCTCCCCTAAACCCTCTCCAGCTTATCAATATCTTTCTTAAACGGTAATGCTAGAATGGGACACAATATTCTAGATGAGTCATGACAAGGGCATTGGGTTATCACCTTCATTTTCCTAGAAGCTATGCACCTCCCAATGTAGCACAAGATTGCAGTAGTTTTTTTTTCAGTTGTTATATTCTATTTCTGTCCCATATTGAACTCGCAGTCCATTAAAACCACTAGATTTCAGAACAATTCCTATTTATCAGTGTCTCAACCTATCTTACATTTGTGGTGTTGATTTTTTGTGCCCAAGTGTAAGACTTTACATTTATTCCTTTTAAGTTCATCTTAGATTCAGTTCAAAATTTTAGTCTGTTAGGATCCTTTTGGACCCTGACTCTGTCATCCAATTTGTTAGATATCTCTCTCAGCTTTGTATTATCCACAAATTTGATAAGTGTAGGTTTGTGTGTGTGTGTATGCATGTATGTATGTGTGTATATCTGTACACAGATATGCACACTCATACATACTTATTCTTTTATCTAAGTTATTCATAAAAATGTTAAACAGCACAGAACAAAGCACAAATCAGGAGTTAAAAGCAGAGGTATAAGGTGTTACAAAGTTAGGCTTTCAGCCTAATAGGGCATACTGAAAGGCCCAGGTTCATATTAATTCTTCTTTTGGATTGTAGTTGTGAAACATGTGAATAGCTTACAATTATACCTCTAGATAGAAAGAAACTCTCAATAAGATATGATTGGGATTCTAGCCCTGTACTAGGACAGGTCACTACCTCCTGTGTATTCACTAAATTTTCTCAGGGACCCCATGCCACCAACAAAGGAACATAAGGAAATGCAAAGGTTAGAGGGACAAAAATGGATTGGAAAAATGTAGTTTAATGGAATTTAAAGGAACAATCTTACATAGGGTGCCAGTTATAGGCAATTGAAGTGAGGAAGGAGGTGCAAAGGGCTATGTCCAGTTTCCATATTTCTCTTCTATTCTCCTTACAAAGTATCTGCTTTTTCTCAGCACTTTAAACCACCTGAGAATGGCTTCTGTTTCAGATACAACTACAACTACCACAATAGTCTTATACTTTGCTACTTGCTTCTTAAGCTGTTTCCTTTTCCAATTCCCTCATAGGGGGGTGTTTAAAGCCTGGTCAGACATCAAAGTTGCCAAGGTCATCCATTGCATTCTCACCCATCACCAGTTGTCTTGATTTTTATCTTGCCACTGGACTCCCATGACTCTGGAAGAGAGAGTGAGGCCAATGACCTCAACTCTGCCTCACTTAAATCCAACTTATGTGTGAATCAAAAAACATCACTCATGCCATTTTATCATTTTTACCTACCTGAAAGTCCTGTGGTGATGGGCAAGTGATGAAGCAGAGTGTGCAGATACACTGAGAGTTGTAGTCACATTCTGGGTGACTTTAATGCCAGAGTAGGCACAGGCTACCAGATATGGCAAGGAGTCCTTGGAGCAATGGAGTGAGAAACAGCAATGGTAATGGTCACTTACTACTGAAGACCTGCACATCTCATGACCTTCTCATCACCAGCACTGTCTTCCATTTACCTAAACACAATAAAATGTTATGGATGCACCTTCGAAGCAAACATTGACATTTAATAGACTATGTCATTGTAAGGAGAAGAGACAGATGGGATGTGAGGGATGAAGGCAATGTGTGGAGCTGAGTGCTGAACTGATTAGACTTATCCTCTCCAAGATGAACATTCTCATTCAACAAAAGTAGTGGCTAGAAGGCAAGACAACTACCAGAAGACTTTATGTCAGTAGATTAGCGTGCTTCTCCAAGCAGTGAACACTTTGTTGCTAACTTGGGGGGAAAGCTGAGCCAACACACAGTGGAGGAGAAAAGAAAAGGGAACTTTCAGAGATTTGGTGCACAGTATTGCATTTACTCATCTGGTCCATTCACAAATATCAAGATTGGTGTGACAAAAATGAGGGGGAAATTCAGAAGCTGCTAAACAAAAAAAATGAGAACTCCACCAGCAGGATAGTCTGTCCATCCCTAAGAATGTAGCACGTCACTTTATTAAAAGTAAAGTACAAGTGAAGCTTAGAAATGCAGGATTCTTGGCTTAGTAAGAAGGCAAATGAAATTCAGTTTTACACTGATAGTAAACATCCTAAATGTTTTTATGATGCCTTGAAGGCTATTTATGGGCCAAAGGTGCATCTCAGCTACTCAGTGCTGATGAAGCCACTTTACTAGTGATAAGGACATGATCAGAACATTTCTATAATGATCTTAATGGTCATCAGTCAATGCTGAGGCAATTGACTGTATACTTCAGGTTGAAATCAATCCTTCTCTAGCCAAACTTCCAGCTGAAGAAGAGGCTCTTTCTCTTAGTTATTGCTGGCAAGATTCTTGCCAGAGTCCTCCTTAATAGGTTGCTCCTTCACCTAGAAGATGCTAACCTACCTGGGAGCCAGTGTGGCTTCAGAAAAGGCCTAGGACAGTCGATATGGTGTTCGCTGCCCAACAACTCCAGGAGAAATGCCAGGAGCAGAACAGAAGTCTGTGGACAACGTTCATCAATTTGATCAAGGTCTTTGATACTGTCAGTTGTGAGGGCTTGTGGAAAATCACAGCAAAATTTGGTTGCTCAGAGAAGTTCATTAGTATTATATGTCAGTTTTGTGACGGCATGCTTGCGCAGGTTCAATATGATGGACAGTGCTCTCATGTTTTCAGCAATGGAGTGAAGCAGGGCTGTGTGCTGGCTCCCATGCTTTTTAGCATGATGTTTTCAGCAATGCTGTTGGACACTTTCAACAAGTCCAAAAACAGCGTAAAGGTCAGCTACCACACTGATCATAAATTATTTAATTTGAAAAGGCTACAAGCCAAGACTAAAGTAGAGTGGGAGTTAGTGCATGATTTTTTTGTTCAGAGATGATTGTGCACTCAATGCAGCCTCTGAGGCTGAGATGCAACAAAGTAGGGGTTGATTCTCTGCTGTTTGTGCTAATTTTGGCCTAATGATTAATACACAGAAAACACAGATTCTTCACCAGCCACCACCACATCATCATATGTGGAACCATTGGATACAGTAATGGAGACATTTTGAATACTGTGGGTAAGTTTATTTACTTGAGCAGTATACTTTCCAGGGATGTACACATAGATGATGAGGTTGACACAGGCAATGTCAAGCTAGCTCAATGTTTGGGAGGCTCTGAAGGAAAATGTAGAAGAGGAAAGATATTAGACTGCCTACCAAACTGAAAATCTACAGAGCCATTATGTTGACCTCATTGTCATGTGCCTATGAAATCTGGGCAGTCTACCCACACCATGCCAAGAAACTGAATCATTTCCATTTGAATTGTCTTAGATCCTAAAGATCACCTGGCAGGATAAGATACCAGACACTGAGGTCCTTTCTCAAAATGAACTGCCAAACATTCAAACTCTATTGCAGAGAGCACAGCTCCTATGGGCTGGCCATATTGTTCAAATTACCAAACATGTGTTTTCCTAGAAGACTTTTATGAAGAACTCACACAAAGCAAGCACTGAGAAGGAGGTTACAAGAAGCAAACTCTCAAGGTCTCTTTGAAGAATTTTGGAATTGATTGTGAGACATGGAAAATACTGGTACAGGACTGCCCAGCATGGCATGTCTGTCTTAAAGAAGTCTTTATGCTCTACAAGCAAAGAAGAATTGTAGTAGCTCAAAAGAAACGTGAGATGTGCAAATTCAGAGCCATTTCCGCTATTTGTGCTTGACCTGTGGTGGAGCATTCCAACCTCTTATTGGTCTGATGAGCCACAGTCAGATACACTGTACCTTGAATTCAACATAGTGATGTCATTTTGGTCCTCTTTGAGAACAAAGGACAACAACCAAGTGTGGGTTTAAGGAAGGGAATTGAGTTGTTTTTATCAAACTATTCTGCTCTTGTTTTCATTACTGTTGCCATGTGGCTGTGGCAGAAGTGTCCCTTATAGTTTGCAAATTTTGTTTTCTTTCTTTTTTTAAAAAAATTGGGATGATTTTTGCCCTTCTCTGGTCTTGGGGTGTCTCTCTCACTTTTCACAGTCTTTCACATATCACCGACAGTAGCTCAGCAGTCACATTTTTCCATACCTGGGGATACGGCTCAACTGGGACAGGTGACTTAAACTCATCAAGAGCAGCTAAGTGATCTCTTACTGACCTCTTTCCTTATCTTGGGTCAAATGAGATATTTGTAAAGTACTTAACACAATGCCTGACACATATTAGATTCTTAATAAATAGCAGGTACTAAATAAATTTGTTTCCTTCTCTCCTTAACCCTCTGTTAGCCATTTTTGTTCTTTTGTTTCCAGTGTCAAGGTCATTGTCCTTTGCAGAGAAAACATAAATCAAGTAAGAATTAGGCAACTCTACCTCTTCTCTCTTGTCAGTTGTCATGATCTGTCCACCCCAAGCCAAAGTCCTCTCCCTCCTTTTCTCCCAATATAAGTCAAATAAGCTCTTTTCCTTGTCCTTTTAGCTTCTCTTGCCAGCCTCTGCACGTTCTAAACTTTGGCATTCCTGACAATATTTTTACAGAACATTTGTTACTTGGCCTTGCTTCCATTTTCTGCACATTTCCTCAAAAATTCTAAATTGGTTGGTGAATTTATTGTGTATTATCCACATAAATCCTTTCAGACAAATCCCATTTTTCCTACTCACTATATTCAGAATTTCACCGTTAAGCATTACTCAGCCTTCCTGGGCTGAATTTCTCTGAAGCATTCCATGAGATCTTTTCTATCATTCTTCTGCGCTAGAGGTGTGCTGGAGCCAGCAATAACTGTGAACATTTACATCTCAGATATTGGCAATTGCTGAGAATCATGACTTGAAATACTGTTTTGTTGATTGTCTAGACTTAAGAAAATTTAAGAAAGTTTTAATGATACAGATTATATTTGAAAGTGTGTGCACATACATCCCCTCTCCTAACCTGGTTGTTAAACATTTACCAACACACCCCTGTATTACTCTATAAACATTGCTTGAACTCAGCAAAAGTGCATAGAAGGTATAGAGAATGAAGTCATCACCAGACTGGAGGTCTGGGGATTGTAAGCTACAACAACCACCTCAACAAATTGGCATTTATATAGTGCTGTAAAGTGGGCAAAGCTCTTTATATCCATTATCTCCCTTGAATGGTATATACCCCTTCTCTTGAGCTCATTGAAATCTGCTTTCCCACCATCATGGAAAATACGTCAGAGTATGTCCAGATTTCATCTCCTTTATCATAAGTTCTAGGAAAGAGTGACCACTCCCTCATAATATTTCCATCACTTCCACTCCCAGCAATTCCTTTCTGTTGGTGAAAATCAGATTCAGAATAAAATTTCCTCTTATTGGTTCCTTCACCTTTTTAAACATAAAATTTTTACTAAGGTAAGTGAAGAAGTTCTTAGTGGCTCTGCTCTCTTGGGGGGGGAAGAGAGAGAGGGGGAAAGGGTGGGAGAGAGAGAGGGAGAGAGAGAGGGAGAGAGAGAGAGAGAGGAGAGGGGAGAGAGAGAGAGGGAGAGAGAGAGAGAGCGCAAACAGATGTCTATGTAATTGATGCCCCCCCCACTGCTTCTATGTAATGCCTCTGTGACAAGCTTGTAATCTCTTTTCCAAACTACTCATCTGTTTTTATTTCTGTCCAGGTGGTCTGTAGTATATTCCAATGACAAAATCACTTTTATTTTTTCTTCCTTTGACCTTCACTCAAATACTCTGTCATGCTTCCCTTTCTGGTTCCTGTATTTTCTCACATGAGTATTCCATCTCAAAATACAGTGATATTCAAAATAAGAATTGGGCAACTCTGTCTCTTATCCCTTGTCAGTTGTCATCATCCTGTCTGCCCTGAGTTAAGGTCTTCTCCCTACTTTGATCCCTCCTTTTCTCCCAATATAAGTCAAACAAGCTTTTTTCCTTGTCCTTTTAGTTTCTCTTGCCAGCCTCAGCACATTTCAAGCTTTGACATTCTTGACAGTACTTTTACAGAACATTTGTTACTTGGCCATGCTTCCATTTTCTGAACATTTCTTTTAAAATTCTAAAACTAACCCCTTTTATCTATTCTATTTTTAAAAATAACATACCTATTCAGAACCATTTGTCTAGTCAGGGGCTTCAACTCACCAAGTATTAGTGATAACCACAGTCAAAATTTTCTCCTTTCTCTTCTTGAATGATACTTTGAGTATTTTGTATAGACACTTAAGGCCATAGGTTTTACTACTGTCTCTTTTTTTGGGTTGTGTCTCTTGTGACTTCTTAAGCACCTCAGTTGCTTGCTATACTTTTCCCTTCTGTCTATTACCTTCCTAATAGTATCTAATTTTGAGGATATACATAGTCTTCTCCTTCCCCCTTCCTTTTTAGTTTAATGATCTTTTGATTAGATCAGCAAGATACCTGGCAAACACATTTTTACTATCCTGTGTTAGGTATACTTGATCTCTGACCAGAAATCTGCCAGCCCTATATTGTAAGCCTTGATCCAGAAATACAAATCCCATTCTTAGCATCCACCTTCTTAGCCAGCTGTTCATTTCCCAAATTAATTTTCCTCTTCTGTGCCCTTTGCCTTCTATTGTCAACAATTAGCAAAACACAACCCTTATGAGCGGTCTTCAGTTTTTTGCCCAGCATTTTGTAACTGGCAATACCTTTTAGGTTTCTTCTGCTTATATCACTAGTGACCACTGCTTGTCCACCTTAGAACTATCATCTCCAATGTTATCATTTTCAATTTTTGAATAAGAGGTAGCTAATATATCCCACAAGGGGTGACCTAGGATGGTATCTAGCTCATGCCATTTAAGAATTAGTTGAAGGAAATTGGGGTTCTTAGTCTGGAGAAGCAACAAGTTGGGGTAAGAAAGTGAAGAGACATGAGAAATGTTTAAATATTTGAAGTCTTATCGTGTGGAGAATGACTAGACTTGTTCTACTTGTCCCAGAGGGTAGTAGATGGAAATTGCAGAGGAGCATATTTCAATTAAATTTAAGGAAAAATTCTCTAATAATCAGACCCAAAGCAAGATGTCTACCTTGTAAGACTCCCCTTTGATAGACACCAATTAAAAGATGTATCACCACTGTTGGGATAGTGATAGAGGGAACTCCTGTGCAGACCACATGGTCTCTGAGCTTCCTTCTAATTTAGAGATTCTATGTTTTGTAGGAAGGCCCGAAACAATACGATTTTCTATTAGTAGATATGTTTAAATATTTAATGTCAAATGAAAAGCAGTGCCACTTATTTCTCCAATTGAAATAAAAAATTTGTTGTTTAGTTGTTTTAGTCATGTCTGACTCTGTGACCCCATTTGGGGTTTTCTTGGCAAAGATACTGGAGTGGTTTGCCATTTCCTTCTCCAGCTCATTTTACAGAGGAGGAAACTGAGGCAAACAGGGTTAAGTGGGCCAGGTAGTAAGTGTCTGAGGTCAGATTTGAACTCAGGTTTTCCTGGCTCCAGGCCTGGCACTCTATCCCCTGTGCCACCTAATTGCTTCTGAAATAAAAGATACTACTATCTTTTCTTCCCTTCAAACACCAATCATTTCTTAGGGTCACGGCAGTGACCCTGTTAAACTTAGTTTTTCGACGCCATCAGCAATCACTTTTACTGCAGGAAGAAACATAATTCTTCTATGTGTCATGAAGAATTAGCACAAAAGTATGTGTAAGAAATCCCAATTTTTCCTCAGGACCAGGAACTGAATTTTTTATCACTGAATTAGAATTTAACAAAACATTCTTATTTACTGGTATACATTTTACCAACTTATTTTAACTTTGAATGGTAATTTTAATACTAAAAATGACTTTTAAAATACTTTGCGTATTTGACATTTGGAGTTATGCCAATTGGTTAGGATAGTTCAGAATACTAATCAATTCAACAAGGCATAAGTGACTGATTTTTTTAATACAAAATTGTATAGATTGTAAAAATGTCAGAAAAAAATCAATAAGTTATCTGTCAAACTGAAGGCAAATGCATATGTAGTACCTCCCTTGATCATATCCCTCTACCTCCAGGAACACTTACTCTCTGTGGTTCATTTCCCCTCAAACTCCAGGCAGGTTAGAATTTCCCCAGAGGAAGGGGAACTCATTACTCTGGGATCCCAGAGGTAACCATTATTGGGTAATTATTCCTATTAGCACTGTAACTCATAAGTCCGCATGAGTATATTTTCCATGAACCTGTCAACCACTAATAGTCAATTAACCTTCATCAAAACATTTCCTGAAAATACAAAGCAAACACTTAATATTTACATATTATTCCATGAATAAACCTCAACTACACTCTCCACCAAACTACTCATTGTCTATGGGTAGAGTAGGCACTCAAACTCCCAGGATAGGAAAGTACACACACATTTAGGGAGGTATCAGGGCAAGTGATACCTTTGGTACTATAGACTTTGATATTGTCTTTCAGCTTCAGGTATTATCTGCAAAGTTCCTTGATGAATCTACCTTCCACATGAACAAATACTTCTATAGCTAAATTTCACTGATTATGCAGTGCTGGATTAATACTTTGCTGGATATTAATACTTCACTGGACAAGAACAAATTGATCTGCTGGCCTTGTACTTTGAAAGCAATTGTGGTGTCTATTACTTCTAGGTTTAGGCTTAGTTGACATCTTTAAATGAAGTAAAGTTATACTCTTTTAGGCATACAGCCTTTATCCTAAGATTGGCAAAAAGCCTTTCCAATTCTGCTCCTCTGGCAAGATCCTTCTTCTTCACTTCTCAGACCAGGTGGCAAAGAATAGAAGTACCCTCTGTCTTCTATTCTCTCTGCTGTTTTCTTCTTCTTCTCTACAACAGATGGCAATAGAGAGCCAAATATATCCTCTCCATTCCTTTTTCTTCTTTTGGCAACATGTGACAGTACAGAGAGAGTTATAGCCTCTTTTTGACACAGCTCTGAAATATATTCTTTTACCTCTCTAATTTCCTGTTTCATCATGTGGTTCCTTTCTGTAAGAGACCACAGCTTATAGTTGGTAATCAAAATTTTATCTTTTGTTTTTAAGCCACAATCAGGTAAATTACATTTGTTCCATAATCTTAAAATGGTTCTGGAAAATCCACATTTCCTCATTGTTAACCTCAAAGTTCCCTAATTTTTCATATGCAAACGAACCATTGTTGCACAAAAACTGAAGGCGGCTTTGTCCAAAGTTTTTATAACCTGTCATACGCAAATATGAGGTTTCTCCTCATGTGTGGTAGAACAATATCCTCCATGGATATTGCTCCAATAATTTCCTCCATGTAAATTAGTTTTGTTTTTCCCTGACAGGTGACAGAGCTCCTCCTGTAGTTGATTATCTGAGGTGGTTAAGACTCAAGCTTTGCTTCACTTGATATAACATCCTCACAGCCTCTGGCCATGTTTACATGGCTTCCTAGTAGACTAAGAGCATAAACAAATCTTATCTACAAGAAGTTGGGGACCTTTGGACTTTGTGATTGTCCTGAGGCCATGCAAGTAATCATACCCTTCTCTATTGGCCAGGCATATTTCCATACAGAAGTGAGGAGAGCCATATCTACCTGAGCAAGTCGTGTTTAATATCCTGTCTATGCTATGACTAAATAAACCTTAACTCATTTCTTTCTAGCACCAAACCTGAACTAACAGGGTACCACCCTGAGTCAGGACCACCTCTAATATGCCAATTGGTAGCTATTTTCATACAACACACATGATACGATATTTGCACAAAGGCACATATGCTCCTCTCATCTCCACCCCTTTGCTTTATAGCTACCTTTTGTGTGATGCCTTCTCTCATTTGAATGTAAGCTTCTTGAAAGTAGGGACTATTTTGCTTATTTGTATGTATATCCCCACTGCTTAGCAAAATGCCTGGCAAGTAGTAATCACTTAATAAATGCTTTATCTGTCTGTCTGTCTATCTATCTATCTATCTATCTATCTATCTATCTATCTACCTATCATCTATCTACCTACCTATCTATTATGTCTGTCTGTCTGTCTATCAGAAGAACACTGAGTCAGACATGACCCAGAACTCTTAAGGGTCTTTCCTCCCTCCCCCAACTCTAAATTACAGTAGATATATTAATGCCATGTAGAAATCACATGGACAACTCTATGTAGAATTTTGTGTCTATAATACTTTTAGGGTTTTATCTGAAAATTTTTTTAGAATGATAGCATAAAGCATACAAACCTAAGACAGACAAATGGATAAAGATAAGGGAGTACATTATTTTATCTTCAGTTTTTGGAAAGATACTGGAGTGTTTTGCATTTTCTTCTCTAACTCATTAAAAACCAAGGCAAACAGTGTTAAGTGACTTGCTCAGGGGCACACAGCTAATAAGTGTCTGAGGCTGGATTTGAACTCAGGTCTTCTTGACTTCAGGGCTGGCCGGTGCTCTATCTACTGTGCCACCTAGCTGCCCATTCATGTTCTATGTAAGTGGGTAAAATGAGTTCTTAGGCTTGCCATCCCTTGCTAATGGTTATATTATCATATATAAGATTACGTCCTTAAACTATCTCATTCTTCCAGGATGGTATGAGAATAATACATCTTCAAAAAGGGGAATAGGATAAAAATGTAAGAGTTTTAAGTTTTAATAGAGCAGTGAACTTTGAGAAAGCTACAATATTTTATATATATATATATGTGCATATATATGTATGTATGTATGTATGTATATATGTGTGTATGTATATGTATATTTGGCTTCCAAATGTTTCTAATGGATATACAGGCCTTGATCATGTTTTAGTAATCAATTTTCAAAATTGGATTAAGGATTTTACATATAAAATTGCATTAATAATTGTAAAGAGATTTTTTAAGTCACTTTTTTTAACCTGTTTTGAAGTTTATCTCTGATAATATTAAGAGACAGAAGGGCTCATTTTCTGAGCCAGGCCCTAATGAATCCCCCCTTTTTAAAAAAAAAAAGACTTTTCCTTCAGGCTATTGATAACATTGTCCATATCAGGTACGGGGTTCAGTTAAATATAGAAAGAGAAAGCATTATCTAAAAACTGAAATTCTCTCAACTTTCAGGTGAATTGTGGGTTTTTAATTTGGTGTTCTTCTTATAGTTCCATTGTTAATAGGATTTGATGCATAAGGTTTGAGCTGGTTTTCACTGCATGAACTAGTTGCTGTTAAACCAAATGTGGGAGGTTGTACTAAATTGTGTTAAGTCCTGGTTACTGGCAGATTTTAGCAACATTAAATAGGGAATCTCTGCAAGTGACTTGGAACAGGAGAAGCAGATGTGCTAGGAAGAGCCCCCTGGAGAGCTGCCCTGAGAATGAGGCTTATTCCAGAATTTCCAAGAGAAGATTCTTCCAGGGATTACATCAAAATGTAGTTTTTGATTAAATGGACACTAGGAGTGGGTAGCCAAGAAGGATTTGATGTTATTTAACATTGATGACCATTATTGTATTACTTTGGCTTTGATATTTCATGGTATTTATGTTTGCTTACAAGAAGGGTATGCCCAAATTCCTTTTACTTATTGTTCAGGGAGCTGACCATTTCTTCTGCACTTTTTTGTTAATTAAAAGCCTGTTTTCTGTTTTTATTAATCTTGCTTGATCAAAACTTGACATGTGATAATAATGTTATTTGTTTGGCATTCCCCAAGTAGAAGCCTATGGGGTGTTTGAGCTTCCTAAAGTGATTTAGTTATTTGTCAGCTACCCTAGATAACTAGTGATATGTAAATCTTCCCTTTCAAAGCAGTCTGTTGTGAACCCTCTAAGTAATTTAATCTGTAACTTAACTTAGTTTACTTATAAAGTCTATTTAACAAGATTTGCTTCCTTATGGGATATATGAAATTATGACTCTGCCTTAACTAAGTTTGTTCAATTTTTATGACATTCAAGGAAATGTGGGATTATGATTTTTTGTGATATTCATGGTCACAGTGCACTTGTTTCCTCATATAAGTTCCCTGACTTACAGTCCCTGTTGTTCAGTTGTTTTCAGTCATATCTGATTATTTAGGCTCCCATTTGAGGTTTTCTTGGCAAAGGTACTGGAATGATTTGCCATTTTCTCTTCCAGCTCATTTTACAGATAAGGAAACAGGGCAAACAGGGTTAAGTGACTTGCCCAGGGTCACACAGCTAGTAAGTGTTTGAGGCCAGATTTGAACTCAAGAATTTCCTGACTCCAGGCCCAGTGCTCTATCCATTGTGCCACCTAGCTGCCCTCTACACTCCCTGAGACCTACTCAAATCTATCCCACTGACCATGAGTCACTGGGAAAAGTTTTTACCAATCTGGCTATTACCCTTCCTTAAAGGAATTCTATCAAGCTGTAGATGAGATAGGCACTGAGTAGGGTACCATTGAGTGGGGCCATTATAATGAACTCTCTTTGCCACTGTAACCCAACTTTTCTTCTGTACTCATGCTACTGCCAGCATGAGACAGATGGGCCTTAATAAGCTTAAAGAGGGAAGTATTGTAGAAAATTCTTTATTGCTTTGTTTGGAAAAAAATATTATCATATTGTTTTAACTTAACTTTATGTGTCTAGAGATTGTTTGAATCCAGATTGTCTCCCTAACCTTAGTAACTCTCTCCAGGAATGCTGGAGAGGGCTATTAGGAATTTGGGATTCCGTCATGCCCTGGATCCACACAAAATGCTGTGGACTTGTTTTGGGCCCAGCCAAGCTTGTGTTTTGTGTTCCCTTTGGTTTTGGCTTCATGCAGATTTTATTGAACGTTTACATTTATTCATGTACATCTCAATCTTCCTGGCTTTCAGGTTGCCCTCTTGGCAAAGTTACTTAACTGTGTATAGTGTTTCATGTGTGGGTATTGTCTAAATCCTATATAACATAAAATTTCAGAGTGTGGATGAGAGGCAGTCGCACGTCCTTTCCCCCTTGCTTTCCTCTACCAAACAACCTAATATATTTCTTTCTAAAACTATTTCAGATTTGGGGCTTTGTTTTCATGAAGAACAGAAGAAGTCTCATAGAAGAATTAGACGAGATAGTTAATGGTGAAAGGAGCAGGTCTTTTAATTTGATGATTTAAGGGAAGACTTCACTAAAAACACCCAAGAGAGCATGGAAGGTGAGGCAGGTACAACAATGGAAGAATATTATGGTAACCTGTTGATGCCTCCCTCCCCAGCTGTGGCCAGGGCCAATACCTCCAAAGCACATCTGGGAAGGGCAAGGACATCCTATACCCAGGAAGCTATGGGCATTGTATTCAGCCCTGGTCTCTTCTCAGCAATAGTCTCACATCATCAGCTGTCTATAGGACATTTCTAATTGGATGTCCAATATGCATCTTAAATTCTAAACCTGAAAGTAAGTCTGAAGCTGAACTCATTACCTTCCCCTTTCCTCTCCAAGTCCTTCTCTTTTCTAAATTTCCTTTTTTCTGCCAAGATCACTATGATTCTCCCAGTCACCTAGGTTCACAATTGTGTAGCTCTCCTCATCTTCTGATCCCCATTATCTAATCAGTTGCCAAGACTTATCAATTTGACCTTCAGGACAACTATTGTCCAGGACTTCTCTCCACTCACTCAGCCACCACCCTAATTCAGGCCTTCATCATCTCTTAACTGGACTATTTCAATAATTCCTAATTGTTTTCCATTCCTTAAATCTTTCCCCTCTCCAACCCATTCTCCATAAAACTGCTAAAGTGATGTCACTAACAGACAGAACAGACCATGCTCAGTAAATTCTACTGGGTCCTAATTACCTCTAAGGTTTCCGATTTCTCTGTCTGGTACTTAAAACCCTTTACAACCTGGCTCTAACCCATCTTTCCAGCCTTATTATATGTTTCTTCCTTTTTCACACTCCAGGGCCCAGTTAGACTAGTCTTCTTGCAGTTCCTCACACTCAACTTTCCATCTCTCATCTTGATGCCTCTGCACAAATTGTCCCCAGTACACTTCCTTTTCACCTCTGCATCTTAGAGTCCCAAAGCTAAGCTCATATACCACCTCCTACTTGGGAACTTTCCTTTTCCCCTCAGTTTTTTAAATAATTACCTTGTATTTATTTTGTGTAACTATAATTACCATTATAATTATCTTTTATTTATTTTCTGTAATTATAATTACAATTGTAATTACCTTGTATTTATTTTGTATTTACTTGTCTAGTGGAGTAGTGGATAGAATGCTGGGCCAAGAAGACACATCTTTCTGAGTTCAAATCTGGCTTCAGGCACTTACTAGTTATGTTACCCGGGTCAAGTCACTTAATCCTATTTACCTCAGTTTCCTCATCTGTAAAATGAGCTGGAGAAGGAAACGGCAAACCACTCTAGAAACTTTGCCAAGAAAACCCCAAATGGGGTCCCAAAGAGTCATACACAACTGAAACAACTGAACAACAACACATTTGTTTACAATTTGTTTCATAAGACAGAATATAAACTCCTTAAGGACAAGGACCTTTTCACTTTTGTCTAAGTGTGTTAAAATTATATTTTGTTCTGGCCCCCTTGACTGTCCTCTTTCTTCTAGTTAGTAGAGTAAATACATTTGTAAGCAGTTAGTATAAGGTAACAATAGTAGGAGATAAGATTGCAAAGGGGAACCAAGAAGGCACTTGCAGACTGTCCCATAAATTAAGGAAGTATAATAGTTACTTGCACACTGTCTCATAAATTATGGGAACATAGGAGCACTGGAAACTGTCTCATGTATTAATTAAAACCACATTCTAATAATTTGTGCTAAATTAGGGGAAAGACCCCTCAGTCATACTAAGCATGTCTTAATAGATTTTAAGGAAAATTACCCTAATCTGAATTGGGGGAGGGGTTAGGATATTGCTCCTGTCACACACCATTCTGTGATGGGAAGGTTTTTTAAGTCTTCTAGAGGATCTTCCACCACTTAAATGACTTTAGGACTATTACTAGTCAACCCTGACCTCCAGTACTGAAGAAGATACCAGCAGCATTAAAGGGGGAAGAAAAAAAAATAACAAAAAACAAACAATGTAACTCCCTCCCAGAAGGAGGGATTGAATCTAGGAAAGTGCCAGGGAAGACTAGGTCCTGGCTGTAAATGATCAGGTCCATGTGGCAGGAGATGCCAAATCTTTGCAGTTCACTGAGCGTCTCTAAATATATTTTTCTTACTAGACTGTAATCAGGAACAGCACTGGGAACATTAAGGTTATAGCAAAGAGGATAATATCTCTAGCATAGTCCCTGATCCTTATCACCGGTCTGAGAGAATCACCCAGAACTTATACCCACCTAGTGTTCTCTGACCCAGGAGCTGTCACTCCTCCCTCTTGCCCCCACTCCCCATGAACAGCCTCTGAGGAACATCCTCCCTTCTTCTGTGGGGATTTGTGGCAATCTCCCTCCCAACAATGTCACCTCCTGATCCTCCAAGTCCTCCCTTGGGAGGATTCATACAATGATCCCTGGTGTTATACTGGCATCATTTGTGGAGGGGCTGATCAGTTTTATATCATAGTAAACAATGTACTACAGTGGGACTGCCTTTTGCTGCTGCACATGCCAATGCCCCTTCTTTGCCACTGGGCTGCTCCTGCCTCTGGGAACCAATGCACTCTCCTGCCACTAGAGCCCATATCTCTACTTACCGACCACTGCTGCTGAGTCCCATGTTTGCGCCCACTGCCCTCTCTGTCAAGTTCAACTGCTACCCCCTCTGCTACCCTCTCCTAGGATAGTGTTGTCACAAGCCTGAGCAGTACTATATTGCCACTGCTGGGACCTGTCTCCACCTCACTATGACAGTCCTGGCAGCCCCTTGTGTACACTGTTGTTGAAGGTATAGACCCCTCCTAAACCATTTTGAACCCCAAGGCTTGAGAAAGGCCTAAAATCCAGATTGGCCAATCAGGAGAGACATTTAGCTCACTCTGGGCTTAATCTACCATAAGGTTTTGCATGCTCTGGCACAACAGACATGCTTTGCTCTGCTCTCTTAGTGAACTCAAAATGCCCCTTCCTGTGTCAACAACTACAGGGCCCAATGAGGCTGACCATGAGCATCCCTCTGTTTATGACCGCTATCTTGAATAATGGGACTTTTCTTATCTTCATATTTTATGGACATATGCTATGTTAAACATAGATATCCTGGATCTATAATTTCAATCGACACTTTGACATTCTTCTATCTCATTGTATTTACAACCTATTCACTTAAGAAATTCCTTTCTCATATCATGGTTAACACATTTGGAGACTAATTTTGTCTGACATAGGCATCCTAAGCCAGGAAGGGAGGGATGGGTGAGAGGGAATTGCTCTGAAGATAAAAGGTCTGCTTTGTCTGTCCATTTCTGGGCTCATTTACAAGGTGGACTCCCATGAGTATCTCTATATGCATGTTCCACAAGCTTTGAGAGAAATAAACATTCATATTGCAGCCTGATTTCATTTCTTTCTAAGAACAAACTCAGTAATGGTTGACAAAGGCATTGCCATTTATCTTCCAGTGATAAGTAGGAGTGTTGTGGGTGTGAGAAATGAAAGAGTTAAGTTTCCACATAAATAGATAAGAAATCAGCACAGACAGGCTAACTTCTATGTGTGTGTGGGGGGGCATATAAGGAAGATTATAACCCAGAAGGATTAGCACTGGTCCTGATCCAGAAGGGAGGAGTTAGGCAATTACTAACTATAAAGCTTGCTTTGGCTTCTTTCACCTGCATTTCTCCCCTTCCAAGGAGGTGTGCCTGCTTCTCACAAGCATTGAAAGGACGCACTTCAACCTCTTTAATAAAAAATCTTTGAGACACCAGTCTTTGAAACTGAGTCCGAGGTCTTCTTTATAACATGGGTGGTACTATTTCTGGGGCCCTTCCTAGGCTTGGGAAAGACACAGAACACAAATTTCTGCATGGTAAGAAACTCTTCTAGGACATTACACCTGCTCTGCTTCCATATGCAAGTTATAACCATTTCTCCACTGAGAAATGTTTGTTGGGCCTGCGCTTTGTTCTTTTTAGGGCTCTTCAATGGAAGCTCCACAAAGAAGAAAGAATTACAATTCATACTTCAGGTGTGAGAATGGAAACTTTTTAAACCGATGAGACACCCCTACCTGGCTTTAGCTAATTAAATGAGGTACAATCGGTGAATTTATCTATGTCACCAATTCCAGAAATATCCCTGGTTGCCTGGGCAGAATTTAGCACTGTCCTTTTAAGTGCCTAGAATCACAACAAAATCCATGTGGCAAAATTGTGGTTGGCCTCTCAAATTCCAAATTAAAACAAACACAACTCAAATAGTTTCTTTAGAACATTGTTATTCAACTCTAAAATTCCAGGGTTCTGCCTTGGTTTGCACTTTCTCTGTTGGGGTCCTAATGCCCTATGCTCAAAAGCTGGCTATGATCATATACAATTATAGGATTGAGGACTACTGGTTCAGCTTCATTGTTATTTCTAAAAAGCCATTCAAAACCAAAAACTTCATGTCATTATGATTCCCTTAGAATTGGAGAGGGCCTTTTTCTGGAAGCCTCCCCATTCATCCACCTCCTTCCCCAGGCAATTGTTTGATGATGATCATTGGCAATACAAAAGCATCTAATCCCAGCAAGGGCAAAGCCCAATTAGTCTGAATTTATCCTTTTCTAATGAGGGGGAAATATCTTTCTCCATTCCCCAAAATTTCATTCTCTCCAGGATGTTTTCAGGGTAAACTGAGTTCTAAAGAAGTCCCTAAGCAGAACTTGTACAAAGCTTAAATTACCAGCCTCTAATGACCAATAAAGCTGGAGCACCTAAAACATAGTTTACATAGTTATCTTCAACGTACATTTCTTTTTTTTTTTGGCAAAGACAATCGGGGTTAAATGACTTGCCCAGAGTCACACAGCTAGTGAGTGTTATATGTCTGAGGTTGAATTTGAACTCAGGTCCTCCTGACTCCAGGGCTGGTGCTCTATCCACTGTGCCACCTAGCTGCCCCTCAAGGTACATTTCTTAAGGATATAGATATTTTTTGCATTGTTCTCTTCTTGCTGAAGGGCCACAGGGAGTTTACTCTCTAACCTCTGAGGAGTGGAGAGTGTCAGGAAACAACCATCTTTTCTAGAGGTACTACCAAAAGTGCCACCAGAAACATAAAGGCTAATCCAACTCACCTTCCTCCACCGCAGTGAACTCACTGTTTTCCAATTCCTCAAGACTGTTTTGGGCTGAGCCTGCCTGACTCAGGCCAGTCCACTTTTACTTTAGGCTGGAATAAAATAAGATGCTCTTGGGCCATTCATAAGTTAACAAAAGGAAGAGAAGGATATTCAACAAAGATGATCATCTCCATCCTGATCCATCAGCCAAGTTTCTGAGAGCTCCTCCAGCTCCTCTGATTACTTTGGATCCAGGTAATGAGGAAGTGATGTCACTAGTCTGAGGTTTCAATCCTCCGAGTCAATCAAGTCTCAAGGAATATCTCAAAACCTTTTAAGGAAAAGTAGCTTAACTTGCATGGGTGGAAGGGTTAGGATATCACTCTTAACATGGGGTGGGGGGACCCAGGCTATAAAGCATAATGGTTTGGTATGAGTTAGGGTAGGGGTAAGTTGACCCATCCACTGTAAGCTCTACCAAGAGGTATCTCAAAGCTGGACCAGTAAATGGGTGTGGCTAGGGAACAGATACCTGGTAGGAGAGAGGAAGAAAAAGCATAAAAATATAGGTTTTTAAGTACAACTTTGTTATGTGGGAAACATTTATTTTCATTCATGAATGTTTGTGTTTATGGCAGGGGATCAAATTTTTGGTCTTTATTTATAAGGCAAATTATATTTCAATTTTCTTATAATTATTTTCAAATTGAATTCATACACATAGTCTATAAAGGGCAGCTAGGTGGAACAGTGGATAGAGTGCCAGGCCTGGAGTCAGGAAGGCTCATCTTTGTGAGTTCAAATCTGGCCTGACGCTTACTAGCTAGTGACCCTAGGCAAGTCACTTAACCCCCTTTGCCTCAATTTCCTCATCTGTAAAATGAACTAGAAAAGGAAATGGCAAACCACTGTAGTATTTTTGCCCAGACAACCTGAAATGGGGTCACAAAGAGTTGGACATGATGGAAAAAATACTGAAAAATAACACTATAGTCTAAAAAAGAATTCCTTTTCAAACAGATATCTATGCATTGTAGAATAAAAAGTAAACCAAGTCTTCTTCAAATACTGGAGCTTTTCAAAACTAGGAGTTTTAGTTATGCTTTTTGGAATTTATTTCCCAGTAATTATCAATGTGTATAGAGCACTGTATTGAGCAAAGTTAGAAATTAAGCCTTTGACAGACAATGTATATTAGCAGAACAGGCACTTGGGCTTTCTTTGGTGTCCAAGAAGCTGGGTTCATATCCCAGCTCTGCCACTTATTTCTTATGTGATCTTAAGCAATTTACTTCTAATTTCTGAGACTCAATTTCCTCATTTTTAGAGGAATTGTGGGAATATAACAGTGTATTAGGACCTAGATCTACTCAAATTTCACATTAAAGCTATGCACCAGAAGAAACAATGACAAAGAAAACCTAAGAGAAATAACTTTAAACTACCATTCATCAGAATCCTGTGAAAGCTCTAAATGGAGACAAGCCAGGGTAGAGAGAGGGCCAAACAAACAACCATAACTGAATGTGAACTAGGATTGTACACCTAAAATCAATCAAAGCCATTGTTGAGAGAGGTGGTTGTGCCCTGATAATTCCTATAAAAAGAAGGAGCTCTGTCAGATTGAGATAGAAAATCTGATGGCCTGAGAGGAAAGAGGAAAGAGCTGAGTCACAAAAGCTGATTGGGGGAAAGGGTTGGCAGCCATAGGCAGAGAAAGAAGAAAGAAAAGGGAGGAGAACCAAGGTGTGTCTGAAAATGGCGCCATCAAGTATAACCATGGGTCCTGTGGGCCTGTTGGAGCAGAAGACTAAGGCTGATGCCACCAGTTCTCACTTTCTCAAGGCATAAGTGAAGTTCCTAGATAAAGATTTGTTCTTTTCCAACTTCTCCTGATGCCTGGGTATACACAGCCACTATTATAATCTGCAGCTTTGTTACCCAAACATTTCCAGAAACTGGAATCCTGCCTTGACCACAAAGAGCCCAGGGCTTAACTAAAGACTAAATTTTAGGAATTTTACCAACTGGGGGCTAGGCTTATAATTTTAATCTTATTTCTTGTCTACAATACACTCCCTAATGTCATGGGGGAAGGAAACACATGGACTTTAGGGGACACAATATTGCCAATGGGATTAAAATGAGCTATTTTAACAGTGTTGTACCTTACAGCAGGAGACAGGACCAAACCAGCACCCAGGGCTTGCTCCCTGAGTATCCTCAGGAGGAAAGGCCAGATGAAGGTTAGATAAGGGCCTACACCTATAGGGCCTGAGCCTATGAAAAAGCAGGAAAATGGGTCAGACCAGCTGAGACTTGATTCAACAACAAGGTAGACTGTGCCTAACTGAGATTCTATGTTGCACATCCTGAAAAACTATCGAAGACAAAGTCAGAGCAGTATCTAGACAGCCCCTCTGCCCAGGCAACCCACTTCCAAGCCACAGAGGAGACAGTAGAAGAAAGCCAGAGCAATACCTGGGAAGCATAATATCTGGTTTCTTGCAGGAGACTTGCTACCCACGCAATCAGCAATCAGTTGAAGTCTGTGAGAGTCATAAAAAAGGATAAAGCCAAGTATAGATTCAGGATTATTGAGGGACCACTAGGAGACTGAGCCAAAACCCAGAAAATTCTGTAAGATGTGGACCTTAGTCTTAGCCATTAAATGTAGGACCAAGCAGGATTTATTCAAATCATCTAGCAGTATGGAAAGGAGCAGAATCAGACCCATGTAATGCTCTAACCTACAAACTAACCCTGGAGGTATTGAGTGGACAGAAGAAAATGTGGGATATCGTGGAGAAATACCTTGGACTGAAAGAATCCAAACAGGTAAACTTAGAAAAAAGGAATAATTTAAGCAAGCCAAAGTAGAATTTAGGAGACAATAACATCTTGTCCACAAGGATTATAAAAATATATGAAAGATATGAAGCAAAAGATACAAAATGTAAGGAGATGGAAATAATAGCTAGGGTAGATGGAATGATAAAGAGAATGAATAGTCTGGAAAAGAGGGTGGTAAATATTACCTAAGAATTAAACTCCCTGAAAATTAGAATGAGTAACCAAAAATCAATGCCTCCATGAGACAAGAAATATTAAAACAAATCAAAAGGTTAAAAAAAAAGAATAAAATGTAAGATATCTACTAACAAAAACAACTTGCCTAAAAAACAAAACAAGAAGACACAATCTAATAATCATCAGAGTATCTGACAATAACGACTGCGGTTGGGGGGAGGAGCCTACATATTGTATTATTCAATTTTATTTTATTTCAGTTCCAAATTCCTACCATCTCCCCACCCCTCCCCAACCCGTTGAGAAGGCAAGAAATATAAAACCCATTACAAATATGAAGTCATATAAAACAAATTTCCACACCAATCATGTTATGAAGGGGGGAAAAAAAGGGAAATAAAGAGAAAAAAATATGCTTTAATCTGCATTCTGAATCTATCAGTTGTCTAGCTGGAGGTGGATTTTTCACCATGAGTCCTTTGGGATTGTGGTAGATCACTATGTGCTCAAAGTTGCTAACTATTTCACAGTTGATTATTTTTACAACACTGCTGTTACTATATAAATTGTTTTTCTGGTTCCACTCACTATACTTTGTATCAGATCATATAAGTCTTCCCGGATTTTTTTTTAAACCACCCGCTTTATCATTTCTTACAGCACAATAGAATTCCATCACAATCATATACCATGATTTATTCAGCCATTCCCCATTTCGTGGGCATCCCCTCAGTTTCTAATTCTTTGTCACCACAAAAAGAACTGTTGTAAATATTTTTATTCATATGGGTCCTTTATCTTTTTCTCTGATCTCTTTGGAGTAGAGATCTAGTAGTGTATTGCTGGGTTAAAGAATATGTACAATTTACTAGTTTTGGGGGGCACAATTCCAACTTGCCTTCTGGAAATGTATACTGAATTGTAAGAAATTATAAAATCTGCTCAGATGTGTTTAAAACCAAAGGGCACAGAGAACAGAAAGTACAGACAGTCTCCTGAAAAAAAAATCCCTAAAATGAAAACCCTCCAAGAATTTCATAACCAAAATTCAAAGCATCCTGGACAAAATAGAAATACTGCAAGCAGCCAAAAAAGAAAGAATCCCAAGTACCAAAGAGATGCAGTCAAGATCATAGAAGACTTGGCAGTCACCACTTAAAGAAAAGGTCAGCTTAGAATACAATATTCCAAAAGATAAAGGTTTACAACCAAGAATAACATATCTGGAAAAATTGAACGTAATCCCACAAGAGCAAAAAAAAAAAAGGATCTTAAAGAAATGAGACTTTCAAGTATTCCTGATAAAAAGGCAAAAAAAAAAAAGACCTGAGTAGAAGCCTTGAAAGTAAATATAAGAGTCAAGAAAAACATTGAAAGGCAAAGACATTCGATCAATTGGAAGTGGCTATATGATGATGAATCATTTACATTTTAATAGGAATAGAAGAAACAAGTGTCTTCTCTAAACCTTAATGTCTTTAGGGTCATAGAGAAAGGTGAATGAAAAAGTCAGAAGGATTAAGGGCAGTTATTCTCTGTTGTCTTGGTCTTGAGAAAATAAGGAGGGAAATGTACTTGTGGGAAAGGATGAAGAAGGAAAAAATAACTTAGTATCACATATAATAAGGATGTATGAAATGAAGAGTATTCAAACATGGAGGAAGAGGAGGGAGAAATAAGCTTGCTATGAACCTCATATTCATCTGACTTGGACAAAGGAAGGTTGAACGCACTCACAAAATACTTTCATATATAGTTTAGTGTAGAAACATATTATTCTCAACAGGGAAATAAGTTGGGAAAGAAAAAAATAAGGGTGAGATTTAAGAGGGAGAGCAATATAGGTGAGAAAGTAATCAAAAACAACTTATTGGTACTAATAGTTCTTTAAAAATTAACAGTATTCTCCAGTTTGTTTTTCCTTTGGTACTTCCTTTACAGGTAGCCTTATATCCTTTTCTGAGACTGTTTTATTTAAGATTTCTATTTAGTGTTTTGTTTGGGTATATTATATATTTTAAAGTATTTCTCTATTTCTTTTGCTCTCAGTTTTGTTTGCAAATAACTGCATAGTAAGTTTTGTTAATTCTTTTTTTTTCTGGTTTTGTCAGGAATTTGCCTTGTTCATGAGCTATATGTATATTTTCTTTGTCTCACAGCATGATTAAAACTCCTATTTTTTTCTTACGCAACATTGTATGCATATTAATTTTCCAGACTCTCATTTTTGTTTTGTGTATGAATTTATTCTTAGTTGTATTTCTTGTCAGCCACAGATTGTGGGGTTTTGTTTTCTCATTTAGTCACTCTTTTCATTTTATTGAAATATCTAATCCATTCGCATTTTAAATTATGAAAAGTTTTATTTTTATCCATTCGCATCTAATTTTTTTAGTAATTTTTTTAAAAATTAGGATTTCCCACCCACCCCCTTTTTCTACAAACATAGTACTTTGTCTCTTTAATTATTTTAGCTTCATCTACTTTAAGTCAACTCTGTTTGCACTAGCTGTCTTTTGCTCACTTTGAAACTTCCGCTCCTGTATGCTTTCCTTAGTTTTACTTAACTCATTGGTTCCTTTTTGCTTCTTTTTTATATAGTTTACTTTTCCCCCTTTTTCCTCTCAGTTAACTTTTTCCTTCTCTGTCAATTCTTCTCATGAATGCTTGGAAATCCTCTATTTTATTAAAGATTCATTTTCCCTCCTCTATTGCTAGATGAGTTATTCTTGGTTGTAAGCCTAAATTTTTTTGCCTTCAAAACTCTCTGCTCCTTTTAATTGGTAGCTGCTTAATCTTGTGTGATCCTGACTGTGGCTCCTTAGTACTTGAATTATTTCTCTCTATCTGCTTGTACTATATTTTCTTTGACATGGAAGTTCTGGATTTTGGTCCTGATGTTCCTGGGAACTGTCATTTTAAGATGTATTTTAAGAAGAGACTGGTGGATTCTTTTTTTTCCCCCCTACTTAGCTCTCTGGGTCTAAGAGATCTGGGCAGTCTTTTCTGTGATTTCTTTTTTTTTTTGTGATTTCTCAAAATATGATATCTAGGCTCTCTTTTCAGACATGTTTTTCAATTCAGTGATTCTTAAATTATCTCTCCCCCAGTTTCTTTTCCAGGTAAGTTTATGTTATGAGATACTTTATATTTTCTTCAATTTTCCATCTTTTTCTTTGTTTCATTATTTATTGTTGTCTCATGGAGTCATTAGCTTCCATCTAGTCCAGCTTAATTTTCAGACAGTATGTATGTTATTTGGACAACTTTTGTACCTTTTATACTAAGTTGTTAAATTCCTTTACAATTTTTCCTTCCATAACTCTCATTTGTTTTCTATTTTCCTATCCAGTACTTTTATTTCAATTATGTAAAACAATACTTTTGAACTCTTTTTTAAAAACTCATTTCATTTCTTTAAGGAATTCTATTTCAATTTGTGCCCAAGTTGTATTTTTCTTTGGGGCTTTACTTGTAAATATTTTTTCAATCATTCTCTTCTTTTGGGTTTGTGTTTTGAGTTTCACTCCCTCTTCCCCCCCCCATCACTTAGGTTATTTTTTTTATGGTGAGATCCTTTTTTGCTTATTTGTTTGTTCTTTCTTTTGGCATATTTTGTGACTGCATATTTTATGTTAGGTCCAGGCTCTGTACACTTTTGGAGGGAATGTCTGGGCTACTTTCCCTGATTCAGTTTTGGAATATAGAATATTATCTTATTCCAGATTCTCAGGGACAATTCAGGCTGAGGACTTGTAAACTTTCATTGTTCCAAAATGATCTGATCCAGGACAAAGATTGATCATTATGCTGTTCTTCTGAGCTCTGCAAGTTCCTGACCTGTGTTTGGGTTTGAGTAATAGTAAACTTCTGTTGAACCCAAACACTATTATCCAACTGGAAAGTTATGCTGGTTCAAAACTGCAAGCTTTCAGGGCAGCTAGGTGGTGCAGTGGATAGAGAACGGCCCTGGAGTCAGGAGGACCTGAGTTCAAATCCAGCCTCAGACACATAACACTTACTAGCTGTGTGACTTTGGGCAAATCACTTAACCCCAGTTGCATTGGGGGTGAGGGGAAACCCTGCAATTTTTCTATTGGCGCATTGGTATGGGATTCCTGTCCTGGTTCTTTCTCTGCAGACTTCAGACTGGGCTAGAAGTGGGACCTGAGACCATACTCTGCTCCTGGCGTCTGAGTCACAACTGCTATTTGCTTCTAACTTTGCTTAATACACACCTTAGGATCTGAGACTGCTTCTTACCCTGGACTGCCACACTTGGGACCAGCTCCCTTTCTCTGATCACCCTGGATCTATGATTTGGAACTTGGTAGTAAACAATACATCTGTCAGTTGGCACCTATTTCTGCACCTTGAACAAAGTCAGTTTTCTTTATGCTGGTTCTGGGATCTCTTTTTGCTAAGCCACAATGCTTTCTCAGCCAGGACATGATTTTCTGTGGCACTGGAGGCAGAATTGTAAACCTGTGGATTGACTTGTGTACCCACATTGTATTAATGGTTAGTAGGGGACACATGCTGCTAAAATTACACATTAGGGAGTAGGGATTAGTCTTCTCTGTTGTTAATTTGCAGTATTCTTGCCTTGTTGGGATTCTAGCTGTTCATTGAGGAAGCTGAAATTTATCTCTTGTGTAAAATTCCTATGTTGGAAAAGTTTGAGAGGTCATGAGGATTTGGAAAAATGTCTAATCTTCCATCTTGTTGGCTATGTGAAGTTCATTCACTCTTGTCTATTTCCTGGTATCTTCTAATCTATAAAACTCTGATTTCTGGTTGTCTGCTTGGACAAATGGGTTTCCTTGCGAGTTATCATTTGTGATGGTGTTTTGTGTGACTAGCATTTGCTAAAAAGGAGTCAAGATGTGGAGTTCTGTTATCTTTTTAAGAGATTGTGGCTAGGAAAGCAAATTTTTGAATTTAAAAAATCTTGTCTCTACACCAGCAATATTTAGAGGGCTAGGTAGATGTAATTCAAGTCTGGTAACTCTTTCTCAGAGGAGAACAGAATGGCTAGCCTCTGTTGTTATCTTTAAGACAGGAATCACATTCTCCCTTGGTAAGTAGTGGGCAAGATTCCAGAGATATCTTTCCATGCTTACCTTTAAGCTGCCTCTCTATGTGTTTATACATTTAATTTGCATATGCACATCTTACAGGAGCAGCCCACACCTTCCATATACTTTAAAAGATATACAAGTTGTACATAATAGAACTTTTCAGTTTCACATACAATTCTCTGTTTTACTGCGTATATAGAAAGTGAGCGTGTGTGTGTGTGTGCACGCGTGTAAAGATAGGATGATTTTTAAATCAGAATTTTTTAAAATGGAAAAAAATTCTTCACTTATAAAATGAAGCAGTTGGAATAAATTTGTGATTCCAATTGTTCTTATTTTATCCCTCTAATTTTTCTTAACTTTTCAAAGCACACAGACTTTTTTTTTCTTACATCTTTTTGGTGGCTAAGTTTTCATGCATGGTAGCATGTCCCAAAGGCAGAGCAAATTATGCTTCCTGAACTCTTTATCTGTAAGCAATAATATAAAAGAACAATATAAAAATAGGAGAAAGATTTATTTAGATATAAACAATACAAAAATAGTATTCTAGACAAGAATCATAAAATTTAATAGCCCAGTAAATCTAGCTGGTAAGTCTTACCTTATTACTAAATGATTGCTAGAAAGAGTAACCTTTCGATATTTCTACATTGTCAAGTGTAGTATATTCTGTCTCCAGTCAATTGAGATTTTCATAAATATCACTTTCTTTCTTGGTAGCCTGTATTTCAGGGGACCTCTCCAAGATTAAAATTCTCGTATTTGTACTATTATTCTTCAGACTACAGAGAACCTCTGTTTTCCCACAACATTTATGGATCTATATTAGTTTATTAAGAGGCATTGTGGCAAAGCAGATAAATAACTATCCATGAAGCCAAGAGATCCCAAATTTAAGCAGTGTTGACTATATGACTCTTTCCAAGTCATTTAACCTCTTAGTGACCTGGTCTACTCACTAAGATTATTAAATTTCATAATCATTGCAGATCTGCACTGACACAGTTTCCTCCCCCAAATCACAAGTTAAAAATAGTCTTCTTTAATGATTAGTAATAGTAATAATAATTAGCATATAGATAGCTTCAATACTTACAAAGCACTTTGCATGTTATCTCATTTGATCCTTACAATGCTATGAGGTCAGTGTTATTATAATTCTTATTTTACAGATGAGGAAATTAAAGCTGAGAGAATTTAAGCAGCTTTCCCAGAACCACAAAATTATTAAGCATTTGAGATAGGATTTGAACACAGGACTCCCTGATTACGGGTCCAACTCTCTATCTACTATACTACCTAGCTCATAAGAGACTCTTAAAAGTGTCTTAAAGATCTTCTTGTCCATTTACATAACAGCAAATCGAGAGCTTAAATGACGTTTCCAAGTTCTCACAGCTAGCTAATAGTAGAGCTAAAACTAGAATCCAAATATCCTCAATCTTCTGGTTTTCTTTCCAGTACAATACTCTTTCCATCATGCCATAATTCTCCCTGCTCCCTCACTCCCAAACTCTTGCATATTTGGTTCGTGTATTTTTTATACCACGTACATGGGAACTCTTCATTGGTTAGAGGTATGTGTCTTAACTATTTAAAATTTGAACAGCTATGATGAAATTGCAGAAGCACTGAATTCAGAAAGCGAAGAACTGGGTTTCAGTACTGCCAATGTGACTTGAAGCAATTCACTTAACACCTTTGGGACCCAGTTTTCTCCTTCATAAAGTGAGGATAATAATTTTATGCTATCTTCTTTACTAGGTTATTGAAACTCAAATGAGAATATGCAGGTAAAGTGTTTTTTAAACCTTAAAATATTATGTAAATGTCAATATAAATTCTTCTTATCACTCTTATTTTATCTCCACAAAACTTAAGGGACTCCTGGGCACACAGAAAAGAGTAAAGAAATGTTTGCGGAATGAATACGTGAGTATGAATGACGCAGCAAGATCAAGTGTGTTTATTATATTGGAAAGGGTATGGGTTAGGTATAGGGGAAAATTCTCCAAGGCGTTGATAAACTAGGGAGTTTGTAGAATTTCCTTTTTCATATACTTTTCAAATTAAGAGAAGACAATTTGCACAAGAGTGATTTTAATTAAAGGCCAACCCTGGAAATCTCTTCCAGCATAATAAGTTTACTTTTCCTAAGATTAATAAAGAGGACAATAATAATGCTGACCAATGTTAGAGTACTGCAAGGAATGCCAAATATACATTTCTAAAATAGCTTGAGAAAAATGTAAAGTAACTAAAAACTTACTAAAAATTGTGCTTTCATCTGAGCTCAGATCAAAGCTATTCTGGTGAATCTCCAACTGAATAGTCTTCTATCAGCCATGCATTAATCCAGATAGTAGAAATACTTCCCAAAAGGTATAGGAATACATTTTGGGAGTTAAAATGGCAATACCTAAATCATTTAAGAATGTCCTAAGACTGCAGATTTCAGTTCTGTTACAGCTAAGGTAATCAATCACGGTATTTGATCAACCTGAACCACAACTTAGGTCCATTTCCATTTTTTATTTAATACATCACTAACATATAATAAATCACCTCATATGATTTTCGTCTTATATTAAAATATGAGCATTTCTTAGTTGGTGACTACAAGTCTACTATTCATGTCCCATCACAGGTAACACAATTAATATTTATTTCTTCAAAGTCTTTTCCCTTTAAAAATATTTCATTGAAGATATAAATTATATTGAGAATTTCAGAATACTTTCAACATTTAGTGCAAAATCCAATGAAAATAACATTATTTTCCACTCTCTTCATGCTAGCCCATCATATATCTGAGACCATTATAAGTATTAGTAAAACTGTATATTTATGATGTAAGAAGGTATCATTGTAACTGAAATGGGTATTTTTATTTTCTAGCCAACTTGCCTTGTGGTTTTGCATCAAAACAACCTGGGTGTATAGAGAACTGAGTTAAATTTATAAGAATATGAGTCATTCCCCAATTGATAAATAGTCAAAGTATGTGAACAGGCTGTTTTCAAAGGAAGAAATCAAATTATCTATACTCATATGAAAAAATGCTCTAAATCACTATTGATTAGAAAAATGCAAATCAAAACAACTATGAAGTACCACCTCACACCTATCAGATTGGCCAATATGACAAAAAAGGAAAATGACAAATGTTGGAGGGGATGTGGGAAAATTGGGACACTAATGCATTGTTTGTGGAGTTGTGAACTGATCCAACCATTCTATAGAGTAATTTGGAACTATGCATACCCTTTGACCCAGCAATACCACAACTAAGTGTGTATCCCAAAGAAATCAAAGAAAAGAGAAAAGGATCTTTATGTACAAAAATATTCATAGCAGCTCTTTTTTTGGTGGCAAAGAATTGAAATTGAAGGGATGCCCATCAATTGAGGAGTGGCTGAACAAGTTGTGGTATATGATTGTGATGGAATACTATTGTGCTATGAGAAATAATAAGCAGGATGCTTTCAGAAAAATTTGGAAAGACTTACTTAAACTGATAAAAAAGTGAAATTAGCCAAGCCAGGAGATCATTTTACATAGTAACAGCAATATTGTATGATGATTCATACGAGGTATGAATGACTTAGCCATTCATATCAATACATTGATATAAGACAATTCCAAAGGACTTTTGGTGAAAAATACAACCCAACTCCAGAGAAAAAGCTAATGGAATCTGAATGCAGCTCAAAGAATATTTTTTTAACTCTATTTTTCTTCTTTTTTTTTTTCTTTTTGGTCTGTGTTCTCTTTTGCAATATGGCTAATATGGAAATATGTTTTGCATGACTACACATATATAATTTTACATGAAAGTTCCTCGCTTCCAAAGGAGGATGGGAGGGAGAGACAGAGGGGATTTGAAATTCAAAATTTATTTTTAAAAATCAATGTTAAAATTGTTTTACATGTAATTGAGAAAAAAATAAAATAAAAACATTCTTTTAAAAAACAACCCAGGTGCTTTTGTGAGAAAACCACTGCAATCAAATATTTACTACCATATTGACATTGAATTTTCCTACCTAAGAAGAATGTGCAGTTTAGGCATCCTGATTAATTGCATGTCAAAGAGAAAGTACATTGGAGAGTAAAGCAAATCCCAAAAGCATCTGACAGTCTCAATTCTCACATGTAAAATGTGCAATTTGGGTAAAGCCAACATCCAAGTCTCAAAAAATACCTCCACCTTCTAGTGAATTATGCTTTCCATTTCCTGACTTAGTGAAGGGAATGGGAATGAGATTCCATTAAACATATCGACCTCTAAGTTACATAGCTCAGTTACACAGTTCAGCACATTTCAGAAAACTATGCATCTTTTTCACAACTTAGTAAGCATTTTTGCCTTTGGGTTTAGATATATAACAGCACTGGGCTCTCTTTGTTTTCTGCATATTGTCTGGTTAGTGCTTGTCAAAGAATCTGACAGAAGAAAAATTACTTCATTTTCACATTCTGGATCAGAAATCATGTGAGACTCTTGCTATTATGAATTGTATCCTGAGGTCATCCTCATGGGCTTGTTTCAGGTAAAAAGTTTGGGTTCTTTCCTATTCTAGTTTTTAAGAGGTGTGCAGGTTCCAAAGATGAAACGAGCAAAATGTCGTGCTTGATACTCATCCCACCACATCTTGATCATTGCATAAATTTTTATCAGGGGAAATCAAGAGGCAGCTAGAGGCCATTAGAGTTGATGCGCTGGAGGGCAAGGGACTTGAGGTAGGGAGACTAAAAAGAATGCTTATAGAATAACGTGGCCAAGTGTTGATGAAAGTCTGAAATAAGGTAGTATGTATGTGAGTGGAGAGAAAGAGTTGGATGAAAGAGATTCCATAAGGATTGTAGCGGTAAGAGTTGAAAACTGATTGGATATGTGGGGTAAGGGAGATTAACAAACGTAGAATAATGCTGAGATATTGTGAACCTTGAAGTCTGGAAGGATAGTGGTACCTTCAACAGAAATAGGTAAGTTTGGAAGAGATGATAGCTTTTTTGGGAAATATAACTAGGTCCATTTTGGACATGTTGAGTTTAGTATGCGCAGTAGGCAATTGGTGATGGGGGACTGAAATTCAAGTGAGAAACTAGAACTCATAGACATATGAGTCATCTGCATAGAGATGGTAGTTAAACCATTGGGAATTAATGAGGTTACCAAAAGAGACAGTAGCATTAATAAAAATAATGAATAACACAGGGGCAAAGGTAGAAATGGAATACATCATTAGAAACCTCTGTCCAAATTGACATTGACCCATTAATTATTACTCTTTGGGACTGGTCACTCAATAGAATCATAGAAGTATAGAATTTGAGAGATGGTTGGGGCTTCAGTGACCATCTAGTGCAACCAATAACTTAAACTCACTATAATGTAATTAACAAATCCAACTTCTGCTAGCAGATCTTCAAGGAAGGGCAATCCTACTATGACAGTCTTATCTAATCACTATCCCACTCTCCACAGCAGCTCTTCCAAGACTTTCCTTAAACCTCTCCCCTTTCCCCACTCTCTCAGCTGAGAACTTTACCTCACATTTTACAGAAGCCGTTTACTGTGAGCCTCTTCTTCTCTCCTCTTCTTCATCTCCTACTGCTCAGATGCCTTCTTCCCCTCTCTCCTCCTTCTCTCCACCCCACCTCCAACTCACATGATGAAGTAGCCTTAGTCCTTACCAAGGCTAACTGCTTTACTTGTTCAAACAACCCATTAAATCCTGTCTCCCTCAACAGATTGCTCCTTTTGTCATCCCCACTCTTTCACTTATTTTCAATCTCTCGCTGTCAATAGCCATTACCTACCGCCTATAAACATGCCCATGTCTCCTCCATCATGAAAAACACCCTCTCTTAATTTTTTCACCCCTGTCAACTATCATCCTATATCTCTTCTGCCTTCTGTAGCTAAACTCTTTGAAAAGGCCATCTATGATAGGAGCATCTACTTTCTCTCTTCTCATTCCATACACTCTTACAGTCTAGCTTCTGACATTATCATTCCACTGAAGCTCTCTTTCCAAAGTTACAAATGATTTGTTAGTTGTCAAATCCAATGGCCTTTTCTTAATCCTTATTCTCCTTGACCTCTCTGCAGCCTGTGACACTATTGATCACCCTTTCCTCCTGGATGCTCTCTTCTTTTTAGGTTTATGGGAAATCATTCTGTCCTGGTTTATCTCCTACTTATCTGACTATTCCTTGACTTACTACATCTTGATTATTGCACACATTTTTATCAGGAGAAATCAAGAGGCAATTGGCAGCCACTAGAGTTGATCAAGTAGGAGAATCACGTGGTCATCTGTGTGCTGAAGGAAAATTACTTTGGCAATGATATATAAGATGCACTAGAGGGGCAAGAGACTTGAGGTAGGAAGTCAATTAGGAAGACTGAATTCTCTTCCAAATCATACCCTCTAACCATAGGTATCCCTCAGGGTTCTGTCCTGGGTCCTCTTCTCACTCTATGTTACTTCACTTAATGAACTCATGAGGTCTCATAGATTTAATTACTTTTTCTATGCTGATTATTTTCAAATCTACCTATTCTGCCCCAGCCCCTCTGCTGACCTCCAGTCTCACATCTCCAACTGCCTTTCAGACATCACAATTTGGCTGACCATTAGACAATTTAAACTCAATGTGTCCGTAATATAACTCATTATCTTTCCCCTTAATCTCCCCTCCCCTTCTCTATTATTGTAGAGGGCAATACCATCCTCCCAGTCCCTCAGGATCACAACCTAGGTGCCATCCTGGATTTCTTGCTATGTCTTACTCCCCGTATCCAATCTTGCCATTGCCTGTCAATTTCACTTTTGCAATATCTCTTGAACATATGCCCTTCTGTCCTCTGACACTGATATCACTCTAGTGCAGGCCTCATGACTTTTCCTCTATATTATTGTAATAGCCTACTGGTAGGCATTTCTGCCTCTCCTTTCTCTAATCCATTCTCCCTTCAGCCACTAAAGTGTTTTTCCTAAAGCACAGGTATGATGATGTTACCCTTCCACCCCCACTCAGTAAATTCCAATGGTTCCCTATCACCTATAGGGTCAAAAACAAAATGCTGTGGTATTAAAAACCCTTTGCATCTAGTCCCCTCCTACCTTTCCACTCTTCTTAGATCTTACTTCTCAACATGAACTCTTTGATACAGTGACACTGGCCTCTTGGCTTTTCCATAAACAAGACACTCAATCTCTTGGTTCCAGGTATTTTCTCTGGCTGTCTCCCATGCCCAAAATGTTCTTCTTCCTCCACTCCACCTAATGACCACCATGGATGTCTTTAAATTGCAATTGAAATCCCATCTTTTACTGGAAGCCATCTGTTAATAATTTCCTATTTATTCTGTATGTAGCTTCCTATGCAGATATTTGTTTGTATGTTGTGAGCTCCTTAAGGGCAATGTCTTTTGCATCTTTTTGTATCCCCAGCATTTAACACTGTGGCACATAGTGCTTAATAAATATTTGATTGATCAAATATTAAGAAAATTATAAATGACCATAGTAATAATATCAAAATTCATATGACTGTTTTAATAGTTGGAGAAAAGGCTTTTCACAGAATACAATATCCCTCTTTTGTTAAAAAATTTTTAAAAATAAGAAAATAGTAACTGTTCTTTAAAGTCATAAAATGTTGTTGTTCAGTTGTGTCTGATTCTTTGTGACCCCATAGAACATAAGAAGGCACTACCTCATTTTTTTTTTCTGAAAAGGGAGATTACTGGCATGGTACACTGAAGCATATTGTTCTTGTTCAGTCATATCTGAATCTTCATGACCCCATTTTGGCTTTTCTTGGCAAAGATATTGGAGTGGTTTTCCATTTCCTTTTCCAACTCATTTTACAGACAAGGAAACTGAGGTAAACAAAGTTACATGACTTGCTCAGGATCACAGAGCTAGTAAATGTTTAAGGCCACATTTGAACTCGTGAAGATGAGTCTTCCTGACTTCAGGCCTGGTACTCTCTTCACTGCACTGCCTAGCTTCCCCATTGCATATACTTTTTCAATATGCTGGTTAATTTTTCTGAACTATAATTTTTCCTCTTTTTTATACTTTGTTATTGGTCTCTGGGAGGGGGAAAACATTGAGAAATGTAGGTGATTTAAAAATGAAAAGAAGTTTTGTTTTGTTTTTTTACAGAAAGGAAGCTCAGATAAAGTGTTACAGACAAAAAATATACATTTACTTAAGGAGTTTCCCTTTAAAAAAATTAAGTGAGTATTTTTTGTTTAGTTGTATACAATTTTTCGTGACCCCACAGACCATACTGTCCATAGTGTTTTCTTGGCAAAAATGCTGGAGTAGTTTGCCATTTCCTTCTCCAATGGATTAAGGCAAAGAGAGGTTAAGTAATTTGCCCAAGGTCACACAGCTAGTAAGCATCTGAGGTCACATTTGGACTCAGGTCTTCCTGATTCTAGGCCCAATGCTCTATCCATTGAGCTATCTAGCTGTCTCATAAATAAAATATATTTAAAAACAAGTTACCATTTTCAGCAACAGAGAAACGCTAGAGACCTTTCCAAAAAAATCAGTATAGATTGTCACCACTGAAAGAAAAATAAATTGAGGCATTAATCATAGGCACAAAGGAAATAAGATCATTGCTTTTTGCAAATCAAAATTGTATGGTATAGTCCATGGAGTCATAGAGTTGGACACAATTGAACAACATTATTATATTATGTCTATCTGATAGTTTTGTGATCTATTTTCCAAATGTTCATTTATTTCTTCTTTCTGTCCAGTTAGTCTGTAGCATATTGCAATAAAAAAAATAGCTTCTATTTATATCTATATGCATCTTTACCCAAATGCTTTCCTTTTTCTGGTTCCTGAATTTTCATAAGAGAATGCTTTTTACAATGTTATATGCTCTTCCTTTCCCACCTGTACCCCCTCCTCTTTTTTTTTTAATCTATACTGTTTTGAATACAGTATATGCTTCTAGAACCACATTCCTGTCCTGGATTTTACCCAACCAATTAAGGAAGTCAACTTTGCCTCCTTATATTAGGGCCTGTAGATCATTTTGTTTATTGACTAATGGGAATTTATATATAGACATTTGAGACTCTAGGTTTTACTGACTTCTTTCTTTGGTTTTGTCTTCTGTGAATTTCTAGGATCTCTCAATTACTATTCTTCTTTATAGCTACTCTCTGTGGTGTATAACTTGGTGCACATACATAGGCAATTTCTCCCCAACTTTATCCTTTTTATTTTAAAGTCCTTTTTTCAGAGATTTATAACTTTTCAGGCAAATACCCTCATATCAATATTTTTTAGATACACTCTATTCAGGGCCAAGAGCCTGTCATTCCTAATTTTAAGCCATGGTCCAGAAATCCAAATCCCATTCCCAGATATCTTCTGGTCCAATTGCTGCTTCCTAAATCAATTTGTCTTTTCTTCATCCCTTGCTGTCACTAGTAAACAGTGAAGAAAACACATCTTGTGCCCCTGTGGTCTTCAGTTTCTTGCCTTAGACTTTTTCATTTTTGACAATATTTCCTAAATTCCTTCTGACAGCATCATTTTTGTGCCCAAGACTATCACCAACAGGGGATACTATTCAATTTGAGAAGTTGTGGGAAGTTCTCTGTTATGCCCTAGCTACATGCCATAGGAAGACAACAGCCCTTTCATATGTTTTGAAGTTGATAAATAGTTGCTTTAGAAGCCCTGAGCAAGAAGTCACAAACCACCACTATTTATCTTCTTTCTCTGACCCTTATTGGATAACCACTAACCTGATGGCTTCTGTGGCTCTATTTTATCACTACTTGGAAAACAAGCAAATGTTTCCTTTTTGAAATATCCATCTGGCTCCTCTTCAGGAATTGTCAAATATATATATTTTTTAAAGTTCATTATTTTCATTTTTAAAATTAACAATCATCTTTTAAAATTATGGTTTTTGACCGGCAAAAAGCTGAATTCTCTCACCCTCTTACTTCTTTTTGCCTCCCAAATGAGAATTAAAGAAAAAAAAAACATGTTATAAACATATAAAGCCAAAGAAAGTGTATTTCCTCATTAACCATATCCAAAAATGAATATATCTCATTCTGTACTCTTAGTACTTCACCTCTCAACCAGGAGATGGGTAGTGTTTCATCATTTTTTCATCATTAGTCTTTAGAATCATTGTTTGTCATTATCAAAGTTCCTATTTTTTTAAAGTTGTCTTTTACCATATTGTTGATGTTATATAAATTGTTCTCCTGATTCTGTTCATTTTACTGTATCAGTTCAGAAGATCTTTCCAGGTTTCCCTGATACTATAATATATTATACTCCATATATAATATTTGTTACGGTGCAATATACTATAATATATGCTATAACTTTTTCACTTATTCCCCAATTAATGGATATCCTCTCAAATTCCCATTCTTTGCTACCTCAGAGTCATAAATACTTTTATACCTTTAGAGTTTATTTTGCTAAGACTAATTCCCACCCCCATCCTCACCCTCCTTAATCCACTCTCCTTCTAATTCTCCCTTATCTCTTCTGCCCTTTCCCTTCCATTTCTCTCTTGGGTGAAATGCATTTCTGCACTCAATTTTCTGTCTCTCTCTGTCTCTCTCTCTCTCTCTCTCTGTATGAATTCTCCCCCTTTGATGATAAGATTCAGAGGTGACATATCTCCCATATCAGAATGTAAGCAATTTATCCTTGTTTTGTTCATATTTACTTGTTTAAGGTTCTCCAACTCTTGTGCTTGAACTTTAAAATTTCTACACAGCTTGGAAACTTCATTCAAGAATTTTTAGAAGTTTTCCAGTCCTCTATTTCATTAAAGGTCTATTTTTCTCTTTTAAGGATTAGCAATCATTTAAAAAATTAATTTGTGCCTTCTACTATTCCCATTGAACATTTTTAAATGAAAAATAAAGTCCTTAATATATAGCTGCATATCCTGTGAAACAAATTCTTACATTAGCCATGTCTATAAATGCATTTCTCTTTTGGCAGCTAGGTAGCACAACAGATAGAGCACTGGACCCAGAGTCAGGAATGCTTGAGTTCAAATCCAGCTTCAGACACTTAATGTATATACAACCTAGGCAAATCACTTAACCCCTATTTTTCTCAAGTTCTTCACCTGTAATATAAGGATAATGTTATTAGCTGCTTACAAAGGTTGTTGTAAGGATAAAATGAGAAAACATTTGTAAAGAACTTTTCAAACTTTAAACTGTTGTATAAATGCTAGTTATTATTATTATTGTTATCATTATTATGTTTATCACTTCCACAAATTTCTATGAACAAATGAGAGGAGGTAGAACTAGGAGGACAATTTATATAATGATTACAACTTTAAAGACAAAACAACTTTGGATGACTTTGGAACTCTAATCAATGCCATGATAAACCACAAATCCATAAGTATAAAAATGAACTATGCCACTTACGTCCTGACATAAAGGTGATGAATTTAATATGCAGAGAGGTCTTCTCTGTTTTCTATGAAATTGTCCATTTCAGCAATGACAATGTCACAATAATTTCCCATTGTATTGATATACTACAATTTGTTTAACCATTCCTCAATAAGAGGTCACGCTAGATTTCCATTTTTGGCTAGATGAAAAAATCTGCTACAAATATTTTTGTACATATAGACTCTTTCCTTCTTTCTCTGATGTATCTAGAGCATATAGGCCTTGTAGTAATATATCTGGGACAAAGGGTATGCACATTTTGGTAACTTTATGGGCATAGTTCCAACTTGTTTTCTAGAATGACCAGACTAATTCATATCTTCACTAACAGTGTATTTGTTTTCCAGTAACCACTTTAGCATTTGTCATTTTCCATTTTTTTTTGTCAGCTTTGCAAATCTAAGGCATATGAGGTCCAATCTCAGAATTGTTTTTGTTTGTTTGTTTTCAGTGAGGCAATTCAGGTTAAGTGACTTGCCCAGAGTCACACAGCTAGTAAGTGTTATGTGTCTGAGGCTGGATTTGAACTCAGGTACTCCTGACTTCAGGGCTGGTGCTCTATCCACTGCACTACCTCACTGCCCCTTAATCTCAGAGTTTAAAATTTATTTTTTTTCTAATTATTAGTAATGCTTCCTCTAAAACTGACTGTTGATATCCTTTGAGCATTTATCAATTTGTTAATGGCTTTTATTTTTATAAATTTAAAACAGGTCACTGTATATCTAAGAAACGAGACCTTTATTAGACACATCTGCTTTAAGATTCCTCCCTTACCATTTATTTGCTTTAAAAAAAAATGTTAGCTTCATTGGTTTTGTTTGTGCAAAGACCTGCCAATTTGCTCAATCAAAATTGCCCATTTTACTTTCAATGATCCTTTTTCTCTTGTTTGGTCATGAATTTTCCCCCTCTTCATAGATCTGGAAGATAGTTTCTTCCTTTCTATTCAAATTTATTTATATTGTCACTTTTTATATCCAAGTCATATACATATTTTATCTTGATATATGATGTAAGTTATTAGTCTAAACTTAATTTCAGACAGACTGCTGTCTAGTTTTCCAAATTTTTCCAAATGGTGAAACTTTCCCCCAGAAACTAGGGGCCTTGGGTTGATAAAAAAAAATCTATATTAGCATGTTTGTTTACTTCTGTACATTGTTCACTTAATCTGTTTCATTGACTGAACTTTGTTTTGTTTAATTAGTACCAAATAATTTTAATGATCATAGTTTTGTACTGTAACTCAATATTTTTTTCTAGGTGTATGAAATACTATTGTCAGAGTATGATTGGTACAGTACTGAATAAATAAATTAATTTAGGTAGTATCGCCATTTTATTATAAATTGGCTCAACCTACTTATGAGCAATTAAAATTTCTCCAAATACTTAGGTCTGTCTTTTTTTCTCTAAAAAAAATGTTTTATAGTTGGATTCAGGTTGTACCTGGGATAATCTTAGTAGATATATTCTGAAGTATTCTATAGAATCTGTAGTTGATTTGAACAGAATTTTTCTTTCTATTTTTTCTTCCTGTGTTTTGTTTTGTTGGTTATATATAGGAATGCTAATAATTTATGTGGATTTATCTTATATCTTAGAACTTTTCTGAAGTTGTTAATTATTTCAATCTATTTGTAGCTAACTCTCTAGGTTTCTCTAATTACGCCATCATATCATCTGCAAAGAGCAATAATTTTGTTTGTCTTTGCCAATGTTTATTCTCTCAATTTCTTTTACTTGTCTTATTATTATAGTTAGCATCTCTATCATCATTTTAAGCAGAAGAGTGATAATAAACATCCTTACTTCACTCTGAATGTTATTAGAAAGACTTCTATCTTATCTCCATTACATGTAATACTTGCTCTTGGATTTAGGTAAACACTATTTAGTATATAAAAGTGAGGTCCATTTTTTTTTATTTCTAGAGTTTTTAAGTGAAAAGAATATTGGATTTTGTCACAAGTCCTTTCAGTCTCTATTGATAGCATATGGTTTTCATTATTTATATTGTTACCATGGTTTATGGTACTTATACTCTTCCTTATCTTTAATCAACCCTGCATCCCTAGTATAAACCCAACCTGGTCATATTATATAATCTTTCTAATATGTTGTTATAGCATATTGATAAGATTTGTTTTAAATGTTTATATCAGAGCCATATGTACAAAAATATTTTAGCAGCTTTTTTAGGAAACTGTGAAGATGCTCATTAATTACAGAATGGCTAAACAAATTATAGTACATGAATGTGATGCAGTACTATTGTGCTATAAGAAAAGATACAGCGTTTCAGAAAAACTTGGGATGACATATATGAACTGAAGCAAAGTGTGTTAAGCAGAACCAAAAGAACAATCTACACAGTAACAGCAATATTGTAAAGAAAATCAATTTTGAAAGACTTAGTAACTATGATCCATACAATAACCTACCACAACTTGAAAGGACTCATAATGAAACATGCCATCCACCTCCAGATAAAAAATTGATGGATTCAGGGGTAGCTAAGTGGTACAGTGGATAGAGCACCAGTGCTGGAGTTAGGAGGACCTGAGTTCAAATTTGGCCTCAGACACTTGACACTTACTAACTGTGTGACCCTGAGCAAATCACTTAACCCCATTGCCTAGCCAAAAAAAAAAAGGAAAGAAAATTGATAGATTCAAGTAAAGATTGAAATTTTAATTTTTTTGGTTTGTTTTTCTTGCTTTATGTGTGTGTAAATGCATGTATAAGTATGTGGTAGAGAGGAGATAAGGCTAATGTGGAAATTTGTTTGGCACAAGCATATATATTTGTAAAGGGCTTTGTTTTTCATACCTTCTCAATGGGTGAGGGAGGGAGACAATTTAGAACTAAAAAGAGAACATAAAGTTTCTGTGCTTTGAATAATTTTTTAAACTTAAAAAGAAAAGTTTAAAAATTAAAATGTTTATATTAATATTCATATTGGTCTGTAGGCTTCTTTTTCTGCTTTATCTCTTTTGAGTTTTGGTATCAAGATATATATTACCAAAGAAAAAGACTGTAATAATGTCAGTGTCTTCCTTTCTTATTATTGCAAACAGTTTGTGTAGTATTAGAATGTTTGATAGAATTCACTTGTAAATCCATCTGGTCCTAGAAAATTTTCTTTGAGATTCATTTATAGGTTATTTGATTTAGTTTTCTGATAGTCTTTATTTTGTTAATTTGGGTATTTTTAATTTTTCTATTTCTTTTAAGTCACCAGTTTTGTGAACTGGCAAACTAATTTCTGATAACTTCCTTTACTTCTTTTTCTCCACAGCAACTTTAACTATTGTAATTTCCCCTTTTTTGTCATCTGTGTCAATATAAAAGGTATTGGGCAGCACCTCTACTTGTTTTAATTTACATTTCTATCAGTAGCGATTTGGAACATTTTTTTTTAAATGGTGAGGACAGCTTGCATTTCTTCTTTTGAGAACCGTCTGTTGGGCTATTTTCTCTTGTTTTTGTTTTTCTGATTTATCTATTGAGGAATAGCTCTTGTTCTTATGTATTTGAATAAGGTACCTTTATATCCTAAATGTCAGAGCAGTTTTCTGCAATCTTCCCCACAGTTCACTATTTTCCTTCTAATTCTAAATTGCACTTATTTCACTTATGCAAAAACTTTCAAGTTTCATGTAATTAATTTTTTTATTCTATTTTTATTATTCTTTCCATACTTTGCTCAAGAACTTTCTCCCCAACCATGTTATAAAGAGTAACTTCTTCCTTGTCCTCTAATCTGTTTGTGATATGACTTTCTGTATTTAGCTCACATGGACTGGTACTGCAAATTAACTGAAACAAAGCAAAACAATAAATTTTATATACAATTGACAAATTTGACATGGCCTGACATATTTTTTATATCTTTAAAAACCTTTTGACATAAACTATATCCTCCTTTTACTGAAATCACTTGTTTTACATGATTTGGCATTGAGGTTACAAGATTTCAACATACACTCCTTAATCTTCAGGAAAGCATGATTTTCACAATAAAATGTTAAGTATACCTTTGAAGAACGGTGCTTTTTTCTAAGCCAAGCCTTGAATATAGACCGCAGATTTTCAATTGGCTTTAAATCAATGGGATTTCTAGGCCGTTAAAGATTGTTCATCTTCATCTCTTGCACAAATTTCTCAAACATTAGTAATGTGTATGCATCAGGGCCTGGCTGGGTATGCCCAGATTTTCCCAACATGAAAACTCCCTGCATCCCCTATAATGTGGTTGGGGGTAGCCTCCTTTGATTGGTTGTATAGCTAGAAAAGCTATGTTTTTAAAAATTGCCCAGATGGGATCAGTCTATCTCTTTCTGGCTCTTTTCCTATGTGCTCTTTCCTTCTGCATTCAGTTGAAAATCATAGTTTACCCATAATGCAGATACCATGAACTGAACCAGTGAAATGGGAATGATTTCTCTCCCCTGCTCTCTCTCTTTTTCCCTGGTTCTAAGAAATAATCTGCAGTGCTTGTCTTGTTCTATTCTGTTTGTCCATCTTAGGTTCATGTGGTGGAAGAGATTTTCTTGGACTCAGGAGTAAGAGCCAAGACTTGCAGGTAGGTTATTACGGCCAGCCACCCCAGCAGGGTAGCCTAGAGAAACCAGGGTACATGGGACTTGTGTCTAAGAGAAGTTTGGGATGTAAAACTTGGACTATGTGGAATATTCTGGGAAGATGGTGGAGTAGGTCAGAAAACTTTCAGCTCTCCAAATTTCCTCCACACAAAAAGACAGAACATTGCCTCAGAGGGAACATAAAGCAGTGGAAATACACAAAAGTCAGGGTAAAGTAATTGTCCTCCTAAGATAACTTGAAAAGACCCCAGGAAAGACCCCACTTTCAGGGTCAGAGGTTCAACCTGAGTGAAGTGCAAACACCTCCAGGCTGACTGTGGAATCAACAAACAACAAGTCTTGGAGGCAGCTGGGGTTAGGAGGCAGCCTCAGTCTTAGAAACTTTTGTCTCATGGAAAGTGAGGCGGTCCGACTGCTGAAGAGAAGATTGAAGAACCTTCCACTGTTAAGGGATGCCAAACACAGCTGTGCTGACCAGGCAAGTCCTGGGCTAAACTGCAGCAGTAGCGGCTAAGGAGTTAGCACAGAGCTGGTGAGTGAAATTGCAGAGGTTGGGACCTTGTTGCCTGTGGGCACTTGCAGGAGAGTAGAGTCCCTGGTTTCAGTTCCAGGGCAGAGAAGACATTTGTAGTTTGTAGCCACCTGAGGGACTGCAAGGAGCAAGATCATATGCAGCACAGTGTGGCTGGGTGCCCTAGCCATGACTCAGGAGTGGAGAGGACAGCCCAAGGTTGAGCCCTGACACAAACCTCAGAAAATAACAGTAAGAAGGACCTGAGGCTTGGGGCATCATTCCCCTACCTCAGGACTAAAACTTGATTACAGTAATAGCTGCTAAAAACAAAATAAAGCCAAATAACAGAATGAGTAAGCAAAGGAGGAAGAACCCAACCATAGATAGTTACTATGGGGATGGAGAAGATCTGGGTTCATATTCAGAAGAAGATACTGGAGCTAAAAAAAAAAAGCCACTCCTTTTCAATAAGAAATGTCAAAATGGTTACAAGCACAAAAAGAGTTCTTGGAAAAACTTAAAAAGAACTCTAAAAATCAAATAAGAGAAATCAAGGAAAAATTGAGGAAAAAAGCAATCCAAGAAAATTAAGAAAATTATAAAAAGAATATCAGCCAACTTGAAATAGAGAATCAAAAACTTAAGGAAGAAAATCATTCCTTGAAATCTAGAATTGGGTAAAGGGAAGCTAATGATATTCTAAGATACCAAGAAATCATAAAACAAAATCAAAAGAATGAAAAAATAGAGAATCTAAAACATCTCATTAGAAAAACAACTGATCTGAAGAACAGATTGAGGAGAAATAATTACCTGAAAAGTATGATTTTAAACAAAGAATCTTGATACAATATTACAAGAAATTATGAAGGAAAATTGCCTTGAAGTTCTAGAACAAGAAGGTAAAGCAGAAATAGAAAAAAATCCACCAATCACCACCTGAAAGAGATGCTAGGAAGAAAACTCACAGGAATAACATAGCCAAGTTTTAAAGCTCCAAAGTTAAGGAGAAAATATTGGAAGTAACAAGGGAAAAAAATAACTTAAATATCATGGAGTTACAATAAGGATTACCCAAGACTTAGCAGCTACTACATTGAAGGACCATAGGTCTTGGAATATTATATTTTATAGAGAAAAGAACTGGGGTTATGACTAAGAGTAACTTACCCAGCAAAGTTAAGTATAATCCTGAATAAAAAAAAGGATATTTAACAAATTGGAAGACTTTTGGATATTTGTGACAAAACTAGCAGAACTTAGGGGGAAATTTGACATACAACATTTAGGAGAAACATAAAGTAAACATTAAAGACCAATTATAAAGGACTTAATAAGGTCAAATTGTTTACTTCCTATACGTGAAAATATTATTAGTACTTTTATGACTGTCATCATTATTTGGGTAGCTTTGAAAGAAAGGCTTGGGCTGAGCTGAATATGATGAGGTGATTCTAAAAAAAACTGTAGAGAGATAAAAAGGAGTAAGTAATTATCTCATACAAATGGCACATAAAAGGAAAAACTGATACAGAAGAAGCTAGCGGTGAGGGGGAGGGGACCCAGGTAGCACTAGAACCTTACTCTAATTGGGAATGAGTTAAAGAGGGAACAACATATACATACGTACATATATACATATATACATATCTATCTATCTATCTATCTATCTATCTATCTATCTATCTAGGAGTGTAGAAAAGTCCTCTAAATTCAGAAAGAAACAAGAGGACAAGGGGATAAGGCAGGGGGAGAGGATGAGGGAGGGATTCTTAGAGGGATGGGCAGGTGAAAGAATACGAGAGCCAAGTAGCAGATAGAAGAAAAGTAGAGGAGTGAGGAGGGATAGGTAAACAGGGTGAGAAGGACAGTGAAGAAAAATAGGAAGGAGGATATATACAACAAGTAATTATAGCTTAGAATGTGAATGTGATGGATTTACCCATAAAATGTAAACTGATAGAAGATTAAAAATTTGAATTCAACAATATGTTGCTTGCAGGAAATAAAAATGAGAGATACACACAAAGATAAAACAAAGGGTAGGAGTAGAATTTATTATGTAAAAAAGCTGGGGTAGAAATCATGAGCTCAAAGTTAAAGCTAAAAAATTTTGATAAAAAGAAAAATAGGAAAACTATACTATGTGTCAGCAATATTATTCAATATTATTTTAGATCATTTAAAATAACTAGACAGTATAAAATACCTGAGAGCATATCTGCCAAAACAGATGCAGGAACTATATGAACATAAACATAAAACACTTTTTGTACAAATAGTCAGATCTAAATAATTGAGGTAATGTTTATTGTTCACAGTAAAGCTAATATAATAAAAATGACAATTTAACCTAACTAATCTATTTATTTAATGCTATCACAAATTACTAAAAAATTATCCTGGTGAGTTAGAAAAATAATAACAAAATCCATTTGGAAAACAAAAGTTCAGAAACTTCAAAGAAACCAAGAAAAAAAGATGTAAAGGAAACAGATTCAGTACTATCAGACCTCAATCTATATTATAAGGTGAGAGCATTATTGAAGTATCAAATGGATAATTTTGATTACTTCAAATTGAAATGTTCTTGTATAAATAAAATCTACACAGACAAGAATAGAAGGAATGCAGAAAATTGGGGAAAAAATCTTAGACAATCTCTCAGATAGGATATGATGGTCTTGGAATGCTGCTATCGTATAAGAAATTATGAGCTGGTTGATTTAAAAAAACATGGAAAGACTTGGACTTATGAAGGAAGATGCTATCTACATTCAGAGAAACAGATGACAAGTGAAAACAAGCATAATACAGTCTTACACATACATGTATGAGTGTATATGGGTATATATGTATATGTTTGTAGATGTGTGTGTGCGAGCGTGCGCTTAATTGTAGTCTTCTTTAGGATGGAGTGGGGGAAGGGATGGGAAAAAAATAAAGTTTAAAAGTCCTCAGCAGAGAACAAAAGAAAACCTACAAAGAAGCAAAGAAAAGCTGGGCAGCTTTGAAAATGATGTGTAGCATTTATTATATAGGCTTTCTTGAAATGGAAATTTATTGTTTCATATTGAATCCTCTCATACTCTGCTGTGTACATGGCATTTTTTTTCATTTCTCATTTTGTATTTAAGTTCAAAATAAATAAAAAAGAATCTACAAAAAAGAAAGAGAGAAAGAAAGAAAGAAAGAAAGAACGAAAGAAAGAAAGAAAGGCACTAGGATTATGTGCTCTATAAGAACTGAGCTAAACTGTGAACCTAATCCTCTTCCTCTTCCCAGAGTATCAGGTGGTTCAAAGAGAAGGATTATGGTCTGTATGTTGGGGAATATATCTATATATTTGTTATTATGTCTTTTGAGGTATAAATATTTCTTTGTAAAAGCTAATCTGACTGTGGCTAAATGGAACTGGGTTGTAGGGAAGCATCCCTAAAATTTAGTGAACAAAATCAATGGAGGCTGGAGCTATTGACAGAGAGCAACTGCCTTCCAATCTCCCACAAGTACACTAGAGAACCCTGGAGGAGAATTGAAATCTAACATACTTGGAAATTAGTTCCATGATAGTGGTACATGTAGTGGTACAAGGTCACGTGGCAGTATTCTGTGTTTGTGAATAGCTATAATTCCAGAACAATTCTTTTTCTCAGAATATCAACACATTTATCAGAGTTCATCATTTCATCAATGAGGACAAGATTTCCAGGTCCACTTGGAAGTTTAAAAAAACAACTCCAAAATATTTTTTTTCTCTCTATGTTTTACCATCTGAGAAAAAGGTCCAAATTTTATAGACTTACCTGTTCTGCTTCTGACAATGATTTTGGTACAACCATAAATGAAAAAGTAAGCTTCATTAGTAAAAATTACCATTTTCCAATCTTTAGAAGCATATGTTCTTACTGTAGAAGAATCAATAACAATTCCTCCAGCTGCCAGATTCTTCTGAAAGTCTTCAATCACTTTTTTGAGGCTTAATCAGTCTTTTTTTATTGAAACAATAACGTGTTGGTTCTTAGTGTTGTTTTCTTTTCGGATGAGAATTTGCTTTCTGTTTCACTGTGGGCTAGAAGGATCAATGAAGCATTTGCCAGTTGTCTCTCAAGTATCTCTAACAGTGTAAGTATGTTCTTTAAGAACTTTTGCTTGTTTCCCTGGAGCAACATCTATTCTAAAAAAAAACCCAAAGAATTTTTAAAAAGAGAGAGCAATGAAACACATGTGTATTTCAAGAAATCCAGAACACAAGTAAAGATGGGGAAACAAGCTCATTTTAGTTTCATCTACTCAGGCTAAGATACTCTGAGTCAGCCTAGGGTTATTAGAAGCATAAAATGAAGGCATAATAAAATTATTCATTGTCCCAAGTAATTTGCACAGCAACATATCCAATTAGCATAGTGTATAGGGCAACAGTAGAAATAATAAATGTTAATATTTATATAATGCTTTGAGATTTGCAAAGTATTACCTCTTTTGATCCTCACAATAAGCCTACAAAGTAGATGCTACTGTTATTCCCATTTTACAGGTAAGGAGATAGAGGTGAGAAGGGATTAAGTGACATGCCCAGGATATTCACCTACTAAGTCATTAAGGGTCTATTTGAACTCAGATCTTCCTGAGAGCCAAATTCCATGCACTATGTGACACCACTGCCTCTTTCAATTTGAGATGTATGTCTCCACCTAATTCCTGCCCGGAGGCTTTCTACTTTACCTGGCAGTTTTTGTCAAACAGGGAGTTCTTAGCACAGTAATTAGTGTCCTTGATTAGGTTTATCAAACACTATGTTACCAGGTTCAATTACTTTTGCTTCTCATTCATCTAATGTGCTCCTTTGACCTACTTAAAAAAATTTTTTTTAGCCAGTACCAAGTAATTTACATGTTTGATTACTGCTATGTAGAATAGTCTGAGATCTGGTACTGCTAGATCTTCTTTTCTGTCTTGTCGCTGTTTGGTTGTTTGGTCTATTGTTTACCTTAAGATTCTTGACCTTTTAGTCTTTCAGATGAATTTTGTTTTTATTTTGTCTAGTTCTATAAAATAAACCTTTTGGTAGTCTGGTTGGTATGGACCTAAATCTGTAAATTAGATCAGGTGGCATTGGCATTTCTATTATATTGAAATGGCTCAACCATGAGCAATCAATATCTTTCCAATTATTCAGGTCTGTGTTTATTTCTTTTAAAAATATTTTGTAGTTGTATACTTGGTAGGTGGAATATGAGATTTTTAAAAAATCTTGTACCTGTGGTTTTGCTGAAGCTATTGTTTCAATTAGTATCTTTGCTGATATCCTATGATTTGCTAAGTAAATCAACATATCATCAGCAAATAGGAATAACTTTATCTCCTCTTTATATATTTACAACATTAATTTTTTGCTCTTATCTTATTGCTATGACTAGCATTTTCAGAACTATATCAAAGAATAACGGCAAGAGTGGATATCTTTGCTTTACTCCTGTATTTATTAGAAAAGGTTCTAGTTTATCCCCACTGAATATGAAGCTTTCTTTAGGTTTTAGATAGATTGTTGTTGTTCAATCCAACTCTTCATGATCCCATTTGGGGTTTTCTTAGTATTTTGTATAGTAATTGTATATTATATTTTGTATAATAATAATAACATTAGTAAGGTCCCTCCATGCCAATATTTTGTAGAGTTTTTATTATACATGAGTGTTGCACTTTGTCAAAGGCTTTTTCTGCAGCTATTAAAATAATCATATGATTTTAGATGCTTTGGTTTTTAATATGTTTAATTATATTGTTTTTCTAATGTTGAACCATCCTAGCATCTCTGGTATAAATCCCACTTGGTCAAAATGAATGATTCCTTGGATAAATAACTGTAGTGTGTTTGACAGAATTTTACCAAAAAATTTTAAATTGGTATTCATGAATAGTATTGGTCTATAGTTCTCCTGTACTTCATCTTTCCCTAGTTTAGGTATTTAGGTATTAGAACTATATTTATCTCTTTCTCTCTCTCTTTTAATAGCTGCCTTTAATGTTATTGATTATTTTGGTTTTGTGTGCCCCCACTTTTTTTTGGCTAGGTAATGGGGATGGTTAAGTGACTTGTGTCAGTAAGTATCAAGTGTCTGAGGCCAGACTTGAATTCAGGTCCTCTTGACTCCAGGGCTCCACTGCGCCATCCAGCTGCCCCATATTTATCTCATAAAAGAAACCTCATAAGGTGCTTTCTTTCTTGATGTTTGATAAAAAATTTGCATGGTATTAGTGTTATGTTCTTTAACAGTTTGAAAGAATTTTGCTATGAATCCATCAGGAACAGGAATATTTTCCTTTACAATTTATTTTATCTGAGACTATATTTGCTCTTCTTTTAGTTTGGGTAGTTCATACTTTTGAAAATAGTCCTCTATTTCCTTTTTGTTCCCAGTTTTGTTAGCATGTAACTATACATAGTAAATTCTGATAATTCTTTTTATTTCTTCTGATTGTGATTTTATCTTGTTTGTTTGCTATTTTGTTGATTTGATTTTCTACTTTCTTCTTTTTAATCTGAATGTCTAAAGGTTTATTAGTCTTAATAGACTTTTCTTTTTTTTAATATATATTTATTTTCAGTTTTCAACATTTACTTCCACAAGATTTTGAATTCCAAATTTCTCGCCCCTCCCCCCACCCTAAGATGGTATGCATTCTGAATACCCTTTCCCCTAGTCTGCCCTCCCTTCTATCTGTCCCCCTCCTTCTCTTATCCCCTTCCCCTTCTATTTTCCTGTAGGGCAGGATAGACTTCTGTACCCCATTTCCTGTATTTCTTATTTCCCAGTTGCATGTGAAAACATTTTTTTTAAACCTGTGTTTTTAAAACTTTGGGTTCCAAATTTTCTCCCTTCCTCCCTCCCCACCCACCCTCATTGAAAAGGCAAGCAACTCAATATAGATTATACATGTGCATTTATGCAAAACACTTCCATAGTAGATATGTTGTGAAAAACTAACTCTATTTCCCTTAATCCTATCCTGCTCCCCCCATTTATTCTATTCTTTCTTTTGACCCTGTCTCTCCTCAGAAGTACTTCCTTCTGATTACCCCTTTCCCAATCTGCCCTTCTCTCTATCATCCCCCTGCTCTCTTGTTCCCTTCTCCCCCTATTTTCCTGTAGGGTAAGACAAATTTCCATACCCAATTGAGTGTGTATCTTATTCCCTCCTTAAGCCAAATCCTATGAGAATAAGATTCCCTCATTTCCTCTCACCTTCCCCTGTTTCCCCTCCACTGTAAGAAACTTTTCTTGTCTGTTTTGTGTGAGATAATGTATCCCATTCTAACTCTCCCTTTCTCCTTCTCTCTCACCCCTTAATTTTATTCTCCAGGTATCACCCCTTCATCTTCAACTCACCCTGTGCCCTCTATCTATCTATCGATCTATCTATCTATCTATCTATCTATCTATCTATCTATCTATCCATCTAATTTTTCCCCTCCCACTACCCTAACACTGACAAAAATCTCATGAATTATAAATATCATCTTTCCATGCAGGAATGTAAAAAGTTTAGTCTTAATAAGTCTCTTATGATTTCTCTTTCCTGTTTACCTCTTCATGTTCCACTTGAATCTTGTATTTGAAAGTCAAATTTTCTATTCAGCTCTGGTCTTTTCATTAAGAATGCTTGAAAGTCCTTTACTGAATGACCATTTTTCCCCCTGAAGGATTATACTTAGTTTTGCTGGGTAAGTGATTCTTGGTTGTAATCCTATCTCCTTTGCACTCCAGAATATTATATTCCATGCCCTGCGGTCCCTTAATGTAGAAGCTGCTAAATCTTGTGTTATCCTGATTGTGTTTCCAGTACTTGAATTGTTTCTTTCTGGCTGCTTGTAATATTTTCTCCTTGACCTGGAAACTCTGGAATTTGGCTACAATATTCCTAGGAGTTTTCCTTTGGGGATCTCTTTCAGGAGGAGATCTGTGGATTCTTTCAATTTCTATTTTGCCCTCTGGTTCTAAAATATCAGGGCAGTTTTCCTTGATAATTTCTTGAAAGATGATGTCTAGGCTCTTTTTTTGATCATGGCTTTCAGATAGTCCAATAATTTTTAAATTCTCTCCTGGATCTATTTTCCAGGTCAGTTGTTTTTCCAATGAGATATTTCACATTGTTTTCTAATTTTTCATTCTTTTGGATTTGTTCTACTGTGTCGTGATTTCTCATAAAGTCACTATCTTCCAATTGCTCTATTCTAATTTTTAAGGAAGTATTTTCTTCAGTAAGCTTTTGGACTTCCTTTTCCATTTGGCCAATTTTTCTTTTTAGGGCATTTTCTCCTCATTGGCTTTTTGGACCTCTTTTGCCATTTGGGTTAGGCTATTTTTTAAAGGTGTTATTTTCTTCTGTATTTTTTTGAGTCTCCTTTAGCAAGCTGTTGACTTGTTTTTCATGATTTTCTTGCATCACTTTCATTTCTCTTCCCAGTTTTTCCTCTACTTTTCTTACTTGCTTCTCAAAATCCCTTTTGAGCTCTTCCAAGGCCTGGAATGGATTCATATTTTTCTTGGAGGCTTTGGATGTGGGAGCTTTGACTTTGTTGTCTTCTTCTGGTTGTATGTTTTGATCTTCTTTGTCACCAAAGTAAGATAATATAGTCTGACTCTTTTTGTGCTGCTTGCTCATGATCCCGGCCAACTACTTGAGTTTTAAACTCTTTGTTAAGGTAAAAGTCTGCTTCCAATGTGGAGAATGTACTGTCCTAAGCTTTGGGGGTTTGTACAGCTGTTTTCAGAGATACTTCTAGGGACCTGTAAATTTTCAGCTCTTCTAAGGTGGTATGATAAGAATCGAGGTGTTACTCTTTTCCTGGCCTGTGCTCTGGTCTTTGAGTGACTGGCCACAAGCAGTCTTTTCTGTATTGGAACTGTGAGGAGGGTTTCCTCTCACTGCCACTACAAGCTCCACCTCACCAGGGCTCCTCCTCACCCCAGGACCGCCACCCAGAACTGTGACCCAGACCCAAACATGGGCAAAGCAAGAGATTCCTGCCTCAGCACTGGCAAAGAGATCCCTGCAATCCCCCTCTGATCAGCCACTTGATTCCCCCTCAGTCAGTGGTCTGGAAGCTCAGGACGTAGCCACCGCCCTGGCACTCGGCCCTCTGAAACTGGCTCTGACCTAGCTCTTCTCTCACTGAAAAAACAGACTTTTCCCACTGACCTTCTAAGTTGTCTTTGGCATTCGTGGATTGAGGAGTCTGGAAACTGCCACAGCTGCCTTCGATTTAGTCCTCCGAGGCCTGCTCCAGGTTCTCTGCGGCCTGCGCACCCACACCGAACTGCGTTCCTCTCCCAGGCCTCGATATACCTTCCTGATCAACCATCCAGGTTGTCTTGGGCTGGAAATTTGTTTCACTCTGTCTTTTTGTGGGTTCTGCTGCTGTAGAATTTGTTTAGAGCCATTTTTTATAGGGTATTTGGAGGGATTTGGGGGAGAGCTCAAGCAAGTCACTGGTTTCACTCAGCCATCTTGGCTCCACCCCCCCCCTTATTAGACTTTTCAAAAAGCAATCTTTTAGATTTATTTGTTATTTCTGTATTTCTTTCTTTTTTTTTTTTGGCTTCAAGTTTAATCATCCTCTAGTTTTTAACACCTCTTGTGCTTATTTGGGGTTTGTTTATTTGTTGGCTTTCTAATTTTTAAATGCATTTTTAGTTTATTAATCCTCATTTTGTTAATGTATGTTTTCACTAAAGACAATTTTAGCTGCATACCAGAAACGTTTGGTATGTTATTTCATAATTATTAATTTGTTTCACCTAATTATTAATTAACTCTCTGATTTGTTTTTTGATCCATGGTTATTTAGGATTTCTTTGTTAAGTTTCCATTTGGTTCTATGTCCTTTTTCTGTGTGTGGCACCTGAACTGATTACTATTTATATTGTATTATTGTATTATCTTTATTTAAGTATTGCGTTGTCTATAAAGAATGTGTTTACATTTATGCCTTTTTATATTTGTTAGCAATATCTCTGTGCCCAAATACATGGTCAATTTTTGTAAAAGCTTCTGTAATTATTTTGAGTGGAATTTCTTTTCAACCCCTAATCCTGTTCTTTTTCTTCACCACGACCTGTAACATCTTTATCTCAATTCTTTTCTGCGTCATCACCTCTTCACCGGCTCTACTCCTCTTCCTTCCTCATTTATTAAATAATTACTTCGTGCTGTAGTAAGTACTAGGAATACAAAGAAAGACAAAAGCAGACCATAGGATGAATCAAGTGTAAGAAGATTGGAAAAGTAGGATGGAACCAGGTTTTGAAGGGCATTAAAAGCCAAACAGGGTAGCTAGGTGGTACAGTGGCTAGAGCACTGGCCTTGAGTCAGGAATCCCAAAGTTCAAATCCAGCCCAAGACACTAGCTATGTGACCCTGGACAAGTTACTTAACCCTGTTTGCTTCAGTTCCTCATCTGTAAAATGGGCTGGAGAAGAAAATGGCAAACTACTCCAGTATCTTTCTCAAGAAAACCTCAAATGGAGTTATGGAGAGTTGTACATGACAAAAACGACTCAACAACAAAAAAGGCTAGGAGTAATAGGGAACCAGTGCAGTTTATCAGTTTTTGCAGGGGGAGGGAGGTGATACAGGATTATGGTCAGCTCTTTACTTTATAGGAAGATCACTCTCTGGCTGCCTTTCTGTTCTGTAAACAAGGGACTCTAGCTCTTCGCTCTGGGCATTTTCTCTGGCTATCACTCCAGTACTTTATCCCAGTGCCTTCCAGAATGCAGGTACTTAATAGTTGCAGAATTAAATTGAATAGACCAATTTTCCTTTTCTGTGGAAGATCACATTATTGCTCCAGTGAGGTCTTCCCTACAAAATAAAAGCTAAAGTTGGTAAACACCTCAGGGTTTAAATGGAAGAGTAGGGAGAAAGTGACAATGTTGGCTTGTTTACAGATGCTGCCTTCTTTCTTCTTTATCACTGTAATCATTACTATTTTTATCTCTTATCTATAGCAGTGAACATTATGTCTAAAATAACCTGAAATATGAAGGAAGGAATTAAGAAAGGAATTACCTTCTAAATTATTAACTGGGCAAAATGTTCCATTCACCTCATCTTTTCTAAATGGATAGAATTTTTTTCCCCATTTTCCACCTTGTTCCAACATTTGACAGTGGAATGGAGTGTCAGCAACAATTTACAATGCCTAAAACATTTTATGAATTAAGGTCATGTGTCATGCAACCATGACTTTTCTAATATGCTGGTTTTCCATTTGTTTAGCCATACCCTTTGTTCTACTTCCTGGCTCTTCTTAGAAAAGAAAATGGCAAATTGGCACCTAAAGTATAAAGTACTCAGAAGAATGAAAAAGGACATCATTAAGCCAGCTCCAAGGCAATTTCACTGTGATAGCTGCTACTTTATGGTAGGAAAAACAAAGAATTATTTCAATTAATCTGATTACGTCTGGTGAAGCGGATTTATTGCTTCGCTTATTTTTTTTCTGGTAGTCTATATGAGCATTTGTGCCTATACACAAGCAAGTTTGGCCACTGAATCATAGTCACAGATTTAAAGGTACAAAGAGCCTAGATCATCTAATCTAACCTTCTCATTTTACAGTTGAAGAAAATGAGACACAAAGACATTACTACATGACTTGTCTGAGGTCACACAGATTATAAGTGGCAGAACCAGTTTTTGAGCTACAGTCCTCTAATAACAAATCCAGCAGTCTTTCCATTTAACCACGCACTGACCCACTCCCAAACTCAAACAAAATCTGAATAGCTTATTTAAAAAAAAATCCTTTAGGGGAATTGGTAACCCACTTCTAAAAAGGGAAATAAAGGGAAGACTTCAGGGCAAGAGATGAGGGAGGTGTTCCCAATAAGCAGCATCAACTCATAGGGATGGCAGCCATGCTATAGGAAGATAACAGATGCCAATGGAGAACAGGCTAGGTGGGCAACCTCCTCTTTCACCCATATACACATACAGTGTTTCCAGTTCCATGGACAAATTAGTGGCTCAGACATGCAGCAAAAAGTACACTGGATTCCAAAGCTTCAAAGCCATCAAGGGCTCACAATAATAGTGTTTTAAACAAAGGGCAGACATGGCACTAGGAGGTGACTGCCCCATCACCTGTGAGGCAAAGTAGTTGGCTAGTCTCAGCCACTAAAATCAAGGTTTTCTCTGAATTGCCTAATAAGAAATAAAGAATGAGAATCAGGGACCCAGGAACCTAATTCTAACCATATCATAACAAACAAGCAACTGAGGAGAGTGTAACAATACCTAGTCTTGGGGTCGGTAAAACATTAGCCAAAGTGAGGGAAGTCTTAGGGGCACAATTAGAGATAGCTAAAGTGATTTTAAATGTCCATGCATGCAGGAAGATTCTATCAGCCCCTGTGTTAAGCTTTATCATGATTGATGTGGTTGAAAGTACTTGAAGTCTCTTACTCTAAATTGCACATTTGTAAAAAGCTCCAATTTCCTTTGTCTACCTTTGTATAAAACTATATAGCTGCTGACATCTATGTGTCATAAAGAACTTATCAGTGCCTGGATGGAGCTGATCACCTGTGTTGCAGCTATGCCTCTGTAACTCCCAGGGATCCCAAGTGAAGTACAGATGTATTATGCTGCCTTTGTATGATTATATTCACTAAATTAGTTTAATGCTATATTCAGTGAACCATGAAGGTAGGTCAACTTAGGATGTAGCTTTGTTTATGTTCCTTGAAATACAAAAGTAACCATATGAGTTCAAAGGTGAATCTTTCAAATTTGACATTCATCATTACCAATAACAATGCTTTAGATTTATGTAGACTATAAGCTCCTTGAGGATGCAGTCATCTTTGTTTTTCCTGGGCTTCACCAATGAGTTGTATATGGTTGATGGTTATTTTGTTAAGCTGAATGTAAATGATTGTAGTGTGAGAAATAATTAATTTGGACCCCTACTCTATTCCAATCAGTATTAATCAGTTTACTATTCTACATATATCAAAAAGGGATAGATAACCCCTTAGAGTGGGCCTCAAACTTTAATGTAATATTCACTACTTGTTTACTAAGTTACAAGACTCATTATGCAACCACAAGAATGCTGACAAAGATATCTCCATACTGTTTTACTCAAATTCCATGTCCAAACCCAGCAGGGTGGGATACCTTGGTGCTTGGAAAGTCCCCCAATTTATTTTTGTGCCTCTGGACCATTCTCTCTTGTCCAGTATGACCAGGTGACCATCTTATGACCATTTAGTCAGTGGAGATACACCCAACTGCGACACACCCCTACTCCGGCTGATATGTCAATTTTTTGGCCCTCAAGAACAAGATCTATCAACCAATGAGATTCTGCATTTTGGCATGCCTCTTTTGCATATTTGGGTATCAAACCCTATAAAAACAAGCTACTAGAAGAAGGGGGCATCTCAGATCATGAGGAAGATCTTAGGTCCACTTCATTAGAGGGGATCATGAACCCTTTGATAAAGTGCCATTGGCTCTGCCTCAGCCTCTTTTATTGTAGGTTGGACAATTTTTATCCTCACAGTAGCACCCCTCTTCTTAGCACTGCAAAGTTCTTTCTTATTTAGTATCTTAACACAGTATCCTAGGAAGAAGCTGATTCTTTGTTTTAAAGTTAAAGAAATGTAAACAGTGTTATTCTTTATGGCTCTATAATAGGCTGAGGAAAAAACACATTCTATGGCACAGATCAATGTCCCCACAGTTGGGCATAAGGAAAAAGTCAATGACAAAAAGTTATCTTACAATATGGAATAAGGCATCATACAAAAGGTTGAATTGGATACCAGGAAAGAGGTCATTGATCTTTGGCCAAAGGTGGAAGAGAGTACCTGAATTGGAAGCAAGATTGATTCCAGGATAAAGAAAAATATCCAAAAGTTTGAGTGAAGATCTATGTCAGAGTTAGGCTGCAAGGGATTCTATAAAGAGGTTAAGTAATAGGGGTATGAGTGTACTAAAGAATTTCTTTAATGTGTTGGATTCTTTAGAATCAGGTATATTTTTATGGCCTGCCAATTCTACCCTCTAGTTCCCAGTAAACTTACCACAGTGGGATGGCTCCTGCTACCACTGACTACATCTATTTCTGCACCAATATTTATCTCTTGGTGGTGGTGGATGCCCAGAGTTAAGTGATTTTCTTAAGGTAACTCATGCTCTCTGGCAGAGTAGAATTTAAATATGAGGCCTGTATAGCAATAGAAGTCTCCATCCCTAAACTTATGATTTTTATAGGGTTCCACTGGGATGGGAGGGTGTATGATGGATTAAGAATTTACTAATTATTGAGAATTGACTTTGGGCAAGGAGGTGGGGCAGGCTACAGGGTAAGCCAAGAGTGGAGAGGGAACAGAGAGGCTGGGCCATCTCATGATATGAAAGTTCCAGGGAGGAATTCTTCAATCATTGAGTCAACCTTAGGGTACAGTGGATGTGGACAACTGGTAGTCATACCTGTGTGCCAGGAGAGCCACTGCTTTGGGTGGAAAGGTATCCCGATAACTAATGTCAATCATCATTACTATATCATGCCTCCTTCTGTTCTAAGCTTGCGATCTGTTCCCACACTCCTTTCTCTGCGCAGAAAGTCTGGAGTATACGTTGAATACAATAATTGTGTCTTCACTCCAATGCTCTTGGGTATATTTCTCCTCCTCAGATTCCTAGATTTCCTCAGGAATATACTTTTTTTTTTAACTACATAATGTTGTACCACCATAATGCTGTACCAACATTTGGGGCGGGGGGTTATACCCTTCCAGAGTCAGATTCTAGTCATGGATTTTATCCCATCAAGTCTCAGTGATTCCCATGAGGTCAAATCTGCCTCCTTTGCATTCTGCTTCTTCTTGCTCATGGCCTGTACTTACATATTTTTTAATTAGACATATGAGGCCACAGGTTCTATTACTAACTTCTTTATAGGATTTTGTCTCCTTTGAACTTCTGGGTTTTTCAGTTGCTATTCTTTCTGCATTGTAGTTACTCACTATGCTATACAGTTCTGTGAATATGCATAGGCCCTTTTATCCCTCTTGCTTTCCTTTTCAGTTTTAAGCCTTTTTCCTTTTTTTTTTTATATTAGATTTGTAATGCTTCAGGGAAAAACACTTAACAGCTCTTGTGCCATGAGCCTGTCATGCAACATGTCTTTTGGACGTGAGTTCCTGCTGGCACAGGCACTTAAGAGTCTCTTTAGGGAAGCTTACGATCTGGGCTTGTTCTGTAGCTCTGGCAGCAGATGACAGTGCAGGGGGATTGGCCTCCAGGGGTTTGGATAACACTTCGGCTTAGTGAGAGCTCCACAGCACCCCTTTGGTGCAGGTCCTTAAGACCCTATGGCTCCTTGAAGTCTGGAATTGATGAATGAGTCCCCTTTAGTGAATACTCTATTGCATTGCCTCAACTGGTATGTGTGCTACAGATGATTTATTTTAAAGGCCTTCAAATGAAACATAAGGACTATTTTAAGTGCCAGTAGAGTATTTCTCCCTTTCTTTTCTCATGTTTTGTGTAAGTTTACAATGTCAATCAAAGCAGCTGCAGGTGGTAGTATACAAGTTTGGTTCATGCCAAGGGGCTACCAACCGTCTTCAGGCAGGTGTGCAAACCAGGAGTCATCCTCAACACTTACCCACTCATATGAAATCCACTGATAAAGATTGATTCTATCTCCACAAAACATCTAGAACTTATTGCCTTCTCTTTACTCACAGAGCCAACATTATAGTTCAAGCCCTCATCACCACTTCCCTGGACTATTGAAATAGTCTAATTGAGCTCTCTTCCTCTCCATTCATGTTCCATACAGATGCCAAGTTGATTGAAATAGAGATCTGATCTTGCCACATCCCTGCTCAGTGAACTTCAGTGACACTGTATTGCCTTTATGATAAACTGATTCCTTTCTGTGTCATTTAAAGCCTTTCACAGTCTGGCTCCCACCTATCTTTCAAGATTGATTTCACATTGTTGCTGTTCATCCTTCATTCTGACTCCCATTCTTACACTCCATACTCCACCTCAACTGCCGTACCTGTTATTTCCTGCACAAAACCACAGCTTTTGCTCCTGTATCTTTTCTCAGGCTGTACCCCATTTCTGCAATGTTCTCCCTCTTCATTTCTACTCCTTAAAATCCATAGATTCCTTCAAGTCTCAGCTGAAGTGCCTTTCCTGATCCCAATTGTTAGTCTTCTCCCCATAGTCCAATCACTTTGTATGTTTACTTTTACTCTATCTTTTATTGATTTAGATATACTTAATGTTTCCCAAGAGAAACAAGCTTCCTAAGGGCAGAGACAGTTTCATTTTATTCTTGTATCCCTCGTGCCTAGTTCAGTGACTTACACATAGTGGGTTCTTAATAAATGTTTGTTGAATTGGATTGCCCACAAGTCAGGACAGGTAACTAAGAAGCCATTTTTTCTTTTCAGAGGCAACCAGACTTGGATAGACAGAGCATTATGTCTGTGGCTGCAAGGAAATGCCTCCAAAAATTTTTCTTATTGTTTTAACATGGTGGAGAGAGAGAGAGAGAGAGAGAGAGAGAGAGAGAGAGACCCCCTTAGTTCCCTAATCAATTTGTCAAGTTTCAGGAAGTTTCAGGACCTACCAACACAACACTTTTGATACCACTTTTTGAAGATAGAGTATATTTTCTAGAAGGTAAGTAGAAATGGCTATTTAGAATACACTATGTAATTCATACAACTGCCAAAGTGATTTGCCTCAAGCCCAGGTCTAACTATGTCACTACCCACTCAATTAATTCCACTAGCTCCCAATAACTTCCAAGGTCACTTTAACATTTAAATGCCAACCTACCTTTATAGACTTATTACCTCTCTCTCTGTGATCTACTAAATTAAACTGACCTTATTGTTCCTCAAACATGCCTCTCCATCTCCCATATATATGCCTTTTACAATGGATGTCTTCTGATATTGGAAATACACAATAAACTCCCTCCTTAGCACTCTCTTGGTATCCCTAGCTTCCTTGAATAGTAGGCTTAATTGCTGCCTCCTGCATGTGTCCCTCCCTGGTCACCTCAGCTACTAAGGCCTTTTCCCTCAAGGTTATCTGGTATCTGTTCTGTATGTATTTTGTACATACCTATTTAAAAGGGATGTCCCACACTCCTGACCCCAGTTAATGTAACTAACAAGATGCCCTATGCCTTGGTACATTCATTGGGTGAGAACTTCAAAAGGCCAAGGACTAACTAGGCACATTGAGGAAAGGCAGTTGCAGGACAATACAAGGGTAACAACCCTTTCAAAGCCCAGTAGTTGTTAGGTCATTTTTCAGTTGTTAATTTTTATGACCCTATATGGCATTTTCCTTAGCAAGAATACTGGAATGATTTGCCATTTCCCTCTCTAGCTCATTTTACAGATTACGAAATTTGAGGCAAACAGAGTTACATGATCTACCCAGGGTCACACAGCTACTAAGTGTCTGAGAGTGGATTTGAGCTCATGGAGGTGAAGGGATCTGATTCCAAGCCCAGTGCTCTATCCACCACACCACCTAGCTGCCCAAAATCCCAGCAGACAACTACACATATCAAAGGTGGAAATTCCACAAGGGAAGAAGAGATCTTGCAGAAATCAAGAGATTTGAATTATCCCTTTGTCACAAGAACTCTCTAAGCCTTTGTCTACTTTCCCCTGGATCGTATATATATATATATATATATATATATATATATATATATATTTGTTAGAAAGTATGTCCCTGGCTTTGGAAGGGGGATTTTTTGTACCAATAGTTCTTTTATTCTGTTAGTAAATATTCCTTCCTAAAGATAATTAACTCTGACTGGCTAATGATAATCAATGAGGGAAAACAGCAGATGATAGCTCTTGAGCAACAAAAGTACTAGAAACCACCCCAATATTTCAGTTGCTCCTAGATCTCTGAGTAAAGAAGTAGTCAACCACTTTCTGGGAACCTAGTCTATCTGAGTGCATGGGAGTTAGGCAAAGAAGTCAAAGGGTGGGTACTATACATATATATGTGCATGTTGTCTCCACCCATTACAAAGTAAGCTTCTAGAAAGTAAGTCCTGTTTTACTTTTGTCTTTGCATACCTAGTACCTAGCACATTGACTAGCATATTGTAAGAATTCAATAAACACTCATCAATTGATTGGTTCCCACATAGATATCCACGTAAGGCCAAAAGAAAGATATCTGCATATGTAAAATAAATAGCTGTTAGTACAAAATGATTGATGACACATGACATGCTATATTTAACTGGAAAAAAATTAGGTTCCTATTTTTGTTAGAGCAGATGTAAGGATAGCATCAGTATTACTGAGAGTAGTAACTAAACATTACCCATGTCTAGAAGGTATCATTGCTCTACTCCTAACTAGATTTGCCCACTAACCTTTGATAAGTCATTTCATATCTCCAGAGTTTAATTTATTCATCTATAGAATGAGAATGTTGGAATAGATCAGTGGTTTCCCATTGATAGACATACACACTTGCTGTGCTACAGAGTCATTGTTAGAAATCTACAAATTTGTTTATATATAAAGAATTGACATCATATTTTCTCAATAAATGGGTACTAAAACACATCTACAATCACATAAAAGTCGAAGAATTATTTTTTACATTGAAAATAACCCCTTACACTTAGAAAAGGATGGGAGTCACTGGATGCTAACGGTCTTCTCTGCTCAGCATCAAGATTTTGCTCTATATCTTTTATTTCTCATTTTTCCCTCTTTATTCCCCTCTCTTATTCTTCTTCCATTTGTTCTCTCCTCTTAATCCATTTATCTTTCTTTCCCATCTTTTTTTTCTTCTTTTCTGTGATAGACTATAAATGTAATTACATAGTCAAAAGTCGTAAGATATACCCATTATCCTTTTGAATGTGCTTATAAATGTTGAATGGGATATGATTACATCATCGTATCATTTCAGTTACTAGGAAATAGCTACTTGGTTATAATTAAACTCAAGTATTTGTTTGTTATTCTAATATAAAGTGTATGGGAAATGGCTTAACAAAAAGAGAATGCCCATAGTCCTATAAAATGATATTATGAAACTACTCAAATCTTCTTGCTTAATTTTCCACTTAAAAAGAGCTGTTCAAACTTGACAGATTCTTTGGAGGTTAGCAAATACATAATAAAACATTGTCATGTTGAATTTAAAATGCATTACTCAATACATATAACAATTTGCCAAAAATGTTTTTCCTATATATCAGACAAGAGAAATTTGTCATTTTGATGTGTAACATGATAATTTAATAGGAAATGTTCATTATTGATCTTCGTATTTATTGGATGCAATTCAATATTTGCTCACTAAAATACTAGTCATTTATTATCTAAAATACTTATTGTCTTCATTTTTAAAAATTGCATTATATAGCCCCAGTGTATGTGAAAAGATAGTTATTGTTGAACATGTTATTATTCATTTGATTGCTCTCATGAATTAACTCCTTGATGGGTTTGTTTTTAAAACTTAGTTTTTGAATTTCTACTCTTGGGAAACATTTCTAATTCTACACTTTTTTCCATCTCATAAATCTCATTAATATTTTTCTAGCCTTTCATTGATTCTTCTGTAACTTACATTTCTGCCCAGTTGCTCTTTTCTAGCTAGATTTAGATTGACCATTAAATAACTTTCCTGCTGAGTTATATTGGGTAGCAGAGCATTCTGAAATACAGCTGGGGATTGAGGTTGATTTTCAATGTCACTTGGGTTCAAAATAATATCAGCAAGGTTAATTTTAGGGGCTCTATTTCTTTATTTCATTTCTCCTACTCTCAAGTTGTCCATTGCCCTCATGCTTCTTAAGTTCTTATTGGATCCTACCTTAGACAATGCTGTGGATATTTTCTGATTTAGTTCATATTAAAAATAACTGTCCTTCTATACCATTCCCTCTTGATTTTTCTAGGTGATAGGCTACCAGTATGTTGACAAGCTACAGACAACATCCACATTTTACTCAGACCCTTGAAATCATTATGACTGTGAAGATTGTTGTGTGTTTGGGAGTATGTTCCAGGGACTCTCCCTCTTCCTGCTTTGACAGAGGCAGTAAAAGAATGGTTGGCAGGTGTTGTATACTGGAGCCATGTAGTAGTTAGGTCTGAGGAAGAGGTGTTGAGGTTGGCTATTTAAAATGGAGTAAGCACTTGATCAGATTATGTAGAGAATAACACCCACAAATATGAGATAAGGATGGACTGATAATTGCTTTCCTAGATGCCCTTTCCATTACTGGCTATATTTTCTCTCATACTCTAGACTCACTGGCTATGGTAGGGAGATGAAAATACTCCTTGTTCTTCATTGTTATTTCTCTTCCTCTACCACCTTTACTAGGAAACTTCTCTCCTGAGGTTTTCATGATGCAAATGTATAACCCATTCCAGATCCTAGTGACTGTTATCTATCAACTTTCCTGCCACATACCCTCAAGTTCCTGGCTTGAATTACTTCTCTCTTAACAAATGAATGAACAAACAAATGAATTAATTAATTTCTCCCATAATATATCTTTGATGACTGAATGCTCGGAGGTTGGAAGTGTAATCTACTGCTTGGGGAAATAGGTCCAGTTTGGTTATAGATAGCATGAAGGGAGATGATGTGAAATAAGACTGGGAAAATAGGCAAAACATGAGAAGAGTATCATAGAAGCCAAAGAAGGTGACTCTATGGGATCAAAAGCTACAAAGGGATCAAAGAGAATGAGAACTAAATAAAGGCCATCTCATGCAACTGTTAAGAGATTACCAGATAGTAAAGGGTTGAAAAATGAGTATGATGATGAGGAAGTAGAAGCAATGAGTTTAGATTATTTTCCCCCAGAAGTTTAGTAGTAAAGAGGATAGATATAGGATGGTAGTTTGAGTTTCAGACACATTGCTTTTGAAAGGCTTAAGGACTATTCAGTTTGAAATGTCCAATATTCAGTTCATGATAAGGGACTGAAGATCAGGAGAACTAAGGCAAGTATGTATGCAGGAATGACCTGTACAGAGATGATAGTTGGACCCATGGGAACTGATGGAATCACCAAATGAGAGAGCAAATAGGGAGAAAGAGAAGAGGATCTGGAACACAGCCTTGGAAGACACCTATGGGTAATGGGTGTGGCATGGATGAGGATCCAGCCAAGAAAACCAAGAAGAAGGAATCAGGTAAGTAGGAGAAACAAAAAAGAGTATCCAGGAGAAGAAAGTAGTCGAAGGTGTTAAATGCTATAGAGAAGTCAAGATGGATGAGGAGTGAGGAAAACCACTAGATTTGGCGATTAAGGGATCTCTGGTTGCTCTGGAAAGAGGAGTTTCAGTTGAAGGACAGAAAAGGGGCATCTAGGGTACACAGCTTTCTCAAAGAGTTTAATTGAGGAGAGTTAGTAGCTAGCAGAGACTGTAGTACCAAATCAGGGATTTTTAAGGATGAAAGGAAATGACTGTGTAAGCAGCAGGGAAGAGAGATTGGAGACTAGATATATAGTGCTGATGATAGCAGGAGAAATCTGCTGGAAAGAATGGGATCAAGGGTACATGTAGAAGGGCTGGTCTTGGCAATGAGAAATGCCACCTATTCATCATAAACTGGAGTAAAAGAGGGGATAATGTGGGATAATCTCAAAAGGAAGTGAGATGAGAATGGGGCAAGTGGGAGCTCTTGGCTAATGTCCTAACTTTTTTTTAGATGAAATATGATGAAGAAAGGAAGGAAGGAATAAACAAACAAACAAACAAATAAATAAATAAGTCCAGATCCTAAGCTGAAAAGGTGAGGAAGGGATGTTGTAGGAGGTTTGAGGAGATTTAGAGAATTTAGAGAATTAATTAGGGAGAGCTAAAAAGATTGCATTGCTGTAGTGAGGGCCCAGTTGAGATCAGAAGATATAAATTTGTAGTGGCCCTAGTCAGCATAGTTTCATGATTTTCTCTAGCTCCATTCATCTAGTCAGTGAGTCAGAGCAAAGAAGGCTGATGGTAAATATAATCTAAGGTTTAGGTTTGGTAAACCAAGATTGATAGTAGGACAACGGAAAAAAGAGATTTGAGAATAGAGGACAATGTATGGTTGAACTAGTTCATCAAGGGGTTGAGAGTGGGAAGGGAAGAGAAAATAGATCAAGAGTGATGGCTTAGGAAAGTACTAAAGAGTAGAGGAAATGGAAATCATGATAAAGGCAACATAACTGCATTAAGAGTTACTAGTCCAGTGTATTTATCCATTTCTTTCTTTTTCCTTCTCTTTTCTAAGGCTGCATTCTGCAGCTCTACAATCCTTGAATATAAAATTAATTTTTTTCCTCTCCTGACTTTGACATTGTAGGTTTCATTTTGAATTTACAAATCTTTTGGGTCTAATTCTGTGAGCCTGCCTACAGCACTGGATTCAAATGTGTGCACCATTTCTTTAGTTATCCAGTTAACTTGAAACTGTTGTCAAAGTATAAACCGGCCCATGATGGGTTTTTGTACTTGTTAAAGGACTTTTATTTAGTTTTCATGATTATTGTCTAAGGAAGACTGATAGAGATATTCTAGGCTGTCCTGGATCATGTGAATTGCACTTATGATGTATTTTTGTTCTACATCACAATGGCTTACCCAATGGCCTCATTCCTGTTGCAGTTTCCATTTGCATTATATTGCTTAGACAACTATAATTTGAATCAGAGTGGGAAAAGGTCAGAACAAAATATATTTTGACATTAAAACAAAAAAATGATATGATACAGGGACAGAGGAAATGATTCCAAAAGATCATGATTTCAAAAAAGCAATTTTGAAATTCTTGATCATGGAAGTAGATCAGTTATGGGAGATGGCAAGAACAAATGTGTGACCAGCTTTATGTCTAGCTCAGTTGTAGTAGAGGAATAGGTGATTGGAGATCAAAAAAGAGAACAAGGTGGGGTTAGGGTAATTGAAGGCACACCAATAAATGTGTTTAAGTCTTATAGTATGATGGCAAGATTTTGGACCATAAGGAAAACTGTGAGACAGAGACTGAATTCGTTAAGGAAGGAAGAAGAATATCCTGGGGATAGCTAAATAATAGTCACCAGTATCAATTTAGAATGATAAATTTAAATAGTGTGAACTTCATTCACACTATTTAAGAAAAAGGAAAAGAAAAGATTGAGTAATGACAGCAGGAAATATGAACATGACAGTGAGGGAGAAGGGGTAGTCTGACTCCCCAACTAGAGCTAGTGAGTTTGAGAGGAGAAAATGTATTTGAGAATGTGTGACTAGCACCAGAAACACTGGAAAGAATGCATGCAATGCTTTTGGGGCCAATTTTCAGTGAGTGTCAAGATTAAATGAGTGAAGGAGAAATTTAAAATAAGAAGTGTGTTAATTGCAGAATTGCAGTTTCTCTTGTACCCAGGCTACCTCCAGACAGTATATAGACTACTCCAAACCCAAGAGCTCTAGGAAAGACATAGTTCATTTTGTTTAGTCCCTAAATGATCATTCCTAATGTAAGTAGGAAAAGGGGTATAGGAAATAGCACACAGTTTCCAACTGGGAACTTATGGCATCTATTCTTTAGATGAATGATTCTGAAATGCATAGGGCATAGACTTGGAAGAAACTAATAGCTCCCTTGATAGCTTTTCTCTGTCATTTTGGTAGTATTCATTCCCTTGGGAAGAGTGATATGTAAACTTAAAACTTGATGGTATTACATTTGCTTTGGGGCATGAAGATTTTTGATACTTTTGCTGAAATATATGATCTACTTGGAGTTTGATTACTATGTCTTTTAAAATTGTCATTTCTTATATTAAAGGTACTATAAAGATGGAGAGAGAGAGAGAGAGAAGAGAGAGAGAGAGAGAGAGAGAGAGAGAGAGAAATGAGGGAGAAAGAAATAGAATAGAGGGAAATACATAGTTAGGAATCATAGCTGAATATGAATGGGATAAATTCACCCATAAAACGGAAGCAGTTAGAATAGATTAGAAATCAGAAACAACAATGTATTATTTATAAGAAACATACTTGAAACAGAGACCCACAGAGAGAGTAAGAATAAGGGGCTAGAGCAGAATCTATTATGCTTCAGCTGATGTAAAAAACATGAGTGGCAATCATGATCTCAGACAAAGCAAAAGCAAAAATAGATCTAATTAAAAGAGATAGGCAGGGAAAGTACATTTTGCTGAAAAGGTACCATAGACAATGAAGCAATTATCAATACTGAACATATATGCATCAAATGGCATAGCATCCAAATTCTTAAAGGAAGTTACAGGAAAAGAGTTATAGGAGAAAACAGACATTAAAGCTATACTATTGGGGGACTTCAACTTTCCTCTCTCAGAACTAGATAAAGTGGGGCAGTTAGGTGGCTCAGTGGATAGAGCACCAGCCCTGGAGTCGGTAGGACCTGAGTTCAAATCTGACCTCAGATACTTGACACTTATTAGCTGTGACCCTGGGTAAGTCACTTAACCCCAACTGCTTAACCAAAAAAAAAAAGAACTAGGTAAATCTAACAAAAAATAACCAAGAAAGAAGCTAAGGAGATATATAGAATTTGAGAAAAGTTAGATAGGAAAGACCTCTGGAGAAAATTAAATGGGAATATAAAGTAATATACCCTTTTCACAGTGGTATCTGTCACCTACACAAAAATTGACCATGTATTAGAGCATAAAAACCTCACAATCAAAAGCAGAAATATTATACCTTTAAAGATCTTGATATAATAAAAATTATATTTAATAAAGGAGTGTGAAAATATAGATTAGATATAGTAGAGGGGGCAGAGCTAAAATAGCAGATAAAAGACAGGAACTTATCTAAGCTCTTCCAAATTCCCCTACAAATAACTTCAAACTATACCCCAAAAGTAATTCCAGAGTGATAGAACCCACAAAAAGACAAGGTAAAACAATTTTCCAGCATAAGATAACTTAGACGGACTGCAGGAAAGGTTGTCTCACTTGAGTAAAAGTGGAACATAGCCCAGTGCTGGCAGTATCTGGGCAAGGCAGAGGGAAGCCCCTACCCCCAGCACAGATTGGCAACCAAGGCCGCACAGCCCCAGCAAATCAGGCCAGTGACAAAGTGAGCTAGTTGTCAGTCCTTTAGGCTCTAGCACAACAGACAAGTGGCCAAGCCCAGCAGCCTTGCCACAGCAGGTGTGACCAGCCATGGCAACCCCAATTCAGCAAGCAAGAGGCCAGGCCTGGAGGCCCCAGCACAGTAGGCAAGCCACCCAGAGATCCCAGTACAGCAGGCCAGTGGCCAGGGCCCTACCCCCCAGCAAAAGAAGCTTGAGATAGTGCCCCTTCTACCCCAGGAACAGAGCTCCAATTTAAAAGTCACAAAATAGGCTGGGAAATGAGCAAAAAACCAAACCAAACCATCCTAATGACAGAAAGTTACTATGGTGACAGGGAATAGTAAAACACAAACTCAGAAGAGGACGATTTCAAAACTCCTACAAGTGAAGTGTCAGAGAGAAATATGAATTAGTTTCAGGCCCAAAAACAACTGGAAGAGCTCATGAAGAATTTTAAATATCAAATATGAGAGGTGGAAGAAAAATTGGGAAAATAAACGAGAGTTATACAAGAGAATTATTTTTTTAAAGTCAACAGCTTGGTAAAGGAAGCACAAAAAATGGAAAAAGATGTGCAAAAATTCACTGAAGAAAATAACTCTTTAAAAAGTAGAATTGGTCAAACGGAAAAGGAAGCTAAAAAAATAACTAACTGAAGAAAATAATTCCTTAAAAATTAGAATTGGGTGAGTGAAAGCTTATGACTCCATGAGACATCAAGAATCAATCAAACAAAATCAAAAGAATGAAAAAATAGAAGAAAATGTGAAATATCTCATTGGAAAAACAATTGACTTAGAAAATAGATCCAGGAGAGATCATTTAAGAATTACTGGACTACATGAAAGCCATGATGAGAAAAGCCTGGATGTCATCTTTTAAGAAATTATCTGAAAACTGTCCTGATACCCTAGAACCAGAAGATAAAATACTAATAGAAAGAATCCACCAATCACCTCCTGAAAGAGATCCCCAAATGAAAATGCCCAGGAATATTATAGCCAAATTCCAGACCCCCTGGGTCAAGGAGAAAATACTGCAAGAAGCCAAAAGGAAACAATTCAAATATTGAGTGTCCACAGTCAGAATTGTATAGGATCTAGCAGTTTCTACATTAAAGAATCAGAGGGCTTGGAACATGATATTCCAGAAGGCAAAGGAGCTTGGATTATCAAGAATCATTTACCCAGAAAAACTGAGCATAATTCTTCAGGGGAATAATTCAATGAAATAGAGGAATTTCAAACATTACTTTTAAAAAGACCAGAACTAAACAGAAAATTTGATTTTCAAATACAAGACTCAAGAGAAACAGAAAAAGGCAAGCAGGAAAGAGAAAATATAAGTTATTGAATAAGGTTAAATGTTTACATCCCTATATGGGAAGATGATACTTGTAACTCTTAAGCACTATATCACTATTTGGGCAGTTAGAAGGAGTATACATAGACAGGGGGTACAGGTATAAGCTGACTTTGGTTGGGTGATATAAAAAAATCAGTGGGTGAGGAAGAAGATTGCACTGAAAGAAAAAAGGAAGGGAGAGGTAGAATGAGGTGAATTATTTCACATAAAGAGGTGCAAAAGACCTATTATAGCACAGGGAAAGGGGAGGTGAGCATTGCTTGACTCTTATTCATATCAGATTTGGCTCAAATAAGAGGGAATAACATACATATTTGATTGGGCATAGAAATTTATCTTACTATAGGGAAGTAGGAGGTGGGAGCTGATAGAAGGAAGGGCAGATTGAGGAAGGCAATGGTCAGAAGTAAAACATTATTGAGGAGGGACAAAGTGAAAGGAGAGAGAGAAGTATAAACAGGGGGGAAATAGGATGGGGCAGTAATATACAGTTAGTAATCATAATTGTGAATGTGAATGGAATGAACTTACTCATAAAATGGAAATGAATAACACAGTGGACAAAAACCAGGATCCTACAATATGTTGTTTACTAGAAACATTTGAAGCAGAGAGATACACAAGGTAAAGGCAAAAGGCTGGCACAGAATATATTATGCTTCAACTGATGTAAAAAATAAAAACAACAACAAGAATAGCAATCATGATTTTAAACAAAGCAAAAGCAAAAATAAATCTAATTAAAAGAGATAGGTAAGGAAACTACATTATACTAAAAGGTACCATAGACAATGAAGTAATGTTAATCCTAAACATATATGCACCAAATAGTCTAGCACCTACATTTTAAAAGACATTAAATGAGTTACAAGAGGGAATAGGCAGGAAATGAAACTACACTAAGCAGGAGACCTCAGTTTTCTTCTCTCAGAACTATCTAACAAAAAAAAAATAAACAAGAAAGAAGCTAAGGAAATGAACAGAATTTTAGAAAAGTTAGATGTAATTGTATACCCTCTTGGAGAGGTAGGGGAGAAAAATTTAAAACTCAAAAGCATATGGAAGTAATTGTTGAAAACTAAAAATAAATTAATAAAAAAAATTCAAAAAGAAAAGAAAAATCAGATGCAATAGACCTCTGGAGAAAATTGAACGGGGATAGAAAGGAATATACCTTTTTTCCAGTGCTATATGGCACCTACACAAAATTTGAACACATATTAGGGCATTAAAACCTTACAATCAAATGCAAAAAGGCAGAAATATTAAGCACATCATTTTCAGATCTTGATGCAATAAAAATTTCATTCAGTAAAGGGACATGGAAAGCTAGATTTAAAATTAGTTGGAAACTAAACAATCTAATCCTAAGTAATGTGTGGCTCAAAGAACAAATCATAGAAACAATTGGTAATTTCATTAAAGAGAATGACAACAACAAGACAAATACCAAAATGAGACAAAATACCAAACTTTATGAGATGCAGCCAAAGTAGTACCTAGGGGAAATTTCATATCTCTAAATGCTTACATCAATAAAATAGAGAAAGAGCAGATCAATGAATTGGGCATGCAACTAGAAAAATTAGAAAAAGAACCAACAAAGTCCAGCAGCAAGAAATAGAAGAAGAAATTGCATTTAAAGTAACTGAAGACAATATCTGTCAAGACGAACCCAGGAACTATATGAACACAATTACAAAATGCTTTTCACACAAATAAAGTTAGATCTAAACAACTGGAGAAATATCAATTACTCATGGGTGGGCTGAGTCAATATAATTAAAAGGTCAATTCTACCTAGTCTACTTATTCAGTGTCACATCAATCAAACTACCAAAAAATTATTTTATAGAGCTAGAAAAAATAACAAAACTCATCTGGAGGAACAAAAGTCAAAAATATCAAGGGAATCAATGGGAAAAAAATGTCAAAGAAGGTAGCCTAATAGTACCAGACCTCAAATTGTATTACAAAGAGATACGCATCAAAACAAACTGTACTGGCTAAGAAATAGATTAGTGGACCAGTGGAATAGATTAGATACACAATACACAATAGTTAATGACCATAATAATCTAGTGTTTAATAAATGTAAAGATCCAAGCTTTTGGGACAAAAATTTACTATTTGACAAAAATTTCTGGAAAAACTGGAAAGCAGTCAGAAATTGGGAATAGACCAACATCTCACACTATACACCAAGATAAGGTCAAAATAGGTATATGATTTAGACAAAAAGTGTGATATCATAAACAAATTAGGGAAGCATGTCAAATCTATGGATAAGGGAAGAATCTATGGCAAAACAAGGGATTGACAGCTTTACAAGAAGTAAAATAGATAATTCTTATTACATTAAATTAAAAAGGTTTTGTACAAACAATTCTAATGCAACCAAGATTAGAAGAAAAGCAAATAAATGGGGGGGGGGGGGACTTTTCCAGCAAATTTCTCTGATAAAGGCCTTATTTCTCAAATATATAGAGAACTGAGTCAAATATGTAAGAACATGTGTCATTCCCCAATTTACAAATGGCCATATGATATGAACAGGCAGTTTTCAGAAAAAGAAATCAAAACTTTCTATAGTCATATGAAAAAATGCTCTAAATCATTACTGATTAGAGAAATACAAATTAAAACAACTCCAAGGTACCACCAGACACCTATGAGATTGGCCATGGCAGAAAATGGAAATGACAAATGTTGGAGGAGATGTGGAAAAATTGGAATGCTATTGTAATGTTGGTCAAGTTGTGAAGCGATCCAACCATTCTGGAGAACAATTTGGAACTACACCCAAAAGTCTGCAAAACTGTGCATACCCTTTGATCCAGCAATAGCAATACTAGATCTGTATCCCAAAGAGACCAAAGAAAAAGGGAAAGACATATATGTACAAAAAAAATTATAACAGTTTGTGGTGGCAAAGAATTGGCCATTGACATGATGCCTATCAATTGGGAAATGGCTAAACAAGCTGTGGTATATGATTGTGATAGAATGCTATTGTGCTTGTAAGAAATGACAAGCAGGATGGTTTTAGAAAAACCTGGAAAGACTTATATGAACTGACGCAAAGTGATGAGCAGAACCAGGAGAACATTATACACAGTAACAGCAATATTGTACAATCATCAACTGTGAATGACTTAGCTATTCTTAGCAATACAATGATCCTAGAAAATTCTAAAGGACTCATAATGAAAGTTACTATCCATCTCCACAAAAAGAAGTGATGGAGTCTAAATACAAATCAAAGCATACTTTTTTACTTTCTTCATTTTCCTTTTTGGTTTGGGATTTTAAAAATCTGTTTTCTTTCACAACATGGCTAATGTGGAAATGTGTTTTGCATGACTGTACATGTATAATACACATATAATCTATATCAAAGTGCTTGCCTTCTCTGGGATGGAAAAGGGGAGGGTCAGAGAGATACAATTTGCAACTCAATTTTTTCTTTCCAAATAAGTAATCAAGTGTTTTTTTTTAATGTATCTAGAATAAATGTTCAGTATATTTTTAGGACAAAAGAGTAAAAAAAAAACCAAAAATATTCTACAAAAACACACTTTCTGGTAAGCTTTTATATGAAAAGCCAAATATTTTTTATCATGTCTGTGGTTTGAATTAATTGTTTTTAACATTTCCATAATAGTCATGTTGTGAAAGAAAACAGACCAAAAAAAAACCTCAAGAAAAATAAAGAAAGTAAAAAATAGTATGCTTCAATCTGTATTCAGATACCATCAGTTCTTTATCTGGGGATGGATAGCATCTTTCATTATAAGTCCTTCAGAGTTGTCTTGGATCATTGTATTGCTAAGAATAGCTAAGTCATTCACAGATGATTGTAGTACAATATTGCTGTTACTTTGTACATAATACCTTTCATTTTGTATCAGCTCATTTAAGTCTTTCCAGGTTTTTCTGAGAGCATCCTGCTTATTATTTCTTGTAGCACAATAATATTCCATCAAAATCACATACCACAATTTGGTCAGCCATTCCCCAGTTGATGGGCATCCACTTGATTTCCAATTCTTTGCCACCAGAAAAGAGGTGCTATAGATATTTTTGTACATATAGGCCCTTTTCTTTTTTGTTTTTTATCTCTTTTGGGATACAGATGTAGTAGTGGTATTGCTAGGTCAAAGAGTATGCATGGTGTCATAGTCCTTTGAGCATAGTTTCAAATTGTTCTACAGAATGATTGAATCAGTTCACAACTCCACCAACAGTGCAGTAATGTCTCATTTTTGCCATACCCTCCCACCATTTGTCATTTTCCTTTTCTGTCTCTATTAGCTAATCTAATAGGTATGAGTTAGTACCTCAGAATTGTTTTAACCAATCAATAGTGAGATACAGCATTTTTTCATATGGCTATAAATAGCTTTGATTACTTCATCTGAAAATTATTCATATCTTTCTATCATTTATCAATTGGGGAATGGCTTTTATTTTTATAAATTTGATTCAGTTCTCTATATATTTGAGAAATGAGACCTTTATCAGAAAAAAAAATTGCTTCAAATTTTTTTTCACAGTTACTATTGCTAACTATTTCCTTCCATCTTATTTCCCCCTCCTCCATTTATTTGATTCTCTCTCCTTTCACCCTGTCCCTCTTCAAAAGTGTTTTGCTTCTGACTGCCTTCTCCCCTAATCTGCCCTTGCTTCTATCACACATCCCTTCTCTTATCCCCTTCCCCTTCTAATTTCCTGTATGCTAAGATAGATTTCTAAACCCAATTAAGTGTGTATGTTATTCCTCTTCAAGCAAATTCTTATGGGAATAAGGCTCACTTACTCTCCCTTACTTTCCCCCTCTTCCCCTCCACTGTAAAAATTTTTCTTCTTTTATGTGAGATAATTTACCCCATTCTACCTCCCCCTTTCCCTTTTTTCCAGTACATTCCTCTCTGACCCCTTAATTATTTTTAGATATCCCTTCATATTCAATTTACATCTGTGACCTCTGTCTGTATATATTCCTTCTAACTGCCCTAATAGTGAGAATGTTCTTATTAGTTACAAGTATCATCTTCCCATGTAAGAATGTAAATAGTTTAAACTTATTAAGTCCTTTATGTTTCCCTTTCCTGTTTATATTTTTATGCTTCTTTGAGTCATATATTTGAAAGTCAAATTTTCTATTCAGCTCTGGTCTTTTCATCAAGAATGTTTGAAAGTCCTCTATTTCTTTTCTTTTCTTTTTTTGGAAAGTCTTCTATTTCATTGAATATCTATTTTTATCCCCTGAAGGATTATGCTCAGTTTTGATGGGTGGGTGGTTCTTGGTTGTAAACCTAGCTCTATTGCCCTCTGGAATATTATGTTTTAAGCCCTTTGATTCTTTAATGTAGAAGCTACTAAATTTTGTATTATCCAAACTGTGTCTCCAAGATACTTGAATTGTTTCTTTCTGGCTGCTTACCATATTTCCTCCTTGACCTGAGAGCTCTGGAATTTGGTTACAATATTCCTGGGAGTTTTCATTTTGGGATCTCTTTCAGGAGGTGATCAGTGGATTCCTTCAATTTCCATTCTACTCTCTGTTTCTAGAATGTCAGGGCAGTTTTCCTCAATAATTTCTTGAAAGATGGTATCTAGGCTCTTCTTTTGATCATGGCTTTCAGGCAGTCCAATAATTTTTAAATTATCTCTCCTGGGTCTGTTTTACAGGTCAGTTGTTTTTCCAATGAGATATTTCACATTGTCTTCTATTTTTTTTCATTCTTCTGATTTTGTTTTATTGTTTCTTGATTTTTCATAAAGTCATTAGTTTCCATTTGGTCAATTCTAATTTTTAAGGAATTTTTTTTTTGGTGAGCTTTTGTATCTCCTTTTCCATTTGGCCAATTCTACTTTTTACGGAGTTTTTTTCTTCAGTGAATTCTTTTTAAAGCATTCTTCTCCTCATTGGCTTTTTGTACCTCTTTTACCCCTTGGCCTAATCTGCTTTTTAAGGTGTGATTTTCCTCAGTATTTTTTTGTGTCTCCTTTACCAAGCTGTTGACTCTTTTTTCATGATTTTCTTGCCTCTCTCTCATTTTTCTTCCCAGATTTTCCTCTACCTCTCTTACTTGATTTTCAAAATCCTTTTTGATCTCTTCCATGGTCTGAGACCACTTCATATTCTTCTTGGAGGCTTTGGATGTAGGAGCTTTGACTTTGTTGTCTTCTGAGTGTGTGTTTTGATCTTCCTTGCCACCATAGTAACTTTCTATGGTCAGAATATTTTTTTATATTATTTGCTCATTTTTCCAGTCTATTGACTTGACTTTTAGCTCTTTGTTAAAGTAAGGCTCTGTTTCCAGGGTGCAGGGTGCACTGTCCCAAGCTTCAGAGGTTTTGTGCAGCTGTTTTTAGGGGTACTTCAAGGGACCTGTAAGTTTTCAGTTTTTCGAAGGTTGTATGATCTATGGAAAGGTGTTTACTATTCTTCTGGTCCATGCTCTGGTCTCTGAGTGACCACAAGCATTCTTTTCTGCCCTGAAACAGTGAGGAGGGTCAGCCTTTCACCGTGGCCACAAGTTCTGGTATGCTAGTGCTCCTCTTTGCCCTGGGACTGCCACACAGGCCTACTACCTAGATCCAAGCATGGGCAAAGCAACACAGCCCTGTCTCAGTGCTAGCAAAGGGACCCCTGTAATTTCCTTCTGGACAATTGTTCAACCCCCTATAGGTTGTCTGTGAGTTGAGAGCTCCAGAACCAGCTATTACTGCTCCTGCTGATTCAGTGGTTCCCAAAGCCTTCTTCTGGTTTGTTGGGGCCCAGTCCATGCTGGCATGGCTTGCATTGCCCTGGACTGCACTCTTCTCTCATCCTGGTGCAACGGACCCTTCCTTCTGACATTCTGAGTTGTCCTGGGCTGGAAAATTGTTTGACTCAATCTTTTTGTTGGTTCTGCCACTCTAGAATTTTTTAGAGTCATTATTTAAATGTATGTGGAAGGGTTTGGGGGAGAGCTCAGGTAAGTCCTTGCCTTTACTCTGCCATCTTGCCATCAGCAGCACTGGTTGTGGGCTTTGGAAAAAGCTGTGGCAGCAGCAGAAGTGGCACCCAACACATAGACACCTCATCAGAAAGAGATTCCAGGGGATCCCTGTGCTCACACAGCTCTTTCACCCTTTACCCAGTTGAATACTGGCTTTGAAATTTATTGCAAATAAGACTTCCAGAGTCTTAGTTTTTCTATAAAGAATTCAATTGGTAACATCTGAGGTCCATTCAATATAATTCAAAAGCCTTAAGAGTGTCTGGGATTTTAAAAAATTTCATAGACCTATGATTTTATTCATATAGGAAACTCCATTGACCATTAGAAACTGCTCTTCAATTTATAATTGGAGGCACTGGGGGATTAAGCGACACTCACAGCCAGAACATGTGAGAGGAAGGATTTGTTTCCATGCACTTCTTAAGCTGAACTCAGCTGTCTACCCATTTTTCCATCCTGCCCCTGTATTGCCTCTGGACATAAAGGAAAAAAAATTAATCTGTTTAGGCCCCCTAAGGAGCTTGTATTCTACTGGGCAGATACAATATGTACACAGAAAAAAATGCAACATAAGAAAGTACCAACAACTAGGAGGAATCAGGAAAGGTCTTGGGTAGGAGGATGGCACCAAGCTGAGCCTCTAAGGAAGCTAGAAATTTAAAGAGAATTGCCACTTAAAATACTGTGATCTTCCAAATTGTTTCTACCCTGGGGTTTAGTATAGTGTTCTGTATATAGGAGGCTTTTGAATGTTTATTTAGTTGACTTCATTGAATTCTTCAACTGGCATTTTTAGCCAATAGAAAAATGCCAATTAATTGGTTTTTTGTTTCTTTTTTTATTTTAGACAAATGCTGAAATTTAAATACATAATAAGAAAAGAAAAAGAAACATTATAAACTTAAATATAAAATAAAAAAATAAAAAAAGTCATGTGCACAGTAGAACATAGAAGAGTATTCAAATTAGATAGTGATAACTTTTCATTTCAAGAAAGTCAATATATATTAAATACTGTCCATTATGTTGAAAGCTGTCTTTCTTTGCTTCCTTGTAGGGTTTTTTTTGTTCTCTGCTGTACACTTTTTACTTGTTCTTTTTTCACCTCTCTCCCCCCTATCCATCACCCCAAGGCTACAGTTGAGCATTGGATATATTTATATATAGGTATTGATATATACATATGCTCATACATACATATACACACACACACACACACACACATATATATATGCATATACATATATATACATATACTTTCCCTAAGAGATTCTACTCCTAACCTTTGTTTTTATGTTTCTGCATATCCCTTTATTTTTCCTATCTCTCCTAATTCCTCTCCTTTACTTCTACCTGCTACCTTACCCTCCTAGTACTTAACCTACCCCCACTCTAGCAATCCTCCCTTATCCTCCCATTTCCCTAAATCTAAACCTCCTTTTATATCCCCTTTTTAACCTATTCCCACACCCTCCCCTCTAAGGATCCCTCCTTCATCCTCTCCCCTCTCCCTACCCCCTTAGAGTTTTATTTCTTCCCAAATTTAGAAAACTTTTATACTCTTCCAAATGTATATGTATTTTCCCCTCTTAAAACCATTCCCAGTGAAAATAGGTTTCCAGAACTAGTAGATCCCTCCACCATCTAATTCCTCTGTATTGGTTCTTCCTCTTGCACCTCATCTGTAAAAGATAATTACTCTTTTAGCTGTACTTTAATGGTTTTACTTTTTGAAGTCATATCATATTCAGGTCTACCTCAATCTTCCTGATAAGTTACCTAATTACTAGTAACAATCTTAGACATAGGTTTTTACATTTTTCATACATAAAAGGTAAACGTCCTATCCTTATTTAGTCTCTTGTAATTGGTCATTGGTATGTACCTTATATTTCTCTTGCTTCTTATATGTTAAATCTTCTATTGAGTTAAGAGTTTTTTGTTTTGTTTTGTTTTTTGACAAAAACCTGAAAGTCTGACAGTTAATCAAATGTACATTTTGTTTTCATTCAAAATTATGCTTAGCTTTGCTGGGTATGATATTTTTGGCCAGGAGCCCAGTTCTTTTGCTTTTTAACATACAGTGTTCCAAGACCTGAGATCTTTTAATGTCACCACTTCTAGGTCTTGTGTGATTCTAATTGTGGTACTACCATAGGTAAATTTTTTTTTCTTGTTGCTTATAATATTTTGTCCTTGATCTGGGGGTTTCAAAATTTGACTATAATATTCCTGTGAGTTTTCCTCATAGAATGTCTTTCAGGTGGGGATTGGTGGATTTTTTCTATTTTTACTTTCCCCTCTTGTTCTAACACTTCAGGACAATTTTCTTTAATTACTTCTTATATCATTGTATCAATATTCTTTTTTTGATCAGAACTTTCAGATAGTAAATCATTCTTATGTTTTCTGTTTTTGATCTGTTCTCTAGATCCATTGTTTTTCTTATGAGCTGTTTCACATTCTTTTTTTTTTATTCTTTATATTTTTTTTTTTATTTCTGTGTTTCTAATAATTTCGCTAGCTTTTCCCCTTGACTAATTCTGATTTTCTTTTTTCTTTTTTTCCTTTAATATAAATGTATTTATTTTTAGTTTTCAATATTCACTTCCACAAGTTTTCGAGTTCCAAATTTCTCACCCCTCCCCCCACTCCAAGATGGCATGCACTCTGAATATCCCTTCCTCTGATCTGCCCTCTCTTCCACCTCTCCCCCCTCCCTTCTCCCATCCCCTTCCCCCTCCATTTTCCTGTAGAGCAGGATAGACCTCTGCACCCCATTTCCTGTATTTCTCATTTCCCAGTTGCATGTGAAAACATTTTTTCTTAAACATGTGTTTTTAAAACTTTGAGTTCCAAATTTTCTCCCTTCCTCCCTCCCCACCCACCCTCATTGAAAAGGCAAGCAACTCAATATAGGTTGTACATGTGAAGTTATGCAAAACACTTCCTCAGTAGACATGTTGTGAAAAACTAACTCTATTTCCCCCAATCCCATCCTGCCCTCCCATTTATTCTATTCTTTCTTTTGACCCTGTCCCTCCTCAGAAGCACTTGCTTCTGATTACCCTCTTTCCCAGTCTGCCCTTCTCTCTATCACCCCCCTGCTCTCTTGTTCCCTTCTCCCCCTATTTTCCTGTAGGGTAAGACAGATTTCCATACCCAATTGAATGTGTATGTTATTCTCTCCTTAAGCCAAATCCTATGAGAATAAGATTCCCTCATTCCCTCTCACCTTCCCCTGTTTCCCCTCCACTGTGAGAGACTTTTCTTTTCTGGTTTTTTTTGTGAGATAATTTACCCCATTCTACCTCTTTCTTTCTTCTCCGAGTATCATCCTCTCTCATCCCTTACTTTTATTCTCCAGATATGACCCCTTAATCTTCAACTCACCCTGTGCCTCTATCTATCTATATATACATACATACAATTTTTTTCCTTCAACTACCCTAATACTGACAAAGTTCTCATGAGTTACAAATATCATCTTTCCATGCAGGAATGTAAACAGTTCAATCTTAATAAGTCTCTTATGATTTCTCTTTCCTGTTTACCTCTTCATGTTCCACTGGAGTCCTGTATTTGAAAGTCAAATTTTCTGTTTAGCTCTGGTCTTTTCATCAGGAATGCTTGAAAGTCCTCTATTTCACTGAATGACCATTTTTTCCCCTGAAGGATTATACTCAGTTTTGCTGGGTAGGTTGTAATCCTATCTCCTTTGCCCTCCGGAATTTATATTCTATGCCCTGCAGTCCTTTAATGTAGAAGCTGCTAAATCTTGTGTTATCCTGATTGTGTTTCCACAGTACTTGAATTGTTTCCTTCTGGCAGCTTGTAATATTTTCTCCTTGACCTGGGAACTCTGGAATTTGGCTACAATATTCCTAGGAGTTTTCCTTTGGGGATCTCTTTCAGGAGGAGATCTGTGGATTCTTTCAATTTCTATTTTGCCCTCTGGTTCTAAATATCAGGGCAGTTTTCCTTGATAATTTCTTGAAAGATGATGTCTAGGCTCTTTTTTTGATCATGGCTTTCAGATAGTCCAATAATTTTTAAATTCTCTCTCCTGGATCTATTTTCCAGGTCAGTTGTTTTTCCAATGAGATATTTCACATTGTTTTCTAATTTTTCATTCTTTTGGATTTGTTTTACAGTGTCTTGATTTCTCATAAAGTCACTGTCTTCCAATTGCTCTATTCTAATTTTTAAGGAAGTATTTTCTTCAGTAATCTTTTGGACTTCCTTTTCCATTTGGCCAATTTTCTTTTTAGGGCATTTTTCTCCTCATTGGCTTTTTGGACCTCTTTTGCCATTTGGGTTAGGCTGTTTTTTAAGGTGTTATTTTCTTCAGTATTTTTTGGGTCTCCTTTAGCAAGCTGTTGACTTGTTTTTCATGATTTTCTTGCATCACTTTCATTTCTCTTTCCAGTTTTTCCTCTACTTCCCTTACTTGCTTCTCAAAATCCCTTTTGAACTCTTCCAAGGCCTGGGACTGATTCTTGGAGGCTTTGGATGTAGGAGCTTTGATTTTGTTGTCTTCTTCTGTTTGTATATTTTGATCTTTTTCATCAAAGTAAGATAATATAGTCTGACTCTTTTTGCGCTGCTTGCTCATGATCCCAGACAATTATTTGAGTTTTAAACTCCTTGTTAAGGTAAGAGTCTGCTTCCAATGTGGAGAGTGTACTGTCCCAAACTTCAGGGGTTTGTGTAGCTGTTTTCAGAGATACTTGTAAGGACCTGTAAATTTTCAGTTCTTCCAAGGTGGTATGATAAGGGGTGAGGTGTTTACTCCTTTCCTGGCCTGTGACCACAAGTATTCCTTTCTGTCCCATAACTGTGAGGAGGGGTTCCTCAGCCACTACAAGCTCCACCACGCCAGCGCTCCTCCTCTCCCCAGCACTGCCACCCAGAACTGTGACCCAGATCCACACATGGGCAAAGCAAGAGATTCCTGCCTCAGCACTGGCAAAGAGATCCCTGCAGTCCCTCTCTGATCAGCCACTGGATTCCCCCTCAGTCTGTGGGCTGGAAGCTTTGGAAGCAGCTGCCCCCCTCCAGGGCCAGGCTCTTGGGGAATGGAGCTGAGACCCTGCCTTCCTCTCTGACCACCGACAGAAACAGACTTTTGCCACTGACCTTCTAAGCTGTTTTTGGCATTCGTGGATTGAGGAGTCTGGAAACCTCCACAGCTGCCCGCAATTCAGTCCTCTGAGGCCTGCTCCAGGTTTGCTGCGGCCTGCGCGCCCACGCTGCGCTGCGCTCCTAGCCCGGCGATACACCTTTTGATCAATCATCCAGGTTGTCTTGGGCTGGAAATTTGTTTCACTCTGTCTTTTTGTGGGTTCTGCTGCTTCAGAATTTGTTTAGAGCCATTTTTTATGAGTATTTGGAGGGGCTTGGGGGAGAGCTCAAGCAAGTCACTGCTTTCACTCTGCCATCTCGGCTCCGCTCCCCCTAATTCTGATTTTCAAGGAGTCATTTTCTTCCTTAAGATTCTGGATCTCCTTTTCTAATTGGTTGACTTTTTTTTCATTATCTTCTTGTTTTTCTTGTATTATTCTTATTTTTCTTTTTTAGTTTTCCTCAGTCTCTCTCATTTGATTTTTAAAGTCTTTTTAAAGTTCTTCAATGAGTTCCTTTTGGGCAGGTGACCATTTAACATTACTCTTTGGGGTACAAGAGGGTTTCATTGCTTCAGTATCCTCTGAAGATGAACCCTGATCTTCTCTATTCTCATAATAACTCTCTATGGGTGGATTCTTTCTCTTTGCCTGTGAATTTTTTTTGTAATAATTTAGTTTTTATAAGCCCCTCTAGTCCTGGGGTATGGGGGATGGTGTCTCTAATCCTCTTCAGTTCACCCTTCTGACCTTGAATGCAAACCAAGACCTCCAGCCTCCTGTAGAGGCCTCCCACCCCACTGCTTCTGCACTCACCCGGCATTTGCTAGTCCCTTCTCACGTCCACGGGTCTCCACAGCACAGTTGGGTCTGGTATTCCTTGTCAGAAGAGGTTCCCCTCGATCTTCCCCAGGTCAGATGCCCAACACCCTTCACAGTCTCCGGGGAAAAGTTTCTGTGGTCAAAGTTGGGAGGCAGCCTCCCAAACCGGCTAACCCCAGGGCTTGCCACTTGTTGAAGCTGACTCTAGCCTGGAGGTGTTTGCCCTTCATAGGGAGGAAATCTTTTTTTTTTTAACTTTGTTAATTAATTTTTCTTTATCAACAATCACTTCCATAAGCTTTTGAGTTTTAAGTTTTTCTCCCCTTCCCTGTCTACCTCCCTCCCCAAGATGGCATGCAATCTGATTTAGGCTATACATATACATTTCCTAGCAAACATCTTTTCACATTAGTAATATTGTAAAGAAAAATTAGAACCAATAGCAGGAACCACCAGAAAGAGGAAACAAAACACAACAGAAGGAAAAATATAGCAAATAGTATGCTTCGATCTGCATTCAAACTCCATAGTTCTTTCTTTGGATGTGGATAGCATTTTCCATCATGAGGCCTTTGGAGATGTCTTAGATCTTTGCATTGCTGAGAAGGGCTAAGTCTATCAAAGTTAGACATCATACAACATGGCTGTTAGTGGGTACAGCATTCTCCTGGTTCTGCTCACTTCACTCTGCATCAGTCCATACAAGTCTTTCCAGGTTTTTTCTGAAGTCTGCCTGCTCATCATTTTTTATAGCACAATAGTATTCCATTACATTCATATACCACAGCTTGCTCAGCCATTCCCCAATTGATGGGCATCCTCTCAATTTCCAATTCTTTGCCACCACAAAAAGATCTGTTATAAATATTTTTGTACATGTGAGTCCTTATCCCATTTTTATGATCTCTTTGGGATACAGCCCTAGAAGTGCTATTGCTGGGTCAAAGGCTACACACGTTTTTATAGTCCTTTGGGCATAGTTCCAAATTGCTCTCCAAAATGGTTGGATCATTTCACAACTCCACTAACAATGCATTAGTGTTCCAATTTTCCAACATCTTCTCCATCATTTTACAGAGAGGAAATCTTGTCCAGGATTTTTCTTCAGATCTTCTCCAATTGTCCCAAGAAGACTCCTCTCTGCCCCAACTCTTATTTGTTTTTATGGCTCTATGTTCACCCAGAGGCACTATTTTATCTCTTTTATGGAGGAAAATCTTAAGAGTGTGAAATTTTCTGACCTACTCCACCATCTTCCCAGAATCCTCTCCCCAAGTAATTGTTTAAAAGACACATTTTAAAAGTTGTTCTGAAGTTAATTAAAATAGAAATGCAATGAGATGCTTAGGTTTCCATATTCTAAAGTACTCTGATTTCCTTGTAGTAGAATTAACAGTCTGGGATTAATAGTCACATGCCTTCTCTTCTGCTTTCCCACTGACTTTGCTGCAAGCATCTTAAAGGCAGGGTCCACGACCTCTATTTCTTTTATCTTCACTCAAGAAATAGTAATAATAATAATAATAATAAAAGTAATAACTGACATTTACATAATATGCTAGCTTATGCTGCTGTGATCCTCACAACAAGCCTTTGAAATAGTTCATATGTTATTGCATCCATTTCATAAATGGGAAACTGAGACATAAGTAATATGCTCTGATCACACAAATAGTGTCAGAGGCGGGATTCAAATTCAGGACTTCTGATTTCTAAGCCAAATCCATTCTACCACTACTTTCTCTAATATAATGCTTTATAATACTTGTCTAGTACCTAGTTCAGTGTCCTTCACATTGAGAAACCTAAATTAGTGTTCATTCATGAATGTTTGATATTGATTGAACTTACTTACTGAACCAAAGTTCTGAGTAAGAAAGACTGTAATCAAGGGGAAAGAGTGCTGGATTTGGAGTTCTAGATTCAAATTCTAGCTACCTCACTTACTAGTTGTGTGACCTTGGACAAGTCACCTCACCTGTCTAAGCCTCACTTTCCATGTCCATAATACAAGGGGATTGGACTAAATAACTTGCAAGATCTCTACTAAATCTATTATCCTACAATCTTAGGAATTTACCAACAATTAACCAATAGCTCTAGCTATTTAAAAATTGAATGAGCTCCCTTAGGAGGTAGTGAATTCCCCATCACTGAAGGTATTCAAGCAGAGGATGGATGTTGGACTCGACCTTTAAAATCTTTTCCAATTCTATGATTCTCTGGATCTACACTAAATGCCTTATATGATAGGAGAAAAAAATAAATTACTTGAAAATAAATCTTGAGATACTCTGTTATAACCATTAAAATTAATAATAATGTTAATAACAGCAATAATATTATTCTACTATTAATAAAAATGTTTCCTATTACTTATTTCTTTCACTTTGAAACCAAGATCATCTCATGATTTTATAGATTCATGTTAATTTTTATTAAATGGACTCTATTAACTTTACCTTTCTCTTCCTAGTCAGACCTAAGCTCTTTCTATCCACATCACTATTCTTGTAATAGAAGTGAATCTGTGTTCCATAGTACATTGTTACTTTAAAATTGCTATCCTGATACTCACAGGTGCCTTCATTCAACAAATAAGTTAGAATTTTATTTTCTTTTGCATTTAGTTAGTGTTTGTTTATTTTAAAAGAAATATTTCAGTTTATGCAGGATTATGGAAGGGAAATGATGATTCAGCTTTTGTTCTCCATTGTCCATAGAGCTTTACCGTAGAATTTCTGCACAAGAATAAATATTGTGTAATCATTGTGCATAAGGCAGTATTCTTATACTTCCAGATGAGGGTATGGAAGTCTTTAGTGCTCATGCTATAATTATGATGAGAAGATAAACTGGATACCTTTCTAGCTTATAAAAAAGATTCAATGTACTGTTCGTCCTTTTTTTCTCCTTTCATATTTTCCTAGCTGCACCCAGGTTTACTATTGTACTTTTCCTATGTTAAAAATACATCTCATCCTGTCATGACTCATTTAGGGAGAGGCAGCATAGTATAGCAGAAAGAAAACAGAACCTAGAGTCAAAAAGCCTGGGTTCAAATCCTGACTGTCATTTATAGGTATGTGGCTTTGGGCTAGCTCAAAAAGCTTCTCAAAGCCTCAGTTTTGCCATGTGTAAAATGGAGATGATAAATACATATGCATTATGGATCTCACAAGGCTGATATATGGCTCAAATGAAACTGATGGATGTAAAGTGCTATACAGATATAAAGCTATGAAAATAATAATAATAAATTCTCTAGATCCTACCATCCCTGCTAGCTACCATCCTGTACTTCTTTTCAGCTAAACTCGAGAAATCTCGGTATACTAGATGTTTACATTTCTCTCCTCTCATTCTCTTTCTAAACCTTCTACAATTTGGCTTCCAACCTCATCATTCAACTGAGATTGTTTTCTTCCAAGTTATCAATGACAAAAAAGGGAGATTTATAGTATAATGATTTGTAGTTAATTTATAGTATTATGGAGGGCAAAATTGGTTGGACTCTCAATCTTTTTATTTCCTTCTCCCTTTGGAAAAAGGGTTGAAACTGAACACTTCTTGATCCCACCTATTCTCACTGGGGCTAGCTCAAGGTGGGGCCCTTTCTTTGGTCACCTCTCCCTGTCATCTCATATCTCTCTTTATGGGAACTGGGTACATGAAGTGAGTAGGTGACAATCAGTCAATACTTAACCAAAGTAACAATTTAACGTAGGCAACCTTCCTGTTCTTCAAATGAGGCTTTTTCTAAAACAGTTGCAAAATGTTGCATTGCTATTTTATGTACTTAGACCATCATTTTCCCTCCCACTAAATGGTTACCACCAGCAACAGAATCTGTCAGTTTTAACATCTAGTATTCGGAACAGTACTTAATAGCATAGGTCCCTAGGAAGAACCAGAATGAAGGAATCTGTCTTCAAAGTGTCAGACAAGGAAGATAAAGATTCCAAAGTCAACACAATCTATGACAGCAGCTCAAAAATAATTGAAATAATAGACACCAGATATAAATTCATATCTACCAGCATTCAGAACCCAAACAGTAAATTGCCTTCTAAAACTCCTAAACGACAATGCAATAGAACTTGTCTGGGCTGAATTGCTAGTTGGACTAAGTCCAGTGAGATAAAAAGTGAAGTGACTCAGCCTAAACTTTGCCTCAGCAGCAGCAGGGGAGAAAATGAACAGAGGGGGGAAAGTAAAAGATGTGGATTATGTGTATGCAGGAAAAAAAAAAACTATGGAACTCTGATAGGACCTTAGAAATGCCATGGTATTGTGGAAAAAACCCTGTGCCAAGAGAAAAAGGACTTGGGTCCTGGCTCAGCCAGAAGTTCTCAAAGTGACTTTGGGAAATTCCTTTAATTTTCTTGGGTTTTAGTTGCCTTGTCTGAAAAGTCAAGTGAAATAGATAATTATTAAGGTCCATTTTATGATTTTAAAATGTTCAATTTTACAGTCAGATGGAGGGTGGTGGCACATACAGAACAAGATCTACTGGAATTTGTTTTGTTTCATTTTTTTTTTTTAGAAAGCATTTTATGAAGGAAACATGTGGGAAAGGTATCCCTTTTAAGATATGCAGATTATTTTAATTTCGTGAAACAAAATTTTTTTATACTAAGTTGGGGAAGCAAAGATAAGAAAGAAGCTTTTGATTGGAGGGGAAAATTTCTGTCAAATATCTCTGATAAGAGCCTTACATCTAGGATACATAGGCAACTAATATAATTATATAAGATCAAGAGCTGTTCCCTACAGGATAAGTGGTCAAAGGATACAAAAAAGTTCTCAAAAGAAGGATTCATAATCATTAAAAGATTGTTACTGTTCAATAATAAGGATAATGCAAATCAAAACAACTTTGAGATTTACCCTTATATCTAGAAATTGGTCTAGTATGGAGGTGCCACTGTCCAAATGTACCGCAGTACTGCACCACTCCCTACCCTATGCCAAGCCAGTATATTTGTGATGCTAGAGTAGCCTCACCACAAGTTAGGGGTATTAGGCTTTCCACTAACAAGTTCCCAATGAGTAATATCAGGTATAATGCTAACTACAATGAAAGTGAAGACTTGTGCTTGGGTCTCTTCAAAAGGGGAAGTGAAAGAACACCCTGCAAAATAGTATGCTTCTAGATGTTTAGTCCTATACAGAAAGCAAAGTTAATCCCAGTGCATGTTAAGAAAGAAATTTAAACCGGTTTCAGTAATTTAATTTATAACCATGGTCACAGTGTGCTAGGAGGCCGATAGTTAATCATCATAACATAAAACTGTTTTGCAAGACTAGCCATTTAACATTTTGCTTCTGATGGGTACTGTTTGATCATTTCTGCTATTGAAGTGGGTAAAGCTCAGCCCCTCTCTTTGAGGTGGCTGAATGCCCCAATTCAAAGGTTTCTCTTTCTGCAACTTCTCCATCATTGTCTTCTTTGCCAGTGTAATAGCTATCTTTAACCCACTCCCTTGGAGTATACCATTCGCGGTGACAATGTGAAAACTTGAGGTAAGGCTACTCCTGGCAATGAGTGACTTAGGGGCTTGCAATAGTTCTTTGCTACATTAGCAAAGATGACAAAAATTAGAAACAGTTGATGTTGGAGAGGTTGTAGAAAGGCAGGCACATTTGGGATTATGCTATGAAAGCAACAAAAAATATCCATATCCTTTGGCCCAGAGATCCCACTGCTAGGCTTTTTGCACAATGAGGTCAAAAATGGGGAAAATATTCATAGCAGCACTGTTCATAGCAGCAAAGAATTAGAAGCAAATTAGCTGTTCATTAATCAGGGAATGGTTAGACAACTTGTAGTATATAAATGTAACAGAATGTTATTATGCTATAAACATCAATAAACATGAACAATTCAGAAGAGTTTGGATAAATTTACATAAAGTGATGCAAAGCAAAGTAACTAAGCCCAACTAGAATAATATTCAGTGCTCATGGATATTACCAATATGTTAAACATTATATTTTATTAAATATGTCATATTACCAATATAATAAAAATGGCCATACTACCAAAGTTGATTTACAGTTTTAATGTTATACCAATTGAACTAAAAAAGGAATATTTTACAGAACCCAATAAAATAATAAAATTCATTTGGAAAAACAAGAAATCCAAAATATCAAAGGAAATAATGAAAAAATACTATTATGCAGTAGTTGTTTCAAAAAACATTTGGTATTTGTGAAAAATGGAACAGACCAGACAAGGAGAATCAGAAACAATGGAACTTAATAATAGTGTTTGATAAATCTTACACATAAATTACTTAGGAAAGAGCTCCCAATTTGATAAGAAATTCTGGAAAACTAGAAAGCAGACTGGCAAAAATTTAGCTCAGACAAACATCTTTCATTATATTCCACACCACAATAAATTCTAAATGGTTATGTTACATTAATATTAAAGACCATACCAGAAATGCTGAAAGAGAAGCAAATCATACACTTTTCATAGCTATGGATAGGAGATGGATTCTTAAACAAGGGATAGTGGCAGTTACAAAAGATAAAGTGAATAATTTTGATTACATGAAATTGAAAAACTGCACAAAACAATATTAATGCTTGTAGGATAAGAAAGAAAATCGTCAAATGGGAAAAATTCTTTGTATCAAATTTCTCTGATAAGGATTTACTGTTATATAGATAGATAAATAGGTAGATAGATAGATAGATAGATAGATAGATAGATAGATAACCAACAGATATACAGATGTTCCCAAAGTCTTGGTTCAGATATTAAAGCATGTGTGTCTATATCTATATGTATATGGATGTGTCCATCTATGTATATATATATATATATAATATATATATATATATATATATATATATATGTATATATATATATATACATATATATGTATATATATATATATATGTGTGTGTGTGTGTATGTAATTATAAAACCAAAAGCTATTCCTGAAGAAATAAGCAGTCAAAAAATATGAGCAAACAGTTCTTTAAGAAAAAATCAAACTATTAATAGCCATAAGAAAGAATGCTCTGAATCACTAATAATAAGAGAAATGCACATCAAACCAAACCTGAGGTTTCCTCTTCATGCTCAGCAAATTTTCAAAGATCACAAAAAATGGGAATAGTCAACATTGGAAAAATTGTGGGATGATAGGTATATTAGTGTATTATTGCTGGAGATATGATTTGGTACAACTATTGCGGAAAGTAATTTGGAATTATACAAATAAAAAGGCTAAAATTTCCCTACTCTTTGACCCACAGATTCCCACTACTTGGCCTGTTCTCCAAGGATGTCACGATAAGAAGGAAATGGCTAAACGAATTATAGTACATTAATGTAATGGAGAGTCTAATGCTTCTAAATTACACTCTATTATGCTGTAAACATCATGAATATTGCAAACTCAGAAAAGCTTGGGTAATCTTACATGAATTTATGCAAGGTAAAGTAACCAGGACCAGGAAAATAATACACAGAATGACTATGGTAATGTAAATAGAAATAACAACAGAAATGAGAATTTTCATAAAGTAAGAATGATGAAAAAGTTTGAGGCTGAGAAATAAGAAATTGTATCTACCTCCCTTTTTTATAGAAGCTGAAGATTATGGGTGTGTGAAACAGGGTATACTATCCAATTTAGTTGATTTGTGGTTTAATTTTGTTCAATTGCTTTTCTTCCCTCTTTCTTTTTTATTCTTTTTAAAAAGTGATTGCTCTTTGGGTAGGGAAACGGGAAGGATATAAATCTGGAAAAGAGGGTGATTTTAAAACAAAAAAAAGCAATAAAATTTCTTAATGATTTTATCATGGAAACATAGCTCAAATAAAAGCATCTTTCTCTTCTTATCATTTCTCATTTAAAATATACAAATCAAGTTGTAAATTACAGTGCGTATATAAAACATGGGCTCATAGACTTAATTATCCATGCAAATTTAGTCTTTTTTATTTTCAGTTGTGTCCTACTCTTTGTGACCTCATTTAGGGTTTCCTTGGCAAAGATACTAGAGTGGTTTGCCATTTCCTTGTCCAGCTCATCTTACAGATGAGAAAATTGAGGCAAATAGGGTTGGTTAAGTGACTTGCCCAGGGTCACACAGCTAATAAGTGTCTGAGGCAGGATTTGAAGTCATGAAGATAAATTTTTCTGATTGCAAGACCAGTGTTCTATCCACTGTACTATCTAGTTGCCCATCCACAAAAGTCATTACTTCAGATTTATACTTTGGGCAAATTTGGGAGAAAATGTTTACTGCCAGTGTGTTGTTTTGGGTTTTTTTTTTTGGCTGAATGGCATACTTACCTTTCTCAGAAGAAACTTTGTCAACAAACATTTGTGGAGAAAATGAAGTTTTACATCTAAACTGGATTCTGAATTGTAAGAGCATCAATTACTTATAACTCTGGCCTAACTTTACTTGAGCTTACCTCAATTTTTTTCCTAATCAAATTCTAATATTGAAAAATCCTGACACCAAGTTAAAAACATGAAAGGATTGAAATCTGTACCAGAGGGCAAAGTATCTACAAGACTATCAAAGTGTCAAACTATTGAAGCACAGAACCAGGCAGCAGGCTAAAACCACTGATTCCAGGACCTTTCTTGTTTTCTCTGATGACAGTTTTCCTTAACTGAGATCCTGGTGCCTAATTTAAACTACAGCATTCATTAGGTTGGAGAGGTAAGCATCATTTTGTCATTGTATTTAAAATGATTATTCACAAGAGCTGCTTTCAGTGGAATTTCAAAGTTCACAGGGGCCTCTGAACTCATTTACTCCAAGCCAGAGAAGAAGAAAGTAAAGCCCATAGATGTTAAACATTTTGTGGAAAGTTACTTAGCTGGTTGATGGTAGAGCTGGGAGCAGCACACTGAATTTCATAAGCAAAAATTGCTTTTTAAAGAAGTTATTTAAGAGCTGAAAAGATGTCATCTTTAAATTGTCCACATTAAAAACTGCAGGCTTCACGTTTAGTGAAAGGTTTTTAGTAAATGATTGCCTGAAGACCAAAAATTTTTATGTTAAGCTCCTGTTTAGGGCTCTTTCCCTCATATTATAAACACTTTTTTTGTTACATTATGAAGAAAATAGTAACAAATACCTAAATCAGTGCTCACAAACAACTCTTTAACAGACTAATAACATCTATAATACAGTTGCCTCCTTTGGCTTCTTTGTCTATCAGTCCCTGGAAGGAAGCTGATATTTAGCTCCCTATCAAAGGAGCTTCATGTTGAGCTGGGAAAATGAGTGTCTGCTATTAAACCTTTCTGCATCTTCATATGCCTTTGTTGGTGCCACCTCATTTTCTGTTTTCAAACTTTAAAAGTCCTATTTCAGACTCATGAATTAGAGACTTCTCTTGTAAACCCTATGCAGGAGAAAGTGTTTGGTGGAAGAGTTAGTATACCTTACTCTTATTACCAACCAAAATAGCGATTGTTTTTCTTTTGATCTCTTAAATAACAAGTTATATGGCTTCTGCCTTCTAGAAGTTATTTAAAATGTCAAATTTTACATGATTCAAACATCATATCAGTTCATGACATGATTAATGAGGTCCAACCTACCAAATGAAAACAGCCTGAGATTATCAACATACCTAACAAAAAAAGAAAATGACAGATGAAAGGATAATATGCTTTATTGAGGCAGGAAAATAGAGCTCTTAATCTGGTATTTGAGGACTGGGATTTGAATCCCAACTCTACTAAAGGAAGCCTTAAGCTTCCTGCCAAAGGAGTCTCTGATGTTGATTTAGGATGATGAATATCTGCTATTAAAACTTAATGTCATATTAAATGTTCCTGTTGTCAGTTAATGTTTCTAGATGTTAATTTGTTTATCTATAAAATGAGAAAGTTGTACTAGATGGTCTCTAAGTTACTTTCTTGCTTTAAATAAATCTATGAACTATGATTTCTATTCTCCCTCAAAAAATATTTTAAGGTTTACTACTGTGCACAATCTGACTACTTGCAAGATTTTCTTTTTTCTTTTCTGTCTTTATTTTTAGAAAATAAAATGTTCTGACATAAAAGCTATAAGCAGTGCTGTTAGAACTAGCTCATACTGACTCTTGAGAGCTTATTGATTGTTAAATGCTCAGGAATTTTGCCAATCAGTTGTTTTAAATGCAGCTAGTGCCCAGCTCGATCAGTTTTGGTACTGATAATCTTATTTGTTAGTTTAAAAGAATTAGTGTCAACCACAGCACAGCAGATTTTTAAAATACATAATTATCTACTTTAAATACATCAATAATGCATCAATAATGAATATTTGAAAGTGAGTTTAATTAAATTTTGTTCTGATGCAATGCAATGCTGGGGAGAAATCTATGAAGTTGTTACAAAATTTTCTTCTCATAATCTAATGGGGCAACAAACAAATATGTACAAACAAGCGATATGCAGGATAAATAGGAAATGATTAAGATGTAAAGGCACTCGAATTATGAGGGGCTGTGGAAAGCTTCCTTGTAGAAGATGTGATTTTAACTGACTTAAAGGAAGCCAGGGAGTCCAGTAGGTAGAGATGAGGAGAGAGAGCATTGCAGACCTGGAGGATGGCCAGAGCAATGGAGACAAGAGATGGAGTGTCTTGTTCAAGGAACACCAAGGAGGCAAGTGTTAGGAGTAAGAAGTAAGGAATAAGAAGACTGGAGAGGTAGGGGGCTAGGTTATGAAAGGCTTTGAACTCCAAGTGGAGGATTTTGTACTTAATATTGTAGGTAATAGAGAACCACTGAGTTAGTTGAATGGCTAATTGAGGGGTAACATGGTCAGAACTGTATTTTAGGAAAATCACATTAGTGGCTGAATATAGGATTGATTAGAGTGGGGAGAGACTTGAGGCAGGTAAATACCAATAGGCTATTCAAATAGGCAAGGCATCAGAGATGAAGCAAACCCACCAAGAGGCTATTAAAATAATCCTGGAATCAGATGATGAGGGCCAGGCAGAGGGTTTGGGAAAGATGAGCTTGGTTTTAGCCATATTCAGTTTAAGATATCTAGTGGACATCCAGTTTGATATGTCTGAAAGGCAATTGGAAAGGTGAAATTGAAGTTCAGCAGAGAAGTTCAGACTGGATAGGGAGATTTGAGATTTATCAGCATAGAGAGATGCTTAAATCCATGGGAATTGATGAGGTCACCAAGTGAAGTAGTGCAGAGGGAGAAAAAAAGGGCTTAGGACACAACCCTAAAGGATACCTACACTTAGAGAGAGTGATCAGGATGGGGGTTCAGCAAAGAAGACAGAGGAAGAGTGGTCAGATAAGTAGGAGGAGAACCAAGAGAGAGTGAGAATGGTGTCCTGAAAACCTAGAGAGAAGATAGTGGAGGAGAGGAAGGAGAGGGTGATCAACAGTGTCAAAGGGTGCAGAGAGGTCAAGTAGAATGAGGACTGAGAAAAGGCAAATGGTTTTGGCAACTAAGGGATGATTAGTAACTTTGAAGAGAGCATTTTTTGTAGAATGATGTAGTCAGAAGCTGGATTATAAGGGGTTAAGAAGAGAGGGACAGAAAAGAAAGTGGAGGCATTTATCATAGATGGCCTTTTCTAGGAGTTTAGCCACAAAGGGCAGTAGAGATATAGAATGATAGCTAGCAGGGATGGAAGGATTAAGTGAGGATTTTTTTAAGGATGAGGGAGATATCTTCAGAGTTTCTCTTGATTAGGACTAATCCCCTCACATAATCTACTATCTCTCTAATTCCTCTTTTTCCCTTTTTTCTCCTAGTTCTCTGTTGAGTAAACTGTATTTTGTGCTCAGCTCTTTGTATGTGTACTCTGTCCTCCTTTGACCAGTTCAGATAAGAATGAGATTCAAGTGTCATCTGCTCTCCTCAGCATTCTTCCTTATTTGTATAGATTTCTTCTTGTGTACCCCATTTGTGAGACAATTTTCTCTGTTCTTCCTCTCCTTTTCCCACCTCCCATCAGTCTCTTCCTCACCTTTTCCATTTTTTCTTCTAAAAGCATCAAAATATGACAATCATTACCAGGCCTTCTGTCAAATTAGACTTTTTTTATGATCCCTGATGATGACAGTGTTCTGAGGGGCTACATGTATCATCTCCCTGTATAACAATGTAAATGGTTTAACTTTGGTCCCTTAAGATTGTATGCTCATGTTTACCTTTTTATACTTCTCTTGACTACTGTGTTTGTATGTCAAATTTTCTACTAGCTCTTATCTTTTCATCAGAAATACTTGGGAGTCCTCTATTTCATTACCCTGTACTCAGTTTTGCTGAGTACAGTGAGTTATTCTTGGTTGTAAGTCTAGATTATTATTATTATTATTATTATTATTATTATTATTATTATTATTATTATTATTATTTTGCCTTCTGGCACATCATGTTCCAAACCTTCCTCTCCTATTTTGGAATTTCTTTCAGGAGATGACAAGTGGATTATTTCCATTTCTACTTTGCCCTCTGGTTTTAAGAAATCTGAGTAGTTTTATTTTTATTGAAATACAAGATCTAGGTTCTAAGGGTGGGGTGACCCTCTACATTATTTCATTTGGTGATCTCATCAGCTCCTTTGGATTCAATTGTCATTTCTGTACTGATGACTCTCAAATTTACTAATCTAACCCTAACCTCTCTGCTGATCTCCAGTCTTGCATCTCCAACTGCCTATTAGACTATGGGATTAGGTGTCCTATAGACGTCTTAAATTCAACATGTCCAAAATTGAACTCATTATCTTTCTCCTAAAATCCTCTCCCCCTTCCAAACTTCCCTATTACTGATTGCAGCACAATCTTCCCAGGTCCCCAGGTTCTCTAGCTAGGTGTTCTCCTCAATGCCTTACTCCCTTTCATCCCCAATATCCAATCGGTTGGCAAGGCCTATTGGTTTTACCTCTTCCATACCTCTTCAATATGCCCTTTTCTCTCCTCTAACACTGGCACCACTCTGATGTAGGCCTAACCTCCTCATACCCAGATTAGTGTAATAGTCTTCTGGTTGGTTGCCTGTCACAAGTCTCTCCCCACGCCAGCATATCTTCCTCTCATCTGTCAAAGTGATTTTCCTAAAGTGCATGTCTGATGGCATCCCTTCACATACACTCAATAAACTACAATGCTCCAGGATCAACAATAAGATCTTCTATTTGTTGTTTAAAATTTGTATGACCTGCTGTACCACTTAACCTTTCCAGTCTTCTTACTCCTTACATCCCTACAAGTACCCTCCAGTCCAGTGATACTGGCCTCCGTGAACAAGACACTCCATCTTCTGACTCCAGATGTCTGTCTCATGCATGGAATACTCTCCCTCCTCCTCCTCACCTTCTAGCATCCCTGGATTGTTTAAAGCCCCAGCTAGAATACAGGAATGTTTTTGGGAATGCTTTCTGATTACTTTTAATTCTAGTACCTTTCTTCTGTTTATTATTTCAAATGAATAATACATGTAGCTTGTATATATGATTATTAGCATGCTGTCTCCCCTATGAGATTGTGAATTTCCTGAGAACAGGTACTGTCTTTTGTTTTGTCTTTTTTTTTTTTGTATCCTCAGTGACTGGCAATTTGCGGATAAGTGATTCTTAAATTTTGTCTCTTCAATATGTTTTCTAGGTCCATTGTTTTATGTATGCTATGCCTTCATTTTCTAATGACTCTTTTAATATTTCTTGTTGTTTTATGGAATCATTAGCTTCTATTTGGAATGTTTTAATTTTCAGTGAACACATTACTTGGGAAAGACTTTGTACCTCTTGCACCAAGGTATCAATTCTCTTTGTAATTATTTCTTCTATAACTTTCCTTTCTTTTATATTCTTTTCCTCTAATGCTCTTATTTCATTCCTAAAAACATTTTTAACTTTTTAAAAACTCTTTATCATCTCTTCCAGCAATTGTAGTTGATTTGTGCCCAAACTGTATTTTTTCTTTGAGCCTTTGCTGATAAAAATTCTGTAGTCATTCTCTTTTTCTGGGTTTATGCCTTGAGCATCCCTATTTCTTTCCATGATAGCTTCTTATGGTGAGATTCTTTTTTTTGCTTGCTCATTTTTCTAGCTTATGTACCGATGTCAGACTTCATGTTAGGGGCAGGCTCTGTGAATCTCTTGGGGAATGTCTGGGATGCTATTGTGGCTGCTTTTTTGGGTACTGAGTGCTGTGTTATTCCAGGATCTCAGGGCCAGCTTAGGCTGGGTACCTACAAGATTTTAGAGCTCCCAAAGAGATCTGATCCAAGGCAAAATCTTATAAGTACCACCCTGGTCTAAGCTCTAAAAAGTTCTTGATCTGAATTTGTGTTTGACCATTAGGCTTCTGGACCAATAGACTCTACCATTTAAATTATCAAAAGACTGCTGAAGGACCTAGCCAGTATTAGTCATCTGGAAAGCTATCCTGGTTCAGAGTAATAGAATTGTGGTATTCCCTTTGTTCTGGTATTCCTGAACTGATTATTCCTCTACTGGTTTCAGATTAGGCTAGAAGTTGGAACTTAGAGTACATTTTGCTACGGGGGTCCAATACACACAAATTCTGCTTTATAATACTTATCTAGTACCTAATTTAGTGTCCTTCACATTGAGAAACCTGAACTTGCTCCTAGCTCAGCACAAAGCCTAGGTCTGCTCCTTACCCTGGAATGCCATTCCCAGGCACAAGTCCCTTTTCAGTTAGCCTGGATCTGTGATACAAGACTAGGTAGTGAGTGACAAAGCTTCTAATTTGCCCCTGTCCTATGTCTTACACAAGTTTAGGTACCTCCATGCTGAATTTGGGACCATTTCTTGCTTGGTACACAGTCTTTCCCTGTGCTGGAATGGTCCTTATGGCACATCCTTGGCCTAGTATTCACACATCTCTTTGTCTGTCTTCCTATATGCCAACCTAGTCTGGAAAAATGACTTGCTGTGATTTTTTTTTTCCCTTGGATTTCCTGATCTAAATTCAGTCCAGTGCATGTTCTGTATCTCTTTGGAGGAGTGTTTTGTTTTGTTTTGTTGGAGGGGAGGGAAGCTCACTGTACTTCTTCCTGTTATTCTGCCATCTTGCCTCCAATTCCATTAGAAGTCTTTGATCAGCATCTGGATGACTACTTGTTGGGTATCTTATAGCAGCAAGGAAAGAAAGAAATATTTATTAAATGCCTACCGTGTGCCAACTATTGTGCTAAACACTTTATAACTGTTGTCTCATTTGATTCTCACAAAATCCCTGAGAGGAAAGTGCTATTTTTATCCCTGTTTTACAGTTGAGGAAACTGAGAGAAACAACTAATGCCTTGCCTGGGGTTAAATAGCTAGTAAGTTTCTGAGGCTGGGTTTCCTGACTCCAGCCTCAAAGCTTTATCTGCTGCATCACCTAACTATGGAAATTTTTGTGGGGCATACTCTTGCTAGGGCTAGGGTTAACACTATGGTTAGGCTTATGTTTAAGTACCTTAAAAGATCTGAAATAGCAGATCCATTTTTATACCCATCTGGCTGTTGGTTTTTCTTCCTATGAACACAATTAGGAAGCCTTAAGTGTCAATTGAGTCGTTCAGAATGAAAGACAGGAGAATTTTAAGTTACAACAATCAAACTTAAAATTGTGTGAAAGTCAGAAGTCATTCTGAGGAGGTCTATGAATCTATATTTTCACATCATGTGGGCCCAAGCAAAACCATAAGTATGCAAAAATTAAAGTATATTTTATATATACCAAAAGTACCTTTTGAGACTCATAATGATGGTACTTCTGATAGAAAAAAAATGTATATTTAAGAATTACTTTCCAAATAGCCATAAGGTATAAATCATTAAGCAAATCATACAGGTACCAGAATCTTATTGACTCAACCAAAGAAAGTTAATTCTTTACAGAATTACAAAATCTCATAGTTTGAAGATACCTCAGTGATCATCTGGAGCAAGGCTTCTTAACCATTTGTGTGCGTGTCATGGACCCCTTTGGCAGCCTGGTGAAACCTATGAACCTCTTCTCAGAATAATGTTTTTAAACACACAAAATAAAATATATAGAATTACAAAGAAAACCAACATATTTTAATATTTTATTTTATTGTAAAAACAAATGTTAACATTCATTGTATTTTTTTTAAAGTTCTGATTCCAAATTCTATCCTTCCACTTTCCCTCCTTGAGACAGTAAGCAATCTGATAAAGGTTATACATGTACAATCATGTAAAACATTTCCATATTAGTGATTTTGTGGCAGAAAACTCAAAAAGAAGGAAGGAAGGAAGGAAGAAGGAAGGAAGGAAGGAAGGAAGGAAGGAAGAATAATAGAATGCTTCAGTCTGTACTCAGACAATATCAATTCCTTCTCTGGAGGTGGCTAGCATTTTTCATCAGAGACCTTGGAAATTGTCTTGAGTCACTGTATTGCTGAGAATAGCTAATTCATTCACAATCCTTCGTCATACAATATTGCTGTTACTATGTTCAATGTTCTCCTGGTTCTACTCACTTCACTTTGTATAAGTTCACATAAGTCTTTCCAGATTTTTCTGAAATCATCTTGCTTGTCATTTCTTATAGCACAGTAATATTCCATTACAATCATATACAACAACTTGTTTAGCCATTCTCCAAATGAAGGGTATCCTCTCAATTTCTAATTCTTAGTCACAACAAAAAGAGCTGCTATAAATATTTTTGTACAAATAGATTCTTGCTCTCCCCCTTTTTAAAAGTCTCTTTGGATACAGACCTAGTATTGCTAGGTCAAAGGGTATGCACAATTTTAAAGCCCTTTGGATATAGTTTCAAATTACTCTCCAGAATGGTTGGATCACTTTACAATTCCACCAACAATGCATTTAATGTCTCAGTTTTCCCACATCCCCTCCCACATTTACATTTTCCCTTTTTGTTATATTAGCCCACCTGATAGGTGTGAGGTGATACCTCAGAATTGGCTTAATTCAGATTTCTCTAATCAATAGTGATTTAGAGCATTTTTTTCAATGATTATAGATAGTTTTGATTTCTTCTTTTAAAAACTGCCTGTTCATATTCTTTGACCATTTATCAATTAATGAATGACTTGTAGTCTTACAAATTGAAATAATTTCTCTATTTCGTGTAAAAATTTTTCCCTACTTTTTTTCATCCTTCTAATTTTGTTTTGTTATATTTCAAAATGCTCTCTATGTCTTGTTTGGTCCTAAATTCTTCTCAGATCCATAAATCTGACAAGGAAGCCATTCCATGCTCTCTTAATTTGCTTCTGGCATCAACCTTTAGGTGCAAATCATGTGCCCATTTTGAGGTTATCTTGGAACATGGCGTGAGATATTGATCTATAACTAGTTTACCATACTATTTTACAGTTTTCCCAGAAGTTTTGGTCAAATAATGAGTTTTTCTTCCTAAAACTTGGATCTTTGGGTCTATCAAACACTAGATTACCATGGTCATTTATACAGTGTATTGTGTACCTAATCTATTCCACTCATCAGTTTCTTAGCCAGTACCAGATTGTTTTGAGAATTACCACTCTATGATACAGTGTGAGATGTAGTATGGCTAGGCCACCTTCCTTCACATTTAAAAAAAATTGATTCCCTTGATAGTCTTCTAGCTCAATAAAATTAATTTTCTTGGTACTTTGATTGGTATGGCACTGAATAAGTAGATTAATTTAGGTAGAATCATCTTTTTATTATATTGGCTCAGCCACCCTCAGGCAATTAATATTTTTCTAATTATTTAGATATGACTTTATTTGTGTGAAAGGCATTTTGTAATTGTTTTTGTATAGTTCCTAGATTTGTCTTGGCAAGTAGATTGCCAAGTATTTTATATTGTCTACAGTTATTTTAAATGGAATTTCTCTTTCTATCTCTTGCTGCTGGACTTTGTTAGTAATATATAGAAATTCTGATGATCTTTATACGGACTTATTTTATATCCAACAACTTAGCTAAAGTTGTTAATTATTTCAACTAGTTTTGAGTTGATTCTCTAGGATTCTCTAAGTATACCATCATATCATTTGCAAAGAATGATAGTTTTGTTTCCTCACTGCCTATTTTTATTCCTTTTTTATTTTTTTGGCTAGGCAATGGGGTTAAGTGACATGCTCAGGTTCATAGCTAGTAAGTGTTATGTGTCTGAGGCTGGATTTGAACTCAGGTCCTCCTGAATCCAGGGCAAGTGCTCTATCCACTGCGCCACCTAGTTGCCCCTGCCTATTTTAATTCTTCCAGTTTCTTTTTCTTCTTTTATTGCTATAGCTAACACTTGTAGTACAATATTGAATAATAGTGATAATAAAGGGCATCCCTGCTTCACCCCTGATTTTATTGGGAAAGCTTCTAGCTCATCCCCATTACAGATGCTTGCTGATTCTTTTAGATAAATATTACTTATCATTTTAAGGTAAACTCCATTTATTCCTTAGCTCTTAAGTATTTTTAATAGGAATAGATGCTGTATTTTGTCAAAGTTTTTTTCTTCACATCTATTGAGATAATCATATGATTTCTGTTGGTTCTTATTATTGATATAGTTAATTATGCTGATAGTTTTCCTAATATTAAACCAACTCTGTATTCCTGGTATAAATCCCACCTAGCCTTACTGATATAATCCTTGTGAAAAATTGCGATAATCTTCTTGCTAGTATTTTATTTAAAATTTTTGCATCAATATTCAGTAAGTAGGGAAATTTGTTTCTGTTTTTGTTCTTCATGGTTTAGGTGTCAGCATCCTATTTTTGCGATGAAAAGAATTTGGTAGGACTCCTTCTTTGCATATTTTTCAAATAGTTTATATAGTATTAGAATTCATTGTTCTTTAAATGTTTGGTAGTATTCACTTGTGAATCCATCTTGTCCTAGGGATTTTTTCCTAGAGAGTGCATTGATGGCTTGTTCAATTTCTCTTTCTAAGACTGGGTTATTTAAGCATTCTATTTCCTCCTCTGTTAGTCTGGGCAATTTATATTTTTATAAATATTCAGCCATTTCATTTAGATTGTCACACTGATTGGCATATAATTGGGCAAAATATCTTCTTACAGTTGTTTTAATTTCCTCTTCATTGGTGGTGAATTAACCCTTTTCATTTATGATATTCATAATTTGATTTTCTTCTTTCCTTTTTAAAAATCAAATTAAACAATGGTTTATCTATTTTATTGGGCTTCATTTTTCATAAAACCAGCTTCCAGTTATATTTGCTAGTTCAATGGTTTTTGTACTTTAATTTTATTTATCTTTCCTTTTATTTTTAGGATTTCCAATTTGGCATTTAATTGAGGATTTTTAATTTGTTCTTTTTCTAGGCTTTTTTTTTTACTTGCATACCCAATATACATTGATCCATTCTTTGTCTATTTTATTGTGTAAGAATTTAGAGATACAGATTTTCCTGTAAGTACTGCTTTGGACTGCATCCCATTAATTTTGGTATGTTGTCTCATTGTTGTCATTCTCTTTGATGAAATTATTGATTGCTTCTATGATTTGGTCTTTGAACCACTTATTCTTTAGGATTAGTTTATTTAGTTTCCAATTAATTTTCAATCTATCTTCCCATGGCCCTTTATTGAATGTAATTTTTGGTCCATTATGATTTGAAAATGATGCATTTAATATTTCTGCTTTTCTGCAATTGGTTGTGATGTTTTTATGCCCAAATACATGGTTAATTTTTGTGTAGGTGCCATGTCCTGAGCAAAAGGTGTATTCCTTTATATTCCCATTCAAGTTTCTCCACAGAATTCTATTTACTTCTTTAACTTCTTTCTTATTTTTTTTTGTTAGGTTTATCTAGTTCTGAGAGGGGGAGACTGAGGTCCCCCGTGAGTATACTTTTGCCACAGATGCCTGCGTCCACACGGGCCAGGTGAGATGCAAGTAAAGAACCAGCTCTGTTTATTAATCCGAGGGTTAGGGTTTTTATACCTCATTCGTGGGAACAGAACCCAGAGTAGCAAAGGCAAAGTATCAACAATTATTTTTCTCATGGGAACAGTAACCAGGGCGAGTCCCCCCTGAACAATTTCCTCGCCTCCTGTAGTCTTCAAGGTTCTTCTGTTCTCAAGAGAGATAGATCAAGGAGGGGTTGGAGAGCCCACATATCTGACTTAGGCAGCCATCAGCTAAAGGACATGATATAGGTAAAACCCGACCTGACCTGAACCCTCTGACTTGTCAGTGTGGCCCTCGACATACTTTTATTTTCTATTTCTTCCTGCTCATTTAATTTCTTCTTTAAAAATACAGATGATATACTATTTGGTGTGTATGTGTTTAGTATTGATATTGCTTCATTGTCTATGGTACCTTTTTAGCAAAATGCAATTTTCCTGCTTGTGTATTTTAATTAGATCTATTTTTGCTTTTGCTTTGCCTGAAATCGTGATTGCTACACTTGCCTGTTTTTATTTTAACTTTTTTTTTTCTCTAGGCAATTGAGGTTAAATGGCTTGCCCAGGATCACACAGCTAGTAAATGTCAAGTGTTTGGTCTGAGGCCAGATTTGAACTCAGGTCCTCCTGACTTCAGGGCTGGTGCTGTATCTACTGTGCCCCCTAGCTGCCCCCTTGTTTTTATTTTAACTGAAGCATAATAGATTCTGCTCCAGCCCCTTACTTTTACTCTCTGTGTGTCTCTGTACTTCTGATGTGTTTCTTGGAAACAGCATATTGCAGAATTCTGTTTTTTAATCCATTCTGTTATCTACTTCTATGTTATGGGTGAGTTTATCCCATTCACATTTACGCTTATTATAATTAACTGTATATTTCCCTCTATCCTATTTTTCCCTTGTTTATCTTTTGTACTCTCTTACCTTTTACCCTGTCCCTTCTCACTTCTGATCACTGCCTCCCCAATATGCCCTCCTTTTTATTAGTTCCCTCCCCTTCTTTCATCCCTATCCCTTTTTGCTTCCCTATAGGATAAAATAGATATCTCTATATATCCAATTCAGTGTGTGTATTATTACATCTTTGAGCTAATTCTGATGAGAGTAAGGTTCAAGTATTGCCTGCCACACACCCCCAATTTTCTCTCTTTCACAACTTTTTTTTTGTGAGATAAGTTACTCCATTCTATCCCCCCTTCCCTCTTCTCTCAGTGAAATCTTCTTTCTCACCCCTTAATTTTGTTTTTGTTTTTGGATATTATCCCGTTTAAATTATGTCATGCCCCTACCCTCTGTTTTTGTATACTCCTTCTAATTGCCCTTATAGTGATAAAGTTCTTAAGAGTTAAAAATATCATCTTGCTATGCAGGAATATAAATAGTTTAACCTTATTGAATCTCTTATGTTTTCTCTTTCTTGATTCTTTTTTACCTTTTTATGTTTTGCTGGGGTCTTGTATTTGAAGATCATTTTTTTTATTCAGCTCTGGTCTTTTAATTAGAAATGTTTGCAAATCCTCTATTTCATTGAATATCCATTTTTTTCTCCTGAGGAGTTATACTCAGTTTTGCTGGGTAGATGATTCTTGATTGTAATCCTAACTCCTTTGCTTTCTGCAATATCATATTCCAAGCCCTCCAGTTCTTTAACGTAGAAGCTGCTAAATCCTGTGTAATCCTGACTGTGATTCCATGATATTTAAATTGGGGTTGTTTTGTGTTTTTTTTTTTTTTTGGCTGCTTGAAATATTTCCTCCTTGACCTGGGAGCTCTGGAATTTGGCTATGATATTCCTGGGAGTTTTCATTTTGGGATCTCTTCCAGGTGGGGATTGGTGGATTATTTCAATTTCTATTTTGCCCTCTGGTTCTAAGATATCAGGACAGTTTTCCTTGCTACTTTCTTGAAATATGATGTCCAAGCTCTTTTTTAAAAAGCATAGCTTTCAGGTAGTCCAATAATTCTTAATTATCTCTCCTGGATCTATTTTCTAGGTCAGTTGTTTTTTCCAGTGAAAAATTTCACATTTTCTTCTTTTTTCTTCTTTTAATTTTGTTGTATTATTTCTTGATGTCTCGTGTAGTCATTATGTTTCACTTGCCCATTCTAATTTTTAAGGAATTATTTTCTTCAGGGAGTTTTTGAACTTCCTTTTCCATTTTCCATTTTTTTTTAAGTGAGGCAGTTGGGGTTAAGTGACTTGCCCAGAGTTACACAGCTAGGAGGTATTATGTGCCTGAGGCCAGATTTGAACTCAAGTCCTCCCGACTCCAGGGCTGGTACTCTATCCACAGCTGCACCTAGCTGCTCCAAGAAATTATTTTCTTCATTGAATTTTTGTATATCTTTTTCTAATTTTTGCATTTCTTTTACCAAATTGTTGACTCTTTTTTCTTGATTCTCTTGCATTATTCTCACTTCTTTTCCCAATTTTTCTTCTCTTTCTCTTATTTGCTTTTTTAAATCCTTTTTAAGTTTTTCTAGAAATTCTTTTTCGAGGTCCCAAGAGCAACTTATATTTTACTTTGAGTCTTCACATGTAGCCATTTTGATGCTGTTGCCCTCTTCTAAGTTTGTGTCTTGATCTTTCTTGTCACCATAGTAACTTTCTATAGTCAAGTTCTTTTTTTTCTTTTTTGCTCACTTTTTCTGCCTATTTTGTGACTTTTTACTTTTATGTAATAGTTTGGGTCTGGCTCACGCATTGTCCCAAGATTTTTGTGCCAAGACTTGGTGCCTTGCTTCTGGCTTTCACTGAGCCTTAAGGCCTAGATTCTGGCTTGTGACTGAAGGTGGAGGGGGCTCCCTGCTGGCTTGTACTGGGTGCAGGGCTTTGCCAGTGGACTGCTTATGGGCTCAGAACCTTGCTGCAGGCCTCATGGGGATATGACCTGCTACTGCTGCTTATTTCCTAGGCTCCCCTTGCACTCCAGCAAGACAGAGCTTTCTTGCTGTGCTTGTAAGCTGCTTCCTGGCTCCTAAATTGGTCTGAGGTGTTTTTCAAGGTGTTTGGAGGGGAATTTGGGAAGGCTCCAAGGAGTTCCTTGGTCACTCTGCCATCTTGGCACCAAAAGTCCCAAAACATTTTTTTAAATTTAACTCTTCTCAGCAATACAATGATTCACCACAATTCCAAAAGACTCATGATGAAAATGCCATCCACATCCAGAGAAAGAAATATAGAGTCTGAATGCAAATCAAAGCATACTTTTTTCACTTTTTTTGTCATGGCTTTCCTCTTTTGTTCTGTTTCTTCTTTCATAACATGACTAATGTGAAACTAGGTTTAACATGATTGTACATATATAACCTATATCAGATTGCTTGCCATCTTGGGAAGGCAGAAGAGGAGGTAGAGAGGGAAAAAAACCTGGAACTCAAAGCCTTATAAAAAATGAATGTTGAAAACTATCTTTACATGTAATTTTAAAAAATTAAATACTATTTACAAGTACATATGTATGTATGTTTGTATGTATGTATGTATGTATGTATGTATGTATGTATGTATGTATGTAAAGACTTCTAAGACCCTAGCCTAAGAACTCTTGATCTCATTTAACTAATTCAACTGAAATTTACATCCCCAGGTGTTCCATTCAGCTTTCAATTGGAGGCCTCTGGTAAAGAGGATACCATTATTTCTTAGGACAAGTCATTTTGATTTAGTATAATTCAAATTGTTAAAAAGATTTCCCTAATATCAAGCCTAAATTTGTCTGTCTGTCACTTCCATCTATTGACTTTGTCATATACTCTGGAACCAAGCTAAGCCTAATCTCTCTTCCACATGATAGTTTTTTAAATACTTGAAGACAGACATCATGTCCTTCCTAAGCCTTTTCTATGCAAGGCTAAATATTCCCAGTTACTTTGACTCTTGATTATTTAAGGGGCTTCTGAAAGGATTTGCTTACTTCAATTCTTGATTATTTGTGGGTTGATTATCCCATAAGTCATGGTGCCAAAATCTAGGACTCTGGCCTAGGCACCCCTTTTGGGCAGAGGCCATCTGAACCTATTACCTTATTTGCATTTGCATCTGAGAGGACAGCTTGAGTCACACAAATGGTCAGCTCCCATGGCATTGACCATTTAGCCTGAATCTCTGCTCTCATAACTGTCTGCACCTTCTAGCCCACTAGATTTCATATGCTAAAGAAACCTTAAACTCAAACTATCATTTAATATATAGAAATCTATATTTTATGTATATGTATATATGTGTATATATATGTGTGTATATATATATATGTATATGAATATGCATACATATGTTTGTAGATATGAGTGGGTGTGGATGTCTGACTTCCATTTTGGGGACTACTATTTCTCTTCTGGACATTTGTTTCCTAAGCACATGACAGCCATGTCCTATGTAGGATGTAACAGAAGAGTAGCTTAAACAGAGCAGTGATGCAAGCCTAGTCAACACCTAGGCAACATAGACAGAAACACACTTACCTCAAGAATACAAATGTCACAACTCTCCTCATGCCATTCTCAAGGAAAGGAAAAGAGGCAGCACACCCAGAGCCCAGCTGGCCTCAACCTATACTTTCCCCATATACTCATTACTTGCTTGTGCTCATTTGTTTAAGATGAACCTAATTTATTCCCTCGGCTTAACTCCTTAATATCCTGTAAGGCCATGGTAAAAGTGCTGGTGAAATTCACTATTTTCCCCAGTAGGACTGAGAAGCAAGAAGGATTTCCTAAGGTTGTTATTCAGTCATTTTAGTCATGTTCAACTGTTTGTGACCCCATTTGGGTTTTTTTTTGGCAAAAGTACTGAAGTGGTTTGCCCTTTCCTTCTCCATGCCATTTTACAGATGAGGAAACTAAAGCAAACAGGGTTAATTGACTTGCCCAGGGTCACAGAGCTAGTAAGTGTCTGAGGTCAAATTTAAACTTGGATCTTCCTGATTTCAGGCCCTGTGCTTTATCCACTGTGCCATCTAGCTGTGCCTAATAATATTCCTGGAATTCAGCATGCATAATCTCAGGTTCTGTGCCCCAGATCCCAGCTATGCTTTTCTCTGATGTAGTCCATGGATTCTTTCTCTGCTCTCCTATTGTCTCTTTTTTGACCATTTCATATCCTGTAACACTGCTATGAAATGGAAGCCAGGAAAAGGTAGGATGAAATTGTTTTATCACTCACAGCTCTACCAACCCCACTAGCACTATCAATCAAATGAGAAATATCTTGATATGTACCCTGCAGAGGACCTTGAATGAAAAAAACATCTCTGTCTCAAATAATAAGAATTGTGCCCTCTCAGTAAAAGCACTGACCTACATTGGCACACTAGGACTCCATAGATAATTTATGTTGAATTATGTGGACACTGTTGTAGCAGGGTCATTAGCCGGGGAAAAAAAAAACCTACTAAGGTGATAGCATAATGCACAGGTCAGCACTACCAGATGGAATGGAATGACTTGTATTAGACATAACAGGAATGAAAGGCATTATATATTAATTAAAATATAGACAATCATTTGGGAAGTATTATAATTGTTGAGAATAAGAATTAATGTTGGCTATTACAAAGTTGCATTTAGAATTGATTATAGATTATGTGGAAAAATATGAGAATACTAAATGGACACCAGAAGGAGATGAAGCTAGTAATACTATGTAATCCTATAAGCAATAGAAGAAAAAGGGATTATATTTGTGTGTGTGTGTGTGTGTGTGTGTGTGTGTGTGTGTGTGTGTGTGCTGGCATGTGAGTGGAGTCAGGAATGAAATGAGAGAGTAAAAAAGTGTTTGGGTCCTGTTAGTGGTTAGTTAGTTGGTTCCTGTTAGTACAGTAGTGGTTACTATTGTAAGAGGAGGACCTTAAGACCTGTTTATTTTCATTAGTATGTATACTATGAAATGATGATGTTAATGGTGATTTGTGCTTGCATAAGTCATCTCATATATAAAACCCCAGAACAAAAACATCACCTAGACAAACTATTTAGCAATAAAACTGAAATAGAGCCAAGGAAATGCCTGGGAGCCAGGCAATCTGTTTCAATGCTGCACTTGTCATTCATTTCTATGTATGTGAGGCATTATCCAACAATCTTATGGAGGGAAAAAAAATTGAGGTTAAAGGTAAGAGCCTTTATTGGCCTCTTAAGGACCAGAAATACTTAGGAAAAGATATATTTTGTCTACATCTGAAAATAAAGTGTATAAGGCTTAATGAATCAGTGGAGAGTAGGGACACTTAGAAAGCTAAAGAATTATAGTAACAGTGCTTTGCATATAATATTCAAATGGATCTATGATCACATCAATCTGGATGTTTCCTCCAGTGATGAAGGTCACAACTCAACCATGTTGACCCTTCCAGGATGATTTGTGTCCATGTCCTCCCATTAAATTTTCCTTGGGTTTGCCCAAAGCACTAGATGCCTCCCTCACTTCCCACTGACATCCTCAATAAATGTACTCAGGCTGTCCACCTGTTAGCTGTCATTCTCAATATGTGATCAGCTCATATTTTTTTTCATATAGTTCCCTAATTATATATTTTACTCTAGTTCTTCAAAACTCTTCTTTTGTAATGTGTTTTAGCCTGCTCACATCTACCATTGCTCTCTATATGACACTCATTTTTAATTCTTTGGAGACTATAATATCCCATGACTCTCAACCATTCAACTATTGTATTAAAAAGATAGGCCTTTTCTGCCCCCTTCTATCTATGAAATTTGTATTGGTCTTCTCACTTTGGAAATTCACTCCACCTTCATTGTACATTCCTTTAATTGGTTAGTTTCTGACAGAACCTCCATTTTAAAGAATGTGCCCAGGCCTGCCATATTTCATTCCTCTTCTTTCTCTCTTTGCTATCCAGACTTTTTTTTTCTTTCTTCACCATACCCCCATTTGGTCCACTCCCAGACTTCTCATCCAATTTCCTTTCCTGTACTGTCTTCCTCAATTATAATGTAAGGTCCTTGAGGGCAAGGACTATCTTTCTTTTTGCTTGTATTTGTGCTCTCATCACTAAGCACAGTGGTTGGCATGTAGTAAATGATTAATAAATGCTTATTGACTTCACTTGACTATAGTAAGCACTCAATAAAAATTTTTGAATGGATGAATTAATAATGTCAGCTCAGTGACATCCATATTTCTTCTTAAGAAATATGAGGAAGTAGGAAACCTTCCACCCCTCAAAAAGAATGCTCCTTGGCTAGGATGTTTTGCCTAGAATCTTTCTCCTCCTCCTAATTTGTTGTTCTTCTTTTGACCATTTCCTATTCCATAATGTCACTAGGAAATCTGCAACCACCAGAGAGTGCTGCCTTAGGGCTCTCCTTACTTTCTCGGCCACATAGCTCTCCCTCCTATGCTACCTACCACTCATTGCTGATCCAGCTTTCTTAAGCAGCTCTTAATTAAAAGCTTTTTTCAATCTTGCTAAACAGTTTCCTTAAAACTCTGTTTTTAAAGTTTTCACTGTATCCTTTAACACCTTAGTGTCCTTACAAAGCTTTCAAACTTATAACATAAGTTCTATCCTCTCCACTATAGTATCTTCTTATCCTACATCCCTAGACCTTTATCTCCTTGCTGTCATCTTTTCTTAGTACCAATATGAGTGTAACCATTAGTTGATCTAAAACTTAATTAATTTCAATTATGACAGCCTTAGCTAGACTTCTTTCAACCCATTTATTCATTCAACAAACTTTTTTTAAAAAACATATTCTATTAAACAAAGAAATAGTCTCTAATCTGCATGTGATTGTTTTTGAGAAAGTTGTTCTCTACTTTTTGGGAGTGACAATCTCATTTTGAAATGCCATCACAAACCTTTCTGTTTATACAAATAATCCACATGATTTGGTTATTTGTTCAACATTTCTTTGCTAACATTTTACCAAATGAGAACGTGCAGATGTGGCCCAAGGAAAGACTTTTAACTTCACTTTTGGATCATAACCATTTCATAGGCCCCATCTGGAGTTAAACCACTTTAGGTAACACTCAACAAATCAAATGGTGTATATGTATTATTCACCTTTATTATTGCTCAGTAAAATGATATCTGATGGTTCCGAAAGTATTTTAGGTAGGTTTTTCACCTGTCACGTGATTTAAGAATGTCTATCAATTTTCTTCTTAATTTTTAGCAATGGAGTATTAATTTTTATATAGTTATGTTGCTATGATGAGTCCTCTATTTTTGTTAGTATTGTATGGAATTTTGTGAAAACTCTTTGTAAATCTGTTATGTTCCATTGAATAGTTTCAAAAGCATACATTAAGACTGCTACCACTGAATAGTTCCAAAAGAATAATTAAGACTATGATTGTATAGGTGTTAATTACTTCAAATAAATTCTTCCCATTAAGCTTTGATTTCAGAATGCAGTCTCTTTACATGTTGAGCCATAGCATTATCCTTGATAGTTTATATTCAGTGTATCTGTTGGTTTAATTTTATCTTCAGCTTCAAGTGCAAAGCCACTAATCTCCATATTCCTTGGAGTATATTAAGAATTTTGTGTTTATCAGTTCCATATGATGATTTGACATCATTGGAGAAATGTCACAAGATGAAGGAGATATTTGATATGCTTATTAATTGAGTCATGTTGCTTGATTTTATCTATGTATATCAAGTGATTAGTAAGATTGTTTTGGTTCTACTCTTTTAATAAGATGTTTTGGTTCAGCTTCTTCTAATTTGGGAGCCATACTTATAGCAGACTCATCCCAGACTTTTCATCCAGAAGGGCACTGAGCCCAGCCCTAGCATAAAATATGAAGTCAGAAAGTCATCTGGAATATGTACAAACAAAAGAAGAATCACTATAAAAAACTGTTATGGTGACAGTGATGCTCAAGACACAAACTCTCAAAGAAAAATAGCTCAAAAACAAAATTAACAAGAAATGTTGGACCACATGAAGCAAAAGTTTAAAAAAAAGTTAAAATATTTTAATGAAATAATTAAAAGCATTAGAGGAAAAATTTCAGAAAGAAATGAGAGCTATAAGAAAAATAATTGGAAAAGAAATTGATAGGGGGCAGCTAGGTGGTACAGTGGATAGAGTACCGGCCCTGGAGTCAGGAGGACCTGAGTTCAACTCTGGCCTCAGACATTTCACACTTACTAGCTGTGTGACCCTGGGCAAGTCACTTAACCCCATTGCTTAGCAAAACAAACCCCTCCCCCCAAAAAAGGAAAGAAATTGACACCTTGACACAAGTGGTACAAAATCTCCCCAACTAACAAATTCCCTGAAAATTAGAGTGGACTAGTTAGAAGCTGTCTGCTCCATAAGACAACAGGCAATATTAAAACAAAGTTAAAAGTCACATAAGTAGAAGAAAGTATAACACATCTCATAGCAAAACAACTGACCTAGAAAACAGGGAAGAGATAATTTAACAGCCATTGGACTACTTGAGAGTCATCATTAAAAAGAAAAGAGAAGAGCTGAGACATCATATTTCAAGAAAACATAAAAGAAAACTACCTAGATTTCTTAGAACTTGCAGGCAAAATGGAAATGGAAAGAGTCTACTGAACTCCTCCTGAAAGAACCCCAAAATGAAAGCCCCAGGAACATCATAACCAAAATCCAGAGATTAAAGAAAAAACACTACAAGCAGACAGAAAGAAAGAATTCAAGTATTAAGAAGCCATAGTCAGGATCACAGATGATTTAGCAGCAACCCTAAAAGGAATAAGGAACTTGGAATATGATATTTCAGAATGCAAAAAAACAAAAACAAAAACAACTAGGCTTACAATGAAGAATAGCTCACAGAAAAACTAAATATAATCCTAGAGGGAGAAAAATGTGCTTATAATGAAATAGATGATTTCTAAGCATTGCTGATGAAAAGACTAGAGTTCAAGTAGAAACTTTGAAGGGCAAACACAAGCGTTAAGGTAAACATGGATAAATAATCAAAAGGCACTAATGGGGATAAACTGCTTATATTCTTATATAAGTAGTTGATACATACGACTCCTCTGAACCCTGTCATCATAAAAAAAAATGAGATAAGATTTGTAAAGCTCTTTATAAATGTTTAAGTCCTATTTACATAGGATACGCTAGCTATTATTAGCAGCAGCAGCAGCAGCAGCTTCACCGGGGTCAAAGGGAAACTAATTAGATAGAAGGCCTGTGAGAGTTCTGTTCTTGATTATTTTAAAAGAAAAAGAATGGAAAGGGAGGGGGAGAGTAATACTATAAGGAGGAAAAGGTAGAGGAAGTTTAGAGGAATTATATCACATAACTGGGATGTGTAAATAGAAGTCTATGTAAATAAGGAGGAAGGAGTAGGGGGAGTGGTTGACACTTGAACCTCATTCTCATCTTGAGTTGGTCAAAGGAAGGAAGAATACAGTTGGGTACAGAAATAAATTTCACTCATCAGGAAGATAGGAGGGAAAGGGGAAAAGGGAGAAGATGGATTAAAGGGAGGCTAGATCAAAGTAGGGATTAGTCCTAACTAGATAAAATTCTGAATAAGGATGTAAAAAATATGTAGAGCTTTTTTTGTGGTGTCCAGGAATTGGAAACTGAGGAGTTGTCCATGAATTAAGGGATGGCTGAAACAATTATGGTATATTAACTTGATGAAATACTATCATGCTTTTAGAAATGATGAACAGGATGGTTTCAGCGAAACCTGGGCAGACTTGTATGAACAGATGCTCAGAGAAATGAGCAAAATGAGGAGGAAATTTATATGATAATAACAATATTATAAAGAAAAACAATTTCAAAAAAATTAGGAATTCTAATCAGTTTAATCATTGCAGTTGACTAATGATGAAATATGTTACCCACCTCCTGATACAGAAAGATTCAGAGTACAGAATGAAGCATACCTTTTGTTTTTTGAACATGGCCAATGTGGAAATACGTTTTGTTAACTATACTTATTTATAACAAAGGTTTTGCTTTTCTTTCTTAATTGGGGTAGAGAGAAGGCAGGACGTGATAGGAGAGAAGGCAGAGTTTGCTGATTGAAAATTTAATTAAATTTTTTAAAAGTTAATTCTTCAATGTGGGAGGAGGCCAAAGCACTTTTGGAACCCAGTCCCAGAGGATCTTCCATCAAAAGGAAGGAGTCCGAAATTGAGCGATAAGAGAGTATAAAGAAAAACAACCCAAACTGCCAAACATCTCAGGAGAAAGAAAACAGCTAAAACTATAAAGCACAAAAGGTAAATAAACATGGACAATATGAAAATAGAAGGGAAGATGCTCAACAAGACAGCTAAACAAGTCCCAACATCTCTAAATAAATATGGCAAGGCAAAGGCAAACGAATCAACATCTGATGAGGCAGAGAAATATGTAGATTCTTAAGACAGCATAGAACCACAGCAGGATGCTCCTGAAAGGTTCAAGAGAGAGAAAAAAAAAAGTGAAAGCAGAATTTAACACTTGCAATGCAGAAATAGTTGGAGATAGACAACCTTGTATGAACAGCGGAATCTCTCTAAATAAATAAAAGAGAAAACAATTGGTTACAAATATAAGGAAATGGAGGATAACCTAAAAGAAGCAAAAGCAATCAGGACAGCTTTGAAAGCTACAAGTTGAACTTATTACATACTTGAAAAGTAGAATCCTTTTTTCTATTTTGCTGTTTATAGAAATATCCATTTTATTTGGTGTTTGTTAAATTCAGAATTTTTTTAAAAAGAGAAGAAAAATGCCTTAAGGTTTGGTGATTGGTGATGTTTGAGAGAGCAGCTTCAGGAGATTGGTGAAGACAGAAGTAGTTGAGAGGATAGGTAGTGAGGAAGCTGAGGCATCAAGTATAGACATTTAACAGTAAAGGGAAGATCTTTGGTATTAGTTAGCAATCAGTACTGATCCTTCATTTCTCTTCCGAGAACATTATCTCATTCTGACTCTCACTACAATCCTGTGATAATTATTCCCATTTTATGGAAGAAAAAATTAAGTGGTTAAGTGGCTTGTCTAGAATAATACAACTAATAAATGTCTGAGGTGGGATTTGAACCCAGTTCTTCTAGATTCCAAGCTTGTCCATTCCACTGTGCCACACTGAATCTAATTGCTGAGCAGTACTCTAAACAGACATAAGCCTCTCATTGGTAGCAAAATGTGTGTATCTGAATCCAAAGGTATTCATTCCAGCTCCATAGGGAGAGCTTTGTGGCACTCATAATTTCATCAACACTCCATTACCACTCTCCCTCCCCCCCAAATCTTACTTACTAAATTGCCACAGTGCCTGAAATTTTTGCATTAAAGTTCATTCATTTCTTTGGGTCAAGGTACTTCCTCAGGAGACCTGTTGAAATGCAATTAAATATCCCTGGAAAGGTAGCTCATTAAGCCATAATTAACACCTCCATGCAGATTAGTTCATCCTATGATGGCTAGTTTGTTTATTGGAATGGAATGGAACAGATCTGAATTTAATTAGATAAAACTGAATTGAGTTGAATTGAATTCAGTGAAATAGAATAGAATAAAATCAGGGCCTATGAAAATGGGTCACAGAACAGATAAGTTTTGAGAGGGAGAAGATGAGTGGATAGCTCTGAACATGGGGCATTACCCACTCAGGAGAGGCCTGTGTGGGCAACAGTAAAGTGAGGAAGTCTGGGAAGACAGAGAAGGCAGCACAAGGACTCTGGATGCCTGAAGGATGGTATATCAAAAAAGGAAGAGACACTCAAAGGACAAGTAATCCCCAATCACATGGACGCCCAAAGATGAATTTTATCTGCATTATGTTTGCCTAGGGAAAACTTTGATATTCTCTATTGGAAAAACCAAAGTAAGTTAGATTTCAGATCTTCTTTGTACACTCATTCAATCAGTCAACAAACATCTATTAAGTGTTTACTGTGACACATATTATGTGTGGGAAACAAAAGAAAGGGGTCAAAATAGTCCCTGCTCTTAAGGAGCACATGGTCTCATGGAGGAAACAACTGTTTACAGGCAACTAAGTACAAACAAGATGTATACAAGTTAAATTGGAGATAATCTCAGGGGGAAGACACAGATTCCTTTTACCAGCAGATTATTTTTTGGAAATACATGAAATATCAGCCTGTTGTAACTTTATTCAAAGTCATTCACTACTAATAAAACTAATAAATAAAAGGGCTTCTGGAAATCTGAAAAGAAGCAATTTTACAAACACTGTGAGCCAAGAAAAACAGAAGCTTAGGGAAAGTTTTTTATCGCATAGTTCCCAAAATAAAAAAGTACAAATAAAGCTCCATAATCTGTGTGAAAGAATTGTCTTGAAATTTCTCATATATAACAAATCCCTGTATGCTGAAGAAGAGCTTTGCAAATGTAGCACTCTTTCTTGGCATACCAAACAGCCCTTATAGGTTGCATAATGAGTCCTCAGGTACAGTAACTACTCCAAGATTCAAGGTGTTCTGTGGATCCAAACTCCTAAAATTAACACTTGAGAGCTTTACCTGTAATAGTGAGCTAGTAAACACAATTAGCTCAAAACAAAGACATTTTAGGATAGAATAGTAAGAAAAGTAGTAACAAAATGTTTCTCTCATAAACCTGGGGCATAGTCTCACAGAAATATACAGAGCATCAGTAGGAAGAGTAGACATATACAGAGGAACACACTTAGGGACATATGTGGCCAAGGTAATGATGCATTGGTCTGGCACTGAAGCCACTTTTCTCTTCATGTGGTCTCCTAATGCTGCTCTCCTGGGCACAATGTCTGCTATTCAGGTCTTTCAGCCGAGGTCCCTGGGCCTGCTCTGTTCCATTGTCTGACTCCTTACTTTGAGGGCTATTTCTTTCTTAAATCCATAGCTAGCCCTCTCCTCTTCTTAATGCTGTCTTCTGCTCCAACTCTTTTTCTCTCTTCCGTACTGGTACCTCATCTCCAGTTAGGTAAGTGACTCAGATATAAGATATTATGGCCAGTGGAGGGGTGGGGAGGAAGGGAGATGTCCTCCCACTATTGTCCTCTGCTAAAGGCAAAGTGTGAAACTCTCTTAAAAACTAGGTTCTTCCAGGAGATCATTGTAAACAGTAACAGCAATTGTAAAGATGATTAACTGTGAAAAACTTTGCTATACTGATCAAGACAATGATCTAATACAATTATAAAGGGCTCATGATAAAAAATGACATCCACCTCCAGAGAGAGAACTGATAAACTCTGCAAATTGAAGTATAATTTTTCACTTTATTTTTTCTTGTTTTTTTTCAACATAACTAAGATGGAAAAGTTTTGTGTGTTTTCACATGTATAATTGATATCATATTGCTTGCCTTCTCAGTGGGTGGAGGAGAGGCAGGAGGAAGAGAGAGAATCTGAAACTCAAAAAATTTTTAATGAATGTCTAAAATAAATGAATGAATGAATAAAGGATTGGATTCTTCCTCCATAGTTGCCTCTCACTAATTTAGAATGGGTCAATTTTCCTCAAAAACAGTAAGGTTGTGGAATTTTTAGTGGCTCCTCCTTTGAATCTGAGGGAATTTCAAATCAATTATAAGAAGCCTGCAAATGAAATAAAAACCACATGGCAAAGCAGAGAGAGACAGAGAGAGAGACATACACACACACACACCCAGAAAGAGAGAGAGAGAGAGAGAGAGACAGAGAGAGGGAGAGAAAGAGCAAGAGTTCAAATCAATAAACAGAAAAAAACACCCGTAGAAATATGGAACCAGAAGAAACCTTAAATGACACCTAGTTAAATTCCACCCCAACTCCTATTCTTACATAAATGTGATGAATGCATGTATATTCTTTATGGCATTCCTAATAAACAGTTGTCCAACCTCTGCTTAAGTTCCTCAAATCAGAGGAATTCCATTACCTCATAAAGCTGCTCATTCCATTTTCAAGCAATTGTACATAAGGAAAAATAACAACTCCCATTTATGTCATATTTTACAAAGTGTTTTCCTACTCTGTGAGGTAAGTGGTACAAGTTCCCCTCTCCCCCAAACATGTGATTTCATTAGAGTAGACAGCTTCTGATGAGGAAAGTGTCTCTACCAATGCGAATGAGAAAGTATTCTGCTATTTATAGTCTTCAAGATTTCCTTTGGAGCTACTGGAATGTTAATTGACTTGTGGAAGGTTACACAGCCATTATGTTTCAAAGGCAGGATTGAATCTTGAATACAGATCTTTCTGACTTGAAGTGAGAATATCACCAACATCATTTTAGAATAAGAAAATCAAGATCCTGAGAGATTAAATGATTTGCTTAAGATCAGAGGGTTAATAAGTAGGGAGACCAGGACTTGAACTTGTCTTCTGACTTAAAGTCCTATAATCCTACTACTATATCATGCTGCCTGGCCCTTCCTTATATTGAGTTGAAGTTTGTGCACCATCTCTTCCACACATTGGTCCTAGTTCTGCCCTCAAAAGTTTATAGAATCTACTTCCAGACCTTCAAATATTTGAAAACAGTTATCATGTGTCTCTTAAATCTTATCTTCCCCAAGTGAAATATCTTATTTCTTCGATCATTCCTTACATGAGATTATTTCTGGTTGTACCAACATGATGCTACCATTCCTCTTCCTGTGATCATTTGTCAACGTTCCTCTTAAAATATGCTTTCCAAAATTGAACATATTATTCTTGATAGAGTCTGACCAGCATAGGTACAGAGGGGTTATTATCTCTGTTTTCTGAAGAGTACAATTCTAATAAGGAAGTCTAAGAACACATTCTTTTTTTGGCAACTAGATCATGCTGCTGAATCACATTGAATTCATGGTCAAGACCAAACAGGGCTTGACCAAGCCAACTAAGAATGCAAGAAAGGAAAGAGCCTGAATCTGGAAAGAATTAAGGTTAGAGATAAGAGTACCCAGAAGAAGACATCAAACCCTATAAAAAATATTATGGATCCAGACATGCAAGAGAAACCACAGAAAAACACAACTGAAAGCAGAGTGAGTCTTAGTCACAAAGACAACTAGAGTGAATGGAGGAAATGAAACAAGAAAATTTTCAAATGAAATTATAAGTGAAATAAGAGCTAAAGGAAAGGTTTAGGAGAAAAATACATTATTTTTTTCCCTCCCTCTCCATTGACAAGGCAAGCAATATGACATCAATTATACATGTGAAGTCATGAAAAACATATTTTCATATTAGCCATGTTACAAGAAAGAACACAAAAAAGCAAGAAAAGTAGAAAGTTTTAAAAAGTATGCTTTAATCTGTACTCAGAGTTCATTAGTTCTCTCTCTGTGATGGGGCATGGGCCCTGGAAACCACACTCCCCCAACTTTCCTTGAACTTTCCCACATGGCCAAGTGTCTGGCATTCATCTGAGGCATCAACTCATCCCAACTGGCCTTTCATTGTGGCCTATGCCCAATCTCCCAATTCTCTGTTACCTCTAACCTAGCCCAGCCCTTCATTGTCTGTTACCCCCAGGTTACCCCAGCCACTTCCCACCCTTGATTCCATTTAGACCTCTTCCACATGGGCCAGGTCCCTGCTGTTTGCCTGGGGCATCTGACCCTTCCCAGTCACCCCAGCCTACTGTCCACTCCCATCCAGATCTTCCCACATGTTTTTCCTATAAAAAAGAGTTAGTCTTGTCTGTCAAAGCACGGATTCTTAGAATCTCCCCAATAGCATAGACTCACTAGGAATCTTGCTCACCTCAATTGGTGTTTTAATAAACTTTTCTTTGGCTGAAATAAGGTTTAATTCAAATTCATCTAAGGCAGGACCTACATCACTTGCTCTTGAATTTTGAGGTCCTAGCATCCCTAAACCTCAACATCTGGAACTAGATAGCATTTTTCATCATGGGTCTGATCATCACCACCCTACTCAACAAACTGTAGAGGTTCCTATGATTTCCAGGATCAAATATAGAATCCTCTGAAGCTCAAAACCTTTTGTAACTTGCCACCTCCACCTTTCTAGTCATCTAACACCTTACCACCTACTCCTATCCACACATAGATAAAACACACACACCTCTATACTGAAATCTAGTAACAATGGCCTCCTTGCTGTTCCTCCCACAAGACATTCCATCTCCTAACTCCAGGCATTTTCCCTGGCTGTCCCTCATTCACATAATGCTCTCACTCCTCATCATTGCCTTTTGTCTTTCTTGGTTTCCTTAAAGTCCTAGCTAAATTCTATCTTCTCTAAGAAGCCTTTCCTGATCCCCTCAATTCTAGTGCCTTCCCTTTGCTGATTATTTCTAATTCACCCTGTATATAGTTTGTACATGGCTGTGCATGTTGTCTCTTCCATTAGAGTGTGAGGTCTCTGAGGGCAGGTAGTGTCTTTCACCTTTCTTTGTATCCGCAAGTGATTAACACAGTACCTAGCACCTAGTAGGAACTTAATAAATATGTACTGACCTACTAGTATGTCCTAGAGCTTCGTCATTGTTTGGAACCAACTGATTTATTTAAGATATTAAGATACCACAGGCAGTGATCAGGGCTTTAATACCTGAAGATCCTGACCATCTATCCAGCCTATGCAGAAGGCTATAACAGGATAGAAGTAAGCTGTGAGAGAAAAAAATCATGAGAGCACTGGTTCCTCCAACTTGGAGGCAAAACCAGACAAACTTTATTTGGATGACTATAGCACTTGAAGAATGGAAGTATCAACTGCAGTGGAAGATAAAAAATCTCCACAAGATTGGGATAGTTCACTGTTCTCTTTACAAGATTGAGATACCCAATCAGCAGCTCATAAAATATACTTTACTGACCCCTGATCTTTGCTACAGTAGACTTGTAAGATTTCCTTATCTGTAATGAATTGCCTTTGTGACAGCTCTTGAATACCTCCTTTCTATTCTCTGACACTGCCACCACTCTAATGCAGGCCCTCATCACCTCACCCCTGGATTATTGCAATAGCCTGCTGGTGGGTCTGCCTGCCTCAAGTCCCTCCCCACCATTCAGCCACTAAAGTAATTTTCCTAAAATGTAGGTCTGATTATCTCACTGCCTTACTCAATAAACTCCAAATGTTTACTATTGCCTCCAGGAGCAAATACAATCTGGCATTCAAAGTCCTCCATTGCCTCCTTCTTCCTTTATAGTTTTCTTTCATCTTTCTAACATGTACTCTTTGATCCAGTGACCTTGGCCTCCTGGCTGTTTCACAAACAAGACACTCCATCTCTCAGCTTCAGGCATTTTCTCTGGCTGTCCCTCATACCTGGAAAGCTCTTCCTCCTCTCTTCCAACTTCTGACCTTCCTGGCTTCCTTTAAGTGACAACTAAAATTCTACCTTCTCCAGGAAATCTTCCTCAACTCCTCTTAATTTCAGTGCTTTCCCTCATTAATTCTTTCCTATTTATCTTATTTATAACTTGCTTTATACATATTTGTTTGCATGTTGTCTCTCCCATTAAATTGTAAATTCCTTGAGGGCAGGGGATTTTTTTTTGCCTCTTTTTGCATCCCCAGCACTTAGCACAATACCTGGCACATAATATTGATTGATTGATTGATTGATTGTCCTCTACAGTATTAGGGAAAGAAGGCATGAGGGATCATTTAGAAGGAAAAATAATTAGTTCTGTTATAGACATAATGAGTTTAAGATTTCTACTGAATATCCAATTTGAGATATCTGAAAGGCATTTAGAAACTGGAGATTGAGGTTGGAGGTCAGTAGATAGATTGGGACAGGAAAGGTAGATTTGAGAATCATCAGCATAGACATGGTAATTAAATCCATGGGAACTGTTGAGATCACCAAATGAAGTAGTATAGAGGGAGAATAGAAGAGGACCCAGGGCAGAACCTGGAGGGACACCAACAATTAGAGAGAGTGGTCTGGAGGAGGATCCAGCAAAGGAGACTGAAGAGTGGTCAGATAGGTAGGAGAGATCCAAGAGAAAGAGTGGGGTACTGAAAATCTAGAGAAGAAAATACCAAGGAGGGAAGAGTGATCAACAATGTCAAAGGCTGCAAGATGTCAAGGAAAATAAAGCTTGAGAAAAGGCTACTGGATTTGGCAACTAAGATCACTAGTAACTTTGGAGAGAGCAATTTTGGTGAAATGGTAAGGTCAGACACCAGATTATAAGGGTTTAAGAAAAGAGTGAGAAGAGAGAAAGTAGAAACATCTGTTGTAGATGCCCTTTTCAAGGAGTTTAGCTAATAAAAGGCGGAAGAGATATGGTATGATAGCAGGAATGGAAAGATCAAGTGACAGTTTTATTAGGATACAAGAAATATGAACATATTTGTAGACAGCAGGTAATGAACCAGCAGACAGGGAGAGATTAAAAATAAGTAAAAGAGTAGGGATGACAGAGGGTGCAATCTGTTGGAAGAGATGAGATGGAATGGGATTGCTTAAACAAGTAGAAGGGTTAGCTTTGTTAAGGAGTAAAGCTACTTCATCATATGAAACAGGGCTGAAGGAAGAGATAGTGGCAGAAAGCGTCTGAGTGATAGATGAGTAAGAGGGAAAAGGCGTTCATGTCAAATGGCCTCAATTTTTTTCTGTAAAATATCAGGCAAAGTTCTCAGTTGAGAGAGTGAGGGGAGGTAGAACCATGGGAGGCTTAAGGAAGAACTGCTATGGAGAGGGGGATAATGAGTTGATAAAGGAGATATAGTAGGATTGCCTAGAGGCAGTAAGGACCTAGTTGAGGTTATGTAACATAAATTTGTAGTGGATCCAGTTAGAAATGCTACATGATTTTCTCCACCTTTGTTCAGTGGCATGTGTTCAGTGGCATATAGGAGCAAAGGCAATAAACGGTGGGAGTGATCCAAGGCTTGAGGCTTGACCAGGTGTAATCAATGATAAAGACGCTAGGCATTGAAAAGAGGTGGATAATGTAGAGCTGACTTGATTCACCAAGGAGTCAAGATGAGGAGAAGAGAAGAGGATGGCGAGTACAGGGGATATCACCTAGGACATAATTGAGGAGTCAAAAGATTGGAGGTCATAGTGTGGATGAAGAGTAGGGTTATATAGGGGAAGGCAGAGGGAGAGGTGAAAAGCCAATAGATTATTGTCAGATAAGATGATTTCAGAATTCTTGAACATAGAGGAGGTGGGTGATGTTTGTGAGTGATGGCAAGATCAAGGGTATGACCATCTTTGTGAGTGACTGAGGCATGGTGGAAATGAGTCAGCTGAGAAACCGAGTGGTGGGGGTATTTGAAGGAGAATCAATATGTATATGGAAATGCCCTAGTATAAGGGCAGGAGTTGGAAAGGAGAGAAAAATTGTAAACCAGGTATCAAACTCATTGAGGAAGGAAGCTAATAATAGAATCAACAGGATTAGCTAGATTAACCTAATCTGTAAGTATGGTTACATTCATCTTCGATGCCTTATCAGATTTTCAAGTAACCGGGCATTTTACATCTCACCTTGACTGGGCACTGTCCAATCAAAAAGCCAAACTTACTTTTTTCTCCAGGGTTTGCTTTTTCTGACACAAAACTTCCCTTGTCAGCCCACTATCTGCCATTGTGGTGACTGAAACCATTTCCTGGATGATGCTGTAGCATTCATGAATCTCCAGACCTCTCAAACTCACAAGGTCACCTATTCAAGAGAAAAAAAGCACAAAAGCACCAGGGATTGTTAGGGACCTAGGAGCAAATTTTTCCCTATTGTGGTCTCAGAACTAAGTGCCACATGGACATGATAATCATGCCGGAGTAGAGAAAGATCACGTCCTTCCTTTCTTTTCCCTGGAGTTATATTTTGCCATCTGGAGTGTTGTAGCAAGAAAGCAAAGCTGGGAGCTCTTTCTTACTTAACAGATGCACCCCCACACACACCCCACTGTTGTCTTGGAGCAAAGGGAAAACCAAGCGATTCTTCAGGGTTCATCATTCTACAGCACCAAGTCCTTTCAATTCTGGGCCAGTACATGACCAGAAGCACTCAGGAAGTTCATTATTCCCCAAAGCCCAAGCAATAAGTCACTCTGTCCTTGGAATCTTTGAAGGGAGCTCCGGGCATACGCCACCTAGGATGACCCCCTTAGGCTCATTCATCCTGACTACATCTTTTAAAGTTCATGTTCCTATGTTACGCAAAGCTGCTATTAAACTATATTGTATCAGAATTTGTGTCTAAATCTGTGATTGTATATTTCAAAATTGAGAGGGGAAATTAAACCAAAGGGAAATGTTTCCCCAGGTTGACCTGGGTTGGAGATTGATGATTAATTGAGTGCCTTTCCTTCTGTAAAATATCTTAAAAACTGATATCTCAGTGACCTCAAAATTGTGTCAGCTCCAACACCAAATTCCTTTGGGTATATTTGGTTTGGTCTCTTTGTAATCCTTGATTCTATTTTATTTTACTAAAAAAAAATTGAGGCCATTCACCAAAAGATCTCCTTTCACCTCTTCCTCATATCATATCACTCAGATACCTGTCTTCTTGCACTACCTACACCTTTACCTGCCTCAAAATAAGAAGTGACCTTTCTCTTTGTCAAGGTAAACCCCTCTATATGAGCACATGATCCCATTCCATCCCTTTCTCTCCAGTACTTTGCTTCATCTGCCATCCCCGTTCTCTCATCCTCTAAAAACCCCAACTTGATCCATCTATCCCTATTTCTAAGTCTCCATTGATGGATCTTCATTTCAGGGCTCTGTCCTGGGCACATTGTCTTCTTATTTTATTTCATTTGGTGATCTCAGCAACACCCACAGATTCAATTATCATCTTGCTGATGATGATTCTTAAATACTTATCTAGTCCTAATCTCTCTTCTAAATTTCAGATTCACATCTCCTGTGGCCTATGGATATATCAAATTTGTTGTCCTGTAGGCATCTTAAGCTCAATATAATAAAAAATTGAATTCATCATCTTCACACACACACACACATACACACACACACACACACACTCACTCACTCACATTTCCTTCTTTTAAAATTCCCTACTATTGTCAAAGGAAACATCATTCTTCCAGTCACTTAGGATCACAACATAGGTGTCATCCTGAACTCCTAATCTCTCTAATCATATATCCAATTTATTGCCAAATCCTTATTGATTTTACCTTTGTATCATATCTCATATTGTCACCCTTCTCTCCTTTGACATTGCCACTATTCTGGTACAGGTCTTTATCACCTAAATCCTGAATCATTGCAATAATCTACTGGTTGGTTTCCCTGTCTTGTCTCTCTTCACTCTAGTCCATTCTCCACCCAGCTATCAAATTGATCTTCCTAAAGCATAGGTCTAACCATGTCACCCCACACCCCTGCCAATCAATAAACTTCAGAGGCTCCCTATTACCTCCCAGGATTGAATTTAAAAACCTCTAGCTTTGAAAGTCTTTCATAAGATAGCACCTTCCTCTATTTTCAGTCTTCTTTTACCTTCATTGCCTTTACATTCCCTGTAATCGATCCAGCTACATTTGCCCCCTTGTGGTTCCTCACACTCAACATTTCATCTCCTGACAGTATTTTCACTGACTGTCTGCTATACACATAATACTCCCCCTCCTCATTTCTGCCTCTGGGCTTTCTTGATGTCCTTCAGGTCCCAACTAAAATCCCATATTCCATAAGAAACCTTTTCTGTACACCTTAATGCTTTTCCTCTGAGATTGGCTCCAATTAATCCTGTTTATACCTTTCTATATATTTGTTTGTATGTTGTCTTCCCTACAAGACCCTGAGTTCCTTGAAAATGGTTGTTGGTTTGGGTGTTTGTTTGTTTTTTATTTTGTTTTTTGCTTTTCTTTGTATCCCCAGTGCTTACCATAGTATTCAGCACATAGCAGTTGCCTAATAAATGTTTGTTGACTTGACTTTAGAAAAAGAGATTGTCTCTTTTCTGTAACTCATGGCTCAAAGATCCATTTGCATAAGGCTTTCCTCATTAGTGAAGACTGATTGCTTGGTATCCTGCAACTATGTTTGGGTGGAGAGCTTGGTACAAGAGAGAACCTGGTCTTCTGGCATAAGGCTCCAATCTTTCTTCGGGTTCCTGAAAAAGGAATACTCTGGGAAGCAACCAACATACAGAGGAGCCAGCAATTTCTATCATATTTCTATCCTTCACTTTCTATGCTAAAGACTTCAGGGAATTCACTATTTCTCATACCTAGCCCCTTCTGGCTCTCATATATGTCGACTTATTTTGAAGAATCTTACTGGATTCTTTTTAGAATTTATCTTCCTCTTCCTCCTCTATAATTGATGTTGCTATACAGATTGCAACTATTTTCATGAGGCAAGATGACTAGGTTCCCATGAAATGATGTTTCTTCTTTCCTTAAAATATAAGATAAATCCAGCTCCATCAACTTATTTATTTTCCTCTCCAAGAAAAAATTTGTGAACTGTCCTTCCATGTAACTGTAATTTCCCTTATCTTCTGATTTCATTTATAATAAGAATGTCATTATTTAATTCCTGTTTTGTGTTAACTCATCATTCTTTGGACAAAGGACTAATATTTAGAGTGTCAACAGTTGAGTTAATTTATGGACAGCCTAAAAGTATTATGATTCTTAGTGACCTCTTTACTCTTCTCCTGCCCCTTTGCCACTACTGCAAAAACAAAAGGAGACTACATAGGACTGGTAGCTATTTTGTATTTTTTTCCTTGTTCTACATATTTTCATGGACAAATAATTCATCTTCTGGTGCCACACCCTGTCCTCTGACACATTACCAAGAACATACTCAAAGCTTTTATAACAAAGTAGAACCTCTGAAAGCTTGCAATTTGCTGGTACGGCTTTTGAGAACTCAGGGTCACTTTCATACTATAAAGAGGCATCAGAATAAGTCTTTTGGGAGGAAGCTTCTACTGTTCTTGCTATTGAATTAGGGCCAGGACTAAGACCCACAGTTATATATCCACATAATGTATCATCTACCCTGCCTCTTGTTCACAGAGACATCATAGTCAAATACTTTTCTGGAATGTAGTTATATTGTGTTTATAAAATTTTCCTAGTTTACAAAAATTCTCTGATCTACCAGTCCAGTAACTGTGCTTTGTTTTATTTTGGTATGGACTTATGTAATTTAATTGGCATGAGGAAGTCCCAGGGTGAAACCTCTTTACCAATATAGAATGACTAATTTGTAACTTGTTAAGTTAACCGTACGAGTGCCTAGGGCATTGAGAAATTAATCACAAAGCCAGTGTGTATCAAAGGCAAGAATGAACCTAGGTCTACATGACTCCAAGACTATATCATGCTGCCTCTGAGAAAGCATGTTTAAAAAAAAAATCTTATTATGGTATGACTTGGTTTTAGTGGGTTCATGCTAGTGTCTAGTGAGCATCACTTTGCTTTCTAAATATTCACAAGCAATTTATTTAATAATTAATTCTCTAGATTTTGTCACTTGATTTCCACCATTTTAGAAAATGAGACCATGTGCATTTTTCTAGTCTTTTAAATCATCTCACATTTTTCACTATTTTATATGTCCAATCATGAACCTCTTCTTGGTTAATATCGAACTTCTAGTTGTGTTCCTAAAAGTTTCATCTGGAAGAAACAGAGGCTAATAGAGGAGGGAAGGGAGGAGAGAAAGAGAGAGGGAGGCAGTAAAGATAATATGAAAAGAGAATCAACAGCTTAGTTTTTAAAAAGGCACCAAAATGCTAAAGAAAATAACTCTTTAAAAGTCAGAATTGGCCCAAATAGTAAAAAAAAAAAGGTACAAAACTTCATTGAAGAAAATAACTCCTTAAAAATTGAAATAGGTCAGTTGGAAGCAAATGATTTCATGAAACATCAAGGAACAATGAAACAGTCAAAAAATGAAAGGATAAAAGAAAATGTGAAATATAGGAAAAACAACTGACTTAGAAAATAGATCAAGGAAAGATAATTTAATAATTATTGGACTACCTGGGGGGAAAGGAGCCTAGACATCATATTTCTTTTTTTGTCTTAATTTTTTTATTATTTTTATTAATTTATTAATTCCATAAGCTTTAGAGTTTTAAATTTTTCTACCCCTCCCTCTTTGCCTCCCTCCCCAAGACAGCTCACAGTCTGATATAGGTCATACATATACATTCCTATCAAACATCTTTTCACATTAGTGATGCTGTAAGGAAGAATTAGAACCAATAAGAAGAACCACAAGAAAGAGAAAACAAAACAAAACCGAAGAAAAAAAATAGCAAATAGTATGCTTCGATCTGCATTCAAACTCCATAGCTCTTTCTTTGGATGTGGATAGCATTTTCCATCATGAGACCTTTGGAGATGTCTTAGATCTTTGCATTGCTGAGAAGGGCTAAGTCTATCAAAGTTAGACATCACACAACGTGGCTGTTAGTGGGTACAGCATTCTCCTGGTTCTGCTCACTTCACTCTGCATCAGTCCATACAAGTCTTTCCAGGTTTTTTCTGAAGTCTGCCTGCTCATCATTTTTTATAGCACAATAGTATTCCATTACATTCATATACCACAACTTGTTCAGCCATTCCCCAATTGATGGGCATCCCCTCAATTTCCAATTCTTTGCCACCACAAAAAGAGCTGCCATAAACATTTTTGCGCATGTGTACTAGACATCATATTTCAAAAAAATATAAAGGAAAACTGCTAAGATCTCTTAGAACTAGAAAGCAAAGTAAAAATGGAAAAAAAACCCACTGGTCTCCTCATGGAAGAAATCCAAAAATGAAAACTCTCAGGAATAGTAGGGCCAAAATCCTGAGCTCTTGGGTCAAGGAGAAAATAATGCAAGCAGCTTAAAAGAAAGAATTCAAATATCATGGAGTGACAGTTGATTACACAAGATTGAGCAGCTACTACTATAAAGAAGCAGAGGGCTTGGAATATAATATTCTGTAAGGCAAAGGAGCTAGTATTACAACCAAGTATAGCCTGCTCAGCAAAATTGAGGGAAATGGATATTTAATGAAAGAGAGGGCTTTCAAGCATTCCTGATGAAAAGACCAAAGCTGAATAGGAAATTTGACATTCAAAAACAAGACTCAAGAGAAGCATAAGAAGGAAACATGATTGAGAAATCATAAGGAACTTAACAAAGTTAAACTATTTACATTCCTGTATGGGAAAATGACACATGTAACCCCTAAGAACTTTATCATCACTAGGAGAATTAGAAGTCTACTTAGAGAGCATGAGTATGAGTCTTCTGTATCAGGATGATCTCAAATGAAGAATGAAGTAGTGAAGGGATGCTCTAGGAGAAGAGGGAAGGAAGAGAAAGAATCAGGGAAACTATCTCACATAAATGAGGCACTCAATGGAGAGTTTATACTTTAGAGAGGGAAATGGGCATGTGTATATTCACTCTTATCTGAACTGGTTCAAAAGGGAAGATATATATACTAATAATAGGGCACAGATATTCATCTGTAGGAGGGAAAGTAGACTAAGTAGGAAGCAAAGGGGCTAGGGGAAAAAGAAGAGGGAATAAGAGGAAGGGTTGGGTTGGTTAAGGGTAGTGGTAGTCAGAAGCAGAAATATTTTTGAGGAGGGGACAGGGTAAAAAAGAGGAAGAAGAAATGGATACATTAAGAATTATTGTTCAGATTTTCAGGTGTTGATTAGAGTTCCACAAGTCACAAACTATGTTTTACCTGATTGTGGGAGTAGAAGGTAAACAACTAGCTTTCCTAAAAAGTACTTGAAGATAAACTTTCAAGATTCCTAGAGTAGAAACAGCCATTGAGAGGTGCCTGTGATCTGGAGTTCTTTTTCCTTTTACCTCATCCATGATATTTACTTTGATCCCAGAATATTTTGAAGATTTCCCCTAAGAGAACACAAAAAAAATCTCTGAAAAATACAACTTAGTTTCATATACACAGATAGAACATGAAACTGTAGTTTGATAGGCAAATAGTAGGGTTGTTTTTACAGGTTTTGGTGATATATAGATATAGATATAGATAGATAGATGTAGATATGCACATATATACGTGTGTGTGTGTGTGTGTGTGTGTGGTGTGTGTGTGTATATATATATATATATATATACACACACACACACCTATGCATGTGTGTATTACAGATGTGTGTGTTGCACATAAGGTACGCATTACCTTGAGTAGCTATCTAGTATTTATTGTAACAAAGCATCAAAAAACAATAACTTAAGCCATGAATATATATTTAATTTCACACCTGTGACATTCATGATTGACTTGAGAAATTAAATAATTTTGAGGGAAGCTCGATACTTAAGGAAAGTGTTCAGGACAACAAAAAGAATTTGGGGGAGGAGGGATGTGCAAGTTCAAAGAAGGGATAGATCTGCTGCCTGGAGTAGGTGATACAATGTTAAAAAATCTCAGATTTAGAGTTGTAATCTAGACCAATCCCCTCATGGGTGCAGTTAAGGAAACAGAGACACTGAGACTTGAAGTGATTTACCCCAGATTATATAACTCACAAGGGGCAGAACCAGGATCCAAAAGCAAACAGTCTGATTCCAAATATAGAATGTTTTCTAGTACACAAAACTTTTATTTATTAGATAGTTTAGTGCCACAGCGAATAGAGTGCTGGACTTGGCATCTGGAAGATCTAAGTTAAAATCCTACCTCGAAGACTTAACTGTGTAGCCCGAGGCAAATCACTTAGCCTCTCTCAGACTTAGTTGCATCATCTGTAAAATGGGGATAATAATAGCACTTACTTTGCAGAGCTGTGAGAAATATACATATATGTATATATCAGATATATTACATATAGATGTATTGCTTTACAAACCTTAAAGTAGTATACACATGCTTTTCTGTTTTTTGTTGTTCAGTCATTCAGTTATGTCCAACTCTTCGTGACCTCATGGACCATAGCATGCCAGGTGCTTCTATCCTCCACTAGTCTCTCGAAGTCTAAGTTCATGTTCATTGTTTCCATGACACTATCCATCTCATCCTCTGCCATCCCCTTCTCCTTTTGCCTTCAATCTTTTCCAAAACCAGGTCTTTTTCAATGAGTCCAGTCTTCTTATAATGTGGCCAAAGTATTTAAGCTTCAGCTTTAGTATTAGACCTTCCAGTGAATAGCCTGAATTAATTTCTTTAAGTACTGACTGATTTGATCTCCTTGCTGTGTAAGGGACTTTCAAAAGTCTTCTCAAGCACCACAAAATGCAAGTGGTGGTTTTGTGGCACTCAGCTTCTTTGTAGTCCAACTCTCACAGCAATATATTGCTACTGGAAAATATGCGTTGACTATTAGGTACATTATCATTACTTAGCTTCAATATTCTTTGCTAAGGAGAACTGTCTTCAGATTTAAAAGGTTAGAAGAAACATGACTAGAAAGAATTTGAAGTCCACATTGAGTATGAAGATAGTAAAAGAGTACCAGCTGACCCAAATCAACTGAACTCTCTTAGTTTAGAAAAATCGGGCTCCAGGGGGTTGAAAGAAACTGCAGAAGCGATCATTATTGTGATCTTTCATCTGAGTGTGAAATATGAGGGTGGCCAACTGCATCCTTAAACATGACAGCAAGCAGAGAACAATTATCACTAGTTAACCAACTGTTCTCTTCATTGTGCCCTCTGGCAAAGTGCCATTTTATGGTGGATTTGTATGTGCCAGCCATATTCCTTCTTCTTTCTTAAACACTAACAAAAGCTGAGGCCCTCATCCAGGGTTGAAGGGGTCAAAGAAAGGAAGGCCTGGTACAGAGGTATGACATAGTAGTAACTGAGGGACTTCAATTATCCAGACATCTGCTGGAGCTCTCTAATTCTCTAACAGAAAGGAACTGGTTGTTGGGATAGAAATAGCGGTAACTGTAGGGGAAAGTGAACACTCCATCCTGGAGTCTGTGACAAAGAAAAGAAAATACAGACAGAGTCTGGCAAGAACCCTAAATTTAGAGAAAGCAGATTTTAAAAAGGTTCAGAAGAAAGATAGCTATGATACCATGGACTAAAATGTTAAAGAGAAAATCAGCCCAGAAAGGGCAGGAAATTCTCAAGAAAAAAATTCTGAAGACCTGAAAGGAAACAATTCCAAACAGAAAGATAAAATTGTCTGAAGGGACCAATGTAGATGCAGAGGAAACACACCAGTCCACTTATATTCCTAAAAGAAATATATAAGAATATAGAAATAACGTCAGGTTAACTGTGGAAGATTTAAGAGTATGGTGTGGTCTTATATAAAAGAAGTCTTGAACTGTGAATAACTCTTTAATTTCATGGTTACAACATTCACAATTGACCTACAAAACTGAACAATTTTAAAAGAAGTTTAAGACTTAAGGAAAATTAATAAGTTCTAAAGCTCAGAACAAGCTGAGACTGGAAGACACAGACAACAACAATAACAACAAAGGTTTGGTGAGGGATTTTAAGTTCTATTGGGAGAAAATGGAAGATCCAAGAAGGAATAGAGTCTTTACTTGGGACTGATAGGATGTTGTCAACTGACACCAGAGAAAGCAGAACTGCTCATCTATTTTGTTTCTTTGTTCTTGGCTAACAAAATGGCCTTGGCATTGGAAGGGACAAAACAAAAACAACAAACAGGAAGTTGATACCCAAGATAAATAAGGAGACATTAAGAAAATGCCAGCTACCCTCAACAAATTCAAATTACTTGGTCCAAATAAACACCTTCAGCTATTGGGGGAAAATTGCAGTTATGATTGTAGCATCACTGTCAGTGATATTTGAAAGATCATGGAAAATGGAAGAGGCACCACAAGATTAGAGAAAGGCAAATGTCCTGATTTTCCAAAAAGGGATGAGAATAGAATCTGCAAATTATAGGTCAATGAGATTGATTCCAGTTCCTAGGGAAACTCTAGAATGGATCATTAAAGAAATAGATGGTACATATCTAGAAAGGTAAAAGATGATTCCAAACTCAGCATGGTTTCATCAAGAATGGGTCATGGTAGGCTATTTCTTTCTTTTTTCTTTTTTTGAAATAATTACTTAGCTAGTAGATGAGGGAAATATTGAGTATACAGTTTACTTAGATTTCAACAAAGCTTTTTATAAGGTGTCTCATAGTATTTTTAAGAATAGCACATTCTAGGAGAAGCTAGGTGGCACAGTGGATAGAGCACCAGCCATGGATTCAGAAGGACCTGAGTTCAAATCCGGACTCAGACGTATAACACTTACTAGCTATGTGACCCTGGGCAAGTCACTTAACCCCATTGCCTAACCCCCCCCAAAAAAAAAGAAAATAGCACATTTTTAAGAGAAATGTAGAACACAAAATAACATAATTTGATGAACCCAGAGCTAGTCGGATGGCCAGACATAAGACACAAGTGCAATTGTTAATGGTTCAATAGTAACATAGCCAGAGATCTCCAACTGAGTACCCAAGGGATCTTTTCTTGGGTTTTTGCTGTTTAACATTTTTATCAGTGACTCAGATGAAGGCATAAATGATATTCTTATCAAATTTGCAGATGGCACGAAACTGGAAAGGGTAATTAATATAGTGGTTGATACAATCCAAAAGTATCTTAACAAGTTGGAGCATTGAGCTGAATAGAATAATATGAAATTCAAAAGGGATAAATGTAAAATATTACACTTGGTTCAAAGAATCAGCTTTAAAATGCAAGATGGTTGCATTCTTGATGAAAAGACCAGAGCTGAATAGAAAATTTGAGTTTCAAACACAAGACTCAAGTGGAACATGAAGAGGTAAACAGGAAAGAGAAATCTTAAGAGACTTATCAAGGTTGAACTGTTTACATTCCTCCATGGAAAGATGATATTTATAACTCATGACACCTTTGTCAGTATTAGGGTAATTGGAGGGGGAAAAATTATATGTATATATATAGAGAGATATCGATAGATAGATAGATAGATAGATAGATAGATAGATAGATAGAGGGCACAGGGTGAGTTGAAGATTAAGGGGTCATATCTGGAGAATAAAATTAAGGGATAAGAGAGGATTATACTAGGAGAAGAAGAAAGGGAGAGGTAGAACAGGATAAATTATCTCACACAAAAAAAACAGAAAAGAAAAGGCTTTTACAGTAGAGGGGAAATGGGGGAAGGTGAGAGGGAATGAGTGAATCTTATTCTCATAGGATTTGGCTTAAGGAGGGAATAACATACACATTCAATTGGGTGTGGAAATCTGTCTTACCCTACAGGAAAATAGGGGGAGAAGGGGACAAGAGAGCAGGGGGATGATAGAGAGAGGGCAGATTGGGAAAGAGGCAAATACTTCTGAGGAGGGACAGGGTCAAAAGAAAGAGTAGAATAAATGGGAGGGAGCAGGATAGGATTAAGGGAAATAGAGTTTTTCACAACATGTCTTCTATGGAAGTGTTTTGCATAACTGCACATGTATAATCTATATTGAGTTGCTTGCCTTTTCAATGAGGGTGGGTGGGGAGGGAGGAAGGGAGAAAATTTGGAACCCAAAGTTTTAAAAACACATGTTTAAAAAAAATGTTTTCACATGCAACTGGGAAATAAGAAATACAGGAAATGGGGTACAGAAGTCTATCCTGCCCTACAGGAAAATAGAAGGGGAAGGGGATAAGAGAAGGGGGGGGAGAGACAGAAGAGAGGGCAGACTAGGGGAAGGGGCATTCATAATGCATGTCATCTTGGGGTGGGGGAGGGGCAAGGTGGGGTGAAACTTTGGAACTCAAAATCTTGTGGAAGTAAATGTTGAAAACTAAAAATAAATAAATTTATATCAAACACAAAAAAAAGAACAGAAAAAAATAAAATGCAAGATGGGCAATAATGGTTAGACAACAGTTTGTGTGAAAGGAAACAAATTTTTAGTGCTTAATATGAGTCAATTGTGCTTGTGTGGCAGTCAAAAAACTAATGCAGTATAAGGGCTGAATGAAGAGGGGCAGAGATTTCCACTGTACTTTTTCTAAGCTAGACAGCTTCTGGAGTATTTTGTTAATTTCTGGATGTCATTGTGTAAGGACACTGGAGAGTGTCCGAAGGAGAGTGATCAGATGGTGAAGGGCCTGGAATCCATGACATAACGTATAATGGTTGGTTGAAAGAACTGGACATATTTAGCCTAAAAAAGAAAAGACTTGGGTTGGGGGGAAAATGATAGCCATCTTCAATTATTTGAAGGGCCGTCATGTGGAGAATTGGGCTTTGGAGGCAGAAACCAGAAAAGTAAATGGGAGTTCCAAAGAAGCAAATTTAGACATAATATCAGGAAAAATTTCCTATCTATGAGGGCTCTCCAAAAGGGTGACAGAATGCTCCAAGAGGTTCATCCCTCCTCCTTGGAGGTCTTCAAGAAGGGGCTGGATGACCATTTGTCAAGTATGTGATACTGAGGATTCCTTTTAGTATGCATTGAACTAGACAGTTGTTGAGGTCCCTTCTCCCTCTGAGATTCTGAATAAACGTTAAAGACTTGTCTTTTCTCTTTTGGAAAAGGAAAGGGGGGGATGCTGTTAAGTATATTCACTTATTCTAGAAACTCAGGCATATGTAAGATGGTCAGTTGTCAGTGAACTGCCCACAGCAGCTTCCCATGAAGTGATCCTTGGGACAATTTAATTTCTGAGCTCCTAGAGGTGACACAAAGGGCTGCTTATTATGGATGAGGAGGGAATTCAGATAACCTCCTACAGCGTTTCTCAAGTTAGAATCCCTATTTTTAGCTCTTGGTACCTGAGATATCATGCTCTAAAGTCTATCTTCTTTATGCGTTGACTAGTGGAAGAAGAACCAAAGTTCAAGAGGTAGATGAAATGACAAATCCCTTAGCGAAGAAACAGCAAAGAAAATTACTGCTCTCCCAGCTCAGATTTAAGCATTAATTAAAGATAATACATGACTCAAAAATAAAATGAAGAACTGGAAAGGTGGCATTTTGCATTGTAATTTGAGATTAGGAATCTCTCTTCATTGTGGAATATCTACATCTGGAAGAGATCTTAGATTACTTTAACAATGTTTGAAGGATTTTGTTTGAATTTTTTGGAGTTATCTTTTGTCCTCTTATAAAGGCTCACCTCCACCCTGTTCCCTTCTGTGCAGAGATTCAAAAAAGCATGTGTAATTCTGAACTAAACAATTCAATTGCACCATTGGCTACCTGGCCCAATTATTGGATTGGTCCAAAAGTATGTCCCCTGTTTGTAGAAAGATGCTCTCTCTGCATGTGATCCCCAGAACAGCTTCATCCCTTTATTTATCTTACCCTTTGCTAGAAGTATACTTGTTTCTTCTTTCACAATTATGACAGTTACCAATTCCTCAAAGTATAGAGAAACCTGTGTCAAATTAGAGTGCTTTATGCCTATGAAAGCAAGACAGCACTTTTATTATGTGTCTACTGATTTATGTTGCTATTATAAGTTGATATAAATTGAAAGAAAAAATTAAAATTATTTATGATGAAATACTGAGAAAATAATAGAAATGTTGACACTGTAGTACTTTGATAACAAAATATTACAACTTGGTTCTTGGTGTCCGGTTTGTACAACCGATGGGAATGACTGTATTAGAGTGTATGCACCAAAGAATTTGTAAGGCTTTGGACTGGATGTATTTACAGAGGAAAGACCAGAAATATGAAGAAACACGTGGAGGAGACAATGACTTGACTCTTGGGAGTACCTGTGTGCCTTCTCCCTACATGAGAAAATGGATATTTCATAAGGTTCAAAAACTGAGAACCGTTTTGGTAGTTATGGGGCAAATAACCATTGCCTTTAGCCTTCAGAGATTAAAAATGGGGGGATGTTTACTATAAGTTAGAGTGAGGTCTCTAACAGGGACCTAAGTAGTTGATCAAGAAGTTCAGCTAGCTATGAATACCCTCTTCATTGTTCTAAAGAGTTTGGCACCTGAACATGGTGGCGAGATGATAGGCCTTAGTAGCTGAGATTCTGAAAGAATAATATAGAATACCTTGAGGGAAGGCTTTTTTGCTTGTTCCGGGAAAGAGTCCCTTCCTCTGCTAAAAATGGAAAAAATAACCTATGGGTTTTAAGCTAAAAAAATCAAGGTAACATCTGCTCTTCCCTCAAGGAAGAGATAACCAAGGAGCTTAACTGAGGCAGAAACTGGGGCAGCGGAGCATCCAGCACAGAAATATCTGATGGAGACTGCACACTCAGCAAAGCAATATACTGTGGAAACTATGTATCCAGCAGAGCAGGGCTATGCAGCTAGTGAAGAAGAAACTGGTGGAGACTAGCTATCTGGCAGAACACATTCCGGTAAAACAGTGTCTAGCTGAACAATGGGACCAGCAGGACCGTTAAGGCCTCATCTCCACACCAGCCATCTTCCACTCTGCCATTGCTGCTGCTGCCCTTCCAAAGTGAACCTTTGAAGACCTTGCCTGGGAAGAGCTAAGCCGTTCAACTCTGTTCTTCCAAGGATCACATACACTCACCTTTAACCAAGCCACTTTCTCTATTGCCACTAAGTAAGTGGGCAACTCTGATCTCCACAAAGTTTTCTACTTCTTGCTCTGGAAACTCTAATAAGATGGATACTGTTTTATTAACCATTCCTATTTCTTTCCAGAGCAAAACATCTTTCTCTGGATACCACTTCCCTATATGTTACCTCCTCCTATTAGAAGTCAGTATCTTAAAGGTAGGGGTTTGTCTCCTTTGTATTTTTAGCTCCACCTTTCCCAAATATACACAATCTCTCTCTCTCTCTCTCTCTCTCTCACACACACACACACACACACACACACACACACACACACATTTAGCATAGTGCTTAACATATTGCAAGTGCTTACTAAAGCTTTCTTATTTATTCATGAATTCATTCTGTTTCAGAGATTCTAGGAGCTGTGAGGCATTATTACATCACTGGAAAATCCCTGAAAGAGTCCCATAGCTGAGGAGCAGCTAGGTGGTGCAGTGAATAGAGCACTGGCCCTGATGTCAGGAGGACCTGGGTTCAAATCCGGCTTCAGACCAAACACTTGACACTCACTAGCTGTGTGACCCTGGGGAAGTCACTCAACCCCAAATGCCCCCCCCCAAAAAAGAGAGTCCCATAGTTGAGACACTGAGAAAGTTCTCTCTCCTACCTATGGGCATTCTCTTATCTTATGTCCTGGGTTTTTAGACGCTCAGTCATAAAGTCCTGCCCATTTGTATAGCATATTGCATCATTAATGTGGGTATCTTCAGGATCCACTCATTTTGATATGTAAATTTCTGTGTCTCTACCACTCTCTTACAATTTACCTGGGAAAAAAGAGCCTTCTAGGGGTTAGGTTAGGATGACATGGCCAGATATTCCCATTAGATAAATTTTAAAAAATCAAAGATGATAACAAAATAGTATCTGTGGTATTTTCCCATGGTGAATTTCATGGCCTCAAAGAATATGGAAAAACAGGTGAAATCAATGCTTTCAGTAGATGTTAAGGTGGGCTCCCCCCCCCCCACCAAAAGTGACAGCATAGTGTTATGGGGAAAATATCTCTTCTCTGATTTCACATGGTGGGTAATTGTAGCCAACACAGAAATTATGGAGGTAAAAACCTAGGTTTTATTATTATGCTCTAGCATAGGTTCAGGCCTCAGAGGAAACCTGAGCAATCATGAGGATTTTAACAAGGCTTCTTATAGGCAAAATTATGTCAAAATGGCAGAGAAATAATTTACATATTGCAATCTGATATATTCCCCTTAGGCCATAAAAGTTAAAAAGAAGATATATCTATACTTCCTTCACTGTCATAGAAGTTGAACAGTCATAATCTCATATGTCTCTTAAGGAAACAAACTCTATCAAACTCTATCAGTAGACTAAGTCAGGTTACAGATGGAGGATTTCACATGTGGAGGATTCACAAATAGACTGGTTGAGGAAGAGATTTTACATGTCTCTGAGGAGTCTGCATCAGTTGAAATTCTTCCCCTGGTTTCTTATCTAAGTAATGTTTAAGGTTCTTAAGTAAATTTTGCATTCCACGGGATAGCTTTTGCTCAGGTGAGGTTAATTAAAACAGACTTTTAGTTAACCGAAATTTGCAGGGGGAATGGTCCTAGGTCCCAAATAATAAAAGGAAATAAAAAATTCCCATAACAACAGTAAATCAAAGTTTAAATGGTTAATGAATGAAAAGCTAGACACATATAATGACAATAATGAATATGGTAATGAAATTCTATGATTAGCTTCACTGTAGACGCTCTAGTTTCCTCCTCCCATAGAATTCCTGCCCCGGGACTCTAGGCTATGATAGGTGAACTTTCAGAGGAAGACAGTGCACATAGGAGAACTATACTCCAGACCATCTAGTCACTTCCCAGCTAAACATGTCAATTGAGCTCATTCATCCTTCTACTCCTTTCACCCTTTCTAAATATAGCTCCATTTAATTAAAACAGAATAGCAAGGTAAATAACAAAGAATTGAATCAGAAAGTAAATGTTCTCTAAACATATATAAGGCAATCTCTCACACCTCTAGGGGAAACTAAGCAACTTCTACATCAATGCTTCTGTGCCCTTAACATAATGGGACAAGGACACAGCCTGCTGAAGCCGATGGTGCTGTGTTGGAGCTGAGTGTTAGAAGGTTCTCTATCAACTTCCTTACCAGTCTCTGTGTGGCAGGCGAGAGAGGACTGATACCAGGAGCCCAATGAACACGGAAGCCTCTCAATGTGATTCTCAAAGCAATATAATGGTACAGATGGAATGGCAAGCATGCAGGACACCATGACTGAGCCCATTCTGTTAATTTGCTTCCTCTAGGTACGGCTGTTCTTTCTTTGGCTGCTCAAGCTTCTACCCTTCATGTCTCTACCAATGGATCTGGCTACTTCATCTTTCTCTATTTTATCTTAGAGTCATTTAAGACTCTCAAAGTGTTTTTCATACATCCTGTACTTAAAGCCAGTCAACCTTCAACCTTGCTGAGAATGACAGGAAAAATACCTACCAGGGTCCCCCATTCTTCCTCTGGCCACACACACACACACACACACATACACACACACACACACACACATACACACACACACACACACACTTTTTTTTAAGGCAATTGGAGTTAAGTGACTTGCCCAGGGTCACACAGCTAGTGTCAAGTGTTTGGTCTGAGGCAGGATTTGAACTCAGGTCCTCCTGACTTCAGGGCCAATGTTCTATCCACTGCACCACCTAGCTGCCCTGCAATTTTTTTCTTAAAAAAAGGGAAACAAAGGCAGGACTTCATTGACCCAGGGATAGAGAAAAATTCAAGCTGTGACTCCATTTGCACAGCTTCCTGGTGGCCTTTAGTTGTGTTAATGAGGTTTCCTGATGACACAGGGGCATTAAAGTTTCCAACCTAGGGGTTGGATCTCTCCAACTTGGTGGATGTCTGAAGACCACACAAATCACTAACACTCAGTGAACAGGCTTGTTTCCATGTGGAGATGAAGGAGGTGTATGTATAGAAGCTAAGTATTACTGTATCCTTATTATATACCCATACTATGTTAGAGGTAGGCAAGAATCCCTTTGATAACCCTTCAATGATCTATGAATGCCTCATTTCATCCCAACATTAAGCCTACAGCAATGGGTTGCTAGTTTCAGGACTACACCTTACACTAAGAAATGAGCTCCCTGAAAACTAGAATAGACCAAACAGAAATCAATGACTCCATGAGATAGCAAGAAATATTAGAACAAAATCAAAACATTGAAAAAAAAGACAACATAAGATACTTGCTATAAAAAACAACTTGCCCTGGAAAACATTTAAAAATCGTTAGATTTCCTCAAAACCATGATATTTTTTAAAGCCTGAAAACCACTTTTTATGAAATCATAAATGAAAACTTCACAGATCTTTTAGAACCAGAGGATAAAGTAAAAAACAAAAAAGAGAGAGAGAAAATCTACTGATCACCTTCTAAAAGAAAACTTAAAAGTAAAAGTCCCAGGCATGTCAGCAAAATCCGGAGCTCCTACATCAAGAAAGAATACTGTAAACATCCAGAAAGAAGCAATTGAAGTACCAAAAAGTCAGGACCCCACAAGACCTGGTAGTTTCCACTAAAACATGAAAAGAGATACTAGAATACAATATTTCAAAAAGCAAAACACATAAGCTTGCAGCCAAGAACAACACTCTGCAAAACTGAGTTTAATCTTAAAGGGGCACATGGAGTTTTTAATGAAATAGAGGACTTTCCAACATTTTTTATTAAAAGACCACAGCTAAGTAGGAATTCTAAAATACAAACATAAGACTCTGGAGAAACCTAGAAAGGTAAATTTATTGAGCAACTGGAAGGAGCTGTATAATGATACAGTGCTAAGAGGGGATAAGGGAGAGCTATGTGTAGGGAAAGACTTTTTTGTTGATGCTTAAGTTCAAAAAATATTTTTTGGAAGAAAGATGGTTTATAAGTCTTTTCAACCCCATTCTTCCATACAACTGCCAGAATAATCTTCCTAAAGCATAAGTCTTGACCTGTTATTTCCTTGCTCAAAAAGCTCCAATGGCTCTCTATTGCTTTTTGGATAAAATAAAAATTCCTCAAATTGGTTTTTAAACCTTTCACAATTTGGCTGCTGCTTGTATTACTGCAATAACCTGCTGCTGGGGCTGCATACCCACTCCAATCCATCCTCCCTTTAGCCACAAAAGTGTTTTCCTGAAGCACAGGTAGACCAAGTCACTTCCCTACTCAATAAACTTTACTGACTTTCTATTGCCTGCAGCATTCAATACAAGATGCTCTACTTGGAATTCAAAGCCCTTCATAACCTAGAATCCTTTTACCTTTCTAGTCTTCCTACACCTTAACACACACACACACACACACACACACACACTCACACACTCACACACACACACACACAAACACACACACACACACATACACACACACACACACACACACACACACACACACACACCCCTTTAATCTAATGAAACTGGTCTCGTGGCTGTTCTGAGAATACGGCACTCTTTCTCTTGGTGGCCATTTTCACTGGTTGTCCCCCATGCCAAGTCTTGGCTAAAATTTCACCTTCTACGGGAAGTCTTCCCTACCCCTTCTTAATTCCAGTGCCTGTCCCCTTTTAATGATTTCCTATTTATGCTGTATATTGCTTGCTTTGTATATACCTGTTTACATGAGGGCAGGAACTGCCTTTTGCCTCTTTTTGCATCCCCAGTACTTCCTGCAGTGCCTGACATATGTAGGCACTTAATAAATGTTTACTGATTGATTCAGCAACATTTCATTTTGCTCACCATCACACATCATCATCTAAATTAGTCTATTTGCTATTACTAGAATTGAGAATTCATTTCCTGCTTTGTCTAGGCCTGGAATTCACTACCTCTCTGTGTCCCTCTCTCAAAATCTCTAGTTTTTCTCAAGGATTAACTCAGGGGCCATCTTTTTTCTGGGAGATTTTAAATCCTCCTTGTTAGAGCTCTCTAATTCCCCACTGGCCACAAATCACATGATGTCTTTCAGTTCCTGAAGCCTAGCATGGGTGTCAAGTGCTTAATAAATGCTTGTTGAGTTGAATTGAACAAAATATTCAGTTCTTTCCAAATCAGTTACATCAAGAGCTAGGTTTTCTGGTTTGTAGTTATTACATTTAAGCAGTATATTTGGTGATGTTTGTTATATGATTCATTAATTATGACTATTCAATACTAAACAATTTTTAATTCACTTTATAAACTCTCCATTTTTATTCCCACCCCACCAAGCAGCAAAAGGTACAGAATAGTGAAATCTATCCTTGCAATGGTTACCCTAGTTACTGAGGTACTCTGACACTTCTCTGTAATGGCACTTTTTAAAGAAATCATAAATCAACAAAAGGTAAGTTTATGAACAGAAACTCAATTACTAGCTACTAAATTCTAAGTTAACTTTTACCTAGCATATTAAATTCTAAGTTCCTTATGATAATCTGTTTTCAATTCAATTATAAAGTCATCAGTCCTATTCCAGAACCCTCAATAACAGAATTACAGACAGATTACTTAATTTTTGTTTTTGTTGTTGTAGACAAATTGAGTCTACTGTACAGTATTTACCAATACTAATTTACCATGATGTGTTCAGTTTGGTTCCTGAAAAGAGCTTTAAATGAAGTACTGTGATTTTTCATTTATGTAGGAATTCACAGGCCAAATACACAAGTTTGTGTATCTTGTTTTTGGTTTGTACACACATACAACCAAATTTTGATCTATAGACATTTTCAAGCATTTTGGGAAATAATTTTGTTTTTATCTCTGTGACAGTTTCTTTTTAATTTTGCTAAATTTGGGGTTCTTAAGGAATAAATAATAAATATTTATTGCGTGCCTACTATATATATATGAATTTATAAAAATCCTTTTAGTATTCATGTGTCCCAACATTTGGAAAATGTAAGGATTAAATAAATATGATAATATGAAAACATGATTTTATCTTAGTTTTTTAACTCAGTTTTTTCAATATTAAACAATTTTGTAGGAGTTAAAAATATGCTATGTTGAATTGAACATTTTCCTCAAAGATTATTTTTAAAAGTTGGGTGAAAAATTCTTCATGCTGTCAAACTATTATCTTTCCACTGTGAAATGGATTTTGTGCTCTAAAAAGATCTACTAATATTCCTGCTTTTATAAAAAAAAAAAAGCATTTGAAGCAGGGAACGGTGCCATTTTTCCTAAACTTCAACTGTTATACAAATGTATAGTGTAAAGTGGATTAGTTAAGTATTCTTTGTACAGACTTGGTGCAATGTTCATCCTAGTGACTGATACAAAAGCATCTGACAGGTTACATAAGTAATCATGGTATATAAGAAATAACTCTGTTGGTCTTTTACTCTTTCAAGTAGTGAGATGCTGAAAGACAAGCTTGTTTTTTACCTTCACTTGAATGTTATGTGGTAAGTCATTAGAAAAAAGTAAACATAATTGCCCGCTCAGTGGGCAAACAGCTACAGAGGTAGAAATACACTCATCAAAGACTCATGTTTGTCAGTCTTGATACATCAACATTCACACCTCTATAGTGTTGCATCACCATGTAATTCCTAAAGGATAATCCTCCCACCAGATTGTCATGCATATTTTGTTTCAAAAATGTCCCAGCCTTCACTAGCAGTTGTAATTCCAATTAACAATAACCAAGAAGGTCTAGAAATTATGAGCGTATCCTAGTAAATCACTCCAAACTAAGATTATTATCTGCATGAAATATGATTCAGACTCCATGAATAATTCTCAGAAGTGTTGAATTTAAGATGAGCACTGGATAAGATGAACACTGGCTGGATAATGATTAAATCTCACCATCTGGTATTCTAGAATTTTAATGCAAGCAGAATATCTTTTATTAGGTATTTATTTGAGATTCTTCCAATGTGGCTTCTTTGTATTTATTGAGAGAACTCTGTAAATTAGACAAGAGTAAAAGTTTGTTATTCAGCACTATACTTTCTCAGAATGACTTACTTAAAATATACACACAATTGTCAAAACCTCAACTGTTTCCCAAAGCAGAAATTTAGCAGCTTGCCAAATTTTAGTATACTCATTTGGGAAACACAGTGAGGTTGGTGGGTTGTGGGAGGAAAAGATGGGATGAGGATGAAATGTGATGGGGGGAGGGAATTACAAAGGGGAAAGGAATACAAATGGGGCAATATTTGAAGTGAGAAAAACAGGACCAAGAAATAATGTTGAGAAAGCCTTGTCTGGAGGATTAGAAAGGGTGGTGTGGTGGGGGGTGAAATATAAAAGCTGAAAGTGAGCCCTGTCCTGGGACTAAGTCTTAGTGCTAATGGCTAACAATATAATTTTGATAAAGATTTTCTGTCCTCATTAGTGTGAGAAATTTGACCATGAAGGATTATTGAAATATTTTTTGGGTCTACTCTGTCACTGCTATTTTCACATAAATAACAACTTTAGAAAGCAAGTCACGCATGATTGGCCACCTTAACTGACTCTCAGGCCCCAGAAACTGGTTGTATCACTAATCATTTATCATTAATTGAAATGCCAATGCTAATAATTTTATAACCATGGAGTAAACGTAGAGGATGATTTTAGGTTGTCTTCTTTGTTTAATTCTCTCTCTCTTCCCCTCTGTAAACAACTAATGACATGTGTTTCTCAAAATAATGAATACTTCCTACTGGCAGCATGGAGAGTAATTTCTGGTAACAGACTCTAACACCATAGAGACATAAGAGTGGGTTGCACATAGGCACAGACACTGAGAAACAGTAAGTGCTGAGCACACAGGGCTGAATCCAAGGTTATCTAGAACATCTGATGTCATTCTGCAGTAGCAATATGAAATGGATTACAACTGTTAATAAGAGCTGCAAAGATGTCTAAGGTGGGGATCCTGAAGGATGATAAAGTAAAAGTTAACCTAGAGCTCAGAACACCAGTTATTACCTTAAATCAATAAGAAATGTGCCCACTAAAAGGAAACAGTTATAGAAAGAAGGGAAATGAAAGAAATCATCAGAAAGCTATCCTTACAAGAAAAAAAATTACGAAAGACCATTTCACTTCCCATCCATTGCTCCCCTTACAGACCAAGGATGGAGTTCAGATGGAAAAGAGGCCCCACATACAGTTTTTCTATGCCAGGATCTGAGTTTGACTCTTCAAATGATCACTTGGTCATTTGGAGTCCCATAACCTGGACCTAATAGGGAGTGAAGAAAGTTTGTGGGTTTATTTAATGAAGCAGGCAAGAAATGTAGCTCTGGTTAGAGTAGAGGAGCTAAAAGTCAGCCAGCATGAGGAAGGAAAAGTACAGAAGTTATACAAATGCAGAAACTTTCCAGTTTTTCTTCAGCAATGACTTGTGGAAACCTTTCCCAACTCCCCTATGGGATGAGGCCTATGAATCTAATCAGTCCCTGGAGTCAGCCTAGAAACTAAAGAAATTTGAGAAGAATACTGAGAAGAAGCATACTGTAGAGTAGTGTTGTTGAATAGTGGAGAATAGGTCTGTCTAAAGTGACTTCTCAGAGCTTCTCTTTGGCAATAACTCAGTTCATCATCTCATTTCCTGTGGACCACAAACTTCATCTAATCCAGTTGTCAAAAAAAATAGAGAAGAGAGAGGAGGGCCTAGGAAAGGTAACACTGCAGTGCTGGGTTTCTCTTAAGGCTATTTAGAACAGAAGGAAATGTACTGACAGTAAGAAACACGGTTATATCAAAGACACTATGGGAAAATCATCTAAGAGAATGAAAAGGCAAGTAAAAGATGATAAAGGGGGGAAAATGCAAAGAAAAAATTTAAAAGCAGCAATTGCAATGATTAGATAATTTGCAGCAAGGAAATTGAGTAGTGAAAATCCTGGAATAAGATGAAGACATTTCCATTAATGTTATGATACTCCAGAAATGATAAAGAAACAATTCCAAGAAATTCAGAATTGTTCAGAAAAGTAATAAAATAATTCAGAGAAAATTAAATAAGGACAATTATAGCTCTCAAGAAAGAAATCAGTATCTAATTTGAAAGCAGAAAACTTAGGCCAAATAGAGAGGCACTCTTTAAAATAACAGATTCTTTGAAAATGAGAAAAACACAACTGGTAAACAAAAGTGCAAAGACTAAAGGAAAACCAATTAGATAAAATCAAAAGACAACACATGAGAGTCATACAAAGCAAGATACTAAACTTGAAGGAAGGATGCAAAATGATAATCTAAAGATCATAGGTCTTCCAGGAAAATGATGAAACAATTTTACATATCATATTTCATATCAAACAGTAAAACTGCCCAGGAAGAGTGAAGATTAGTATAGATAAAGAAACTCTGAGAAACAAAAGAAGAAACCCCAATTTTAACTCACCAAGAAGCATTGTGGTCAAACTTCATGATTACAACATTTGATAACAATTTTTGGAGAAAGCAAAAGGGCAGGAAGAGAGAGGATTTTTTTTTTCACAATTTAAGGACAATTAATCAGAATGGCACAAGATCATTCATCTTACAAGAAATCAAAGGGGGAAACTGGAATATGGAATTTTGAAAAACAAAACAAAGATCTAAAAAACAAAGAGCTAAAAAAAGAAAAATAAAAAACATCCCACAAAGATGAGCCTAATCATCAATGAAAAAAAACTGGGTGTTCAGTAAAAGTGATTCTTCCAAAGGAACCCAAAAGTGAACAGGGTATTAAATATGCAAAGTCATTGTTCAATCAATCAATCAATAAACATTTATTAAGTGCCTAATATGCATGTTCCAGATGCTAAGAACATGAAAAAAATCCTTGCCTTCAAAGAGCGTGCATTCTACATACAATAAGTAGATATAAAATACATACAAATTAACTAGAAGGTAATTAGAATTTTAGGATAGTGGGGAATGAAATCCAGAATACTGAGGGGAAGGGCAGACTCCTAGATGGAGAAGCAGTTCCTTCAACCAATGCACATATAATATGGACTAAAGGCCCTTGACCATTCTGATTACCATCTTTTAGACACTCTAGCTCATCAATGTCTTTCTTAAACTGTGGTGCCCAGAACTGAACGCAATACTCAGAATAAGATCTGTAAGTAACATGGTTACTTACAGTAAGACAATTACCTTCCTATTTCTGGAAGCTATGCCCTTCTAAATACAGTCCAAGGTCACACTAGCTTCTTTGGTTGCCACTTCACATTGCTGACACAGACTGAGTACGAAGTTCACTAAAATCCCTGTATTTTCTAACTATGCTTCTGCTTCATATTTGTGAAGCTGATTTTTTTGTGTCTAAGTGTAAGACTTCACATTTATCCCTTTTGGATTTCATCTTGTCAGATTCAGCCCACTACTTTAGCCTGTTAAGGTCCTCTTGGATACTGTCATCCACTGTGTTAAGCTATCCCTCCCAACTTTGTGTCATCTTCAAATGTGATGAATATACTATTATTTTATCTAAGTCACTGATAAAACTGCTACAACAACACAAGGCAAAGCCTAGATCCCTGGGGCTCTCACTGAAAATTTCCTGGCACATTGACATTGAATCATTATCAAGTGCTCTGTGAGTCCAATCATCCAATTAGCTCTGAATCTAACTGACTGTATTCTCATCTAATCTATGCCTCTCCGTCTTCTCAATGAATTATGTAAGATGCTTTATTTTAAAATTTGCTTTAAAAGTCTAGGTAAACTATATCCACAGAATTCCTCTTACCTGCTACCTCAGGAATCTTGTTAAACAAGATTAGTTTGGTCTGGCATTACCTGTTCTTGATGAAGCCACATGGCTTTTTATGATCATTGCTTCTCTTTCTAGATGCCCGTGAATCATTTCTTTTCAATAATTTTCCCAGAAATTAAAGTCAATTCCACTGGCATATAGTTTGCATTCTAAAACAAAAGAATGTCAGGAAACCTCAGAAAAGATTGAGTGTCCAAGAGAAGAAAATCAATTGTGTTAAATGCTGAAAGAAATTATGCAGGAAGAGAATTAAGAAAAGGGTATTAGATCTCACATTTAATTTGTATTTGATCATAGAAGTAATACAGAATCGTTGGAGTTCACTGAGTATGGAGGTGACATAGGCAGATTCAAGTCCATATGTCAGGAAAATCACTTTGATAGTTTTGTGGAAATGGAATGAAATGAGGAGAGATTTGAGGCAGGGAGACCAAATTGATAACTTTGGGAAGAGCACTTTCAGCTGACTGATGAGATGGCAAGCTAGATTTGAAGATGGTGAGTGGGAGGAGAGGCTAAGTGCAACAGAACTCAACTCTAAGGGAAGATGGCTTTTTCAAGGAATTTGACTGAAAAAGGGAGGACAGATACAGTGCTATAGCTAGCAGTAATGATAAGATTTAGTGGGGATCATTTTTCCAAGGACTCACAGTCATTTTAGTGTTTCAAATTTTAAAATCTGCAGCAGTTATTTTAAAATAACCTCCCCTAGCATATGGACATTGGAGAATGGAGCATAAAAGTATAGCCAACTCTCAATTATCCACGATTACAGGGGACATAGAGTCAGCATGATTTTGGAGTCAGGATAAGTTGGGTTCAAGTCACTCCTCTGACGCATAATGACTCTGATTTTCTTTCTAAGAATGATTCAAATGCCTCTTTTTTATTGAACATTTGTCTTTTTTCAGTAATTATTAGGTTCACATTTGCAGAATAGGTTACCTTGGGTGGCATCTTTAGCTTTGATCTTTGGAATACATTATTCCATTCCCTCTTGCATTTTCTGATGGATGTAGAATAGTCTTGTGTCATTTGAATTTCCTTTCTTTTATATTTGAAGATCCTTTTCCTGGTCCCTTAAAGAATCTAATGTTTCTTAATGGAATTGTTAAGTATAACCACTATGTATTTTAGAGTTTGTAGAATTGTTGTTGTTGTTCTTTTATGGATTCTTTAGAATGGCACTTTGTTATCTCTGTTCAGAAGTTATCAGCGGTGTTCTCGTATTATTTCTTGCATTACGGTGTTCAGAGTTTTGTTTCCGGGGGGGGAGGGCAGTATTTTTGGTGTTTTACTTATCATATTCTTCTGGAAGATCTATGATCTATAAGTTGTTTCTACTATCCTCTTTATTTTGAACAGCTGCTCTGTTTGCTTTTGACTTCCACCAGGATAAGCTCCTCACCTGAAATCTCATCATCATTGATAGTACACTCAGCTGCCTCTCCTCTCTGACTGGGGGACAAAACAATAAAGTCCTCTCAAAGCCTTCCTTTATAGAGGGCTCAGAATTTTCCCACTAAATTTTTTCATTTTCCATCAGCTGTTCTACTTGGTTTCAATTCCACAAACATCATGTCCTCCCATTGAGTACTCTGTGGTACCACCCCTATACCCTGCCGCACCCCACTCCTCACCCTTGCTTTTCAGCTTCTTTTTGTGCATTGTAGATTAGACTCTAACTACATTAGATTTTAATCTACTTGACTTTTTCTTATTCATATCTCCAGCACTTAGCACAGTGCCAGGCATATAACAGGTACTTAACAAATATTTATTGACTATTGACTATCTTCAAGATCAATATATTTTACTTGTTTGACTCTCATGCTTTCTTTAATGTTATTGTTCTTTCGCTTCTCTTCTTCCAGATTGCTCTTCACTTCCACGTATTTGTATTTCCAGTCACTTATTTTTTCTTTTGTTTCTTTGGTAAAATTTGTCACTGTGGATTCCAGTTTTTCTATTCTACCAATTATTTCTGCTGTGGAGACCAGAAATTCTTATTTGTCTTTCAAATGACTTGGGAACATCTTGTTGAGGTTCCATGTTCTCTTGGTATGCCATAGATTCATCTGCCTCATCATGTGTTGATTCATTTTTTTTTTAAATTGAATGCTTATTCACAGGTATCTGGATTCTTTTAGTTGATCTGAAGGCCATAATTCCTTTTGCTAATATCTTCCTTATTGGTTTATCTGCTTATATTCAAGGTCTTTAATTGAATTTTCTTTCTCTTGAGGGCAATTTCAGTCTTTTTTCTTTATTTTCCCCTAATGTTCCCATTCTGACTACCTTTGATGGTGGTTTCCCTGGAGGCTACATGTCAAAGAACCCCATCCTCCTACCAGACTGGTTAATTCATGATTCAGCAGCCTTGGCTTCGGGCCCAAGGGACTTCTGGGAGACAATTTGAGCCCCAGATACTTTTCTCTTTATTTTTAGATTTAATGAAGTACCACATAGCAACATGTGTCCTGCCTCAGGTCCCGCTGTTCCTCAGGTCTCTGGATGAGCTCTACTGTAGTACAAAATGCTACCATGCTGCTATCACACTTTAAGCTTTTGAAGTTTGGGGGTGGAATGTCATGTTGTAGACTTCAGTTCTGTTGTAGTTTTGTGGACCAGTTCATGCAGCCCTGATGCTAGGAACACAATGGATATGCCCCTAACAATCCATTATATGGGGGAGAGTTGCTGAGGTGAGTGTAGGGTCTAGGGATTAGCTTTCTCTTTTCTGTTGTTAACTCATTGAAATTTCTAACTTGTTGGATTCTTGATGTCTCTGATTGTAGAGAAAAGCTGAAATCATTTTATCTCTTGTGCATGCATTCTTTTTGGAGAGATTTAAGAGGTTATGTGGATCAGAGAAAATGTCTAGTCCACCATCATGTGTGCCATATGAACAGAATACATACTGACTGACTCACACTGACTCTGGGCAAGTGACTTAATGTATCCATACATTAAGCAACAATCTCTGTCTCTTTTTAAAATTCCTTTTAAAATTCAATTTCGTTTTATTTTCAGTTTTGAATCTTCTTTACCCAATCTTCCTCTCTCCCATCCATTAAGAAGACAAGAAAAACAAAACCTATTACAAAATGTATAATTGTACAAAACAAATTTCCACATTATCCATGTGAAAAAATAAAAGAAAATGAAAGAAGAAAATATACTATATTCTGTATTCTGTACTCTAAGTCCATCAGTTCTCTATATGAAGAAAAAGGTCTCTTGTTTATCTCTTTATCTAGGAAGAGAGAGTTTATCTCTTGTTGGTCATGAGTTTTCCCCCATCAATAGATCTGACAGGTAATTTCTTCTTATTGTCACCTTCTATGTCTTTATCATATACTCATTTTGAGTTTATCATGGTAAACAACATGAGGTATTGTTCTAAACTTAGTTTCTACCAAAATTCTTTCCAATTTTCTCAACATTTTTTGTTCATTAATGAGTTCTTGCCTTCAATGGCTTAGAAATTTTGAGTTTATAAAATACTGAGTTACTATATTCATTTACTTCTGCATATTGTATACCTAATCTGTTCTACTAATCAATCTCTGTGTTCTTTACCCAGGACCAAATTATTTGTATTTTTATAGCTTTGTAGTACTTTTATATCTGGTACTATTCGGCCCCCTTCCTTCCCACTTTAATGGATTCTTTTGATAGTCTTGACTTTTTATTCCTCCAAATGAATGTTGTTATGATTTTTTTCTAGTTATGTAAAGAAATTCTTTGGTGCTATGACACTGAATAAATAAATTAATGTAAAGTATTGTCATTTTTATTATATTGTCTCAACTTACTCATTAGCAATTGATATTGCTCTAATTATTTAGATGTCTTTATTTGTATGAAGAATATTTTTTAATGGTGTTCATTTACTTCCTGTGTGTGTCTTGGCAGATAGACTAACAAGTATTATATAATATCCATAGTTGTTTTAAATGGAATTTAGCTTTCTATCTCTTCCTGATATTTTATTAGTAAACAATGATGATTTGTGTGTATATCTTATATCCCGATACTTTGCTGAAGCTTTTATTGTTTCAGTTAGGCATTTTTATATTTAAAAAGTTAAACCCCACTTCCAGGAGCCAAGATGGTGGAGTAACCAGTAAATCACCATAACTCTCCCATATTCACCTACAAACAACCATAAAATAGTACTCCAAAACAAATCTTGGAACAGCAGAACTAGCAAAAAGATGGAGTGAAACGAAAAAAAGATGAGCAAAAACAACAAAAAAATTTATTAGAAATAGAAATTTCTTATGGAATTTTATTTATGGTAGAAATTCATTATGGTGACAGGGAATATCAAGACACAAACTCAGAAGAGGCCAACAGTGTTGTTAGAAATAAGGCCTTAGAGAAATCAAGCCTTCTAGTTAAAAATGAAACTAAGCTCGGAGTGAGTGAAGGATCATTTATTATACTTCTCAAGAGAGAAGCAGGCACAATGCACGTTAGTAGTACATGGGCACTGGTTCAGAGGTAGAATCAACTTTTAAACCATTGTTAAGACCCATACTCCACCCTCAGGGCCCCTATTGGTCTAGTTCGTCTGAGTTACACCCTTTCTGGACATGTTCGTCCACGTTCTATTAACTCTGCGCACTTCATGGGTCTCATGTTCAAAAATGGCGGCTATCTCCACCCTTGGGGTGTGTCAGTTCATATTCAATAAGCTTACTAAGCAAGCCCAATGGAGAAAAGCCTTTGCCCAATGGGAGCCCCATCCTTGAACCTGGCTGATTGCAACCAGTTTAGCCTCTAGGGCTCTTCCTTAAGAACTAGTTGTTTGTAGAAAAGTTTGGAGTACTTTCTGATTGGTTGAAGGGACTATCCACAAGATCTTGGAATTTCTTATCCTGCTGTGGAAGCCGAACCCCCTAAAACCTTTCTTACAAATGTCAAAACACTTATGGGCAAAACCTAAAAGAAAAAAGAGAGAGAGAGAGAGAGAGAGAGAGAGAGAGAGAGAGAGAGAGAGAGAGAGACAGACAGACAGACAGACAGACAGACAGAGAAGTAATCTCAAGCCCAGAAAGAACTCATGGAAGAGCTCAAAAAGATACTTAAAAATTGTATAAGAGAAACCATATAAGAAGAAGAAATGGGAAAAGAAATGAGATGGATGCAAGAGAATTATGAAAAAAAAAAACCTTGGAAAACTGCAAGGAATAGTCCACCTATCAGATCTCTGGGAATGGGAAGAATTCATGACCAAATAAGAGATAGGGAACATTACAAAATATAAAATAGATAATTTGATTATATTAAATTAAAAGGCTTTTGTACACACAAAACTAATGTAAACACGATTAGAAGGAAAGCAGAAAGCCAGGAAACAATCTTTATAGAAGTATCTCTGAAAAAGGCCTCATTTCTCAGATATATGGAGAACAGGGTCAAATTTATAAGAATACAAGTCATTTCCCAACTGATAAACTGTCAAAGGATATGAACAGGCATTTTTCATATGAAGAAATCAAAGCTATCTATAGGTATATGAAGAAATACTCTAAGTCACTTTTGATTAGAGAAATGCAAATTAAAATAACTCTGAGGTATCACCTCACACCTATCAGATTGGCTAATATGATAGAAAAGGAAAATGATAAATGTTGGAGATGTGGGAAAATGATGCATTGTTGGTGGAGTTGTGAACTGATCCAACTATTCTGGACAGCAATTTGGAACTAAGCCCAAAGAGCAACCAAACTGTGCATACTCTTTGATCCAGCAATACCACCACTAGGTCTGTATCCAAAAGAGATCATAAAAAAGGGAAAAGGACCTATATGTGCAAAAATATTTATAGCAGCCCTTTTCATGGTGGCAAAATATTAGAAATTGAGGGGGTGCCCATTATTTGGGGAATGGCTAAACAAGCTATGGTATATGAATGTAATGGAATACTATTGTGCAACAAGAAATGATGAACAGGTAGATTTCAGAAAAACCTGGAAAGACTTGTACAAACTCATGCAAAATGAAATGAGCAGAACCAGAAAAGCACCGTACACAGCATCAGCAATGTTGTGATGATCAACTATGAATGATTTAGCTCTTTTCAGTAACACAATAATCCAAGATAGGCACAAAGTACTCATGAACGAAAGTGCTATACATATCCAGATAAGAACTGATGGACTCTCAACTCAGATCAAATAATATTTTCTTCACTTACTTTATTCTTTCTCATGTTTTTTTTCCCTTTTAATGTTTCTCCTTTCACAACTATGACTAATGTGGAAATATTTTTTTACATTATAGCACATGTATAAATTATATCAAACTGCCTAAGATTTTCAAAAGAGGGGAGGGGAGGGAGGGAGAAAATTTTGGAACTCAAAATCTTGTAAAAATGAATGCTAAAAATTTTCTTGACTTGTAACTGGGGAAAAAATAAAATACTATTTAAAAAAAACAAAGAAACCACCAAAATATTTTGTTGGAAAAGAAAGTTAAACCCATATTTATTTACTAGCACTGTGGTTAGACATAACACAAAACATAATTATAATGCAAGCCCTTATATAGCAGCACAAACATAACAAACTTCTAATGCTAAGTTACACAAAATTTGGCCATTTTAATTAAGGCTTTTAGTTTATATTTGGTTACCTCAGAGTAGCTGTAATTTTGGATTGGTCTGTGGCTCCCTTTTGGATATGTGTGTGTGTGTGTGTGTGTGTGTGTGTGTGTGTGTGTGTGTGTGTGTGTATACACACATACATACATATACATATCTACATATGTATATGTATACACACACATATACACACACACACATATATAAAATAAAAAGCATGAGGCTTGTTAAGAGTATGTAGTACACTATTTTCTACATGTACAACACTGGTGGATGAACAATGTGTCTTAGTGATAATACTGTTTGCAGCTTCTGTTTTTTTACTGGTTGCGTATTCAGACTAATACAAGTAAAAATCTCTTAGGCAAATCTCTCAGGCAAAGTGATAAGAATGCACAAACTGATATGGTAACTTTCATCTACTTCTGAAAGGATACCACCACAGGAAAGTCTGCTTAAGATGTTGGTAGGTTTAACAAAGTTAGAACACTGGTGGCACTGTTGAATTGGGCAACAATTCTTCAGACCTGGCTCAGAGCTGCAATGTATCAGTATATTAAAGCAATTAATATGATGACTTTTTATATGTCTTCTTGAGCATTGAAGCTTTTCTGTTAATTTACTAGACTAGGTCACGAAAGATCTCATTAAGTTTATCCTTGATTTAGCAGATTTTAAGACTGCACAGTTGCTTCATTTTCTTGCTAGGTTCTGTCTTTGCACTTTTCCAACAACCCATTACCCACAGGAATCAAGGGGACTATTCCTGCCCTATCCAAGATTTCAAGCATTCATTGTTGAGTATCTGATCCTAATTGCTTTCCATATGAATCATCAATTGTAGGATCACATTTTTCAACAAACATTCCTTGAGCAAATGGTACAATCAGGGCAGATTTTCCAATGCCTCCTGAGCAAGAAATAACTAGCTTGTATTCATATTCATGCATAGTGTCCAAGATTTCAAGCATGCATTATTTGCCATCCACTTCCAATTTCATTCTATATGAACACCTAACTTGTATTCATATTTGAACAGGGTGGAGGTTTTAGTCAATACTTCAGGATTTAAGGTGTTTCCACCAAATCCACTGGACGGGCCCCCTTTTACAAAGTCAGGTCTCTCTTACTCTCTCTTTTTGTTTCCCTGCTTTTCCCCCCACTTCCATATCTCTGTCTCCACTATGCAGTTACCAAGGTGGGTAGGTCACCAGGCTGCCTCCTCCTCCACCAAAGCTGCTCTAGCCCATTCCACATTGATCAGTTTTTTTTAGTTTACTCTCAAGGGTTCTCTAAGTAAACCACGAAATCATCTGTAAAAAGTAATCATTTTGTTTCCTCTTTGCCTGTGCTTATTCCTTTAATAACTTTTTCTTGTCTTATTGTTATAAACTAGCATTTCTAGGACAATATTGAATAGAAATGGACATCCTTGCCCCTGATCTTATTGGAAAGGCTTCTAGCTTATTTCTATTACAAGCAATGCTTTCTCTTGATTTTAGATAGATATTAAGGAATGCTCAATTTATTCCTATGCTTTCTATTGTTGTTTTAAAAACAAGAATAGGTATATTTCTTCACTAGCTTTTTCTGCATCAGATGAAATAATGAATTGATTTTGTTGCTTTTTTAAAATTAATACAGTCAGTTATGCTTACAGTTTTCTGAATATTGAATCAGCCCTGCATTCCTGCTATAAATCCAGCCTAGTCATAATGTATAATCTTTATGATACATTGCTGTAATTTTCTTGCTAGTGTTTTATTTAAAATTTTTACCTCATCATTCATGAGGGAAGTTGGTCTATAGTTTTCTTTCTCTCTTTTACTCTCACTGACTTAGGTATCAAGTCTATATGTATGTCATAGAAGGAATTTAGTAGGCTTCCATATATATATATATATATATATATATACACATATATATATGTATATATATATGTATTTATATATATACACATATATATACATATATATTTAATTACATAATATTATAGTTAATTGTTCTTTAGATATTTGGTAGAATTCTTTTATAAATACATCTCATCCTGTGTTTTTTTCCCCTTTTGGAGTTAATTTATGGCTTATTCAATTTCATTTTCTAAGAAAGGACTACTTCAGTATTTTTTCCCATTCTTTTAATCTGAGCAATTATTTATTTTTGTAAATATTCATCGATTTCATTTATATTATAGGTTTTATTGGTATTAATTGGGTGAAATAACTCCTAATAATTAACTTTATTTCTTCTTTTATTGGTTGTGAATTGATTTTTCATTCTTGATACTGATAATTTGATTTTCTTCTTTTTAAAAAATCAAATTAGCCAATGGTTATCCTCCCTGCCCCCCCCCAAAAAAAACCCAACTCCTAGTTTTATCTATTAATTTAACTTTTTTTTGCTTTCAAGTTTGTTAATTTCTTCTTTGACTTTCAGAATTTCTATTTTGGTGTTTAATTGGGGATTTTAAGTGTGTTTGTTTTCTAAGGTTATTTTTATGATCTGCTCTCTCTTATTTATAGAAGTATTTAGAAATATAAATTTTCCCCCAAGTACTGCTTTGGCTACACCCCCAAGATTTTGTTATGTTGTCTCATTGTTATCATTATTGATTGTTTCTATGATTTGTTTTTTGACATACCCATTCATTAGGATAAAGTTAATTTAATATCCAATTAATTTTTAATCTATGCTTCAAGGGCCCTTTTTAAATATATTTTTTATTTAACAAAATAAAATTTGTTATTGATTTTAATTTTTATTCATAAATTTTAAATTTATTTCTTTTTATTATGATTAGAAAAAAGATACACTTAATATTTCTACTTTTCTGCAGTTGTGAGGTTTTTATTCCATGGCCAATTTTGTGAAGAAGCTACATATAGCTGAGGAACAGATTTATTCCTCCCTATTTCCATTCAGTATTCTCCAGAGGTCTATCATATCTAACTTTTCTGAAATTCTATTCATCTCTTTAACTTCTTTCTTGTTTATTTTATGGTTAGATTTATCTAGGCCTGAGAAGAGTAAATTAAAGTCCCCAACTAGTATAGTTTTATTGTCCATTTCCTTCTTTAACTAATTTAACTTTTTCTTTAAGAATTTAGATGTTCCATTTGATGCATATATGTTTGGTATTGATATTAATTCATCGTCTATGATATCTTTTTAGCAAAATGTTTTCTTTATTTATCTCTATCAATTAGGTCTGCTTTGGCTTTTGTTTTATCTAAAATCATGATGCTACCCCTGCCTTTTTTACTTGCTTAAGCATGAGAGCTTCTTCTCCAGTCTATGATTATAATTCTGTGTATATTTTCTGTTTTAAGTGCATCTCCTGGAAACAGCATAACCATTCTGCTACCCTTTTCAATATTATGGGTGAGTCCATCCCATTCACACTTACAGTTATGATTGCTAACTGTATATTTCTTTCTATCCTATTCTCTTATACTTTTTCTCCTCTTTTTTCCATGGCCTTTCTTTAAGAGTCTGTGGGGGGTTTTTGGGAGGGGGGCGGGGAGTAGAGCCAAAATGAAGGAGAAAAGGCAAGGACTCAACTGAGATCTCCCAAATTCCCCTTCAGCCAACTTTAAATAACACCTCAAAATGAATTCAGGAGTAGCAAAATCCACAAAAGGATGGGGTGAAACAATTTTCCAGCCCAAGACAATTTAGAAGGTCAGCATGGTGAGACATGGTCTAGCACAGGCAACACCTGACAAGACAGCAGTAGACTTTGTGGGCTACTGAATTGGTGGCAGCAGCTTCCAGTGTTCTCAGCCCACAGATAGTAAGGGCAAGCCCACAGACAGTAATTGCTTAGAAGGAGTTTACAGGGGTCCCTTTGCTGGCACTGGGTGCAGGATTCTGTTGCCTTGCCCGTTGATCCTAGTCACAGTCCCAGGGAGAAGAGGAGCACTAGCACACTAGAACTTGTAGTCACAAGGGAGCAGGGACCCTGGTCACAGTCCTAAGGCAAAAAAGAATGCTTGTGGTCACTCATAGATCAGAGCATAGGCCCAAAGAGTAGTAAATACACCTCTCCTTAGATCACACCACCTTGGAAGAACTGAAAACTTATAGACTTCAATTACTCTGGAGGAGAGAGTAAGGCTGACAACTTTGTGTAGCTCTGCCTTTCTTAAATCCAGTTCATGAGCTAGTCAAGACATCACCTTCATGATGTCATTGGTCCTCTTCCAGAATGAAGGATGAACAAGAAAACAATATAAGATTTAGCAGCTTTTACATTAAAAGATCAGAGGGCTTGGAATACAGTATTCTGCAGGTAAAAGAGCTAGGATTATAACCAAGAATCACCTACCCTGTAAAACTGAGTATAATCCTTCAGGAGTAAAAATGGATATTTGATGAAATACAAGAATTTCAAGAATTCCAGATGGAAAAAAAAACAAAGCTAAATAGAAAATTTGACTTTCAAATACAAGACTTAAAGAAACTTAGAAAGATAAAGAGGAAAGCAAAATCCTAAGGATCCAATAAAGTTAAACTCTTTACACTCCTACATGGGAAGATAATATTTGTAACTCCTAAGAACTTTATTATTATTCGTGCAGGTAGGAGTATACATAGAGTACATGGGTGTGGGTTGAATATGATGGGATGTGCCCAAATATCTTAGAGATACCCTGTTTCCCAGAGCTAAGTTCCAGCAAGCAGGCTGTGATCTGAGCTTGGCATAACCATAATTCTTTGTGCTCAGGATATCATCCAGTGGCAAAGTGTATTGCTTGGACCAGTACCAGATGCTTAGACCAGCACACCAGGTGTCCACTGAGGGATTTAGCTCCCCATATTTCCTAGGGGCATTTATCACATATTCACAATCCCTGCTCCTTGTCACTGACAGGTACTGCAATCCTATTCCTGTCACGGAACTCTGGTTCTGTGCCCACAGAAGGGGAGAGGTGCTTAAATCTTACTGTATTGGAATTGGCTCAAAGAGGGAACAACTCAGTTAAGTTTAGAAATCTACCTTACCCTACAGAAAAGAAGTAGGAAAAGGGTATAAGAGAAAGGGAGAGGGAGGATTGGGGAAGGCGACAGTCAGAAGCAAAACACTTTTGAGGCTAGACAGGGTAAAAGGAAAGAGAGAAAGATAAAAGGGAGGGAAAATAGGATGGAGAAAAATACACAGTAATCACAACTGTGAAAAAAATTTCACTGCAAGTTTCTCTGATAAAGGCCTCATTTCTCAAATATATAGATAATTGAGTCAAGTTTATATGAATACAAGCTATTTCCCAACTGATAAATGGTCAAAGAACAGGTACTTTTCAGAAGAAATAACCAAAGCTATCTATGGCCATATGAAAAAATATTCTAAATCACTATTAACTAGAGAAACATAAATTAAAACAACTCTGAGGTACTGCCAGACAAATATCAGATTGTCCAATATGATATAAAAGGAAAATGATAAATGTTGGAGAGGATGTGGGAAAATTGGGACACTAATGCATTGTTAGTAGAGTTGTGAGCTGATTCCAACATTCTATAAAACAATTTGGAACTTTGACCGCAGGCTATAAAACTATGCATACCCTTCAACCAAGCAATACACCACTAGATTTGTATCCCAAAGAGATAAAAAACACAAAGGAAAAGGGTCTATATATACAAAAATATTTATAGCATCTCTTTTAGTGGTGGCAAAGAATTGGAAATTGAGGGGATGCCCATCAACTGGGAAATGGCTAAACAAATTGTAGTATATGACTCTTATGGAATACTATTGTTCTTTAAGAAATGACAAGCAGGATGCTCTCAGAAAAACCTGGAAAGACTTACACAAAATGATGCAAAGTGAGATGAGCAGAACCAGAACATTGTACACAGTAATAGCAACATTGTACAATGTTCCACTGTGAATGACTTAGCTATTCTCAGCAATAAAATAATTCAAGACAAACCAAAAAGGACCCTTGACGGAAAATGCTATCCGTTTCCACAGAAAGAACTTGTGAAGTCTAAATGAAGATCAAAGAATACTTATAAAAAACTTCATTTTTCTTGGGTTGTTTTTTTGGAAGGGGGGCATTGATCTTGTTTTCTTTTACAACATTACTAATATGGAAATATGTTTTGCATGACTGCCCACATAAAACTTACATCAACTTGCTTGCCTTCTCGATAAGGGGGTGAGAGAGGGAAGGAGAGAGAGAGAGAGGGAAGGAGAGAGAGAGAGAGAGAGAAAGAGAGAGAGAGAGAGAGAGAGAGAGAGAGAGAGAGAGAGAAAGAGAGAGAGAGTCTGTTTTACTTCTGACCATTGTTTCCCTTAATCTACCTTCCCTCTTATTGCCACTCCCCTTTCTCTTAGCCCTTTTTCTTCCTAGTTCCTTGTTGGGTAAGGTTAATCTCTATACCCAACTGTGTGTATATGTATTCTTCCCTCCTTGAACCAGTTCAGATGACAGTGAGGTCCAAACATTGCTCACTTTACTCCCTCACTGTCCCTTCTGTTGTGTAAATTCTTCTTTGTGTGCCCCATATATATGTCCCCATTCATCTTCTTTCCCCTCTCCTCCCAATATGTTCCTCTTCCCCGCCCTTCCAATCTCCTTTTGAGATCAGCCAGACATAATAGAATCATACCCACACCCTGTCAAATGAGACTCCCTCTAAGACCCCTTGATGATGATAAAGTTCTGAGGGGCTAAAGGTATCTTCTCCCCATATAAGAATGTAAATAGTTTAACTTTGTTTAATGTCTTGTGAGCTCTCACTTGAGTTTCTCTTTTCATGCTTCTCTTCAGTCCTGTGTTTGAAAGTCATATTTTCTATTCAGCTCTGGTCTTTTCATGAGGAATGCTTGAAAGTCCTTTATTTCATTAATAATTCCTTTTCCCCCCTGTAGGATTATACTCCATTTTGCTAGGTAAAATATTCTTTTCTGTAATTCTAGATATTTTGCCTTCTGAAATATCATGTTGTAAGCCCTCTTTTTTTGCTCTTTTATAGCAATGGATACTAAATTTTGTGTGATTCTAACTGTAGATCCTCAGTTTGGATTTTTTTCTTTATGGCTGCTTGCATTTATTTTTTCTTGCCTAGGGAACTCTAGATTTTGCTATGATATTCTTGGGAGTTTTCATCCTGGTATTTCTTTCAGAAAGTGACTGAGAAAGACTTTCAATTTTCTGTTTTGCCCTCTAATTCTAAGATATGTGGGCAATTTCATTATTTCTTGAAATATGATGGCTAGGCTCTTTTTTTGTTTGTTTGTTTATAGCCTCCTGGTAGTCCAATGATTCTAATATTATCTTTCCTAGATCTATTTTCCAAGTCAGTTGTTTTTCCTAGGAGATATTTCATATTTTCTTCTATTTTTTAAGTTCTTTGACTGTGTTTTATTATTTCTTAATTTCTCATGGCATCATTAGCTTCCATTTGGTCAATTGTGATTTTCAAGGAGTTATTTTCTTCAGCAAGGCTTTGCACCTCTTTTACTCAGCTGTTAAATCTCTTTTCATATCTTTCTATGATGGCTTTCATTTCTTTTCCCCTTTTTTCCTTTACCATTATCATTTGGTTTTTAAAATCTTTTTTTACCCTCTTTAAAACTCTCATTCTTCTAAGAAATCTTGTTGCATTGGTCTGGTGTCCAATCTGCATTTTTAAAATTTGAGCCTTTGCTTGTAGTTTTTTTTTCAAGTCATTATCTTCTGCATTTGTGTCCAGGGTTTTCCTGTCACCAGAGTAACTCTTTATGGTCAAATTTTTTTTTTCATTTGCTCATTCTTTCAGTCTCCTTCTTGACACTGGAATTTATGTTAGTGCTGGGTTTTTGCATGCTTTGAGGGGAGGGAGTGGGATTGAGTTTTTTAGCCTGATTTTCTGTCCTTTTATGTATTTCTGCTTTCTCATCTCAGTCAGGGAGGGGGAGGGCCCTCTTAATTTTAAGTGTTCCCAAAGTGGTGTGACCTAGGGAGAAGTTTGTTCACTGCCCTCTTGGTCTGAGCTCTATAATTCTTGACCCAGATTTGGGTCTGTTAGTTTGTGTATCACTGAGTTTCAGTAGACTGCTGCTGAACTCAGTTCTGCAAGGAAGTTTTAAAGGTTCAGAGACACTGAACTGCTGGGTCTTCTTTGGTCTGGGGCTCCTGCCCTGGTTATTCCACACCAGGCTAAAGGTTAGAGCTAAGTAACTATTCTGTTTTCTGAACTGAGCCACTTAGCTACATTTCTCAACTTTTCCATTGCTCAGCACTGAGGTAGACCCATGCTTACTCAGCCATTCCTGAACCCAGTGCTGGTTCGGGGATCCTCTGGGATCTCTTTCAGCCCAGGACTTCCTATACTGGTGCTCTGTCTGGGCCCCTTTCTGTCGCTTGGCATTGGAATGCTTCCTTTGTAGCTGCCTCCACATACCCATAGTTGCCGTCAGATACTTACTTCTGGACAATCCCTTGGCTCAGTCTCTGTAGACCTGTTTGTCTTTCTCCCCAAGCTGATATAGGCTTGAAAAATGATTCATTGTGACCTCTTCTTGCCTTTCTTGGTCATCGGGGAGGAAGTACATTGGCCAAGTTAGGCACTCCACCTGACCTCAGCAACTGTCAAAGATATTTGTCTAAAAGACAATTGTTGATCTGCATTTGTGCAGGGAATTTTCTCATCCCACCCTTCCCCACACTAATGAAATCCCAGATTCAGGCCAAAAAAAAAAAGTGGACAGAATTAACATGTATACTGAAATTCACAGATAACTCTCAAACCTCATTTTACTCATTATATTTAACTTTTTCCCCAAGTAACTTATTAAAAAAAAATTATCACAGCTCCAAAATCCTAATGATATTGACTGGTTTGAATTTCATTTCTTCTCTCCTCCACAACCAACTTCCTGGAAGTCCTAAAATTAGTCAATCAATAAGTATTTATTTGTTTATTTATTATATTCCAGGCACTATGCTAAGCATTGAGGATGCAAATACAACCAATGGCAGAAAGGGCTTTTAGGAGTGGAATCAGGAGGCAAATTGAGAGAGTCAAAAAACCTGGATAATAAGCCCCCAAATAATTGCATCCTGGCTATAATTTTCCCTTTACAAATAAGAGCCAAATGAGTTTATTAATTTGGACTCTGAAACATTACTCCTGGGTGAAGCAACTCTTTTTTAAACACTGCAATATTTTCTTGATGAAAAGAGGTAGAAAACTGGTGGAGTTTTTTTTTAATATATTGCAAACTAAAAATGCAACAGTGAATTATTCTGACAGAAGATTAAATAACTAATATGTGGGTATCCACTGAAAATATTATTTCCACTTAAATTTCAGCACAATATCAAATATCAGACAACTCTGTAAGATGAAGCAGTGGCAAAGTAAGACAGAAATCATAATAATGTGGTTTGCAATACAACTTCGTTTTATATAGCATCTTTCATATGAACTGCTATCCAAAATGCTTTCTAGAATAAAATAATGTGAGTGGACTGCCTGCTGTATAAATTATAGAAAATGGTGTTGTAAGGACATTATGTGGGGTGTAAATTAAAGCATTCCATCATAAAGTCAATAGCAGGGGTTGAGAGTGGTGGAGAGCTAGAAAGGAGAAAATGTTTTATATGAGGTTTGAAAAACTGTGATTTATGAAATTTTTTGCCCCAGAGAGAGAGAGAGAGAGAGAGAGAGAGAGAGAGAGGGAGGGAAATTTTACTAATGCCTGGGGCAGGGAGAACAAATCTAGTGTATTGCTTGAATTTATACATTTGATTCTGTAGCTAGAAGAATATGTTCTAATTACTAGAAAGTGATAGATGTCCTGCAGAAGGCCCTAAAGATTGTCTAGAACATTTAGGGCTAGAAATTAATTTTGATAGAAACTCTCCAAGGATCTGTTGATTAGAGACTGCTGTCAATTATACAATCACTGATGCAGAAACAGGGAAAAACTGCAGTTTATTATAGTCAAATCAAAGTCATCATTCAACAACAACAACAAAATTCAATGAGCTCTGAGTATCAGTTTTAGCAACCTTATGTAGGTTTTGGTTACATAAAGGGGATGAGTACAATGGAATTTCAAAGAGCAAATTAGGAGAGCAGGGAATAGTCTACCTGTCAGATCTATGGAAAGGGGAAGAATTCGTGACCAAACAAGACATAGAGAGCATTACAAAATGTAAAATAGGTGATTTTGATTATATTAAATTAAAAAGCTTTTGTACAAACAAAACCAATGCAACCAAGATTAGAAGGAAATCAGAAAGCTGGGAAACAATCTTTACAGCAATCTTTACATTTCTCAAATACATATAGAGACCTAGCAGATAACATCAGAAAAACAAACCTCTATCCCACTTGAAGAGATTTCCCAATTGCTTCAGACAAGTGGTATGCCACTCCCACAGTTGCTACCCTGAGACAGAAGGCAGTCAGTCCATGGCTTTATAACCTGCATGGATATGCATCCCCTCTCCAGATGATAAGATTATAACCCCACACATAACTGAAGTGTTAATAGCAACAGGTTCACCTAAATGGACAACTTCCCATATGCTCTTTTCACATCCAGGAACCACTGTTTGTCAGGGAATTGTCAGCCCAGATAGCTTCCTTCCTGAAATAATTAGAGGCAGGGAAAGAGGTAGCAATGTTTTAATAGATTGTTGCTTGTCTTCCTTCTCAAAGATGACCATGACATCATGGAGGTGATGGCATGATATCCAAGTGAATCGGATTTAAGTGAAGGAGGGCTGTGCAAAATCATCAGCTTCGCTTTCTCCTCAGAAGCCATCTGGGTCCAGTGGCCAGATACACATCAGGAAGACTGGAGATGGCCCCAGATTCAGTGGAAGACCTTGGCCTTTTAAAGCTAAGGTCTGTAGCAGGTCTCAGTTTGACTGAGGCAATGACGATTCAGTAATTAAGGCTAGGCAAAAAAAATCTCTCTATATATATAGAGAGAGAGAGATATATAGATATAGATAAAGATATAGATATAGATATAGATATAGATATAGATATAGATATAGATATAGATATAGATATAGATATAGATATAGATATAGATATAGATATAGATGTGTGTTTATATACATGTTTATAAGGCAAAGAATGGCCTCTGTAACCTAGTCCAGAAAAAAAAATCAAACTGGAAGTGAAGACCCTCAGAATTTCTGGCCAAAACAGAAGCATTTGCAATCTACATTCACTCTGAGTCAATCAGGACCCAAACAATGACCAAGTAAGATTTGGCCTGGGATCTGTTGTTGGCCAATCAGTGAGAGCCAGAGTGATTTGGGTTTACGGCATGGTCCTTAAGAAAGAAATCTAGCGTGTAAATTCCAAGTTATCTTGCAACATTTCCAAAGGGAAAAGAAGGAAGGAGGGAGGGAAGGATGGGAGGGAGTGAAGAAAGGAAGAAGGGAGGGTAGGAAGGGAGGGAAGGAACTACATTCCTTTCCTGGCCAGTTTCACTTTGGGTCCCCAGTGGGGCAGCTCCTACTACTCACAGGGTTGTTGTTTGCCCTTAAGAGGACCATGACATCATGGAGGTCTTATCTATCTATTTAGTAGATAAGAAGCCAGGCAAGAGATAGAATGGAGTAAGGGAGGGAGAATTTTGGGAATGGGAATTCAGGAAACAGTAATAGAAGTAAGGAACTTCTCCCAGAAGCCTCCCCCCTGAAAAGTTATATGTTGGTGACCTTAAGGTCGGGGGGATACCCTGGTTCCTAACAACATCCTGTGATAGAAATATAGAGACGCAAGGTGGTGCTCTGAGGCAATCTAGATACAGGGAGACTCTAAAGAAGGTAATCCATCTGATTAAGCAGAAAAAGTAGGTTAAACTGGATGATAAGGAAGAGCCAGGAAAGGAGAGGTAGGTCACCTTTAGAATGGATCACAAGGGAACCCCAAGCATGAGAAGGAGGAGCTAGTGGGAAGGTCTGTGCTCTGCTAGACCAAAACCCTTGTCCCTCAACCCTTGGCCTTCAATCCTATTGCTCACAAATAGGGAAAGAAGACACACCCCAGATATCTAACCTTACTCCCTTCAAATCATACAAACAGGAATAGGGGTGGAAAGTGGTCCCTAAACTTGCTACTCTACCAGGGGATCTCAGGCCATATGTGCAGATAAAGATAAAGTGGCCAAAAGGGGGAAACAAGCTACAAGGAGACAAGATACAAGGACTGTACCAGTAGGTCAAGTTCCTACAGACACTGAGGCAGGGTTCCAAAGGGACATCCCCAAGAAGATGGTCAAAAACTGAAAAGCCACAAAAACAACAAAAAAAAGAGGTTCAGGTCTGCATTGGGCTATCCAGCTATTGGTAGCAACACACCCCACATATAGGGATCTTTGTAAGACCCCTCTATGGTGTGCTGCCCGATTTGAGTGGAGACAAGAGTAATAAGTTGCACTGGAAACTGCTCAACAAATGATTCAATAGGCCTTTCCCCTTGGACCCCTGTGATTCACTAATGCCTAACCTTGTTTGCCTCAGTTTCCTCATCTATAAAATGAGCTGGAAAAGGAAATGCAAACCACTCCAGTATGTTTGCCAAGACAAACCCAAATGGCATCATGAAGAGCAGGACACAACTGGAAATCACTTAACAGCAACTCACTAATACTACAGAGCTCCAGGTATCAACTACTCCAGTAGGAGTTGACTGGAGTTTATGTCAGAAGGCTGCAACCCAGAGACTTCTAGGTTCTAGACTGCACATTTATAGGATCACTGGTCAGTTACACCCCCTTTGAGAAATAGTTATTAGACTGCTACCCTTGATTGAGACAGAGAGGTTGATTGGAGCTATTCCCACCAAACTGAGACCTGAGATCTCTATACTCCAATGGGTTCTGACCAAAATGAAGTTCCACAAGATGAGAAATGCACAAAAGGCATCAGTTGTAAAATGGAAAAGGTACATACACAGCTGAGTGAAGCCTGGACTCAGAGTCATGAATAAGCTGCATGAGTTGGTGGCCTCCTAAGCCACCAGGGATGATATGCCTGAAGCTAATCCCTAGCAATTTAAGACTTTCCACTGTCTTACTTCCCAGAGTATATAGAGGTCTCATTTCCTCATGGAACATCTATCATTAAAGATGCTCAAGTCCCGTGGAACACAGAAGTCATCAAGGTGCCTTGTGATGAGGTTTGCACAATTCATGACAATGGTCAGTCAGCCCAGTGGGCTGACAAGGAATACACTTCTCACTCAGTTGAGCACTCAGAAAGAGATACTCATCTATACTGACTCTTGGGCCATGACCAAAAGTGGAACCAATTGTTCCAATCATTAACAGCAGAATACTTGGAAAATCAAGTTTAATCAAGTGGGAGGGGCATCCCTGTGAGCCCACACAGTAGCTGAACTGAAAAATCGGCAACTATATGTCACTCCTCTATCTGCCCACCAAAGAAGATCTAGGAATCCAAATGGAATAACATGACTAATCAAGCTTGCACCAAACAGCTCACTTCAGGTGCAGGATGGAGTCATGCTTAGACTGGACACGGAAAGGAATACATTATTCAGGACTGGGCCCACCAGAAAGGCTTCCACCTAATCCAAATATTAGCTAACATTTATATAATACTTATTATGTGCCAGGCATTGTGCTAAGGGTTTACAATTATTATCTCATTTGATCCTCATAACAAGCCTGTGAGGTAGGTGCTATTATCAGCCTCATTTTACAGATGAGGAAACCAACACAAAGAAAGATTACATGATTTGTCCAGGATGACACAGCTACTAAGTGTCTGAGGCTGGGTTTGAACTCAGGTCTTCCTGACTCCAGGCCCCATGCTCGATCCACTGTGCCACCTAGCTGCTGAAGAAGAGAAGGCTAGTTATACTTCCTGCCAACTCCATCACTATGTGGAAAGAGAACCCCTCAGGGAGATCCTCTTGGGGGTAAAGCCGGACAGATCTTGTTAAGTGGATTATGTCTCACTGCAGCTATGAATGTCTCACATTGACAGCAGTTCCTGCCAGCAGTTTTTTTTCCTCTTTCCCTTCTGAGTAGCAATAAAGTTAGTTAACACTATCTCTGTGTAGAATGATGCTTTTCTCCTGAACTCCCCTGAGCTATGAGGAGAGACCGTCCCTTTGGTTTTGTAGGATTTTGTGGCCTTGTAAGGGGGATTATCAATAGAAGTCCTTTCCAACGATATATCCACAGCTCGAATCTATGGGGACTGATCAGATCTCACCCACTGTCCATGGGAATCTGTGCGGGTCACATATGCCACCCAAGGGGATTTCCCACAACTAGTCCCCATATAAGTGGTAAATCCCTATGGAGGCAGTTAAACGTGCTAAAGTGATAGGTATTATGCGTAGCTATAGGAAAATGCCAATTATATCATCAGGGCAACACCTGATGATATGCTTTTTGGGGTTTTTTGTTTGTTTTTTGGTGAGGCAATGAGGGATGATATGCTTTTTGACTAAGCAATGTTGCGACTGTTGGATTTGGGAGGGCAAAAATTGCTCTCCTAAAAACTTTGAAAGGGGATGGCTAGGCTACTAATCTTTTCCCAATCCCTCTTGATATTAATGCCTTCCCTCTCTTGATTATTTCCTACTTACCCTGAATAGAGCTTGTTTGCAGATATATTTTTTGTAGGTTGCCTCCCCCATTAGACTGTGAACTCTTTGAGGACAGAGACTATCATTTGCCTTTCTTTGTATCCCCAGCACTTAGCCCATTGCCTGCCACATGGTAGGGACTTGATAAAGGCTTATTGACTTACTACCTGTCCCGAGTCTAGTGCTAGTGCTTGCTCGTGGGACTGAAGGGCTGGAGAGTCACAGCTGGGGAGTCTGGGAGTAGCAAGCTGCCTGACTTGTGATCCTGGAGCGCCTATATTCCTTCATGGTACTTCACCTGTGACCTTCTCACAGAGGCAAAAGGGAGGATTAAAATAAGGGGAGAAAAGGTGTAAGTGTAACGGGAAGGAGAAGCAGTGCTGAAATGCTTCAATGAGGGAAGGGAGACAAAGGGAGATGAGAGCCTTACAATGGGTAAAGTCTTCAGGGATTTGCTGCTTCAAGAGACTAGTCATCTTGCTTTATGGAAAGCATTTTCCAGGACCATGTGGCACTTTTACAAATACTGACCACATATTAGGGCACAATGATACTGCAAACAAATGTAATAAGGCAGAAATAGTAAATACATCTTTTAGGGACCATAACGCAATTAAAAATAGTCATCATTTCAGGGAGTACAAACAAAAGACTCAAATCCAAATGAAGATTTAACAACAGAATCCTAAATAATGAGTGGATCAACGAATAAATCATAGAAACCATCAATTATTATATGAAAAAATAATAACATGAAATAATATATCAAAGTTTCTGGGATGCGGCTAAAGAGACCTCAGGAGAAAAAAATCATATCCCTACAAACATACATTAGCAGAATAGATAAAGGGAGTATTAATGCACTGATATGTATTTTTTAAAATTAGGGAGCCAATAAATAAGCAAACCTAAAATAAGCACAAAAGAGAAGATATTAAATTGAGAGAAATAAGATAAATTGGACATAAACCTTTATAGAAATGAAAAATAAAATTAAAAGCTAATCTTTGCAAAGGCCAATAAAAATGACAAACTTTTAGCTTATCTGATTAAAAAGAAGAGGCCAAAATGAGATATCTGGCTAAACAGAAGATGTATGACAGATAGTACAGGCCCAGGCAAGTAAGAAGTCAAGGCTGGAGAGAGAAGTCAGTCATGGCAGGAAAATACAATTGCATATCACAGGAAGGCAGGCACCAGAGAGTAGGAGTTAACTAAGTCAGCAACCAAAGATCCAATGCTCTAGAATTAAAAGACCTGAGAAATCTTTTAATCTAATCCACTAATTTTATAGATGAGAAAATTTAGGCTCAGAGAAATTAAGAGACTTCTCCAAGGTCACTTAGCAACAAAGATTTGAACCTAGCATTTGCTCTATGTGCAGTGCTTTCCTTCTATACCATCAGAAGAAAAGGTTATTGAATGCTGATCCTAGGACAGTTTATGCACTGACCTGTTTTTAAATTTCTTGTTAGATGAGGGTGGCTCTGGATCCTAGGCATTGATTTGAGTCAGAAGAAAGTTGGAGGCAGAGAGGGGAACACTGCACCTGGGAGAAGCAGAAGCAGACTCTAGAATTGCCTCACAAACTGGCATGGGGGAAAGAGAGAATTAAGAGAAATTATGTAGTCTGACTGGTAGAAGATCACAAAGCAGAAAATGAGCATTTTAGTTTTGATTTATAGATCAGTGGGAAGCATTCAGGATGGGTGTGTAACATAGCAGAGACAGAGAGACTTCAAAAGTAACTGGCAACAGTATTCAAGATTGTTTGAAAGTGGGTTTGCAGGCACAAGACTGCAATCAGATGTCTGCCCAGTTCCCTGTAAAATAATGTGTACTTTTCTTTTTTGCCCACCCCACTTTTAAAGGGAAGGGGGATGATAATATCATACACAGAAGCAGGAATGGTAATTATAAAAGTGTTAAATTGGTTGGGGAAATTATGAGGGAAAAAACCAGTCTCTTTAATTTGCAAAAACAATCAGTGGCCTGTTCAAACACAAAGCCACTTTGGCAACCATAGAAGATGAGCTTGCCCAGAAAGCCTATCTATGGAGAGACAAATTTTCTTCCTTTCCAGCACTAATGGATATATTTGCTTTCTTGTCAGGTTCCTATCTTGTCAACTGTGTGATGTGTTTACTTTGGGGCCATTTACCCAACTGTACAATGTTGTCTGCAATTTGTGGAAGTCAAATGGGCTTAGATCCTGTGCCCAGAGGGCCAGCTCTGAGAACAAAGGGTCACAGCAGTGCCCTTAGGATGAACTTTGGATGGCTAATTATATATCAGCAACCTTTATTAGATCAGCATTCCCTACAGCCTTCTAAAACTCAGAATTTTCTTTCATGGCCATATCTTTAACATTTTGTCATCTTAGTGGATATAAAAATATACAATATTTTTTTTCTCACATTTTCTATTATAATTAAGCAGTTTGAGTTAGCCAGACATCTGTGCTATCCTAAGTATATTTCCTTCAATGGTCCATTGACTTTCTACTTTTCTACATCTATACTCATACCACTCCCCTAAAGTATTTTTACAATGATTCTCAAGGAATGGACTTCTTACATATATTAGGAATATTAATTGTTCCTTTAGTCTCTTCACGCTTGTGAACCAAAATAATATAGAATTGGAAGTATCACATATTAGACACCAGAAAATATGTATTTAAATATGTAGTAAATGAGATTTGCAGAAATAAATTAATGAGAAACATTAATTTTCTTTCTTTTTTGCTAACTTTCTTTTTCTTTTTTTATGTAACAATAAGCAACTGTTACTGGGTCCAAAGGGTTGGGCCATTATCTCTCTGTCTCTCTCTTTCTCTCTCTCTCAGTCCCCTACATGGTTCCTCTCAGATGTAGACCCATGCATGAGCAACCTAGGTTCAGTCCAGAAAGAGGGTGGCCTCTAACAGAGGTTAAGCTCTTTTTCTCATGCTTTGTTTCTTTATGCCTCCATCTCCACCAGAGTGCCCTAGGAAAAAATATTTAATGTTTAGGTTTGGCTCTGTGTCTCCTTGCTTCAAAAAAGGGGAAGAATCAACATACAATATGAATCAGATATAGGACTGCTACTTATTTCCCTTACACAAAAGAAATGTTTGCACACATAAGACCTACAAATGAGTATTAACAAAAAGATACAGGATATAATAAGATAACTTGTGTCATATTTCCCCAGGAAGTTAAAACTGAAAACATAAAGCTTTTTGTGGCACTGATGAACAGGCATTTTTACATTCCACTTTGTCTCTGCATACTCACACATGATTCCCTCTAGGTCCAAGTTTCGTGGTAAGCCAGGTCAGGGTTTGAATTCCTCTTTCCATAGGTGGGTCATCTAAAACAAGAACAGTAACCAGAGTATATATATGAAAGAAATAAAGCAAGAACAGTACCCAGAGGCCCATGGCCCAGGTTCAGGCTCACCTTTGTTCACATATCTTAGCTAGCATTTATATAGTGCTTTAAGGTTTGCAAAGCACTTTAAGTTATGTTGCCTCATTTGACCCTCACAACAATAGGTGCTATTATTATCTCCGTTTTACAGATGAGGAAGCTGAGACAGAGAGAGGTTACATGACTTTCCCAACATCACCTAGTTAATAAGTGTCTGAAGCAGGATTCAAGCTCAAGTATTTCTGAAAGCAAGTCCCATGCTCTATCTACTTCTGCTTAGCTTCCACATGCTCACAGATGCCATGTAGCTGACATGGAGAAAGGTGGTCCCATAACCTCACCTCTCATAATAAAGGCTCCAATAGTCATGACACACTCTACAGAGAGCAAGGGAAGAGAGCTGATCATTCCCTCTGAAAGATCATATGATTCATCAGTTCTTCTAGATCAGGGGTCAACAAGTCAATTGCTTTGTCATCTTAAAGATCAAAGTCCTTCAGTATTGAGGTGAATGTGTCTCATTTGTCCCCAGAATTTTCCTTGGAAGTATTACACCTTCTGGGGCCCCCTCCCCTGTTCGGCTCTCACAAGTTTTGCAATTGGGTCCCCAGTATGAAAATTAACATCTCAGTTTCAAAGGGCTAGTTCTCTGGCCCTGGACCTATCCAAACAATACCTCACTGATTTCCCCCTTCATGGTCAGCTGGGAGATACAATTAACACAGCAAAAGCATTTACTGAGATGGCATCATAAGAACAGTAGCTACAAAACATTTCTCACATAGGCTTGGGGTGCAAAGACACAAAGAAGAGTTCTGCTGCTTTGGTTGTAAACCCTCCCCCTGTCCAGGATCATACTGCACAAAGGGAATTTCAACAGGTTGGAAATGTCCTCAATGGACCCTAAGCAATTTATAGAATGATACAAACTGAGAGCTTTCTTCAGCCCTCACTAGGGCAAGGAGATTAACTTTAAAAGGAATCAAACTTAAAAAGTCCCAAAAGATATGTGGGCACCTCAAAGGATTTTGAGTACTTGAATCTGATTGCTTGATGTTTCCAGACCATCAAGTAAACATTATACTATGAACCTACTGTCAATAATGATCTCAGACCTGCTGCCTGGACTTAAAATACAGCAAAAAGTATAGATTTGCTTGGAAGTAAAATAATGAAAAAAATTAACATAGATGAGTTCCCATAGTGAGCTCAAGGTACAATTTCCCCGTTGTACATAAGCAGTGTCCCAGACCCATAATCTCTCCTCTTTGGTGAAGTCATAATTAAACACTGTTCAGTTTCTTTTTATTATTGTTATTTTTAAATTTATATTGATGTAGTCATTGCATATATTATTTTCCTGATTCTGCTTACAAATGTCTATGATACAATGACTGGAACACAATGACCATTTTCTTTCTATATTCCAGGACTGCAATGTAGTCTACATTCTCAATCTTCACCATAATGTGTGGGGGAATGCTGTGAGTCCAAGTGGAATAAGCATATAAGGAATTGATGCTAAGGTCATGCTTATTACTTTCAGGGTCTATAGTGACCTCCTTCTCTTGCTTCATTTCCTTTTCCTGATATTAGTCCTAAAGAGAAATCCATCTCCTGTGGCATTTTCCAGCATTTCCACTGGTACTTCCAGTCTTCTATGCAGTAGTAACAAAAGGTAATTCTATTTTTCGGTTTTCTCCTGATGGCAGTATTTGTGTAAAATTCTATAATGTGTCTCCATGCCCATCTCCCTTTATCTTTCCAAGAAGAATGGGTTTGTCCATGGGACCACCTCCTATCAGACTTTCTGTGAGTTTTTTCAGTTGACTCTTCATTTGTATGTCTAATCACCTGTTTTATTTCTATGTCCAATCCATGAGAAGTTGTTCCTGAAATGTTTGGGGTTGATCTTTGCAAGACAGGTGATTTCAAGGACTCCTTTCCAATTATTCAAATGTTTTCATGTGGTCATCAACTTGTCACAGGTTAATAATTGTTTCATTGTTAGAGCAATCTTTAAGGATATCCTTAAGTCAAGTTAATCCTTTAGTCCTTTGGGGCAGTCTTGTCATCTTAGCTCTTTCAAGGGGTACCATTCTTCTTGTTACCAGTCTCAAAAATGATTTTTTGTCCTCCCAAACCACAAATTTAGGTGGTAATTCTCCTTTGTACAGTGCCCAATGGTTTTGCCAAACTCAGTAAATGCCATTTCAGTTGTTAGGCCAGGACCATAGAACCATTCCAGGTTTTGTAAGCATTCCCAATATGATTGGAGGATTCTTTTCCTTAAAGGATGAATATTTAAACTTTTTGGTGTTGTAGACTCCTTTGGAAGTCTGGTGAAGTCTATAGATAACTTCTCAGAATAATGTTTTTAAATACACAAAACAAAATATACAGGAATACAAAGGAAACAACTTATATTGAAATATAGCTAAAATTTTTTTCTTTTTTTTTTCTTTTCACATTAGTCATGTTATAAAGAAGAGTTAGAACCAATGGGAAGAACCACGAGAAAGAAGAAACAAAGCAACAACAACTATAACAAAAGAGAGAGCAAATGGAATGCTTCTATCTGCATTCAGACTCCATAGTTCTTTCTCTGTATGTGGACAGCATTTTCCATCTTGAGTCTTTTGGAATTCTTAGATCCTTGCATTGTTGAGAATAGCAAATCTATTTAAGTTAGTTATCACACAATGTTGCTGTTACTGTGTACAATTTTCTCCTGGTTCTGCTCATTTCACTAAGCATCAGTTCATATAAGTCTTTCCATGTTTTTCTGAAGTCCACCTGCCATCATTTCTTATAGCACAATAGTATTCCATTACATTCATATACTACAACTTGTTCAGCCATTCCCCCATTGGTGGACATCCCCTCAATTTCCAATTCTTTGCCACTATAAAAAAAGTTGCTGTAAATATTTTTGTACATGTGGGTCCTTTTCCCGCTTTTATGATCTCTTTGGGATACAGACTTAGGAGTGGTATTGCTGGGTCAAAAGGGTATGTATGCACAGTTATATAGCCCTTTGGGCATAAGCTAACAATTTTTTTTTTTAAAAAAAGTTTATAGATTCCTGATACTAGCTTTAGAACCTGAAGATATTCAAACATGAAGCTTCTGATTATTTTTATCAAGCAATTTACTTTGTTCTTGTCATATTTGCTAGCCCTGCAGTAATTCTGTTGCATGGTCAGCCTAGACTTCTATTCTTGCTAACCCAGGAACTTAAAGGTCCTTATGTGAGAAAGTTCCTATTGAGGTTTGGTACTGCTATTTGGATTCAGATATATAATATTGGACCTGCCCACAGGTAAAGCTTCTCTGTGAAATCCAGGGGACCTAGCCTTCTCCCAACAATTAGGTCATGCTTTTGTACTTCTGGAGAACTAGCATGTCCTTTCTGTACAGGTGAGCTATCTTTTTCTGTCATAGGTGATCTAGCTTTGGCCCTTCCTGTAGGAGATGGTACTCTTTTGTTGTTCATCCTTTGTACTAGAAAAGAATCAAAGACATCACCATGTTGGGTTCAAGATACTGTGTGCTCAACTATGGCCAATCACTCCAATACAAACTTGAAAGGCTCTACCACAAGTCAGGCACAAATCATTTGTTTGAACATTTAAGATGCAGATGTCTCTAGATTTGTACATTTTATGTTTCCTTTGTGCTACTGTGATCCTGCTTTTGCTCATAGAATATAGCACCTTCTTTGATACAAGCGTGCAATGCTAGGCAGTCCTGTGCCATCATCTTCCATGTATCACAATTGATACCAAAGTTCTTCAGAGAGACCTTCAGAGTGTCCTTGTATCTTTATTCCAACCTCCATGTGAAAGCTTATCTTGTGCAAGTTCTCCAAAAAATAGGAAGGATGTGCACCTCTGGTGTGAGGGTTTTCCAAGCTTTTTTCAGGGCTACTTACTTACCTTTGGTGTCCACTTGTCACCCAACTCTCACCTGTGGTTCCAAGAAGCTATAGCATGTACAGTGAACATACCCCAGTAAAACTTACTCAGTAGATGAGCTAAACTAGGTAAAGGGTAGTCAACAGGATTATTGCCATCAATGAGTTAAGGGGATGTCTACACCAAGTATGTGAAGACTTCCCCTCATGGAATGGGTGGATGAGCACAATTTGTTCCAATGGCCATGAAGGTAACTGAAGCAGGCATTGTGGAGGTCTTAGAGCTAAGTCAGACACTGAAGACACCAAGGTCATCTACTACCTACTGGGTCAGCACCAGTCGTCTTGACTTTTGTCTTGTTCCTAGGCTTCCATGGAGAGAGTGATTCTGACAACTTTGTGCAACTTTGCGTCACAAATCCAATTCATGGCCAAGTCAAGATATCACTCATTGCCAGAGCTAGCTTAGATTATACTCTATGGCTTAAGGGAACTAGCTCTTCCTCTAGGCTTAGGTAAAGCTTTCCTTTCTAGTCAGACAGTTATCCAACAAGCATTAATTAATGCTTAGAATGTGAGAGGTACTAAAGTTTGGGGCCATAAAGAAAGGCAAAAATAGCCCCTGCCCTCAAAGAGCTTACATTCTAATTGGGGAAAAAATAGGCAAACAACTATGTTGTTTGTATAAAGTACAAGATAAAGACAGGGTAAATTGGCACAGAGAATATGGAATTAAGTTTGCTCACAGATAAAATGCTCAATTCTGATAATAAGAACCTTGTCTCAGCTTCCTTTACAGTAGGATTTCGGGCTGGCCAGTGGAAAAATGTAGGATTGCCACTGTGCAACAATTCCTGTTTGTCACATGACCCTTGTCAACCAACCTTCATCAATCTGTCTCTAATCTAAAATATCTGCTGCCAGAAGTTTAGCCTATTTTAATTTTGGCTCCTGCTTACTGTCAAGTTGTGCAGGTCTGCTCTAAGGGTAATTATCCTAGAATAGACATAATTCTATATCTTGCTATGATGTGCACTTCTTTTAATCATTAATGTTGCCAATTTTTCACAAAATTTCTGCACTTCAAATAAAGATTGCAAACCAGTTCCCAGTTACTATCTCCTACATGGATCGTGTCAGGAATTTTGAGCTCGCAAATGCAGAACACGTTATTAATCATTTTTCCTGTCCTTATTCCACTACAAACCAGTGGTAGGCAAACTATGACCCAGTCACCTATTTTTGTATGGCCCAAGGCCTAAGTGTAGTTTTAACATTTTAAAATAAAGTTTTATTGTATTTACATAAACTATTCTATAGTCCACCAACTCTTTTACCATCCAATTTTTAAAAAAAATTTTGTCAGTTTTGTCTTCTCCAATTATCACTAACTATGAATATGAATGCCTATGAAAAGATTTTAATCATTTAGTTTAAAAATTTCACTCATAACTTCAAAATATTGATCCATAATGACAATATTTGACTCACCATAGTATGAAAATGATCTAACCATTCAGTCTTATACCATAATGGTACTATAAAGTAGAATTGTGAGCTACTGATGTGTATCAAGTAGCATTAAAGGAAATATGCAAATTAGCAGCAATGAGAGTAACATCACTGCATCTGGTAATTGCTACAATTCATACCATTAAATAACAGGCATTCATAGGCAGGTGAAACCCTGAGGTGTAGCAGACTGGATACAATAGAGATAACTGCAAAGAGGCAGACCTAAAAAAGCAAATATATTCAAAAGAAAAGTAAAACTGAATAAAACAAACAGAAACACTACTCAAAGTAAAAATCAAACTTAAAGCTTCAGTGAAAAAGAAGTTAAAAAAAGAGAAAGAAGGAAAATAGCATAATTAGGAAACGAAAGTGTACTTCAAAAGAAAACAAAATTATATTTCAAAAGTATAAAATCTAAAAGGCAAAAAATAAAAATTATGAAATTCAGAGAGCATATATTTCAATTAATAGCAAAACTAGTGAGCTAAATCCAACAATAAATTCCAACATAAAAAAAACCAGCATAAGAATGAAAAAAGATAAAAATTTTAAGAATTTTAATATAGGTATCTACAGAGCATATAGAAGTAATACAGGAAAATTCTGCTTAACATAAGCAGGAAGAAGCGATTAAAACAGTATTGAAACTCCTAATCAGAAAATAAATAAATAAAAAGTTAAAAAATAAAATTCAGCCCAACACAGTAGCTAACGATTGGAGATATGGCTAAAGACATCTTCCTACTCTTCCTAGATGTCCACCATCCTCAGGAGGACAGAACAATTCCTTCCCACCTCATTCTTTCAAATGTCTGTCCCTTTGTCTCTCTCTCATTTTTCTCTATCTTCACCCTATGGAGGGAGGGTTTCTTTGAATTGTTATGGAAGTGGAACACTTAGGATGGTGAGTTGCCTGGAGGAGCTCTGGGAGGAATCTTCTCCCTAATAGGATGCCTGCCCCTTAACACTGCTGACACATTTGCACCCAAGGGTGTATTTACAAGGGTCCATATTCCCATGGTTTCATCTTTTCCTTCCTTTAGGGTCATTATAATAATGTTTGTCAAAAAGAAATCTCTTTGTTTTGTTTTGAGAGCAAATGCCCTAAATATAAGCTTTTTTCAAGGTGGTTTCAACTATAATTCCATGGTCCCTGAGAATAGTGATATAACAAATACTCCTTAAACTTTCAGAACCTTGGTTTTCTCATCTGTAAAATGGGAATAATAATAGCACCTACATCACATTGTAGTTTTAATGATCAAATGAGATAAAATCAAATGATAGCATGTGTAAAACATTTCACAAACTTTTAAAAGCTATATAAAATTTAGCTATTATTACCATTATTATCATTTGTTCTTCTAGAAGCTATTCTTGTTCTGGCCTAGTGTGTATAGAATGGATTTGAGATGAGAGAGACTGGAAGTGAGAAGATCATTTAGAAAACTGTTTCATTGGCTAAAGGAAAATATAATGAGAGCCTGAATTGGAGTAGTGGCAAATGGATATAGAAAGGAATGGGCTGACTTGAGAGGGAGACTTACAAAACCTTCATAGTACCAATATGTACCTCTGGGACCAAGCAGCCTATTAAACGTTTCTGAGTCAATAATTTTTTTTGTCATTCTATCTTTCAAGTTTCATTTTTAAAAGAAATAATGATCATTGTAGCAACCTGAAGTTTCTTTTCAGTTCTTTCTTAGCACACCTCACAGGTGTTTTTATAGTACCTTTTACAGTGTTTTTATCTTTATGTACTTAGGGAACAATTCAATCAGGAAATAACAGAATGGTTTCTGTTCCTGGCTTTGTCACTGATTAGTTCTGTCACTCTCTACACATCACCTAATATTTTCATTTCAGTTTCTCCCTTTGGGAAACCATTATATTTCTTCCTATACTAACGAGTACGTAGTCCATTAAAAAAAATCATGACTCCAAAACACTATGAGGTATTTGGAAATAAAGCAGTCCTACTCTATTATGATTTTAACCAATTCACACTTTTTCTACTTTCTAGGACAAAAGCAGCTCTAATAGTGCTCTAATAAATGTGTGTTTGTTTTGCTAAAGCAAGACATCTACTAAGGGCTTTGTGTCCACTTTTCTTGTCACCCATTCACACTACAGGGAGAAGAGAAAGGAACTTAATATGATTTATGTTTATTAAAATTTATTAAAATAAATTTATGTTTTTCAGAAGCCAAAGTTGATTTTCCCCTCAATCCTCTCCATTCCTCACCTCACATCAATTGTAGGCAGTATCACCATCTTCTAAAACAATGGAAATTTCAATGTTTTTGATGTGGCTTTCCACATTAAATATATAAAAGATGACCTACAATAGTACACTGCATACCACAGGCACTTAATAAAGGTTTTTGGCAACACCATAGGAGGCAGACATTAAAAGCACAATTTGGAAAAGTGGTTATATAATAGAGGCACAGGATTTATTCCCATTTAGGAAATTTTAGGAACATATACTTTAAAATATACTTTTCTGATTATTCTTTCTTCTTCAACTTTTGCCTGACCTCTTAAATCTTGAAGAAAAATGAGATGTTAAAAGGTTCACAGGGGGGATCCCACCAATGATGAGAGAGTGTAAGGAAGTAGTACATCTCAGATTCTTCTTCCCTCCACCACCACCCCCAACCCCTCAATAAAAACATGGTCCTCTTAGCTAAGTGGCTCTGGTATGCATCTCTGGAGGAAGAGGGATCTCAATCACCAAAACAAAGCATGGCTTTGAAGAAAAGAGCCATGTCACAGGCTTTTCAGAAGACAAAGGATTTAGCAGAGTCACATGGCTTGATCTCTAGAAAAGGGGGACCAGACTGCTTTGGGCACGCTGAAACTTTGCAGGTCCCCAGCTGGAGCTGTTCCTGAAATCCTGAAATAATGCAATACTCAACACTCCCCCCAAAAGCAGCCCTAGGACCCAAGAAGACACAAAACAAGACCAAGCATGACCCAGCCATTTCCTCCAGAAGTGTGCAGAGCCTGGACCTAACACAGTCTGAAATCAGGCAATAACACTGGAATATGTGCAAACAAAAAAGATTCCTACCAAAAAGAACAAATATTGTGACAGGAAAAAGATTCTGGGAAGAGTGGATGGAGTCAAGATAGCAGATTAGCAGGAAAAAGTATAGCCTAGCTCCCTTACCACAGTTCTTCCACAAGGATCTAGAAAATGTATCAGATCAAAATCTCCTTAGGAAATTCAAGAAAAAGTCACAACAGGCCATTTTTCCAGCACTGGATGGCTGGGGGAGATAGACAAAGATATCTGCTGACATTGGGGACCAGTCCTAGTCAGGAACATGTTGTGCAGATTAGTCCAGCAGCCAGGGACTGAAAAGGGGTTGAATTTGGGTGGAAGCCCAAGTACAGGAAGAGATTTCAGGGGGTCCACGAACAAGGACACAGGAACAGATACCATCTGGCAGCTCTGTCATATATTACCTACCAAGTTCCAGGTCACAGACCCAAGGTGGACTAAGGAGGTACTGCACCTAGGGGATAGGAACAGTTGTGGAGGGGAGTAGTTGTTGCGGTCTAAGAGGCTGAGACCCCTCAAAGACTGGAGTACACGATGGGGTGGTCTGGAATGAATTCACAGACTCAAACATTCTTTAAGTCAAGGCGGCAAAAAGTTTATTGTTATACTTTTCAGCGGGCAAGGATTCCTAAGGATTCTGCGATCTTAGAGTGGTACAGTTAAAGTTTATATAGGATAAAATACAATAAAACTCGTGTCAAATATGCTAACTAGGTGATTCAGGGTGGGATTAGGGAGTGGTTAAGGAGTGGTCAGTTCTTAAAAGAACATACACTTCTTATACCTACTGTGCAGGTGATTTACCCAGAGCTCACCGGGAAAAGCCCACAAAGGGGGCCACAAGGAGGTGTGGTTTTAGGCCTGCTATGTCACTAAGTTAACTAGAGTTCAGGGGTAATTGAGAGTTGTCCAGTGTCCCACCAGTCAATATCTTGTTTGACAAGATAGATGTAAGGAGTATCCATATGTCTTAGGTCTAGAATACAGATAATTAGGAGTCCAGGATGTAGATAATGAGGTAGGGTAGTAGTACAGATAGTCCAGTGGGTAAGAATATCTTTACAACCCAATGCAAAGCCAGTTCAAACTAATAATTCCTTCAGGTGGTGTTTGTAACTGCACCAGGGAAAGAGATAAGGGTCTTGCTGGGGCCCACTCATGAGTAATTGCTAGGCACAGTGTCCTTGGACTGAGGAGAAACTGTCAGGGATAGTGTTTCTGAGACTAGGGAGAAATTGGGGTCCAAGCACAAGCACCCAAACCCAAGCACCCAAGCACCCCATCATAGTCATAGTCCCTAGCTATGTACTAGGTAAGGAACAAATCAGAAGAAAACAGTGGTTGAGTGGTTCTGATGCCATGAGCAAAGTATGAAATCAGTTCTAGCCTTCAGCCCAGATTGAAGCCTGCAGTGGGATAACTAAGGCAGTAATTCCAGACCAAAGGGAAGCCTGTAGTTCAGGCACTCTGAATCTACAGACCCTCTCAGTGGTTGAGTTCAGCTGCAGTCTACTGAAACTTCCAACCAGGGAAAGTCTGGCAGACTCTTGTCTGAACTTGAAGAAACTTGAAGAGCTCAAACTAGGAAGGCAGTAAACAGACTTTCCCCAGATCGCATCCCTTTGAGAGCACCAAAAACTTTCAGGTAGTGAGTTTGAGCCAAGAAACAAGCAGGATACAGGAGGACAGTGGAGAAACTCCTCCCAGAAGTGTGCAGAGTCCAGACCTAAAAGAATCTGGAAGAGATGAAGCAAGAGTTCTAAAAAGAGCTTAAAATTATTTTATAAATTAGGCAAGAGTGCTAGAAGAAAGAAATGAGAAAGTTATGGAGGGGGTAGGGATGAAAGCTATGGAAGAAAGCATTACAAAGAGATTGACAGTTTGGCACAAGAGGCATAAAACCTTACTCAAGCAACATACTCTTTAAAAATTAGAAGTGACCAAAGAAAATTTTGCTTCATAAAACAATGAGACAAAATAAAACAAAGTCAGAAGACTCAAAAATTAGAAGAAAGTATAAACTATCTCATTAAAGAAACTTGGGAAATAGTTCAAGGATAGATAATTTAAGAATTACTGGACTATCTGAAAGGCATGACTGAAAAAAAGAGCCTAGACATCATATTTCAAGAAATCACAAAATACTTTGAGCAAGGAGGGAAAGTAGAAAGAGAAAGAATCCACTGATCACCTCCTAAAAGAAGCCCTAAATGAAAACTCCTGTGAACATTATTGCAAAAATCCAGTGCTCCAAATCAAAGAAAAAATACTAGATGCAAGCAGCCAGAAAGAAGGAATTTAAATACCAAGAAACCTCAGTCAGGATCACACAAGATTTAGCCACCACTTAAAAGAAGCAGAGAGCGTAACTCCAAATGGTAAAGATATACTTATCCAAGAATAATTTGCCCAACAAAATTGACTATAATTTTTATGAGAGGAAAAAAAGGAATTTATACAAAATAGGAGGCTTGTAAGCATTTCTGATGAAAAGACTAGTAATGAATAGAAACTTTGAAATACAAACATGGAAGTCAAGAGAAACATGAAAAGGTAAATGCTAGTGAATAATTGGAAAGGACTTTACAAAGATGAATAGTTTATCATCAAGGGGTATGATCAAAGGGTATGTTATGTTGCTTTTCTTAAAAGAAGAAAGGAAAGGGAGGAGGAAAGGGGAAGAGAAGAGGGAGGAATTTATAATTTCATATAATCAGGTACACAAGTAGCAGTCTATACAAATGTGAAAGCATGGGAGGTGGGTATCACTTGAAATTCTCTTCAGGTAGAAGGTAGAATGCGCGTGCACACATACACACACACACACACACACACACACACACACAAAGTATGGTATAGAAGTGCATTCTATTCAACAGGGGAAAAGAGGGAAAAAGAAGAAGACAAAGCAGGGAATGAGGAGAATCGATTTAGGAAACAATCATAAGCAAAACAAACCCTAAGTTTGGAGGGGGGATTGAGAAGGAGTAAAAGGTAAGAAAGAAAGGATAAGAACCTATAATAGGATACCTTTGGTGGAGGTGGGAAATGGTTCAGATATTCCAGAAAGCAATTTGGAACTATTTCCAAGAAGTTAGCAAACTGTACATGTACATTAACTCAGCCATACCATTGCTAGGCCTATATCCCAAAGAAATCAAAGAAAGAGGAAATAGGTCTATATATTGGTCAGTCAATAAACATTTACTAAATTCCTACTATGCCAGGCACTGTGCTAAGCTCTGAGGGTACAAAAAAGAAGCAAATGATAAATCCTTTCCTTCAAGGAGCTTACAATCTAATGGTGGAGACATGCAAACAAACACAGGCAAACAAATTATATAGAGGATAAGTGGGAAACAATTAAAAGAAAAAAATGCACTAGAACTAAGAGGGTTGGGAAAGGCTCCCTATAGAAAAACTTTACCTCATATTTTACAGAAAAAAAATTGAAGCCTCTCCTCCCCACTTCCTAATCTCATGTACCTCACGTGCCATCTGCTACTATCTCCTCCTTCATCCCTTTCTCATGAAGAGGTGGCCTTACTCCTAACCAAGGCTAACTCCTCTCCCTGTACACTCCCTGTATACTCCCACTCCATCCTGTCTCCTCCAACAGATTGCCCTTCTGTCATCCCCACTCTATCACTTATTTTCATCTTTCCCTATCTACCAGCTCCTTCTTTACTGGCTACAAACATGTTAATGTTTCCCCCATCCTTTAAAAAAGCCCACACTTGATCTGTCCATCCAGGCTAACTCTTATCCTTTAGCTTTTCTATCCTTTATAGCTAAATTCCTTGAAAAGGCTGTCTACAATAGGTGCCTCCACTTTCTCTGCTCCACTCTTCTTCCTAATCCCTTATAATCTGGTTTCTGATGTTATAATTTCACCAAAACTGTTCTCTCCAAAATTACTAATGATCTCTTAGTTGCCAAACTAATAGCCTTTTCTTAATTCTCACTTTCCTTGACCCCTCTGCAGCCTTTGATACTGTTGATCACTCTCTCCTTGACACTCTTTTCTGTAGGCTTTCAGGACATCACTTTCTCCTGGTTCTCCTCCTATCTTTCTACTTCCTCTCTGTCTCCTTTACTGGGTCCTCCTCCAGATCATGCCCTCTAACTATGTGTCCCTCAGAGTTCTGTCAAGAGCTCTTTTCTCTTCTTCCTCTATTTTGCATCCTTCCCAGCCATATTTACCTATTGCTAACCTGAGCCTCTCAGTCTGGACACTCAACACCAAGTTCTTAGCAGAGTACCATGTATTCTCTATAACAGATGCTTTGCCCTCTGAATACCAGAAATTCAGGCCAGATGCCTTGCCACACCTTTTCCCAACTACTAACACATATATCCCTAAAGAAATAAAGTAGGTCATCCTTCAGCATCAAAATGTCCCGCATCTGATAATTATTTTTCTTTATATGGTGCCAAAAGATGCATCTAGGAGTAGAATGACACAAATAACTCTTAACATTTCTTTCACGATGTTTAATACTGTGTTTATTTGCTCTCAGAGAACCCCATAATTCAGTGAAAAGCTTTAAAAAGAAATTAATAAGAGGTAAGGAGTAAATGAAGTCTTTGTCCCATTCATCACATTGATAGGGTTTCTCCCTAATATGAATAATTTTATTCTGAATAAACTGTGAGGTTTGATTGAAGGCTTTCCCTCATTCATTATATTCATAGGTTCTCTCTCCTAGAAGAATTCTCTCATGTTCAGAGAAAGATGAGCTGTCTTCAAAAGTTTTCTTGCATGCATTTTCACTTTTAGAGTTTCTCTCTAGTATGACTTTTCAAATTTCTTGAAGTTTGCTTTATGATTAAAGGTTCACACAATTATTGTTCACATGTGGTTTCTCTCCAGGAAAAATTCTTTGGTGTCAAATAAACAATAAGTGGTAACTGATTCCAATCCAATTAAATACTTCCAGCCATTTAACATTTATTAAGTGTCTACTATATGCTAGGCACTGTACTATGTACTGAAGATACAACTAATAAAAAGTCAGTCCTTGCCCTCAAGCTGCTTACAATGTAAAGGGAGAGACAACACACAAAAGGAGGCATGAAAGTGGAGAGGGTCATTAGGGAATACCTGGTACAGGCACATCTTGTTCCAAGGAATTAAAACCAGGCAGAGCAGCAGATACAAAGTGGAATGAGCCAAGAATCCAGTTTCTGCCCTCTATAAAGGAAGGCATTGGGAAGAGTTTATAGTCCACCATCCAGCCCTCCAATCAAACGGGAGAGGAAGCTGAGGGAGGTGACTTGAGTTACTCAAGTAACCAGGTGACTCAAGACTTGAGTTAACAGCATGGTGGTGAGTTTAGTGATGAGCTTATCCTAGGAAAGGCATCTTGTTCCTTGGAGTTGAAATCAGGCAGAGCAGCAGATGCAAAGTGGAATTAAGGCTCCTCTGTATTAATTATATTTACAAAGCTTCTTCCTTGTATGAATTCTCTGATTTTTAAATTTAGTTTGAATCTGTTTCAAGTTCTTTCCATGTATATGAAAGTTATAAGGTCTCTCCCCTGTAGAAACTTTCTCTTGATTAGTAATAACTGATCTCTAACTTTCTTAATATATTATTTTAAATATTATATATATTCATTATTGCATTCCAGTGTAATAGTAAGAAGATCAATTATGAGTTTCTCTGATAGCAAATAAACACAATGTATAGTATATGATATGTGAAGTTATTGGTTTTGCCCATTTATAAGTATCCCAATGGGACTATGCAGTTGTGACTCATAGGGAGTCAAAAAATGTCTAGAATCTCCTCCCCTCACCCTTTTCCAGGAGAGATTTTGATTCTTGCTAGGAAGGGGAGCAGGGCTTTGGGACCAGAGGCTAGTCGCTCTGTTCTCTTCAGAGAGAGGGGGGTACTAGACAAGAATTATATCTATCTGCTCCCTTAAATATTATTAGTCTAGGAAAAGTAATCTTTAAGTTCAAGTTAAGCTCCTGTTTTATATTCTTTAACTTGGAAGAAGGTTGTCAGGTAGTATATCCAAGGTTTGACTCTATTCCCACCAAATGCCGGTTCCGCAATGAACACACATAGAAAATAGCAAATAAACCCATTTACCCAAGTTGATAGCAAAACATAAATCAGAAAAAGTATGCATAGGTGAATCTATACTAGGAAGACAGCTCCATCATTGGGAGCAAAAGAAGTTAAACTAAGAGAGAATCTCAGATTTTATTCAAAGAGAAATCCCTGAAGTCTCTAGTGTAGCAAGCTGGGGATATGGACATGATAGAGATTGCCAGGTTCTCTACATGTCAGCTACTTCCCAGAATCTTTCTCCCTTCATAAACCTTTAAAAAGATTGAAATTGCTTATCTTTTCTCAATGATGGAAGCCAGAAGAGCTTGGATTTTTCTTCTCTGCAACTCTTATCAACTTCTGCCTGACATTCATTCACACAGATAGAGGGCACTTAATAATCAATCAGTCTCCACCTGTAAGGAGAGAGTCACATGCAACTGGCCCTTTGAGCCAAGGGTTACAAAAGTATCAAGCACTGGGAGTGACAGTATGAGTTATTTATGTCTTTCTGTTCCTAAATGCATCTTTTGGTACCATATAAGGAAATATGATGACTGGATGCAAGATATTTTGATGCTACAGGACGGCCCATATTATTACCTTAAGTGTAATATTTATTGTTACACTAATAAATGTAATAATGTAATATTACATGTTACATTCAAAGTTTCTCTCCTAAGTAAGGCTTTTCCTGTGCATAATTGTCCTTTGTTTCTATTATCTCCCCTGGTTTTCCTGCAGACTCTCTAGCTAATCTTTACATTCTTCCAGTTTGGAGGTACAATGTCCATGTCATCACAGCATTTCGTTGGATGATGATTCTTCTTCAGAAATTTCCTGTATTGAAGTTGATGACTTGCTTTCAGGCCCAGTGTCCTAGTCTAGTCAAGTGTCTCCTGGGACTTTTCTTGCCAAGATCCATGAATTTTCTCCTTGATAAGAACTGGAGATCCCAGGGCAGCTAGGTGGCACAGTAGAAGAGTTCCAGTCTTGGAGTCAGGAGGACCTGAGTTCAAATGTGGCCTCAGACACTTGAAACTTACTAGCTGTGTGACCCTGGGCAAGTCACTTAACCCTGATTGCCTCACCAAAAAGCAGAAAAAAAAAAGAATTGGAGATCTCAAGTCTGGAGAGAAACTCTATAAAGGTAATAGTAATAATAATAACAATAATAATAATAGCTAGCACTTATATAGCACTTTAAAGTTAGCTAAGTTCTTCATATAAGAGATAACATAATTTAGTCCATAAAATATCTGAATCTTACAACGAGGAAACTGAGGCTCAGAGAGGTTAAATGACTTGTCCAGAGTCATACAACTAGTAAGTGATTCAGACAGAATTTGAACTCAGGTCTTCCTGACTTCAAGTTCAGCATTGTATTCTCTATTAGATAGAGTTTTAGAATCAGAGTCAGAAAGACTGAGATTAATCCCCTAGGCATTCCGATGCAAGGCCCCATCTGGCTTCACAGAGTATTTCTTTACCCATAAGAGTATGCATGATTGGAATCCCTTTCCCACCACCATAGTAAGGCCCTCTTCCTTCCCCTCTTTTTCAGATTTTTTTTTTGTCTATGATCCTTTCCCCCCCTTTTCTACCCACTCCCTTGAAGGACTTCTCTTCCTAAGTCCACAGGGGTCACATTCTCCTCATAGCTAGCCCTAAATTTGACCAGGTACATCACAATTCCATTCTACCCCCTTGCTGCCCTCCCACTTTCATGTGCCCTCTCATTTATAATATAGCCCCCTCACCCTCCCCATATACAAACATTGTTTCACACGTAGGCAGGTATTGGCAATTTCTGCCTTCAACGCCCCAGGTTTGTCTCTTCATTGTTACCTCCACCAGACTTCCACCTTCACACATGTTTCCTTATGTACATGTAGGAAGAAGTCTCTTACAGATCTCTCTGCTGTCAGTCTGTTGCTCTTGTCTGTGGCTACTGCGTTTATTCACTCCTCCTGCATTTCTACTGTCTGGGGTATTTAGGAAGCAAATAATATCTTCAGTTCTGGTTTTATTTCTGAGAATGTTTCAAAAACTTTTTTATTATTGAATGTCCATCTTTTTTATTTGTTAAGCTCAATTTTCAAGGCAGGTCACCCTGGGCAGCATTCTGAGCTCCATTGCTCTTCAGAATACATTATTTCTTTCCCTCCTGTATTTTCTGGTGGGTGTAGAATACTCATATGTTACTTAAATTGCCTTTCCTCTGTATTTGAAGGTCTTTCTCCTATTTACTTGCAGAACTTGTTGTTTCTGAATTAAATTATTAAATTTAACCACTGTGTATCTTGGAATTTGGGTTGTTTGTTTTCCCCCTTGGGGCAATCTATGAATCCTTTCAATTCATATTTCATTTTCTGTGTTCAGAAGTTCTGGGCAGTGTGTTCAGAAGTGTTTCAGTTTTTTGTCTTGACATGTTCTTCTGGGAAACATATGATTCTTAAGTTGTCTCTATGCATCCTGTCTTCAAAATCATTTTGTTTTAATTGAAGAGTGAGAATGTTTCTTTTATTATTATTATTCTATTATTATCTATTACTTTTGTTTCTCTTTTTCTAGATTGTCCTTCACTTCTCTGTATTTGCATTCCTAATCTATTGTTCTCTCTTTTGTTTCTTTTGTGAGTCTTACCATTGCATATCCTAGTTTTTCTAATCTGTCCTTTCTTTCTGTTGTACAGATCATAAATCCTGCTGTAATAATTTTTATTTCTCTTTTGAACCACTCAGGAATAGCATGTTGTGGTTCTATGTTCTCCTCTCCTCACATTCCACAAGTTCCTTTGTCTCGTCAAATGTTAGGTCTTTTTTCCTTTTTTTATGGTATTTATTCATAAAAGCCTGAACTCATTTACTAGATTTGGAGACTTTCCAAATTTCCTTCTTCTGTTAAGTTTTGCTGTTGATTTATCTATGTTCAAAGTCTTTGAGTTTTCTTCTTCCTGAGATCTTCGATAAATTTAAGTGCTTGAAATATCAGGAGTAGGTAAATGTACTACCAGTTTTTCACTTGAATATTTGCCAAGTATATTTGGTGGTCTAGGTACTTACTATGGGAAGTCTGAGTCCTTTGAAATCATTTTCCCACTTTTCCTAAAGTCAGTCTGTTGGTTTTTATATTTTGATATTAGATTGTTTTCTCTATGTTCATTTTGAAAACTATATGCTAAAGTAAATTTTGACTAATGAAATACTACATATATATTATATATACAAAATATGCTGTATATGCATATAATGTTACATAGAGGTAGCTAGGTAGTGCAGTGACTAGAGCACTGGGGTTGGAGTCAGGAAAATCTGAGTTCAAATGTGACCTCAGACACTTAATAGCTCTGTGACCTTGGGCAATCCACTTAATTCCTTTTGCCTTAGTTCCTCATCTGTAAAACAGGGGAACACTAGAAAAGAAAATAGCAACTGCTTCAGTATCTTTGCCAAGAAAACCCCATGGACAAAAATCCACAAGATCACATAGTGTCAGACATGACTGAATGACCGAACAACAACAAAAATATTATACATTACACATAAAACATATATTATCTTTGTATAATCCTCATAGAAAAAAAATTAGTGCTACATATATTTAAAGACTGAATTATATGTTAAATACTGAAATAAAACATTTTTACTAAAGAAAATAAGTAATATTGACAATTCAGCAGCTCTTAATTGCACAGTTTGAAAACTTGTGATTTCTGAACACTTTTAAATATCAGCATTTGTTAGTCCATCCCTCAAAGTCTAATAGATAGTTAAGCTTCATTTGCTTTTAGAGTAAATAACAAGAGATAGATTAATTGCAGTTGATTTAGCTTGACTGTACCATAAATCACCCCCATCCAATCAGTGGTCAAATCCTATCATTTCTATCTCTATAACATCTCTCATTTATGTCCCCTTCTTTCCTCTAACACTAAAACCATCCTAGTGCAGGCCATCCTCACCTCACACCTGGACTACTACAATTGCTTCTTGGTTGCCTCAAGTATCTCCTGACTCCAATCCATACTCCACTCAGTTGTCAAATTGATCTTTCTAAAATGAAGGTCTGACCGTATCACATCTCTCCTCCCCCAAATAGTGAACTCCAGTGTTCTCTATCACCTCCAGGTGATAAAATACTGTTCGTCTTTCAAAGCCTTTCATTATCTGGCCTCTTGCTACCCTTCCAGTCTTCTTATACTTTACTCCTCTCAATGTACTCTGCAATCCAGTGATACTGGTCCTTGCTATTCCTTGAACATAAAAATTCATCTCCTGACTCCAGGCATTTTTACTGATACCTAGAATGCTCTCCTTCTACACTGTCACCTTTTAACTTTCCTGGTTTCCTTCAAGCATCAACTAAACTACCTCCTTCTTCAGGAAGCCTTTCTTCATCTTCCTCAGTCATAATACCTTCCTTCTGAGATTACCTTCAATTTATCACACATATCTTATTTGTACATAGTGGTTTGCATGTTGTCTCCACCACTAGATTGTGAATTCTTTGGAAATAGGAACTGTTTTCTTCCTTCCTTCCTTCCTTCCTTCCTTCCTTCCTTCCTTCCTTCCTTCCTTCCTTCCTTCCTTCTTTCCTTCCTTCCTTCCTTCCTTCTTCCTCCTTCCCTCCCTCCCTTCCTTTCTTCCTTCATTAAAAAAAATTTTTTGGCCTTGTTTTGTATTCCTAGCACTAAGTACAATGCCTAGCACATAATAGGTGCTTGATAAATGCTAGTTGTTTGATTGACTAACAAATAACTATAAATAAGTCATGAAAATTTGAATTGAAAAAAAGAGGTGAAAATGTTTGTGTTTTCAAATAACCCATTTTGTTCAGGTTTTAAATGACTCTGAAAGTACTGAATTGTATGCTAGAAATATAGAAAAAATTTAGGTGAATGTAAAATACTAAACACAATTGATATTTGAGTAGGGCCTGTTTTATTAACAGAAGAAGTTTCCAATGTAGAATGCTCTATTTGAGAAGCAAACTAATAATTTCTTAATGTATCTCTGTTTGAAGCTATTTTTTTCTGGATCTGTATGTTAACTATAGACATACCATTATGTTTATTCATACTTTTCTGTGGTTCTAGACATTTTCTCAAACACAAATGTTTCTGACAACTCAAAAGTGATGATGGAAAATGGAAATACCTTTGGAAATCCTCATGGAAAATAACTTGGCACTGAGGTGTCCAGCTTGGCTGGCTTTGATTATCAGCTACAATTAATTAGTAGATGTTAAGGTGACATGTGTTTAAATTGCTTTCATGATTCTTGTACAACACTGACTATGTACACTCTCCACTGCCTGAAAGCCAGGTATGCAAGACCTCACCTCTTCCTCAAGGTTCTCCAGTATACTTAAGAGAGTATGGAATATTTATACTCTCTGCAAATGGATCCAGCTCCCAATGATGTTGTTCCCCTAATTGTGGGAGTATTCTCCTGTACCACAGTTCCATTTAACCACTAGGAGTCAATGAAGGAATATTTACTTCAAAAAGTATAATAAAAATGTACCAATTTGCTCCCCAACAAGTGGGAGGCATAATCCATCCCCACTTTCCCATATCACCTCTGTTTCTGGGACGGGGAAAGGTACTAGGTTCATTGCTTCACTTGGTTCCTATATAATCCCTGTCCCAAATCCAAAACTTCCTTCAGGTTCAAGTCGCAGGCAGTCTAGCTTCTGAGGGCTTCCCTGCCAGACTGGACAGCTGTAAAATTCTGCCTGCAATCCTGGCTCCAAGGTCACCATGGCTTAAAATCCCAGGTCCAATGGGTCTGGTGAGGATCAGTGCTAGCACCTGAAATTGAGGACAAATGACACAGAACAAAAACAAACACCCCTAGGCCCATTTGTTTGAGCTGCAGTAAAAGACAGTGGAGAGAGAGAGGTGTGGCCTTGCCATATGGCCATGCTCAGACAAGTCCCTCGAGGTCACTTTCATGTTAGGCAATCTGAGCATAGGTATGTTAGATAACCTAGCATGGAGGCTTCCTATGTCCTTTGCCACATTGGTGAGAGTAGCCTCCTTTGATTGGCTGTGTAGCTAAAAAGGCTGAATCTTTAAAACTATCCATATTGGAACAGTCTCTTTCTGGCTCACTTCTCTTTCCTGCCATGTCCAGAGGGTAAAGGTCATAGTTCACCTACAGTTTGAGTGCCATGAACTAGAGAGGGGGAAAGACTTCCTTCTCTCATTCCTTCTTTTTGCCTCTGCTTCAAAAAATGTTCCGGGGTGTTTGTCTTGTTCTATTTGTCCTTAATTTCAGGTGCTGGAGATGAACTCCAGAAGACTTGGGAATTCAAACCACAGTAACCTTAGAGCCAGGATTCCTAGCAGGATGTTAAAACCAGCCAGGCCACTAAGGAAATCCAGAGAAATTGGAGTGCCTGGGATTTAAACTCAAGAGGATCTTTGGATTTGGAACTGGGACTGTGTGCTTTATAGGAACTAACCATAGGTTCCCAAAGTGGGTAATATCACCCCCATGAGGGGCACTGGAATGATGGGGGGGCAGTAGTAGCCTCAGGTGCAATTGGAGAGCGTTGAATAAAAACAAGGGGTAGGTAGAAACATAAGGAAAGAAGAGAAGATAAGAAAATTTTGAAAAATCATTCATACATGTTTCATCTGTTGTGTAACAGAATTAAAGTTGTAGTATTTACATTATTTTCCAAATAAACACACAAAATGCAAGTTATAATCAGTCAATGGTCGAGTCATCCACCAGGTCTTAACAAGTAAATGTTGGCAAGTGAGTCGGGAAGTCCAGCACGCATCACCAGGAATATGTGTGTGTAATGACTTGCTTACAATATAATACTATATGGTTACATGACACATATCATGTCATATATCATCAAAATTTCAATGCAGGGAAAAAACCCACAAATTTACAACAAATTATTAAATTTAAGATGTGTCATTTAAAAAATATTATATATTTTTTTGAAATGATATAAATTTTTAAAAAGTCATTAAAGGGTTAACGAAAGATTTCCATGGGAGCGCCAAGTAATTTTTTTTAAAAGGGGGTAGTAGGTCAAATAAATTAGCTGTGATCCTAATCTCTTTCTTCTACTCAGGGTCTGAGGTGGTATAAAGAAGGAAGAAGATTAAGCCCTGTATGTGGGGGAGTAAGTTTGTATATTAGTGATTATACGTTTGAAATTCCTTAGTAAAAGCTAATGCAACTGTTAAATGGCTAAAAAGAATTAAAGTGCAGGGAACCCCCAATTTTGGGGGGAACACCATTGTGGGGGCTGAAGACATTTGCAGGGAGCCTAGACACTCCCCCCCACCACACACACACCAATTCCCTTTAAGGGTCCCATAGAACCTCAGCGGAAGAGTGAAATAACATAGGTGGCCTTCAGGCAGTGGGGTGGCCAAAATTTCAAAATGTATGAAAGATTTTTTTACTCGAATATTATGATAACTAGAAATTGTACAAGATATGCCCATATTCTCTTTAAACAGCATTCTCTGATTCCTGAGAAAAGATATATTGAATCTGGCAGTACTGATAGATATGCTTCCAAAAACCCTCTTACTAAGTCATTCACTTTTCCTTTCTTTGTATGAAATGTTTAGTTTGCTTAAAATGTTGCTGAGCATATCAGAGAACAAAATCAATAATAAGCAACAAATTAATTAATCATTTTTATAGTCAACATGGATTCTTAGACTGCCTGGCTGTCATTTGAGTACAAATCTAGTTAAATTTGAAGAGGCTCATAACCATGTTGCTTCAAAGTGATGAATTTTGCAACTACTCTCAAAGACTATCTGTGATCTGGATTGGTGGAAAGGATACTTACATTAAAAAATAGCATGAATCGTTGAAGTGCTGAAATATAATTAGCATGACTTTTTGAATAGCCAGAGGAGTCTATGGCCATCCTTTTCTAGGATCTGACAACAACAGAGTTAAACAACTCTGGAACATTTTAAGGTTTAAGCTGCACCCAGTTCAAGCTAGAATTGGCTGGTAGAACTCTCCAGCAAGTTTGCTGATGTGACGTGGTTATAATTCCACTTTCCTCATCCTGAGTAGGACTTCCTGATTAATTTTTGGAAATCTCCCCTTTTTGCTACTGATCTATGTTTCCTGATCCCATTAATAGCCCTTTGACAGTTGCTTTGGCTGGTCCTTTATCTGAAAACTATATAAACCCAAGTCTCCAGTGGCTCTGGGCCTTTGACCAAAGGGCATCTCCCATAGCTTACCTAGTCACTACCTAGTGTGTTGCCCCATGGGATGGTGGGAAGAAGTGAAGTCACATGAAACTGTATCACTGATTGAACTATTGTTCATTTGTATATATCCTGTTATGCTGCAACTGGCTGTATCAATAAACCACTATAACACATCTTATTTCCCTTTAGTAACAGTGAAATGGCCAAAGGCAGAGAGGAGAAGAAAGATGGATAAATGGTTCCTAAACTGATAATCATGCACTATATGTTTCAGAGTTAACCATGTCAAAAGTTTGCTATTGCTATTCTTTAAGCTTTTCAACCAATCTTAACTTTCATATTGATCTGATATGCCATTTCAAATCATTTGGTCAGTGAGTACTTGCAGATCTGAGTCAGGTGTCTGTATAGATGCTAGCAGCTACTCAGATGAACATGAGCTTTATCAAATATGGGAAAAACTTTTTTTTTTACCAAACAATCTTTGTTAAAATCTACCCAATACGAGGGACCTCCCTTGAAGTTTTTTTGTACATTGTGAATACAACACTCAGGCTGTCCATCTATTCTCCCTCAATTTTGCCATGTGATTAATCCACTCCACTTCTAATCAGATATGGAACAGACGTCTTATCTTCCTTCAAAACTGAGCTCAGTTCGACCTCCCAGGTCTTCTATGATTCTCCCCAGCTGCTAGCCTTTCTCTCTCTCTCTCTCTCTCTCCCTTCCTCTCTCTCTCTCTCTCTCTCTCTCTCTCTCTCTCTCTCTCTCTCTCCCTCTCTCATTACCATATTTACTCTGTGTGTGTGTGTGTGTGTGTGTGTGTGTGAGACACCCTGCTCAGGCATTTAACATTTAACTCCCTAAGACTATAAATTTTAGAGAAAATGTCAACCAGCACTGATAGAGGTAGTCTCCTCATCCAGGAGTTACCTATACCAATGAAATCACAGGCTCAGCCCCTATTCCTCGTAATTCTAATGATACTAACAATGCCACCTTTGAAACACAAACCACTGTCCACAGTGTGATGGGGTTTGGGGTAGGGAGATGGCAAAGCAGGGGACTGACATTCAAAGTGATATACACTAGAGACTTTGTGTGTCCTAAGACCATTATAATATCTGTGAAGCCCTGACAGTATTTCTAAAATGCCAGAAAACTGGCCTCTGGCAGCACCACTGTTGTTTTTTGTTTCTTGTTTTGCTTTTTTAAGCACCCTGGGCAATGGATATAATTGCTCCTAAGAATTAAAATACGTATATGGTTGAGGTGATCATGCAGCCTGGCTCCACTCAGAACCATTGTGAATAACAATTTCATTTGGAGGACAGCAGAAGTGGTGGTATACCTCCATATTCTGATGCCACAAAAAGACTAAATGAACTGAAAATACCAATGCCCAACCTGTTGGAAATGCTTTGGTGTAGTTGGTATTGACCACTAAAGTGTGCAAACCATAATAAATACTCATGAAATGGACAAGCTGTAGATAAAAAAGTTTTTATCATCTGTCAGGGTGACTTGATAACAAAATCGGGGAAAATTCTGATATCACTAAGGAAAGTTTCTATAAGGTAGAAAAGATATTTAATGTGTTTTTCCATGAAACTATACAGTTAGATGGCATTCATATATATGAGTGATTGTTGATAGCTTTTATTCTTTTGAGAACTATCTGTTCATGGCTTTTAACCATTTATCTCCTAGAGAATGGCCCTTGTTCTTATCAATTGGTATCAATTTATATGTATTCCATTTGTATGCATGCATGTGTTTTGCATTGGATCTTTATCAGATAAAATTTTTAAAGATGTTTTTCCCAATTCAATGTTTCCCTGCTAATTCTCACTGCACTGGTTTTGTTAATGAAGCAACTTTTCAACTTTATTTGTACTGGGAGATTGACCAATGGGGGCCCAGTCTCAGAGGAATGAACAAAGGAGTCATGTAGATGTTAGTGAACCTTCTTGTGGAGTTTCATGATGATGAGGAATGGAGAAGCCCAGGTCTTCACATCATAAAATATGCAAGAAAATAAGACTATTTTTCTGTCCACTTACTGTAAAGTGAAAAAAAAAAGGCCTTTTGGTTAGCTGCTGAGCCAAAACTACTCAACTGCATACAGAAAGACTCATCAGAGAAACTCATCTTCTTTCCTTCCTGCTAGTCACAAGTTGTGAACAACTCTCTAAGCCTCTGAGAACTGGTGGAAGATCCACTTCCCCTCACCGAACTGTATTAGTAGTATTCACATGTTCTCCTAGTCCAGAATTGAACTGCCTCCTGTTTAAATCTTTTTTATTTGGAAATAGGACTTTGGAAATTCTCAAAAGGTCCAGGTTCAGGAGTCCACCCCAGAGTTTGCTAACAGCTGAGCTAATGAGACAGCAGCTTGATCCTGAGGAGGGACTGCTCTATCAAAAGTGACCTCTATTGAAAGGAGTGACCTGATGTATCAAAAATGTCATGTCTTGTAGCATGGGAGTGATTCTTCCAATGGCTATGCCACATTTAGAAGTCGATGTGGTAGGGCAAATGTGGTAACCTATTTTTAATTTTGAGACCACTGTCTCCAGGGAATGAGATGATAAAAGAAGGGTAAGTATGACCATGATTCAGGGAGAGGGGTATTTGTTCTCCTTCTGTTCTTTCTATATTCCTTCATAAAACCTAACTCTTGTTAACTGGTTAAATTGATAGTCTGGTGCTAATCAATAATGTTATGTTGTTAATGTTGATGTTATTAAGGACTATTAACTGCAAATGGTGATTGATATTGGGGAGAAAACATTAGAATGGATGGGGACTCAAGCATTAGAAGAACCCCTATGATCCTTTAGGGGTATCTCTAGAATCCAGAGGGAGAGATGTAGATATCTTTTGGGGACCTGATTTGCCAGCAAGAGCAGGAAGTGAGACAAGAACTTTTAGAATCTATGTGGACTACATTTTTAATTCAAAATTGTCTGTTTTATCTCTTGAGATCCTTTTTATTCTTTGTTTGGTCAAAAATTCCTCCCTTATCCATAGTTGTCAAAAAGTATTTCCTTCCATTCTCTTCTAATTTGATTATGACCCTTAATATCTATCCATCTGGAGCTTGTTAAGGTATATGGCTGGTTTTGTTCTCAACAGAATTTTGCCCAGACTGCTTTCCAACTTTCCCAGCAGTTTTTAATCAAATAATGAGTCCTTATCCTAATAATTTCTGTTCTTGGGTTTATCAAAGATAAACTGTGCTACCTCTACAATCAATTACTTCTAGCTCTTGTGTACCCAATCTATTCCACTGATCAACTTTTCTCAGATCCAAATAGCTTTTAAAAAAGACTACTTAGAATATTTTGAGATCTGGTGCTTCTAGGCTTCCTTATTTCCCACTCTTTTTCTTTATTTCCCTTGAGATTCACGATCTTTTGTTCTTACACCTTGATTTTGTCTTAATTTTATCTATATCTACATCAAAATTCCTTGGTGGTTTGGTTAATATAGCAATGAATCTTTAAATTAATTTTCGTAGTGTTGTCACTTTAAGTATGTTAGCATGGAAAAACTCAAGAACACTTAAGTCTTTATTTGTTTAAAAAGTGCTTTGGCACAGTGCCTGGTGCATAATAGGTGCTAAATACAGGTTTATTGATTTATTGCATTCCCACGTGTGGCTTCCAAGTGGACTCCCAGATATTTAATGCACTGTGTAGCAATTTTGAATGGAAATTTCTGTGTCTACTGGATTTTGTTAGTAAGGTACCAAAAGTCAATTTTTTTTGTGGATTTCATGTCCTACTACTTTAATGAAATAATTGTTTCTATTACTTTTGACTGACCGACTGCCTATGAAGTCTGCCTCCTACTCATCTTTGTGAATTTGCCCAGCAATAATAATAGAATATAAAATTAGAGACCAAGATTTTCAATCAGGATATACATCCCACTATATGCCCAAGACATCTCATGCTCAGGGAACTATAAGCCTGGGGAGCTATAAGCTTACATACTTGTGAGTAATAAACTGCCTGACTCATGAGCCTCTGAGCCCTTAGATTCCTTCTTTGTGCCTCATCCATGATCCCCTCACAATTAGTCTCTATTTTAGTTTTGACTTTCTTCAGAGACCATTTAGGATAGGAGATGCGAATAGGAACTATACCTGTGATTTCATTGGTAAAAGGAATTCTCACATTAGAAAATGCCTTCTCCCAATACAGTTCAGCACATTCTTTGCAACTTACAGTTTGAGAGTTGCCTGTAGCACTCTTTAGCATTTGGCCAGGGCCACACAGTCAACACATATCGGAGGCAGGACTTAAGCCCAGGTCTTTCCGGCTTCAAGGCTGGTTCTAGAAGACCAGGTAGATCTATTATGCCATGATGTATCTTATTGATTATAATTTTAATCTTCTGGTCAATAAATATAAACTAAAGAGAATATGAACACTACAAAATTATTTCATATACACAAGACACTAGAAGGAAATGGAGTAATATATTATGAAAAGCAAAAGAGAAGAAGAAGCCACCCAAAATAGCAGCAACGAGGAATCCTCAGGAAGAGCCCAGCATAGCCACAGAATTATGTAAAGGAGGAACTTGGTTGGGGCTACTGCAACTAAGGACCAGGCAAGCCCTACCCATATCATTCAGTTTTGGAGCTTAAAACAAGCACAGGTCCCCCCAACCTAGATACTAAGACAAATGTAATAAGTAAACTAAGGAAAATTCCAAATACCATAAGGAAATACCTTGCTTTGGGAGAAGTCTGGGCTTCACCAAAGGCATGGCAAGCCCACAAATCCAGGTAAAGTCATGGATTTTTTCTTAAAATGTCATGGCCATAAATAAATAAAAGAAAAAAATAAAAGGGCAGCTAAGCGACACAGTGGATAGAGCACCAGGCCTGGATTCAGGAGCACCTGAGTTCAAACCTGGCCTCAGATCAGATACTTCACACCTACTAGTTGTGTGACCCTGGGCAACTCACTTAACCCTAATTGCCTCACCAAAAAATAAATAAATAAATAAAAGTATGATGGCCACAGAAGCTACAGGAATACCTAGAAGAAATGAAACAAGAGGTAAAAAATAGGACACTCTAGGCTGGAAAAAATGGTGAGGAAAATTTCTGTCTTAGAACAGAGGAGAAAACCTTGACAAGAAGTGAATACCCTGAAAATAGAATGGGCTAAAGAGAAAATGACTCAATAAGACTGCAAGAAATATTTCAAAAGACTTTTTGCAAAGAAGAAAATGTAAGAAATATTCAATCTTGTCATGTTCTTCTTTGAGACTTGTGATCCTTAGGTTGTTTCTATGCATTCTGTCTTCGGTATCGGTATGTTTTGCTTGCATAGTGAGTGGGTTTTTTTGTAATGTTATTGTTTTTTGCTTCTTTTCTTCTAGGTTGGCTTTCACTTCTGTGTATTTGCATCCCAATCTGTTGCTGTCTTTTTTGTTTCATTGGCGAGGCTTGTCATTGCAGATTCAAATTTTTCTATTCTGCTCATTATTTTTGCAACACAAGACATAAATTCTGCTCTCATAATTCACATTTCTCTTTTAAATCACACAAGAACAGTGCATTGTACTTCCATGTTCCATATTTTCCTTAAATTCTACACAGTTCTGAGTTGGATCATTTTCCTTTATTTTGCAATGCTTTTTCATACATGTCTTAACTTATTTATTAGATCTAAGAGTCTTATTCCCTTCTGTTGTTACTGTTTGCCTTCTTCATTTCTCTGCTTATGTTTAAGGTTTCTGATTCATTCCTAATGAATTTAAAACATTTAAAACAAAATATTAGCAAGTAGGCTACATATTAGAAAGATTATGCAATGTGACTAGTTTGGATTTAAACCAGGTACATAGAGTTACTTCAATAAAAGAAAGACTATAAGCATAATAAACTAGGTTAATAATGTAAAGAATAAAAATGTTTATATAAAAAGAAGCTGAAAATACTTTGACAAAATCCAACACCATTTTCTAGTTAAAATTCTAGAAACCACAGGAATAATGGATTTTCCTTCAATGTAGTAAATACTATCTTTTGAGCCTAAGAGTAAATGTTATATTTAATTGGAAAAATTAGAGGCATTTCCAATAAGGTTAGGGATAAAGCATGAATTTCCATTATCACCACTGCTGTTTAGCATAGTTCTAGAAATTCTGGTTATTGTAATAAGACAAGAAAAAGAAATTGAGGAAAAAAAACATAGAAAAAAGAAGAAACAAATTTATTACTTTTTGTGGATGATACGATGGTGTCCTTAGAAAACCCCAGAGAGTTAACTAAATTCAATTGAAATACTAACTTAAGCAAAGTTACAGGATATGAAATAAATTCACAGAAATCATCAGCATTCCTGTAGATTCCTTATCCATACCCATATCACAAGAGAACTACCACTCAGAATAACTACAGAAATCAACAAATCAAGCCAACACGCACTTATTAAGCACTACTTCATGCCAGACACTATGCTAAGCATTGGGGATATAAAGGCAAAAATAGTCTCTGCCTTCAAGGAGTTCACATTCTAAAGAGAGACAACATGAAGACAGCTAGGTATGTAAAAGGTATATATACAGAATAAATTAGAAGTAATCTTAGCAAGAAGGCACTAGGGAGGACCAAGACAAGCTTTCTGCAGAAGGTGAAGTTTTAGTTGAGACTTGAAGGAAACCAGGGAAGCTATGGAGTGGTAGTGAGGAGGGAGAATATTCCAGGCATGTGTGATGAATGAAAAACTCAAGAAAAAGAGTTTCTGGGTAATCATCAATTTATTAATCAGGCCAGCTAATAATCAATAAATTGATGGTCAGTGGTTTCTCTCAATAACCAAAACCCACCACTGGAGACATTAAATGCTTTAAATATCTTTATTAGAGGGGATGCCCCCTGGCAAGTGAAAATCAATCCTGATTGGTGGATATCTAATACAGAAGTGGGCTAGGAGTCTTCAGCTCCTCTTGGCTTGGTCATGAGACTCAGCCACCTCCAGCAGTCTGGATGGGGGAATCCATTTCCATCTAGACCACTCTGTTTAGTTTCTCCTTCATGAGCTGGGTCACCCTAAATTCTAATGAAGGTTTACAAGGAAAGGGGCTCGTTTCCCAAGGGAAAGAACTTGCCTGTACTGGATTCTGTTTACATTCTAAACAGAGAAAAGATCTCCTAGTTGGGTGGGGTTCAGCCAAAAATCTAGGAGCATGTTCCCAGAGGGTTAGGGACATCTCAATAATCAGCCATATCCTTCAGAGACTGATTGACCTTAGGGGATGGGCCCTAAATGAAGAAATAAAAACCTTGATTCCTAATTAATAATGGGTTATTAATATAATAGAAAATAATAATTTCTCTCACATAGAGAACAGGCAATGTAAAGGCATGGAGCCAGTATCACTGAATCATAGAGTATATGAAGGGGAATAAAGCATAAGATGATTAGAAAGATAAGAAAGGGTCTTTGAATGCCAAGTGGGGGATTTTATATTTGATCCGGAAGTAATAAGGAGCCATCAGAATTTATGGAAAAGGAGTTTCAATAAGGAATTTCAGACCTATGGCTAAGGAAGATCACAGTGACAGCTGAATGGAGGATGAAGTGGAGTTGGGTGAGACTTGAGGCAGGGAGACCAACCAGAAGAAGCTATTGCAATAGTCTAAGCATGAAGTGATGAGGGCCTGCACCTGTCAAAGGAGAGAAAAGAGTATATAAAAGAGATTTTGAGCAGGGAAGCAGCCAGTAAATAGGTAGATATTAAAGATTAGTGAGAGAGTAGGAATAAAAGAAAGGAAAATCTGCTGGAAAAGATGGGATGGAATAGAAATAATGCACATGGGTAGATGGGGTTGTCCCTTCGAAAAAATCTGTAAAATATTTGGGAGTGCAACTACCAAGATTCACCCTGGAACTACATGATTCTGATCCAATTCCAACTAGCTGGGGCAGCTAGGTGTTGCAGTGTATAGAGTGACAGTCTTGGAATTAGGAAGACCTGAATTAAAATCTGACCTCAGACACTTACTAGCTGTGTGACCTTAAGCAAGTTATTTAAACTCTGGTACCCTCAGTTTTCTCATCTACAAAATGGGGATAATAATAGCACCAAAAAGGAAAAGGAGACAGACTTCAAGGGTTATTGGAGGATAGAAGGGTCTGCCATGCTATGGTCCATGGGGTCACAAAGACTTGGATATGACTGAACTGAACAATGAAATAATAATTATAAAGCACTTAGCACTGTGCCTGGCATATAGTAAATATTACATAAATGTTAGCAATGAGCATTATTATTATTAAAAAAAATTTTGCAGAAATAAAGACAAAGAAATAATTGGAGAAACAATAATTTTTCATGGTTAGATTGAGATAATATAATAAAAATAATATTACCTAAATTAACTTATGCAGTATTGTACCAATCAAACTACTAAAGAAATATATTATAAAGCTCAAAAGAGGGAAATTGTGGATGCTTTATTATATTGCTCAGAAAACTTTTTAGTAATTTTACTGTTTAAATCTAATTAGAGATATTTGAACCCAGAATGTCACCTTGACCTCGGTAACTCTCCAGGAATGCCCAAGATAGCTACAAGGAATTTTGGGTTCCCTTAGGTCTTGGACCCACCCAAACATTCTTATTTTGTATCTTTACACCCAGGTGTTATTTTAGGTTCCCTTGTATTTTGGTTTTGTTCAAATTTTATTGAATATTCACATTTACCCATGTCCATCTCAATCCATCTTGCTTTCAAGTTGCCATCTCAGCAAAATTGCTTAATTGCATATGTGTGGTTGTGTTCAGGTTCTGCTGTCTAAATCCTATATAATGTAAACCTCCCAGAGCCTGGATGAGAGGGAACCATATCTCCTTTCCAGCTTGTTCTCCTCTACCAACAATCTAATAAATTTATTATTTGTAATAATACATAAATGTTATTTATATGTCATATGGGGGGAGGGCACGCAGCTATCAGTACCAGAGCTTAAACTGTCCTACAAAACAGTAATCACTCAAATGATTTGGTATTGGTTTCAAAAAAGAGAGGTTGATCAGTAAAGTGATAAAGAAGTGAGCAAACACAGTTGTGTAGTGTTTGATAAACCCAAATTCCCAGTTACTGAGGAAAGAACTTACTGTTTGATGAAAACTGATGGAAAAATTGGACAGTAATTTGGCAGAAATTAGTTCAGATCAACATATCACAACATATGCCAAGATAAGCTTTAAATGCATACATGACTCATATATAAAAGATCACATTATAAACACATTAGAGGAAAAAAGAAGAAATTAGCTTTTAGATTTATGGATGGGGAAGCAGTCATGACTAAACAAGTAATAGAGATTATCACACAAGATAAAATGGACAATTTTGATTATATACAATTTAAGTTTTTGTAAAAATAGATCTAATGCAGCAAAAATTCGAAGGGAAATAGAGAAGTGGGAAGGAATCTTTAAAATAGGTTTCTCTGATAAAGGTCTCACATTTAAATTACTAAGAATAACAGTCATTCCCCAAATGATAAAAGGTCAAAGGAACAAGCTGTTTTCAAAAAAAGAAATTCAAGCCATCAACAAACAAAATTTTAAATGCTCTCATTAGTTAATAATTAGAGAAATAAAAATTAAAGCAACTTTGAGGTTCCACCTCACACTCATCAGACTGACAAATATGATAAAGGAAGAAAATGACAAGTATTGAAGGGACTCTGAGAAAACAGATGTTCTAGTACACTGTTGGTAGAGCTGTGAATTGGCCCAGCCATTTTGAAAAGCCATTTGGAACTATGCCCAGAGAGTAACTAAACTGTGTATCTGTATGTTCAAAAATGCATATAGCAGCTCTTTTCATGGTAGTCAAAAATTAGAAACTAAGAGAGTATTCCTTTGGGAGATGGCTAAACAAATTGTTATAAAATAGGAATGTAATGAAATACTATTACACCATACGAAATGATAAAATGAACAATTTCAGAGGAAACTGAACTGATACAGAATAAATAGACAACTCATAAAATAATCCATACAATGATTACAACACTCTAGCAAAAACAACTTTGAAAGACTTCAGAATTTTGATCAACACAATGATAAACCACAAGTCCAAAAGAATAAAATTGAAACATGCCACTAACATTCTGCCAAAGAGGTAATTAATTTACAAGACAGAAAGAGACATACATTTTCAGACATGGCAAATGTGGGAATTTGTTTTGCAAGACTGAGCATGGATGTATAAAGGCCATTATTTTTGTTCATTTTTTAAAATTATTTGTTCCAAGGTAGGACTGGAGAAGTTAATGGGAGAGACAGAATAAAAAAGAAAAAAAAAGGTAAATTGATTCTTTAAAAAATATGAGTTGCAGTGTCTATAATGACCACCACATTTTGAGAAATTTGCACTAAACCCCAAGCCCATTCAAAAATTAATATTTTGTAATAATAATAGCTAGTGAAGTTTTCAAAGCACTTTACTTATGTTTACTCATTTGATCCTCACAACAGCCCTGTGAAGTAGTTGCTATTACCCTCATTTTAAAAATCAGGAAATTGAGCCATAACGAAGTTAAGTGACTTCCCTACTAGAGTCACAAAGACAAGATTCAAACTCAGGTCTTCCTCACTAGAAGTCATGCATTTTATCCATTGCACTACTAATATTTCTCTTTTATCTGTTTAAATCTTATGTTCTAGTCCATCCTCCACTCAGTTGTCAAACTGATCTTCCTAAACTGCAGGTCTGATCATGTTCCTCCCCCCCAAATCCCATTCAATAAATTCCAGTGACTATTACCTGCAGGATCAAATATCAAATCCTGGGTTGGTTTTTAAAGCTCTTCATAACTTGGCCCCTTCTTACCTCATAGTCTTCTTACACTTTGCTTCTCCCTATGTACATAACTGTTTGCACGCTGTCTCTCCCATTAGACTGTAAGCTCCTTGAAAGCAGGAACTGGGTTTTTGCCTGTCTTGAATCTCCTGTTGACTAGCCTCCTATTGATCCTCACACACACAATATTCCATCTCCCCTTATATGTGTTAGCCAAAAACGTGGCTTCAGGCAACACACGCCACCTGGAATGCATTCTCTCCTCACCCCAACTTACTAGAGTCGCTAGGGCTCTTGGTCTTTCCCACTCCTCCCCTCTTAGTGGCTGGTGTGTCTCCCTCCAATCATGTTGTGTTCACTTTGTGTTGATTATGTTTGTGTTAACTTTTACTCCAATGTTTACATATACATAGAACCCAAGCTCCACAAGGGCAGAAACTTTCATTTTTGCCTTTTTATCTTTAGTGCCTGGTATACAGTAGACCAGGCGTTCTTAAGCGAGGGCTTCTGGAATATATTGATAATTTTGATATATTTGGTGAAATCCATTTTGTTTTGTGTATATAGTCAGCAAGGTGGCACAGTGGATAGAATTGGGCCTGGATTAATGAAGACCTGAGTTCAAATTTGGCACCTACCAATGAAGCTAAGTCTCTCAATCTTTGTCTGCCCCATGTCCCCAGCTGTAAAATGGGGAAATGGCACCTGCCTCCTAATACTGCTAGGATCAAATCAGATATTTGTAAAACAACTGGTAATAGGTATAGAAACCTTAGCCATTTTTAAAAACATGATTCTCAGAAGGGTCCATAGGCTTCACCAAACAGCCAAAAGGGACCATAGCACAAAAAAGGAAAAGAGCCCAGTAGTTGTTCAGTTGTCTCAGACTCATTGTGACCCCTTTTGGGGTTTTCTTGGCAAAGATAATGGAGAAATACCACTACTAGGTCAATATCCCAAAGAGATGAAAAACAAAAAGGAAAAGGAATTCCATGTACAAAAAAAATTATAGCAGCTCTTTTAGTGGTGGCAAAGAATGGAAAATTGAGGGGATGTCCATTAATTGAGGAATGGCTGAACAAGTTGTTGTATATGATTATGGTGGAATACCACTGTACTATAAGAAATGATGAGCAGGATGCTCTCAGAAAAACCTGGAAAGAGTTACATGAACTGATGCAAAGTGAAATGAGCAGAACCAGAGGACATTGTAACAACAATTTTGTACAATGTTCCACTGTGAATGACTTACCTATTCTCAGCAATACAATGACCCAGGACAATTCTGAAGGACTTATGATGAAAAATGCTATCCATCTCCAGAGAAAGAATTGATGGAGTCTGAATTCAGATTGCAGCATACTTCTTAATTTTTTTTGTTTTTTCTCTTTGATCTGTTTTCTTTTACAACATGACTAATGTAGAAATATGTTTTATATAACTGTCCATGTATAACTTAGTAACTAGATAACAGAGTATAGTGTTCTTAGAGGACCCTAGGGATTCAATTTAAAATCAATGGAAACAATTAATAATTTCAGCAAAATAGCAGGAAGTAAAATAAACTATCCTGGCATTAGCTTTTCTATATATTACCAATGAAACTGAGCAAGAAGAGATAGAAGGTGAAATTCCATTCAAAACAGCTCCAGAATGCATAAAATATTTATGAGCCTTGCTACCAACATATACACAGCAACTATGTACAACTACAAAAAACTTTTCAGAAAAAAAAGATAGATCTAAATAATTTGATATTAATGATTCATAGTTAATGTGGTACCAATATAATAAAAATGGCAATACTAAATAAATTAATTTACTTATTCAGTGCCACATCAATCAAAATACAAAAGGAGTTCAAGGATCTCAAGGAAAATAATAGGGGACAGGGAGGTAGAGAGAATGAGAAGGAAGAAAGTTTGAAGCCATACTACAAAGGGTAATCATGAAAAAATACTAATTGGCACTACTTAAAAAATGAAAGTCAATCAATGGAATAGATTAAGTGCACAAGAAGAAGCAAAGAAACATAGTTGCAATGTTCAACAAATTCAAAAACTTCAACCACTAGTGCAGCGATTCACTATTTGACAAAAATTTCTGAGAAAAATGGAAAGCAGTCTAGCAGAAATTAGGTTTAGAACAACTCACCATAATATGAACTAGAAGTAAATGGCCATATCATGAAGAAGTTAGAGGAACAAACAGGGTATATTTTTTGCAGCTATGTATGGGGAAAAGTTCATGACCAAACAAGGGATGGAAAGGATCATAGAAGACAAAGTACACGGTTTTGGTTACTTAAAACCGAAAAATTCCCAGTCAAAGTCAATGCAGTTAAAATTAGAAGGGAAACACTGAAGTAGGGGGAAATTTTTTGAAACAAGTTTCCCTGATAAAGGTCTGATAACTCAAATATATACCAATTTAAATATTTAAGAACAAGAGGTATTTGTCAATAGATAAATCGTCAAAGGATATGAATGGGCAGTTCTGAAAAGAAAGGCAAACTATTAACAGCCATGTGGAAAGGAGAGCTTTGACTCACTACTAGTAGGAGGAATGCCAATTAAGAAAACTAAGAAGATCTACCTCATGCTTATCAAATTGGCAAATACGACAAATATACAAAGGAAAATAATGATTGAGCAGCTGGGGGAAAACAGTGATATGTAAAATTTTATTCATAGCAGTACTTTCTATTGTAGCAAAGATTTAGATTCTAAGAGAGTGCCCATTAATTGAAGACTCAGTAAACAAATTGTGACATATGAAAAAATAATGGAATATTTTGTACCATAAAAATTATGAAAGAAATGGATTCTGAGAAGACTTAAAAGAATTGATAAAGTGTGAAGCAACTAGAACCACGGGGAAAACTTATGGACACTAAAAAAAGAAAAAGCTTTGAAATACTGAAGAATTCTGCTCAGTACAACCATGTTACCCACTACCTGACAGATGATTTAAGGGGTGGGTAGAAATATACATTTTCAGTTATGGCCAATGTGTGAATCTATCTAGCTTAAATGTATTTGTTATAGTGGTAGGTGTATGTATGTATGTATGTTGTTCTTTAGTTTTGGGGGTTTTTTAATGAGGAAATTTTGAAGGGAAGGACTAGCAAAAAGAAAAAGTCATTGCAGCATTTTTGAATACAAAGAGGGAACAAGAGGTTCAGAAAAAGATACAGATAAGCAAAAAGGTTTTGAAACTAATATGCTTAATTTATCATCTCTTTTCTAAATTTAAGCTGCACATAATATAAATTTATAGCTTCATGTATATTCTTTTCTGATATGTAATATGCATGTATGGAAATGTTCATGTTTAATGATGCCTGTCAAGTAGAGAATAAGGAAAAAATAAAAATGATCAACCCTAGTAAGAGCATTTCAGATCCCAGGTGATGTCTAATATAACTTCTTTGTTATTTGATGGATCCATGATTTCATCAGTATCAGTTCTTACAACAGCAAACCCAGTAATGTCCTCTAACCTTGTGTAATTCTTCTTTATATCTTGCCATAAATTCTCCATTGGAGATTCACCTAACATACTGGGGGACTTCAAAATCTATTGACATTATATAGATATCAGAGAAGCATGTAAGTTGGTCCACAGATTATTGCTTGCTATCATTATGTGACTGTCCATCCATTCTTCTCCAGTAATATATATCTATGGTGATGTCCTTTTTACTGTATCACTTGCACAATTTTTCATTTATAATATCTTGCAGCATTTTCACACATACCACATGACACTTCTGCATTGCCCTGTAGGTAATCTGCAATTTTAATTCTTTTAAATTAATTAATTAAAACTTAATTATTACTGATAATAACTAATTAATTAATTAATGCTATTTCATTCTTTAGACTGTGTTAGTCCATGACTTATAGCCACGTAACATTACCAGTGTTAAACATATAGGTCTTTTTATCAGGGAGAAGCTTAGGATTATTAAAAGCACTCCACAATGTCCCAAAGGTAAGCCAGCCCATTCTCCTCATCCTATTTATTCTGGGCCTGGCTCATTGAATATTTACAGAGCTTGCCAAAGATAATTGTAGTATCTAGTATTGTAGGTCTAGTGTCCATGCAACTACTTATAATAACCAGAAAAATAGGTATTCTTCATTCATTTGGTTTTACATGTGTAGACAGCTAGGCTAAATTATTTTCAGTAATTATGTTCTCATTTAGGAGTCTCTGCAATACTGCAAAACTGATATAAACAATGTCATCTGTAAATAGGAATATCTAGAAGACGTCATTGCACATAGGAAATCCTTCTTCCATGCTGAACTAAGCCTCCATGTTAATGGCAAACAACTTTGTGGAGCATATTCTTCCTATTTTATTCTTTACTTGATAGTAATAATCAAAGGATTGTTAAATAAAGGTTTGTCTATTACATTTTTGAAGGAAATTTTTTTTAATTTTTTAATTTTTTTTCTGGTGAGGCAATTGGGGTTAAGTGACTTGCCCAGGGTCACACAGATAGTAAGTATTATGTGTCTGAGGCCGGATTTGAACTCAGGTCCTGACTCTAGGGCCAGTGCTCTATCCACTGTGCCACTTAGCTACCCCAGGAATTTTTTATGACTTTGACACAAACATGGGAGATAACTTTTTGGAGATAGCCTATGGTAATAAAATTATCAAATTTTGGGAGGCAACCCACCTCTCGTAACTTTTATTCTCTCTGGGCCTGTGATTTCTTGGTCTTTACCAAATGTCTTCTACCAAAATAAGTGGGTACTTGCTCTGCAACTTATAGTCTTAGAAAATTGCCTGAAGCACTGAGAAGTTAAATGCCTTGCCCAAGGTCACATGAAAGTTAGGTGGCACAGTGAAATAGTGTTAGACTGGGAATTAGGAAGACATGCTAGAATTCAAATCCTGCCTCAGATACTAACTAGTGTGTGACCCTGAGTAAGTCACTTGACATCTTTCAGCCTCAGTTTCTCATGTATAAAATGGGGATAATAATAGCACCTACTTCTTACAAAGTTGTTGCAGAGATCAAATCAGAGACTGTACAAAGCGCTTTGCAAACCTAAAGGCACTCTACAAAGGCTAGCTATTGTTTTATGTCAGAGATAAGACTTGAACACAGATTTGTCTAACTCTGAGGCCAGCTCTCTACCCATTATACCACACTGCCTCTCAGTGTAACTATATTAAATATTTATGAAAGCATTCCTACCTTTTTGCATATAGGTAAAACATAAACATTTTCATTCTTTTATACTTCTAATTCTTTTTTTTTTTTGTGAGGCAGTTGGGGTTGACTTTCCCAGAGTCACACAGCTAGGGAGTATTATGTGTCTGAGGCTGGATTTGAACTTTGGTCCTCTTAACTCCAGGGCCAGTGCTCTATTCACTGTACCACCCAGCTGCCCTACCAAGAAAGGTAGAAAACAGTCCTCCAAAGATACAGAGTCAAAGCTGATGTCTCAGAGACAATGAGAAGGGAATGTTTCGCAGAATACTTAAATTAAAGGTATCCTTTAGCCATTATGATGAAAGTCATTTTGCTCATAGAGGTTTTGAGGTGGGGTAAAGGGGGTTCCATAAGCAATATCTTTTTTATTGTTTTAGTCTCACATTCTTCAGATTAGTTTGCTATATATATGTACATAGTGGCAGAGATAATAAGCAGTTCTAAATTGTGAATACTGATGAGACTTATTAGAAGGGAGAAAAGTGGAATTCAGTTACCTTATGTGTCAGGTGCTGAAAAAAGATGCTAAACTTTATATTGAATCAAATTCTTTATTGATGCTAATAACTCCTGACAGTTATTCCTCTTTTTATCTAAATATAGGATACCATCAGCATATAGATTAATTTTATCCGCCAATGAACCAGAACACATTCAATGAACTTTGCCCGATCAGCTCAATGCAAAAAAAAAAATTGCAATTGGCTTAGATAGCAAAATAAAAATGAGAGAAGGTAAACTTTGTTCATCAAGCTAATTGTATCTAAAAGTTAGTGTCATTTGTAATTTTTTCTTTGAAGTTCATGATATTAATTGTTATAAAATATTCCAAAGAAGGGTTTTAAAGTGTATTGTAGGAGTACAGGCATGAAGAACTTTCTGACATCAGGGGAGAAGTGCTAGTTAAAACTCTGTGGAGTCTTGGGCTTCATATTAGATAAAATAAGAGCTAAGAATATTTAATTTAATTCTTGGCCATACCAATGATTGAAGTATTCCAGAAATCTATTTTTAAAAATGCCTTGTTGGATGTCTCACTTTTAATGACAAATTCTCAGACAGCAATGATTGTATGTGTAACCTGGGAATTTGCACAAGACTCTCCTCATTGGTGGAAAGGATGATTATTTAATCATCTGTGCCTTTTTGAGGGACAGAGTTGATAAGAGCTGGAGAGGAGAGACTTCTTCTAACTTTGAGAAAATGGACATTATAATTCTAAATTATTTGTTTCAGGAATCTGTCACCATCAACAACCTTTTCAAAAAAAGGATTTTGTGAGTCCCCACTTGAAAGGGAGAATTTCTTGCAGGCAATACATATATTTTGTTAATTCTGCATATTATCAAGCAAAGAATAGTCAACAAATGTAATTTTATGGTAATGATAAAAGAGTATTTAGAAAAGCAAAAATTTTATAGTAAAATTTATAGTAATTTTATAGTAATAGTAATAAAAAAAAAAAAGAGCATGGAGAGCCTCCGTTTTAGGAGACCCCCCAGACCAGTCATGACTTTACTCCAGGGCTACACTCTGGAATTTCTTCTCTTGAAGGTTAGAGTATATTTGACCATCAGAGGCCCCAGGCATTGATAAGGCTTGGATGAATAAGTCAACAAATATATCACATACTGTACCTTAGTTTTCTCATCTTTGCAAAGTTTAAAGTGATATAAATATATATGTATACACACACACACACACACACACATATACACACACATATACACACACTAGCTATTAATGAAGGAGGGAAGAAGAAAAGAAAGAAAAATGCAGATGAAAGGTAATCAATGATCTTGCTGATTTGCAACCACGTATTTTTTTTTCTGTAGGTCCAGTATGACCACATTGAAACACATTCTTTTGCATTAGAGAAACAATTTCTGAGCAAGCAGCACATTGTAGAGAAAGGTCTGTCATTCCACATTTGTCCTTCAAAAGGCTCCACTGAACATGCCTTAATAGCCATTAACTTTGAAGTCCCAATAGAATATAGGACAAAATGGGAAGGAAAAGAGAAAGTGGATAGATCTCTCTGGGGAAATTTGCTCCAAGAAAACGAAGGGCAAAGAGAACTTTCCTTAGTGAAGAATAACTTATTACCAAAAAGTTCATTGTATTTGTAAAGCCTCCTGTTATCCAACTTCTTTTTTGCAGCTTTCACCATGGTTCCTGTTTCTGGCCTCTGGGCCAACCAGAGCAAGGTTAATGACTCTTTCATACAAAACTCCTTCAAATACAGTTATGGTGTCCTATGTACTTAGCCAGGTCCTCCCCAGCCCCCACTCCAGGATTCTTTTTTGTATAACATTGTACATACCTTCCACTGATCCTTGTGAAATCCCTCATCATCTTGGCCATGCTACTATTCTTAAAATGTAGCACCCAGAACTGAACCCATATTCCAAATATGATCTGACCAAGACAGAGTAGAAAACAATTAATGCCTTTCTCAGACTGGACAGGAGGCTCCTCTTTTAATGCAACCTAAGATTGGCATTAGTTTTATTGACTGCCATATTATCCTGTGAACTCATTGAGGCTGGGGTCTCCTCAAAGTCAGAAATCTTTACCAGAAAAAAAAAGCTATCCATATAACTCCCCCTTTAAGGTTTTCTTTAAATTTGTGAAATAAAACAAACATTTTCATAACACAGTACAATTAAAAAAAGATGATTGCATGACATTGAAAATCTATTATCCACAATTTGTTATTCCTTTTAAATATATAATAAAATTATCATGTAAATTTCCTTTTTCTTTTTTTCTTTCCTCCCCCCTCTCTAGATATGACCACCATTAGACACATATATATGTATGTATGTATGTATATATGCATGTATGTATGTATATGCATATATGTAAAATTATTCTACACATATTTCTATTTATCAGTTCTTTCTTTGGATGTAGATAGTGTCTTTCTTCACATGCCCTTTATTGTTAATTTGGGTATTTATAATAGTCAAAATGACTTCCTCAAAGTCATTCTTAAAACAATATTGGTATTACTATATACAGTGTTCTTTTGGTTCTACTCATTTTGCTCTTCATCATATTATGCAAATCTTCCCATGTTTTTCTAAGATCATCAAGGTCACCATTTCTTATAGCATAGTAGTATTCCATCACAGTCATATACCACAGCTTGTTCAGCCATTCCTCAATTCAGGCATCCCTGCAATTTCCAGGCTGCCTGGTATACTCTTCCATGTCCCAGACACTTCATTCTAGAAGCTTGCTCCAGCCCTGCAATTCACACGTTGAAAGTACTCTCCTTTCATGCTTCTCCCTCCTTCTAGAGGCTCCATTTAAGAGAGCCAGAGCCAGCCAGGGCTATCCTCCAGACTTTCTCTACCATGCCACCTCAGAGAGTACCTTGGTCTCCTCACATGCCTTACTTCTCAGCCTCATTTTGTGTGTTGTCTTTCCCAATTAGAATGAAGCCCCTTGATGGCAGGGACTATCTTTCTGTTTGCATTTGCATTCCTAATGGTTAGCACAGTCCCTTGCACATAGCAAACACTTCATAAATTCTTGTTGGATAGACTTCCTAGTCATGTGACCAGCAAGATGGAGGACTAGGCATGCTCAGATCCCCACAATTTCTCAAAGCTCTCCAAAACAGAAATTGCATACCACATAAAATAATTTAAACTGTCTATGACACCCAGAATCCAAAGGAATTTTTTTTAAATGAAGTGATGCCCACGCTGAGCTCACTCAGCACCTTCTCCTTGACAGCCATGGTTGTACAAGGCTGAACTAGCCAACCCAAGAACCCAATTCACAGGATTGCAATAAAACCCCACACCACACCCAAGAGCCCTCTCCTTCTTTCCATTGCTGTTAAGATGCAGGTCTAGGCTACAGAAGTTTGCTCATGACTCAACAGACAGACAGCTCCACAGCAGCACTCCAGACTGCAGAAGCTTTCTGGGACTATGACAGATGGTGCAGTGGTTGTAACATTCTGTGCCACAAAAGATCTCTGCAAGAGAGTGGAAGATCTTGAAGTAAAGTGTAACCCCACACTTTATCTCACCTCCTCCCAGAGTTTCACAGATTCATACAATAGACGTCAACCACATAGCACCAGGTGGGGCAGCTCTTTGAACTGCTGATGCTGGGCCAGAGAAATGAAGAACATAAGAAATAGGATGGGACACTAGCAGGAGAAGAGGGAGGAAACCATGCAGCACTCTATTAACCCTGAGGAAAAGGCCTCAGCATCTAGCTGGGGCCTCTTCTGTTCTCCAAAAAGTCACTTGGGGGCAAGAGACTTAGGTTGGTGAACTATGAATTATCCAGTGTGGGAAGAAGCTGAGACGCTTTAAGATTCAGCCTCCGAGGAAGCCACAATCAGAGGAGAAAGAATCAAAAAGTGAAAAACAGGAAAAAGGATATGAGGGAAAAAAAGGCTTTAAATTATCAAAGATCTCAGGAAGGAAAAAACTCCACATAAGCACATAAATCAACAGGGAAAACATTAACAGCAAGAGGAAATATGGCCTCAAGATCTAATAAATGAATTCAAACATCCATAAATATATAATTCAAAACAAAGGAAAACAATGCAACACTTGATAAGTCAGAGCAATCTATAGAAGGTGAGAACATAGAACTGCAACATACTGTTCCTAAGTGCTTCAAAAGAAAAATAGGAATTATGGGAACAGAATTTGTGGCCTGCACAGCAAAAATAATGGGTAAAATAGAAAAAAATTGAACTGTGATAATAAATCTTACCAAAGAAACAAAAGAGAGAACAGTAGATTAGGAATGCATACACACAAAAGTGAAAGACAATCTAGAAGAAGAGAAGCAAAAAACAATAATATGAAAAGAAAATATGCTCACTATCCAAGCAAAACATTTTGATCTGGAAAACAGGATGTGCAGAGACAACATAAGGATAATAAGTCTCCCAAAAGAGCATGATGATATAAATCCTTAACATCAAAATTCAAGAAATAATACAACAGAACTACCCAGAACTTCTGAACACAGAAAATGAAATACCAGTTGAAAGAATGCATAGAACACTTACAGAAAAAAATCCCAAGGCTGAAAACTACAAGATAGATAGTGGTTAAATCTGACAATTCATTTCAGAAACAACAAGCTCTGCAAGTAGTAAGAAAAATACAAAAGAAATTCAGAAGAAAATTCAAAGTAATTAAAATACAAAGGAAAGGAAATAACACAAGACTGTTCTGCTCCCACCAGAAATGCAGGATGGAATAGAATAATGTGTTCTAAAGAGCAATAGATCTTAGGATGCATCCCAAGGTGACACAAATCTGAGCTTAACCATAAATGAGAAAAAGGAGTGTTTGAAACATTCTAAGAAAGAAAACCAGAATTGAAGAAATTATTTGCTTCTTGAACACCTCAGACTATAGAAATGCAAGAGGGGTGAATGAACACAACACAGCGTACACTACTCTGACAGGGAGGCAGAGGACAATGAAACCCAAGGTGTGACTACTGAAATACGGGGTTAAGAAAGCAATTGATAGCCAGTTCAAGAGGGTACAACAAAAATTGTACAGGGAAATTTACCAGCAGGGGCCCTTTATCATCACCTAAGCCTGAGGAACCCTCTAAAGAATGTTTATCACTTGGATCATTCAGGGGAGGCTACAGAGGTCAGGGTACAGGCTCAGTACCTATGCAGGTCTTTCAGCAATCTCTAGGCACATCACTGTGGAGCAAAATAAAACTTAGATAGAATTGAACCATCCATGTGGTTAATACTCAAAAATATCAGGATCTGCAGGGGAGTGACAGATATTTCTTCTCTAGGGATGGAGATGAAAGAAGCTGGAGTGCTTTGTTATACCAGCTCATCTCATAATAACCTTGTGTTGCCTGTGAGGAAGGCAGATAGCATCCAACAGGCTACAGTAGACAACAGGGAGCTGAATAAAGTCATCAGCCTCGTTACCACAGGTATCACTTTATCAGTATTAAAGACCAGATAGCCCAGGGGAGGATGAGTGGTATTGGGTTACTGACTTCACCAATGCCGGTTTCTCTGTTCTGGGTCTGAGATTAGTCAGGAGCAGTTTGCTTTCACCTGGGAAGGAGTTCAATATACTATCGTCATTCTTTACCCGGGCTATCTGAACCCTCCCTCATACTGCCACAATATGGTGACTAGAGACACAAAAGATACCTCCCTTTCTTAAGGCTTTGATTAAACACCACTAAATTAATGATATAATGTTTACTGGGTCAGATTAGGCCACCATGACAGAAGCCCTAGATCAGATGAGAGAGAGGTGGGAAATTAACCCTAAGAAAATCCAATCCCCAGACTACTCAGACAAGTTTTGGGGAAGACAGTAGGTATCTCAGAAGACAGTAGGAGTCCAGAAAGAGTGCAGAATAAGCTACTGATGCTCATTTCCCCAAAACTTAAGAAGCCCAGAGACATATTGGACCCTTAAGGTTTTGGAGAACCCACATTCCCCACCTATAATCCTGTCTCTTTCAAATAGTGCTTAGAACAGGCTATAGCTCTGAAAGATATAAAAGTAGGCTGTCCATCACTCCCTCCATTTGGGTCCTTATGACCCTGTAATGACCATGTTTCTGGAGTTCTTTGCCCCGTACAGACCAGGCTTAGTGGAGCCTTTGGCAGTCACTAAATGGTCAGAATAAGCGATTGTTAGGCACCTGGAAATAACAAGTTTCCTAAAACGACTATTCACTACACCACTTTCAAAGAGCAGTTGCTCTCCTATTATTTGGCCCTGGCTTCTACTGAACAGATGACACAGGGTCATATACTCACCCTTTGTCTAGAGCTGCGTGTTATGGCTTGGATGGTGCAAGCTGGTCCCTCTATCAAGGTGCTTGGAACACAGGAGGCTTCTATTGCTAAATGGAAATGGTATATTAAAAATAATTCTTACCTGGGTCCTGTGAGTATTAGCACCCTCCACAAAGAGTTTGGGGCTCTGCCAGAGATTGAAGCTCTCATCCCAGGCCTAGAACCCTGCCTTTTCCACCAGCCCAATAGGGCCCCACCTATAAAGATCTAGCTTCTGAGGAATGCTATTTTGTCTAGTTTCGTGATGCACAGGACCATATGATCCATCCTCAAAGAGAGAGGAACACACAACTGTACTTCAGCAGCTATTAATCTGGTAATAGGATATATCCTAGAGAATGAGAGCTCTGGAAAATTCTTCTAGCGTAGTGAGCTACAGGTTTTGTGGATGGCACGTGAGAGAACACAGAGGAATGTGGCAGAGATACTCATTTGTACTAATTTCTGAGCAGTGTCCATGGTTCTAGCCACTTAGTCTGAGGCCAAGAGAGCACAGGACTGGAGAATCAAAAGATCTTTTCTTTGGAGTCAGGACCAATGTAGAAATTTTGTGAATTCTTCCTGATGCATACAATTATTTGTGGAGCATGTCAGCACCCATTAGAAATAAACCTATGATAAACAACCAAGTTCCAGCCTTTAAAAGAATAGCAAAGGTTAGGGAATAGGTCCATTGCCAATATAAATATCGGGGTGGTGATGTTCTGTTGTGCTGGAAATAGAATCATATGATCAAAGTTACTCCTTCCCAGTTAAACTCCTTGTACCAATTGGAACACCCAACTAACCCAAGCAGCCCCCAAACTCTTCCCAAATGGTAAAATAGCATTCTCCTATATCAAGGAAAAAGATTTGCCCTGCTAATCAACAGCTGAATCATTACATACCTGACTTTTCAAGTCAGGTATGTAATACAACCCTTGATAAGCCTTTGTCAAATTGATGCTACCCTCAGAAAGGGAAAGCCTATCTAGTCAGGTAGTTTCTGGGATACAGTATCCAAGAAGACTTACCTGATAAGAATGGACTGGTTTGGGACATAGCTCTGCCTGACCTTCTCTGGCCTTTCCTTATTTCTTCTTCAGTGCATAGTTGCCTTGGCTTCAAGGTCTTTGCTCCTTCAGAGGGCTCTGCATACCCTGGAGAAACAGCTCAGCCTCCTCAATTAGCAGGCTTCCTTTCCCCTAGAATGGTTTTGACAACTCCTTCCCAGAAAGGGCTTGGGGGAGCAATGTTTGGTATTACTGGAAGATGCCTCGCTTTTTTGCATGGGGGTGGTGAAACTGTTATTATATATCTGTGGTAGATACACATTTACTTGGAAGAAATGAAATCCCCTAACTGACTTGGTGGTAATTCTGAGTCACTGTATGGGAAAGAAAGTTCATATTCAGCCCCTGGGGAACAAGGGGGAAGCCTCTTTACACAGGCCTCCAACACAGCAAAGATTTTATATCATTCCTCTGATGTGCCTCTCAGAGAGGGGAGATTTTGGTGAGTGAGCCATGAAATACTAAGTGGGTAATGTTATTGGGAGAATTAGCACCTGTGATAAAATAAATAAAATATCTGTGATAAAGAGAAACTGAAGCAAAGAGTCCCAAGCATGATCAATTTATTAGCAAGGCTAGCATCCTAATGAGTAAGGCTCCTCAGTAGCCAAAGATATTTATGGCAAAATACAGAGCATTCTTATAGTCTAAAAAGAGGAATTAATAAAAATATATATTCATGAAATTAATACATATTGATGCATATTCATAAGAGTGCAGTGGGTCAATTTACAATATTGAGATGCGGGGCATGTCAGGGGTGTGTCAATCATCAAACCATAAACACTCCTACCTGATTGGTCATAGTATTACAAACCTCATGACAAGGGGGATAATTGTCATCTTGGAATTCTATGTCATACAAGGGGGCTAGTTAGGACCAACTGAAAAGAGGAATTGGAAAAAGAAAATTGGTACAGTTCTTAAGGAGTAAATAAGCTTTCTGTCTGAGGTATAGACATTGATTAATGAAATATTTTACATCAGCAGGTTACTGACAGCATCAAACAGCAACAGGGAATTTCCAAAAGGGGACTGGCTTCTGACAAACAAAAACAGGGGAAATCTGACTGGGGAATATCTCTCACATCCACTCCCCTATTTCCCAATTGCCTTCAGCAAGCATTTCTCTTAAATCATATTATTTTACAGCACAGCACAGCAAAGCCTAGCTGAGAAAGCAGGATTACTTCTGATATACAATGGAGTTAATTGATTAATTTCACATCTTGGGACAAAACTGCTTGCAAGATCTTTATGACCTCTTAGCCACTTTACTATAGGTGACTCTGATGCATGGTGAAGAATTGTTGATTACGCCACATGAATGTGGCCGTAGGAACATCAGTTCCTAGTGCTGTGCTAGCTCATTGGCTCATCATTACCACCTTGCAATAGGAGATTCACTGAATTGAAAAGATCACATAGCACATGGACTAAATCATTGAGATCTGAAACTTGATCCTTAGGGGGGAAGAGGGTACGGTTAGAATATTTGTCCTTTGTATCCCATGTTGTTTTTTTCTTTTATTCTATGGTGACTTTCCAAGGGCAGATGGAGGATGTGGTATATCTTTTTTTCCTTTTTCTTTTCTCCTTTGTACTGCCTATGCCAGGAGTATTGTCCAGCAAAAGCCCAGGAAGCATTCAAATGGTACAAGGTCCTTTAGAAGATTCTTAGGTCTTTGGGGTGAGAAGTGGATGTGAGAGGTATGTGATAGGACCAGTATTCCCTTGCTTTCCTGCAATAGGGATTATTTTTCCCTAAAAGGCAAGGCGGTTATCCCTTGGACCTGATTGACTCCTATCTCCATGACAATTTCCTGGTCACCTAAGGCCATAAAACTCAACCCATATCTAAGTGTAAACTTGTACAATCACTTATACTATCATTCCTCTGTTTGAGATACATGAACTGGGGCATTAACATTTCTAGTATACATGTAGCAGATCTAAGCCCCATCAATGAAAGTGGAATAATTTAATTTGTCTTAATAGTCAATGGGTTTCTGAAGATTTTCAGAGGATAGAGACATGGCATTCACATCTTAGAGAACTACACTACACACACAAATCACACATACACACAAAATATACATTTCCTCTCCCATTTGTTTTCTTTTTCTCCCTCCTCCCCACTTCCTTCTGTTTTAAAGTTTTTCTCTTTCTCCTCAACCACTCAGTATTTTAAAATTCCTGGTCTGCGTCATTCTTTTGGATTCTAGGAACCAGTGTAAAACCCCAATTGTGAATTCCAATAAAAGGGAAAAAGTATTAACTGGCCTTATCATTATAAACAGTTTGATGTAATACTACCATAGCTTTGCTTCTCAAGATCACTTCTTTATCTGGATTAGGCAGCTCTTTTTCTTCACGAATTGCTTTGCTGGCCAGTGGAACAGATGATTCATTTTACCATCTGGGCTGGAGGAAAAGGGAATATAGTGCTGAATAAAACTGATTGTTATCAGCATAATGATGGCAAATCAACTCAAAATATCTCTTTCTCAGCAGTCTCATCTACTTAGTTAATCTTCAAAACAAAATTGGGTGGTAGTCTACAAAAGGCAAAACTGAATGAATAAGAACTACTTATTACCTAAAATTACAAAATTCCTGGTAATGAGAGACTGCAAAAATATTCAGGTAACCTAAACTTTTTGAAAGATGAATAATACCAGAAAAGATTAGATTAAAATATTACCAGTCTACCTTAGCAATAATTGCAGTGATTATTCAAAGCTATACATTTGTAAAAGCATAATAGTTGTGGTATTTAGTTACCCCAAAGCATTCAGAATCAGATATCTCCTAGAAGCAAAGGCAATATTTTCAGAGATTACAGATACTCTCTGCTTTAAGTTTGACATAGGGCTACCCTTCTCCTTCCAATCTCTCTTCCCCAGAAGATATTGCAGGTTCATGAATCAATGCAATTAGGCATAAAATAAACCTCAAAAATATCTAAGTAAATAGAAAGATGTATACAGCTACAGCTATAATTATAGATAATTTTAATTAATACAGACATAAAGATGGATGTAGATAAAAGTACCTTCCACAAATGTGAGTCTAGGCTTGACATGTTGTATTTTAGGTAATCAAATTTGGGCCAAGATGATAGTATTCTTTTGTTCATAATGTGTTCTGGAATCATCATTGATTGACAGCAATGATAATAATTTAGAATGCTTATATTATAACTTGATGATGCTGTTTTTCTTTATAAAAAATGCTTCTTGCAAACCATCTTTGCAAGTCAACAATATAAGAAATCCAATTCTTTGAAGGGAAAAGAAGCCTGTGCTAGATACCCTGTGGGAGCTCAGAAATGCTTGTTGATTGTATCAGTATAAAGTTCATCTGATTTCTAATTGAAATGTACATAATTATATCACTCACATACTTTGAGCTCTTGAGCATGTTTGTCTCTTTATTTTGCAGTTGACATCAACAGAAGAAAACAATTTTGAATGTTATCAAAACATTCCCATTTTTAAAATTTAAAGACAGTTAGCTAAAGGTCTGGTCCTAAAGAGTCAGAATGTTTTATTTGCAGCTTCAAGGGGTAAGATTTCCTATTAAGGGGAAGGCTTCAGATGACAGAATTTTTTTTCATTCATCAAAGTAAATTAAGCACCAACTAATAAAGCCCTTTACATACTAAGTAGAAAGCATTGTGCTAGGCACTTTGGGAAATAAAATGATACAATTGTGCCCTCCAGGAGTTTACACTCTATTAAAGTGAAAGAAATGCCTGATCTTCACAGTTCACTGCTTCCAAGAATATAAATAGCTTCAGTCCCCTTGGAAATCCTGATAATGATTTCACTGCTCTATATTACAGATGAAGGTTAGGAAGTCGACTGAAATAGAGAATCAAATGTTTTAATTAGAATACTTAACACCTTAGGGAAAACTGAGAGGGTCACAATTCCTCAAATCAATTCAAAGGTTAGTCTACAATCCAATTCAATTCAATAAACTGGTTAGCTTAAGTGCCTATTATATTCCCGTATCCTTGAGTCAGGCACTAGGGATACAAGGGAAATTAGTACTGTCTCTGCTTTCAAAGAGTTTACATTTTATTAGCGTTATTCATAGGGAATCATCAAATTCTGATTCTGACCTAAGAAAGTGCTACAACTAAAGGTATTAGTGTAGGGGAATATCAGTGAGGACTGGGTAATAGCCCTGATTTTTGTGGCAATCTGTACATATGGCTTTTTTATTCCAAGTACCTAGCTAATGCATGCCAGTCACATTATGATTCGCCCTCAAGGATCCCTTGGAATGTCCTAGTTTCATTCTGTTTCTGTGTTTTGGCATGAATGTCTCCGTCAAATGACTATTTGGTTGGTATGTATAATAGTCCCAGAACCTTTCATTTTTGAAACCTCTTTGAGATCCACAAAGCTAACAAGAAATAGGCTTCTTTTGCTCTGAAAATATCCCTTCTTCCTGCCAACACACCTTTCCTTTTCTGGAATCTTCTATGCCAGGAAATTACTGTGCCATGCTATGCTCAACCAGACATTTTAGACAATCAGTGGAGTTTCCTGTGACATCTGAAGTGGGAAACCAATAAGAAATGCCTGCTAGAGACTTCACATCTCAATTAATCAATCAATAAACATGTAGTAAATGATAGCGTTATGGGTCCCAAACCCATAAAAAGGAATAGATCATGTCTTTGGGACCTGAACCCCTAAAAGTCCCTGAACTTTCCCAAACCCAGCATTGCCTGAGGCTCTGGTCCATCCCAGTCCACATAGATACTCAATAATCCTTTTAACCACCTTTCACTAGGCTCTCCAATCACTTAACTCCTTTTATTGTCTGAACCTGGCCCACCCCAGGCTACCGGCACTCCTTAATCCCATTCTCTGTTGCTCCCAAACCACCCCAGGCTATTGACCACTCCTTAATCCCATCCAGATCTTCTCAGTCTTTTTTTGTATATAAGCATCAGTCCCATCCTTATCAAATTCAAAGATTTACTAGGAATCTTTACTGATTTGCTACTCTGACTGAAAGAAGGCTTGAGTGGTTGAATTCTTTCAAGGAGGACCCCCTTGTGCCCACACATTTCAGGCTTCCAAGAACCCCAAACCCCAACAGTAATTGCTTGCTATGTGCCAGGCACTGTGCTAAGCACTGGGTATACAAAAAGAGGCAAAAGAAAGTCCCAGCTTTCTAGAAGTTTACATCTAATGGGGAAGACAAATATATTAAGACATATACAAACACAAACACAGCAAGCTATATACAGGATAAATAGAAAATAATTAACAGAAGAAAGGAATTGAAATTAAGAGGAGTTGGAGAAAACCTCTGTAGAAGATAGGGTTTTAGCTGGTATTCCAAGGAAGCCAGGCATGGGGAACAGCCAATGAAAATGTCCAGAACCAAGAAATAGAGTGTTTTACCTCCCTGGGATCTGCCCCCCATTCCTGGGGTCACTAGCCCTCCCGGTGATGAACCTGCTACTGAAATGAACCCAAACCGCCTACCTAACAGCCATGAGGACAAGCCAGGAAGCCATGAGGAATCACAGTTTGAGATGGACATTTAAAGGGCCAGCCACCAGAATTGAGCAATGGCCCCCAAGACCCACGGATCCCATTCAGGGAAGGAGACACACTGGTCAACCCTTATAGGAGTTTTGGATGGGGCTAGCTGTTCCACTCCCTCCTCCCCAAGTGGGGCAGCTCCCCCCCTCCCCCGCCAGAGCCAACACCAGCAGATCCTTCCAGTAATTCCAGGAACTGCCCTTGCCAGGGGAATTGTGACCCCTGCTGCAGAGGGATAAAGTCAGGGACAGAAGGAGCCCTTGTGAACTTGCCTAGTTCTTCAGGTCTCGTCCTGAATGGATGTGTCCACCCCTTTCAAGTTTGTGCCCTGTGGCCCACACACAAGGTCACAGGAATGTCCCCTCTAGAAAGGAAATAAATGCTGGTCGGCCAATTCTAGACCTTGGGCCGAGAGTGGAGGTCTGTCTGAGCATCTCTTCTCATCTTTGGCTGCCTTCAACCAACGAGTCCCCCATTCCTTTTGCTCAACCCCATAAGTAGGACTTAGGCTGGCATGTGGGAGGGACAAACTGGGCTTTGACATCAAGAGAGTCGCCCATATTCTTGAGATGGGCTTGGTTTAATCAAACCAATTAAATATTTTATTGAATACCTAAAAGAAAAAAAAAAGAAATAGAGTGTTTTGTTTTTGAATAGCCAGAAGGCCAGAGTCATTGGATCAAAGGTCAGGTGGGGAGTGAAGTAAAGAAGACTGGAAAAGGTTGGAAGAGGCTAGGTTGTGAAACTCTTAGCTTTCAGTCAGTCAGTTAGTTAACAAAACATTTATTAAACCCCTACTATTAGCAAGACACTCTGCCAAGTACTGGGGATATAAAGAAAGCCAAAAGATAATCCCTACTCTGAAAGTGTTCACAGGTTAATGGGGAAGAAAACAAAAAACAACTATGTACAAATAAGATATCTAAAGAATAAATTGAAGATAATCAACAAAGGAAGGCACTGGCATTAAGGGAGGTCAACTTTTGGTAAAAAGTAGGATGTTAAATGAGATTTGAAAGAGGCCAGAGAAGTTGGGAGGCAGAGATGAGGAGGAAAAGAATTCCACACAAGGGGGACAGCAAGTGAAAATGTCCAGAGTTGGGAGGCTGGGAGATGGAGGCAAGGAGGCCAGTGTTACTGAACTGCAAAGTATGAGGGCAGGAGTGAGGTGTAAGAAGACTTGAAAGATAGCAGGGGATCAGATTATGAGGGATTTTGAATCCCAAAAAGAGGATTTTATATTTAATCCTGGAGTAAATAGTGAGCTACTTGAGCTTATTGAATGGGGTGTGTGTGTGTGTGTGTGGTGTGTGTGTGTGTGTGTGTGTGTGTGTGACAAAGAGAGACAGGAAGAGAAAGAAAGAGATGATAAGACCTACGTTTTAGGAAGATCCATTTGATGGCTAAGTGGAACATTGACTGGGGTGGAGAGAGGCTTATGGCAGGCAAACCAACCAGCAAGCTATTGCAATAGAACAGATATGAGATTATAAGGGTTCTACACTAGGGTGGTAGCAGTGTCAGAAGAGAAAAGGGAATTCTACAAGAGACATGTAACAAAGCTAAAATTGACACAACTTGGCAATAGATTGGATGAGGAAGTGAGAGAGAGTGAGGAGCTGAGGATGACACCTAGGTTGTGTGCTTAAATAATGAGGTCAGAAGTCAGATTACATAGAGTTAGGAAGAGAGTAAGAGGAAAAGAAATAGAAGTACCTATTGTAGACAGCTTCCTCAAGAAGTTTATCTGCAAAAGGGAATTATAGCCAAGGTGGCCAACTGATAAGGAGCAGTGTGGTTGATTCCCCTCCATAAATTCCTTTAAATAGATCTAGAAAATGCACCAAATTTAATCCTGAAGGGGAAATCTAGGAAAAAATCAGTAAGTCATTTGTTCAGCTTGCTCAGTATAGAGAGACAGACAGAAGGTTCTAGGGACACTGGGATCTGGGTCAAGGCAGGAGCACACCACAGGCACAGCACTCTAGTGGAAGAGGCTGTATACCAGGACAAGAGGAGGTCACCTACAATTTTGCCACTCAGAACCAACAAAACTTTCTAGCTTGCTGATAGGGCACAGTCCAGCAATAGTCTCTACTCTTGCACAGTTATTGCCAATGTAGGAACAATGCCCTGGGAAAGAACTGATTCGACGAAACATTGGAGGCCATGTTGAAGATGAAGGACAGTGTTTCCATTTTCAAGAAAGAGGGAAAAGTAGAATGACAACAGGTTGTGATTAGATAAGGGAATTTCCAAGTTCATGAACATGGAAGTAGTACATTTGTGCATGATGGCAAGATCAATAGTTTCACCATATCTGTGAGTACAGCTGAATGATAGAGGATACAGTGATACAGGGAGAGCTTGGAAGTGACAAGGGGAGCAAGGAATATTCTGAATCTTCCATCTTAACGAGCAAGTTGGTAGGAATGAGTGAAAGTTCAACTGTTGCTGGAAAGAGTGGTCAAGGAGACTGTTTCATCAGGAAAGAGGCAAGGTTTCAATGAAAGCCAAAAATTGGAAAGAGTTTGTTATCCATGCAGCAGGCATTCCAGAGAGCACAGTGAAAGGGGTGGATGGTGTTAGAATGGGATATGGGGAGGGAGGTTAGGTTGGGGAGCCAGAGAATAAGAGAGTAGATAATAGGAGATAGAGAACGGTTTGAATAATGACAAGTGGGATTCAGAATCACGGGGATGGGGAGAGTAAGACTAGGTGTGAATTTGTTAAACATTGAAAAATGAGTTAGGCTGGTTATTCCTAGGCACTTGACCTCTAGGGGGAATCCTTTTACGCATTAGGCAGCTCTGGCAAGCTGTCTATTATGAGAAGCATGATGGAATGGCATTTCTTTCCTTTTCTGCAATCAGAACGAGGCCAGGTAAAGAGACCAGAGCAATGGAATGAGGTGCATACACACATGTGGCTGTATGTGTGTGTGCATACGTGTGTGTGTGTGTGTTTATATGTGTCCTCTACAATCAGAAAGAAAGTAGACTAGGAGAATAGTGTATGATAGAATGGTGTCTCTCTGTCCTCTACAGGCAGGAAGAAGTCAGGTGAGGAAACTGAAGTCTTGGCCAACAAGGCTATAATTCCTGAAGCATGTTCAGCTATGACCTGTCTGGTCTTAGTCCATGAGGGCACTTGAAAACTTGAGAGGAGTTGATTTTTGGCCATGATGACTCAGGGTTAGTACTACGTGACAATGAAAAGCCTTTTAGTTGGGTTCGGAGCTGAAAGGACTAATAACGAAGAAGAGGCTAAACTGGAACTAAGTGTGCATATGAAAGTTTTATTTTAAGTTTATGGAATAAAAATTATTTTCATAACATGATATAATTTTTAAAAAGATGATTGCACACAAAACTACAAATTTATTATGTACGACTTGCTATTCCTTTTAAATAGTTATCATGTAAATTTCTTTTAATTTTTTTCTTCCCTCCACCACTTCTCCCCCTAGAAATGGCTACCATTAGACACAAATATGTATATATGTTTTATGTGTGTATGTACACATATGTAAAATCATTCTATACATACTTCTATTTATCAATTCTTTCTCTGGATGCAGATAGCATCTTCCTTCATATGTTTTTTGTACCTAATTTGGGTACTTGTAATAGTCAGATGACTTATTTGCTCAAGTTGTTCTTAAAAAAATATTGCTGTTACTATGTATAATAATCTCTTGGTTCTGCACATTTCCCTCTTCATTATTTCTTGCAAGTCTATCCGTGTTTTTCAACGATCATCGAGCTCATCATTTCTTTTAGCATAGTAGTATTCCATCACAATTATATGCCACAACTTGTTCAGCCATTCCCCAATTGACAGGTATCACCATAATTTCCAGTTCTTTGCCACCACAGAGAGAGCTGCTATAAATATTTTAGAATATATAGGTTCTTTTCCTTTTTTCCTAATCATCTTTGGAAATAGATGTAGTAGTGGTATTGCTGGGTCAAAGGGTATATAGGCAATTTAATAACTCTTTGGACATAGTTCCAGATTGCTCTCCAAAATTGTTGGATCAGTTCACAATTCCACCAACAAGGAATTATCATCCCAATTTTTCCACATCCTCTCCAACATTGATTGCCTTCCCCTTCAATCATTTTAGCTAAAGGCAGACCAAGCGCTACTGACCAGAAGTGATCCCAGCCTGTGGCTGTGGGCCAGCAGGTGCAAGCACACACCTCTTGAGTATGGGACCAGAGCAAGTAAGAACATTTTTGAGACAGCATGGCAGGGGGGCCTAAGTGTGGCTTAGTGGAGACGAGTGTGTGACGTCAAGCTGCTGGAGAGAATTCAGAAAATAACAGTAAAGAGGACCTGAAGTCTGAGATACCATTACTCACAACTTGAGATTAAAACTTGATTATAGTAATAAACTGCTAATAAGAAAAGAAAAATGACAAGGATCTAAACCATCTCCAGAGGCCTCAGGATGGAAAATGCTGTCCACATCCAAAAAAGAACTATGGAAGTCAAATTGCTATCACTTATTTTTACCTTCTGTTGAGTTTTGTTTCATCTTTCTGATGGTTCCTCCTATCAGTTTTAATTTTTACTTACAACTTCACTAATGTGAAAATATGTTTAATAGGAATGTAAATGTAAAGCCTAAATCATATTGTGTGCCATCTTGGGGAGGGGGGGGGAAGAAGGGGGAGAAAAATTTTCAACTCAAAAATATATGGAAGTGATTGTTGATAAATCAAAATAAATTAATGCAATTTTTTAAAAAAAGAAAAGAAAAATGGGTAAGCCAAGAAAAAAGGAAAAGAACTCAACTATAGATGGTGTAAAAGAAGATGTGGGTTCATATTCACAGGAAGATAATAGGGTTAAAAAAAAGTCATTCCTACCCCAAAGAGCAACATCAAATGGTCACAAGCCCAAAAAGAGCTCTTGGAAGAACTTGAAAATGAATTTTAAAATTAATAAAAGAGAGATCAAGGAAAAATTAGGAAAAAGAATATATGCCATTGAAGAAAACTATGAAAAGAAAGTTAACCAAATGGAAAAAGAGGTCTAAAATCTTAAGAAATAAAATAACTCCTTGAAAATTAGAATTGGGCAAGAGGAATCAAATGACATCATAAGACACTAAGAAATAATAAAACTAGAAAAAAATAGAAGAGAATATGAAACATCTCATTAGAAAAACAACTGATCTGAAGAACAGATTGAGGAAAGATAATATAAGAATTGTTGGACTACCTGGAAGTTATGATCAAAAAAAGAATCTTGATACAATATTACAAGAAATTGTTAAGGAAAATTACCCTGAAGTTCTAGGACAAGAGGATAAAGTAGAAGTAGAAAAAAATCTACCATTTACCTCCTCAAAGAGATCCCATGAGGAAAACTTATAGGATGTCTTAGCCAAGTTTCAAAACCCCCAAGTTAAGTAGAAAATATTGCATATAAAAGTTTTAAGCAAATCTCACATTCTCTCAGTTCTCTTCCCTGGTCACTTGCAAGTGAAGAAGAATGCTATGAGGCTCCAGGAGGTGGGGGGAGGAAGCTGACAAATATTCTCCCCACTTGGATGCCATGTTTTCCTTAAAATATTTCTTTTGTGCTTATTTTCTTGATCTTAGATAAATGAGTATCTTAAAATAGGAATATACAAGCAACTGTGCATTTCAGAGATCCTGAGGGCCATCAGAGGTTACATTGGCAGTTAGAGATGAATGAATGGTACTTGAGGAGACCACTGATATAATGGCCATAGTAGCATCTGGAGTGGAAGTAGATGTCTCCAATGACAAATGGATAAGAATCAATAGCCACCAAAGGGAAGGGCCCTAGTAGAAACACCTTGCCTCCAGTGGATCCAGCTCAGTTGAATAAGAGCAATTCATCTATTATCAATGCCATGACCTGAGGTAAACTTGGTGGGAACTCCCAACAAAGGGAGAAAATGACTCTTAGGACCATGACTTGGAAGTTCAAAGCCACATGTGTTCTTTACACATGTGTTTCACTAAGTGCTTTTGAGCTCACTCTCCCAAACCATCTTATGTGTATAATGGGAGAGTACACCCCATTTTGGAGGGTCTTTTTGTAATTACTGATCTTGCTATTCTGCCTTTGTAGAATATACTCTTCTAAAAGCTTTCAGTCAGTCAGTAAGTTAGCTAACAAAGCAATAATTAAATCCCTACTATTAACCAACCAGACACTCTGCTAAGCACTGAGGATACAAAGAAAGCCAAAAGACAGACGCTACTCTGAAATTGTTCACAGGTTAATGGGAAAGAAAACATAAAAACAACTCTGTGCAAATAAGATATCTAAAGAATAAATTGAAGATAATCAACAGAGGAAGGCACTGGTATTAAGGGAGGTCCAAAAGGATTTTTGTAGAAGATACTAATTTATTTTTTATTTTATTTTTATTTTTTGCTAGGCAATGGGGTTAAGTGACTTGCCCAGGGTCACACAGCTAGTTAGTGTTTTGTGTCCAAGGCTGGATTTTTTAACTCAGGTCCTCCGGAATCCAGGGCCAGTGCTCTATCCACTGTGCCACCTAGCTGCCCCAGAAGGTACTATTTTAAATAAGATTTGAATTCTGTCTCACTTAAATCCAATTTATGCACGAGCAAAAAGACATTACTCATACTATTTTGCTATTTTATTATTCAACTATTTTATTCAAATTTAGAGATATCTTCATCCCAAGTGTTCAGATGAACTATCTGTGCCCAACCTGGGGTATAGCCTTCTGATCTATCATGATTAGACACACTACTTTGATCCTGACATGGTGATGTCAGGTCTTTTTGGTCTTCTTCTAGTATGAAGGACAACAACAAGAAGATCTATTTCCTTTTCTGATATTGGATTATTTAAGATCTCCATCTAGTGTTCTGATAGCTATTATTTTTATTGCATTATGATCTATACTGTATGTGTTAACTATTTTTGCCTTTTTACATTTACATCCCCAATCTCAAAGCCTGTTGGTACGGGACTTTCTCCTCATTGGCAGAGATCAATGCCCTGTGTCTGCATGAGGGGCAGAGTAGAGTTGGTGAAAGAGGGAAAAAGGAGAGTTCTTCAGTCTTCTTCCAGTTTTGTTTTTGTTTTTGTTTTTAGTTATTGAGTCTCTTTGGACTTGGGGCACTTCTGGCTTCCAGATTCAAGAAGGAAGACGGAAGAAACCAACCCTACCTCAGACTGCTAAAGGAAAAGACTTTGAGCAGAAGCTAACATGAAAGGAGCTGGCAGTCTCCATCATGTCCGTATCTCCTGCTTGCTATACTGGAGACTTAAGGGAACTTCCCCTTGAGTGAGATACAGGACTCTCTTTCTCTCATTTGAGCTGAGTTATGAGCTCCTTCACTCTATATTATCTGGTACATAAATACACATACACACATATGCACCTATACACATATACATATGTGTACATATATACATGTATGTATGTACACACACAGGTATGTGTATATATATGTTTTTATATATATGTGTGTTGTGTGTATATATATATACATATAAATTATACACACATACACACACACTCACCCTCCTTTCTGATTTCTATTTTGCTGTGATTCAGATAAATAGGTTTCTTTGATAATTGCCATGTGTGTTGTCATTGGGGAACTGGTATTCAATGGGAAAGAAGTCGAGCCTTGGATGTAAAGCTTGGAGTCCTTATTCCCCCAATTAATGAAAGAGTTATCTGAAGTCAGATTGAACCTGAAAATCACATCCTGTCTAGACCAACAATATTTAAGAGAGCAGATAAATATAATTCAAGCCCTGTACTCCCCCTTTGTTTTTTAAATCTGTTTCTTGTAAGCAACAGAGTGTAGAGGTTTGGTTTTTCTTTTTTAAACAATCTAATTTGTTGCTATCATTTTATTGGATTATTTAACCCATTCATATTTGAAGTTATGAGAATTGGGCTTATATTTTCCTCCATCTGTCTCTAATGTAATTTTTTTCAAGTTACGATTTTTTTCCCTCTTCTGCTATAAACATAGGACTATGTTCCCTTACTTTACCTTAACCTATTTTTAAGGTGGTCCTGTTCCCAGTGGCTCTCTTCCCCTCAACCCTGCTCTCCTCCTTTGATTTGTTACCCTTTTCCCTTTGGGCTTTTGCTTATTAGTTTCTTTTTCTCTTCTGCTTTCATTTGGTTATATAGTTCTTACCCTCTTTTTTCTATCAGTCCAGTATTCTCCCTTTCTTTCCTCTACTTCAACTGGACTGTTCATTAGGTTTTTTTTTCATTTTTTCTACCCTTTTCCAGAAAGGATTTCTCTCACTCTCTGCATTATCTAGCCTCTCTTTCTTTCTACTTTAGATCCTCATTCACTGATTCGTGATCCATATAATTATCTAGTTTCTCTTTTCTCTGTATTTCACATATAATCAAAACTTCCAAAACTTCCAACACATCCACTCTAGGCTCTTCCCTTTAGGTGGTTTCTGTCACTACCTTATAGAGCATGGATTTCCCCTTTTCCATTGTGTCTCCTTCCAGAACAACGCCAATGATTGAAAATCATAGAAAACACTGATCCCATGGTAGGGCCCCCCACCCTCAGTTGCCAACATCCCTGAGTATGCAGCTAATGATTGATCTATACCCTCCTCTTGTTACCTTTTTTTCCCCAAAATTTACCTCAAAACCCTGTGTTCATGTTCTCCCACTCCCTCAGGAGCCAGTTGTTCCCAAATTCTCTCCCTCCCAATATAAGACAAATAGACTTTTCAAGCACTAAATCCCCCCCAGGCCACACACAGCAGAAGGTCCCCATCCCTCTTCACAGACCATCTGTCTTCACCTATAGGAGCATTCATCAGTGGTACTAGCTCCTACCACCAAAATAAGACCTCCTTCCCTCCCCTTTCCCTCCCCCTCCCTTGGTTCCTTTCAATCTTTCTCCCCTCCTCTTCACCTACTCTCCTGTAGGCTCTTCTCTTTCTGAGACCATAAAAGTCATCCTCCCCCTGATTGCTAGATATTGATTTGACCCAGGCACATCACACATTCCTTGCTATCCCCTTGTTCCTCTCCCTCATTTTTATATATCCTGCCATTTTGCAATGTAGTCCCAGAAAAAAAAAAATCATTGGTTAGTCAGGGTATTGACAAGTTCTGTCCAATGACTGCCTCTTCACTATCTCTTCCACAAAAACATTTTCCTTAACTCCTACCTCCTTGTATACATTTAGAAAGCAGTCTCTTAGCAATCTCTCTGCTGTCACTCAATTGCTGTTGCTGTCCTTGGCTGCTGCATGTATTCATTTCTCCTGCATTTCTGTTGTTTGAGGTGTTTGAGAAACAAATGATTTCTTCAGCTGTGATTTTCTTCTAATGCCTCTTTATTATTGAATGTTCATCTTTTTTCACATATGGATAAGCTCCTATTTGCTGAGTAGGTCACCCAGAGCTCCACTGTTCTTCAGAATACAATAATCCATTCCCTTCTACATTTTCTAGTGAATGCAAAGTAGTCTTGTGTTATTCAAATGTCCTTTCCTTTGTATTTGAAGGTCTGTCTCCTGATCACTTACAAAACTTATTTCTGAACTGAATTTTTAAATGTAACTACAATGTATATTGGGGTTTGAAACATTTTTTTTTCTAGAGGTAATTTGCTAATTCTTTCAATTAGTATTTCATTTTCTATGTTCAGAAGTTCTGAGCAGTTCTTTATTTTTCCTTATTCATCATATTAAGGGGTTTTTTTTTGTTTTATTTTTATTTTTAGGCAATTGGGGTTAAGTGACTTGCTCAGGGTTACACAGCTAGTAAGTGTCAAGTGTTTGGTCTGAGGCCAGATTTGAACTCAGGTCCTCCTGACTTCAGGGCCGGTGCTCTGTCCACTGCACCACCTAGCTGCCCCTATATTAAGGTTTTTTTGTCTCATCCTGTTCCTCTGGGAGAGCTATGATCTTTAGGTTGTCTGTATGCATCCTGTCTTCAAGATCAGTATGCTTTGATTACATAGTGACCATATTTTCTTTTGGTATTATTGTTTTTTTAAATTCTCTTCTGCTAGATTGACTTTTACTTCTATGCATTTGCATTTCTCTTTTGTTTCTTTGGTGCAGCTTGTCAATGCAGATTAAAATTTTTCCATTCTTTCATTATTTTCGCTGTGCAGGACATAAATTCTTCTCTCATAATTCTCATTTCTCTTTTGAACCACTCATGAACAGCATGTCGTGTTCCATGTTCTCAAATTCCACACAGTTCTGATTTAGATTATTTTCCTTTGTTTAGAAATATTTATTTATAGATGTTTCAATTTGTTTATTAGATCTGGTGGCCTTATTTCCTTCTGTTCTTACTGTTTCCCTTCTTTAATTCTCTGTTGGTGTTCAAGGTTTCTCTGAGTTTTCTTCTTCCTGAAATCTGGTAATTTCATCTTTTTTTCTTTATTTTCCTCTGTTGCTTGCTTTTTGGACTGCCTCCCCTCTGATTGTGGCTTACTTGATCCTTTTCAAAATGAATTTCATTCACAACTTGTTCAGCCATTCCCCAATTGATGGGTATTCCCTCAATTTCCAATTCTTTGTCACCACAAAAAGAGCTACTATAAATATTTTTGTACATGTGGGTCCTTATCCCATTTTTATGATCTCTTTGGGATATAGACATAGAAGTAGTATTCCTGGGTCAAGGGTATGCTAGTTTTATCCAATTCAATCCAAGAAATACTTGTTAACTGCCTACTATGTGCCTCACCTGGAATATATCCCTTTTTTTCTTTAGGATAGCTATGTGGACAGTATATAGAGCACTAGGCCTGGAGTCAGGAAGACCTGAATTCAAATTTGGCCTCATATACTCACTGGGTTTGTGACCCTGGGCAATTCACTTAACCCTGTTTGCCTCAGTTTCCTCATCTGTAAAACGAGTTGAAGAAGGAAATGGCAAACCACTCTAATATGTTTCCCTAGAAAACCCCAAGTTGATTCACAAAGAGTGAGACATGACTGAAACATGTGCCAGGGACCATGCTAAATGCTGGGGATACAATTAATAAAAAGAAAGATAGTCCCTTCTCTCAAGGAACTTAAAATCTAATGTGCTGAAGACAACATACAAAAGAAGACAGGAAAGTGGAAAAGAAGGAGAAGACACTTGAGGGTACTCAACACAGAGGCATCTTGGTCCATGTGGTTGAAACCAGATAGAGCAGCAGATAAAGAGTGGAATGAGCCCAAAAGTCTAATTTCTGCTCTCTATTATTGTTATTTATCCTTCAGTTTCAAAAAGGATCAATGACATCATGGTGTATTGTCTTGACTTGTGCAGGAATTGGATTTAAGTGAGGCAGAGTTGCATAAAGTTGTCAACCTCACTCTCTTTTCTAGAGTCACTGAAGTCCAGTGGCAAGTTACAAGTCAAAATGACCAGTGATGGCCCAAGACACAGTGGATAACTTTGGCATCTTTGATGTCTGACCAAGCTCTACGTGCTTCACAGTGCCTGCTTCAGCTGCCTCCATGGCCATCGAAACAAATTCTTCTCATCCACCCTTTTTGCCAGGGGGATGTCTTCACATGCTTGGGGTAGACATCCCCCTCACTCACCAATGGGTATTAGGCCTGTCAGCTATCCTCAATCTGGTTTAGCCTGTCTGCAAAGAGGGTTTACTGGAGTATGCCCACTATGTGTCCTACAGCTGCTTGGAGTGATGGGAGAGTTGGGTGACAAGTGGACCTGAAAAGTGAATGAGCAGCCCTAGTTTTCCTTTGGAGGTGGATATCATTTTCCATCATGAGTCTTTTGGAATTGTCTTAGATCATTGTATTGTTGAGTAGAGCTAAGTCTATCAAAGCGGTCATCATACTATGTTGCTCTTACTGTGTACAATGTTCTCCTAGTTCTGCTTACTTCACTCAGCATTGGTTCATGTAAGTCTTTCCAGGTTTTTCTGAAATCCACCTGCTCATTCTTTCTTATAGAACAATAGTATTCTATGACATTCATCTACTACAACTTGTTCAGACATTCCCCAATTGATGGACATCCCCTCCATTTCCAGTTTTTGCCACCACAAAAGTGCTGCTATAAATATTTTTGTACATGTGAGTCCTTTCTTATGGTCTCTTTGGGATACAGACCTAGCAATGGTATTGTTGAATCAAAGGGTATGTACAGTTTTATAGCCCATTGGGCATAGCTCCACATTGCTCTCCAGAATGGTTTCAAGAGATTATCTAGGAAAACTGCCCTGATATCCTACAATCAGAGGGTAAAATGGTCATTGAAAGAATCCACTGATCACCTCCTGAAAGAGATCCCCAAACGAAAACTCCAAGGAATATTGTAGCAAATTCCAGAATTATCTGGTCAAGGAGAAAATATTGCAAACAGCCAGAAAGAACCAATTTAAATATCGTGGAACCACAGTCAGGATTACATAGAACTCAGCAGTTTCTACATTAAAGGATATAAAATAAACCCACATAAATTATCAGAATTTCTATGTATTACTAACAAAGCCCAGCAGCAAGAGATAGAGAAATTTCATTTAAAATAACTGTCTACCTGCCAAAACAAACCCAAGAACTATATGAACACAGTTACAAAACACTTTTCACACAAATAAAGGCAGATATAAATAATTGGGAAAACATCAGTTGCTCAGAGGTTGGCTGAGCTAATATAATAAAAATAGCAATTCTACCTAAATTAATTTACTTATTCAGTGCCATGCCTAACAAACTACCAAAATCGTATTTTGTAGAGCTAGAAAAAAACAATAACAAGATTTATCTGAAAAAAATATCAAGGGAACTAATGAAAAGAAATGCTAGGGAAGGTGGCCTAGCTGTTCCAGACCTTAAATTGTATTATAAAGCAGCAATCATCAAAACTATTTGGTACTGGCTAAGAAACAGAGTGGTGAGTCAGTGGAATAGGTTAGGTCCACAAGCCTCAATAGTCAATGACTATAGAAATGTACTGTTTGATAAACCCAAAAAGATAAATAGCATCTATCTAACACCATCAGCAAGCATTATTTTAATGGGGATAAGCTAGAAGCATTCCTGATAAGATCAGGGGTGAAACAAGGATGTCTATTGTCACCACTTTTATTCAACATTGCACTAGAAATGTTAACTTTAGCAATAAGAGAAGAAAAGAAATTGAAATAATTAGAATAGATAATGAGGAAATAAAGCTATAACTCTTGTAGATGATATGATAACATACTTAGAGAATCCTAGAGAATCAACCAAAAAAAACCTACTTGAAATAATTAACAACTTCAGCATAGTTACAGGATACAACATTATGAAATGCAAAATGGATAATTTTGATTACATTAAATTGAAAAGGTTTTGCATAAACAAAGCCAATGCAACTAAGATTAGAAGGAAATCAGAAAGTTGGGAAACAATTTTTACAGCCAGTGTCTCTGATAAAGGCCTCATTTCTAAAATATATAGAGAACTGAGTCAAATTTATAAGAGTACAAGTTTTTCCCCAGTTGATAAATGGTCAAAGGATATGAACAGGTGGTTTTCAGATGAAGAAATTAAAGCTATCTCTAGTCATATGAAAAAAAAATTTTTGAAATCAGTATTGATTAGAGAAATGCAAATCAAAACAACTCTGAGGTACTACCTCACACCTATCTGATTGCCTAATATGACAAAAAAGAAAAATTATAAATGTTGGAGAAGATGTAGGAAAATTGGAATTCTTATAATAAAGTTTTAAAGGAAAAGCTAAATGAACTTACAGGGAGAAATAGGTAATGAAACTACAATAGTGGAGGACCTCAACTTACCATTCAGATGTAAATAAATCTAAACAGAAAAGAACAAAAAAGAAATTAAAGACTAGAATTGACTTTTAGAAAAGTTAGTTATAATAGATCTCTGCAATATATGGGAATACAAAGGAATATACCTATTTCTCAACTGTTTACGGCACCTTCACAAAACTGACTATGTATTAGGCCTAAAAGATATCATAAAGAAATGCAGAAAAGCAGACATATTAAATATGTCTTTTACTGATTGTAACATAATACAATTATTTTAAATAAAAGGCTTTTAAAGCAAAGATTAAAAATGAAGTGGTAACTAAGTAACTTCATCTTAAATAACGGATGGCTCAAAGGGAAAAAAAGTCATTGAAATAACCAATAATATCCTTAAAGATAATGGTAACAATGAGACAACATACCAAAATTTTTGTGATGCAGCCCAAGTAGTACCTAGGGGAAAATTTACATCTCTAAACATTTCCATCAATAAAAGAAAGAAAGCAGATCAATATATTGGATATGAAATTAAAAGAGAGAAAAAGGAAGAAAGAAAGAAAACTAGTAAATAAAAAACCTTTCATTAAACACCAAAATAGAAATACTGAACATCAAAGGAGAGATCAACAAAAGGGAAAGCAAAACAAAGAAACAAAAAACCCAATCCACTGAATGAATAAATTTAACTAGGATCTGGGTGTCTTTTTTTTAATAAAACAAAACATATCATTAATTAAAGAATTAAGCCAAATTAACAGTATCAAAAGTAAAAATGCCACATTTGATAATGAAGAAATAAAAGAAAATTATTGGGGTAAAATAAATAATTGGAGCTATTTGGCCCAACTATGTGCCAACAAAACTCATCATCTAAAGGTAATGGATGATTATTTACAAAAATATAAATTGCCCAGATTAACAGGACCTGAAATATAATACTTAAATAACCTTATTTTAGAACAAGTAATTGAACAAGTCATCTTTCCACTCCCAAAGAAAAATCTTCCAAATCAGATGGATTTACAAGTGAATTCTACCAAACAATAAAGACCAATTGATTTTAATGCTACATAAACTAAAAAAAAAAAAAAAGAAAAGAAGGGATTCTATCATGAGGTACAGATTCCTTCTATGACACAAATATGGTCTTGATATCTAAACAAGAGAGTCAAAACAGAGAAAGAAAACTCCAAATTAATATCCGTGGGAAAATTTTAAATAGACTATTAGCAAGGAAACTACAGGATCATATATCACAAAGACTATAAACAGACGGGATTTATGCCAGGAATGCAGGACTGGTTCAATGTTAGGATATATATAAACATATATACAGGAATGGATGAGTTGTGATCTACATCATCGGTAGGATATCTCCCATCAATGGGATAATAAATCCATATGTATATGGGTCTATTGGGAGTTGGCTGATGATGAAATTTAAAACCAGAAATAAAGTGCATTATTTTATTGTGGAAACTTTTGAAGTAGGAAAGAGGATGTGCTTACCAAAGCGGACTCCAAGAGAGAAGGGGACAAGAACAAATTTTGAGTCACTCACATAATTTCCTATAAGTCAGGCGGAGCTTTCAGAAGCTTCCTCATTAATTACATTAGCATGTATTAGTAGTTGCTAGTCAAAAGATCACCCTTAAGGGGAAAGTGACAGAATGGACAAAGGACTCTTCCTCTTCCCCCCCCCCCCCCCCCCCCGCCTCCAACCTTTCAATCTCTAATAGAATTAAAAAGAGAAATGAAAATGTTCTGGTCCTAGAAACTTAAACATACAAATGAAGTGGTGGGTAGCTCATCAAAGTGTTAGACCTGAAAGATCCCTTAGAGACTGTTTAAACCTGTTTCCTTATTTTCAAGGAAAGTTAAAACGCAAAGTTACTTGAATAAAGGTCATAAAGTTACATGTAGCGTCAAGAGAATGCTGTCCTTTAACTATATAAATATATGTATGTAAATATCTTTAAATTTTATCACATTTTTGTTGATACTTTTTTTTTAAACATCCTGTTCAGTTTTGTAGCCTTCTTCATTCTCTAAGCCAGCCGGCCACATGCAATATTCCGCCTTCACGGTTCTCATCTTTGCGATGAAGAGAGATGGGCGCATTTTCTCATCCCTTTTCAGGACCAATCTCGGTTATCATAAGTGCCGAATGCTCAGTCTTTCTCTGTGTGCGTACGTTGTAGTCCATTTTATATGTATAATTTTTCTATTTAATTTACTCCGAATAAATTCGTATAAATCATCCATGCGTCTCTGAATTCTTCATATTCCACTACACGTCTCTATTTCAGCTCAGTTCCGGACAAATTACATCATTTGGGGAACGGTAGGGAGTACAGTGACAGTCTGGGCAATGCGCTCTTCCTTAGCTAGAAACGGGGAGACAATCGAGTACTTGCTCTTTTCTTTGTTAGTCTTATGTCTGACAGTCGCTAAACTGAAAACAAAACGAAAACAAAAACAAAAAACCCAAACTTTCTTTGTCCCTGCGGAAATAAACTATTAGCGATGCTTCCCCACAGAATCCTGCTGTAGTAAAGCGACTGCCACCTCCTATTTCCCTAGTCTCTATTTTTAACCTCTGCAGTGTTGAATGTGTCCGCCTCTTCTCTTGGTCTCCGCCCCTTGAGTCCCTGGTACGGCCCAGGCGCCCCGCCCACCACTGCAGAACCCTGCCCCCAGCTGAGCGCTCCGGCTCTAAGTCGGCATTCTGGAGGAAGGTTGGTGAGAAAGTCATTCTCAGCTCTGGGACTATTCGGCCAATCGAAGGAGTTTTTCTCGAGGGAGGCGGGGCTTCAGACATTGCTTCCTTCTTCCTCCTCTGCCCCGCTCCGCCCACTCACAGCCCCACATCTCCTTGCTTCCTCCCCTTCGGATTGGGTGCCTATCTTTCTTTGGCAGAGGTTCTTTATGCCCATTGGCCCAGATTAGGCAGGGAGGGAGGGGTTTTGCAAGCTCGCAGCCTCCGCCGCCGCGTTGGGTGGGGCGGGGCCTGGTAGCTGCTGCCCTACGTGGGGAGGAGGCGGCGGCGGGTGGCGGGACGTGCGCTGTTCCTGGCTCGGACCCGCTGCGGGTCTCGGTGAGAGGATTTTTCTTTACTTGGATCCTCCGTTCTCTGTTTCCTCCGAATTTGGGGGTGGGGGCGGTGCCTCCTCGGGCTACGGGCCCCCCCTCCCCGGGGTCCGGGGTTCCGAAGGACTTGGAGAGCCTCCGTCCGGCCCGAGGAGAGGGGAGCCCGGCCAGGCTGCCTCCCTGCGGGGCTGCGGCTGCACTGACATTAGCCGGAGGTCGGGCCCTCCTCCGGCCCCCGGGCCGGCTCAGGTGGGCTCCCTTGGTCCCTCGTGCCCTTGCGTCCCCCAGGCGTCATGTCGCAGTCTGGGATGGGTTTGATCGTGTTTTGGGGGCTTAGGCAGCTGTGTCTCTCCCCCACTTTCGCCCCCCCATCTCCATCCCATCCCCACCCCCCAATCCTTTGCCGGGGGGGGGCTTGTTCTGCACCCCCACCCCTCCCACTCCTCCCAAAGCCTTTGGATTTGTACAGAATTGCCCAGAACGTCGCCCGTCCTCCTTCTCCTCCCCTGGCTTGCCACAGCGCCTTCCTTTACTGCTGTGCTGTCACTACGCGGGTCTTCTCCAGCAGTAGCATTGACATAACTCTGCTAAACCTGCTTTCACCTCTCCCATTTCCTCAAACTGACCTGATGCTCCGGGCAACTTTGCATTTATTCTTCTCTGTATATCATTGTTATCCCAATCCGGCCTTTGTCTTCCCAGCCCTTGCATTTTTCTTGTGTCCTTGACCCGCTGCATTGTTTTCCACATTCTGTCATCATCTTGTCCTCCCATGTCTTCTATCAGTTTTTCCTAAAGTATAAATTTCCTGCAAACATGCTTGTACCAAATTCAAAATGTAAACTTTAAAATCTGTTCACATTATGGAGTAAGGGTGGGATCGAATGTCATAGGTTTTAGTAATAGAAGACAAGCATTTTTAGATCTGCAGCAGTTCAATGCAGTTTTAAGCTTTTTAAAGCTTATACACACCCACGTGTCCTCAGTGACTTAGCATTTTGATTCTGCACGGGCTTATTTTTTAAAGGCTATAAAAGCAAGTATAGGTTGTATATGATACTTTTGACATTTGATTAATCACAGAGGTTTTTTTTATTTTAAACGTCGAAGTCATTTATCCTCTTCGAAGACCAAGTATACAGCACACTGTAGTTCCTTAAATATATTGGGTGTCAGTACTTAGAAATGAAGGCAAGTGGTAAAAATATAGTATTTCAAACAGGTCTTGGCTATTTTTTAGCTTGAAAATTGTCTTATTATGCATGTATGCTTTACCTACAACTAGAATAACATTGACTTGATTTCTTTAGCTTGATTTTAAATTTTTAAACTGGTTAGCTCTCTAGTTGAATGACATTTTGAGTAATTCCTTCCTCTACATCTTAGTGTCATTGTTTAAATCTTGTATTTCATTAATCAGTTGTGCATTTTGAAATTTGTCTGAATGCATTCCTTTTAGCATCATAGCACTAGTGGTTGATAGCATTATCTTAGTTTCATATTTATAATTTTATGTTCCATCATTCTATCTTTCTGACATTTGTCAGCTCAAGAATTATTTGTAGCTGATAATCCTTTCCAGAATGTTAACTTATTTACTGACATTATTAATAAGAATTAATTTGAGGCAGTTTTGTCTTTCTAATACATGAGTACAAGTATTTCCATTGTCTGAAAACAAAATAATTTCTAGCTTCAATTAATTTTTTTTCTAAGTTAGGTAATTAGAAAAAAAGACTTGACAAGTTTTTCAGGCTCTGTATTGTGATTTAATTTTTTTAACTTTTATCATCTCATAAATTTGTTGCTTAAATATAGTGTCTCTAGCATTTTTCAACACGTTATTATGTGATTATTTTTAAAAATCTATGATCTTTTATAAGACTGCCTTCTTGTATACAATTGCTCTAAATTTTAATATCTAATCATTTTATTTCACTAATAAATTAAGAGATTAAATGTAGGAACAGTTAATGTTTTCTTATCGTAAACCAACTGGAATTGGTTTTAATTTTTGTTTGTTTTGAGAAAATCTGTAATTTTTCTGCACCATTTCAAACTCTGGCATACTTCGTTTTACTAATACTCTGTTTAGGGCATCAAATGAAGCCAGTTTATTGTGGCTTTAGGAAACAATTGACTCAGCTCACACATTTAAAAGCATAATAATGCCAGTTTTTACTTGTATTAATTATTATATATTGAGAGTCATCATGACAGTTATGGATAGAGGGCTGGCCACAAATAAAAGAAACCAAGTTTCAAGTATTGTTTCTGATGTGTACTAGCCTTGTGACCTTGGACGATTCATTTAACCTCTCTGAGCCCTTGATAACTCTAAGAATAAAAATTGCAGACCAAATGCAAATGTTTCTTGGTAAAGGAAATTTCTTTGAGAGGAGTTCCCTACTGGGATGAGATTGTAGGTGTAGAATCCTTTCTCACAAAAAAAGGGCTCCAAAACAGCAAAATTTGATTTACTCTGGATTAGTTTGAATTTCTTGGCTTTGCCAAGATACTTTGTTTCTTATATAATGAAAAATAGAAATTAATTCATCATTCCATAATAAAAATTCATCATATATGTCTTCCTAGCTGTCTTTTGTTGGAGGTGGTAGGCTGGAGAGAAGTGCATTTTATATATTTGTAACATTGTTTTGGTGATATATTCAAATAGACTATAGAATGCTGCTTTGGCCTTTATGAGGAAGTGAAGACTTCTCTTAGAAATAGCAATGTAAATGGCTTTGGCATAACTTCAGAATTACCACACAAACCATTTTATATTGCTGTTGTCTTTTAATATGAAGGATAAAAATGTGTTTATTGTTGGCGCAGATGGGCTATAATATTAAATGTAACTCACTTTCTACTCATAGTGGTAGTGTCTGTTCTCAAAGTGCAATCTTGCATTTTCAGTTGTTGGCTTACCCAGGAATTTTCAGAGATATGTATATTTCTTCCCTTGAGACTACCCAAGTCTCTTGGAACTTTATTTGAAGACAAACCTAAGAGTCATTTTTAGGCCATATCTTTTTGGAAAAAATGCAGTTGAATTGTGACTGTCTATACAGGATCACCCATGTTATGATTTGTTTTAGCAATTAAGATGACTGACCAATATTGCATCTGCCATTACTGTGGTGCTAGTTCTTTTAATCATGTAGACTTGGCCATACTATTTTGGTAGCAAAAAGCCACTGAAATTTTATTCAGACTGAGTTAAAGAACCAGCAAGTATTTAGTTCAAGTGTACCTCAAATTTTTTAGGCATTTTGGCTAGGAGTTATGTACCACAAGAGAGACATTCCTTGCCTTCTTGTTTGAGGATGTGGTTTTTAAATGAAAAAGGAGATATTAAGTATTCCTTCTCTTTCTGATTCCTGCTTTTGGTGCCAAATACTTCTCCAAATGAATAATTATGTGATAAATTAGCAATCCTAGTAGGTGAGACTTCTGGCCTTCCCTCCCCCCCCAAAAAAAACCCCAAACCAAACAAACAACGATCTCACATATTCAAATGATATGTATTAAAGGGTAATTTGATGGAGGACTGAGGCCTTAGGAAGGTTAGAAGTGGAGTGGGTGGGGAGAGTTCTGATAATGCTTTCAAACAGACTAGAATATGCTGCTTTTAGGCCTTGTTAGAAAGTACAGTGGCTTCATAGAATATTCAACTTCCCTCTCTGCTTTCCCCTTTTATATGTGAGAGAACTCATCTCTGATGTATTAATTTTCTTTGATCTTCAGGGTTTTAAGGCATTAATTGGTGGAGAAATATGTTATCTCTTAATTCCCTTCTAAGACTTAAAATTTCACATCCTTGAGCTATTGGTTGATGGGATACAGTATAGAGAAAAGGAAATATGACTCACCCCCATGGAGGATTTTGAGCCTTGCTTTTATGGCCTTGGTTAAACTATTAAAAGAACTTTCCTAGAGCCATTAGTTCAGAATAAGCTTCATGGCAAAAGCAAAGAACAAAAGTGCCATTAAGTTTGTTTATAATCTGAATTTCTGATTTAATTTTTAATTCTCTGTGAGCCAGCCTTCAGACACACAAAACTATGCCAACTGAATCCAATATAGATTTATATTACATAATCCTAAGTAGACCCTCACTGCAACAAGGCAACCCTTTTATCCTCCCTATTCCATTCACTGCCCCACTCCCCACAGTGGCTGTTGCAAATTTTTTCATCCTTCCTCAGACATCCTATTGTACCCTCCCCAACTCCCCACCTGAGAACCTTGTTTCATGCCTAACCAAAAAATGAGGCCATTCAACAAGAACTCCTTCTCATCGTCTTGCTATGGTAGGAAAGAAAAAAAGCAACCAAGTTTCATCCAGACAAATGATTTATTTAGCATGGCATTCACAAAAAAGCCTATAAGTTAAGGACCCAGGGGACACTGAGGTGAAAAGGAAGGGGTTAGTTTTGTGACATTCCTTAAATCTGGTGACCTTTGGGAGGGGGGAATTAATCTTGTGACTTAAAATTAGGTGACTTAAAAGCAGCTGAAACTTAACTTCACAAAATGGTGGATAAAAGTAAAATGGAGTTACTCATGCTCATTTTTAATGTAACATTATTTACTTTGGGCTACTCAAACGCCAGGATCACTTATTTAAAGCTTTATCTACTAGGGATTTCTGGATGGAATGGTAGCCTACCTTAAGAGGCATCAAAAGGGTAGGGTAAGAGACACAAAGAGTACAAGCAGAGTTAAAATCTTATATAACCCCTAAGGAGACAAACCTTGTTAAATAGACTTTATAGGTAAACTAAGGCAGGCTGTAGATCAGACTATATTTAAAGGGTTCACCATGGACCAGTTTGAGAGAGGAGATTTACATGTCATCAAGGTCACCAAGAAAACTCAGCAAACATAAACACCATGAAACAAAAAAACTGCAGTAATACAATAATGATCATCAATATTGACATCATTTCCTTGTAACCTGGAACCCACTCCCAATGTCTATTTAATCAACACATTTCATCTTGAGTCCCAGATGTCCAATATAATCATGTAGTTCCCAGAAACATCTTCCCTTGGACATTTTGAAATAGGTCTCGTTCTCAGGGAAGCTTTGAAGGGTGTTCCTCCTAGTAGATCTTATCAGGTTCCAAGTCACTTTTAGAGATTCCCAGGTAATTCTGCTAGAATGTGCCAGTAACAAGACTTAATACAATTTAGTACCACTTCCTAAATTTGCTTTTCCAATAACTTGTTCATGTGACAAAAACCAGCTCAATTCTTATAGTTTTGATCCTATTAAAAATAGTTATAAGATGAGCATCAAATTAGTAACCTATAATTCACTTGAAACTTTAGAAAATTTTCTGGTTTTACATACCACTTGCTCTTTCTGTCTTTACCTAAATCCTGTACCTGATATGGAGACTGCCATCAATGGACTGAAGGAGGAATCTTAAAAAGAATCCATGGGAGCCTGACTTGGCTTAAAATATCAGACAAAGACTTCAAAATAAGAAAATAATTTCACTTTCTTTACAGTTATCAATTTGATTTTAAATGTAAAATCCTTAATCCAATTTTGAGAACTTGTTACTAAAACCAACTTAAAGCCTATATATTCTATTAGAAAGATTTGGAAACCAATCACATACATATACATATATACATATACTTATATATATATATATATTTTTTTATACACACACACACACACACACACACACACACATACACACATAATCCCTAGTTCTTATAGAAAAGTCTGACTTGTTGCTTCCTCAAAATTTACTATTCTATTTAGTTAGAAAACTTTTACATCTTTGTCCCATTCCACCTTTTGAAGATATTATTCCCATATCATCCTGAAAGAATGAAATGCTTTAAGAACCTAATCTTACATATGAATATATAATTAGTAGCAAAAAAGTTAAGAACTTTTTTACCTAGTTATGTAGGATATGGAATTGACTATAAATTCAGCTTGAAAACAGTTAAGATCTTTCATGCTTGCATCCTCTTATAGTAACACAGATGTTTTAGTATTAATGTATTTAGTATTGAAATGGAAGACATTAATTATTTACCTGCTTCACTTATAGAAATTTGTTAAAAAAGGAAAACGAGGGACGTGGTTATGACAGTATCAGGACTTCCTGTAAGGGTGCAGATTGGTCTGACATAAGCCATAACAAAGGGGGAAAAACTCCCTTAGGTCTTTTTGATTTCAGGCAAGAGTCGTAGTTAACAGCTATTCATGCAGCAAAGTTCCACATTGTTCACAGTGTATAATGGCCAAGCTCAGAAAATTTACTGTTCAGAAAGGAAATAGCACAATGGAAACTGAGTCACAAGGCTCCTTCCTGCATTAGACATCCACCTGTACCAGTTGTCTGACTGCACTCCCTTTGGGCAGCAGCTGGTGTTCTCTTTGAATGGTGGATTATTGGCTTAATAACAGTTAAGACAGTTGTTGCTGTTGAGTTGTTTTTCAATTGAGTCTGTCCCCTTTGTGATCTCATTTAGGGTTTTCTTGGCAAAGGTACTAGAGTGGCTTGTAATTTTCTTCTCCAGCACATTTTACAGATGAAAAAACTGGGGCAAACAAGGTTAAGTGACTTGCTGAAGGTCATACAACTAACAAGTGCTTGAGGCCAGGTTTGAACTCAGGAAGATGAGTCTTCTTAACTCCTGGCCTGGCACTCTACCCACTGTGCCACCCAGCTGCCTCTCAGCCATTCCTGAAATCAAAACTTAGAACTGTATCAATTATAATCCCAGAACATTTTACCTCAATAACAAAATTTCACGAATCACAAGTTAGGGCTAGGTTCTTCTCATGTTTTAATAACATTTAACAATGAGCAAATATAAGGAAATATCATCTATAAATTAAGAATAACCACATTCTGAACACATGCAGTGAATACCATATAGCTGACTCAAAACCCCCAGAAAAATGCTGACTATAGTAAGCCTTCCATCTGTATTGCCCGTTCACCCTTAAGAGAAGATTGAAGTCTTTGAATCTAAGGTTTATGGTTACTAAATTGGCTCAAAGATTAGGTAACTTCAGTACAGACTATTTATTAACAGGTACAATTTCATCATTTTCATAAGTGATAGCCAAATAATCTCAGATGAAACTCACTCTTTACTATAAGCAAATTTGTAAGTTTTCCCACCTTGCCTGGGAGCTACTTTGGAATTTTATTGCACCACTGTCAGCAGGGCTGATGACATCTTATTTATTTAGCAATGTATTCAGCTGCCAAAAAACAAACAAACAAACAAAACAGGGCCTAAGGTTCTAGGTAAACCAAGGACCCAGAAGCCTGGTTTCTCATAGTTAATACAATTTGGAGGGAGGGAAAAACAGGATTATAGGGATTTTGGCACCTGGTTTCTTATTGTTGGGGGGTGGGAGAGGACCATGTTGGGAGACACTGAGGTGAGAGGAAGAGGGATTATTAGTTTTGTGACATTTTTAAAATTGAGTGACCTTTGGGACAGGGGATTAATCTTGTGACTTAAAATCAGGTGACATATAGGCATCTGAAACTTAGCTTCACAAAATGATGGATAAAAGCAAAATCCTTTTTTACTGTAACAGTCTCATGTCACTCAGATTGTTTTCCCTTTTTCCTCCACCTGTGTCACATGGTCCTTCTTGCCAAGGCAGACCGCTCTAAATGTACCCATGTGAATGCATTCTAAGTCCTTCAGCTGATTGTTCTCTTTTATTATCTTAATCTCCAATTTTTCTCACTAATCTCCATTTTCCCCCTATCCTACTGTACTTTCTTGCTGCCTAAAAACACTCCTTTTTCTCTCATCCTTAAAAAAAATCTCTCGAGTCTGCTTTCTCCTCCCATTTGAGTCTAAATTCCTTAAGAAAGACATTTACACTAACTGCCTGTTTTCTTTCCTCTCACTTCTAAACCCTCTGCAGTCTGGTGTCTGACATCATCATTCAGCTTAAATTGCTCTCTAGAATTATCATCATTCTCTTAATTGCCAAATCTGTTTTTATCCATTTCTATTCTTCTTGACCTCTCTGCAACTTTTGACAGTGTTGATCAGTCTCTTCTGGATACTCTCCTGTCTCTGTTTTCCTGACATTGTTCTAATTCTTCTCCTACCTGCCTAACAACTAGTGAGTTGCTTTTGCTGAGTCTTCATATAGGTTGTGCCCCTTAACCACGAGTGTCTCTCAGGAATCTGTCTTGGACTTTGTCTCCCTCTCTACTATCCTGCTTGATGATCTCTTCAATTCCCAGTGAGTTCACTTATTTCTATGCGTGTTCTATTTATCCAGCTCTAGCCTCTCTCCTGAGCCTCCAGTCTCTCACATCATTGACTACCTCTTAGACATCTCAAACTTATGTCTAAAACAACTACAGGGATGAGAAATAGCTGCCCCTTGTGGGTAGGGAACTGTACCTTATACTTTGTATCCTCAGTAGTGGCTAAGGCAGTGCTGATCCAGTGTAAGGCTTTGACAAATACCTGTTGACTGATGAAAAGTGGGAAGATAATGAATAAGGGGAGTAAATAGGACATTGTCATATTCCCGGCCAGTTTTTTAAAAATAAAAATTTGCATCAGAGGCAATTGGTGAATTCAGGAATTCAGGAGAAGATCGAAAGACAAGAATTGGAAGCAACATGAAAAGATTGTTTTACATGTACACATAGACAAAAGAAAACTCAGTGAACTAGAAAAAGTAGTATGTTCAAAGTGTGTGGGAAACTATAAAATCAGAGGATCAGGTTGAAGAGTTAGGATAAATGGAAGAGACAATTTATGATTATTGGAGAAAATTAGATAAGGGGATTAAAAAAGTTAATGTTTAGTCTAATTATTTTGTCTTTAAGGCAGGATTAACCAGTCACTTTTTTGGCTTCTGTAACTTCCCGCTTACACAACCCCTGACTGTTTACTCTGTGGCTTCTGCCTTTATAAACCCAAGCTCTGCCCCTGATCAGGGCTGCTCGATCTGGGTGTGTACTCCTTGCAGCCGTGCGCTAATAAATCCACATTTCAAATTGTGTCTGGGTCTCGCTCCCTGAGTTCTCAGTACAACAAAGTAATTTATATAAATTCAAATTTAAGCATAGTAAATCAAAGTGTCACATCTACATGTATGTCAGCTAAGTAACATAATGGAGTCAATGGATATTTTAGTTTGCTTTATTTAAGGCTTATTTGAGAAACTTTAATATATTCTTTTTATTGAAAACTCTCAATCACAACTTTCTATTTAAAGGCCAGTTTTGAGGCTAGATTGCTGTCATCTCACTGGCATGGCCACCACCCTACTTCAGACCATCACTGTATTTATCATAAATAGTTTAGGCAAAAGGCAATCTTTAGTGGTCTATCTTTAGTTTCTCCATTTCTTAACCCATCCTTAACAGTTGCCAAAATAATCCTTATAAAAGACTCTGCCAACTGAGAAACCTTTCAGAAGCCCCTTGTTGACTCTAGGATAAAATGCAAATTCCTTAGCTAGTGTCTATGGCCTTTTATAATATGGCCTCAGCCTACCTTTCTAGCATTATTTCATATTACTTCCTTTTGCAGCCTCAGTGTTCTAGTGCTTAGTCCAGTACCTGGACTCAAGTAGGAACTTAAAAAATGTTTGTTGGTTGATTGAACAGATTGCTGGCCTACGAGATATTTCTTGGTGTTGTCATTCTTTTTTGCCTCCATGTATTTGCATAGCCTTTCCCTCAGCCTGTAATATGGAATTGTCTAAGGATTAATTTACAGGTACTCCTACCAATCAAAACCATCAACAGGAGATCTGGGAGGTAATCAAGGTTTGTTATATGCCCTGCACGGGCTCAGGGTATCTAAAATTCACCACTGGGCACCTGATAAGAGTTTTTATAATTCTTATAGTTTTTAGTTATATCAAAGGAAAAAAATGTAACTAAAGTTTACAACTGCCAAAAGGGAAGGATTTACATTAAAAAAAATGCCTCTAATAGTTATGGTAGGCTAAAGAGGAAGAAGGTTCATATTTCAAAAGATAGCAGAAGGGGAAAAATTCCATCAGGATTAAGTTTTACATTGATTAACAAATACTGAAAGAAGTTACTTTGGAATTTATAATTAACAAATGGTTATTATAAAACTGCGTCAGATTCTTTTGCTCCTAAACAGGTAATCATCTGGATTAAATCATTTGGAGGTCTCAGTTAAATTCTACATAGGGAAAGCCTCATTTAGCCACATGATTTTCCTTACAAATAAAATTGCCACCCCAAAGCCACTAGAGAGGAAATTTAAAAGTCTTATAACACCTACAATTAATTCTCCTCATTTTCACTGGTTCAGGTCTTTTTCTTCCTTCAAGACTTGGTATAGATGTCACATACCTTTCATCAGCCTTTCCTTATTCCTTGTCCCCAACTGAAAGTTCTTAGCTCTTCACTTTTGCCTTTACCCTAGTTTCACTGTACCTTGTACTGTGCTTATTTTTGAAGTTTCCCCATTAGACTGTAGTCTCTTCTTAAGGGCAAGGACTGTAGTATTTGAATCTGTGCATCTCCAGGCCTTAACACAATGCCTTTCAAATAACAGGTGCTTAATAAATATCTGAATTGATTTAAATTCCAAGTATGTTTCAGCCTTCCTTAACTTATCTTTTTTCTTTTAAAAATTATCCTGCCCCCTGCCCCCCTTGAACAATGAAGAAAACAAAATCCTAACAACCAGTTTCCATACTGGTGATATCCAAATCTGCATGTCTCATTCCGTATTTTAAGTTCATCACCAATCTGGCAGGAAATAGAGAGTATGATTCATCTTTAGTTCTCAGGATTCATAGCTTATTATAGCATTAATCACATTTCTAAAGTCTTTCAAAGTTCTTTTTCTCTACAATGTTGTTGTCATTTTGTAAGTTGTTCGGCAGTTCTGCTCACTTTACTTTGCATCTAATCACAGATGTCAGGTTAACAAGAATATGTAGCACTAGTTGTCCAAGATACCTGAAATGCTCTTCCTTTCCACCTCTGCTTTGGAGCTTTCCTGCTTTTTCAAGATTCATCTCAGATCCCACGTTCTGCTAGACTTCTTCCCACTGTGCTCGTGCCTTTCCTCTGTTATTATCTTCCATTCATATTGAATAGATCTTGCACATGCATAGTTATTTGCATGCTGCGTTTACCTATTAGAATGTCAGCTCCTTGAGGAGAAGGACTATGTTTTTACCTTTCTTTCTCTCTCCAGTGCTTAGCACAATACCTGGTAGATAATGAGTCATGAATGATTGTTGACCATCAAGTCCAGTCTGCCCTTTTTTTCCCTCCCTAGCTCTTCTGTTTTGTGTATCGTTTTATTTCTTCCAGGTACTCTTGTAGTCCTTGTGGCCAGCACATTTTTTCTCCTGGTTTTAGTTAGACCTATTGTGAGGGCCTTCTTTTCCTCAGGGTACATCTTGGGTGTCTCTTAGGCCAATGTATTTCCTCTTAATAATGTGTTTTTGCCTTTGGTTTGCTCATCTCAGCCTTAGCAACAGGGTCATGGGACCTGTATTTGGGTCAGGCTCTGTTCCTGCATTCCTGAAAATGGGCAGATACTGCCCGGGTGCTGATATTGATGGGCAAGACACAGTCCCAGTTTCAGACCTCCAGGCTGCCTCTTGTATTGGGCTCTACTTGAGGTCTTTCCTTGTTAATGGGCTCAGGGCTGCTGTAATACTTTTATTCTGGACCCCCTGCAATGGGTCTTTAGGATCACCTGGACTAATCTTTGCCTAGAGACCTTTCCCTTGTCCTCAACAAGGCACAGTTGGGCTCCACTTGGCATTAGGTTGCCTTTCCAGTTGCCCTGGGGCTGCTTTGTAATAGCTTTTGATGTTCTCCAGCTGGTTACTTCAGGATTCTTACAGGCTTCTAGAGGTACTGTGCACGTTGGGTTGAATGAAGGAATCTACAAGAAATTCTTCTAATTTTGTCAGTTAATGGTGCATTTTAGGTTTTAATGGTGTATTTAGGTCCTAGCACATCATCTTTTTCAAATAATCATGTACTGTACAATACATCCTAAAAAAAAACTACTTTCGTTTCTTTCCTTCTTAATTTTTTTTAATATATAGTTATAAAACAGCAGTTTTATAACTGGATACTTTCTCTTGCTCAGTAATCTTTTTAATAATCCCTGATTTGCTTTCTTAAAATTAAAAAAAAAGGGGTTTTATTGCTATCTTTTTTTAAACCTCACTTTCATTTCCCATTGTATTCCTTCTTTTCTCTTCCAAAGATCTATCCCTTTTAACAAAGAATTTTTAAAAAGAGGAAAAAAACAGTTTAGTAAAACTAACCAACACATCAGTAAGATCCACCATTATATCCACTATTCCTAATCCATAGCCCCTCACCTCTACAAAGTAGAAAGGGTGATATATTCTTACAACTCTTCTTTGGGGCTAAGTTTGGTTCTTATAATTACATAGTATTCAGTTTGTTTTGTTTTGGCTGTTTTTTCAATTTACATTGTTGTAGACTCTGTGTATATTGTTTTCTTGGTGGTACTTACTTCACTTTATATTAATTCATATAAATATCCCATGCTTCTCTTGTGGCAAAGTAATATTCCAGTACCTTTATGTACCACAACTTGTTTAGCCATTCCATAGTAGGTGGACATTTACTTTGTTTCCAGTTCTTTGCTGTTTCAAAAAGAGATGCTATAAATATTTTAATGTAAGTGAGCTCTTTGGGGCATATGCTTAGCAATGGAAGCTCTGAGTTGAAGGGAATGCTTTGTAGAATGATTGGACCAGTTCACATCTCCACAAGTAGTATATTAGTGGTTCCTATCTTCTTAAAGTCCCTCTAACATATCTCATAGATAGGGCATTTCTGTTTTTTGGTCATCTTTGCCAAAGGATGGGAATGAAATCTTGGAGTCGTTTTGATCTCCACTACTCTTATCAGTGTCTTAGAGGAGTCTTTAATATGGTTCCTTGTTTTGTTTTTTAAAGATTTTTTATGGCTATCTTTGGTTCTTACATTTCCTATATTTACAGCAAAACCATTCCACATATAGAGAACAATCTGATGTTATCTGTGGTGTTGCACACCTGTGGATACTTCTGCAGATGAATGGGGAAAGGTATCTTCTCATGTCTCTTCTTTGGGGGTTAAGCCTATTCTTTATAGTTTTACCCTATTCAGTTCTTACTAATTTTTGGTTGTAGACATTTGTATATTTATTGTTTTCCTGTCCCTGCTTATTTCACTTATAATCAGTTTTAAGGCTTTCTATGTTCCTGTAATTATTATGCTTTTTTTTTACAACTCAGTAATCCATTAATTACATTCATGTTTCATAATTTGTTTAGCCATTTCCCATATTATGAACATCTATTTTCCAGTTCTATGCTACCATAAGAAGTGCAGCTATAAATATTTTGATGTGTATAGAGACATTCTACTTATCAGTGACCTCAGAGTATATACCCAGTAGAAGATTTTTGGGTCAGAAGGTATGAATATTATGGTCACTTTATATGCATAAGTCCAAATTGCTTTACAGAATGGTTATACACATTCATGGTTCTGTCAAAAATATGTCAAATGTGCCTCTTTCTATACTCTCCCAAATGCTGTCTGTTTCTGTCTTTTGCTCCTTTCCAATTTTCTAGTTGTAACGTGAAACTTGAGGGTTGTTTTGATTTCTTTGCTTTTCTTTTATTTAGTGATTTGAAGCATTCTGTTATACAGTTGTTAACAGTTTGCAGTGGTTCTTTTTGATAACTGTTTGTTCATCTCTTTAAATACTTCTCCATTGGTGAATAACATGTTTTTGTGTATTTATGTTAGTTTCCTGCGTATCATGGATATTAGACCCTTATAAGAGGTATTTGATGCAAAGATTTCCCAATCTACTACTTCCTTCCTTATCCTTGTTATGTTGATTTTGTTTGTACAAATAGTATTGGAAATATGTTTTTATATGAGTTTTAAAAATATATTTTTACTTATTGTATTTAAATATTTCCCAAATACATTTTTATTTTTAACATGTATTTTTTTAAATTTTGAGCTCCAAATTCTCTCCCTCCCTCCTCTGTTCTTCCCCTATCTCTTGAGAAGGCAAGCAATGCAATGTTGATTATACATGTGAAATCATGCAAAACTTATTAGCCATGTTGCAAGAGAAAACACACCAAAAAAGCACGAAAAATTTTAAAAAGTGGAAAAAGTATACTTCAGTCTGCACTCAGTGTTCATCAGTTCTCTCTCTGGAGATACATAGCATTTTTCATCATGGGTCCTTTGGAATTATCTTGGATCATTGTCTTGATCAGCGTAGCTAAGTCTTTCATATTTGATCATGATTACAGTGTTGCTGTTACTGTATAAAATGTTCTTGCTTCACTTTGTATCAGTTCATATAAGTCCCCCCAGGTTTTTCTGAAAACATCCTAATCATCATTTCCTATAGTGCCCTCACAATCATAAAGCACGACTTATTCAACTGTTCCCCAGCTATTGGGCATCCTCTTAATTTCTAATTCTTCGCCACCTAAAAAAGAGCTTCTATAAATATTTATGTACAAATAGGTCTTTTCCCCTTTTCTTTGATCACTTTGGGATACAGGCCTAGTAGTGGTATTGCTAGGTTAGAGGGCATGTATGGTTTTGCAGCCCGTTGGCCATAGTTCTAAATTGTTCTCCAGAATGGTTGGACTAGTTGACAGCTCTACCAACAGTGCATTTATGTTCCATTTTCTACATATCCCCTCCAGAATTTGTCATTTTCCTTTTCTGTCATGTTAGCCAATGATAAGTATGAAGTGATAGCTTAGAGTTTTAATTTTCAGTTTTCTAATTATTAATGATTTAGAATATTTTTATATGATTATTGATAGCTTCGATTCTTCTTCTGAAAACTGCCTATTCATATCCTTTACCATTTATCAATTGAGGAATGACTCTTATTTTTATAAATTTGGCTCAGTTCCCTCTATATTTGAGAAATGAGGTGTTTATCAGAGACACTTGCTATAAAAATTTTTTTTCCCCATTATACATAAATCTTGCTGTTGGTTTTATATAGGTACTACTTATCATTTTAAGAAAGGTTCTATTTAGTACTATATTTTCTAGTGTTTTTAACAGGAATGGGTATTGTATTTTTAAAAAGATTTTTCTGCATCCATTGATATAATCAGGGCAATTAGGTGGCACAGCAGATAGAATATCGGGCCCGGCATCAGGAAGATTCATCTTTCTAAGTTCACATCTGGCCTTAGACAAATACTTACTAGTTGTGTGACTCTAGGCAAGTCATTTAACTTTGCCTCAGTTTCCTCATTTGTAAAATGAACTGGAAAAGGAAATGGCAAACTACTTCAGTATATTTGCCAAGAAAACCCCAAATGGGGTCACAAAGAGTTGGACATGACTGAAAATTGATATAATCATGTGATTTTTGTTGTTTCTTTTATTGATATGGGCAGTTATATTTATAATTTTCTTGTTCTTAAACCAGTCTTGCATTCCTGGTACAAATCCCACCTGCTCATTGTGTATGATCTTTGTGATATATTGCTGTAATCTCTACTAATAATTTTATTTAAAAATTTTCCATTATACTTAGTAGGGAAATTGGCCTATAGTTTTCTTTCTCTGTTTTTGTTCTTCCTTGTTTCGGTACCAAAACTATATTTGTGTCATAAAAGTAATTTGGCAGGACTCCCTCTTTACCCTGAAATGTGATTTTGAAATGTATTTTATCTCATGTATTTGAAATTACGTATTTCATCTTTTATGATCATTTCTGTTCCTCATTTGGTTAAGAATTTTCCCCTAGCCACAACTGTGAAAAACACCTTATCTAGCTCTCTTCTCATTTTTATGTTGACACTTTTAATATTCTTTTGCTGTATCTTAGTAACTTTATATCACATTCTCTACAGAGGCCTTTCATATTATTTCCTTCAGCCCCAAATTATATGCCTGATCCTGTTTTTCTATAGATTACCTCACTTGTAAGACTGTCCATTGTAAGCTGCTTCATTTTCCATCTTCCCCACCTCAGAATGTTTTCACCCATCTTCTCGTTCTTTACTGTAGTCTTAGGTAGCCATTCTGTAATGTGGTAACTTTTCTACTTACACCCTTGATCCCACTGTTTCCCTCAGGATCTTTGCACACTGGTTACCAACTGCTACTTCATCTTCAGTCTCCTTAGCTAGTCAATCCTCATTATTCTTGGTTTCCATATTTGGAAATTCTCTTACTCACTAAAATTTATTTGTAACCCCCAAATCAATACTCATGGTGTTTTTGTGTTCATTTACCGATGTGCACAGAGGTGGTAGGAAAAACAGTGTGCTTTTTGTGGTCTATTCAGTACCACATTTTTTCCATTTTAGCAGTTTTTATTGGTGATTTCACCAAGAATAGTACTGAACTATTCTCTAGTGTTCCTAAGTCCAAGAAGGCTGTGATATACTTTATGGAGAAAATAAGATAAATGAGATAAATATTTAGGCAATATAGTATATCCAGCAAAAGGAAGAGGAAATTTGCGGATCTGTATGTGAGGCCACTCTAGAAAGTGCTATAGTGCATGATGAAACTGTGGAAAAGATGGAAAAATGGTTAAGTTTCTGGATTCATAAGATGATGACTGATTAAAAAAAAAAACAAAGCATAGCAGATAGCTTTGTTGTGAGGCTGAAAGCCAAAGAAATTTACAATCATGTTACCTAGGATCAGGAAAAATGAAATGCTTTTCAACTAGTACTGACTGGCTTACAAGCTGTAGAGCATGAAAAGTGTTAAACTTGCAGGTGAAGCAGGTTCTGCAGATCAGGAATCTGGAAGGATTTTTTAAAATACCTGCTAAGTGTTATATTCACAAAGGCTTATGTAGAAGAGCAGGTTGTCATGAGACTGGTTTGTTATACAAGGGCATTTGCAAAGAACCTATATCATGCAAGTGGTCTCCAAAGACCCTGGCTTTATATCAGAGATCATGCAGCCTTTCTGTTGTGTGCCAACACCAAGGGCTTTTAGTTCAAACCCCTAATAGTGTACAGAGCCTCAAATCTATAAGCACTTACAAAACCTGAACTGTGTGCCAGTCCATTGGAGGCAGAACAATAAAGGGTGGATTATGCTCAATATATTCTGGCATTGTTTCTATAATCACTTCATCCCAAAAGCTAAACCCTATCTCCAGGGCAAAATCCTTGTCTTTGAGGTCTTATTAATTTTGAATAATGCCCCAGCCCATTGTTGTAAGGAACTTGAAAATGCCTACCCCAACATAGAGGTTCTTTTCGTGTTCCCAAACGCTACATTGCTCATCTAGCCCCTATATCAGGGAATAATAAAAGCTTTCAAGGCGCACTATGAGATGGAGGCTCTTGACATCAACAGGGAAACCACCATGATGGACTACTGGAAGTCACCACTATACACATTATTGATTATGTTGGCACAGTTTGGGTCAGCAGTAAGTAAGCTGTTACGGTTAGAGAAATGTTTGACTGAATGTGAAAAGTTTCTGAAGGTGTTTACAGAAAATGTAAAGAATAGTGTCAAAAACATAATGCATATTTCATGGCAAGTAAGTGGGGAAAGCTTTGACAACATGAAGCAAGAAGACGTGGAGGAACTTTTGGTAGAGAAGGCAGTAGAACTCACCAACAAAGAACCCAGACAAGATTGCAAAAAAAAAAAAAGGCATTGGAATCAGCATTGACAGTGATGGCAGTGAAAGTCAGCCTAAGACTCTAATAATGATCTCTCCCACTGTGGCTAAAATATCAGAATGGAATTCCATTTGCATTTACTGTATATGAATACTATTTATTGTGTGCATATGTGTGTGTATAACTGAAAGAGTTAAAGTGTACAATCATAGTGTAGTTGGGTAGCTACACAAAAATGCTATAATTGAAATTGTTTTATATAAGTAAATTATTATTTATTATTTATTATTATTATAAGTGAATTATTATAAGTAAATTATATTGCATATAATTATTTGAAAGAAATATTTGTATTAAATAAGGTATAAACAGAAACACACATAAAGCAAGATTATGTATTTATCATTTGATGAAAATGTTATAACCAGAGGCACAAAGGAACCTGGCTACTAATTTCCCCTAGCAGTAGTGGTTTAGAATTTGCTTATTCATTGTTCACAGCAACTTTATAGAATATAACTACCATGAATGATGAGAATTGACTGTATACTAGTTCCTTCTCTGTTGCCTACAAACATGTTTAGTTCTTTCCTGTCCTTAAAATGACCTCCCTTTATACTGTAATTTTATGTTGATATTTCCATTTATTGCTAAACTTCTGGAAATAGTAATTGATTCCACTTACTCACTACCCATTCAATCCTCAGTTCTTTGTAATCTACCCTCTAACTCTATTATGTTCCTGAAATTGCTCTCTTAAATTTCACCATTGACCTCTTATTGCTAAATCTGAATGATTTTTATTTGAACTATCTGTAATAAAAGCCATCAGTGGCATAGTTTAGAGAGCCAGCCTTTAAGTCAGAAAAATTGAAAATTGAGTTAAAAGTCTTGAGTTCAATACATATTTTCCCTATGACTCTGGTCAAGTCAATTTTTCTGTCAGTGGTCTAGGGAGTTAGAAGTATAAGTTGTAGAGCTATCTCTTTGTGTCAGTAGGTACATAGGAATAATAGCCAATATTTATATAGTACTTTAATGTTTACAAAACACTTTACATATACTATCTCATTTTGTCTTCATAACAACCCTGGGAAGCTTGTGCTACTCTTATTTCCATTTTATAGATATAGAAACTGAAGTACAGAAATCAAGTCTTTCTCAGAATGACTCAGCTGTCAAGGTCTGGGATAGGGGATAGGACTTGAACGTCCTAACTTGAGGTCCAACACTAACCACTCCAGAACTTAAATAGATAGATAAAATATTTACTAAGTGTTTACTATGTACCAGATACTGCTTAGCACTTGGGATACAAATCTAAACAAACAAGACAGTTCTTTCGCTCAAGGAGCTTACTTTTTGATGGGGTAGATTATTCATAAAAGAGAAATGGAAAATGGGGGGAGGGAAGGAAGTCTACCTGGTTGGTAGCAAGGTACCAGGTGAGGAGCTGGAGAAGTCTGGAGATTAAGTCAAGATGGGAGTGAAGTAAATTTGGCTGAGACCCCTTGTGAAATGGTAGAGCTTGGCTAGTCGCCAGTTAGGAGAGCAAGGCCCGAAAGAGGACTAGAACACTGAGAAATTAAGTAGTATAGGGAGTTTATTCATCCAGGAAATTCTATCACTGAAATCACTGAAACCGTCTTTCTTCTAGTTCAACTGTTCCAGGGTTTTTTTCTGGGGTGATATTTTCTGGGTTTTCAGAGGTTGATAGGGGAGAGTGAGAGCGACTACCTTTTTACTCCACCATCTTGGCTCCCGGAAGCAGAAGTCGCAGTTAGACATAGATCCTGTTATTTATATCCCATATTGTTTTGTGCTTTTTGATGTGTTATGCACATATTAATATTAGTATTAGTGTTACTATTATAATTATTTTACTATTACATTTACTGTGATTGATTATTTCTATTTCTAGTGGGATTTTTTTCCTATTTTCAGAATGATAGTAAGATGGGCAGAAGAACTTCTACCAGCAGTTTCATAACATTGTTGAAAGGAAACTAATCACTCACTTTCTTTGTTGATATGATTTCTCCCTAAAACCTCTTCACCCTGAAAGGTCATTTCACCCCAGACTTCACACACTAGAAGTAACTCTTACATGGGTGAACTCTACATTAACGAGCTCACATCACATTTGAGAGAAGAGAGAATTTAAACCAGGTTGGGTATTGCTGATTATTTAAAGAGTGACAGTAAGGTAACTTTACAAATTCATAAAAAACTAGTTGTGAAGATGGAAATCTCATTTATTTGGTGATTTTAGTATGTGTACTATAAATATGTATTGCAGAAAAAGATTAGAACTTACAAAATAAACATAGGTACTTGGATTTTGGACATTCCATATCATCACCAAAGTCTTGAGCAAGAAACTGAAGATGTTATTGTTATCATTGCTGCCAATCAGGTATAAGGATTTCAGGAGAGAGAAACACATAGGTTCAAAACTGGAAGAGTGGTTAAAAAGATAGTGTCTGAGAATGGGCGTGAGTTTGTGGACCATGACTAAAAAGATAGGAATGAAAGGCCACCAGCAAGGGTTAGAGTACAATTAACAAGAGCTAGTAAAAATATATTTGACTAGGTCTTATAATCTAATCCAGACTTGTAGGAATGGGGAGGGGGAAAATAGTTTATGTATATTTATCAAGCTAGATAACATAGATCAGTGGTTTCTTTTTAAAAAATTTTTTTCAAGGTACAAGGGTTTAAAAAAATTGATCTGTCCCTCCCATTACTCTTGCCCCATTGAGCAAATTAAAAAATAAAACAAAACTGAAAAACAGATCAATAATAGCCCCAACCTAAGCCTCTGTTGTTCATTGCTTAGGTTTTGATGGCTTAGAATGAGTATAAATAGCAATTGTTTTCTGTTCTGGTCAGAAACTCTGAGAGTCTTCCCCTTCCAGATTGATATCTTTATGATGATAAATTGAGCCATCTTTTGTCTCGTCTCTCACCAAGCCCTTAGTCCAACTGAGACCTGGCAAAGACCTTAGTTTAGAAAGGCCCGGGTCACCCACTGCATCTTGGACCATCGCCAGTCATCTTGACCTTTGTCATGCTACTGGACTTTGATGACTCTAGAGGAGAGAGTGAAGCTGATGACTTTGTCAGCTTTGCCTCACTTATATCCAGTTCACAGATAAGTCAGGACATCACCCTTATGATGTCATTTGTCCTCTTCAAGAACAGAAGAGGAAAAACAATAATACCTATTGGAGTGCTCTCTGCCCCAAGATGAATAAATGCTAATATTTAAATTTGCCTAATTTCTTAATTTGGATGATTTTTTTTTAAATAGAGGAACCATGAGGTGAACTGCTATATTGGTTCTGGTTCTCACCCTTGAAAGAGTGATTCTGATTCTCTGGCTTTGATTTTTATCCTCAAGAAGGAACTGATTGCTGGAGTAGAAGTGATGAGAAGTGGGTAAGAGAAGAACTGAGAGCAAACACAATAGTTGTCTTCAAATATGTGAAGGATTGCTGTGTAGCAAAGGGATTAGTTTTATTTTGTTTGACCCCATTGGACAGAACTAGCAGCAATAGGTAGAAGTAAAAGAAATCAATTTAGGCTTGCTTTAAGGAACTTCCCTAACAGAGCGGTCACGAAGTAGAGAATGAATTGCCTTAGCAAGTAGTAGGTGCCTTCTTTAGAGGTCTTCATGCAAAGATTATTTGTTGTAAAGGGCATTTTTCTTTAGGTATGGTTTAGAGTCCTGGAGTGGGGAACCTGTGGCCTGCGGGGTCCTTGGGTTCAGCCTTTTGACTGAGTCCCAAGTTTTGCAGAACAAATCTTTTTATTAAGGGGATTTGTTCTGTGAAGTTTAGATTCAGTCAAAGAGCCGCATTTGAGGACCTAGAGGGCCACATGTGGCCCAGGCTACAGCTTCCCTACCCCTTGGAACTTATAGACTAAAATGGCATGTAAGGTCCATTCAGCTCTGAGATTCTGAATTTTGAGAAAATATGTCAGGTGGCAGATGAGCATTTTTCTTATCCATTATTTACTGTGATGTAACTTTGGAAGATAAGGCAATTCTTTATATTTAAGATATTAAATTTTGTTTCAGAAAATCATATTTAAATCTGTGATTTTAAAGTTTCTGCCCTACCAGTTTGGATTTATGAAAGTTGTCCAAAGTTGTCCAAAAGAAGGAAGCAGTTTCTAAAAGTTAAAGGTTTCTGGGAAGTCATTGCATCTTAATGTCAAGTAGTTCACATGATATAGTTCATTTTAACACATTTTTGAAGCCTTTTCTTCATAACAACCTTGTGAGCTAGGTTATACAAATATTATGATCCCCATTGTACAGAAAAGGAAACTGAGCCACCAAGATTATGATTTGCTGGTTGTCACGTGGCTAGTTACGTGGGTGAGCCCAAATTTAAATTAAGGTTTACTGATTAAAAGTTCATTGCTCGTGCTATCACACCATGTTGCTATAGTTGGATATGATCTATTGGGGAAGGGGGAATGAAGGAAATTCTGAAATTATGTTTCTTTACTATTTATGTTCTCAATAAATATTATTCATGAATTTTAAAGATATTTGGAATTGTGTATTTTTCATCAACCACCCCATCGCTGAATTCTTACTCTTTGGATCATGTGGTCACAACAAAGGGAGCACTACCGTGATGGAATAGCATATGGAATTACAGGCAAAGTATTTAAGAAGAGATAAATAACTTCTTGAAGCCATACTTACACACCTAGACATATGAACATTGTAATAGTTTCACTTTGCAGAAGAGAATTTGATCTTAATTTTTCACTTCTTCCCAGGTGCATTTAGACACGAGAAAGGCCAGCAAAACCAGGAAGACTGTTCTCTTCCATATCATCGGTACTCAGAAGGTGAGTTACATGTAATGTCTTACTTTCTCTAGTATTTATGGTCTTTATCTTTTGATGACTTCATAAGTCATATTTGTCAGCACACTAAATCTTGACAAACAGTTGGCTGACAGAATAAAAGATACCACCATATTTTGTTTAGCTACAAAGAAGTATTTAGTGGGACAAAAATTTGTTTACTTTCCTCCAATAAGTTATCTCTCATGCATTTTTTTGTTTTATTGATGCCTTTTTTTTTGTTTTTACATCTTGTTCTTTTCTGAATATCTCTCTCTCTCTCTCTCATTCCCTACCCAGCAAATTTTCTCCAATAAAAATGATTAAAAGAAAAAAAGTTCAGAAAAATCATTGTATACATAGACTGTTAAATGATGGCAATATGACATTCACACATGTAGTCCCTTACCTTTCAAATGAAAGAGGAGCATTTTCTCAGTTCTTTTTTGGGGCCACTCTTGGTCATTGTAATTAACTTTCCTGGTTTTATTACTTCTCTTTGCATCAGTTTATATGTCTTCATTCATTTCTTCAAATCCTTTACGTTCATGTACTACAATTTGTTTAGTCTTTCCCCAGTCAGTTTTCCAGTGCATATATTAAAATCAAACAAGATTCTTTGAAAAATACAACAGTTGACAAATTTGTTCAGAGACCTGATTATTAATAATAATCAGGTGAAGCATAAAGCTGGTAGATGTACTCACCAAAGGTTTTTTCCCACTGTTCAGAACTTTTTCTGACATGATGTAATTATTTTCATCCAAGTAGTTTTTCTTAAATAGTCATAAATGGACATGCACATGTAAAAATCCTTATTCGACAAGAGATAAGTTTGAACGAAAATTTGTCATCCCCAAAAAACAAAGCATGAGATGAGAGGAAATAGTTTGCGCAAGATTTTTCTTGAAAAATATTAGTTATTTTTGGAGAGGGAATTAGGTATAGTTGCCTTGCTTTGAGTAGCATGTAAATATTTAGGGCTGAGGCAAAAAACAAAAACAAAAACAAAAAACAACCTTATCCCTCCACACGGAGGGAAAGTTAGTAGACTTAATTTACGATTAGCATGCCAGTTATTTGAATTTGGGGCTTTGAAGTAATAAATAATTGTTGACCATATGAATTTAAAATTAGAATGCTGTGTGTGTGTGTGTGTGTGTGTGTGTGTGTGTGTGTGTAAAAGTATAACGAAAGATTTTTGCATTTGGGGCCAATAAACCTGAGTGAGCATTTTGGAAAGACACCTTCAAATATGGTGATGGATAGTATGGTATAGGGGAGAGTAAAAGATCCCAGGATGCTATGGGGAGGCTATATACTTTTCCTGCTACCCCAGTCCAGACCATTTGATAGTTTCCTCTAAAAACTAATTATTCATGATAGCTAGGCTTTAAGGTTGTTTCTTTAACAAGAAAGGTTATCTTCAAGAATTCTGATTACTGTAGTGGTATGGTAACGCTTACAGCAAATGCTTTTCAGTAAGGGCCTTAAAAAAGGGTTCAAGTCAACTTCATTTCTCCCCTCTTCCTCCACCCCTTAGAATAACATATCAGGGACATAATATCAAGAAATAGACCTCAAGAGATCATTTGTTCCAACTCACTGATTGTATAGATGAGGAAACTAAAGCTCTATATAGGGGAATCTGTTTGCCCACGGTCAGAGGAAGACCCACTCAACTCTTACTGCAATGGAGGCTAAGCTGAGGTAGAGTTAAATGGAGTTCAAATTGCGCAGACTGACTTGCTGTTAGAGCTGAAAGAAACGTTGGAGACACCTTATGCAACCTCTTTCTTGTATGGATAGTGAAAGAGGCCCAGATTTGATGTTAGACCAGGGACTAGAACCCAGTTCTCCTAATTCCCAGTGAGTACTCTGTCAGGTGGGTTGTGGAAATTTGGTCTCCTTAGGTATAAGGGCATGTGAGGGCATTGGCTATAGCAGTGCTACCTGGCCTCATGACTCTGAGACTCAGGACAATCAGTTAAGTAGTGAAGGGGACCGTTTGGTCTTTCTGTGCACATGGTATGTTAAATTTTACTTCTATTTTTGGTTCGGGACATTTCCTGTAGTAGTTCGAGGGCTGTTGTGGGTTTCAGCAGGTTTTAAATGAGACTTTAAAAGTTTGTCCTACCCATATCTGTTCCTACATTTGGCAGCAAAGGCTGCTGCAAATGAATGGTTACGTAGCAAACCAATGTTCACATGACGGATGGAAATGGGAGAAAACCCACTTGTAGGATTTGTGTGTCACAGTGAGAATTAAGGATATTCTTTATAGCTAGATGATGTTGTGGTTTTCCAAGTCTGCACAGTTATTGGGTCTGTGGTATGGCAGCCTTCGCCTTTTGTATAGGAAAAATCTCATTTCTGAGATGTGACAGGGATGCCTTTGGGAGACTCCAGGGTAATGATTGATGGGGACCTCTGTTTCCAGATTTATTATTTGGGATTTTTAAGCATTGTAATTGATTTAGAGGGCAAAAGAGGGAGAAAGAGAAGGAAGGAAAGAATCTGACTCATGACACCTAAAATCATAAGAAGTAGAATGGAGTCTGTTCTTCAAAGGTGGTTATGAACTCTCTTACAAAGAAAAAGGTACCAAGGCTTTCTTATGGCCTGAATTTCAGATCCTGTGCACTCCAGACTGCTAAAGCATGCCATATAGGTATAGGTAACAGATTATCATTCAAGGCCTTTTGCTTATTACTTCATATATTGGGGTGACTTGCATCTATGAGATTGTCTAACAAACAATTAATCAATTACCTAGAGGTGGAATTAGTCCTAACACAACTATCAGGAAATTTAAGCAGCTTGGGAGGGCAAAAATTTTTGGGAAAAACTCCTACCCCAACGTTGTAATATATTAAGTAGAAACATTCCCAGGGAGGCATACCCCAATTCTCCTCAGCAGGGAAAGGCTCTGGGTCTTGCTCCATCCTTTGCCTTGTCACATTTGAAGTGCTTCCACTTCTCTCTGCTAAGACAGACCCAACAGACCCTTGTTGAGTATTTCCTACCTCTGTACAAACGGGCAACCAGTATGTTTTCACCCTGCCCTGCTCAGTCTTGTACCCCATGTGCCCTTTACCCTCATTCCTCACTGGTCTTGAGAAAGTTTGTAAAGTTAGGAGGGGAAAACTTTAGGGGAAAGCTAAGCTTCCCAAAATTAAGGAGGCAGAGTTGTCCTTCAGAAGGGACAGTCCTCCAGCAGCATCAGTAATGCTGTCTCCTATTTCCTTACTCCTCCCCAACACCTCCTAGAGAAGATCCATGTACTACCACCTCTACTCTTAGCATCCTGTCAGCTCTATCTGCCCACATCTCTCTTCTCTTTCTAGGCCCTGCACAGGAAAACAACTATTTCTTAATGCTTTTTAAAGTCTCCTGTCCTTAAGTAAATTTCTCATCCTGGGGCAGTTGCCTTCCCTGAGGCAGAACTCTAGTTATAGCTTTTAAATACCTCAAAGCCTTATTCTGTTATTTTTAAAATATAAAAGTAAAACATATTTCTTCCTTACTATTGAAAGGAAGGACATTTGAAAAGAATTTCTAAGTGTCAGGTTAAAAAAACCAGTTATGTATTCAAAGATTCCCTAGTTTGAGGATGTGGAAGTTTAGCTTTTATTAACTAATGTGCTGTCCTTATAAATACATATTTTACCCACCATTAGTTGGATTTTGATGTTTTAATTTTCCAGTTGTGATCATGGATTTGCTCCAGTTTGTGAGTCCTTTGCCTGTTTTGCTTTGTATGTAGCAACATGGAGTTGGAAGATTCTTGGTAGGAATCAAGGCAGGAATCTGACTTAACAACAGTAACATTTATTAGTGCCTACTCTGTGCCAAGCACTGTTCTAAGTGCTATAGGTACAAAAAAAAGACAAAAAGTCAGTCCCTGTTCTCAAAAAGCTTACAGTCTACTGGGTAGGAGGTACTAAACAAACACGTTATATATGGGATGAATTGGAATAACTAATAGCATTTACATATAGCAATGTAAGATTTATAAAGCTCTTTACATGCATTGTTTCTTTGATCCTCATGACAACCTACACTATTGCTTTTTTTTCACATTTTATAAATGAAAGGACTGAGTTTCAGGTGAAGTAACTTACTGTGGGTCTTACATCTATAGTATGTGGTAGTCGTCTTCAAGCTTATGTCACTCTGTCCCTCTCCCACAAAACTCACTCTGCTTTGCCATACTGCCTCAGAATAAGATTAAATCTATTAGCTCCCGGGGGTCTTAGTATATTACTATTACTAACAGAGCTGAAACCATGGACTATTTAACCAAATACTTTTACTGTAAATAAACATGAAGTCAGTCCTTTTAAAGTTAATATGAATAAAGTACTTTTTAACCTTTTGATGCTCTATAAATGTAAGCCATAACAGGTTGCTTGTAATATTCTAATGAGAACATATAAAAAGCCTATTTTGTGTAGATTGGAAAATGTCACATTCTTAATTTTGGTTAATATTAATGGGGTAAAGAAGACCTCGATTCAAGCTTCCTCCATGACCCTGAGTCTCAGTCCCCCTTTTGTAAAATGGAAACATTAATAGTACATACCTCACAGGGTTATGATGCTCAAATCAGATAATGTGTAAAGTACTTTGTAACTTCTCCCTTCCTCCCATACACATAACACAGAAGTTTTAAGAGGCACCTAGGTAGAACATTGGCTAGAGTTCTAAACTTTAGGTCCAGAAGCCATGGGATCAAATCTTGCCAAAGCCACGTTCTAGCTGTGTGACTCTGGGTAAGTAAATCAATTAACTTAATCACTCTTAGTTTCATTTTCCTGATTGGTGAAATAGGTACAATAATAGCACCTACCTCACAAGGTTGTTGTGAGGATCAAATGAGATAAGATATGTAAAATGCTTTGCAAACTTTAAAGTGATATCTATATATCTATATCTATTTATATATACAGGATTATTATGCAGCTTCACTATTCAGATGCCATAATTTCCCCTCTTATGCCTTTTAAATCATTGTTTTTTCACTTCACTTAAGGGTAAGAAGATATCTAGGATCAGGGTAGAAAAAGAATGAAAAAGAAAATAAATCTCAATTGAAAAAGAATTTTGATTTTAGGACTTACTGTTTCATATTTGAAAAGCATAAGACAAGATCTACCTGAATTACATAAACTCTTAGAAATGGTACTAGTTGGAGCTCTGGAGTCTAGAAATTCCAAAAAAATAAGGCTGTAATAGAGCAAGTATATGTATCAGCACTGTTTAAGTAGGCCAGCTCCTGAAAGTATGCTCCTTGGGTTTAGTTCCCCTACACTATACTCTTCTCTCTTTTTTAAACTCACAGTTAATTGACAGGGCAGTGAGGACTTTGAAGGTTGAGAGATGAGCGAGGGAGGTAAATAGTAATACCAGCCATTTGTTATGTCATTTTTAGATAATGTTTTTAATGTAAGTTGCTAAATCTTTTGGAAAATAGGAATTAAAGCACTTAATTTAATAATTTGGATTTGTGTAGTGTTTCCAAAGCATTTTGCTTACAGCAGCCCTGTGAAGGAAATGATATAGGCTTTTTTAACCTTATTTTACAGATTTGGAAAAGGAAAAAAGAACCCTCAGAGAAATTAAGTGATTTTGCCAAGTAAGCTCGGACTGAAATGCAGACCTGCTTCCATAGTTAGTGATCTTTCCACTATACCAAATAATATTATTATGGTATGGAAATTTAAAAATTCTGATGAATATCAGAAGTTTAATTTAATTTACTTTATTTCTTTTTTTACATTTTTATTTGATTTTTTTCTTAATTACATGTAAACAAAAATTTTTAACATTCAGTTTTAAAATTGTGAGTTCAAAATTCTCTCATTCCCTCCCTTCACTGCACCTTGAGAAGGCAAGCAATTTGCTATAGATTATACATGTGCAGTCATGCAAAACATTTCCGTATTAGCCATGTTGTAAAAGAAAACATAGATCAGAAAAACAAGAATAATATAAAAAGTATGTTTCAATCTATATTCATATTCCATCAGTTCTTTTCTCTGAAGATGGAGCATTTTTCCTCACAAGTCCTTTGGAATTGTTTTGGATCATTGTATTGCTTAGAATAGCTAAATCATTCACGGTTGATCATCATACAGTACTGTTGTTGCTATGTACAATGTTCTGGTTCTGCTCATTTCACCTTGTATTAGTTCATATAAGTCTTCCCAGGTTTTTCTGAAAGTATCCCCTCTTCGTCATTCCCTATAGCACATTAGTATTCCATCACAATAACAGACCACAACTTTTTGACCATTCCCCAATTGATAGGCATTCCTTCATAACTTATTCCAACATACTTATGTCATAAAAGGAATATTTTAGGACTACTTTTTTGCCTATATTTCAAAAAAATTTATAAAGTATTGGAATTAGTTGTTTTTTAAATGTTTGGTAGAATTCAGGATTTGCAGTTTGGTTTTTAATTGGGGATTTTTAATTTGTTTTTTTAAATAGGTTTTTTAGTGCCATACCCTGTTCATTAATCTGCTTGTTCTCTATTTTATTGATGTAAGCATTTAGAGCCAGAAACTTCTCCCTAAATACTGTTTTGGCTGATCCCATAAACTTTGATACATTGTTTCATTGTTCTCATTCTCTTTAATGAAATTAAAATTTGTTTTCTTTGACCAATTCATTCTTTATGTTTATTTAGTTTCCAAGTAATTTTTAATCTATGTTTCTATGGTCTTTTTATTGAATATAATTTTTATTGCATTATGATCTAAAAAGGATGCATTTAATAATTCTGCTTTTATGCTTTTGGTTCTGAAGTTTTTATGCTCTAATACATGGTCAGTTTTTGTCAAGGTGCTATGTTACTGCTGAGAAAAAGGTATACTCCTGTTTATTCCCATTCAGTTTTCTCCAGAAATCTGTCATATCTAATTTTTCTAATATTCTCCTCATCTCCTAAACTTCTTGCTTATTTTATGATTAGACTTATCTAATTCTGAGACAGGAAAGTTGTGGTACCCACTAATATAGTTTTACATTCTATTTCCTCCTGTAACTCATTTAGCTTTTCCTTTAAGAATTTAGATGCTTTGCCATTTGTTGCACATATATTTAGTATTAATATTACTTCATTGCTTATGGTACTCTTTAGCAAAATGTACTTTCCTTGCTTATTTCTTTTAATTGAGTCTTTTTTTTTTTTTGCTTTTGCTTTGTCTGAGATCATGACTGCTACCTTTGCTTTTTTTTCCTCAGCTGAAGCATAATAGCTTCTTCTCCATCCCCTTATTTTACTCTGTGTGTATCTGTTCCAAGTAGGTTTCTTGTAAACAGCATATTGTTGGATTTTGGTTTTTAATCCATTTTGCTATCCACTTCCATTTAATTAGTGAGTTCATCACATCACATTCACAGTTATAATTATTAATTGTGCATTTTCCCCCCCATCCTGTTTTTCCCAGCTTCTCTTTCTGTTTTCTTGCCTTGTCCCTCCTTAGTAGTCTGTTTTGATTCTGACCACTACTTACCTCAATCTACCCTCCCTTACTATCAGATCCTCTCCCCTTCTCTTATTTCATTCCCTTCCTACCTCCTATAGGGTAAAATAGATTTTTATACCAAACTAAGTATGTATATTATTTCTTCTTTGAGCCAATTCCTTTGAGACCAAGGTTCAAGTGTTGCCTGCCTGTCCCCACATTTTCCCCTCTACTGTAAAAGCTCTTTTTTTGTGCCTCTTTTATATAAGATAATTTTCCCTGTTCTTCTTTTCCCTTTCCCCTTCTCCCAGTCCATCCATCTTTTTCTTCCCTTAATTTTATTGTTTTGAAATCATTCTGTCATAGTCAACTCACTCTTGTGTACTCTGTGTGTACTCCTTCTAACTTCCCTAATAATAATAAAAATTTTGGTAGTTGCAGTTATCATGTATATAGGAATATATGTATGTATCATGCATATATAAACAGTTAACTTTATTGATTCTCTTATGATTTCTCTTTCATTTTAACCTTTTAATGCTTCTCTATAGTCTTGTATTTATTTGAAAGTCAAATTTTCTCTTCAGCTCTGGTCTTTTCATCAGGAGTGCTTGAAAGTCCTCTATTTCATTAAATATCCTTTTTTTCCTCTGAAAGATTTTACTCGGTTTTGATGAAAAAGTTTTTCTTGCTTGCAATCCTAGTTCCTTTGTCTTCTGGAATATCATATTCCAAGACCTCTGACCCTTTAATGTAGAAGCTGATAAATCCTGTATAATTCTAACTGTGGCTTCATGGTATTTGATATTGACCCTGATAATCAGTACCTAATCCTTCACCTGCTATCTACTATGCAGTTGTTTGCATTTTATGCCCTGCAACCTTTTGGTTGCTTACAACATTTTCTCCTTGTCTTGGGAGCTCTGGAATTTGGCTATGATATTCCCAGGAGTTTTCATTTTGGAATCTCAGGAGGTGATCAGTGGATTCTTTCAATTTCTATTTTACCTCTGATTCTAGGATATCAGGGCAATTTTCCTTGATAATTTCTTGCAGTATGATTCTAGGCTTTTTTTTTTAAATCATAGCTGTCAGGTAGTCCAATAATTCTTCTCTCTCCTTAATCTGTATCCAAGTCAGTTGTTTTTGTTTTTCTAATGAGATATTTCACATTTTCTTCTATTTTTTCATTCTTTTGATTTTATTTGATTGTTTCTTGGTTTCAGCTTCCACTTGCGTGGTTCTAATTTTTAAGGAATTATTTTCTTCAGTGAGCTTCCTATTTGGTCAGTTCTGCTTTTTAACGTTTTCTTATTTTAAGTAGTTTTTTGTGCCTCTTTTACCATTTAACCAGTTCTGTTTTTTAAGATATTATTTTCTTCAGTGTTTTATGGTGCCTCTTTTACTAAGCTGTTGACTCTCTTTTCATAATTTCTTATATCACTTTCATTTCTTTTCCTAATTTTTCCCCTGCCTTTTTTACTTGATTTTTAAAAATCCATTTGGAGCTCTTTCAGAAATTCTTGTTGGGTTTGTATGTAATACTTTTTTTTTTCTTTGAGGCTTTGACATCTACCTGCTTTGACATTTTTTTTTGCTTCTGGGTTTGTGTTTTGATTTTCCTTATAATACTATACTGACAGTTGTAGTCAAATTCTTTTGTTGTTTTTGTTGTTTGCTCATTTTTCCAGCCTATTTGTTGACTTAAAGTTGGACTCTGCTCCTGGGATGGAGGCGGCACTCTCCCTAGCTTCAGGCCTTTTTTGCCCTGCCACTAGACTCTGATGAATATGGAGGAGAGAGTGAGGCTGATGGCTTTGCACAGCTGTGCCTCACTTAAATCCAGTTCTCTTGCGAGTCAAGGCATCACCCTCCTAATGTCATTGGTTCTTTTTGAAAATGAAGGACCAACAAAAACAATAACAGCACCAGGCCTTTCAGAGATAGTTCTGGAGGTCTTTAAAAGGTTTTCAATCTTTCCAAGGTGGTATGTTCTAAGGAGAGGTGAGGTCACTGCTTTCCTGCCCTGTGCTGTGGTCTTTTCCCAGGGAGAGACACTGTTTCCTTGCAGCCACCAGTGCTAGCAAGGATCTCCTACAGATCCTGGGACTGTGACCAGGTCCCCTACTCTTCTGTAGCCACAATTGCTAGTGCTCCTCTGTCTTGGTATTGACTCCCCTGTGCTCCCCTGTGACCAGTGCTATTGCTCTTTTTGTCCCTAGAACTATGACCTGAAACTGGGTATGGGCAATGCAACAGAGTCCTGAATCCAGTGCTAGCGAAGGGTCCCCTACAATCTCCTTCCAACCAGTCCTTCAACTCCCCCTCCTACCCCCATCTGTGGCCTGAGACCTCCTGAAGCTGCTGCTACCACCGATGCAGCCGCCCCCAGGGGTAGGGAAACTGCTTCAGGAAATTGCTCTCCTGCCACAAGGAGGTCATCGTGACAGACAGGAGAATCAAGATGGCCAAGCTGATTCCAAGAGGCTTTACACAGAGGTTGTCTGGGGACATTATGAAATTAAGAAAACTAAGGCCAAGATAGAGGTGGAGAGTGAGATGAAGATCAGAGCTCACAGAAATTGGGGGGGGCACAGGGGGCGGCGGCGGAAGGATGGCTGATTAAACGAATTGCCCAGGGTCACACTGTAAGTGTCTGAGTCTGGATTTGAACTCAGGTCCTTCTAACTCCAGGGCTGGTGCTCTTTCTGTTGCACCACCTAGTTGCCCGCATTTCATCAGAGATGTTTATGTGTCAAATTATGGAATGTTACAGTCTCCATGTATTCAGATAAAAATTATATTTAGTGTCACACAGAGGGCTATAGTGTGTGTGTGTGTGTGTGTGTGTGTGTGTGAGTAGGATACAACATATAACAAGGAATTTTTTATTCTGTGATGAGATATGGAGTGTGTGTATGTGTGTGAGTGTGTGTGAAATATATGAGCAAAAACAGTGATGAGTTAGTCATGTAGCAAGGGATAAACAATAGAGATAGTCATCATTGAGTAATAGCATTTGAAAGATAGAAGGAAAATCTTTGAGTCTGGAACTCACAGGACTGACTTTTTACTGTTAGTCCAGTAAGCCCGAATTAGGACTATCCAGTTTTCTGCCTTTCAACTTTATTCTACCCTTGTGCTCTCTAATCTGAAAAACAGCTTTTTATACCTTTCTCTGAATTTTAACCCACTAAACCAGGGTATTGTACTCCACCATCAAGTCCAGTATTCCTGGTCATTTTTATCCTATTTGACTATTGATTCAGTTTCAGCAGAGTGCATGTAATTAAAATATTTCCCAGCACCAGCCAGAAGAAATATCTATAATACCAGGTACCTCTCCTGTTTTGAATGAATGTTATATCACCACCTTTTCCTGTCACCTCTTTGGGCTCAGTACTTTCAGTTTTCTCAAAAACCATCCTCTTCCCCTCTATGAAACCTTACATCTGTCTTCTCACCTCTTCTTCTCCATACTCTGAAAAAAGAACGAGAACTGAAGTAGTTGGTACTTCAGAAGGTCCACATTTGGAAGTATGAAAACAGTAAACCCAGCCACAGGTGTGGGGCTCAAACTTTTCTTGATGCTAGGTATATAGATGGAAAGCTGAAGTTTGCCCAGGGGTACAGGGCTCAATCACCTCCCTCTTCGCCATAGGGTGAAGTGAAAAGCCAGAAAACCAAGCAGTTCCCTGTATCCTGTCAAATTTTCCTTCCAGTAGAGTGAAAAGTAGCAAAATATCCCTGGGGAGCACTGCTCAAAGACTCCTTTCAGTTGTAGGTGTAATGATCAAAACAGGTGGCTTAAAATCTTTCCTTTTGACTGTAGGGAGTAAGTTGTCACTGTTCACAGTGTGGAAAGAACAGGTCACAGAGATTTGGCAACAAAATGGTGATGTCACCAGTGGGAGGGGCTATTTGGACGGTGGAGGAGGCATGACAATAACCTCACTGAATGGGTAGGGCCTGGGTTGGGGCCAGTCACATCATAGTGTGGGTGGGATTTGAGGTTAATAGATGGTTATAGAAGGGGCTTTAACATTTTGAAGGGTAGTAAGTATAGTTTCTTACTACTGGCAGATTTAAATATAACTAAAAGCAGCATAAGCTAAGTGGAACAGGTTGTACTGAAAGGGAGAGTAATATGTCTGTCTGCTTTGCCTTCTGGTGTATGTTTGGTATCTGTAGCATTTTCTCCACCTGAGAAGTCAAACACTTGTAAACTTAATCAGCTTTCATTAGTATGTTTTCATTTCTGAGTGTTGGTAGTTTATTTCGTACTTTGGTGCAATAGGTCTTAACATAAGATGATAGATGTTAAGGTAATTAAATTCAGCTTCATTGTTTTGTTCAGTTGTTTTTCAATCGTGTCCAACTCTTCGTGACCCTATTTGGGATTTTCTGGGCAAAATACTGAAGTAGTTTGCCTTTTCCTTTATCAGTCTCATTTTACAGGGAACCTGAGGCAAACAGGGTTAAGTGACTTGCCTAGGATCACACAGGTAGTGCTTAATCTGAGGCCATGTTTGAATTCAAGAAAATGAGTATTCCAGACTTCAGGACCAGTATTATATCTACTGCGAAACCTAGCTGCCCTTCATGGCTTTACAGATAAGGAAACTGAGGCTCACAGAAGTTAAATGATTTGCCCAAGCTACACAGGTGGTAAATAACAGAGCCAGGATTCAAACCCAGGTCTTCTGATTCCACTACTGGCATAAATCATATTGCCAGTCATCACCTGCTCTATGGTAAGAAAATTGTCCTCTTGCCAGTTCAGGATCAGAGTGATGTCACCACAATTATTATTAGATGCTCCACCCATTTGAAAAGATAATCTACCCTGCATATCTGGACCAGTACTACAATACTAAACAATATGGTTTATAGCCAATGAACAGATGTGAGAAAAGATTTTAACTAGCTGTCCAAAGAAGGTACTCTCCCTTGAGCTTTGGAGTATTTATTATGTTTGCTTTAGCAAGTGAATGTAGAAAGATAAGAATAATAATTAAAATAAAATATTGATTTGCACAGTTATGAAACGGATGTGATTTGTTGAGAAAAGGACTTGCCTTAGAATGAGTGGACATAAGTTTGAATGTAAGTTCTGCAACTGAGTCCCTCTGTGACATAAGGCAAATCACAACTTTTCTGGTTCTTTTTGAGGAACCATGATTTATGTGGTCCCTCAGTTCCAGGTCCGAATGATATGAACACAGTTTCTCTGAAATTCTATATAAATTCAGAGTCTGGCATGAAATTTGTATTCAAAAGTTTCTGTATTTACTTATAGCATGTAGTTTTATTCTCTGCAAATAACCAGAATTAGTTAGCACATCTTTTTTTGTGTGATTATAAAATCATTTCACCAAAGGGAAATGTAAATCAGATGACCATTGAAACCTGTTATTTATTCATAAAGGGGGTTTAGAACTAGTTAAATGGTTTCAGGGACTTAGAAGAAAGTTATTATTAGGTAAAACTAAATATGGCCTTTTCTATTTCTGCCTCCTTCATCTCTTTCCTTTTCCTCCAAAAGATTGGATCTCAATATATTCATTCACTGCTTAAGATTTTCATTTCTAGAAAAGATCCTTAAATAATAGTATTGATTTTCAGTAATAAATCCAAATGGTTCTGGATACAAACTTTCATTTTAATAATCACTGAAGTAATGCCAGCTTGTTTCTTTAATCTTTTCTTGATGGGTAAAATTTAATGATTGTTCTCTATATCTTCAATTAAATTTAACTTGTAAAAGAGCAGTGCTTTTATCTTTGTTAGTGATCAAAGATCAAAATTAATGATAATTGATTTTATTATTGCCAGTATGAATATCTCTACTGCTTTCCATGCTGGCAATAGCCATTCTTGGTAAAGTACAAAGTAAAACAATTTGCCAAGGAGTATTGAAAGTCTTTGGAGTTTTAATAGCTTTGAATATGTCATTCTTCCAACAAGTATTTATTAAGTGCTTACTATGGTGCCAGTTACCTGGGTGAAGCACTAGGTATACAATATAAGATTACCTTCATATATTTAATTAAAGGTAATAAGTTATTTTAACATGTATTGGGGTTGTCAAGCTGGGGGGGAGGGGCAGGGAAACAATCAACAGATACTAAAAAAAACTTTGGTTTTCATGAAACTTTATACAAACTTATTGACTATTTTTAGGGACTAGAAAATTTTTCTAGGCTTCTGGCTTTCCAACAACTTTCCCATAGCTCTCCAGTTGCCTATACACTGTTTTGGTCCTTCATTTCTTATTACCATATCCATCCTGGAAAGGACAGAAAAGTCTTTTTGGCTGCTTTGTAAAGAGGTAAAATGGCTGAAACAAACATTTTTAAAGTACCTATGGATGTCAAATATGCTAATCTCTCAATTTCAGATTATATAATGTGTAGAAAGAATTCATTAGGCAGAAAATAAATAAGTCAAGGCATAAAATACCAGTGATTATATTTTTGATGGATAAAAAGTGGCCAGAAACCATCCATTAGTTATAATTTTTAATGCAAAAGCAATAGTAAATTCAGTTTTAAAAAAGACTTCTTTGTGAATGAAAATAAGCTTTCAAAATTAATACTTTTTTGGACATAGTCACTTCAGAATGAACATTGCACCTCTCTCCAATGCCTTCAGATTTTTTTTGAAGTTACTAATAGAATGCATGTGATTGGCCACATCTTTTCATTTTTGTAGTTTACTATCTGTTAACAATAAGGGACTGATGTATATTTTAACCTTGGGAATTTGGAAAGAATTTATATTTGTATTTGATCTGAGTTTTGTTGCCTTAATAATAACAATAGCAAGTGTTTATATAGCTCTTAAGGTTCACAAAGTGCCTTTACAAATATTATCTAATTTAATCCTTACCACAAGCATGGGAGATGGGTGCTATTATTATCTCCATTTTACAAATGATGAAATTGAGGCAAATAGAATTTAATTGGCTTACCCAGGGTCACACAGCTAGGATCTGAAATCAAGTCTTATTGACTCCAGGACCTGTGCCCCATCTACTTTGTCACCTAGTTGTGCCAGTCATATTGTTGTGGTGTAAGAGGTTGAGAGGTTGTGACCCCTCAAAAACCGGAATACAGGATGGGTCGTCTGGAGTGAATTCACAGACTCAAGCATTCTTTAATTCAAGGTGGCAAAGTTTATTGTTACGCTTTTCAGCAGGCGAGGATTCTTAAGGATCCTGCGAGAGACTGAGAATGCAGCTAGGGTTTATATTGAAAAGAGTATGGGAAAGAAATGCCAGGAACACTGATGAGGTAGTCCAAAGGTGCAGGTGTCTTTGGGGGCTATGGATGGGAAAGTACAGGGAGTATACCAGACAGGGAGGGAGATGACAGAGGTATGGATCTTTGGAGTCTGGCAGAAGGAAGAGTCCTTGGGCTGGCCAAGGACAAAACTCCTTGGGCTGGGCAAGGCACCCCTCTCCCTCTGTCTTGATGAGAGAATGTTCTGCAACAAGGGAAAGCTTTCTTACAAGACAGGAACTACTAAGGAATTGGGAGGCTTCCAGAGACATGATCTGAGCAGCCGAGCTCTGTGTAGCTGTACCAGGGATAGAGATAAGGGTCGTGCTGAGGCCCATGCATGAATAACTGCTAGGCACAGTGTCCTTGGGCTGGGGAGAAACTGTCAGGGATAGTGTTTCTGAGGCTAGGGAGAAATTGGGGTACAAGTACAAGCACAAGCACCCAAACACAAGCACCAAAATACCCCATCAATATTATTTTGAATCCATTTATTTGATTCTGCCTCACTTTGTCATCACATATTTCTCTGAATTATTCACGTTTATTGTCTCTTGACAGAATTATAACCAGTATGAGGAGACGATGATTGTTCTCCAAATACTGACACCTAGGGAGTGGAGTTCTTTCCCCTCAAATCAATTAATCAGTAAACATTTATTAAGTACCTACTTTGTGCCAGGCTCTCTGCTAGGAGGTGGAGCAGAATTTCTACCAGAAAATAACTTACATTCAAATGGGGGAAACAACAAGAATATATAAGCATATACAGAATAAATGTAAAGTGAATGAAATGCAGGGTAACTTGAGAGAGAGAGGACTTTTAGCAGGGGGTCAAGAAGAACTTCACTTAAGTTGCTTTTGAGCTGTGTCTTGAAGAAAAGTATTCTATGAGGCTATGGTGAGAAGAGGAGGGAGTGTATTTCAGGCATGAGGGACAGCTAGAACAGAGGCAGGGAAGCAGGAAATGAAGCATCATGTGTGAGGAACAGGGAGAAAGTCAATTTGAATCACGAGGGTAAAAGGAGGAATAATGTACACTGAGGCTGTAAAGATAGGTTGGGGCAGAGTGATGAAGGGCTTTTAAAGTCCTCTCCAATAGCCAGCCACCTAAAGAGGCCTGTATCCTCACCAAACTGGGCTGCCCTTGTGGCCATTGAACCCCTTGCCCAGTATGCCTCCTCTTCTTACCAGATTGCAGTAGACTGGTCTCTATACCTCCTACCCCTTCTGTCAGTTTGCTTATCTATTAAATGAAAATAAAACTTTTCATCTTACAAAGTAATGCTAGCCAACATGGAAAATGGATAAAGCACTAGCTGAGTCACAAAAATCTGAGTTTCAAGTCTGACACATACTGGCTGTGTGTGATCCTGGTCATTTTACTTACCTTACCTTACCTTCTCAGAACCCCTAGAAGCTGTCTAAAATTATACATTGTGGAGAAGGTGGCCATCAGCATTAGTAGGGAAAGTTCCTCAGCAAGAAGACCCAATACCAATGAGGTATACTTTCTCACACACACACACACACACACACACACACACACACACACACATTATAAAATATGCTATTCCCTAACTGACTCTGTACCCCATTCCACAGGAGATTGTTAAACTTTTTCTTTTCTTCTGAAGCCTCCCACAACAACCCCATCTCCATTCTTTGAAAAAAGGAGAGCATTGCTGCACCACTTTACTGAAAAACAGAGACCATTCACCATGATCTCCCTCTCCACCCTTTCTCTATACCTGAAACTCACTTTTCTCCTCTCTTCCTTTTTTCCCTTGAATACTGGGTTATTGGGTTCCATTGTTTCTGATTCTCATTTGTCTAATCTGTTTAATTGATCTACTCACCTCTCAATTCTTTAACCAATACCAGTTGATTTTGAAGATTACTGCTTTAAAATATAGTTTGAGATCTAGAAGTTCCATTTCTTCTTTATCCTTACATCTTTTCATCATTTCTCTTCATATTCTAGATCTTTTTTTTCCAAGTGAATTTCATTATTTTATCAAGTTTTATAGATGTGATTGGTCATGTGATTGGTCTGGTATTAAAGGTTTAAATTAAATTTGGTAGCATTGTCATTTTTATTATATTGGCATGACACAGACATGAGCACTGAATATTCTTCCAGCTATTTATTTCTTTATTTCTTTAAGAAGCATTTTGTATTTGAATCTAAACAAGTCCTTTGTATTCTTTGGTAGGTCAATCCCCACATACTGAGATTTCACTTTTTATTATTCCTTCTCGATTTTTATTATTATGTAGAAATACTATTGATTTTTGAGGGAATATTTTTGTAGCCTGAAATTTTACTGAAGTTAATAATTACATCAATTAGTATCTTTGCCGATTCCCTGTGATTTTCCAAGTCTACTATCATATCATCAGCACATAGGAATGTTTTTATCTCCTCTTTATCTGTATTTATGCCTGTAATTTCTTTCTCTTGTCTCATTGCTATTGCTAGCATTTCCAGAACTATATCAAATAATAGTGAAAGAGTGTGTATTCGTGATTTACTTCCATATTTATTGGAAAAAGTTCTAGTTAGTGTATTGCATAAAATGCTTGCTTTTGGTTTTAGACGAGTTTTTTTCAATAATATTAGAAAAATCCAGGGCAGTTAGGTGGCACAGTGGATAGAGCACCGGCTCTGGAATCAGGAGGACTCGAGTTCAAATCTGGCCTCAGACACTTGATACTTACGAGCTATGTGACCCTGGGCAAGTCACTTAACCCCAACTGCCTTGCCAAAAAATAACAACAATAATAATAATAATATTAGAAGAATCAAATGAAGAAATCAAAGCCATCTATAGTAATGTGAAGAAGTGCTCTAAATCACTTTTGATTAGAGAAATACAAATTAAAACAACTCTGAGGTACCACCTCACACCTGTCAGATTGGCTAATATGACAAAAAAGGAAAATGATAAATATTGGAGAGGATGTGGGAAAATTGAGACACTAATGCATTGTTGGTGCAATTGTGAACTGATCCAACCATTCTGGAGAGCAATTTGAAACTATACCCAAAGGGCAACCAAATTGTGCATACCCTTGGATTCATTAATACCACTACTGGATCTGTATCCCAAAGAGATCATAAAACAGGGAAAAGGACCTATATTTACAAAAATACAAAAATCTTTTTGTGGTGGCAAAAAATTGGAAATTAATTGAAGACACATCAGTTGGGGAAAGGCTGAACAAGTTGTGGTATATGAATGCAGTGGAGTACTATTGTGTAATAAGAAATGATGAGCAGACAGATTTCAGAAAAACCTGGAAAGACATGTGTGAACTGATGCAAAATGAAATGAGCCAAATCAGGAAGACATTGTACATAGTATTAGTCACATTGCATGATGATGACTTATGAATGACTTACCTCTTCTCAGCAATGCAATGATCTGAGACAGTTATGAAGGACTCATAATGTAAAATGCTATCCACATCCAGAGAAAGAACTAATGTAGTGTGAATGCAGATTAAAGCATACTATTTACATTTTCTTTATTTTTTTTCATATTTTTTCTTTTGATCTGTTTCTTCTTTCACAACTGTGACTAATATGGGAATATGATTTACATGACTGCACATATATAACCTATACCAAATTGCTTACCATTTTAGGAAGAGGGAAGAGAGGGAGAAAATTTTGGAATGCAAAATCTTGTAAAAGTGAGTGCTAAAAATTGTCTTTATAATTAGAAAAAATAAAATACTGTTTTTTAAGAAGTACTTCTATACCTATAATTTATAAAGCAGTTTTTTGTGTGTGTTTTTGTTTTTTGTTTTTTTACTTTGCCAAAGGCTTTTTTTTTTGCATTTTTTTAAGATGATCATGTGGTTTAGGGTATTTGGGTTTTTATTATGATTAATTATGTGGATTTTTTCCCTAATGTTGAACCATCTTTTTATAATTGGGATAAATCCAATTTGGATTTAATTTCTTAAATAAAGCATGGTAATTTTTTCCCACCAAATTTTGTTTAAAATTTTTGAATTGGTATTCATTAATATTCATCAATAATTTTCCTTCTCTCATTTATCCTTTCCTGTTTTAAGTATAAGGACTATATTTATCTCAAAAAAATTATTCTGGTCTCAGTTTATGAGAATAATTTGTGTAGTATGGGTACAGATTGTTCTTTACAAATTTGGTAAAATTTTCCTGTGAATCCATCAGGACCAGGAGATTTTTCCTTTGGTAGTGCTTTTATAATTAGTTCTATTTCTTTTTATGAAATTGGGTTATTTAAGATCTCTGACAGTTTGGGTATTTTATATTTCTGTAGGTATTCCCTTGTTTCTTTTGTGTTCTCATTTTGTTAGCATATTCTTTTTTGTTGTGACTTTACATTGCTCATATTTTTTTTTTTGGTCTGTTTCTTCTTTCACAACTGTGACTAATATGGGAATATGTTTTACATGATTGCATATATATAACCTGTATCTAATTGCTTACCATTTTAGGAAGAGGGGAGGGGAGGGAGAGAGGGAGAAAATTTTGGAATGCAAAATCTTGTAATTCCCCAGGATTTTCTAAGTAATCAAATGAACAGTAAATAGATAGTTTTATCTCCTCTTAATCTATCTTTATGGCTTTAACTTCTTTCTCTTTTCTTGGCATCTTTTGTAAAATTGGCCACTCCTTCTTTCATATCCCCAGCAAAATCCCTTTATTCCCCACTGCCCCAGTCAGACTTTCCCTCGTCAATCATCAGCCACCAACCGCCTCTTCTTAATATTCACCCCATCCTGTTCAGATCCCTGTTGTTGCTCTCGTTTATAAGTCACCAGGTAATTTTCTCTTCTCTCCCAAAAGTTCTGGACCTTGTTTGCTATCTTTTTTCTCCATCCTAATACCTTTGTCTTCTGAAGAGTTTGGTTCTTGTTCCTTTACCTCCTCAACTCAGATGACTTCTATCTCTACTCTGGCATAGTCATGCATTAGAATGATTGTATAGTAAGCCTCTCCTCCTCCCTTCCTCCCCTCCCCCGTCCCATCACACTGAATTTTCTCACAAATGGCAAAAATCCTAATTTTAGTTTTGCTGTGATATAGTAAATTCAAACCAGCTATAGTCAATATTTTGGTATTCAATTGAAGTTTTTTGGATTTGTTGGCTTTCAGCAGAGGAAGCTGGTGATGTAGTGGATAGAGTGCAGGGCCTGCAGACAGGAAGACCTGAGTTCCAACCAGACTTTGACACTTATTAGCTGTCTGACCCTGGGTAAGTCACTTAATCTTTGTTTGCCTTAGATTCTCAACTCTAAAATGGGGATAATCATAGCACTTACTTCACAGGGATGTTGTGAAGATAATATTTATACAAATACTTATTACTGTGCCTGGCACATAGTAGGCAGTGTATAAATGCTTATTTCCTTCTCCTTTTCAAGGTTTTTTTTTTTAAATGCATACCCAATTCACTGACCTGCTCTTTTTCATTTTGATTAATTAAAGTGTTTAGAGATTTTTTTCCCTACCCTATGGACTGCTTTGTCCCCAAAATTTTTTATGCTCTCTGATTTTTGTCATCTGTGATGAAACTATTAGTTCTGTGATTAGTTCTTGGTCCTACCCTTTCCTAAGGATTAAATTATTTAATCTCCAATGAATTTTTAATCTATCATTCAATAGATCTTTGCTTTTTAAAAATAATATTTTATTTCTCCCAATTACATGTAAAAACAATTTTTTTAATTTGTTTTCAAAAATTGGAGTTCTAAATTGTCACCCTTACTCCCTTCCTCCTCCCTTCCCTGAGATACTAAACAGTCATACAAAACATTTAGTAGTTCTTTTGAAGCTGATAGAGTTAAGTTCTCTAGGATTTGATCTGTGGTCCAAGCAGCAGAAAAACTGCTAAGAAGATAGGGGTTGGGAGTAGGGCAAGTAAAGGGAACTTATGCAGTGTCGTCTTCTGGTGGTATTTAAGGTCAAGTTGTATAAGTGTGATCCTGTCTTTCAGTGTTTCTCATGATTCTTGTGTTTGTATTTCAAACTTTCTACCCAGTTTTGGCCTTTTTTTCCCTTGTGTGACTAAGCTTTATACGGTAAATTATTCTTGGTTGTAAATCTCTTTTGCCTTTACAATATTGTATTTCAGGTTTTCTCATTTTTTTAGATGAAGCTGCTAGGGCTTGTGCAGACCTAATGTAGTTCTTTGGTTCTTTGAACTGCTTCTTTCTGGATGCTTGCAGTATTTTTTTTTTCTTTGACATTGGACCTCTGGATTTTGGCTGTGACATTCCTAGGACTTTTCCTTTTGGATTTTTGTTCAGGAGGCTATCTGTGGATTCATTTTATTTGCTCTCTGATTGATCTGGTTCTAACTGATCTGGGCACTTTTCATTTATTGTTTCTTGAAATAGTGTCCAGCTTTTTTTTATTATTAATATTTTGTTCCTCCCCCCCAATTACATGTAAAAACAAATTTTAACATTAAGATTTTTTTTAGTTCCATATTCTATCCCTCCCTCCCCCCGAGACAATAAGCAAGCTGATACAAGTTATATGTGTAGAATCATGTAAAACATTTACATATTAGTCATTTTGTGCAAAACTCTCACAAGAAAGAAAAAGAAAAGAAGGAAGGAAGGAAGGAAGGAAAGAAGAGAGTGAAAAAATAGTATGCTTCAGTCTGTATTCAGACTCTATCAGTTCTTTCTCTAGATAGAGGTGGATAGCATTTTTCATTATAAATCTTTTGGAATTGTCTTCAGTCATTGTGTTGCTGAGAATAGCTCAGTCATTCACAGTTGATCACCCTACAGTATTGCTGTTAATGTATACAATGTTTTCTTAGTTCTGCTCACTTTACTCTGCATCAGTTCATGTAAATCTTTCCAAGTTTCTCTGAAATTATCTTGCTTGTCATTTCTTATAACACAATAATATTCCATTAAAATTACATACCACAACTTGTTAAGCCATTCTCCAATTGATGGGCATCCCCTCGAGTCTTAATTCTTAGCCACCACAAACAGAGCTTATGCAAGTCCTTTGAACTGACTTTGCCTCAGTTTCTTCATATGTAAGATGAATGATCTCTATAGAGCATTCCAGTTCTAGAAATCTATGATCCTAAGAATAGCTCTTCGTGTTCCACTTGAGTCTTGTATTTGAAAGTCAGATTTTCTATTCAGCTCTGGTCTTTTCATCAGGAATGCTTGAAAGTCCTCTATTTTACTGAATGACCATTTTTCCCCCTGAAGGATTATACTCAGTTTTGCTGGGTAGGTGATTCTTGGTTGTAATCCTATCTCCTTTGCCCTCCAGAATATTATATTCCATGCCCTGTGTTCTTTTAATGTAGAAGCTGCTAAATCTTGTGTTATCCTGATTGTGTTTCCACAATACTTGAATTGTTTCTTTCTGGGTGCTTGCAATCTTTTCTCCTTGACCTGGGAACTCTGGAATTTGGCTACAATATTCCTAGGAGTTTTCCTTTGCGGATTTCTTTCAGAAGGAGATCTGTGGATTCTTTCAATTTCTATTTTGCCCTCTGTTTCTAAAATATCAGGGCAGTTTTCCTTGATAATTTCTTTCTAGGCTCTTTTTTTGATCATGGCTTTCAGATAGTCCAATAATTTTTAAATTCTCTCTCTTTGGATCTATTTTCCAGGTCAGTTATTTTTCCAGTGAGATATTTCACATAGTTTTCTGATTTTTCATTCTTTTGGATTTGTTTTACAGTATCTCGATTTCTCATAAAGTCACTATCTTCTAATTGCTCTATTCTAATTTTTAATAAAGTATTTTCTTCAGTAATCTTTTGGACTTCCTTTTGCATTTGGCCAATTTTGCTTTTTAAGGCATTCTCCTCATTGGCTTTTTGGACCTCTTTTGCCATTTGGTTTAGGCTTTTTTTAAGGTGTTATTTTCTTCAGTATTTTTTGGGTCTCCTTTAGCAAGCTGTTGACTTGTTTTTCATGATTTTCTTGCATCACTTTCATTTCTCTTCCCAGTTTTTCCTCTGCTTCTCTTACTTGCTTCTCAAAATCCCTTTTGAGCTCTTCCAAGGCCTAGAACTGATTCATATTTTTCTTGGAGGCTTTGGATGTAGGAGCTTTGACTTTGTTGTCTTCTTCTGGTTATATGTTTTGATCTTCTTTGTCACCAAAGTAAGATAATATAGTCTGACTCTTTTTGCGATGTTTGCGTGATCCCAGCCAACTTTACTTGAGTTTTAAGCTCTTTGTTAAGGTAAGAGTCTGCTTCCAATGTGGAGAATGTACTATCCCAAGCTTCAGGGGTTTGTACAGCTGTTTTCAGAGATACTTGTAGGGACCTGTAAATTTTTAGTTCTTCCAAGGTGGTATGATAAGGGTCAAGGTGTTTGCTGTTTTCCTGGCCTGTGCTGTGGTCTATGAGTGACTGACCACAAGCAGTCTTTTCGGTATTGGAACTGTGAAGAGGGTTTCCTCTGCACCGCTACTACAAGCTCCACCTACCCAGCACTCCTCCTCACCCTAGCACCGCCACCCAGAACTGTGACCCAGATCCAAACATGGGCAAAGCAAGAGAATCCTGCACCAGCAGAGAGATCCCTGCAATCCTCCTCTGATCAGCTACAGGATTCCCCCTTAGTCAGTGGGCTGGAAGCTCAGGAGGCAGCCGCCTCCCCGGGACTGATTTCCTCAGGGAATGGAGCTGAGACCCCACGCTCCTCTCTCACCACTGCAGAAACAGACTTTTGCCATTGACCGTCTGAGTTGTCTTTGGCATTCATGAGTTGAGAAGTCTGAAAGCCACCACAGCTGCCCGTAATTCAGTCCTCTGAGGCCTGCTCCAGGTTCGCTGTGGCCCACTGGCCCATATCACACTGCATTCCTCTCCCCACCCAGTGCAATATACCTTTCTGATCAACAATCCAGGTTGTCTTGGGCTGGAAATTTGTTTTACTGTGTCTTTTTGTGGGTTCTGCTGCTTTAGAATTTGTTTAGAGCCATTTTTTTATGGGTATTTTGAGGGGTTTGAAAGCAAGTCACTGCTTTCACTCTGCCATCTTGGCTCTGCAGCCCCCCCCCCAACCAGTGTCCAGCTTTTTAAAAAGAATGGTTTTCAGGGAATCCAATGATTCTTAAATTATCTTTGCTCCTTGCTCATCTCATCCTAGGTCCTCTGGGTTCTTAGAGCTGTCTTCTACCTATAAGGTTAGGTCCACTTGGATCTTTGAGGGTCAGACCTCTGAATCTTCAGGGCCCTTTTGGAAGTTCCAAATTGAGTGTTAGGGATCTCAGAGGTCTTAAGTTGGGGCTTTGCAGTGCCGAGGTAGAAGAAATCACCAAGATAATTTCTTACTAGATTTTTTTCATCATTATTCAGTCAAGTAGAGTCTTCAAGATTTGTCTGGATTAAATGTGTGGGAGCCAGGCAGTCTTCCTCCTATTCAGGGTGCCACCTTGGAAGGAAAAAAAAAAGCTGTAGTAATAAAATAGTCCAGAGTAATTAGAGAAATATTAATTATTCATTGGAAGGCTGAAAGTGCTTCCTTAATTAGTTTACCCATTCAGTGATATACCAGACTACTAAAGGGTAACAAAATTCATCTGAAGGAATAAAAGATAAAGAATTTCAAGCTAGATAATGAAAAAAAAATGTGGCGGGGGGGATGGTGGGAAGGCCTAGCAGTAGTAATTCTGAAGCTACAAAAAAATAATCATCAAAAATGATTTGGTACTGCTTAAAAACTGGAGAGACTGATTAGTGGAACAGATTAGACACAATGTATAGAAGCAAAAAAGACATAGTGCTTTTTAAACCCAAAGACCCTGGCTCCTGGAATAAGGACTCTCTGACAAAATCTGCTGGGAAAATTGAAAAGCTGTCTAGCAGAAAATAGGTTTACAACTGACCTCATATTATATACCAAAATGAGCTTCACATGAACACATGACTTAGATCTAATAAGTCACTCACAAAGAAATTACAGAAGCAAGAAGGAAATTACCTTTCAGATTTGTGGATAATCACAGAAGATAAAATGGATAGTTTTAAATTCCATAAAATTAAAAAGTTGTTGCATGTCAAAAGCCAATGCAATTAAAATTAGAAAAGAATCCATTAACTTAGAAAAAAACTTTATGAAAAGTTTTTCTGGTAAAGGTTTCATATCTAAGATACATAAGAAACTGATTCAAATTTATAAAAAGTGCTATTAATCAGTTGACAAATAGTCAAAGTATATGAAGAGATAGTTTTCAAGGGAAGAATTTTAAGTTATTAGCAGTCTTATTAAGGTGGCCTAAATCACTAATAATTAGAGCAATGCTAATCAAAGTAACCCTGAGTTGTTCCACCTCATACCCACTGGATTAACAAAGTTGACCTAAAAGGAAAATGACATGTTGGACAGGGCTTTAAGATTTTATCTCCTTGACCTATTTTCCAAGTCAGTTATTTTTAATATCAGATCTCTTACATTTTTCTTTTGGTTTTTCATCTTTTGATTTTGTTTTCTTCATTGCTTATCTCATGGGGTCATTGATTTCTGCTTGGCCTATTCTAATTTTTAGGTAGTCTAATATGTGAGTAGTGTTTATCACTTTCTTTTCTAAACTGCTTACTCTTTCCATTTCCTCCCTCCAGAGTTTTTTTTAAATTTCGTTTTTAATGTCTTGCTTCATTTCTTCTAAGTATATTGTCCTTGTGAAAATAATTTTTTTTCCTTTGAGTCACTAGCTCAGTGTTTTTTTTAAACTATGTGAACCTCTTTTCTAACAAAATACTGTTTGGTTTTTTTAGCCCAATTGAGTCCAGTTTCTCAGTTTAAGTCAGATTCCTTCCTCTGTTAGTTTGTGTTGTTTCTTTACTAAACACTGAGCTTCATTTAGTGCTACAAATTCATAGGATTTTTTTCTGTAAAATGAAAATTATTCATCACATTCTCCTACCATTCTGGTTCCTACACTAAATGGAATGTCTTCTAAGTGAATGATTGTTTAGTAAATTAGTGTCTATAACATAGAAAAGGAAAAAGTTCTAATTGATCTGGTCACTTTTTATTTATTGTTTTTGAACCTATTATATTGAACCTAAAACTTCTAACTCCCAGGGTGTTTTTCTTCTTTTTTTCATACAGGAAAGCTTTTCTTTTAATTTATTTATTTTTAGTTTTCAGCATTCACTTCCATAAGATTTTGAGTTCTGAATTTTCTCCTCCTCACTCCCTTTCCCCCTCTCCAAGATGGCATTCAGTCTGATATAGGCTATACATGTACAATCATATTAAACATCCTTCCACATTAGTCATGTGTGGGACAGATACCACCTGCCCAAATTAAAAACCAGTCTTGACAAAAGTTTGCAAAAAGGAGTAATCTCTTTATTGACTTTCTCAAGAAAGGGCACCCCCCATGCTGCCTAAGCTGCCCCAGGGGTGTGGGTGCTCTTTGTTTAAGGCAAGATTATATAGACCCTAATGCAGCAGCCTACCCAACCCCCCTTCCCGTTGCCTCATTGGCTGAGCCTCAGGTGTACAATCTATTCGTGTAAAAACTACCTCAGTAACAGAGAGAACAAAGAGGTATAGAAATTATGTTAGCATGTTCCCCTTTTCAGGGCCTCACAGTTTCAGCAGCCTTTTACCCAAGGTCGTATAACTAGCTAGACAGGATGCTCTTATGGCTCAGGAATTTCTGCTAACACTATCTAAGAGTAGGGGAGGGAGAAGGCTAGGGGAGGGGGTCTTGTATTCTGAGGGGTCTTCACTTAGTGTTGGTACCCATGTACCACTCAAAAGCAACAGTACCAGAACCATTAACAAGAACTAATGACCCTTTGAGGAGGCTTCACTTCTGAGAGATCATCTCTCACGGTCATGTTTGTGAAAAAGAATTATTTAGAGTCAATGAGAGAAACCACAAGAAAGAAGAAACAATAACAAAAAAAGAGAAAGAACAAATACTATGCTTTGATCTGCGTTCAGAATCCATGGTTCTTTCTCTGGGTGTGTATAGTATTTTCCATCATGAGGCTTTTAGAGTTCTCTTAGACAGAAAAGCTTTTCTTACCTGTTAATTTTCCATGTTTCCCAAGAATTTGGGGGCATTAATTGGTTGGAGAGTAAGGTGTTATCTGTTTCTTCTGCTTACATGTTAATGCTTTGAAATCTTTGAACACTGTAATTAGTCAATGGAGGGGAGAAAAAGGAAGTTCATGCAGTCTGACTCAACCTGTGACTGACTTTAGCCTGTTTTATTGGAGAAGGGTGCTTGTTTACATTTGTGGCCCTTGCTAAAGTCTTAGAAACCCCGCCATGGCCCAGGAATACATCCCTGGCACAGGTAGCCTAAGGTAAGAAGAGGCCTTTTGGTCAAACAAAGAAACAAAAAATGCCATTGAGTTTGTTCCTGTCTTGAATTTCTTACTCAACTCTTAAGTCTTTAGCAACTTCCAGATTTAAAACATTCTGTAAGCATAGTGAACATGATTTATATTATCTCAGGGCCTTCTCTGTAGCACTTCTTATCAATTAATTTATATTCATGAAGAAAGAATGGCACTCTCAGGTACAAAAATCCTAAATAATGACCATATCCTTATTGAAAGGATTATAGCAGCACTAAAACAGAAATTATGAAATGAATTATAGTACTTAGTGTTTAGCTGGCCCTGCCATAAGTCTACTGTTCTAGATTGCTTATTTCATCCTTTTTTTCTTTGTTGCTTATCTTGAAATTATTCTGTTCCTTTAAATTAATCAGTTAATAGGCACTTATTAAATGTCTACTATTTGCTAGGCCCTGGGGATACAAATAAAAAAGTAGAAGAGTTCCTGCCTTCAAGAAACTTACCTTTTTTAATAGGAGGATATAACCCACTTAAAGACAATTAAGTACAATATATATGCAAAATAAAAATGCACTGTATGGGCAGGGAGCAATACTTGGGGCAATTGGGATTGACTTATTTTGCTTACTTGTATAAAGTAATCATTTGATAGTTTAAATGATACTGTCTTAAATCTGTCAACTATTTTTATTGTGTTGGCATTGACCAACTATGAATAATGAACATTTCTCCGGTGGTTTAGTTGTTCCTTTATTTATGTAAAACATATTTATAAAATTGTTATAAATGTTTTGGTAGACTAACTCCTAGAATTTTATGAATTAATTAGTTATTTTAAATAAGGTTTCTCCTCTTATTTTTGGGGGGGGATTTGTAGTATGTGGAAATATTGATGCTGTTATGAGTTTATTTTGTATGCTACTACATTTATTGGAGCTATTGTCTTGATGAGTTTCTTTTTTGATTTTCTGGGGGTTTCTAAGTAAACCTATGTCACCTGCAATTGGAATAATTGTCTTTTCTATTTGCTGATCTTTATATTGTCTTATATAATATAATTATAGGGCAGACAGGTGGTATGCTGGATAGAGTACTGGGCCTGCAGTCAGGAAGACCTGAGTTCAAATGTGGCCTCAGACACTCACCAGCTGTGTGATCCTAGACAAGTCACTTAACCCTATTGCCTCAGTTTCCTTATCCGTAAAATGAGCTGGAGAAAGAAATGGCAAACCACTCCGGTATCTTTGCCAAGAGAACCCCAAATGGGGTCACAAAGAGTCTGACACAACTGAGATGACTGAACAACAATAATATCATAACACTGTAATATATTATTGTATCATAATGATTCTAGAATTATATGATATACATTTTACCTGTCTGATTAATTAAATATAATTTTTGGAACTTCATAAAATAATGAGTAGGATAGGAATCCTTGTGTTATTTATGTACTTATTAGAAAAGCTTCTAGGGTTTCTCCATAATAAATTAATACTAACTTTTGTTTTAATGTCATATATACACATTATTGTGATCATATTAAAGAAAGATTCATCCATATCTGTACTTTTTAGGGATTTTTTGGTGGGTAGAAGGAAGAAGCCAGGAAATAGAAGATGAGCCTAAGAAAAATCTATAAACACATAAATATTCACATTGAGGAAAGGAATAAAGTGTGAGTACATCAAAAGTCATATGAGGGTCATTGGAAAAATCAAAGGATCACATAAGAATTAAGCTTGTGATTGAGACACTCGATTCTAGAATGCCCTTGAATAGATAGGAGTAAGAAATAGGAGGAATACAAATAGTATACTACACATAGTAGACATTTCTTAAATGTAAAGAGAGCCCATGAAACTTAAGGGTTTAGTAGTCTTTGTATCAATCAGTAGTATTTTAGTGGCCACAACCTTCTTCTTGAAGCAAATTTATCTTTTATAACACCAGTTTTCTTTCAGTGATACCATGTAACTTCAAAAATGGAATACCGCAGTCTCTGAGGAATCAAAAGTTATAGGTCAATCAAAAGGCAGTGAAGAGAATCCTAGCTGGTATGAGAAGGCTACAATATATAACCAATGAATAACTGCACAGAAGAGGTGTCATGAAAGATAAAATGCATTTTCAGAAATATATGACCAAAAAACCAAGTGGGCCAGGAAGCTCCAGGGGAAAAAATAAAAAGTGATTTTGAAAACAAGAGGGATAGATAACCCATGTGTGCCATTGATCATCAAATGATATCAGATGATCTAGATGACATGCACCTAGCATGTTAGGTAGATTCTCTGTGGAAGATTTATAGAACTACATGAAAAGTAGTTGTGAAGGATAAGGTGTCAACGTGTTATGATCTGTGGCCTTAGATAGAGAACCCATGTCTGTGTGATCAAAAATCCATCAAAATATATAATCAGTAATGAATGATAAGCTATCTCAAAATAAATTATTACTGTACTTAAATTTAATGTCCCTATATAGTTTCATTCAGTTTCCAGTTTGATAGGCCTATGAATTAGTGTGCTTGCTTATAGGAGTCAGTTGAACCCATAATTTTGGGGATTCTGGTTTCATTTCATTCTGGGTTCATTCCTTCAAATGCCACCTACCTTCCAAGCTGTCTCTGTATCAAAATTGTGGTATAACATTTAGATTATCCCAAAAAATTGATTGCCCTCCAATTGTGTGCATGATGCAGAGGATTATTTTGCATTAGTTTGTGATCATGGTAAGGTAAATATAAATATAATAACTCTGTTATCTAGTGTAGGAGAGCAGTAGCATAATTAATACAAAATTAATTTCTCTTGGGCCTTGGAATGTTTTTTTGGACAGTTATACATAAATAATGGGATATTTAGATATTCACTCTTTAGCCTCAAGAGAACTTTGTTGAGAATTTAGTCTTTATTAGCTGGCCTCTCAGTTATTACCTAGTTTATGTTATATAAGTATCATATTGTAGTCAAGATGAATTGTCATAAGCTTGCTATATTCATTTTCATGTATTATTTATCTCACCTTTCTGGAATAGAAATGTTTGGTGCCTTTGAGTGGTGTTTTGATTTTGAAGGCCTTATCTTGGTTTGCAAATTTCTTTCTGGTGTATTGTGAGGAAAACTTTCTAAACCTTAAAAAGCTAAATAAATGTAAGCTGCTGTTATTTGGGAAATTAAAGAATTAGGTCAACAACAAATTTTATCATGACATTCTCCTTAATTATCATAAAATTGTGGAAGCAGGATTTTTTAGATTATTAAGAAATTCAGGATCATGAGGTAGCTAATTTTTTGAGCCTATCAAAATTACTTTCTCTGCTTTTTATGTAGTGATGTATCATACATTTTGTTTTAGTAATTTTGCCCAAAAATTTCTTATTGTGAAATTTATTTTGAAATAATTTTTATGGATAGCTTAAAACATGGATAAGCAGGTTTAGTTATGTAGGCCGTGCCTACCTCAGAACAGTCCAATTTGTTGTGATAATGTAATGAAATCGAGTTTAAACATAACATGTAATAAATTTACTAATAACAAAGATAAAAAGGATACAGTTTCTAAGGTCAAACATATAATAATTCAGATAACACTGTAAAATACAGTTGGTTGGAACTATATCATAGAGGGCCTTTAAGTGCCAGGTTTTATTTGTTTTCCCTCTGTTGGCAGGAGGGAGCTTATAAAGGTTTTTGATCAAAGCAATGACATAGGCTTGTGTGTTAGAGACATTAGTTTGGTAGTTGTATAAAGAATCATTTTGACAGAGGAGTACTGTAAATGGAGAAAGCTATTAGGTTGTTATACTAAGCTAAGGGAGAGGTGATGAAGGCTTAACCTGGTATTGCGTGACAAAATAATGAGAGCTGACACTTGTATTGCTTTTTATTGCTAACTGCCTTACTTGTATTATCTCATTTGAGCATCACAATAGACCTATTAGGTAGGTACTGTAGGTATTATCAATTCCCATTTGATTTATGAGGGGTTTCAGAGAGATCAAGTGATTTTGATTTGCTCATACATAGTCACACAGCTAGGAAGTATCCCAAGTAGTATTTAAATCAAATCTTGCTAACTTTTAGTCTAATCTGCTTAGTAGTCCATACTATGGATGTGAGGGGGAGAGGAGTACTTAAAAATGATTGTTATTACATATGAGTTCACTGCATGTGTTAAATATTTCAAGAGGTATCCCTCAAATAATTTATATTCAGGTAGGTCATACTTAGGTCAAATAGTAACCAAGACAATTCTGAATCTGACAATATAGTGATAATAAAACTAGCAAGAAAATGCCCTTAGAAATAACGTCTTATGTTTATTTGAAATTGGAATTTGGAATTTGGCATTATTTGGAACACTTGAGTAGTAGTAAATTTAAGAAAGTGATTCAAGCAAGCATTAATAGCCTTGAACCTAAGGACAAAACCATTATGGACTTGAAAAAGGATTAGCATGTACTAAACAACCTATGTTGATTATTAAACATCAATTAGGTAAAAACCTTAATAATTTGTTGGATTATATTTTAGGAGACAAATTGGTCTTTTCAATTTTTTTCAAAAATTAATTTCCATATACTTTGAAAATAATCTCCTGTTTTTAACCCATAGTACTAATGCTTAGAATGATGATCCTAAAAAAAAAAATAAAACAAATGATGATCTTAAGGACCAGAAAGATCTCTTTTTTCACTTAAATAGATATTGTTTCCAATGCACACTGCTTAATAAGACAGGAAATTGCACAGTAGGACTAGAGAAAAAAATTTCAAAAAGAGGGTTGTAATTAACCCTGAACTAACAAATTAACCATTTGGACAAATTGAACTTATTAGGTGTAACTGTCAGATAGCTTAGAATGAAGTTAACTATGACTGAAATCTTGATAGGCTATAGGTTCTTGGAATCTTGACAAAATCCTTTATGAAGAAAGATTGAAACCATTGAATTACACAGCAAAACTGATAGAAATAATCAGTTGGTTATATAGAAACAATTACATCTATTTAAGAAGACTCACACATCCTAGTGTACTTGTATTCTGTGGTATTGGCTTGGGGGAGGCAGTATAGCTTAATGAGAAGTGCTGAATTGACTCAGAAAGCCTGTATTTAAATACCTTTATTGCCACTCAGTACCTTTGAGATTTGGGGCAAGCCCTTTGCCCTCTGAACCCTAGTTTCCATCTCGTTAAAATTAGTAGTATGGACTAAATAGGGATAGGGACTAGACTTGTAATTTCATTAATTTAGGGAAATTTCTATATGTAATACTCCGAATAATAATGGAGAAACTCATGCCAAATGCAAATTAGTACCTTGTCTTCAACTTATGCTCTTAACAACTTGCCTGGGCCTCTGAGACATTAAGTAGCATCTCTAGGGTCACAGAGGGTACGATTAACAGTATAAAACATTTCTGCCCTAACTAGATCACTGAGGTGGTCATCCTGGCTCCAAGTCCACCCTCTACCCACTAGATCTCCTTGCTTTTGTGAACTAGATACATTCTAAAATCCTAAATAGGAGAACCAAGATTTAAAAAAAAAAAACCTCATTCTCTTAACTTAGTGTCTAATGGTACTTTGTGCTGAATAGCACTGCTTGTTCAGTTTGTTGAATTCAAATTTGTTGAATTTTTAGCTGTTTGCCAGAATTCCTGTGTAAGAATTAATGTAAAATTTTTGGATTAATTTGATTAAAGCCTTAACATGTGTCTATACATACATAGCTTTTCTTCTGTTAGAATATACACACATACATATATATGCATTATACACACACATATATACACACATATACATGTTTTTTCCATTAGGATATACACTGACACATTTGTTGTAAACCTCCTAGCAGTAAAAAAAAAATTTTAGCATGTATCCCTAATATTTTTATATTTATGAACCATATACATGTACACATATACTAATACATTATAAATATACTAATTGTACTAATGTATATTATAAAACGAGTAGCTAGGTGGTACAGTGGATAAAGTGCCAGGCCTGGAACCAGGAAGACTCTTTTTCCTAAACTCTAATCTGCTGTCAGATGCCTACTAGCTGTTTAACTCAGGGCAGGTCACTTAACCCTATTTGTCTCAGTTTTTTCACCTGTAAAAATGAGTTGTAGAAGGAAATGGCAAACTACTCCATTATCTTTGCCAAGAAAATCCCAAATGAGTCATAAAAAGTCAGGCATGTTTGAAACAATTAAAAACAAAAAATATTATAAAACCGTTTAAAACACTGAAATGAATCTGAAAATTATTTTTAAATAATCTAAAATTTTATTAACAGTATAAAAACATTTCTTCCCTCATTAAAATATTATAATTATATTTTTTATAACATAGTTTTAGTGAGAACAATGTGATTTAATATGTTACATTGTTTCAAAAGTCTCAACTTCATTCTTTGCAATAGTGATTCAAAGGACTATTTTCTGATTTTGATACTTAGTTTTAATGGCAACCATAGCTGAAAAAGATCCCTCAGAGAAATACATAGATCTATACTGTTGGTGGAGTTGTAAACTGGTTCAGCCAGCCTGGTACACAGTTTGGAATGATGCACCCCCCAAATTACTAAACTATTAATACTAGGGCCCATATGTCCAAAAGTATAGCACCTCTTTTTGTAGTAGTAAAAAGCTGTAAACTGAAGGGGTGCCCATCAGTGTGCTCAACAAATTGTGGGATGTGAATGTAATGGAATATTGTTATGCTATAAGAAATGATAAAAGAAATAATTTCAGATAAATCTGATAGGAATTGATACAGAGTGAAGTGAGCAAAACCAGGAGAACAATTTATACAATAGCATCAAAGTTGTAAATACAACTTTGAAAGACTTAAGATCTTTCATCAACCCAGGCACCATCTCTGATTCATGAGGACCAATGATGAGGCCTGCCAACCACCTCCAGACAGAAAAGTGATGGACTCAGGGTGTTGAGGCTCATTGAGGCATACATTTTTGGACACTCCTGGAGAAGGAGGGTTTACCTGTCCCTATTTGCAGCCCAGGCCCTATGGGAGATCTGGACAATGTAGGAAGTACCATATTCTATCAGTCCACACCAAAGATTAGGCCTTAAAAGAGTCCTTGCTCCTGGGGAAGCACATATTTGTTAAGTCCCTACTATGTATCAAGCTTTTTGCTAAGTGCAGGAGATAAAAACAGCTCTCATTTAGTTCCCATTGAAGCATGGGCCCCATGGAGTCCAAGTCATTTGCAAAGCCTGGGCCTGGAGCCATGAAGTGTCTGCTGTAGCTGTGGTGGAGGAATAACTGCCTACCACCCTTCTTGCTTGGGAAAGTATGTGCACAGCTGACTTACTATGCTGTGCATCCAAATCATGCAGACAGGGAGAGAGAGAGAAGCAGAGATAGTTGGCAGTTGCATATGTACTGAACTATTGTGCTACTTTCCTCAGTCCTAATTTTTTTCAAGCACCTCAAAGGATTACCTTGTGTACCTTACTCTGGAGGCTTCTGATATAGTTCATCTCCCTTATTTCCTAGATGGAGAGTTATAGTGTGTTTTCTTTCCATTGTAATTGTAAAGTGACTTTCTAAGATTTAGTTGACTTTATGTTAAATATTTTGAAATATTTCCTATGCTAATGACTGTTTATTATCTATTACTGTACACATAACCTCTTTGTGCTTCATTTTCCTTATCTTTAAAGTAAGAATGTTTGACCAGATGGTATCTGAAGTCTCTTCTAAATCTGTATCTGTGATCCGGTCAATCTATAGTATTACTCTGTTTGACATAGGCTAGTGTAAGTGACTTATTTTTTAAGCCACTGAAATAAAAGTTGCTGCATCCTATTGTGATATATAGGTAAAAGTATCTTTGCTTTTGATTGCTGAACATTGTTAATTTAGATACTACTAAGACATTAAAAAATATTTGCCTATTTCCCCCATTCTTCTAGACCAAGTGGAAATGGGGCCAAACTGAAATAGAAATGGGGATTACTAATCCATATATAAAGATCTCTGCAGGCTGCATATTGACTTGGTTTTAAAATGTAATGTTATGTTTTATTGTATTTTTAATTTATTTTGTTAAATATTTCCAAATTCCATTTTAATCTGATTCAGACCCCACTCAGGAGTGTGTGGCCTGTGAGCTACATATTTAATATTTCTTTTCTAGATAAGACATTCTCCTCTCCTTTTCTAATTTATTTAGATATGTCCGGGGTTTTTTTTCAAACTTTTTCAGCAATGGGTCAGGAATCTGGAAAACCTACCTGGCCAAAACCAGCTGGAGGCTATCAGACGATAACAGGCAGGAGATATGGAAGAAGACATGCATATGTCAGTTTTAAACCATCTTTAACCAATCAAGAAAGAAGCTCAAGTCAACAGAGTGGTGAATGTGAAGGATTGGAACTAGATGATGTTCAGAAGAAAAAGGCATCATGTAAGTAGTACTGTGATTATTTTATGGATTATTAATGGTTAATTTTTTTATATTTTTTGAGATTACTTATAGTTTCATTTACTGTTTTCCATAATTCTAAGTGAACTGAGCCCTAACCATTTTATCACAGGGCATAGTATTTTTAAATTAAATTTAATGTTCTTAGTCTGTTTTAAGAAAAGAAAGTAGTATTTTAAAATAGGGCAGATGATTAAAGTATAACTACTGTCGTAACAGTAATTATGTCTCTTCAAAGAGTGATCCAAAATGTTTATATAATCACAGAGCCCCTTAAAGTTTTAAGGTATAATTTGGTATAGTATAAAAAACAAAGAATTAGGACTAGGAGGCCCCAGTTTGTTGAGTAACTATCTATGTGAATTTGGGAAATTTAGTTCAGTTCTCTTGACCTTAGTTTCCTCATTTGTAAAAAATGAGAGGTTGGACCAGATTTCTCAGGTTCTAACCAGTTATAACAAGCTTTCAATCTAGGTTGTCTTGTCTAGCCTCTAGACCATCCCAAAAATCTACTCTTCATCAGCCCTGACAGTTGTTTTGTTTTTCTAGCCGATTGGAGCACTTGGAGTATCAAGGTAGAGGAAAGAATATCTCATATCCTTGACAGTGTTAATAATTAAAACATTCTTTTATTGTGCCAAAATCTGCCTCCCTGTACCTTCCAGACATTGGTCCTAGTTTGACCCATTACAACAACACAGAATAATTCTAAGTCCTCTGAAAGCCTTTCCAGGTATCTTTTATTCTGAAAAGTTAATTTAAGAAAAGGCTATATACTCATTTTTCTCCCTCTCACATTTGTATTTTGTTTTCTTGATTTAATTCTTATTCCTAAAGAAATCTTTAATTCTAAATGGTCTATGTATATATAAGTAGATTGCCATGATTTTCTTATTTTTAACATAAATACTAAGTAACACAGGTAGCCAAAGTTTTTTGTTGTTAGACTTCCTTAAATATTCATTTATTTAAAAATATATTTTAAAGATGTCACCTTTGATTTCATTCTTTGGATTGTTTTTTTTCCCTTTGAACATGAGCAAACCTAATTCCATTCTAGGTTTTTTTACTTTAATAAATAAAACTGACTACTTAAGTGAATATCTATCTCAGATTAAACACTTCAGTGATATGAGTTTTTCTAATTAATAATAATCACTGTAGTTGATCATATTTTCCAGCTATGTAGTTATTTTATTCTAACATCTCTATTTTTTCTATTACTGAAAGATAGCCATACTTTAGCAAATCATAAAATAGTTGAATTATTTAATCTAAGGCCCAGTAAGAATACCTCACATCTCACAGGATTAAATTAAAAATAATCTTCATTATGAAAAACTTAAGGTGATATTGCCATTATTGTCATTAATAATATAACATAAAGTGCATTGTAGTAATCTCTTATTGAGCTGAATCTGTTATGAAATGGTCACAGCTATTATTTTTTGATTGACGACAAAATGTGGCAGATTTCCAAGTTCTGTAAATCTTCATCAAATGTATGCAAAATCTGTTTTTTATCATTAGCATTTTGTCATTGTTATAAGCATAACTTAATCTTTGATATTAGCTAGTAGTAGATGGAAATACAGTTTTTCAAGATGTTAGATTGAAGCCAAAACATGTGATTAAGCTCTTCTTATTATTGCTGATTTTTTCAATAATCACTTCTTATATGCCATGCCTATTGATTTATTGAATAAAATAGTAGAAAAAACATAATTTTCTGACAAGGTGACCAAGGTCATTGTCCATTCCATTGTCTGCTGAAAAATATTAGTGGTGGGAGCCAAGTGAAAAGTCAGCTATAGAATACTAATAGAGGAGATTGACAGAATGTGATGATGTGGATAGGTTCGTCATTGTGACTCTTTTAGTAAGTTAATCGCCTAGGTTTCCCGCTGGAGTCACTAGAAAGCCTTCCCCTTGCCCAAATGTAGATGAATTTAAGGGAGTACTCTTCTTTGTAAAATAGTTGTAGAAAAATGAACATGATGGGTAAGTAACTCATAGAGACTTATTTATAGAGTTAAGTGGGCACATGGCTGGTGTAGATTTCTCATTCAATATTTATTATTGAATTAAATTTTATTACCTTTCTCTAAATATGTTTTCTTACATTCTCCTATGAAGGCTGCAGTCCACTGGTTCAAGTTCGCCCTTCATTATCAGGCATACCTTTATTAGAAAATGCTGGAGCTGAAATTCCCATTTGTAGAGCAGCACTGACTCAAGCTACTGAGAGAAGTCCATCACCATTGTCTGCTATACGTCATAGTTTGGAAGGCGGTGAGACTTCAGGGAGCAGTTTGAATCTTGATAATAGTTCTGACTTCTCATCAAGGTATACCCCAAGAAAATATAATGTTTCTTATGTCAAAAGTGGAATTGCTTTTGTAAATATTGACTCTTATGAGCCAGATAGCAGTGATGGAGAGGACACTAGCCAAATTGGTATTTCTGCAGTAAAAATGGAAACTGGCAAATTTCAGGAAACATTGGATGATATGCTGTATGACCTGGAAAAGGAGGTAGATTCTCTCAGTGGTTTACAATCTAAGTTCTCCACTTATAATTTAAGAGAAGGGTTTGAAGAAAGAGCCCCAGCATCATTAGTGAAATATTCCAGTAGCGATACTGAATTTGTACATCACAATAACAGGACACTTGAGAGGTCTTCTACCGAAGATGAAGCTGTTGCAAAGAAATACCTAAATTATTCCAGTTGTGAGAGACAGAGGAAAAATTTAATTGAAGTTCCAGTCAGAACTCCGGTGGATGTTCATAATGAATTAAATACCAGTGATGGAAAGAAGAACCAGGCAAATTCATCTGAATTGGTAGTGAGACCAAAAGTTAGAAAACAGGCAGGTTCAAACCAGTTGGACAGGAAAAATCTTTTTAGTAGTGATGAGGATGAAAAAAGCAATATCGAGAGATGGCAAGAGAACTCAGAAGCTGAGGAAATGCATTCAGAAGGTCTTTTGAGAAGCTTTAAAGACAAAAAAAATTCAAGCATGTTCTTTGACCCAAGAGACTATGAAGGTACACAAAAGAAAATGAAATATAATCAAATTAAACCAGAAACTGTAACTGTTCAAGAAAGGCAAGCCATTGTAGATGATAACACTTTTTGGAACAATTTTGAAGATTATTGCAGATACTACTACAAAGGTGAAGATAGGTAAGCCTTTCCTTTCAACTAGAAATAGAGTTCTATTATATAATTGTGTTGAATGGAATGATTTTTCCAAGTAAGCATGAAGTTAAGTTAAAATTCCCAGTTATCTGCTAATAGGGTCAGAGAATGTGCTATTAACAAAGACAAAAAGGAAACAAACAGTCTCTGCCCTCAAGGAGTTGGGCCTATATGATGGAGGCTTAACGTTCCAGAATTTTTACTTAAACAGATATATTGAAACCTGTCAAAATCACATTTCTTTTATGTATACTGCAGAATGGGATGTGGCAAAAATGTGTTATAATGGTAATTGAGAATTAATATTTGCAATATAAGCCTTTAATCTAGCTAAGATGTTACATATTTTACTAGTCTAAAATTAACCTAGTTGAATAGTCTATAATTCTAAAATAGTAGAAGCATTTTTGATTTAAAGAAAAGGGGAAACTTAGTTCATTGACCATGAAAATTGAGAATTCTTGCTTAATTTTCCTGCTTAGCTGATTTGCCATGTCCCCCCCTAACACTTCTGGTTTCTGAATACCTCTGATTGCCTTGGACAATACCTAATTTTGTGCTACAAGCAATTGAATGCCCTTCGCAGAACGAAGATTTGTGGTTGTGGGAATTATCCTCCCCTCCTAAAGCAACAGTAATTTCACATTTCCACTGTGAGTTTGTATATTCCTTGTTCCTTGGTAGAACATATGACTTTTAAAAAGGGAACAGTTCTTTACGTGTTATTTCTTACAATCAAAGCAGGTGTCATGTCACTCCTAGTTTAACATTTATTGATTACATAATATGTTTAATGAACAGGCTGAGGGATATCTAGGTATGAATAAGACACTATCCCTGACTTGAAAAGATCTTACATTCTAATAGGTATCAATGCTGAGGAAAATAAAAGTCAGTGAATTTGATGGGCAATCTCAAGATGATTTCCAACCAAGAGAAATGAAAATATGGGACTGTTGTTCTCTTAAAAGTATTTTCTAGCAAGTAAATATTTGGTTAGCAAGGGGAATTTATTTTTACCTTTTAAATATTGAATCTCTAGTGTTAAGGAATTCATAGATTTATAATTGAAAGGAATCTTAGAGGTCATCCAGGTTGACCCCTTTTTGAATAATTCTTAATATTTTTCCTTAATATACTCCCTAAATAGCATGCCATTATGTGTTGTCAAACACAAGATTTTTATTTGGAATAGAAAATCTTGCAGATAGGAGAATAGGGAGTGGGGAGCTTCTTTAATTGATGTAAGCTTTTTTTTTCAGTCTTGTTAGTGATGAATTACTTAATAGAGCCTATGCTGCCTCAAATTCTAAATGACCAAATCTAATTTTGCAGCATTTGACTTAAACAGGCATACTGAAACATCAAAAACATTTGATGTTTCTTTTAGAAATTTACCAAAACACAATGTAAAAAAGAATGGAGTTGTACCTATAATTGAGATTCTCCTTACTTGTGCATAAACAAGCCTTTAGTATAACAAATATGTATTTTAGCAATTTACTTTAATAACCCATATAATTTCCAAAAGTCATTCAACTTTTCTTCTCTGTTTCCCTTTTTTCATTTTTATACTTTAACTCCTCACACCCTCCCTTCTCTCTCTCTCTGATTTTGCTACTGGCTCCTCTTGAGAGTGTTTTTAGTGCAGCCTTTTCTGTTTAACAGTAGCAGATTGTTAAAGAGGAAACTTAGAAAACCCACCATAAGCGGTCTGAGAAGAGAAATATAAATGATTCGAGCTTCATTTGACTTTTAAGATTTTTTTTTGCTTTGTTTTGTAAAAACTAGTGGTTAGCTTATTTATTTTTACAGGATGTTTATGTATAATAGTTACAAGGTAAAGAACTCTCATCTAGAGCCTAGCTAAAGTTCAACAAGACATTTATAGAGTACAGAAATTTTATATATTACCTTTGGGTATATTCCATTTTAAAGTGTAAACAAAGTAGTTATTTTCTTTAGATAATCACATATATTTTAATGAATGGATGATCCCTTTTTCTTCCTGAAAACCCCCCCAAGTATTCATTTAAATCACAACTGAAATATTAATACTCTTTAGGGTAAATGCAGCTCTGGTATAAAACTGCTAAGGCTCTTCAACAGGAACTGAGCAATTCATTATTAAATTAGGACTGCAAAAAAATTTTTTGATAACCTGCACATAATTACCACACTTGGAATTGGACCAGAAAGCTAGAGTTAATACCCTCCCCATATAAAATGAGAGCTTCAATAACCTCGAGGAGCTAATACCTTTTTTTTCTTGCTTAAAAAAAAGTGATTATTCTGAACTTAGCAAACATCAAATAAAATAGGCATTTCGATTTACATGGTAGGACAGAAAAAGCTGTACATGAAATTGCAGGTCTCTGATATGTACGGCTTGCATTTTTTTCATTATATAAGTTCAGCCTGTAGCTTTCAGAATTGTCCTGCTTGTCTCTGCTTTCTTACCTTCTTCCTCTCCCAAGATTTCGATTTTGAAAGACCCTTTTTGTAATCTCAGCCTCTGTGGACAAGTATTTACAAAAAGTGGTAATATGTTTTTAAAAAAAGGCTGCACAAGGATGACTGGATTTCAGATTCATTCATTGAGTTTTAGCTGGGAAGGAGGTCATTACTCTCTATCCTATCTGAAGTACAAATTCCCTCTACAGCATTTGTAACAAATATTTATTTTAAAAAATCTTTTATGAGCAAAGCAGTGTTTTATAAATTCTGGGGAAATAAAGGTATATAACATATAGTGCCTAACCTCATAGTGTTTGCATCCTACCATACCAGTATCATAACATTTCACTTACCTGAAATTCAGCAGTCTGGCAATCTGAACTACCCAGGAAAAAGCCAGGAACCATGAAATAAGCCAAAAAGCTTCAAGCATCCAAAGCATATAATCAGTTATTGCAAAATGTATATATTTTTAAAATGTGTGTTCTGTTATTATAGTACTACATGACTGTCACAGAATCCATGCGCTTAAAACTCATGCACTTTATTCATAATGTGTATTATCTCACTGAAAACTTATTTTGTGTAAAATTCTCACAGTCTTAGTTATGTGCTTTCCAAAAATAACTCAGTTGTTCCTAACAGTAGCTATGTGGTAGGTACAATTTCTGTCTACATTTTACAGAGGAAACTGAGACAGGTTAAGTGATTTTCCTAGTCATACAGCTTATATGTGTCTGTGGTAAGAATTGAACCCAGGTTTTTCTGACACCAAATTTGAATTCTGCTGTGCCACATTTGCAAACCCACAACCAGTTGAAATTTGAAAATAGCAAATTAGAAAGGAGAAATGGTCAGTGAAAGGTAGAAACCTTTACTGTAGTTAGAATTTATAGCTTCTAGCTTTGAAGAGATGGGGGGAAAATGCAAATTCAGACACATCACAGAAGTCTGGAAGCATAGCAGCAAATAGTCAATAAACATTTATTAAGTGCCAGAGACTGTTCTAAGTGCTGGGATCAAAAAGAGGCAAAAAGTATCCCTACCCTCAAGGAGCTCACAATCTAACGGCAGAGTCAATAATCAAGCAAATATGTACAAACAAGCTATATACAGGATAAGCAGAAATAATTAAAGAGAATGAAGGCACTAGAATTAAGAGGGGTTGGGAAAGGCTTCCTGTATGAGTTTTTAGTTGGGACTTGAGAAAAAGCCAGGGAAGCTAGTAGGGGAAGGTGAGGAGGAAAAACATTCCAGGCAGGGGGGACAGCCAAGAGAAAATTTCCAGAACCAAAAGATGAGTGACTTGATCATGGAACAGCAGTGATTCCAGTGTCACTGGATTAAAGAATACATGGGGGAGTAAGGTATAAGAAGACTGGAGAAGTAGATGGGAGCTAGATTATGAAAGGCTTTGAATGCCAAACAGAATTTTTTTAATTTCATCCTAAAGGTGATAGGGAAATGGGAGGAGGAGGATGTAGTTGGACCCATGCTATAGGAAAATCACTTTGACAGCTGAATGGAGGATATCAAAATAGAGAGAGACTTTAGAGGCAGGCCAACTTACCACAGGCTATTATTGCAGTAGTCTAGGTATGAGATTGTGAGGGCCTGCACCGGTGTGGTGACAGGGCAGAGGATAGAATAGGCATATTCAAGAGATGATACAAAGGTAAAATCACGAGGCCTTGGCAGCAGCTTGGATATGGAGGTAAGAGATACTGAGGAGTCAGGATGGCAACTAGACTGGGAGCCTGAGGCACTGGGAGGATGGTGTTGCCCCCTAAAGGGCAAAGGAGAGAAGAAAGATAATGAGTTCAATTTAGCCATTTTGAGTTTAAGATCTCTACCAGACATTCAGTTCTTAGATGTCTGAAAGGCAGTTAGACATGCAAGGTTGGAGGTAAATTAACAGAGTTTGGAGCAGGAAAGGTATATTTGAGAATTGTCAACATAGAAAGAGTAATTAAATCCATGGGAATTTCACCATCCAAGGGAAGTAGTATAGAGATAAAAGAAAACAGGGCTCAGGACAGAACCCTATGGGACACCTAAGTTAAGGGGCTTGATTTAGATGAGGAACCAGCAAAGTAGACTGAGAAAGGAGCAAACAAATAGATAGAAGAACCAGAAGAGAATAGTATCCTAAAAACCTAGAGGAAAGAGAATATCAGTGATGAGAGGGTGATCAACAATGTTGAAACAGCCTTTTGGCTTCAATAATACAGGAGGACATTGCTGTTTTAGAGTATAATTTGTTGTTCAGTTTTTATGTCCAACTTTTCATGACCCCATTTGGGGTTTTCTTGGCAGAATACTGGAGTGGTTTGCCATTTCTTTCTCCAGCTCATTTTTTAGATGAGGAAACTGAAGCAAACAAGGTTAAGTGACTTGCCAAAGGTTACACAGCTAGTGAATACCAGATTTGAACTCAGGAAGATGAGTCTTCCTGACTCTAGGCCTGGCACTTTATCCACTGCGCTACCTAGCAGCCCTAACAGTATGATTGGTGATCGTAATAATGATCGCCTGATGATTTCTGGATATATAATCCTAATCAAATCACTTAACTTCTCATTAGCCTCAGTTTTCTTATCTGTACAATGAACTTAATACCTATGGTATCTGCCTCACAGGGTGAGGTTTAAATAAGATATGTAAAGTGCTTTGCAAGCTTTAAAGCATTAGATAAATATCAGTTATTGTTATGTTCATTTTACTCTGTTTCTTCCACTAAAGTACTTTTGCAGTGCCTTGTCATGGCATGTAGATGACATTGGGTAATTAAGGGTTTTCCAGCAGAGAGTAAGCTCAATTAGGTCTTACCAAGTTGGAAAAGTCAAGTATAGATGTAGACCTTTTGAAAAACCTAGTGCCTGTCAACTAACTTTCAACTCAGATAAGTAGACAATGGCTTAATGGATTTTTCCTTCATGGAAACGATGAAACATGGAATGGTCATAAGGGGAAGCAATATCCACACCATTTGAATTCATGACTCTTCCAAAGTATAAGGTGTTCTAGAAGGCTAGGAATCATGTGATTGATTTTAGGAAGAATTCTGTCCACAATGATTGAAATGATTTTTAAAAAAATTTTAAAGATGGAAACTGAAAATCCAGACCAATTCATTCCACATTTTTACCTGTAATGCGTTAAGTACCACAAGCATAATACAAAATGCTATAGGTACTTGAAGCAAAGAACTATCCCATTTTTGTTTGTATAGTGAACATTCACTAAAATCTGTTGTATCCAAAAAATCTTTTATTTTGCCTTAGGATACTCTTATAAAGCAGAACTTTTTAGTCCTATAATCCTTATAGTTAAATTTGGTTTGCCCGATTACATTCTTTCCCAGTTATATCCCCAAAATGATTCAAAATCAGGACATGACTGTCTCAACTTTGAATCTGTTAAAGGTTGCTCCCAAAATAAATTTCTTAGAACCACGGAGTTGTTTTTTTAAGTGTGTGTTCTACCTTCTTTTGCAGTGTTCTTACTAATAGATACCTCTCCCCCAAATGCCTTTCTATAAGAATAGTAAAATAAAATTAGCCCATTTCTATTAAGCTGGTTCATTATTTGCCCTGAAAGAATGAATATTTGTAAATCTACTTTAAATAATGATGTTCTATGATTTTGAACCTTTAGAGTGAGAAAGAGAACCCATTTTCAGGGGAATATTATCCTTTGCAGACAGGTTAGAAAAAAAGCAACTTAAATTCATTTCTTCTCATTCAAATTGATTTGTGATTTCATCTGTCTGGATGTACCATCCAACAACACAGATTACCTACCATCCGAGCCCTGCTCATCTTGTGTGATCTTTGTTGGTGTCTACTTATAGGTTGAAGACAGTAGGACCATCCAAACATGCTGAGGCCCTTCTTGGCTTTCCCTTGACTTAACAGCTAAACCAGTGGAGCACATGGACTGGCTGTCACTTTTTTCTCTTGCTGTGTGAATTGCTTATCTTTGTTGATCTTACTTAAAATTGATGACATCCTTTCTTGTGTTTCTTCTTTGTAGTTCTTTCTTTATGTGTGGTAGCCTACTCACTCACTATGTGCTTCTTCAATGTCCTATTAATAAATTAATACTAATTTTAATTGTTTATGAATTATTTTTTCTGTGGCTCATGTCAGTATAACATCACTAGTAAAATATATTTTTCTTAGAGAAATAATAAATAATTAACATATTTTTCAAATCCAGGACAAGGAACATAAAAAAAAGGGTTGTCACTATTGCTTGACCAGCCTTTTTTATGTTTTCTTTATTACCTTGCATACAAGTCATTTTAAACATTTATTTTAGATCTTTTTCACTCTTCTCTAGTCCTCAATTCTTTTGAATGGATTGTACTACTTTAGTAAGATCATTGGAGCTATTAAGTATGAGTTTGCCCATCTTTACCTCAAGTACCTTTTTATCTATGCACATCCTTCCTTCCCTCCTTTGTCAGAGAAAAGGATATTCCTCTTTCTTTCCAAGACCCATTCTTCTACCTTTGCCCTCACTATCATTTGCTTCTGCTCCTTGAAGATCTTACTATTTTTCTATCTCTCCTGTTCTCTTAAGTCTCACCTTCTTCATGTACTTCTCCTTTGCCTTCCAAACATGCACAAGTATTCTCTATCTTGGGAGATGGAAAGGATAATTTTTTTGAGCTTCTCTTCCCTCCTTCTCCCAGTACTTTACTATTTCTTTCCTCACTAGCAACTTTTCTCTTTTTGACCTCCTGCAACCTAATTTTGTTTTCATTCTAATGAAATTTAATTCTGAAAGTCACCAAAGAAATCCCTTTCAGATGATCCAATAACCTCGTCTCAATCCTTATTCTGTTTGACCTGTCTCCTACCATTAACAGTATTAAACACTCCCTTTAAAGGAAAAAAAACCCTCTCATTCCTTAACTTCTGTGACACTTTACTGTCCTGATTCTCTTACATTTCTGATTACTCATTCTCTGTGTTGACTCTTCTTTTCTTATTAGCTAAATATAAATGTACCCCAAAGTATAGATCTGAGCTCTCTGTTATTTCTTTGTGCTTCTTATCTTGAATATTTCAATCACTCTTGCAACTTTGACTAGTGATTTCTCTGTGAACAATTCCCAAGACTGTACCTGCAGCATGGGTTTCATTCTGCTTTTTCAGATACCTGGTGAACGTTTACATATGCAAATGTTACTTCAGACTAACGTGTCCAAAACTAAACTCGGCTGTTTTTCCTCCATCTTTTCCTCATTAGAACTTCCTTGACTCTCTTAGCTACTACTACTATTGTAAAAATCATCCAGGCTTAAACATCTCAGTGATTTTGGACTCATTCCTCTCACATGATAGCAGTGTTTGCCATCCTAAACTCTACTGGAGAGTGCAGTACTTAAGTCACAGGACAAGAGACCTCCCCACCACCTGAAGGCATACCAGACAATTTTGTTGCTGCTGTTCATTCATTTCAGCCTTGTCCAACTATGTGACCCTGTTTGGGGTGTTCTTGACATGACACCACCAAAGTTCAAAACTCTGTGATAAAGGAGGATGAATTTTCCAAAAAGAAAAGAAAAGTCATAATTATCATAAAATTACATTGACTTTCTCTAGAAAAGAAGACTTAAGTGAAGAATGTTAAAGCCTATAAAATTGGCAATAATTTAATTTTTATGAGTTGATGGGGTTGGTAATTATGGGTATATCAGAGGGAAAAAATGAATGCTAGTAATAGTTTAATGATCTCAGGGTGTTTTTTGTTTTGTTTTGGAGTTTTTTTGAGTCATAGAGAATTTTACACATTATAGCCAAGTATGATCCAAACCCTGCTGGGAGGCCTTCACATGTCAGCTAATGTAAAGCCATAGTTCTTCCTGGAAGCAGCATTTCCTACCACATTCTGTCCTTTGGGCCTAATACATTACAGATTATATCTGCTGTTCTTTCAAAGGTCAAGCTAATATGGCTATGTTTTATGGGTATCGTCTTTTATGTTCATCTTATAAAGGGTAAGAGGAACATTTAATCTAAATATTTAAAATATTACCCTGTTGAATGTGCATTTAATTTATGTTTGGGAAATTGTATTTAGAAAGACTTATTTGAAATCAGTTGAAAAATATAAACAAACTAATCTAGACACTATGTAATCATAGCTGTGAAGAAAAAAAATAAATGAATGTTATGAAATTTGCTTCATGATGTTTTCATTTTTAACATGTTTATATTTCTTTAAATATATGTATTGCTAGACTTATGGAAAAATTCATTCAAATTTACATGTAATTGGTTAAAGATAAATATTTCTGATCTTGGATTATAGCAAACTGTATTATCCACTTTATACTATAATATATGGTTGAAGCTGTAAGATCGATATCAGGTGACCAATGATGACCAGTTTTTTCTCTCTGTCATAAATTTGCAGTTCAGAATGCAGTGATGGGGAATGGTCTGCTTCTTTGCCTCATTTTTCTGCTAGAGAAAAAGATCAGTCTTCAAGTGATGAAAGCTGGGAGACTCTACCAGGAAAAGAGGAACATGAACCTGAGCTACAGAGTAATAGTAGTGGTCCTGAAGAAGATAACCCAGAATACTCTTTCCAAACAGGGTATGTTGAATTGCAACCCCACATATGGGCATACATTTCATAGAGCATTAACCTAATATCAATTATTGCTAAGGTTATAGATGTTCAACACCAGCCCCCCCCAAAAAAAACCCAACTAACCAGTTTTGAGAGTGATTAAATTGAAAACATGGGTTGTTTTTAGGTACACATTTTGAATGCTTATATCTTCTGCCCTAGTAAGAATACCAGTTCTTAATTTAGAAATACATATTTTTAGATAAAAGAATAATTATTGTAGTGGGTTACCTGTGGAAAATGAGATTTGAATCGTGTGAATTATAGGTCATTTTGGTGGTTTCATTTTAACTGAGTTGCCTTTATCAGGGACAGGAGCTTTCCAGGCTCACTTGGAGTCCCCTACACTGATGAAATAACAAAAAACAAAAGTAATGAAAATCCTGAATTATCTATTCACATTGTCTCAATAATCAATGCCAGACTAGCACATGAGCAGGTAGGGTAGAAGAAGTAACCTTCTATGCTTTTGCTATTCCAGCAAGAGATAAAGTAGGGGCATCTGCCAGAGGGACCACAGTAACCTCTTGTTTGTACCAGTAAAGAGTTGTTGCCATTCTAAATAGGATGGTCTGGCAATATCCTTAAACACACATGAATGGGAATAACAATGCAATTATTTGTCATGACAACAACTTATTTTTCAGTTTTCTCTCTCTACAGATTTCATATCTTTCTGTTGTATTATTTCTCTTCCTCCAACTTTTATTTTTCTCATCTTATTTACAGAAGTAGTTGCCATTATTTCTAAATGTGAAACAAAAGTTGGGATAATATTAAAATCTGTTTGCATTCCCTAAGCAGGTGAAGGAAAGGAATTCAAACATAAATTGAGTGGCCTAAAGTGGCCAGCTTTAGATAAAAGGGCATACAGATCATCTAAAAACTCAGTAATTCATGTAACTTTAATTGTGTGTGGTTTGTCCTTTGTTCTCGAAGAGGACCATGGCATTAGGGAGATGATGACATGACTTGCAGCTGACTTTGATTTGATTGAAGGAGGGCTGTGCAAAGTCACCAGCCTCACTTTCTCCTCCAGAGCCATCTGGGTCCAGTGACCACTAGGCTTAACTTTAATTAAAGAATATGTGAAAGAATGCCACTAATGAACTGTGGTTCAGATGAAATACGATATATTTCACTTCTATTTTGTATTTGAATAGCTAGAATCAACATTAACTTAAATAGAAAATTTCACATATAATTTGTGATAAAACCTACCTTAGACACTTATTATATATGTGACCCTGGGCAAGTCATTTAGTATCTCTCAGCCTTGAATTCCTCATCTGTAAAATAGAAATAATAATAGCACCTACCTCACATGGTTGTTGTGAGGTTCAAACAAGGCCATAGATATAAAACACTTTACAAAATTTAAAATAATGTATAAATGAGTTTTATTATTGTAAAGATGTACTTTTTTAAAAGTATAGCTAAGTTGTCTTTAATTTTAATATTTTAATCACAATGAGTTCAGTTCATTGTAATATAATTATTATGTGTATGAATACGCACTATCATTATGTAGCTATTGGGAAGTCATCTTTGAGAATATGCACGATACAAGATCTCCCAAAAGTCTTAGTGCTGTTTTAAACTTTAATAGCTTTAAACTGCACTAAGACTTTTGGGACAGTCTGTATCTGGCAAGCTGTACTTGAAATATAAAACTTTATTTTACTCTGAACTATTCCAGTTGGTCCTTAGTCTCAAGATTTTTTTTCTTTTGTGCTTTAATGGCAATATATATCTTTTCTATATCTAAGAATACAAGTTTCCTTAATGAATAAGCACTTTTAAAGGTAAACTTCTAAAAGGTTTGCAAAGATTAATGTTGTAAAAATCCTGCTTTTCTGGGGAAACTTGATAAGATGTTGAGTGAGATGTATATCAAGCTGCTCTCCTGTTTATCACCTCAAAACCAAAAGAAATGTTCCACAAAATTTAAAAAAACAAAGGAAAAAGGAAAGAAAAAACTCATAATGAAAATCTCATGGAAAAAATCAATGGAGAGACTAAAGAAATGAGTAAATAAGAAAGACTTCTTAATGAAATGAAGATTGTGAGATAAAAGAATACAAGGCACAATATTCAGCAGAAAATGGAAATAACTATCATTACACATCCAGAAATGAAAATGAAACTACTGTACTGCAGGATTTGCTCAATAGCTTAATAATTAAAGGAACAGATACAGATTAAATCTAGAGGCATAAGAAAGAACTTGACAATAGAATTGATGGTTTACATATGGAAGAGTAAGGAATCAACAAACTTGGAGCAGCTACCAGATCATTCAAATTTGTTTCAACACTGATTTTTCCAAATTACTACCAGCAATTCTAGGATGATGAAATGTATTTTGTAATGCTCGTGAACTTTCTTTTTCAGTTTCTAGAAATAAGTCATACATACAAAGGATGAAAAGATTTGACACAACATTAGGAAAAGAATGAAAGAGAAATATACAGACACCCCGAAAAAAGTTAGAGAAGATCAAAAGACAGTAAAATTAGAAGACTATGTGAGGTTTTTACAAACCAAAGCAGCTGACTCTGACAAAAGAGTGCAGTGAAGCAATCTTAAGAGTCTTTGGCCTTCAGAAAAACACAGTGAAACAAAAAAAGACAAGTATATTTCAGTAAATAGCAAAAGGAAATTGGTCAGAAGAATTGAAACTAGGCAACAGAGTATGCAGTTCAGTAGACTCAGGCCACCCACAAAGAGGAACCCTAGCTTTAATTCATCCAGAATTCATCCAGATGCAAACCTCCAAAGTTTGGTGTTCAAAGAAAAAGTCTTTGAAGCAACAAGGTGTAGACAGCTCACTTACCAGAGGACATCAGTCTTAATCATACAAGAATCGCAGAAAATGAAAAATGAAAGATAATTCTGTAATAAACTCTCAATGGCTATTTAGTTTATACTGCTATAATCCTAGGAGGAAAATAAAAGCATATGGGGGAAAAGATGGATTTTTAATAGAATGACTTCTAGGCTTTCTAAGCAAAGCAAAGGTCAGTGGAATTTTGGAATACAAATTCAGTGGGCAAAAGGAACTTACAAAAGGTAAACAAGTCAAAATAGTTTGGAAGTTCTAGGAAATGAATCAGTACATGCTGTACGTGCTATGAGGAAAAATATAAGATCATTTTCCCTTGGTAGTCCCACCTTGCCTATTGATTATTGAAGCTAATAGAGAATAACACCTATAGCCTTGGGTGATCAGACAAAATAAGAGGAGAGAAGGGAAGATGGGAATAAAAAGTGACTTAATACTTCTTGAAATCAAAGCCCCACAGGTGGAGGTTATTCATAAAAAAGGGACTGGGTTAGGAAAGGGAATTCATTAGCTATGTGTTTATGTGGAATGAGAAAAGGAGGGTGGAGATTACTACATGGGTTGCTTTTAGTAAAGCTAGCCACAACAGCCTAGGGTTGTTTTTTTTTTTTAATGCAGTGATTTGACTCTGATCTAGGAAGAGAAGTAATGAGCCTTGGCTGAGGGAGAGAGATGAGACCATGTGTGGCTTATTTCAAGCAACATAAGCTGCAGGTAATGAGTGCAAATTTAAAAAAAAAAAATTAACATCACAGGATTTGGTGAAGGGAAAACAAACTTAGCTGTTTTAACCTTGAACAAGCAGAACTTAACCTAAAAAAAGGAAAGTTGCAAAATAAATTCAAAACTAAAATCCCAGATTTGTTTCATACAAGAAACTCATTTAAAACTTTTAAAATTCATATGAAGTTAAAATTAAGGGAGGGAAGAAAATTTATGCTTCCACTGAATAAAAACAAATAGGAGTGGTGATTATTTTGGATAAGACAGCAAGAAAAAGTAGTATTCTCTTTTTTTGTCTAGGCAATGGGGTTAAGTGACTTGCCCAGGGTCACACAGCTCGTAAGTGTTATGTGTCTGAGGCCTGATTTGAACTCAGGTCCTCCTGACTCCAGGGCCAGTGCTCTGTTCACTGCGCCACCTAGCTGCCCCAAAAGTATTATTCTTGAGAAACAAATGGGAAAAGTTATGTTTAAAGGTACCATAGATAATGAATCAATATCAACATTTAGTACACTTAGAGACAGACAGACAGACACACACACACACACACACACACATATGAAATGTTATATAGCATCTAAGTACTTATAGCTAACTGAATATCAGAAGAGACCTAGATGCTAAGACAGTAATTGTAAGTTGATGTCAGCGTGTCCTTCAGTCAAGTCCATTACAAATCTAAAGAAGCATCTTAGCAGAAGATGTGCTGGACCCTGGTAATTTTATTAATTTAATTTAACGGTTAGCCTTTTCTCTTGTTCTTCATAGTTCCTAGTTTGTTATTTGTTACAACTTAGAAATAAATTAGAATCTTAAGATATTCAAGATCCTTAGGGTCATCTAGAGTTAGAAGGAACATTAGAGTCCAACCTCCCCGATGCTTCTGTTTTACAGTTGAGAAAGTGAAGTCCAAAGAGGCAGATAGATTACTTGCCCAAGATCACACAAGTAAGGTAATAAGCAACAGAGGTAGGATTTGGACTGAGGTCCTCTATTTCAGTCATTGCTTATCACTTCTGTCACATTTATCCTACTTTTCTTCAGCCTTTCATAGAACCTTTTTTTTTAATCGTATTGGCCTAAGATAAGTCATAAAGAACCCATAGAAAAATGGAAAAAAGTAAAAACCTTGCCTCCTTTGGGCCAAACCATCTTCCTTTTTGGTCATAGATTTTTTGTGTGTGTGTTTGGTCTTTTCTCTTGTTTTTCATAGTTCCTGGTTTGTTCACCACTTATACACCAGGGTGAAGCAAAGATGCCATCATCTCACTCTTATTTGATATAATTCTACGAATACTAGCTGCAATAGTAAGATAACAAAACAAATTAAAAAGAGGCACTTTCAGATGACAAAATGATTTACTTCAAGAATTGTGGCAAACCAAAAAATAATTGAGGTGACATTAGAGTGAAGTAGTAGTATGTAATATAAATCCACAAAAAACTAAAAGTTGGTTAGTAACAAAATGTAGGAGAACTATATGAAAAGAGAAACTTTATTTAAATTAATAAAATATATTACGTATTTTAGAGTCAACCTCTTAAGGCACATACATAATGTATAAATTCCACAATAAAAATAGTAAAAGAATAGGAACAATTAGATTTCAAGAGAAATGTAAACTATCCACTACCATCTAAAAAAAATTCAAAATCACACTGTTAAATATATTTTCTTAGCTGACTTGGGGAATTAAACTTTTTGCAGCATATAGGTTTGGGCAAGTGTCTGTTATATCCAAAGAAAGTATATCAATTCAAACTTTAATCAGCCAAAATGTTTATAGTAGCACATTTTGTGATGGCAGAGAATTAGATACCTATCAACTGGGGAATGGCTAAACAAATTGTAGCATATGAATGTAATGACATATTAATTTGTTGTAAGAAATTGTGCGTATGATGAATATAAAAGAAGCATGGAAAGATCTATATGAAGCCATTTAGAATGAAGAGCAAAGAAACATTATACATAATAACTGCAACAATGTACATGGAATGAACTACACACCAAAAAATCAAAGGTGAATGTAACAAATTATAAACAAAATTATATATAAACATAAAAAATCATAAATAAAAAATTTGTGTTCAAACAGAACACAAATGAAGAGATATGAGAAGATTCCCCAAACCTACTCCTTTATGAAGGTGGTAGGTTCACAGATATTGCACATTACAGCCTTGTTCAGTGTATCAGTCAGTTTTTTTCATAAGAAAATACTATTTGTCATAGGGGATAGTTCTCTGAGAGAGGGAGGGGGAGGGATACTTGAGATAACTATGAAGATGTGAAAAACAGAAGACATTAACTAAAACTTATTTTTTAAAATTTGAAGAAACAAAAAACCCCCAAAATTAAATAATATCATGGAACCCTAAGAGTAATGAGACATTTTTAAAAATAGCAGTACATAAGGATCAAATATGCAAAATTCTAATCAGTAAAAATGCAATTAAATAGTGAAACATAGAGAAGAAAGCACACGGAGAATACATGTTTCCCATGCAACCTTTAAAAATGTTTTAAATTAAATCCTAGGCTTCATAAGGAGGTGTGGTTTTTTTTTAACTTTTCATCATGCATGCTTTTAAAAGTGCTTCTTTATTACTTCTGTGCATATCTAAGAGATGCATCATCAGAAATGAAAGTAGACCAGTCAGGTAGTAAAAGTGAACCGTGGGTACTGCACAGGAACCCCCTTAATACTAAAAGACCTTGAGGAAGACCTCCAGCATGTCTCTGAGTATGTCTCCAGTAGGTCTCTGAGAGCCCATGAATAAGAGCCACACAGGGGGAAAAGCCACGGATGGGTTGTTGTTGGAGGGAGTATCCACATCAAGATCACGGATCTACTGAAGCACTAAAATACAATGCCTGTACTACCTATCCCCAAGGGCAACTATTTGTGAAGAAAATTATTTGTAAACTTTAAAGCACCATAAGACTCTGAGATACTATAATTCTGATTTTCACAAACAAAATTAACTTACCTGTAGGAATCAAATAAATTTGTGAAAGTTTAGTCTGCATAAAGTAACTCAGGAAAAAGATTAATAAGATATTATCTATAGTAAAAATTGTCTTTTTTTTTTCCTTTTTAAAGCAGGAAAACCACATAAGTAAATAAAGTCTTATTATTTAGTTACAAAGCAAAGTGCCATAGATATCCAGAACTGTTGGAAATAAAGTCTTCCACATTTATGGGTACAAATACCATGTGTGGGAAAGATACAAATATTATATGGATAGCATTTCTTCCCCACCCTCAAACCTCCCCCCGCCAATTTCCTAAAGCAGTAAGTGTTCCAGCATCTAGTTCATTTTCAATTTTCAGTAAATTAATAGCCACCCTTCAGAAAACCCTGCTATGTTTTAAGGAAATGTACATTTTCAGTACTTTGAATGCAGGCTCTTCCACCTAGCTTTTTACAGCACATGTGGCCTCTAGAAATTTGATTAATTATCTGTTATCCATCTGCATGATAACTTCCTCCAAGGAGTTCCACAGGTAGATACTCTATGGCTTGGCCATAGCCCTGGCTCAGACTCTGGATTTTCTTGGGCAAAACTGCTGGGAGCTTCAGGCGTGAGGAGAAGGTAGTATCTTGGACCAAGAGAGAAGAAGCAGAAGAGAGGAGGTGGAAGCTTCAGTGATTTTTTTGGGCCTTGGCTATCAGAAACAGAGTAGCCTGAGTGTGGAGGTGGGGAGTCCTAGCAGTCCCAAATAACTATTTCTTAAAAGCTGTAGTTTAAAGTATACAGTCAAGGTTGGCATTTTGCTAGTTAGGAGGTAGCCCTAGGTACATGAAATCTAAGTGTTAAGTACTTAAGTATAACTTATTTTTTTCTGATGTTTTAGATGTCATACAAGATATCACAGGGAGACAAGATACAGACAAATTTCATAGATATTAATTTTCAAAAAAGGCAATTAGAAGGACACCAATAGATACCAACTCACATGCTTACTTTTTTCATCTTTATGAGAATGGTTTATATACAGATCAAAAGGGTATCCTTAATGAAAATGTGAAAGAAATGGGTGAGCTTTTACAAATTTCCTGCTTTCAGATCACATCTAAACAATATCACAAAGTTGACTGAAAGGTACAGAGAATACAAAGTTCTACTGTGTTTTTGTTTCTCTCAAAATAGCATTTGAGTCAGCAGAATAAAATGGAACTTTAAAAGGTGCCCTTCAACAATGGGTCTCATACATGTATTAAAATATTATAAGATTCCTTGTTGACACAGCCATATAGATTAAGCAACGTATCAGTGTCAAGTGAGGCATAGAACAGGGAACTAAATGTTTGTCCAAAGTTTTGATCATAGGAGGTATCTTGCATCAAGGTCAAGATGGAAGAGGAATTCCATTTAGATGTTGAGGTACTCCAGATGCTCCTGTTTGCAACCAATACTGTGCTAATTGCATCAAGTACCGAAACGTTGTTTTGCCTCCTCAGTGACATTCATCGTTATTCCAAAGAAGTTTTATGACAGTCTCCGTAGAGCAAAGTAAATTAATGAAGAGTTCTTAAAACCAGTACTGTGGCATTTGCTAGAGTGGTTAGTCCTTTGAGTTATAAAATTACTCTGTTTATCCCTGCAGAGAAATGTTGACCTGGACATGGAACTGAATAGGAATTCTTATTTGTTTCTGTTTTTTATTATTACTGTCCAGTACCTATCAACAACTCATTAGTAACTTAAAATCTTAGAGACTTGCTTAGAGCACTTAGAAGTCGAGTGATTTTACTGTAGTTAAATAAGTAATGTGTGTTGGAGGCAGGACTTAAACCTAGTTCTTTGTGACTCCAAAGCATGTCTCTTTCCATTCTATCACGTTGTCTCTTTGAATGCCTTGAACATAGTAGGCACATAAATTTTAATTAAATTTTATTCAATTACTTACTTCCTTGTAAGAAGTGAAATAATAATCATTATCAACAAAATGTATGAGCAGAAAATGAGGTAGATTGGTTCTGTAGTGAAAGTGAGAGATACGGGTAACATTTGTCTCTCTTCCCCCTTCTACCCCCCCAAAAAAAATTCTGTACTGGTACCTATAAAGTATAAAAGACCCAAAGGAAACCTTTCTAAACATTGGGTTAGAGAAAAATTTGTGAGAGGTCATGGGCAAGAATCACACCAGATGAGAAAGCATGGTTGGTTAGCAGTCTGTACTAGTGGAGAGACACTGATGGGATCAATGATACATTGACATATTGTCATAGATGTAGAGCTAGATCCCTTCTAGTCCTATCTTTTCATTTTATCACTAAGGAAACAGACCTGGAGAAGTTAGAAACTTGGTCAAAGACACACATGGAAGCAGAGCCAGAATTCACACCTAATCTAGGTTTCTTTCTACTGTTCTATCACTGCATTTACTTTAAGATGTCATACTTAGTGTATAGATAAAACAGGCATATAATTTTGTTTTGACCCAAATTTGCACTTTATCACAATTGTGGGTTGGGGAGTTTTTGTTTCAAATCTGTGAATTTTTCTGTGTAGGCAACTCAGTAGTTAGGAAGTTCCCTCTGCCAGTGCATCTTGGCAACTGCTTTGCAGCCTTATAGGCAGTCACATAACCAGTGTATGTCAAAGTAGACTTTGAACCCAGGTCTTGAGTAGAGGCTAGTTCTTTATGCACTATTCTTTGCTGCCACAAGTTATGTTAATAGATTAATTTTCATTCTGCTTTGTGCCTTTGCTCTGGGCGCTAGGATCTTATTGAGTTTTTATTGTATTGTCTGTTATAGTGGAGCAGCCATTTCTGTTTCTTCTAAGAAGCTTGTCTACTTAAAGCCTTAAGAAAAAAAAAAACAGATACACTGGAATTATCCACAAGCCATGCGGTTCAGCAAGCATTTGTCATATTTGTATTATGTTTGAAGAATTGTGCCAGGGGATAACAATAAAAAAACAAAACAGTCCCTACACTCGAGGACTTTACATTCTATTTAAAGGGAAGAGTGCTGTAGTTGTCACCTGTCAACCAACAATATTCACTTGATTGTGATTGAATAGTTGGAGAACCTTGTAGTAGAGTTATCAGATGATTTAAGTGTGTAAAAAATGTTTTCAATTATGTAGATTACTATAGGTATATAGTGTATTACTCAATTATAATTAATATTGTAATTAATTATTTTCATACTACAGGATTGACCCCATTAAAGTTATATTTTTTTAATCTACTAAGATTTTTATAACATTTAGCCCATGAATGACAGAGTTGCCACCAAATTTATATTCTAACTCCTTAGTCCTCAGTGAACTCCATGGAGAAATAAAATTACACTTTGAAAAAAAACACCCAAAGATGAGAGTAGCAGCTAGACTTTGCCAAATATGTATACATAGAGGAAATGTTTGCTGGAAGCAACAAAAATTTAAGGCATGCAGTAATGGAGTCTTAAGATACTGAATATTTGGAAAAATCATGGACTTAATTATTTTCCAGAAAGACAACTAAGATAACCATGCCTATATATACTTTCCCATTTCTGCCAAGTCTTTGAGAATAATCCATAACAAACAGCAGGCATGTTTGATAATTGTGTTGTTTAAAAACAAGTGGTAATATTTTTACAAATGATATTCTGCTGTAGACAAGTGGTGTCAAATTCAAGTAGGAATGGGGGCCACTAAACCACACATAAGAATCCTTGTAGGCTGTATATTGACTTAGTTTTAAAATGTAATATTATCTATGCTTTATTGAATTTTTATTTAGTTAGTTAAATATTTCCCAGTTACATTTTAATGTAATTTGGACTGTACTCAGGAGTGTTGTGGGCCATTTTTGACACCTTTGCTGTAGACTATATCTTTACAGTCACATAATTGACCAAAAGATACATGAATATACTGTATTTTTTGTTTACTATAATGTGATTTTTTTAGAACAAATTCTACTTCAAATAGGTTCCTTAAGAGACTATTGCAGTAGTCCAACTGAAAAATGATAAAGGCCGAGGCAGAGCCAAAATAGCAGAGTGGAAGGAACTATTTACAAGAAGCTCTCCTCCATAAAACTCCTTCCAACAGACTTAGGAAAATATACTAGACCAAATGCTGATGGAGAAATCAGAAAAAGCCACATTGACATATGGAGACAGAGAAGTCTGAAGACATTAGAGACATGGTCAGTCCAGGAATATGACACACAAGGAACGCTGCAGTACCCAGGGAGAGGCTGAGTACCAGGGCAAGAGGAGGTACCAGACCCATACTAGGATACTCTTGGACCCGTGCAGGGAGGGACAGGTGCCAACTAGCAGCTTTGTCACTCACTACCAAGTTCTAGGTCACAGATCCAGAATAAACTGAGAAGGGGACCTGCACAGAAAGAAGGTGTTTCTAGGGAAGGAGGTCCTGGGCAGTATACTAAGAAAGGAAGTTCAGAAGCCAGAAGCAGCAATGTGGCTTATTTTCCCAGATCCTAGGCACAGAGTGAGGTCTCATTTCTAGCATTCAACCCAGCCTACAAAAGAATAATTAGAACTGGAATGCCAGACCAAAGGGGCACCCTTCAATTCCGCTGCTTTTTTTTGGGGGGGGGTGAGGCAATCAGGGTTAAGTGACTTACCCAAGGTCACACAGCTAGTAAGTGTCAAGTGTCTGAGGCCAGATTTGAAGTTAGGTCCTCTTGACTCCACGGCTGGAGCTCTATCTACTGTGCCACCTAGCTGTCCCTAGTTCTGCCACTTTGAACTCACAGAGTTGGTAGGGAGTTAGTCTAGCAGCAGTATACTCTTAACTCAGATACAATTTGGGTCACGAACTTTCAGAACTCAGACTGGGGTTGGGAATGAGAAGTGAGGAATCAGACTTTTCCCTGGATGTGACATTTGGGGAGCATTGTATGCTTGAAGTTTCCTTACCTATCCCCTCATATCCTGAATTAACAAGAAGAGGACCAGCTCAGACCTTCCCTCCAGAAATAGGGCAGAGCCCATCTCTAGCATCAAGTCTGAAGTTAGGAAGTAGGCTAGAAGAATGAGCAAACAGAAAAAGAATCCCTCTGTAAAGAGCTATTATAGTGGCAGGAAAGCCCAAGCCACTAACCTAGAAGAGAATGACTTCAAAACATCTGCAAGCAAAGCATTGAAGAAAAATGCAGCTTCAACAAAAATTCACCTAGCATTCGTGGAGGAAATGGTGTGTGTGTGTGTGTGTGTATGTGTGTGTATGTGTAAAGAGTTCTAAAATGTTTTTAATGAATACAATGAGAGTGCTAAAGGGAGAAATTGGAAAAGAAATGAGAATTCTAGAAGGAAGAATTGGACAGGGAATTTACAACCTGGAATAAAATTTTGCCCAAACAACAAACTCCCTGAAAATTAGAATGGACCAAATAGAAGCCAGTTATTCCATGAGGCAACAAGAAATATTAAAATGAAGTCAAAGGGCTAAAAAACCCAAAAAATCCGATATTTCATAGTAAAAACAACTGACCTGGGGGAAAAAAAAAGATAAAGGAGAAAAAAAAATAATCCTTGAACTACCTGAACGTTATGGCCAAAAAAAGAACCTAAAAATCCTCTTTCATGAAGTCTTCTCTTTCTTTTTTTTCTTTTTCTCTTTTTTGGCTGGGCAATGGAGTTAAATGACTTGCCCAGGGTCACACAGCTAGTAAGTATTATGTGTCTGAGGCCGGACTCAGGAGCTCCTGACTCCAGGGCTTATGCTGTATCTACTGTACCACCTACCTCCCCCAAGAAATCTTAAAACTACCCAGATCTCTTCAAATCAGAGGGCAAAATAGAAATAGAAAGAATCCAGCAATCACCTCTTGAAAGAAACTCTCCCCTAACACTCTCAAGAACATGATAATCAAAACCCAGAGTTTCCAGGTCAAAGAAAAAATACTACAAGCAGCTAAAAAGAATTCTTCAAGTACTGAGGAACCACAGTCAAGATCACACATGCTTCAGCAATCACTGCTATAAAGGAACTGAGATAGCAGCTTACAACCAAGAATTACCTGGAAAAACTGAGTATGATGTTATAGGGGAGGAAATGGACCTTTAACGAAATCAAAGACTTCCAAGTATCCATTATAAAAAGACCAGAGCCATATAAAAACCTTGAAGTTGAAATACAGGAATAAGAAACATAACAAGATAAACATGAATGAACAATGATAAAAGGACTAAATAAAGAGAAACTTGTGTACATTCAGTTTTGGGGAGATGATACATGTGTCTCCTCCTGAGCTCTTTCATCATCATAGGTCATTGATTGAGTCCAAGTAGACAACACCTGGGAGTGGTTCTGTCTTGATGATCTTTTTTTTTTTTTGAGGCAGTTGGGGTTAAGTGACTTGCCCCAAGTCACATAGCTAGTGAGTGTTATATGTCTAAGGCTGGATTTGAACACTGACTCCAGGGCCGGTACTCTATACACTGCACCACCTAGCTGCCCCTGTCTTGATGATCTTAAAAGAATAGAAAGAGAAGAGGAATACACTAGGTTGGAGGAGAGGGAGGCAAAGGAAAATTAGGGAAAATTATCTCATAATCAGAGTGCCCAAGTAGACATTTTTATAAATAGGGAGGGGAGAAAGAGGAGCAGCTGACCCTTAAACCTCACTCATCTGAACTGATCAGAAGAATGAAGAATATACAGTTATGTACAGAAATATGTTTCACCCAGTAGGTAATTAGAAGCAAAGCAGATTAATACTAAGCAAAACAAATCGAAAGATATACAAAATATTTCTAGCTCTTTTTGAGGTAGCAAAGAATGGGAATTTGAAGAGAATGCCCATAAATTGGGGAATAGAAGAACAAGTTATAGTATATAAATAAGATGGAATGCTGTTGTGCTGAACTCTTAGCATAATAACCAACCTCAATTCCAGACGACTAATGATTAAACATACTTCCTATCTCTTGAGGGAGGTGAAGGACTCAGAATGCAAAATGTAACCTTTTTTTTTATTTGACCAATGTAGAAATTTGTTTAACTATAATGTTTTGTTTTTCTTATATTCTTAGTTGGGAGAGGGGAAGTTTTGGTGTGGGGATATGTGAGAAGGTGGATTTTGGCTAGTTAAATACAAAATTTTAAAAAGCTTTTTAAAAGTTATGAAGGCTTCAATTAAAATAGTGGCTTTATGGATAGAGAAAAGCGGATGGATTCAAGAGTTGGTATGGAGGTGAGAAACCATAAGATTTGGTAACTGCATTTTGGGTTGGATGAAAATGAGGCATCCAGTATAACCCAGAGTTAGTTTCTTAAACTGGGGGACTGAAAGAACGGTGGTGCCTTAATAACAAAGTAGGTCAGAAGAAGGATGGATTGGGGAAGGGATGGGAAATGATGAGTACTATTTAGGAAACATTATGTATGAGATTCCTATAGTTCCAGATTTTCAGTAGAAAGTTGATGAGGCTGAATTGGAGCTCAGAAGAGAAACTAAGTCTTCATAGAGGCAATAAGAAAAGCAAAGTTTGAATTAGACTAAATACTGACCCAAAAAAAATCTAATGAGAAACTACGGTGATCTTTTTCTCACTCAGAACTTCACAGAAAGTCAGCCCATTGGTGATAAAAAAGGGAGTCAAACAAAACCAGTCTCAGCATGATCAGAGATGACCATACATGTGTGACCTGAAAGGTTCTATGTCCAGAGGTAGCAAGAGCAGAGAACTCTCCTGAGGAAGGAAGCCCTGTATCAGACAGCAACAGCCACCATCACAGCACTCAGACCGGCAAAGCAGTCTAAGTCTAAGGGCCTGTGAAGTGCCTCTTACTTTGCCCTGAACTGCCAGAGAGGGTCCTACGTGGATGGTAACAGGCCTCAGATGAATCTCATTTTCTTCTGAAACAAAGGAAGATTAAACACACAGAGCAACAAGTGAGGATGTTAGGGTGAGGGGTGTGAATAGTCACAAGCGAATCAGGCATACAGGATTCTGACCCACCTCCTGTTAATGTTGGGGGGCAGTTAATAGGACGAGTGAGTTAAACAAAAGTATTGTTCCCCCAAAAAAATAAAGGCTACTGAAACTTTTTAAAATGTGCATAAGAGAACAGAAGTAGTTCAGAACATGTAGAGGATTGTGGCCTTATCAGGGTATTTTATTTTGAATTATGTATTTGAATAGAAGTCAATGTATATGCTTCTATATTTTTGTGCCATTCTTAAAATATTTTTAAGGTGTGAAGGATAAAAAACATGAATGGATTTTTAATCTTGTACTCAATGGTATTATTAATTACTTATATAAAATACATAATAAAATAAACCTATTTTCCAGTACAGCATTTCTTTTTTTAGAATTGGTATTCTTTTGCTACATTTCTGAAGCTGCCTCTTAGCCAGCATATTACTGAAGCCATTTCTATAAGATCTGTGTGGCTCTTAAGGTTTATACTGTGTACTGCTGATTTTCCATGACCATCACTCTGTTAAGTCTTCTTTTTAATTCTATCAAATGACCAGTCAGAGCTGCTTACAGAGCATTAGAGTGGCATAATAAGCTACTGCAAACTACTCAGGTCACAGAAATTCACGAAACTTGACAGGCTGTCTAGTCCAAACCATACCTCTATACTTACTCAACATAAAGTCATCTGACTTCTGCTTGAAGAATTCCAGTGAGAGGAAAACTGTAGTCTACTGAAGCGATCCCATTTTACTGTTCTAATTATGAAGTTTAATATTAGGTCAAGCCTAGACCTGCCCTGTGCAGGTTTCACTTATTGTTGCTAGTGCTTCCCTCTGGGGCAAGCAGAATAAATGTAAATCATCCATATTGACAGCCCTTCATATCCTTAGACAGCTGTGGTATTGAGTCTTCTCCAGGGTAAACATTCTCATTTCCCTCAACCAGTGCTCTAATGGCATGAACTCAAGTCCCTTCACTATTTTGCCTGCTCTCTTCTGAACATTCTTCAACTTATCAGTTGTCCTTCTTAAAATGAGGTTGTGGCATTCCTGATGAGGTCTAGTCAAGATAACATATAGCAGGGTTATGATGTACTTATTCTTGGAAGCTGTCTTATTAAGTACTTGCTAAGGTCATATTAGCTTTTTTGTTTACCATATCAGCTTCCACCAAACCCCCAAGATCTTTTTCAGATCAATTGATGAAGCCATGTTTCTCCCATCTTGTACTTGTGAAATTATTGTTGGTTTTGCACCAAAGCATACATTTATTCCTGTTAAATTTCATCTTACTTGATTCAACCCAGTGTTCTAGCCTGTCTAGATCTTTTTGGAACCTGACTGTCAATACAGTATGTTTGGATCCTGGCTGTCAGCGTAGTAACTGTTCTCAGCTTTGTGCTATTTGGAGATTTATAAGTATAACATCTGTGACTTTATATGCTTGATTTTTAAAACTTTTAAAAAAAAAAGCATAGATCCTTGAGGCACTCCACTGCAGACATCTTTCCAAGTCATGTTTAAATCATTTGTGACTATGTCTGTTCTGAGTCTGATTATGATATTATTTAGCTCATGTTTTCATATTTACCACACAAATAACAAGAGATTTTTGCCAAATAGTTTACTAAAAACCTAGAAGACTATAGCTACAATACTTTGTGATCTAACATGCTAGTATCATTGCCAAAAAATGAAATGAGTATAGTATGGAAGGACCATCTGTACTTGCTGAAGTTCTCATGGTAAGCTCTAGAATTTTGCTAGGACTCAGTCAAACTTATTAGATGGCGTATATCTTAAAGATTCTATTTTCTTTTTTTTTTTTCAGTCAGGACAATATTTGACCTCCAATTCTACAATACGTCTCCATTCTACATTGTTTTTCAAAGAACACTCCAGATTCACATGTACCATTTCTTTTAATACTTTATGGTTCATCTGGGTGTTCTTTTTCTATATCCTTATTTATCTTGGTTGTCAATTCCCTATTAGTATTTTTTTCCTGTCATTTCCGGAACGTATATCAGTCTCCTTTGCAGAAAAAAGGAGAAATAAATTAAGAGTTGAGCAGCTCTTCCTTTATTCATCAGTTATTCTGTTCAATTTGACAAATATTTATTAAGCACCTTCCATGCACCAGTCACGGTGATAAGCACACTTCATGTTTTTTAAAATCTTCATTTAATATTATGTCATAATGATTATTATATTCTTGGCTGAAGTGGTTGTAATAGCTTAAAAAAACATAAGTACAAATGGAAGAAATATACCTTTGGCTGCACTTAAAGGTCATGACACTCATTTCTTAATCCAATCCATAAATTCAACAAAGGTTTTATTGAAATTTGGCTAGTAAATTTTTATCTTCCCTAATGTCATTGTTAATCCTGTGCAGTAATCAGAAAGTGTTGCATGTTTTTCATATTTGTATTAAATTAGTTTAAATGTATTAAAACTCTTCATTTTGAAGATCACTTAAACCTCACAAGGTATCTTAGGGGCTGGATTTTTTTTTTCTCTTCCTTATTTATTTTATCTTTTTTTTCCCAAAAAAAACTAGGACAGTTAACTCTTTTGTCCCATGTAGTTTCATTTATGATTTCTTGAAATAGAGCTCTGGAAAACCAAGCTTTGATAAAGCCTGTTGGGATTCAAAGGGAGCTACTTGACTATGCCTTAAACCCAAATTACTCTGGCTTTCACTGATTGGTCAAGAATAGGTGTCAGCCCATATCTTACTTGGCCATTGTTTGGGTTTTGATGGCTCAGAGTGAGTGTAAATAGCAATTGTTTCTGTTCTGGGCAGAAACCATGAGGGTCTTCCTTTCCCAGATTGATTTTTTTTTTAAGTAGGCAAACTAAGCCATCTTTTCCTCATTTCTTACCTAGCCCTAAGTCATTGAATCACTGAATGGGTGTTGCCTCAGACAAACTGAGACCTGGGAAAGACCTTAGCTTAAAAAGGCCAAGGTCTTCCACTGCATCTGGGGCCATCTCTAGTCATCCTGACCTATGTCTTGTCACTGGACTCAGGTGACTCTGGAGGAGAGAGTGAGGCCCTGCCTTGCTTAAATCCAGTTCACTTGCAAGTCAAGACGTCATCCTCCTGATGTCATTGGTCCAGATGAACAACAAATAAGTTAAAAAATATTTTCATATTTAATTCTCCAGATGAGTTTTGATTGATAGCATTTTTTTTCAGCAACTCCTAGAGGAGAGAGTCAATATCCAAGAGAAGAGGGTAGCCAACAGTGTCAAATGCTACAAGATGGTCAAGAAGGATGAGGGATACAGCTATAGGATTTGGTCATTAAGAAGTTAAGAAGTCATTGTTAACTTTGAAGAGAATACTTTGAGATGATTGAGAAGTCAAAGGTGATGAAGAGGTTGAGGACTTAGGAGACTGGAAGGAGAGTGATATCGTGTGAAAAATAGTGAGGGAGAGATAATGTAATGAGATCTGCAGGATTGATCACAGCCCATCTATATCCAGTCATCTTCTGGTTCTTACTAGTCACTGCTCCAGCGCACTAAGGCCATCCTTCCTGGTACCTATAGTAACAGTGTTATCTGGGGTGAGAGAGGTGGAGTGGAGTATCATAGTCTAGGTACACTGCATGGTGGTTTGGTGCAGGAGTGGAGTAGAGAGAGTTGGTTTTACCAATGTATATTATCTTTTCTCACCTGGCTGTTCTCCTGGACTTCATCATCCTCTCCAGAAATTCATCTTTCTACGAGATCACCTCAGCTCTGAAATTCATAACTCCTCCCTGCCCCTGGGTCCCCTCTCATTAATGTGGAGAGGGTAGGGAATGGTCATCTGGAGATCCCCTCCCAGATCTTCCATTTAAGGAAGGGATGGGGGCCCAAGTGCCCTTCCTCCTACTTTCCCTTCCCCTGTCCCTCTTTTCAGCTTCTTTTTATGCATTGTCTTCCCTGTTAGATTGTGAGCTCCTTGAGGGCAGAAACTGTCTTTTTCCTTTGTATCCCCAGACAGTGTTTGGCACATGTTTATTGACTATTAACTAGATATTGGAGTGGGTTTCTGGTCGTGGTTATGATGTCCCTGAGGTTTACGATTTAAAAGCCTACTGATACTCAGTAATCATAAGAACCAGACTTGTAAATAACCTTTATAGTTATGACAAAACAAATTTATGATATTTTCCAAATATTTCCCCCCATTTTAACTTTGTACATAGAACAAACAGCATTGTTCAGCCCACCCTAATATTACTTGTGTTTTCTCTAACATGTTTTTTAAACTTTCTTAACAACAACTCGGATTATCAGAGTATAAGTAGCTCTGTATATATATATATATATATATATATATAGTTCAGTTTAGTCTGCTATGACAGATTGTTTCCACATGTTAATAAATTCATAGAATCACAGAAGTGAAACTAAAAGGAACCTCAGAGGCCATGTAACCCAGCCCCTCATTTTACAGATGAGGAAATTGGCCCTTGGAGGTTAAATGAATTACTTGAATTGATATGGACAGGAGCATAAAAGGTGAAATTTTAGCCTAGGCTTCATGACTGCATGGTCAGTGATCTTTCTACTGTACCTCACTCTTAGATGTTATATGTTTTACTCTGGAATTTTATTATACTTTGCAGAAAATCTGCTATGTATGTAGCATGGACCTCGGGGGAGAATAAAAAATTAGAAAATAGGCAATTATTCAAAAGCATATTTAAATCTTAGTTGTCATCCATCAGTGTTACAGTAGTATTAAAAGTGGTTTGAATTTCTAAGAAATTCAGTAAGAAAATTTATACTTTAAGTTGAATTTAAGAAGCCTTGAAGTTTTAAAAATTTTAATCATTCTAGACTCAGATGAATCTCAGATTACTTATGATAACAGATCTGATAACTAGCATATATTGAGGAAATATTGCCACAGAGAGTCCTCACAAGCCTACTTCTGTACATGGGTAAAGCTGATTTGTATTCAGAAGATTACTGGCAAGGGAAAGGAGGAAATTCCAAATTCTTGAAAATTCCAAATTTTAAATTATTTGCTTTATTATTCTATGTAGGTAAAATTATGTATATAGGTTTTTCCTTGAAGTATATAAATAGAATTTTAAACCTAATTACTAAAAAAGTATTGCCAACTAGAGGTTCCAGTAGACCTATTTTAGCACAAAGGTAAAACTCATTTATATTTGGTGGATTAATTATTCTTCTGTAAATAAATGCTGTGAAAGTTCTTTAAAACTTCGTTTAAGTAGATTAAATATTCCCTAATGCAGTCTTGTACACATTATTTATGCAAATAAACCTTTCATGCGAAAACTTTATGCACAAATATGATAAAAGTAAATGTCAGCTGAACCCTCATGGACAGAGTGTGACAAGTTCTGAATTAGTGGACACTGATGTGCTGATGTTTTACTATATTTTCAGAATTGTTGTTAACACATGTAGTTTGTTTTATCTTGTGTGGTTGGATTTGTTTCTTTCTGCAAAGGGAAAGAACATGGAATAGCATATGAAATAAAAAAAAAATTCTTGAGTAGACTCCATAGCTTGTTACATACAGAAAGGACCTTATCAGGGGTGAGGAACTTGTGGCCTTGAGGCCTCGTGTGGCCCTCTAGGTCCTCAAGTGTGGCCCTTTGACTGAATCCAAAGTATTTGTTCTGTGAAGTTTGAATTCAGCCAAAGGGCCACATTTGACGATCTAGAGGGCCACACCCCGTGGCCTCGAGGCCACAGGTTCCCCACCCCTGATTCTAGTCCAATTTCGTTTTGTAGAAAAGTAAACTGAATTCCAAATAGTTATATGACTTCCCTAAAATCACATAGCTATCACAGTGAAATCTAGAGTCTAGGTGTCTTAAACCCCAGTCCCATTATACTTCCACTATATCATCACAGTTATTTATAGTTGTTTGTATGTAGTCAAGAAAATAAATCTTGTTGTAAAAGATTTTGTAGTGCTGATGCAGGTAATAATAAAATATGAAAAGCACTAGTTCATTTTAAAACTTAAAATCCATTTGTAGACAGAATTTTAATAGAATCATTTTTATAATAAGTTTGTAAATTATATCCTTTTTCCCCCACAAAAAAAAATGTAAAAGGGACCAGACTTCCTTGGAAGAGGGAGAAATTCCTTGGTTGCAATACCATGAAGAAATTGAAAGTAGTAGTGATGAGGAAAATGACCCTGTCAGCCATTTTGTACACCCAGGATTTTTCATGCTGGATGGGAACAATAACCTGGAGGATGACTCCAGTATGAGCGAAGACTTAGATGTGGAATGGAGGTATGTATTACAGTATTATGTGGTATAATATGGTTGATTATTCATTGGGTAGGAGGTGTTAATAATATTAAATTATCAAGGTTAACTTTTGAGAGCTAGTTGTGTTTTCTAGCTTATGACCTATTCAGAAGTGTTTTAGAACCTGTGATTGATAGACAGTCTGAGTTGCTGCCTTGTTGTCCTGAAGATATTTTTAAAGGGGACAGGAGCATTTCAAACTTGTTGGGTAGGTCAACTCTGCATGAATATCAATACCAGTGAGGGCACAGACTCATCTGAATCAGGCCTGTATAACTTGTGGCCTGCGGGCTGCTTGTGACACGCCAAAGGATTTTGGGCAGCCCACAAAAAAAATTAAAAGAAAATATCCTCTACATTTTTCACAGGCCATCCAAATCCTTTGGCGTGCCCATGGGCCACAGGTTGTGCAGGCCTGATCTAAATGCTTGTAATATTGACACAATTAGAGACAGTGATCAGAATATTTAATAGGTTGTCCTTTCTACTAACATTCACTGGCCACAAGTAAACCATTGATTCCTTCTTCTTCAAGTAAAAAACAAGGACAATGCTACTTTCTCTGGTGTTTTTTTAAAAAAATTCTATGCATTTATAAATCATAATATATTTCAGAACAATAGAAATATATAAATTATTATTATTCATTTAGCTATAATTACTAAGCAAATGTAACATCTTTTGCATGTAAAATTAGGGTTTGTTATTTCTTTGTAAAAATGCGATTTATTCCTCATTTCCATTAAAAGAATTTTTCTGCCTGAAAAAATGAGCTTCTTATTGCCCTCTTCCAGCTGAAGAAATGAAGTATTTGAAGGGAGGATAAAGGTTTATATTTTCATATGATTTTAACTTTGAAGATTTCTAACTTTTTACTTTGTTCTAATTCATTCTTTCCCTGGGGAATGGATGCTGATTTAACTAGTATTTATTGGCTTTTCACTTAGTGTCTTCACAACTCCTAAACCCCAAATAATAACATAAACACCCTCCATATAATTTTCTAAAATGGAATAATAGTTTCTTGACAAGGCATTAGGTTTTCTGATTCACTGTTTCAGACCAAGTTTCCTGTGAGGATTTCAGTTAGGAATCTTACCAGTAAATCAAGCAACAGCTTGAGTATTATACATTGTTTACTTGGCACCTGTTGACTTGGATTTGGTGAATGATGTTAAGTTCTTGCTATACCTGCATTGTAAGTTTTTAAGATCTTGTCAAAGGAAAGGATATGTTGTTGCAAATGTTCTCTAAGCAAAATGTCCTACCTTTAATTATTGTGTAAAAAAAAGAAGAAATGTTAGCATATTTGTCATCATTGTCAGAGAAGGCTGCCTTACTCAGAGATTCCTCCTCTTCTCTTTTCTTTTCTTGGATGCAACAAAAACTTACTTAAGCATTGAAAGAGAGCATCATCACATAGATAAAATGTAATTTAGATTTTCTTTCAAGTTTTCTTTTTTTCTTTAATTCATACTATGCTTCTTAGCTAAAAATGGCAATTTCTCTCTCTTAGAAAGGATTGAATTCATTTGAAACTGACTACTTTTTAAAATAAGTGAGCTTCATTTTAATGTTTTAGAAATATTTCTGAAATTTATTTTTGTTATTTTGAACTTAAACACCCACAAACATTAACACTTTCATATATAAAGAACAGAATAATAAGATCATATATGAAATCATGGATGTCCATTATATACAGATTGGTTGGGGTGGGGGGAGTGGTGTTGGGAAGCATATAATTAGCACTAGAAGGCAGAGAGACTATAAGTGACTTACTCAGGGTCACACAGCTAGTAAATGGCCAGAGCATGATTGCCCAGATCTTCCAAATTCCAAGTCCAGTGTCCAGTTCATTATGGTGGCATATTAATTCCAAAGTTCCAGAGATTTGCTCATCTGTGTTTCTTTCTGAATCTTCTTCTGTTCTCTATTATTTTTTTAAATGCTTCATCAACATTTTTTCTTTCTTTACTTTTTTGGGGGATAATAGGGACATCACTATCAATACTTTCCCCTTCTCCCCAGAAATATTTCCCCCAACAGAAATAGAAAATCTTTTATAGCGAATAAGCATGAGCAAACAAAACAGATTCAGATATTGGCAAGTGTCTGAAAATGTGTATCCTATTCTGCACCTCTAGTCTATAACCTCTCTTCTCAAGAAATGGGAAGCATGCTTTATCATCAGTCCTTTGGAGTAACGATTAATTATTGTTTTGATCAAAGTATTTCACATAAGCATCTTTTTTTAAGAATCTCTTTACACAATTGTAGCCATTCTCAGTTCTCACTTTATTCTGCATCATTTCATAGAAGTATGCCCAAGTCTCTTTGAATCCATTTCTTTCCTCATTTCTTACAATGCAATAGTATTCCCCTACCACACTTTTTGTTATTCTCTTTGAGATTCATGATCTTCTGGTCCTCCAGTTGAATTTTGTTATTCTGATTCTGTAAAAATAACCATTTGGCAATTTAGTATGGCACTGAATAAATAAATTAATCTAGATAGTATTGGCATTTTTATTGTGTTGACATGGTCAGACTATGAGCAGTTACTATTTCTCCAGTTATTTAGATCTGTATTTCTGCAAAGAGTATTTTAATTATGTTTATAGAAATTTTGAGTATATTTTGGTAGATAATCTCCTAAATTTTAATACATTTACATATTATATAATATTATATATTAATATATGATATTTATTATATTGTCTATTCCCTCAATTTCCTTTTTTTATTCTATAAGCTAGCATTTCTAGAACTACATCAAATAACAGTGATGATAATGAACATCCTTCCTTTACCCTTGATCTTACTTGAAAGACCTCTAGCATTTCTCCATTAGAGATTATTCTTGCTCTCAGTTTTAGATTTATGTAATGTTGAACTTAATTATTCCTTGAATATTTTGTAGAATTCACTTGTAAGTCCATCTGGTCCTAGATATTTTTATTTTAGGAATTCTATTATGGCTTTTCTCTCCTTTACAAAATTTTTTCTCCTTTATGGTAATTTCTTCCAGGTTTTGTGTTATCCTACCTATGATTCCTTGAACTCTTTCTTTTTGGCAGCTGGCAGTATTTTTTCTTTGACTTGGAAGTTCTGGATTTGGGGTATGACATTCTAAGGAGTTTTCATTTGAAATTTCTTTCAGAAGGAAACCAGTAGCTATTTTCTGTTTTCATTTTGCTCTCTGCATGTACTAAGTCTAGTGAGTCAGTTTTCCGATACAGTTTCTCAGAATAAGGTTTTTGTTTGGTCATGGTTTTGAGGGATTCTAATGATTCTTGTTATCCAGGTTATTTTTTTAATAGGAGATATCTCACATTTTCTTCTTTTTTTTTAATCTTTTGGTTTTGTTCAGTTTTTCATGTCCTAATTCTTTTCTCCAGACCTCTTGTTTCACTTATAAATCTGGTTTTCATTTCTTCCAGGTACTCTTGTAGTTTTTGTGACCAACCCATTTTTTTTTAAACTCCGTACTGCTTGTATGACTACAATGGAATTACTCTCTTCTTCTGGGTTTGCCCCTAATAATACTTTTTCTTGGTGTTTGGTTGTCTTCTGTTTACTCCTATCTTTAGTCTCATATGATAACTTAGAATTTTATACCAGGGCTATTTCCACTGCTTCCCGCCCTCTTGAAGGGGGTTGTTAGGTCCTGTTTGGTTCTGACTTCAATTTCTTGAGCTTCTGCTGCTGGCCTCTCTTTTTGCTAGTGTGTCCATGGTCAGAGTACTCGCAGCCTTCAGTGTCCTCAGTAAGAACTCTGTCAAATTCTAGCCCCACTGGGACATCCTAATTCAGAGCAATGCTACAGGCTTCTTTCCCTCTCACAGTGTTCATAATCAAAATATTGATCTGGGTTTCCATCTTCCTTGGGACATCCCCAGTTGAAGTACACTGCTGAGGACTTCTGGTCTGTTCATCTGAACTCTTACTGGGTTCTTTACTGGTATGAATCTTGTAGTACCCATAGTTTCTGGCTATTTCTGTACAGTCTTGGCTAGATGAAGTAGTCTGGGAAGTCATGAGCTGGCCCAGGTTTGAAGTGAGCATGACTGACATGGGTGCTTTCTCAAATGGAGGTTTGGAGAGGTACTCAACAGTCAGAGGAAGAGGCTGTACTAGTGGAGGCATTGCCAGTGTAAAAAGAATACCACTGGGGTGGAAGTAGAGAAGTTGTCCAAGTAGTCTGGGCTAGTCCAGCATTAAAGAATCAACAATAGACCGATGAATGTGGCTTCCTTTCCTTTGTGTTGTCGATGGTAGTCCTCAAACAGGCTTCATGTTGCTGCTGGAGTTCTTCAATTTTTTTGTACTTGAACAACAAGGAAAGGAAGTCAGCTACCAAGGCCTTAGTCCCCTAAACCAATCAAACCTACAAGACAGTTTCAGTATATTTTAAGAAAATGAATTAGCCCATTCCACATAGCAGGAGTCCCTGGTAGCTCTTTCTTCTCCATTTTCATTATTCACAGCACCATATTCCTTTTCATCAAAGTTGGAGTTTGTTTTCGCAATCCTTCACTGAATTTACCCTCACTTTTAACCCCCCTTTTCCCTTCTCCACATCACACCAGTTTCCCAGCTGAGTTAAATATACACCAAGCTCTTTTTGTCTGTGTGTATGTTCTGCTTTCTTTTTTTCTGTTCATTTGAAAGTGAGATTTATGTGAAGCCTTCCCTTTCTTAAGATCTTCCAAACCTAACACAGCTATTCTTAGGCTCTGTCTTATTAAAGTCTCTTTATGACCTTTGAAGACATTAGGATTCTGAGTGGATGAACACTTTTACCATACTGCCCCCTTCTAATTCTTCAAATAAATGTACCTTTCTAGGTTTTTATGGACTACTGTGTTTGCATTAAAATGCAAAAAGTTTCTACTCCGTTCTGATCTTTTAATCAGAAATGCTTTGGAAGTCCTTTTATTTCATTAAATATTTTTTTTCTCTTTGTAATATAATACTCAGTTTTGCTGGGTAGGCTGTGTTTGTAAGCCTTTATCTTTTGGCTTTTGGAATATAATATTCTAATGTCTTTTCTGCTTTGTGGGGGTAACTGTCAAGTCAAGCTGGAACCTTAGTATTTGAACTTTTTCTTTCTTCCTTTGTTTTTTTCTTCCTTCATTCCTTCCTTTCTTTTTGTTTGCAATTTGGGGTTTTCATTTGTTTTTGTTTTGGACCTGGAAGCTCTAAATTTGGGCTGTGATGATCCTGAGAATTTTCATTTGGGAGTTTGTTCCAGGATATGACCTACAGAGTCTTTATATTTTCGCTTTACCCTGTGGTGCTAATAAGTCTTAGTAGCTTTCATTTATGATTTCTTCAAATATGGTATCCAAATTTTTTATTTTGTCATAATTTGGGAGGAACCTGTTGATTCCTAAATAATCTTTACTTGAAATATTTCCTATGTCAGCTTTTTTTAAAATAGAATGTACCTTAACCTTACGTTTTCTTCTATTTTTTCTTTCTTTTGATTTTCTTCTGGTATTTCTTACTTTCTCATGGATACATATCCTCTGTATGGTCCATTCTATTTTTCAGGGAGTTTGCTACTTTAGTAAGTTTTGGTCCTGTACTAAGCTACTAAGTCTCCATCCAATCTTTTTTTTCCTCTAGAGCTCTGATATATTTTTCTTTTTTTATAATTTATTCTTTTTCCCCAATTACATGTAAAAACAATTTTAACCTTTTTTTTAAATATTGAGTTCCAAATTCTCTCTCCCTTCTCACCCCCATTGAAAAGGCAAGCAATTTTACATAGGTTATACATGTGTAAACATGCAAAACACGTTTCCATATAAGTCATCTCATATAATTTTCAGTTCTTTCTTCTAGAACTTCCATTTCACTTATAATATCATTTTTTTAAACTCTTGCTTCACTTTTTCCTGAAATTCTTTGGTTTTGTTTGAGGTTTACTTTCAGATTTTATAGCATTACCATGAGTTTGTATATCAGGAGCACCAAATCCATATTTCTCTATCATTAGTGTCCTCTTTTGTTTTCTCGTTTTTCCAATCTTACTGAGTTGGGACTTTGTGTCAAGCCCAGGCTCTGTCCACTGCTGGAAGAAATTTGAGGGACTTGTTTGGTTCTAATGAGTATTATATGAGGCCTTGCTACTGTGTCTTCCATGTACTAAGTGCTGTGTTCTTTAAGGCCCTTGGGAATGGCTCTGGCCAGTGACCTGCAAACTTTTAGGTCTCTACCCTCCCAATCTAAGATTTGCAGGCTGTTGAAACTAATTCAGAATCAGAATGACCCAACGTGCAGATTCCAAGTTTACTGGTTCACCCTTGGTCTGTGCTTCGCTCTTTATACCCTAGTACACAGCTGCAGGCTCTAGGTTTCTCTAATTCAGCCCTGGGCCACGTGCTGGAGTGCTACCATGCACTGTGTTGCCAGTCTAGACTTTTCTGGCTAGACCTTTTCTATAGTACCTGCTGGCTTCTAACCTAGTGTTTTCTTTGGAATTTTTAATTACTGTTTCGCATAATACTCTATTTTATCCTTGCTGAAGTAGCTTTGTGAGATCTGGGCTGCTTCTCTCCCAGTGACTTCACTATGTTAACCCAAAGTCCTTGAGATGATAGCTCTCCCTGCTGAGGGCAAGTAATATGTTCTGGTTTTATTTATTTTCACAAGCAGTGAACCTTCCCTGGGGAAAGCATTTGGGGGATAGGGGAGGGTGGAATATATAGCCTGGTAAATTCAGTTATATTCAGATTGTAGTACAGTTTTTTTTTTCTTAAAGAGAAAAAACTCCAGTAAATTATTTGTAATCAGTATTGCATTGCTTGAAAAGTCATTATGTCCTAACTGTAGCGAAAGTGTTACTACTATCTAGTATTCAAAAGGACATGAATACTTACAGGAATGAATTATTTTCTGTTTATGAGGTGCATTAAACTTGATTATTTTCAGATTTGTTACCTAGTACTGAAGAGACATACAGTGGCACACAGTATGTTTCAAACATTGTCAATGAAAACTTATCTATTTTAATTTGCAAATTAGTCTCGTCTATGATAAATAGCTGTTCCATGGTCACAGTATGTTAAATTTTGAACTATAGGGTAGCTCATATGATTTGTAATTATGACCATAATTATGAATATATAAGACTTCTGACTTGAGAAGGTGTTGAATTTTTTCATTACAACATTTTCCAAAAAAACTTAAATCAATTTAGCTTACTTTAGAGAAAAATAGGTGAAAAAATTTGCTAGCACAGAGATCTGGTTGAAAATTGGCATTCAGTCCTTTTAAGAAGTGAGTTTGGGGTATCTTTAGAGTAGGAATATCTGTCCTTAAGACAAAAGCAGCTGACATACAGGTTTTTTAAAAGGTTCTCAAAGGTTATGAAAATGAAAAGAATCTACTTGACTTTTTTCCTTTATTGCCAGCATTAGTAGTAGTGTCATGATAATTTATTGTGATAACCCACTGCTGATATATAATAGTTTGTATGACAGTTAGTCACTTGCCCTCTCTGTCCCCTAAGCTGCTCTGACAGTATAACTTACCAATATTTTCAGGCTGCATTGGTATACAAGATTTCCTCACCAAAAGTTTCCTACACAAATGAAATCACAGGTTCAGATCCTGCTGCTGCCTCTACCTCTCCCTTCCAAAAATTATAAAATAATAACAGAATATTTTGGATGAATAAATAAGAGCTTTCTTTGGATTAATAGAAAATTTGAGTATATTTGAGCAAGAATGCTATGAATTCTGATATTTGAATGAACAGTCAGATTGATTGTGACCAATAAATAACCCACCAAAATACGGAGACAGTTTTTAGGATACTACCTATTTGTAGCACAGTTTTGTTATATTATTCTTTCATACTAATTTGACAACATTTCTATTTTATTTTAATTTCTTTTTCCTATGGTATTTGACAATTCTTTTTTAATAATATAAGTTTTTTTTAAACATAAGTTTTAAGTTATGATGTATAACTATAAATGTTTCTGGCAGTGCCAAACACATTTTACTTATAATCTGCCATGGGTATTTCATTTTATACTCTAATGATAATACTAAATGAAATAAAAAACTGGCAGTAATTATCGTGCCTTATAAATGGCAAAGGAGTATTATTTTGATAGGATCACTTAATGACTATAGCCAAGGGTAAAAAAATTTTAGAGGTTCAATTAAAATTAATGCTGTGGTAAGCATATCAATCATTTATTATTGTACCTATTGATGTTAACAAGCTTCAGAATGAAATAGAGAGTTTAGATTTCAAGTTACCATATCTAACTTTTAGATGCTTTTTCTTTGAAGTGGTTTAGTTAATAAAGTTGGCCACACAATGCACTTGATTGATTCAACCAGTTTTGCTTTGTGTGTGAACAGAACAGACATTGTTTTATAACTTTTAACTATATTAGAGGAACCATATATGATACTGTGGAAATGAAGTTAGAGGAAAATTTATACTGATATTGTTGCCCAAAAAAAGTGCTTTATTGAATTTCCTGCAGTGCAATAGAGTGCCTGAAAGCAGAGAAATCCTCTATGCAGTTGTCTGCATCAGAAATGTATTTATTAGGAGGGCAGCTAGCTGGCGCATTGGATAGAGCGCCAGCCACATAAGTTCAAATCTGGTCTCAGACCAGACACTTGACACTTACTAGCTGTGTGACCCTTGCCAAGTCACTTAACCCCAGTTGCCTTGCCCCACCCCCCAAATGTATCTATTAGATTTATTTCCTAGGAGATTGGGGAAAAAACACTAGGAAAATGAGCATTTATCTAGAAAAGTAGGATAAAAATACAGAATGATGATGGCTTAGAACAATGAGTTGATATAAATTACTTCCAAGCTAAGTGATGATGAATGAACCAGCATTTAAAAGAAGGTATTAATTTAAAGAGATGTGAAGAATTTTTTTTTAAAGCTCTGTGTAATTGAACTCTATGAGGTGAAACTAAGTGAAGAAAATTATGATGTCCTTGAGAGCAATAGAGAAGTTCTAAAGAGAGGTAGTTTTGAGGGAAAAGATGAATTTTATTTTGAACATGATGATTTTGAGATGCCACAGGATATCTAGTTTGGACTGTACAGCAGACAATTCAGATATGGGACTAGAGCTCAGAAAAGAGACTAGAGATGGATATAAAGGTCTGGTAGTCATCTGTATGGGATTATCATTGAACCCATGGAAGCTAATGAGATCACTAGTGTAGAGAGAAAAGGTAAGAGTGTACAGAGTACCTTGGAATAACCTATATTAATATGAAATAGTCTTTGGTATTTCATACTACAGATCTTGTATCTTAAATGTCATATTATAAGGACTCTTCTAATATACTTGGTAATTTTGAGGTCCCTTGGATAGGATCCAAAGTAGAACCATACTGTGTAGAGTTGCTTCTTGTACCAAGGATTCTCCAGCAATTTAGTGTTATATGTACAAAACTAAAGATATTTCAAGCTAGCAAATTAATTTTATTTTGATATTTTCAATCCTAATAATATGAAAGTGTATCAGTCAGTCAACAAGTATTTACTAAACATCTATGTGCTAGGCACTGTGCTAGAAGTCAGAGATACAAATATAATGAAGGAAATAATCCTACTTGCAAGGCACTTACCTTCTAATGAGAGAGACAATAAGTATGCTTATAAATACATGTAGAAAAGATATAAAGAGAATACATAAAAATAAAAAGTCAGCAAGTACAAGATAGTTTGAGAGAGGGCACTAGCAGTTGAGGGGATCAGGAAAGGCTTTATGTAGAAAGTGATGCTTAAGCTGTATCTTAAATGAAGAGGGATTCTGTGACTCAGAAAAGAGAGGGGAATATATTCCAAGCATGAGGGGCCAGATAGTATAATGGCATGGAGGTGAGAAATAGTGTTATATGTGAAGAACAAAGAAAAGACCAGTTAGACTGGGTCACAGAGTATAGAAGTATGAGTAATGTATGATAAAGCTGTAAAAACAGTCTGAGGCAAGATTGTGAAGGTCTTAAAAGCTAAACAGAGAAGTTTATATTTGATCCTAGAGGTAGCAGTGAGCAACTGGAACAGATTGAGTTAGAGGAGACATGTGGCAAGAGCTGTGCTTCATTCAGGCAAATCACTCTGGCACCATTGTGGAAGATGGACTGAAGTAGTGATACTGATTAAAATAATTGAAATAATATTGAAATAATCTAGGTGAGATGGTGCAAAGCTTGAACTAAGGTAGTTACTGTGTGAATGGAGAAAAGGTAGCGGCTGTAAAGAAATAGTGTAGTGGTAGAAATGGCAAGATTTGGCAACTGATTGAATATGTGAAGTGAGGGGTAGTTAACAATAACACCCAAGTTTTGAACCTAGAGGAGGAAGAAAGTGATGGTACCTTCATAAGAAATAGTGAAGTTTAAAAAAGGAGTAAATTTATAGAAATGGGGTGCAGGAAAGATGAGTTCTCTGTGGGACGAGTTAAATTGATTGAGTTTTTGTTGTTTCTGGGAATCCAGGTTAAAATGTCCAATCAGGAATTGGATACATGAGAACTGGAGCTAAATATGTAGATCTTGAAGTCACCTGCAGAGAGATTATAATTAAACCAATGGGAGCTGATGAGATCATCAAAAGAGAGTTAGAGAGAGTGAGAAGGGCATAGGACAGAGCCTTGGGGAACTCCCACAGTTAAAGGTTGTCATCTGAATAATGAACCACAAAAAGAGACTGAAAAGGAGCAGTTAGGTGGAAGGAGAGCCAGGAGGACTTGGTGGCATGAAAATTTAGAGAAGAAACAACATTCAGGAGAGGATGATCAAAATGGGTCAGATAGTAGCTTTGTCATTCACTACCCAGTTTCTAGTAATAGATCCAGGGCAGACTGTGAAGGGGACCTATACCCAGAGGTGGAATTCCAGGGAAGTGACTAGCTGCAGGCCCTGGACTGAGAGGATCAAGTTCAGAAGCGAACTGCAGCAGTGTTATTCTGACCCTGGGAGCAGAGCAGGGTCTTACTTCCAGCTTCTAGCCCAATCTGAAGGCAAGATTCCAGCCCACAGTGGAACCTGCAATTCTGTACCTCAAAACTAACAGAACTTCCTAGCTGTCTGAAAGTGACTGTCCAGTAACAGTCTACTGTTGCTCAAACTCAAACCCAGGTGAGAAACTTAACAGAGATGAGATCAGGGAGTAAAACAATCAGACTTAGGCCTGTTTTGTACCACATATGGGAGCATTGAAAGCTTGTCGATCCCCCACCTGAGCTGTCCTTGAGATCCTGTAATAATATAACACTTAATACCTCAAGAAAGCAGTAAGATGACCAACTCAGACCTTCTCTCTATAAATACCTAGACAAGCGTCGGGAACCTGAGGCCTCGAGACCAGATATGGCCCCCCCTAGGTCTTCAAATGCAGCCCTTTGACTGAATCCAAACCTCACAGAACAAATACTTTATTATTTATTTATCCCCTTAATAAGAGGATTTGTTCTGTGAAGTTTGGATTCAGTCAGAGGGCTGCACTTGAGAACCAAGAGGGCCACATGTAGCCTTGAGGCCACAGGTTCCCCACCCCTGATTCCTAGAGCTTGATTCTAACATCAGGAAGTCAGAAGTCAAGAAGTAGGCTGGAAGAGAAAGCAAACAAAAAGGAACCCCGCAATTTTTATATATATACACACACACACATATATATGTATATATGTATATATATATATATATATATATATATATATACATATATACATATATATGTATATGTATATAAAATAATGGTGATGGAGATACTCAAGACACAAACCCAGAAAAAGGAAATAACTCCCAAACATCTACAAGCAAAGCCTCTAAGAAAAACAGTTTGGACACATTCAACTAGAAAAGACATGAAGCAAGAGTTCCAAAAGTTTAAGAAAAATGTTGTTATAAATGAAATTAGAAAAGAAATTAGAGCTAGAAAGGAACAAATTGGAAAAGGAATTAACAGCTTGAAATAAAAGGCACAACACCTTTCCAAAGCAACAAAATCCATGAAAATCAGAATGGACCAAATCAAAGCCAATGACTTCACTGGATAACAAGAAAAATTAAAATGAAGTAAAAAAAAAAACACCAAACTTGGGAAAAATAGAAGAAAACATAGAACGTTTCGTAGCAAAAACAATTGACCTGGAAAATACATTGAGGAGAAAAAAACAACATAAGAATCATTGAATTACCTGAATGCCATCATCAAAAAAATAGAAAGAATCCACTGACTACCTCCTGGGGCAGGGGGAAGTGGGGAGAACAAACTCCCAGAAGCATCACAGCCAAAATCCAGAAATGCTAGGTCAAAGAAAAAATACTACAAGCAACCAGAAAGAAAGAGTTCAAGCACCAAGGACCCACAGTCAGGATCACACAAGATTTAACAGCCCATAGTGAACAAGGGGACCCTTTGGAATAGATTCCAGAAGGCAAAGGAATATTACTTACCCAGTAAAACTGAGTGTAATACTGCAGGGGAGAATATGGATCTTTAATGAAATAGAGAACTTCTAAACATACCCGATGAAAAAACTAGAGCTGTATAGAAATTACTAGCTAAATAAATAGAAATAAAACATTGTTTGAACTGATTCAGAATGAAGTCAACAGAATCAGGAGAATGATTTTTACAATGACAACAGTATGGTAAAGAGACAAACAGCTTTGAAAGAATTAGAAACTCTGATTACAATAATAATTAACCATAGTTCCCAAGAACTAATGAAGAAACATATCACACACTCCCAGATACAGAAGTAGAAGACTCCAAGTGCAGGATAAGACATATATTTTAGGGAGACATGGCCAGCATGGAAATTTATTCTGAATGATTATACATTTCTAACAATTTTTTCGTTGTTGTTGTTTTGTTTGTTTGTTTGTTTAAATTCTCAGCTGTGGGTGGAGCTTGGGATGGAAGGGAGAGAAGGAAGATATTTGCCAAATGAAAAAATAAAATTTGTGTGTGTGTGTGTGTGTGATGCTTATTTATATGCACATGTGTTAGTATGTGATGAGTTGTAGTCCTCTCACTGAGAGATGAGAGGTTTGAGAGAAGAGATGGTCACAAAGTTGTTAGAATGGAAAGTCCTTAGGAGTAAGGATTATTTCAGGTTTTTTTGTATTTGTATCCCCAACAACTAACACAGTACCTGCCCCATTAGAGCCGTGTAATAAATGTTTGTTGATTGACTAAAACATTAGTATTTATATGTGTGTTCCCAGTGCCTACCATAGTACCTGGCACATAGAAAGTCCTTGATAAATGCTTGTTGATTGATTATTCTGTTCCTTGGCTGGCTTTGGCATATCCTTCTGATAAGGCAAAATTAAGTGTAGTATAAATATACAATGTTTAGCCATCTAGCTAAAAACTTTGTCTTGTGTAAAAACTTTGTCTTAGTGGGAATTGTGCTCTTCTTTGGGCTTCTGTGATACATCTTAGTGTTTGGGCAGGAGTTTAAAATATGATAATCTTATTACAAAATAAAGAACCAAGCAAGTAAGTTATTTTTTCATTTCATGATATATCACATCTCCTTCAAGAACACAAGCACAATTCGTGTCCTTACTGCCTAATTTCTCAGCCCAAGGAGTTGAACCACAAAGACTAATCTTCCCACCTGTACTCCCAGTGGCAAAAACTAAAGTGAAAACACAGTGGGAAAGAGTTTAGTTGGCAGAAATTAAGCCATTGAATTGATAATTTCCCACAAATTGCTTCTGTGTTTTTGATTCTTCTTCCAAAATGTTTATAACTTATGTAAGTATGATTTAAAATGTCTCATATAAAAACTGAGTAATGTAGTATATTTTCCCAGAACAAAATTATTTCCCAAATCATGTTGTGTGTCTTTCCAGGCTCCTGGATGAATTTGGTGATGGTTTAGGAGTTGCCCAAGCAATTTCTTATGTGGATCCTCAGTTCCTCACCTACATGGCATTAGAAGAGCGGTTAGCCCAGGCTATGGAGGTACGTTGTTAACTTCTTTTATATGAAGGACGCAGAATGGAAAAATGGGCATTCTCATGTTGCATTTAACTCCCTATACTGCATAACTCAATGAATAATTATAAATATCCTTAGCATGTCAAGACCTGACCTACAACCTGGTAGTTTCTGGGTACAAATACCATCCTTGACATGTGCTGGACGCAGCCCAGGGCTATAAGCAACTCTCTGAGACTAGAAGCTGCAGAGAAGATGCTGACCTGCTTTTGGAGAAGGAATTCCCTGTATCATTGAAATAACAGCTCTAGTACCTGTTCCTCTGTGTTTCTGTATGTGAGGTATGGAAGTATGTCTGTGTGTGTAGGAGAGATAGCCTGTGCTTTAGTAAATCAGGTTCACTGGCCTTGGAGCCAAACTCAGGTTCAAATCTAAGTGACCTCAGCCAAGTCACTTGACCTCAGAGGATTTGGATTCAATGGCTTCTTCTAAGGACCTTTTTAACTCTAAATCTATAATCCTTTGTTTATGTGTATACTCTTGTGTATGTGTCAGTGTCTGTGTTTGTAGATGTTGTAGATGACCTGTAGTTGCATTGAAATACATGTGTATAGTTGTGTGTTTATGTTTCTTTGTGTATGGGGGCAGTGTTTGTCCATATATAAGCATGTGTGGCATGTTTCCATGTGTGTCAATGCATGAGTACATTGCAGATGTGTGTTATTTCATACATGTGTGTACATTGCATGGATATGTTGATTTGTCCATAATCCAATGGATGTAGTTACGTTTGTGTGATTATGTCTGCATATAGCTATATGTTTATTTGCATATGCACATTTAAATATGTGTATATCCATGTCCTAATTTGCACTATGCGTAAGTGTTAATGTGTATGTGTATATTTTGCATTGCATTGTGTGTATCCACGTGGTGACCCAAAAGTCTTAGGGCAGTTTTATGCTTTGTAGAACTTTTAAATTTTTTAATAGACCATTAAGCTTTTAATAGCTTGAAACTGCCCTTAGACTTTTGGGACACCCTGTATATTAAAAATAAAACATACACATGATATCAGGTAAATGTGTATAGTCACGTTGTATGTAGGGATGGGTATGTGCACATGTATATAATAATAGTATATCATGTACATACACATATATATACATATTTAACATAACACATATGTATGAACTAACCCATATAATATACTGGTTTGTTGAATAATTGAGTCATTCCCTTTTTCATTTCTCATAGCTGTTAGTCCAGACTTCTTTGCCCACTCATTGATCTCTCAACCTAATTCTACCCCCCTTGTTCTCAACAAATGATCTCACTTTTTCTTTAGTGAGAAGAGACCAACTAGCATGAGCTCCCTGAAGTTCCATTTCTCATACCTCAAAACTAATGTATCTTTATTTATCCTTTCCTCCTGATACAGAGTAAAATTGTCTTTCAGTCCTTCCATCTGAACCCTTGGTCCTAGCCCTTCTTACTTCTACGACTGTGTTCCATCAGTCATTTCTTCTCTCTCCCTCTCTTTTCTAATACTGTTCCTTTCCATGTCCATGTCTATAGGCGGAAGAAAAAGAGCCAGTAAGTCATCACTATCATTAAAAACAAACCTTTTCCTGTACTCTGCTATCAACTTAAACTTCTCATAGCTTTTTCCTTCTTTTCATTGCCACATCATCACACTTTGAAAAAAATTTTATAGATGCTTTTAAAAAAAACCATTATATGCTACTTCTTTATGTTACCCCCTCATACTTCCCTTAGCAAAGAAGTATAATTAAGCAAAGCAAAACAACACATTAACCATATCTGACAATATTTACCTCATTTTGTACCTATAGTCCATCACCTCTTTGCCAAGGGGAAGGATGCATGAGGCAACAGCTTTCTAAAATTAAAGATTGATTCATAGGTAACTCAGTGGATAGAACACTGTTTTGGAATTAGAAGAACCTGAGTCAGAATTCTGCATCAGACACTGGTTGTATGACCCTTAACAAGTCATCTCTCTCACCCTCATTTTCTTCAGCTATAAATTGAGAATGGTTAATAGCACCTACCTCATATATTGTTGTGAGAATCAAATGAGATAACAAATGTAAACTGCAGTGCCAACCCTACAGCACCTTTATGTAAATGTTACACGTTATTATTGTAGACATTTTGTCAGTTGAACTGCTGGTTCTCTGAGTCAATTTAAAAAAGTCTTCCCAAGTTCTTCATATGTATTTGTTTATGACACGATAAGATTCCATTACATTTATATACTATAATTTGTTCAGCCATTTCCCAATCATTGGACATTTGCTTTGTTTCTAGCTGTTTGCTACCACAAAAATTGTTGGTATAAATAGTTAGAACCTTTCCCTCTGTCTTTGTCCTCTTTCAAGCATATGTCCAATAGTGATATCTCTGAGTCAAAGAATATTTACAATTTAATGACTTTTTTTATAATTCCAAATTGTTTTTCAGAACAGATGGTACAGTTTACAAATCTGCTAACAATACATGAGCATACCCATTTCCCTATACCCTTGTAAGCATTGACCATTTTTCCATTACCAGTTTAATGCCACTCATTTACTTTCCCACAGTCTGACTTATCCCCCAACAACTCCACTGAAATTGACCTTTCAAAGGTGATCTAATCACCAAATCCAATACTTTAATCAACACCTTTTTTGTCTTTTAGGTATTTGACACAGTTGCAATTCCATCCTTGAATACCCTCTTGATCTCATTATTTCTCTTTTGTTCTAATAGATAATCACCTATTATTTTAGAATCAAAAACAGGATTACAGTTTACTAATATTTTACCTATGAATGTGTTATTTAAACATCTGATCTTTTTTCATTTCCTTTTTCTCCGATTTTAAAGCAACAACAAAAATAATGCTTAATTTTACTTGCCTGTGGTTAAGATCTTTGGTATAACAAAGAAGAATCTTTCAGAACTTTAATAAATTTTGTTGCATAATTCTTCATGGTAGTCTTAGAGTAGAGGAAGATAGTCACTGGTAGCCCTGTATAGGTTTTTGCTAACCCATCAGCATCTGAGTTCACCCTGCTCCTTGGCTCTGTGAATTCCCACCTATGCCACACAGTTTTGTTATGGAGCATATGGTGCGATGCCTCTAGTTGTTCACCCAGCTGCACTCCAGATTTTCTTTATCATGCCCCAGAACCCTCTTCTTCCTGGAAACTCTCTCCAGTACTGGAGCTCACATGTTGGAAGTAGCCTCCACTCCTGTGACCATTCCCCTCTGATTGGATGGTGCCTCTCAGAACATTCATTTTAGGAGGGCACCCATGCCAGCCATGTCTCTTTCCTCTCTAGACTGCACTCTAGACTTTCTCTACCATTCTCCAGTGCCAAGTACCTTCTACCTTCTTTCCCCTCCTTGCCCATCCCATGCCCCCAACCTTTTCAGTTTTCTTTTTTTGTGTTATTTTCATTAAAATGTGAGCCCCATGAAGCAGGAACTATTTTTATTTCTGCTTGTATTTGTATTACTTAACAAAGTGCCTGGTACATAGCAAGCATTTAATAAATGCTTATTGGTGACTAAGATGGGTGAGGAGCAAGAAATAACGACATTGAGGGAAATTTTTATTTGAAAGTTGACTCAGAATAGACAACCCAGTCAAGTTTAGTCTTTAGTCTCATTATTTTTGTATCATTTATAAATACCCTAGAGATTCAGGTCCAGCCTCTGATACACATTTGTTGCGTGATTCTGGACAAATCTACATGATCTGGGCAGTTCTCTAAGAGTATGTATTTTAGAGAAGGTAATGACCTATATTGATGGAGGGAGTTTCTTCATCCAAAGGGTTTGCTGTACCACTGAAATCACATGTCCAGTCCCTATTCACCTGTACATTTTAATGCCAAAATACTTTGAGCCTTTAATTATCTTATTTGTGTAATGTCTTCTTTGCAAGTTTTAAATCCAGTTTTCCATAGTGTGCTTTTCTAAAGGTACCTGTAGAAGAAAGGTCAGACCTGAAGAATGAAGGCAGAGAAAGTTTGACAGCATAAATTGTATCAAAGGATATGAATTAATTTATTCATTGAGCTTAGTATAGATTTAGAAACTAGAAGGTTCTCAATAGTGTCCCACATATCCTTTGGGCTTTGACTAAGTTATTTTAAGCCCTCTTGCCAGTTGTCACCCTTTTATAAAATTCAGTAAAGCTCCTGTTGTGGTATGACTATTATTTAATGTTTACAAATGCTATGAGATGAGAAATACCATATGGAACCTCAGAGTTATTTTAATTTGCATTTATCTAATTATTAGTGATTTGGAGCATTTCTTCATATCATTATAGACATCTTTTATATTTCCTTCTCCTTATTAGATGCCTTGCCTCTAAACAAGTACCTGTCTTATCCCTCCCCTCTACATTCTCAGCACTTGTTTATATGTTTTCCCCTCTTAGAATTTAATATGTGCATTGAAGTTAATCATCAATCATATTTAATCTTTAAAGCAAAACAGTGATTTGCATTTGATGCTTAAACTTCAGATTCACACATCATTCAAGTTCAAAATATTCTTTGAAACATTTAGGAAACAGTTGCCTTCCATTCACTTGTGCTGTATTTTAAATGAATGTGGGTAATAGCTTTCATATAATTGAATATAAAGAAAACTTTCCTTTCAAAATAATGTAATATGTAGTTTAAGTAACAATTATAAAATATTACCCATAGAAGGCTTTATATTTTTTTTGTTACCAACCATATTAAAAGAATTGTTATTCAGAGTTTGAAACACCCATGGAAATCCATTGACAATAACTTTTCAAATTCAGTTACATAAATTGATCTTATACATTATAGATTATTCTGAGTTCTCATTTTCTTTCTTTTTTTCTTTTTAAAGCTAAATTTCTCCCACCAAACAAGTTAGCACCTTTTCAAGCAAGTTGCTATGTGGCTTTAAATTTCCCTGGTGGTTTTGAAGTGTATCAGTATTAGCCTTTTATTTGTCAACTCAATTTCTATAGCCTCTTTTCCCAAGACCTTTTCAATTTTTTTCTTTCTTTTCCTAATTACCATTTATGAATGCTTAGATGTGATTCTTTTCTCTGCTTCACGGAATTCAAATCCTTCATCAAAGTAGAAACACTTGTTTTAATGCCAGAAATAATTCATCTCTTTCAGCAGTATTATATTCTGTTTAAAGCTGGCCCTTTTCAGCTACTCATTTTTCAGTCCTCTCAAATTTGCCTTTTACTGAAATTTTCTGAATTTAAGCATTAGGCATGTTCCTAAGCATAAAGTGTTTTTTCTTCTGTTTCATAAATTTATTCTCTCCCAAGTCTGATTCTTCTCCTATTTTATGTTTGTTGTTTTCTCTTTATTTCTCTTGTACCTGCCTCATAGGTTTGTTGTTAGGATCAAGAGGAGAATATATGCAGAGTGCTTTGCCCAGTTTTAATCAGTATAAATATCTGCTGTAATTTTTATAAAAGACTCCTGCTTTCCTGTTAGTAAGGTGGTGGTAGGAAGATAGCTGAGGTTGTTTTTTGAGCCAAGAATCAAACCTGCCTAGGTATTTTCTTGTTTATTCATTTTCACCTGAATTGCTTCCAGAAGGAGTAATCCACCAAAAAAACCATTCTTAGTAAGTTGAAAGTTTTTGTGAACATTTGGACAGCATTGCTACAGCAAATACCAAAGATAATGTACTACCAACTTCTGGTTATCTTATAAAAGAAAATGAAAGAAGTTCAAAACAAGGGGAGTGGTTATGAAGTAGAGAAGATAAGAAAGAAGGAAGAAAAATGAGTATTTTAATTTTTTTCATGAATCTATTATGAATACATAGACAAGTAATCAGGATTATTCACAATTCCAAGTATGCCTTACTTTGAAATATGCCAAATAAAGATTAACTCGACTAACCTATATTTTGCTTTTTAATTAAAAGTATCTCAGTTCATACAAAAGTAATTTCATTGCACTAATTGCTAAAAGTAATTTGTTGTACTAATAGCAAGAAACAGTATTCTAAATAATAAAGTTTTATCATATATTTAGTTTTAGTAATCCTTAAATACATACAACCATTTCTTTTTTAAAAACGAAAAGATTGCTGATTTCCAGTGCTGTGTACAACAGTAAACAGATTCTCATTCAAGTTATATTTGTCATACGTGTATATTTGAAAAACAAATTGAATGGGTTCTATAATTTGAACATTCTCTAGTCTCATAATCCCTCATTTCTATATTCTGAGAAAATGGAAGGGAGGGGGGAAAGTATTTACTTGTCAACTACATCAGTAAAGTTTGTTTAGTTCACAATTATTTAGTCTCACATTCCTAAAATATGCAATAAGTCATGGCAAAAGTTGGCTGAATTTTAAGGAATATTTCCTGAGTCATAAATATTCTTGAAAGGACATTCTTGACTAATTCATTTTGGTTCAAGGAGCATTTATTAAGCACCTAGTATGTGCTAAGTGTGAAGGGGAGTGGGGGAGGGACTACAAAGAAAAAAATGCCTTCAAGAAACTTTTCATCAATGGAGAAATTACACATATTTTGTTAAAGTAAACAAAAAGTATGTAAAAAGGAAATACAAAGTAATTTTTAAGGGTTAAAACTTTCAAATAGAGGACATCAAGAAAGGCCTTATGAAAGAGATGGATGGCGCTTGAGTTGAACCTTGAATGAAGCTAGGGATTCCAAAAGGGGAACAGAATTGTTTTGAGGCAAAATGAGGGGAAAACATGTAGGAAAAAGTCTTGCTTTTACAAATAAGAAAGCAAAAGAATAGTACCAACTTTTAATCATAGTTAAATGCCAGGAACTATGAGAATTATGTCCATTAATTGAAGGCAGAAATGGATTTTTTGTTGCTTATTAGAATTTTAAATGTAAGATTAATGCATTAATATGTATCTTTAGTAATGTTAACAGCTAACATTCATATAGAATTTTTTGATCAAGAAAGCTCATTACGTTTGATGTCATTTGATCCTCATAATATCCCTATGAGGTTGATATTGTAGGTATTTGTATCTGGGTTTTACAGATGAGAAAACTAAGGCATCAGAAAGTAAAATGACTTAGCTAAAGCCACAAAACTAATAAGTAATATGACTGATATTCAAATCTACATTTTCTGTGTTCCCCCACTGTTTTATACTGGCTCCAGTAGAAGAAATAAATAAAAATCCAAACCGCAAATTACTCTTTAGAAATGAGTAATTTAATTTTTTTAGGTTAATTTTTAGTATATCCCAGGCTCTTGCTTATCCACCAGAATTCATTACATTTGAGTTCAAGTGAATTTGGGCCATTTATTGAATATTAAATATTAACCAAAAAAAGCTTTTCTGAAAAAAAATAATTTTAATGAAGGAATAAGGTAGGGGTTTTCCCCAGTACCTTGCAAATTGGGTACTATAATTATATGTATATATTATGCAGTTCAGTATTATGAACTTCATTTTTCTTAGATCTAGAGAAAAGTACATGTTATTTTTTTTTAAATTTTTTAAAGTTTGACCCCTAAAGAGCAACTTTTGGTGTTGATAGAAATTTTTGTATTTTATTTGCATGACTTTTTTTGAAAATTTTTTAACAGACATGACTTAATTGGGGTAAGGAACTCCCAATGTGGAAATTCTTTTAAGCAGTATAGATCAGCAACTTTTTGAAGATTCTTATCTTCAAAAAGTTGTCTGCAGCACTAGGAGGTGATGTGCCTTGCTTGGCATATATTTGAAACGAGTCTCCTGAACTCATGGTCAGATTTCTACGTGCCTGCTAGGCTGCTACTTTATTTGGAATATAGTCTGTACTAAATACAGCTTGTGCTTCAAGAATAGTCATGGTCAAATTTTATATTTCTATTTCTTCAGCATTGTTCACACTTCCCTCCCATCCTTTATCCCCATTGTTACCACCCTTGTATGGACCCTCATTATTACCCACTAGGAGTATTTATTACAATTATCTTCTAATAGGGCATTCTGCCTCTGCTTCCCCCTTCCCCCAGTATCTACCTTCACATAGTTGGGAAACAGATTTAAAACTCCTTCAAGGATTTCTTGTTACCTTCTAAGCAAAGTTCAGTCTCTTTTGCCCATTATTCAAAGCCTATTGCAGTCTTGTTCCACTCTTCTTTTCTACCTTTATCTCCTATTCACTTGCATTCAAATTTGTCCCCTTATACCTGCAATGCCACCCTTACTTCTCCCTGCCCATTGAATTCCTTTTCATCTTTTAAAGCCCACTTACTTCAAGAATACTTCCATGAATCTCCCCTCCTTCAGAGTTGGTCGTAACTTTTATCTCCAAAACCATTTGTTTCTGTCATATGTACTTAGTGTGTATTTATTGTATGCATGTGGTATTCCCTTACTGTACTGAGCTGAGGGGAGGGATGGTGTCTTAACTAAAGTTTGTATCTCAGCAGTATCTAGCATAGTGTTCTATATCTAATGTTTAACAAACATTTGCCAAATTAAATAAAAAGTTGAGTAAATCATTTAACCTAAGACTGTCCATAAACCAGAAGTCCAACTGTATTGACTTTAACATTAATTCTATAATAAAGTGCGAGGTTTTCTTGCTTCCTTATTCCACCGTGTTCTTCATTTCCCTTTATTCAGGGGATTCATCCACCCACCCATGTTTCTGTTTCTTCTCTTCCTCCATATTTTATAGGCCTTGCTAGTTTTTCCTAAGACCTATGATGGAGAGTGGGAGGAGGGAGCAGTGCCTCCGTGGGGCTGCTGTTCCCTGGGCCAAGTTCTATTTCCAATGAGAGTCTAAAATACTTTAGGAAGAAGAGTTGCTGAGAAGTCAAGTAATATCTTTTGTGTAATATCTGTATTTTGAAGAAGAGGTAAGTTAAACTGACCTGTTATATTGTGATTAAACTCTAGATAGTTACCATGAGACAGGTTATTTGCTGTTTGAAGTTGTTTTTCAGTAAACCGCCGTGACTTTTTCTCTCCCAGACCGCCCTGGCCCATTTAGAGTCTCTTGCAGTTGATGTCGATCAGGCTCATCCACCGGCCAGCAAAGAAAGCATTGACTGTCTTCCACAGACCATCGTTACAGAAGATCACACTGGTAGGAAAAGCGTAACCCAGGAAATGTTAAAATGATTCATTCGCTGTATGCTAAAGTACACAATCAGTCTGCATGTAAAATGGAACTTTAAACATTAAAAGGTTTTGTTGCATTTTACATAGCAGCTACATTTCATGAAGTAGCATTTGGCAATGTGAAATGGCATGTTGGAACAGATATTCCTCCTTCAATGAAGGTTGTTTGTTAAAGACTAAAGTGAACGCCTGTTAGGTACAGACTTGTTTGCAAGTCCCAGCAGAGTATAGATTTTCAAGATTTGACTGAGTCATGATTCATCAGAGTTTTGTTCTGAGTACTCACTTAAGAAATGATTTTCATTTTCCATTTTATTTAAGTTAAACATTATGAACATGTAGTTGAACTAAATACTCTGTTTTTTCAGCTGTTGGTCAGGAACAGTGCTGTGCTATCTGCTGCAGTGAATATATTAAGGATGAAATAATAACAGAGTTACCATGTAGCCATTTCTTTCATAAACCCTGTGTAACTCTTTGGCTGCAGAAGGTAAGTTTTTATTTGGCTTTTACAGGTGTCAATATATATTTTTTTCTAGAAACTAATACTGAGAAAATAGTTCTAAGCATTTTTTTTACCTCTTTCTTTATTGAGAAAATATAGATGATCAAGCATAAGCCCTATCTTCTCCCTACTCCCCTACTTCAAAATTCCCCATTCTCTTTCCCCTCCTTTGCTTCACTTCTCCAAGGCAAACTGCCCCTTATATTTTCAACCCTGTCTCCCTTCTCCTTTAGAAGATTTACCTCCTTTAATCATTTGTTCTTTCTCTCATTTTCAATATCTCTTTATCCCCTGGCTGCTTCTATACAACACAAAAGGTATCTAGGTCTCCTCCATTCTTAAAACAACCTTTACTTGACTCTGCCATACCCTCAAGCTATCATCCTTTTATTTTGTCCTCTTGCTTTCATAACCAGTCTCTTAAGAAATTCATATACTATCATTGCCTCATCATTTCCCATCTACTTCTCCTCAGTCTCTTGCAATATGGCTTTTAATATCACTACTCAACAGAAAGTTCTCTGTCCAAGTTAGTAGTGATTTCTTAACTACTAAAATCAAAACCATAGTTCTACTTTACTTCGCTGCAGATTTTGACACTATCAGCTACCCCTCCTCCCAGAAACTCAGTTTTCCCTTCTAAGATCCTGATTTCTGTATGTTCTCCTCTCTTAGTGTCCGGTTGCTGGATCATCTTCACCTTCTAGCCTACTAGGTGCGGGAATCTCATAAAGCTCTGTCTTGGGCCCTCTCTGAGCTTAGCATAGTGCCTGACACATAGTATGTATATAATAAATGCTTGTTCTCTTCCCTTCCATCACTTTGTTGGTACTTTTGTCAGTTCCCATAGGTTTAATTGTCACATGTCCAAAGCAACTCATTTTCCCCTTAAACCTCCCCATTTCTGTTTTCAGCACCATTTCCAGTCACCCAGGTTACCAACTTTGGAATTCTCCTTGACTCTTCATTTTCCTTCACCCCCACTCCTTATTCAGTCAGTTGCTAAGTTTTGTCGATTTTATCTTTACTACATCTCTTACAACTTTCTCCTTTTCACTGATCTAGCCTCTACCTACCCTAGTTCAGTTCCTCATCACCTCTCCCTTGGATTAGTGTAATAGCCTACTCTTTGGTTTCCTACTTCTGGTCTCTTTAATACATCTCCTACATGAATTTGACCATTCCGTTCTCCTCCCCTCCCTCAGAAATTTCCACTAACCCTTTGTTGCCTCTAGGATAAAATACAGAATCCTCCACGTGATATTTAAAGGCTTTCACAATCAGCCTCCCATCTTCCTTTTCAGTCTTTATTTGAAATTATTGCCCCTCATACACTGTGTTCCATTCAAACTGACTTAATAGCTGTTCACTGTAAACATCCATCCACATGTAGACCCCGTCTTGGAAATATACTTCTTCACCTCCACCTCCTTCGAAGTATAGCTCAGGTGTGACCCTGTAAATGAGCCTTTTTTTTCCAGTAGTCCCCAATTGTTATCCTTCCCTCTTTTTCCCTCTTGAAATTACTATAAATTACTTTGTAGATAATTTATATTTACTAATTTTATGCATGTTGTATCCTGTCCACCTCCACTTGATGAAAAAGACAGTTTCTTTTTCATCATTTCACTCCCAGTACTTAATAAATGTTGTTGTTGAATTGCTTATTTTTGGGATTCTGTTTTTATTCATTATTAGAAATACATACCCACATAACAACTATAAATTGATATTTTTAAACTGTTTTGCTAACTGATAGCACTGGTGACATGTAACATAGAAGACAACTAAGTATATCTAATGGCAATTCTGGAAATGCACAACCAATTTTTAGTCATAATCTTAATAATTTAAAAAAACTTTTTACAAATGTGTGTTTGATCTAGTATAACTGTAAATATCTCAGTGGGGCTTTAAGTAGTCCACTTAAAGTATATTAAAGTAGTATTGGAGTATTTCAGTATGTCCTTTTTCTGCATTCCCTTGGAAATATTGTACGCATGGTGGAGAATATTGAGATTTGGGGAAATTTTCCTCTGCATTAAGATTTGCACACTTTGCATAAGTATTTGATCAACTTCATTTTAAAGAGTCTTAAGATGACCCCTTCGTCTAGGTTAAGTGTTTCCCTTTCTTTTTTTTACATCATTGTTTTACTTCTTTATATGCACTTGAGAGCATTTAAATTTAAATATTAATGATCTGCTTAATTTATCTCTAGTCCCTTTTTCTGAGGGAAAAAAATCTACTGAGTTATTTTCAAAGTAAATCTAATACCATCTTACAACTTAATAAAACCCTTAAGTCTAATTACCAAAATTACTTAAGAGCTATCTAATTCAAGCTGATTTTCCAGGTAGTATCCCAGAAAATTCCTAAAAGTATGTAATGTGGCTCACAACATTTATATTCCTGACCTTAACAATTTATAGATAGAGATTAATGAAATTACTTATATAATCAGATTAATGATTTTATTTATTCCTTCGTTTGCTTATTCTGAAAATGTTGTCTTCTTCATAATATTATGCCATTAATATTGTTTCCATTTAGAATGTCTGCACTATTATATACAGTATTGGACTTTACCTTTTTGACTATTTAGTTTTCTAACTAATTTCTACATGCCACATTTGTTATTTTCATTTTAAGCTGTATTTTTCTTTATCTTCAGTAATATTTTTAGCCTTTTTGTCTTTGCTGCTCAAATAAGAAGATACAATTAACACCAACTATGACTCCTGCTCTTTGGGTCAGAGGGATTCGCTTGTATCCTATGTCTTTCCTCAATAGAACCTGTGAGAGCTGTCTTCTTTTTGAGATAGAGGAAAGTAGATAAATTATGATTAAAAAGTTTTTAACCATTTTTCCTACATCTTGATCTTTTGAGCAAAGAAGACTATGAAGTTGTCTTTTGTCTTTCTTTCTCCCCAAAGAAAAGAACTCTTCATTTTCATCTTTGCTATACTAGAGTCTTTAATGAAATAAAGCAATAGAAACTGAGAAAAGCTTCAGTCTTGGGACATTGTCCTAAAATGTCTCAAAATCTGTCCATTTTATGTATGTTCTCTTTACATGGCAGTACTGCAATCTAGCTTTAAATTACCACAATTTTGTCCCAAGTAGTATCTACAGTATCAGGGTTTTTCGTTGTCCTTGTTCTTCCTTATATCCTCATAATTTCATCATTGTGCCTGGTAAGGGATTAGAACTAAGCAAGAAACAACATATAATGACATATAAAGAAAATCACAAATAACGTTACATGTATCTGGTGTGCATACATATGTGCATGTACATATACATATGTGTGTATCATGTGTACTAGAACACACAGCCTGTAGTGTCATGGCTGGACAAGCTCATGACATGCCTTCCATGCATAGAATGGTCCTGTGGCTCTTTGCCTACCAGGCAGTGGCCTTGCTACAGAGAGACTTCTCTCTCCAGCAGCTCTTCTCACTGGGACAGCCCTGCTGGGAGGGTTGGCTTAGCAAGGGGACAGGCAGACACATCTGGAACCCTGCAACATAGTTCTTTCTCCTTTCCTACCTCTGTTTTTCTTGGACTGTCTAGAAAGCAACCACCTCTCCCAAGTCCTAAACTGTGGTCTGTGAACTCTGAATTGAACTTGACATTAAAAGGAGATTCTTGGTATAATAAAAAGAATGACCTGGATCCTTTGGCCAGTGGTTTTGGTGGAACAACCTTAGTCTCTTAAGTGGGTTTTTGATTTCACTAATGTTTGCATTACACTTTAAATTATCTATGTAAGGTCCCCATTTAACCTGGGCCTTTCATGCTGGGGTCTTTTAAGTGTTTGGGGTAAGTTATTTCACCAGTTTTTAGCAGGGTCAGATTTAAAATGTTTTTGTTTTCCAAAAAAAAAAAATCAGAGTACTTTTCTTTGGCAGTCTTACTATGTCTTTACTAGCTGTTAACTTGTTTTTTCTTCTCCTTCAGTCAGGAACATGCCCTGTTTGCCGTCACGTGCTTGCGCCCATCCTTCCTGAAGCAACTGCTGCCACTTCTTTCTTGTCTGATTCCCTGCCTTCAGTCCACACTGCTACGGGAACTCAGTAAAATTGAGCATTTGAAATGAGATCATTCAGTCCATCAAACTAAACTTGTAAATTCTTTCTAATTAGTTCCAATGTGAAAATAAGTATATATAAATATACATTAAATATTATATATAATATATTGTTGTTTAGAAAGGAAGCATTAAACTTTCTAAACCATATTTAGGTTTGCAATAAAAACTGATATTTTCAAACTAAAAGTTGAAGCAAATTGAACTGTTTTTCTTAAGTTGAATATGTTACTATTAATTGCAGTTAAAATAAGCATTAGTTAAATCAGTCTAAAACAATTACCATTTATGTGACACATCATAGGTTTGCTTTCTTGCAACTGCAGTGCAGTTAAAGCTTATTAAAGTTATACTTATAATCTGTTTTACACAATATAATAAACTTCTTGGGTTTGTCAAAAATAGTGCCACTCAAGTGACTTTGTAATTGATCTCTCATATTTGCATCAAATGTGAAGACTTTCTGTGGTCACAGCAGTAATAAAGATTTGGTTTCACTGGAAATAAAATGCATAATGAAACCCTTGTGCTTTTTCATCTTTTCTTTTCCTTACACTGAGGGCAGTTTTGGTTGGTTAGAAGTAGATATGGAGCTTATTAAAAGTTGTCTGCCCTTTTCTGGCTTTAAGGATATACTAGTCTTGACAATATTGGGCTTCCATAAAATTATAATTGAAAGATAGACACTCTGTTCAGACCATGAGAAAAAATACAAAATCTTTTATATTACTCTGAACAACAAGGCAGAAAACAGTTGTTTTGCATGGAGTAATTAGTATGGTAAGGTTTTTGTTTTTCAAATTAGAATTACATATGTTTAATAAGAATGTATATGTATAGCTTATATCAGATTGCACTCTGTCTTGGAGAGGGAGGTGGGGAGGGAGGGGGAGAAGAATTTAAAACTCAAAAGCTTATGGAAGTGATTGTTGATAAATCAAAATAAATTATTTTTTTAAAAAAGCAAATTAGAATTATAAACCAACTCATCTAATTCAGTGTCCCTACTTATAACATTTATATTATCCCCATTTAGAATGTCTTCACTATTATGTACATTATTTGGCTTTGCTGTTTTGACAACTTACATAGTTTTCTAGCAAACTCCTACATGTCATATTTGTTATTTTGTCTGTTTTATAGAAACTAAGGCACAGAGACATAGTAACTTGCCCATGGTAACACAAGTAGTGATAAGATCATATTATTATAGAGATAGAGCTTCAAAGGACACCAGAAACTATCTGGTCTAACACCCTCATTTTACAGATGAGAAAAAACAAAACTTGAGCAGGTACATGATTTAGCCAAGACCGTACAAGTAGTAATTATCACAGTTGAGATTTGAACCCTTCTCCTGTGACTCAAGAGCTCTTAACATACCATGACACTGTCACCACCCTGTAGTTTATCAGTATTATTATTAGTCATTTGATTTTTATCAGAAACAATAGCTTTCATTTCTAGTTTATGTGTCAACACCATGACATAGGTTGTAAAATAGTATTATTCCCATTTTGTAGATAAGGAAACTGGGGCTGAGAGAGGTTAAATGGTTTTGTCACAATCACACAGATGGTAAGTGTCAGATCCAAGACTCAAACCTGAGTCTTTTGATTCTAAGTGAGAAAACTACCAGTTTAATTTCCAAATACCTTTTTCTGCTACATCATAAGTTTAGGCAAACTTATGGGAAATCATATGCTTAATATAATAAGATGAATTGGTGAATTTTTTCTTAACCTCTTTTTCCAAATTTTTTTCTGTTGTAATTGTAGCAAAAGGGAGTAGATGGGATTTTTAGTTCCTCTAATTACATCATTTAGATGGCTATCTAGTTCACCTTTATACAGACACATTCTTCTTCTTATGTTTTTCTGTGTCTCCTGCTCTTCTATTTTCCATCACATCTTTCTTTTCTTCCAAATCAAATACAGACACAGGCTCTTTTAATGAAAAAATCTAAGTGGAGGTGGTTCACTTGAATGATATAAGCTAATATCGAAGTCAAGGAGTTACTTAAAATACTTAAATACTTAAAATAGGGGAAAATTCCAGATGCTGCCTATCACACTAAGAGGTAGTTGCATGGTACAAAGGAGTTAATCTTCAAACCAAGAAGAGCTGGGTTCGGGTCCTACCTTTGACACATACTGGCTATTTGCCCTGGTCAAGTCACTTAATTTCTCAATTCTCTAAGCAACTCTGAGACTGATTTGCAGGCAAGATGCTAATACATTGGTAAATAATTTTTTTCATCTGAGAATTCCTTGTAGCAGTAAAACCATAGGATGTTTCCCTACCTAGCCATCATAGTACATACGTGTGTTCCCAGGGGAGATGTTTAAAAGCAAGCCAGGAAGCTATTGGTTTGAGATTGTCTAAGGACACCAGGACTAGGATTGAAAGTTCCACTAACTCCAACGTGTTCCTGAGTGCCTAATGAAGGATAGAGTGATGACTCCACAAAGAGCAATTCTCCCTTCAGCCCTTTTGCATGGCTCTTCTTCAACACCGAGCTCAAGTCCTACTGCCTCTGTGAACCTTTCCCTAGCTAGGCCCAACTGGGCTGACTTCTCCTGTCTCTGAATTCTGATTTTGGCATTTAACCATGAATTGTGACTTAACACTTCAAACACTGCAGTATTATATGTCTTATATCCGCTAGTTTGTGAGTTCATTGAGATGAGAGACTATATGTAATATATTTTTGTATCCTCCATTGACAACCAACACAATACTAGAGAAACAGTAGTGGCTAGTATGTTTTTCTGGAATGAATGAATGAGCAAGGACATCTAGTTTGTTTCCCCTACTGCAGGTCTAAAGCTGTTTAGCCCACAGATGACTTAATTAACGTAGTTATGTAATCTACTCTTAAAACTTTTCAGAACGAAGATTTCACTTTTTCCTTTGTACATAGTTGTCACAGTTTCATAGATGCAAGATCCCTGGGCATATTGAGAGTCATAGGTAACTCTAGCAAAGCAACCTCAAATGGACTGGTTCATTCAATAATTAAGAAGGATTCTCAGTAGTTTTAGAATTTGAAGACTTTGAGTTACTTCTGCCCAGTAAGCTTTTTAGGAGGAAAAATATAAATAATAAAATACCAGTAGATGGAAAAAAATCCAAAAATACATTTCAAAGTGAATATTGCTCATGATTTTGTTCCCTGTAGGTTTCTGGTTTGTAGGTGTTGGAAAATTCTTCAGATAATTTCCTTTGTCAACTTCGATGGTGGGTGGCAAAGGAGAGCCTAGATAAGAGATTAAAGTGAGTTTTTCTATCATCTATCATTTAATCAAGAATCCTAGGAAGTTAAATGCAAGAAGCACTGGGTTACTACTCCCAAGTTCACCTGACAGTTTGTGTGGGAGGATAGGTTGTCTTCCGTTGACTGTATCCTCATTCTGGCAGTCAATTTATCACCCTGATTGCTTTAATAAGTGTAGTGGTTATGGAGACAGAATCTTCTTGTCAAAGGGAGGTTTCCACATGGGATCAGTTTAGTGAGAGTAATCTCTGTGTGTAAGGAAGCTTTACCTAAAGGTTAAGACCTCAGCTCTGGAACTTCTACTTTGGGGCCCCTATCCCAACCCCTTTTCTGATTGGTGAGTGCCTTGTATTTCCCAATGTAACTAGGCAGTTCCAGCCATGCTTCACAATCTTCTTGCCAGTTACCCTAACTCTACACCCTCAGACTGGAGACCACGGTCACTACGGGACCTCTTTTTTCGTAACTCAATTGATGAGGTGAGTGCTGCATGCTCTCTAGGCTGCCCCGGCTCTGCTTCATATTACTGTCCTCCATCTTCTCACCAGCCACTTTGCCACAACACAGGTACCCTCTATTCTTCCCTCCCTTCATTTTCCTATTCTGGAGCCATAATCAAACCAATTCTACATTGAAAAGGTGTCAGTCTTCAATGGCCCCACTCACCATCCCTGTAGCTTTCCAAATTCCCTTCTCTTGCCACCTCTCCTCTATTTGTGTTGTCTCCCCACTAAAATATAACCTCCTTTAGGGAATTTTTGTATTTGTATCCCCCATGATGCCAGACAGTAAGAGCTTAAGAAATGCTTTTCATTCATTCATTCAATCTCATATTATCATTAGCACAATGAAGTGCTATATTCACAGTGTTACAGAAAAAGCAGTAGCCATGACAATAACAATGTTCAGCTAGGAGAGTTGGGAAGAAAGAGGCAGATAAGAAGGCCCTCATAATCAGCCTAGAATATAGCTTTCTATCAGTCACCAAAACCAAGGGAAACATTTAAATGTTAAAAAAAAAACCAACAAGCAAATTGGAGAGTAAACTAGCCTTTAGTCCCCAGTTCCCTGATTTTGCAAAATTGAGGAAACTATGACTGGTGTTTTCTGGAGAGCCTTACTTCATTCTCTGCTGGACTCCACTGCCTTGTCTAGAACCACTTTTTCTTTGTTTTCACCTCTACCATCTCTGGTTCCTGGTCAGCTTAATCTCTGGTGAATCATAATGTATTTCACTGAAAATGGTTCAGCAAGAGGCCATTCAGGTTATTAGTGAGGGGTCCACATTCTCAGGAAACCAAAGAAAAGGGAGAATTTGTTATTATATCTTGAATATTAAAGGCATCCATGGCAAGATAGTGGGATTGCTTTCTTGGTGTATTGATGTTGTGATGGCAAGAGCTGTGGACTTGAAGTCAGACTGCCTGGGTTTGAGTCCTGGTTCTCTTTTCCTTAAGTTTTCAGACACTGCTTCTTCTTGCTCTACTCCCAAGTATTCATTGGAGAATCGTCACTCATATACTTTCCCTTTTGTATTCTAGGGCTCGGTCCTGGGCTCCCTATTCTTTATAAACTTGCTTTTGGTGATTTAATAAAATTTTATGGGTTTTCAACTATTGTCCTATACAGATGACTCCCAAATTCATCCTTTATTCCTATCCCAAGCCCTAGTCCTTCATCACCAACTGACTGTTGAAATCCATTTGGATGTCCCATTGGTATCTCAAACTTAGCATATCCAAAATAGAACTCATCTTTTCCCCTAAACCCCTAAACTCTTCCTCCCAACTTCCATATTTCTGTTGAGAGTAACATGATCTTTATAGTCAGGTTCACAATCTTGGAGCCATCCTCAACTCTTTATTGTCCCTTCCTATATCCAATCAGTTGGTTACCGAATCCTATCAAATCTACTTCCACAATGTCTCATTTTCTCTACATTCATGTAGCGACCATCCTCAACAACTCTTACCTGGACCATTGGGAAGCCTTCTAATTGGTTTCTGTGACTCTAAGCTCTCCCCTCTCTAATTCATCCTTCACACAGTTGTTATTGTTATTCCTAAACTGTTATTCCCAATTAGGAATTGTTATTCCTAAAACACAGGCCTGAGTGTCAGTCCACTACTCAAGAAGTTACACTGGCTCCCAGTTGCCTCTTAGAATGAAGTACAAACTACTCTGGCATTTAAAGCCCATCAAAATCTGGTTCCAATCTTACTTTCCAGAATGATTTCCATCACTCCTACCTGTGCACACTGTTCCAGCCAAAGTAGCCTGCTTGCTTGTTAAGCTACTCCCCCCTTCCCATTCCGTTTTCTATCTCTGGGCTTTTGTTCAAGCTTTCACACACACCTGGAATGCTTTTCCTCCTCCTAACTTCTATTTCTTGGAAACCTTAGGTCTCTGCAGGGGCTATATATCTCTATTTAGTCTTCTCTTCTCCAGGCTATAGATCCCCAGGGTTCTGTTGTGTTTTTGTTTTTTAGTATTCATCATATAATTTACAAACTCATCCCCTGATCTCCCTCAATGCACTTTAGTTTGCCAATGTCCCTTTAAAACATGGTTCGAAGAATTGAATAGAAAGTTCCATATGTGATCAGATTGACAAAATCTTCTCTGGATTTAGAATAAGCTATTGGTTAACTAGATTTTACACCGGGTTGGCTACATTTGGTTATGCTACTTAATTCCTTCTTCCTTTGAGTAGTCCCTGACTTTTCTCTGTTTATTCTTTACTTAATGTGAATTTTCCATGACCTATCTTCAAATAGATTCATATAATTGAAATTAGGGCTTTTAAAACATTTCTGCCAAATCTCTTGACCTCTGTGGGAGAAAGGTAGTGGGCAAAAGTCAAAGGAAGAAAAAGGGAGGAAGAGAAAGAGAAACATAAATGTAATTAGAGAATTATGTTCATTGTTGTAAACTATACCAAAAGGAATAATAAGAACTGTTTGTATACTAATAGGTAGCATTCAATTTTAAATATTTCCAAAGTTATTGATGATGCTTCATCCAGCAATGCTGATGGCAGCTTCTCCATACCTTAGTAAATGGTACCATGAGTTCATTAAGGATCAGAGGAAGAAGCAATGAGCAGTGGGGATGGGTACCCCCTGCTGAAGGAGTACTGAGCTGTGAAATTGAAAACAATAAAAAAGAGACCCAATCTCTTCCTAAGGAACATATCCAAGATATGAAGAATGTACCAAGACTTGTCATATCTTACAACTACTACCATTCTTGTAGGCACAAATAACACCAACAGAAAAAAAAAATGAGTAAGCATTGCTAAGTCTTGGACAATAAAATGAAGTCCTTATGACCACAAGTAGTATTTTCATCATTGCTGCCACTAGAAGGCAAGGGATATAGAAGAGGAAAGCAGATTTGGTAAGGAAAGAGTTGTTTTTAAAGTCAGTTTTTGAGAATGGGATGTGATTTTTTTGAGTGATGGCTTAAAGTACAGGAATGATATTGGTTCTTGGTCAGGCATGAAGTGTACCTTAAAAAGGAACCAATAAGAAATATATTTGCTTGGAGCCCTGACAGTCTAATTTTTAAAAAAAACTGAAAAGGAAGTAATAGGGAGGAGAAAAGAAGAAAACTGCTGATATGTATCCACCTGCACTAGATGCCATTGTTACCCATGTTTCAGGGGGCCCTTTCTCATAAGGAATTCTTGTTGTGGACTCATTAAGACCAAGTTTAATCCTGGGGGAGCCTGTCCTCAAAAAGGAGAGTTAAGCATTTCTCATTTCTCTCTGGGTCACTATTCCCCTACCACAAAGCCAAACTCTTGGAAAAATGTCTATAACAAAGCTTAGATATAGTTCATGTATAAGGTCTCCCCAGAAAGAATTAACTGGGTCTATTATCAAAAATGTACTTAATGTACAAAATAGATATCAAGTATTTTTGTTGTTGTTTCCGTCATGTCCAACTCTGTGACCCCATTTGGGGTTTTCTTGGCAAGGATACAGCAGTGGTTTGCCATTTCCTTCTCTAGTTCGTTTTCCAGATGAGGAACTCAGGCAAACAGGGTTAAATGACTTGCCCAGGATCACACAGCTAGTAAGTAAGCTAGTAATCTGAGGCCTGCCCTCACTCCAGAGCCAACACTCTATCTATTGCACTACTTAGTACAGGTATGGGACAGCTATTTATTTACTCCACCACAAAAGAAAAGCTCATGTAGTGAAAGCTCTGGCTTCACTTTCTCCTCAGTGCTCTAGAAGTACCCGTGAAGGATTAAGATGTCTTTTCTTTAAGGCTGTTGGCATGAGCATTCATTCTGGCATCTTCCACTCTCCCCTCCCCCCCAACTTTAGCCACAAGTGATTAATGCTGCAATTACGTTTAGCCAATTAAAATCAATTAGCTTTTATGACGGGAATATTTACTTGAATCTATAGCAAATACAAATATTTTTCCCCAATACCTGGGCACACATTTTACCCTATACCAACTGGGTTAGCATAGGCTCAGAATGGACACAATTACTATATAGTATTGGTTCCTTTAGCTTTATATCCAAATGTGTCACCGCTACTGGATGAGTCTGTGTCTCATCTACCACCGAGCTGAATGCCAAAGGTTACTCCTTTCTCCTTGTGGACTTAAAGCTGGCTGGCTGGCTCCAAAATACAGCATGGACTCCATTTCTGAACCTCATTGTGGCTCACTCTCCTAACCCTTCAAAGTTCATAAGGTTGAAACCCATTCCACCCCACTTTGCATCTGCTGCCCTGCCTGGTTTCAACTCCATGAAACAAGATGCCCCCAAGTCAGGGATGCCCTGGCGTTATCCCCGACTTCCTTTCCTGCCTCCTGTTGTGTGTTGTCTTCTCCTTTGAGTATAAGCTCCTCAAGGGCAGGAACTGTCTCTCTTTTTATTAGTTGTATTCCCAGTGCTTTGCCTGGCATGTAATAGGTGCTTAATAAATGTTTATTGGGTTGGATTTCTAGTTTCCTTCAGCTAAAGGCAGAAAGAACAGACTCAACAGTGAAAAAATAAACAGCAGGGCCATCCATTCATGGGCCACATGACAAGCCTGCTGGAGATGTAAAGGCCTGGGACCTCTCTCCCTAAGGACTTGGACTTTACCTCCTCACTTGAACATAATAGACAGGAAAAAGCCAGACCAAAGGACAGGACTTTTGAAAGTCCCCCAGTTCCAGCTCAGTAGCCCATCAAAGAGACTCCTCTTTCCCATAGGGTTAGCAGATGGAAGCAGTTATAGAATGTCTGCTTATGCTCAAAAGTCCATGTGGGTAGTATATCAGTCAGGAACTCTGTACACTCTCATAAGTACTAGGCTCATTGGTCTATCCCCTATTACATTGACAACACACAAGACTCATAAGTATATACTAATGAATATTTATGTCAAAGGGACTGGCCCATACAAAGAGCATCTCGACAGTGTCTCCCCACATGGTAAAGGCTGGGGATCCTGCTTCAAGCAGAGTTGTGATGGCATGCAATGAAATTGCCTTGGGGAGACTTTCTATAACTGGTTCCAGTCCGCTAACCGCATGGTTAGGGGAAGCTCATTTGATTGGCCGCTTGATTGTAAGTGGTAGGTTGAGGGCGGGGGAAGTGGCTTGCTTTCAAAAGGCCTTCCTGGACTTCAACCATTCTCTTTGGATGTTGTCTCTGGGTTCGTCTTCTTCACTGACATCATTTGGAAAGAGACAATGTTTTAATGGGAGAAGGCTCTGAGGTTGACATGTGGCCCCATAAAAGTGGGCCTCAATCCTTTTACCTTCTCATTTGTTTTGTCGGTGTGTTTCATTATTTGTTTTACATTTTGGGTAAAGGAGATTCATCTGGAGTTCCATCTTTGTGAGTTTGGAAAGGGCAGAAAAGTAAGCCTCTGGGTATCCAGGAGTCAGGATCTATGCTGGTTTTGTAGCCAGTTCTGAGCATCAGTGTCCTGAGGAGCAAGTAGTGACCTTTGGGAGTAACCTTCAAGACCTACCTGAAATAAGAACTCATCTAGCACTCATTTGTATTTGAAGGTGAATTTGGTGGGACCAATGCTTTGTAGAAATTGTGTAAAGTCTGAGCTCAGTCTCTCTAGAGATTAAGGTGATAGACAGGAGAATGTGAGTCAAGGTGTTAAGAGGATATCTTTGCACTTTCTTAGTATTATATCTTAAAAGTATATCTCCCTTTATGATGCTAATTGATGTTGAGTGCTTAAATGAAATTGGGCTTCTAGTCACTGGGACCTAACAGTGGGAAATACAAGTGGTTGGGCTCAAGTTGATTGCATTAGAGAAAAGTCACATTCTCCCAAACTCCAAGAACCTGAGGGGGGGAATTTAGCTACCTGTCTCTGAGACTGTGAGCCAGAACAACGCTTGCTGCATTTAAAACCTAAAACATTGGTGCATATGATTGCTGAGTCACTCTTAATGATCTTTAAAAGACACATCTTGTGCCCCAGGACTGAAATGTGGCAAATGTTCTCCTAATTTTCAAACAATGAAAGAGAATGTGGAGTCTTCAAATTCTGGAAGTGGTGAGGTTAGACCTCAAGTCCATTCACAAGCCTGCACTTGACCATATTCTAGTTTGGTAGAATTTGTTTTCAAACCCAAAGCCTTTAAGAACCCAGGATCATCCCTCCCCATGAGGCTTTGATATAGAACTTAGCCATCTAAAAGAGTAGCCTTTAACAGGAGCTAATTAATGTATTAATACTATTTTAGCATGAGGTATTGCTGTCATCTTTGATTGGAAAGGTGACATCAAAAGATTGGAAGACTCTAGACCTTTCTGTTTTCTACACTATTTTGCCTGCGTTGGGAAATTAGAGAACTTGGTAACTAAGTTACAGAGCCATAAGGAGTGGTAAGTAGGAGGGAGAGAAGGAGAGAGACAGAGACCAAAACAGAGAGAGATTTAATTTGAATGGCAGGGAGCTGGGGTCCAGGACTATCTATCTGTGGAAAGAGTTTCCAAATGAGAAACCCTCATTGATATATCTCTTGGATTGATTATTCTAGGATTTCTATTTTGATGGTTATTTTTAAAATTCCAAGTAAAGCTTTCTTCTGAATTATTGTGAATGGGGAATTAGTTTAAGGTGTATATGCATACATGTGGTCAATTTTCCAGGATGAGGGCTATGAGGAAATCCTCTGGCTTGAGAGTTACAAAAGTGTTATTGTCTCATTAAGCAGAAGCTCTCCAAGAAGAAAAGAAAAAAAGAGGAGCATGGATCAGGAGAGCCACTGAACAACTGTAGATTTTGAAAGTTACCAGAATCAGGTCAGTTTTCTTCTCAGGAAATGAAAGAGTTCTATGTATATTTACAAAAATGCTATAAGGAACCGAGAATTATCCATATGCGAGATATAAATGGATGATATAAGTATAGATATATGTCATGCACACACACATAATTCATATGGTCAGAATTTACTATTACTATCACTACTGAAAAGTTCATTTGAATTCTTGTGGCTATCAAGCCTTTTGTGAATGAAATTTATGCTACCCTCCTGGACAAAGTACCACGATAATTTCAAAAGGAAAAGATACTGGATATTTCTGCAATATATACATATATGCATATTATAGGTATATGTACTGTATATACAAAATTTCCAAAAGTCTTAGCGCACCTTAAAATTATTTAAGCTGTTAAAGGTTAAAGGTGTACTAAGACTTCTAGCACACCTGGAAATACATATATGCATACTTATGTATGTGATATAAATATAAAGATAATACTTATAAGCATATGGTGTATAAATGCAAGAGTGAGATCATTGAGTCAATCATTTCATTCCACTTATAATAATTCCCTTAAGCAAGTGAGAGTAGCTCAATTGAATCAATCAAGAGAATGAGACTAGGTTTGAAGAGTTCTCGAAAGCCATTGGATGAAATGGAGTGAAATTCTGCAGAAGGTGTGTTGACATTGGCTAAAGAGATGTGGTCATCCCTTGTGGATTTTCTATAGCAAGTCAGTTCAGGGTTCAGGACTCAAGTATCAGGTAGCATGAAGGAGAGCCCAGTTCTAGCCCATCTCATGAGAAAAGATTACTGAGGAGGGGGAGAGAAGCATATCCCCATTTCCTCTGCCCTCCCCACTTCCACCCCCCTTGACAATAGGGCACCTTGTGAACTTCTGAAGTTTCTCATCAGCATCCTAACAGAATCCTCTGGGACAAGGACAGCCAGTAGCTGAGATTAAATGAGACACACCAAAGACAGGCAGTTTCAAGACTCTCCACAGAGCCCAGCGTGCCCAATGGGAACATCTTGAAGACACCAGCAAAGAGAGCTATAAGCTCCTTAGAAGCTATGGGTGCTCCAATCCTGAGCCTGCTTTCTTCTGGATTCTATGAAGTGTAAGAGAGTATGTCACAGACTTTTGGAGGGATGTGTTGTACTATTTTTATTATACACCCTTATTAAATTAATACACATAATTAAAAGCTAATTAAATCTGGCTGAATAGTAGATAACAACTGATAATCAATAAGATTTATCAATGGCAGGGGTTATAAGCTATAATGCTAGAAAACCACTCCCAATAGTTACCCTTCAGAAACTTGACTTGCCACTCTGAATAAGAGTTCGGGGTAGAAGCCCCAGCAGGGTTGGGGAACCTGTGGCCTCAGGGCCACATGTGGCCCTCTAGGTTCTCACGTGTGGCCCTTTGACTGAATCCAAATTTCACAAAACAAATCCCCTTAATAAAAGGATTTGTTCTGTAAAACTTAGACTCAGTCTTGCATCAGCGGAACAGGTTAGGTACACAAGACACGGTAGTCAATGACTATGTAATCTACTGTTTGATAAATCCAAAGACTCTAGCTTCTGGAATAAGACCTCATGATTTGACAAAAACTGCTGGGAAAACTGGAAAATAGTATGGCGGAAATTGGGCATAGACCAACATCTTACACCATATACCAAAATAAAATCAAAATGGGTACAGGATTTTGATGTAAAGGCTGATACTAAAAACAAACTAGGAGGGCAAGAAATATTTTATCTATCGAATCTATGGAGAAGGGAAGAATTTGTGACCAAACAAGAGATCGAGAACACTATGAAATGCAAAATGGATAATTTTTATTACATTAAATTGAAAAGTTTTTGCACAAACAAAGCCAATGCAACCAAGATTAGGAGAGAAGCAGAAAACTGGGAAAGAATTATTACAACCAGTATCTCTGATAAAGGCCTCATTTCTACAACATATAGAGAACTGAGTCAAATTTATGAGAATACAAGTCATTCACCAATTGAAAAATGGTCAAAGGATATGAACAGGCAGTTTTCAGATGAAGAAATTAATGCTATCTATAGTCATACGAAAAAGTGCTCTAAATCACTATTAATTAGAAAAATGCAAATCAATACAACTCTGTGGTACCATATCACACCTATCAGATTGGCTAATGTGACAAAACAGGAAAATCATAAATGCTGGAGAAGATGTGGGAAAATTGGAATATTGATGCATTGTTGCTAGGTTGTGAACTGATTTGACCATTCTGGAGAGCAATTTGGAACTATGTCCAAAGGGCTATAAAAATGTGCATACCTTTTGACCCAGCAATAACATGTCTAGGTCTGTATCCCAAAGAGATCATACAAATGGGAAAAGGACTCACATGTTCAAAAATATTTATAGTAGCTCTTTTTGTGGTGGCAAAGAGTTGGAAATTGAGAGGACGCCCTTCAGTTAGGGAATGACTAAACAAGTTGTGGTATATGAATGTGATGGAATACTATTGTTCTGTGAGAAATAATGAGCAGGCTGACTTCAGAAAAACCTGGAAAGAATGGAATGAGCTGATGCTGAGTGAAGTGAGCAGAACCAGGAGAACACTGTACACAATAACAGCTACAATGTGCAATGTGACAACCTTTGATAGACATTTCTTCTCAGCAATGCAAGGATCCAAGACATCTCCAAAGGACTCATGATGATTTTCCACATCCAGAAAAAGAATTATGGAGTCTGAATTCAGATCAAAGCATACTATTTGCTTTCTCTTTTTTTTCTTATTTCATTTATTTCTTCTTTATCATAGTTTCTCTCATTGGTTCTAATTCTTCTTTACAACAAGATTAATATAAAAATGGGCTCAATATGAATGCATATGTAGAACCTGTATCAAATTGCATGCCATCTTAGGGTGGGGAGAGGGGAGAGGTGGGTAGGAAAATTTGAAATTCAAAATCTTACAGAAGTGAATGTTAAAAATTAAAAATTAATAAATAAATTTTTTAAAAAATTTAGACTCAGTCAAAAGGCCACATCCAAGGACCTAGAGAGCCACATGTGGAGGCTGGGGTTCCCTATCCCTGCCCCAGAGCATGCACTCAACATGAGCTCAAAGCAAGAGCTCCATAATAATGTCCTTGACTGTGTGCGTTGTTATAATGTGTTCCAATCAGATTAATCGGAAACAGAAGAAAGAAGCACTCATGTCTCAAGAGTAAGGTTGACATATAAGTATATTAGTCTAATGTTGTCTATCCAAAGCCTTGATTTACTTCTCATCCCCTTAAGTGACATGAAATGACATGGACTGTGTTTAGCTTTGCCTTTTTAAAAGTCAACCTATACCTATAATGGTTATACTCTATTCAGTAAAATGAGAGCATATAATTATAATAAAACTAGATATAATTTGTTATGTTTTTATAAATGCCATTGAAATTAGAGCATCTGTCTGAACTGTGTTATTAATATTCAATGTATTTTGAATGAGACATGGAGGTACATATGAGGAAAGCAAAATGCCAGCATTGAAGCAGAGGAAACAGATGGCACGCTTTTCTGTCAACTTTGTGATACTTTAATTTATAACATACATTTTTTTTAAAAAATTGATGTCTACTACATAAGGAACACTTTAATAGCAATAACATATCTTTTTAAATGATGCTTTTTAACATATTTTTAAAATGTGTCAGAGACAGCATCATTGATCATCCAAATAACCAATTTAACTTGGAAGGGGAAAGTAGCAGAAGGATCATTTTTAAAGCTAATTCTTTCGGGGGGGGGGGGGGTTCAATAATGTCCTATAAGTTTTGAAGGTAGTTTCCTTGTATAGTCACATGCACAACTATGTAAATGTAGAAAAGCAGTGCTGTCAGTATCCATATGTTTTTTTTTGGCAGAGAAATAGCTAATAAAACATTGGATAATGATTTTGTGGCTGTGATTCACAAATGAATGTGATTATTCCATGTTGCTGCTTCTAGAAATATGATTTGCAGGTCCCTTTTGTTTATTTTTCACTTGGTATGTCTATTTCATTTCCTTTCAGAGGCTACATTTCTTTTTAAATCATTCAGATTAATGTAAAATTACCAAAAAAAAAAAGAGGCTAGTAAGAACAACTTGAGCAAGGAAATCTATTTGGGAAACATAATTCCAACTCCACAACTGATATTTCTTTAGGTGCCTTACCACACTTTCCTATGTCTGCATGGCCTGTCTCTTGGCCTGCTATGGAGGGCCAGGGCTGGTAAATTACAAGTTTTATTTATACCTTGATAGCTGAAGGAATCTCTTATAGGGTCAATGATCTCAAATATTGCATTTCAACTTCTCAGTCACATCAGATAAGAATATGGGAAAGAGGGATTAGGTATATTAATTTTTTTGTTTGTTTTTTGGCTAGGCAATGGGGTTAAGTGACTTGCCTAGGGTCACACAATTAGTAAGTGTTAAGTGTCTGAGATCAGATTTGAACTTAGGTCTTCCTGACTGCAGGGCCAGTACTCTGTCCATTGTGCCACCTAGCTGCCCTGGATTGTGTATATAATGAATTGAGGTGGAAGAAATCTAATGACCTTTGTGTCATATGTGTGTTTATATCAACATTGTTAACTAGTATGAAAATGGTGTTTGGCCTGATTCACCTTCCTACCTTCTATGTGTAAGCTGTTCAAGAGAGCCCAGGATACTGTATCCAAGAATTCCAAAATTAGCAGCGCTCCCAGGACCGCCAGGTCTGATTCTAGCCCAGCCCCTATGGTCATCAACAGAGAATAAGCTTTCTGGAAAAGCATTCCCTGGCATCTCCATTCCCACCAACACCAACTGCCACCAATGGACAGGTAAGTCAAGAGCCCAGAGGGATAACAGCATGGTCCACACAACCAGCTCTGTTTTTCAGCCTGACCGCCATTGTTGGTTCCAAAGAAGCAACCCTTGTGGAGATGAGATCTGGCAGCTTCCTTTACAGGTGGTGTCACCTCTGGATCCTCCTCAGTATCCATGGCTACTGAAGATCCGAAAAAGAAAGCTTTTGTTATTGAAAGTCCTCAGATGGTTAAACATCAGAAACAGATGGAAATGGTATTAAAGATGTACTACCATCTGCTCTGCCACATTACTCCAGGGACCACTAGGCCTTTCTATTTGCTGTCTTGTCTCATTAGGATGTCAGCTCCCAGAGAGTAGAGCTTGTCTTGCTTCTTGACCTTTTATTATGCCACTTTTATCAATATGCCTAATTAAAAACTAATTAGGTCTGGTGGAACAATTTATATCAACTGATAATCAATGAGATTATCACTGGTAGGCACTTATGAGCTATAATATATTATTATTATACTAATAATTAATTGCTAAAATTACACTAATAATACCATCCCCACTATTTTGCACATACTAAGTGCGCAACAAATTCTTTTTCAGTCATTCATTCAAACCCGAGTATAGATTAAAGGAACCATAGATCATCTATACATGATTTTTGTTACCTTCTACTAGTATTAGAGGGTTTAGATATAGATTTAAATTTTAGAGTTCATCTATTCCTTTCTATAATATATATATATATATATGTGTGTGTGTGTATATATATATATATGTGTGTGTGTGTGTATATATATATACATACATACATACATATATTATATACATACATACATATATATATATATATATATATATATATATATATATATATATATATGTTCCTCATTTTTCAGATGAGGAAACTGAGACCCAGATAGTTTAAGTGACTTGCCCAAGTGAAAGAGGTGGAATTTGAACCCAGTTTTTCTGACTGACTACTCCTTTTTCTCAGCCTGAATAAAAGAAAACTTATTGGAGACAGGCTAACTGGAGGGTTTCCATGTGAAACAGTGAGTGATTAGATTTGTTCTGCTTGGCCTTGAAGGAGAGAACTGAGTAGTAGGTCAAAGTTACAAAGAAACAGACTGTGGCTCAATGTAGGGGAAAATTCCTAAAGCTCAGAACTATCTAAAAAATAAAAGGTTATTCCTGGAGATTGTGAGTTCTCCATCACCAAAGTTCCGTGTGACTAGGGGTGGGAGGAAGAGGGTTGGGTTGTACCATAAATAAGGGGATGGTCCAACTAAGGCCTGGTCTCTCCTAAACCTGTGAGTCTGTGATTGTTTGAACAAAGTATAGACACAAGAAGTCCTTCAATCCAGATCAACAAGCATTTGAGAGATGGTTATGGTAATAAAAGAAGCAGATAGATGTAAGATAGATTTTTTCACACACAATTGGATTTATTGGTCTCATCACACAAATATAAATACAAATACACAAACATAAATATTCCAGATAAAGATTTTATGTGGTGCTCACTGAACCCCTTGCCCTTCTTCATCACATGCCCTGCATGAAGCCCCATTCACTTCCCACACCTCATCTCCAGACTAATCCAACCTTGGTCTAGGCTTGGGTGTGGCTAAAAGGCAGAAGGGATGGAAGAGCAGAGGTCCTACTCTCCTCTCCCTTCTGATGCTCCAAAAGGCCTGACCCTTTTTATGGCACCTATAGGGCACTAGACTGAACAGTCCACTCCTCCCAGGGCACTGGGATAGGTTTCAGCCCCTTCTTTTGTCCTTCTTTTTCTCTTACCTCTTCTAGTCTCATTCTCTCCACTTCTTACTTCTTTCTCTCCATTTCTGTCTTTCCCTATGCCTCTCTCCCCACTTCCTGCAGAGTTAGAAGTAAAAGAAATGGAAGTAAAATGACAGGATTTGACAATCGATTAGCTCCCACCACCCACCTCAGGTCAAAGGATCCAGAGCAAACCAACCAGGATGATAAGCAACAGCTGAAGTGCTGCACTGTATCAATGGCAGTACTTTAGCAACACCACAACAGAAAGAATAGAGGCTAGAGTTCTAGGACCTGAGTTCGAAATCTAGCTCTGATGATTATAACCTGAGTGACTTTGGTCAAGTCTCAAATAATCTTTATGCCTCAGTTTTACCTTCTATCAAATGAGATGGGGTTGGACTATACAATTTCTAAGATCCCTTCCAGCAATAGCTCTAGGGATCTAGTCATTCTAAGATTATGTACAATGCAGTTATAACTGGACCATACTAGGACCTGTCAATGGTGAAGTTTATCTGGAATAGTTTGATACATTCTTCCCCCAGAAACTTACTTCTCCCTCATGTTGGTGCCTGGAAGATATAAAAAACACAGCAAATATCAGCCTTACTTAACTATAAACAATATGTGCAAAAGAGGAATGCCAGCCACCAAGAAAGGCATTGAGGCAAGAAAGCAGGGGAGAAGATGGGAAGACTCCACTAGGTTCCCACAGCACTAGCATCCCTGTCCCTATGTGGGTAGACTTTCAAGACAAAAAGTATGGAAAGTATTGAATTGTCTACAGAAGTAGGAGTGGGGCAGGGAGGGAGGAGAGAGTATATTGTATAAATTATACAAATGATTAGAAGGGTATATAGCCCAGCAGACTATTTATGGGAAGTGGTCAAGCCCACTCATTCCCCCTTCCTGGTTAGAGAGTTCACCACAGATACCCAGAGAGAGCTCAAACTTCTTCCCTAGGAAGGAAGAGAGTATTTGGAGGAGAAATGGGGGAGGGGAGTTGTCATGACCCTGGAAGGACCAGTGTAGAAGATGCAGCACTGCAGCTCTTGCTTATCATCCTGGTTAGTTTGCTCTGGATCCTTTGACCTGAGGTGGGTGGTGGGAGCTAATCAATTGTCAAATCCTGTCATTTTACTTCCATTTCTTTTACTTCTAACTCTGCAGGAAGTGGGGAGAGAGGCATAGGGAAAGACAGAAATGGAGAGAAAGAAGTAAGAAGTGGAGAGAATGAGACGAGAAGAGGTAAGAGAAAAAGAAGGACAAAAGAAGGGGCTGAAACCCATCCCAGTGCCCTGGGAGGAGTGGACTGTTCAGTCTAATGCCCTATAGGTGCCATAAAAAGGGTCAGGCCTTTTGGAGGTGAGGGTCATTGTGGCCCTAGTGCAAGGACTCTTGAGCTATTTGCCAATAAACTGTTTATACCAACAGGAAACTCTTGTGGCTTCCCACATCAAATAGATGGTTTAATTTACTTTCATAGTAAGTTTAATTAGGTTTAATTTACTTTCAGAGAGTGACTCAGATCAGGAAAATCTCTGGGATTTGGCAAGAGGCTGGCTTCCATATTGAGAAACGCTATTGACATGCTCATGTCCCTTGGTTCTATTTCTAGGATGCCTTCTCTAGCCAACTCTGTGTTTCCTCTCCTCCGGATAAGTGCACTGGGGCTACCCATGACAAATTCCATTCAGTTTAGCAAACATTTATTAAACCCCTACCACGTAGAAGACACTATGATCACCACTGGTACAAATGAAGAAAAACAGTTCACTCCCTCAAGGAGCTAACATTCTATTGGGGACATAGTTGAAGGGGAGAAGATACAATATTCATACAGACCAGTAAATAGAAGGTGTTTTAAGCAAGAGAGAGGATTAACAACTGTGGTGTCTGTAAAACTTTTGCATCAAAGGAGGCCCCAGAGCTGATCCTTGAAGGAAGCTCAGCTTTCATCATTAATATAGGGTGAGGAATTAAAAAAGAGGAGATGTAAGCTTACTAAAAGAGACCACTACTGTCATGCAGGATATATACTGCAAAATCCAAGTTAAAGAGGAATTCTATATAGGTCAAACAAATGCTCCTGTATGTGGATGACATTTTATCAGTTGCAACAAATCACAAAATATTGCAGAGCCAACTGGACAAGATTCACAACCCCTGAAAAAAAGCTTAGCTTAGTCAAGCACACAGGAAGAACTAGGTGAATGAAGAATGTCTATTGTTCAGATTTTGATATAGTCAGATGGACAACTTATAGAGCTCATCCATCAGTGTACACATCTTGGACAGACACTACATGTGGACGAATGAGTTGGGCTCAGAATTAAACAAGAGGAAAGCAGGCTAGTTCTTCAGAAAACTACAAAACTATTTCAATGACCCCAAATTTCTCCTGAAACAAAGATCTATCTAATATTGTAATATTGTGTCTTATTTGATTGCAAATCATGAAACGCTATAGTCTCTGGACAATGGAAAATGAGTATCACTCAGAGGGCAACGGAGAGGTAGATGTGAGCATGCTGTAACACATAACAAATAAGGAACTGTGAAGAAGGGTCAGGCACAGTAAACAACATTATCAAATAATTGTATGAACAGAGGTGATCCCATGATGAATGGGTTCCATGGCAGAGGATAACCAATGAATTATACTGCTATCCTAGTGATGTTAAGAGAAAAGGAGGAAGGTTCTGGATCACTGGGTGTACTCTCTCTGGCACATTTATGGCATATCATGGATGAGTTGGGTGTGCATGAATGAATTGTAATCTTCATCTTTGGAGAGAATTATATCTCTGCCTGATCAACATCAAGGACCCATTTGAGTATTTGGGGTTGAGAATGGATTGGAGGGGGGAGGCACTAAAAACAGGGAGTCAAATTAAGTCTAATGCCTCAAGTGCATAGTGATCATGGCTTAGAGTATGTCAGCAATTGATTGAGTGGAGAGAAAGGGAAATATACAAAAATTTTGTAATTGACAAGACTTGGTAACTGATTGGCTATTTGGCAGGTCAGGGATAGGAAAGAGTCAAGAATGGTTCTGAGAACCTGGAAAACTGGATCATGGTACCCTTGGCAGAAATAGGAAAATCTGGAGAAGAGTCAGCTTTAGTGGGAAAGATAATGAGTTCTGTTTTGGGCAGGTTGAATTTAAAACACTGCTTGTGCATCGCTGTGAATGTCCAGTAGGCAGTTGGTGATGTAAGAATTCTGTAGAGATGATAATTGAATCCATGAAGCTGATGACATTGCCAAAAAGAGAAAAAGTAAAGACAGAAGGGGAACCAAAAAAGAGGGATCTTCATTCTTAGTGAGTCCAGAAAAGGAGACTGAGAGGGAGCAAGTGGAGAACCAAGAAAGGGAAATGCTAGGAAAGTCAAGCGAGTAAAGCACATCCAGGAGTGTTTTTACAATGTCATAAGCTATAAAGAGATCAAATAAATATGTCTGCTAGGCAGATGTTAGATATGTTTATACATACATAAAAGATATCCATATGCATATGTACACATATAGAGAGAAGCAGAGACAGACACGGAAGACGTACACTAGAATCATAAAATTGATTCTAGTGGCCTCAGACAAAAGAATCTTATTGTTTCTGTTGCATCACATGTCTATAATTAGCACAGCATCTTACAGGTATTTCTTTTTGAAAAAACCTTTGTTCTGATGGAAGTATGTGGGTGGCCTTTCTTTTGCTTTTCACTGAAGTGAAAGTCTCTATAACAGTTCCCCTACAAATGCTGGACCCCTTTGTAGATGGAGTAGCTCAAGATTATCTGTGCATAAGGCTAATGGAGTAGCTGATGAAGCCAGAGAGAAAAGAGATGAGATATTCTATTCTATTCAAGATGTTTTCACCTTTATCTTGCAAAGAGGATTTTGAAGATGATACTTTATTTGCTATGTTGAGAGAAGCTAAATGGTATGTGACTCCATTTTAATAAGTGAAGAGAAATCATTGGCTTCTCTTGATATATAACCCTGACTATGCTTCTTATAGAGAGTGAATAGAAACAAATCACTGTAAGAAATGCAGCCCTGAGGACCTTGTATAGCATTATATAACACTATACACAATATTACTTTTTAGCTCTTTGAGTAAATGGTCTCCCATCACAGGCCATCATTCTGCCCCTACCCTCCACAATGCCTAGTCCTAGCCCCCTGGCTATTTCCATGATTATATTCCTCATTTTTGCCTAACAAAGTGCCTAGTGTAAGGGAAGAAATGCAGGATTTATAGTCAGGGGATTTGACTTTGAATCTTAGCTCTGCTACTTACTGCTTGTGTGACTTTGGGGCAAGTCAATTTACCTGTCTAGAATTCAATTTCTCTAAGATTCCTCTAGCTCTAAATCCTATGACCTAGGTTTGTCTAGTCCAAGGATTCTTAATCGTTTTTTGTGTCATGGGCCCTTTTGGCAGTCTGGTGAAACCTATGGACACTGTCAGAATAATGTTTGTAAGTACATAAAATAAAATACAGGGGATTATAAAGGAAAGAAACTGCATATTGAAATACAGTTACCAAAATAATTTTTTAAAGTTCATGGTGGGGTGGAGCCATGATGGCAGACTACAAGCAGCAATCCAGCTGAACTCTCCCAATATGCCCCTCTAAACAACTTTAAAAGAAATCAAATTTTCAAGGGGATCAAAAAAAAGTCAGAGTGAGACATGTTTCCTAGCCTAACACAATTAAAGAGATTGGCAGGAGGACACCAGGACACCAGGATGGGGGCCAGCCTTGAGCATATGCAGAAGCAGCAGCAGGCTTTACAGGCAGCTTGAGAAGCTCTCAGCCCAGAGATAGTTAGGGGGTCAAACAATTGGTCAGAAAGAAATTACAGGAGACCCTTTGCTGGCACTGGGTATAGCTGGTGCTTATTGGCAACTCTATTTCCATATGCAGTTCTGGGCTGTAGTTCCAGGGCCAAGAGGAGCACTAGGGCTTGTGGCTACAAGGGAGCAGAGCTGGTTCTGGGTAAAGACCAGATCACAGAACAGGAGAGACCATACCTTTCCCCAGATTATACTACCTTCCTCACCCAATATTAATGATGATAAGGTTACAAGGTTATCTCTGTTGTCATATCCTTCAAGGAATACTACCCAATTCTGATGCATGTACAGAAGCCACTTTGTCGGAAGAGAGCCTTTATGGTAGCCTTTTGCCTTTCTGAACCAATTTTTTTGAGTCAATAAACAGTAAGTAGAGTGGGATTTTTTTATTTTGCACATCCTTTGTCAATTCTATAATGGTAAAGATATGCTATACTGTGGAAGATTACTTATGAAAGCTTACCAATTGTTCCCTACCAATACCCTCACCAAAGATACCCTCAATATGTGTGTTCTCATAAAAAATGTATATGGATGAGAAAGTAGGCTTATAGATTATTTTGGTGTTCTCTAGGTCACTTTGCAGTTTCCTCCTTGAATATCCTCTCCCTTTAGTTGGGTTTTCTCACCAAACTTTCTTTAAACTAACTTTAACTTCCCCTGTTTTTCTCTGTTTTATGAAGTGATATGGCTCACAACTCTCCACCATCTTTTACTATAGGATTTTATAAATAAGTTCAAGTACTGATATTGACCTTGGTTGCCTTATTTCTTTGTTTGGCAAGTGAGTCAAATGTTTGCTAAAACACTTTTTGGGATATTTTTTATCTCATTATGGCAATTGATTTAAACTTCAATATGAGATGTTATTCATCTATATTGCAGTCCTTTATTTCATCCACTGGAGATTTTTCCTTTTTGTTAAACTGATTTCTATGAGTCAAATTGGATTTTAAAAATATATTCCATAAACTATGCCCAAAGGGCTACAAAAATGTGCATACCCTTTGATCCAGCAATAGCACTTCTAGGGCTATATCCCAAAGAGATCAAACAAATGGGAAAACGACCCACATGTACAAAAATATTCATAGCAGCTCTTTTTGTGGTGGCAAAGAATTGGAAATTGAGAGGATGCCCATCAATTGGGGAATGGCTGAGCAAGTTGTGGTATATGAATGTAGTGGAATACTATTGTGCTATAAGAAATGATGAACAGGCTGACTTCAGAAAAACCTGGGAAGACTTATATGATCTGATGCTGAGTGAAGTGAGCAGAACCCAGAGGACTTTGTATACAATAGCAGCCACGTTATGCAATGACTAAGAATGTTAAACTGAACCCTTCTCAGCATTACGAGGATCTAAGACATCTCCAGAAGCCTCGGGATGGAAAATGCTGTCCACATCCAAAGAAAGAACTATGGAAGTCGAATCGCTCTCACTTATTTTTACCTTAAGTTGAATTTTGTTTCATCTTTCTGATGGTTCCTCTTATTGGTTTTAATTTTTACTTACAACTTCACTAATGTGAAAATATGTTTAATGGGTATGTAAATGTAAAGCTTATGTCAGATTGTGCGCTGTCTTGGGGAGGGTGGGGGAGGAGAAAAAGGGAGAAAAAATTTTCAACTCAAAAGCATATGGAAAAAAAATTTTTAAAAATTTAAATTAAATTTAAAAAAAAGAAATTTTCTGCTCAAAACTAAAACAAACAAAAAATATATATTCCATATATTTTCCTCATTTTTTCTCTTTAGTTCTGGACTAATTTTGATATGTAGTCTTTCAGTGATTTGATCACATACAGACAACTGATTCAGGAATTGCCACCTTATCAATACAATAAGAACAGCACATACAAAAGCACATACAAAGAGTGTGATGCTTGAACTTAACCTTGAAGAAAGCTAGGGATTCCAAGAGGTAAAGATGATGAGGGAGTACCTTGTAGGCTTAGGAGACAGAAAGAGGAAAGGAAGAGATGGGGACAGCCACAGCAAAGATGCGTCAGAAACGAAGTTCAGCAAGTATACCAAATTGACCAGGACGCAGAGTATATGAAGGAGAAATAAAAAATACAATAATAAGCTGGGACCAAATGATGGAGTCAGTCAGTGAATAAACATCTGTTAAGCTTCTACTATCTGCTAAGCAGTGGGGATACAAAGAAAGGCAAAATGCAGTCCCTGCTCTTAAAGACCTCACAGTACAATGGGGGAGGCAATGTTCAAACAGCAATATACAAAGAAGATAAATACAACATAAATTAGAGATAACCAACAGAAGGTAGGCACTAGAATTAAGAGACATCAGATTTAGAATTAAGAGACATGAGATTTTACCTGGGACTTGAAGGCAGGAAGTGAAGATGAGGAGGGAGAGAATCCCACTGAGCGACAGCCATGAAAATGCCTGGAGACCGGAATGTCATGTGTGGGAAACTGCAAGGAAGCCAGTGTCACTGCTGCAGGGTAAGGGCAGAGTGTGGTGGGGAGAGAAAGTATATGAGGTATAAGAAGACTGGGGGGGGGCAGTCATGAAGGATTCTTAATACAGGATTTTATATGTAGATGGAAAGAGAGAGCATTTATTAATTGTTGTCTGTGTTCCAGGTATTGTGGTAAGCACTGGGGAATACAAATCTAAGTAAACAAGACAGTCCCTGCCTTCAAGGAGCTTATATTCTAATGGGTAAACACAACACATAAAGAGGAGCTGGAAAAAAGGGGAGGGAAGATGGCATGATGTGGGGATATTTGAGTGGTATGGAGGCATGGTTCTTAGCAATACAAGGTAAAAGCTCACCTGTCAGAGCCCAGAGTCCCAGGGATGGAGTCCAAGGTTCGAGTGTTGAAGAAAGAGTATGAGAAAAAGGAATAATGGCAGAGTAGAGGCAACATTGTATGGAGATGGCTGAGAAGTGGTTTTAAACACCAGAGAAGAGTTTGCCTTTTATCCTAAAGTAAGAGGGAACTTTTGTATCAGGATATTGACATGTGCTTTAGAAATAATATTTGTCAGCTGTGTGGGGCAGAGATTGTCAAGGGGGAGAGATAAGGAGCCTGGTTATGAGACCATCACCTCTCCAGATAAGAGGTGAAGAGGGTTTGAACTAGGGTTGTGGCTGTGAGTAGAATCGAACTTAAAACAAACAACCTTTATTTCTAATGTGATACCTGTGCCATTAAGCTTTGCTGTAGAAACTATAGATATTGCTACTATATCTGTAAGAGCTAAATAGAATGTTGAGAAAAGCAGTTTACTCTGGAAATTTCGAATTGATAGTTGAGAAATGTCTATGCTGAGTATTTCTCTCTGTGGAATTAGAGAAAAGGTCCGTGTCTTGTCTGTGACTTATGAAGAGTAGAAGTGAGAAAAAGAGAGAGAGAGTCATTTGAGATTATATATGTAAGGTGCTTTTCAAACCTTAAATCGCTGTATAAATGTTAGCTATTATTAGTATGTGAAAATTCTCCCTCATCAGAACTGCTGTGGTGTCATAAAGAAATACTAGGGGCCAGCTAGGTGGTTCAGTGGATAGAGCTCCAGCCTTGGAGTCGGGAGGAACTGAGTTCTGATCTGGTCTCAGACACTTGAAACTTACTAACTGTGTGACCCTGGGCAAGTCACTTAACCCCAATTGCATCACCAAAAAAGAAAAAATCTTATAAAGAGAATTCCATGAAGAATTTGTAAGAAGTTGGCAGGAACAGTGTATTTTGGAAAAACTATTTCCTCTAATTATTAAAGAGAGGCCAAAGAAAAAGGACTAATCTAACTTATTTCTTAAGAGACTGAATTTTAATTTGGTTAACTCATCTGTAAATGAAGGGGAGGGAAGTGGGTGGAACGGGATGGGAGGCAACTCAATGATCACTAAAGTCCCTAAATCTGAATTTATATTGAAGAGAAATATGAAGATTCTTAAAGCCTATAATCATTATCTGAAATCAACTGAATGATGTGAGATTGACTCTTCAGAGTGAAAAGGAGACAGCTACTATTATTTTTCAGATGGTTTGAGGATGCTCTGACTATGAACTTTTACAGAGGCAAAATATCCTAAAATGTTACATGTAAATATATGAAGTATAACTTGCTTTATTATTGCTTTCATTTTCTAATATATTAATTTAAACTTTCAATTCCATAGAATTAAGAATAATTATTAATAGAAAAGAAACTCTTTCAAGTTCATTTAACAATCAAGATTTAATTGAGGAGAGAGGAGCTTGAGATGATTAATGAGAAAGATATTGAAAGTTTGAATAAGAAACAATCCCATCATACCCCTGGATTATTCTAGAGCAGAGATTCTTCACCTTTTAAATGAACTCCTTTGGCAGCCTAGTAAATCCTTCTCATAATAATGTTTTTAAATCCAAAAAATAAAATGTATAGTGTTACAAAAGAAACCTATTACATTTAAACACAGATATCAAAATATTTTTAAAAAACAAACTTATAAATTCCAGATTTAAAACCTCTGCTCTAGAGTTCAGGAGGATAAAAATGAATAAGAGAAAGATTCAAATGACAAGCTGAAGAATGACATACAAGGTGAGGTTGACCAGATCTTTGAGCATAACTTGCTAAAAGTGAGGGCAAGGAATCTCTTTATCAATCTGCTATACTTGTAAACTATATGAAATATTACCCAGTGATAATCCATTGTAAACTCTCATAATTTCCAACCAAGAAAGCATGGTATATGGGAGGAGTAGTTAGACTTGGAATTAAGAGACCTGGCTTCTAATCCCAGCTTTGCATGTCATTTATAAGCCATCACTCTGGTAGTCTCCTTTTTTATCTATTAAATGAAAGGATTGGATGATTCCTAAGGCCCTTTCCAGTTCTAACATTCTATGATAAAAAATGATGGCTCATAATGATATAGAATTTAAAGATTTTCAAAGAATTTTCCTCAAGTGTTAACATCCTCATTTTATATTTGGGAAAATTGAGGTTTGCCTGTGATAACACGGTTAACAAAGATCAGAGATAGGCCTTGAACCTGAACTTTTGAACAAAACTCAAAGCACCTTTCACTATACTATTTTGCCTTCGCAATGGTTTATGACATCACAAAGAAATGGAAGTGGGACAATCTAGGAAGAAGGCACATAAAAGAGAAATGAAGTAGTAGAGGCAGAAGTGGAAGCAGGAAAGAATGAGTAGAAAGCCCAGAGATCCTCAGACAGAAAACCCTGGAATGCAGTAAATGATCTACCTCAAATTGGATTCAAATTTTACCTGATGTAACAGTCCTTCATGCCAATTGAGCCCTGATCAAACCGGTTATTCAAACAACCGTTTGGGAATAACAGCTCCCAAAGACAACCAAGGACTTGATGCCATTTTTTCATTAGTTAGAAAATGTTTCCCCATAAATTACTTTTATTTTCCTCGGTGTCTGCACCACAGAAAAGACTCTGTGATATGTTTGTACCCCCAGTGCATATATCACTGTGGGGGGTTTAGGATAATTATCATTCCCACTTTAAGCTTCAGGGTGTTAGCAGGCTTGAAAGATAAAACAAATGAGTATTTCAGAACAAAGGCAGAACATAATATTTCCTCAGTTTTGAAGAAGCTGTCCCATACAAGCTGTCCTGCTCACACCCATGGACAACAATAATTTAAATGACCAAGTCAAAAAAAGCATGTTTTTTCTCCATTATAATGATTGGATGGCTCTCTGGGAGGCAAGAGAGAAGGGGTACATTGGGAAATATAGAAACAAAAGATCAATAAATTATATTATAAAACAAAAAGTACAATGAGCTTTTATATTTTCTATACTTTCCAGTCAGACATAAAAATATCATTTGTTATAGAATATATTTTTCTGTTGCCTACTGATTCTACTGATTTTCATGATATCTTTGAAGATGCCATTATGTAAGTGTATACACACATATGGGTAATATATATCAACATATTATATAATATAAATTATTTATCTTCATAAAATTTTAGTGATTTGCTTGGTAAGAATAAAGTCTAAGATTTTTAAAAAAAGCAGAAAGTCTGATCTCTTATCTACTAAGGTATGGTAAGAAACTGGGTACAAGTGATGAACTGAAATTTTCTTGCCCCCCCCCCCAAATGCAATGAACATCAAAAAAAAAAAAGCATTTCCTTTACAAAGTAGAACAGAAAAATGTCTGAAAATTCAAACCTCATATATATACATATATTATGCATTTGTATATATCTTGCTTTTAAAAAAGCATATAATATATAAATATATACATAAATAAAAATAAACATATAAAAACATAATAATTCAACATATTACTTTCAAAGCTGTTCTGCTTGTCTGTTTCCTCTTGCACTTCCTCCAGTTCTCATGTTTGTTTTAAAATGCTTCAATGATCCTCTTTTCTTTATTTCCCTTATTTTTTAAACAACTGTATCACAAGTTCCTCACTGCCCCAAACCCACTCCACTAATTAAAAAGAAAAAGAAAAACACTTATCCTAACAAATAAGCATAGTCAAGTGAAGAACAGCTACTCCTTTGTTTCAAAAATTCGTGTCTCATTCTACACCTTGAATCCATCATACCCGCACTAGGAGGCAAGATTCTTCATCAATCCTCTGCAATCATCGTTGATCATTTCATTAAAGTTCTTACATCTTTCAAAGTTGTTTTTCTTTACAAAGTTGTTGTTATCATTAAATTAGATTAAAAAAATAGATTAACTGAAATTTTCAAAGGGTTCATAAATGACAAAGAAAGAGCATAGCCTTCAGAGAAGAAACCATCAGAGAACAGAAAGAGAACACAAAGGCAGAGGTACCAGTCTATAGCATCTTCATTGTTAAGACTGCGAATTATGGGGAAGGTGGTACGTGACCAACACATGATTCAACACCATCCACTACCACAACAGAGGTTCAAAGGTCCCTTGTTCAATAATGATTGAATTTGACCTAAGATAGGTTGCACGATGGACAGTGTTAGACTTAGGAAAATCTGAGTTCAAATTCTGCTTCAGATGCTTAACCAGCTATGATTCTGAGTAAGTCACCTAACTTTCTCAAACTTAGCTCCTCCACTTGCAAAATGGGTCATCATAATAGCATGTATTTCACAAGGTTGTTGTGAGGATCAAATGAGATAATACATAAAGTACTTTGCAAACTTTATAGCACTAAACACTAGATATTATCGTTATTGATGCCAGATGCTTGCTGGAAACATGCAGCAGTAGCTGAACAATAATATGGAGTTCAGGTGTGTGTGTGTGTGTGTGTGTGTGTGTGTGTGAATGAACAGATGCAAAGAAATATGAGAGAGAATGAGAAAGGAGCACATGGATTGAATGCCTGAAGGGGAGTATTGATTATTGAAGAAGCGCCTGAGAGGGGACCCTTTTTACTATAATAACAACAACAACGGCCACATTTAGATAGCACTTTAAGGTTAGCAAAGTACTTTCCATATATTATGTTATTTGACCCTCATAACAGCTCTGAGAGGTAGGTACTATTATTTTCTTCATTTTACAAATAAAGAAACTGAGGCTGAGATCAGCTTTGTGATTTTCCCAGGGTCACACAACTAACTGAAGTATGAGATTAGGAAGGACAGTTTCAAGGTGCAGACTCTGTGAATCTATTCTTTGATGTGTGTGTGGGGTGAGTTCCTGTGCTAATCAGAGTCAGGCAACCTCAGCTTGTCGGGCTGACCAGGGCAAATGGTCTTGAGTCCTGAGTCCTAATGCTCAGCTCCTTTCCCCTTCCTCTACCCACAACAAGTATTATTCAGTTTGATTCAACAACCAATATTTATTAAGTTCTCTCCCCATTTCCCATTCCCTGGGAATGCCCTGGGGGAGACATGACTACTTACAATGCTTGGATGAGTAGGAAGTTACCAACTACAATCTTTCTGGAGGAAATCTAAGATGGAGGACCATGAAGCCTTACCATTCTTCTCTGTCACCACATCCTAAGGTCCAATTTGCATTATCATCTGACCTATTAATAAACCCTAATAACCCCTAGACTTTGTCATCATCTCTGCTGAAGTACGGTAAGTATTAATGGTCCTTTCCATCTACCCTGGAGCTCAACCTGTAATCTCTTTCAATTATGTTCTCCTTAAAAACATAAGTTGTCTTGTCTTCCTGTTTGAATCTCTGGCACTTGTCACAGAGCTTGAGACACAATAAGTTCTTAATAAATGCTTTTTAGTGATTATTATCATTATTGACTCTATTATCCCTTCTAGCTCTAAATCTACAAACCCATGAAATTAAAGGTGTTTTTGTTGTTAAAGTATTGGTATGTACTAGGCAAAGTTTGAACATTCTGTCCATTTTATTTGAACCATCATACATAGGACATAAATTTGGAAACAAATGATGGAAGACGAAGGGAAGGACAACTGAACACTTGGATCTAAGTAATATAAATAAGGATTGTCTGTCAGTGGGAGGAACTGGACCCTTTCAAGAGCAAGTGGCTTCTTTCACTACAAGTAGTAGTGATGTGGATGCACAGGTGGTATCAGGACAGAAGTCTTCCATTAAGGAAGGAAAAAGAGAACAATAGTGGTACCTGTCCACATCCTATTGAAGAGTCTTGAGATAGCTCTTTGTCTACATGACATAAACGTTATCTTCCTCAGGTCATCCTTTCTGGGTCATCATTGAAAGCCTATAAGGATTTAGGCTCATAGATCTAGACCAGGGGTCTAGATCTCGAGGCCACATGTGGCCCTTTAGGTCCTCAAGTGCAGACCTTTGAGTGAATCCTAACCCTCTAGGTCCTCAAATGTGGCCTCGAGGCCACAAGTTCCCCACTTCATCTAGAGTTAGAAGGAACTTCACTTGCTATCAAGTCTAACCCCCTACATACATACATATTTCAATATGTACAGATGTGTGTGTGTGTGTGTGTGTGTGTGTGTGTGTGTGTGTGTGTGTGTATACATGCAAAGCTAGCTGCAATAGAGTTTCAGTTATAACCCAGGAGAGAGAATAGGAGTTGAAAGGCTCAGGAAACTGACAAAAGACAAAATTCAAGAAGAGAGCTTACAATAAATCTGTTGATAAAAGATTAGATAATTAGATAATACGAGAAAGTAAATTTGACCTCACTGAGTTTTGGTGGGGTAGGAATCATGAAAGGAATATCACTATGAAAGGTTATAGGATAGGTAAAAGGAATAGAATAGATAAAAGGATTCTTTGACCCATTCATTATTTAGGATTTCATTGTTAAGTCTCCATTTGGATCTGTGTCTTTTGTTTGTGGTCCCTGATCCAATGACCATTTTTATTGTATTATGCTCTATTAAGAATGTATTTATTATTTCCATTTATATTTTCTTGCAATATTTCATGTACTAGGATATATATAGTCAATTTTTGTAAAATTTCCATGTGGTGCTGAGAAATATGTATTTTTTTGGCAATGTCATTTAGATGGAGTTATTGGTCTTTTAGCTCTAATATCTCCAGCAATTTACTCACTTCCGTATTTTCCCTTTTATTGATCTTTTAACTTATCTAAAATTGAGAGAACATTAAAGACTCCCATCACTATTGTGTTATCATCTATGTATTCTTGAGTTAATGTTTCCTTTATGAATTTGGATGCAAAGCATTTGAAGCATATAAATTTAGTTTGAATATTGGTTTGCTGCCTGTTTCCTTTTTAGCATAATGTAGTTTCTTTGTTTATCTCATTTTATTTTTTGAATGTTTGTTTTTTGCTTTGTCAGATAGCAGTTGCAACTTTTTTCCCCCATCCCCTCAGCTTTGTTCTATTTTTTTTATGTGTTTCTTGGAAGCAATAGATTGTAGGGTTTCATTTTCTTATCTAATCTGTCACTCTTTTTCAGTTTATCAGATTATTTAATCCATTTACATTTAAAATTATGAGTTATATTTTCATTTCCTTCATTTGTCTCTAATACTGGTTTATTTGTTGAGTTATCATGATTTTCCCTCTTCCATTGTAAACATAACACTATGTTTCTTCAGTTATTTTTGTTTAATCTTTTTCAAGGTGGCCCTTTTCCCACTGGCTCTTTTCCCCTCACCCCTGACTCACTCTTCCTGATTGTTACCCCTTTCCCTTTGGGGTTTTGCTTATTAGTTTTTTTCTTTCCTGCTTTATCTGGTTGTTTAATTCTTTTACTCTTTTTCTTTTTAGTTAATCAAGTGGATTTCCCCTTTCTCTCCTCCCCTTCATTAGTTTTTTAAATTTCATTTTTCATGCCCCCTTTCCTTCTCTCTATTCACTATCCACACATTTCTGTCTACTCTAGACTCTCATTCTTTGATTCATGGCCTCCATGCTTATCCAGTCCCTCTCTATTCTCTGCATTCTTTATGAAATTAAAATTTTTGAAGAATCCATTTTGGAGTCTCCCCTCTAAACAATTTCTGTCACTGACTTACAGAGCTTGCTGCCTAGTTTCCTCTTTTGCTTTGTGTCTCGCACCAATTATTACCTGCAAGTGGGAGACATAACACTGACCTCTCTCTACCCTACCCCATCATTGACCTATATCCACCTTCCTTCCCCATTTACCTCAAAATCTCCTATTAGGGTTTATACTTTTTCATTCCCCCAGGTGCCAGTTTCTCCCAGGAGTTCTAATTACACCTCCTCCCCTAAGGCCAGGCAAGTGGTCTCTTTAAGCATGTCAAAGTGTTTCCCTGCAGACAACACCCAGGGCAAGTTCCCTATCTCCCTTTATCCTCCATCTCTTTTTGCCCAGAGGAGTATTCATCATTCCTACCACCATAACAACCCCATCCCTCTCCTACCTTTTCAAACTTCCCCTCTGCCTCCTCACTCACTCCTCTGCAGACATTTTTCCTGAGACCACAGGAGTCACTTTCACCTCATTGCTAACCCTCAACTTGACCAAATCACATTGCACACTCTCTTCTATCCTCTTCTTCTCCTTTGCAACTTCCATACACCTTCCCATTTTATAATATAGTTCCAAAAATAATTGATTCACCCCACAGTTGTCAGTTCCTCCAAGGTTATCTTCTATCTACTGAGTATAACAAATGTGCCTATTTCTGTATATGTGGCTTCCCTATTACGTGGAAGGGAAGAGGAAGGGAATAAGCGTTCATAAAGCACCTGCTATGTGTCAGGCACTGTGCAAAGTGGTTAGAAATATTATCTCATTTTATCCTCACAACAGTCCTGTGAGGTAGGTGCTCCATTTTACAGTTAAGGAGACAGATACAAACATAGGTTAAGTGACCTGCCTGTAAGTTTCTGAAAGCTGAATTTGAATTCAGGATTTCCTGATTCTGGGCTCAGTAGTCTATCCACTATGCCATCAGTTGACTAAGTGACATCAGATAAATATCAGATATTATTACTATTATTATTATTATTATTATTATTATTATAATCTAATGTCTTACTGTGGAAGATGAAGAGAGATAGGATATAAGGAAAAACTTCCTAACAATTAGAGCTATTCAAAAGTGAAAAGAGCTACTTCAGGAGGCAGAGGGTTGCAAACAGAGGCCAGATGAGCAAACGTCAGCAATGAGGGGATATTTGTTCAGGTACAGGTTTTGCTCAGTGGCAGGCCTCTAAGATTCTTACCTCATTGGAGATTCTGAAATTATGAGTGAAGGGTGGGAGAAAAACAGTTATGGATTACGTCACATACCCCAAGTCCCCTTCCTGATTAAAAATCCCTTACCTTTCTTGCCAATTCAGGGAGAAATGAACCAGAAATGGTGATAAGGCTATCAAGGGAACTTTCCAAACTGATGAGCATCAGGTTGCTATATTTTACTACTGAAAGTCACAGAGGGCACATGAGTGAAGGTGGAAATGTATGTTCCTAAGTGCCCCAGGCCTCACCCTTTCACCATATTTCACCTTTCTAAGCTTTATGTGGTTGGTTGGTTGTCCTTCATTCTCAAAGATAACCAAAAAGACATTTCTGTGTTGGAGTCAAGGTACAGTGTGTCTGACTGGGGTTAATCAAACCAATACAAGGTCAAAAGACTCTACCACAGGTTAGGCACAAATAGCCCGCATGAACATTTGGAGCAGAGAGATCTCTAAATTTGTGCATCTACTGCAATTTTTCTGCTTTGCTCATAGAGCTCGGCACCTTCTTTGATGCAGTGGTTCTTTGCCAATGTCTTCCCATGTCACATAATCAATTCCAAATTTCTTCAGAGAGACCCTGAGAGTGTCTTTGTATCACTTTTTCTGACCTCTCTGTAAGTGCTTTCCTTGTGTGAGTTCTCTGTAAAATAGTCTTTTAGGCAAATGTATGTTTGGCATTCAAACAACATGTCCAGCCCATTGGAGTTATGCTCTCTGAAGTAGAGTTTGAATGCTAGAGTTTTAGCTTGAGAAAGGACCTTTGTATCTGGTACCTTATCTTGCCAGGTAATCTTCAGAATCTTCCTAAGACAATGGCACTGATAGACTGTCCAGGTTTCACCGGCATACAACAATGCGGCAAGCACAATGGCTCTGTAGACCTTCAGTTTGGTATGCAGTTTTAATACTTCTCTCCCACACTTTCCTTCACAGCCTCCCAAACACTGAGCTAGCTCTGGCAATGCATGCATCAACCTTATCATCTATGTGCACATCTCTGGAAAGTATATTGCCAAGGTAAATGAACTTGTCTACGGTATTCAGAACTTCTCCATTTGCTGTAACCAATTGTTCCACATATAGATAGTGTGGTGCTGGCTGGTGCAGAACCTGTGGGGTTTTTTTGTGTGTTAATTGTTAGGCCAAAATTAGCAATACATACTAAATGAGTAGACATTCTTTAAAGATAAAGTGGCAGTGATTAGTGGGTGGTTAATTGGGCAACTGTCTATTAAACCAGATACTTAATGAATTAAAAAAGGAAAAAGTCTGATGATTAACAAATCTCAAAATCAAGAGACTGATGGCTGGTTTTAAATTGTAATTTACCCCTCTGTTCTTGTGAAAGAGGGCATGAGCATAAGAAAGTGAGAGGGTTAACTAGTCAATGTCAAAAGGGAGATCACTTGAATTCCCATCAAGACTAAAAAGCATCTTTATAAATCTAAGGATATAAAGTAGAATAAAACACCATCTTTTACATCATGGATCAATAAGTCAACTACATCTTTGAGTTCATCTTTCCATGTTTGGCTCCATAATGTAAGCAATCATTTTTTTCTTTTAAAAAACTTTATTAATTCATTTTATTTTTATATCACAGTCATTTCTGGATCCACATCCTCTCCACACATCTCTCTCCTGTCTACCACATACCTCCACCTTATAATAAAGAAAAAAACAAACAAACAATAAAGCCAAACCAGCCAACGAAGTAACTGTGTCTGATGGTAAATACAACATTCTGTCTGCATGCGTGGTGCCCCACCTCTCCAATGAAAGGTAAGAGATACATCTTCTTGTCTCTTCTCTGGGACCAATACCTATTGACTAATTGACCAACGCTGATCAATACATAGTGTTCAACTTTATTTTAGTGTTCTTTTCATTTACAGTATTGTAATTACAAATATTGTTTTGTTGATTCAGTTTATGTCACATTCCTTTAATTCATATACATCTTCCTCTGTTTCTCTGAATTCCTAATATTCATTGCTTCCTATGGCACAATAATATTCTACTTTATTCATGTACGACAAGTTGTTTCACTCTGTTAGCCACGAGAACAAACTCCAAAACCCGAAATTGTTTTAGAAAGAACGTTATTAAGTCATTTGATAAAAGAGAGAGCTGGAAAAAAGATATAGCTCCCTCCTGAGTCTCTATGAGGTTATATTATCTAGAACTCAAAAGAGTGGAAGGACATTTGCATGACTGGGTTCCCATGGGTAGCTTCCAGAGAGGACAGTTTGAGATGAAATATTCAATGTAATTTGGGGAATCCAAAACACCAGCTTTGGATGGATTCGAAACAAGCACTGGATGGGATCTAAGCTTTCTTTAGAGCTAATTGGCTTCCCTGAAACATCTCTGAGGTTAAACTGACCTCTGTGGTAAGATTTTGGGTTAGATAATTTTCTAGCCACATAAAACAAGGTTCAAATAATATTGATAAAAATAAATAAAAAAATATTTTCCTCATATCTCTTCCCCAATAAATGGGTATCAGCTTCATTTCTGATTCTTTGCCAACCAAAATATGTTGCTGTGGATATTTTACTATGTAAACTCTTTCTTTGTATCTTTTTGGGGTCTATGCCTCACTATGGGATCTATGTAAAAGGTTATATAACCAGTTTAGTTACTTTTCTCAGATAATTCCATTTATTTTCAAAATAGTTGGACCAATTAACAGCTTCACCAGTAGTATATACCTGTCTTCCTGAAGCCCCCCAACATCTATTACTTCCATATTTTATCATCTTTCACAGTTTGCTGGTTTTAAGATGAAAGAATTCCTTTTAATTTGCATTTTGCTCAGTTATTAGTGATTTTGGAGCAATCTTTTATAAGGGTATTAATAGTTCACAATTAATCTTTTAAGATTTATTTGTTCATATCTTTTGGCCACTTACGTATTGGAAACTAGCTCATGATCTTGTGTTAATTCCCTATATTTCTTAGATGTCAGAACTTTATATTTGATCTATTTTTTTCACAATTGACATTTTCCTTTCTTCTTCTTGCTGCATTGTTTTGTATTTATGCAAAACCCTTTCAATTTCATGTAAATGAAACTTTCTGTTTTATCTTTTATGATCGGTACTTTGTTTGACTAGGAATTTCTCTAAGAATGGAGGAAGGTACCATTTAAAACTTAAATGGTACTTTTCTCCATTCCCTTCCAATTTTTATTTAATTCATGTATATATTTGAAATTTAATGTGATATATGATGTAAGCTGATTGCTTAAAACTATTTTTTGTATACTGCTTTCTAGATTTTCCAGTAGTTTTCATCAAAGAGTCCTTCCACAACTAGTTTATTTCTTCATATTTACAAACACTGGGCTATTAAATTTGACTGATTCTAATTTGACTGATTTTCATTTATCTTGTCTGTTCCACTGATCTATTTTTCTGGGTTGTTTTTTTTGTTTTTGTTTTTTACCAATAGCAAATAGTTTGGTGATTCTTGATTTACATTCTAGTATGAGGTGGGGAAGTGCCATTCAACCTTCATTCCTATTCTATGAATGAGATCTATATTTTTTGCTCCTCCAAATGAATTTTGTTATTATTTTGTCTATTTCTACTTTAAAAATCATCTTGATTGTGTTGTTTTCTACAGAATTACATTAGCAACTAATTTAGGCAGTATTGTTGCTTTTCTTATATTGGCAGGGCTCAACTATCTGCAGGTATTCCTTGAGTTATTTAAGCCTTCCTTTTTTCTTTTCTTTTTTTTTTTTTGCTAGGCAACGGGGTTAAGTGACTTGCCCAGAGTCACACAGCTAGGCAAGTGTCAAGTACCTGAGGCCAGATTTGAACTCAGGTCCTCTGGAGCTGATGGTGTATCCGCTTTACCACCTTGCTGCCCCTGATATTTCTTTCTGATGCTATCTTTTTTTTTTTTGGCTAGGCAATGGGGTTAAGTGACTTGCCCAGGGTCACACAGCTAGTAAGTGTCAAGTGTCTAAGGCCAGATTTGAATTCAGGTCCTCCTGACTCCAGGGCCAGTGCTCTATCCACTGCACCACCTAGCTGCCCATTTTCCTTTTTTCTATAAAATGTTTTGTAATCAAATTTTACAAGCCACATGTGAGTATTTGTAAGTTTGGCTCCTAGACGTTTTGTGCATTTGGTCAATAGTTTGAATGGAATTTCTCTTGTCCTCTCTCCCTTTTATTTTTTTATGGAATAAAATAAGCATTTCCATAACAGTAAAATAGAGATGGCTACCAATAGACACAATAGGTATACATATATATAAATATATATGTATACCTATATGTGTGTGTGTATACATATATATATATATATATATATATATATATATATATATATATAATTATTCTATGCATACTTCTATTTATCAGTTCTCTCTCTGGATGCAAATAGCATCTTCCTTTACATGTCCTTAATAGTTAATTGGGGTATTTATGACAGACAAAATAACTTACTCGCTCAAAGTTATTCTTAAAACAATATTGCTGTTAATGTATACCATGTTCTCTTGATTTTGCTCATTTTGCTCTTCATTATTTCATGCAAATTTTCCCACATTTTTCTGAAATCATTGAGTTCATAATTTCTTATAGTACAGTAATATTCCATCACAATCATGTGTATTTAATATGCTATAGAAATACTAATGATTTTGTGTTCATTCTATTTCCTATTCTTTAATCAAAACTATTGTGTGAATTAATTTTTGTTTTTATTTTTGCTGATTCCTTGGAATTTCCTACACTAACCATTCTATATCTGCAAATCATGGTATTTTTGTCTTCTTTCTACCAATATTTACGTTGGTTTCTTTTTCTTATTGTTATTGTTGTTGTTATTTCTTCTTGCTAGAATTTCTCAAACTATTTCAAATATGGAAAGGGGCAATATATGTGTTTTATTTATTGGGAAAACTAGTGTTACAATGGAGACATTGCAAATGATGTGAGATCTTAGTCTTAGATCATATTTAAAATGGTCCTAAAGAGATTGTTTTTTAGAGTTTTAACATGAATGCTATATATTGTCATCTATCATTTTCTGTGACTATAATTTTCTCCATCTATGGAAATTTTCCTTTTTAAGTTCTTTTTGTCTTTAATATAACTAATCATGCTAATTTTCCCAATGTTGCATCATTCTTACAATCCTGTTATAAGCTCAGCTTGCTAGACTATTTTTGCTAAAATTATATTTAAGATTTTTAAATCAATATTCTTTAGTAAATCTATCTGTAATTTTCCTTCTTTGCTTTATAATTTCTCAGTTTAGGTTTTAAAATGAGTCTGATAGAATGCCTTCTTTCTCAAATGTTGAGAATTATTTTTGTAGCCTAGATATTGATTACTCTTTAAATATTTGATAAAATTCCAATTAAAAGCATCTGGACCCACCCCAACTTGGTGGTCCTTTTATGTTATGTTCAACTTTGCTTTCAGAGATTGCTTTTAAGATATCCATTCTTTCTAAAATTTGGATATTTTATATTTTTGTAGTTTAACATTCATTTCTTAGAATTCCCCATTTTTCCAGGATATAATCATGAGTTATTCTCTTCAACACCCCTAAATCTGAAATAGTTTTAGAAAGAAATTTATTTGGTTGTTTGGTAGAGGAGAGTGAGCTACAAAGTATGTGAGGATCTCTTTTGTCCATGGTCTGGAAGGTTTACATTACATAGGATTTTGGCAAGGACACCTGCAAAAGAATCACATGTATACAGTTGAGCAATCTTGCTGAGAGGGCAACTTGTAAACAAGGTAGATTGAGATGGATATCAGGGAAGGTAAACATTCGATAAAATTTGGGCAGAAACGAAAATACATGGGAAATTCAAACACAAGATTTAGGTAGACCCAAAACAAGTGAAACCAACATGATATCTGGGTGTGATAACCCAAAACATAAATATTTGGATCTAATCCAAAATTCCTTGTAGCCATCTCCAGAATGCCTAAAAATTGCTGAGGTTAAAACAACATTTTTGGGTTCAAACAAATCTAGCCACATAAAGTTAGATTTAAAGAGTATAGTAATTAAGTTTTCCAAACAGTATGATAAAGCATTTTGACAGAATAATGACTTATCAAAATCCTTTTGTACTTCCTCTATGCTGTGAATTCATCTTTTGATTTTTATTTAGGTAATTTGATATTCCTATCTTAAAAAAAAGTTACCTAAAGGTATGTCAATTTCATTAGTCTAGTTTTGCTTATCATTTCTATTTTTGTTTTTCATTTTATCTATTTTTTCTAATTTTCAATATGTCTTCTTTATATTTATTGTGGGTTACTTAATTTCCTAGTTTTTAAAAATTGCATACTCTATTCAAAGGATCATAGATTGGAAGGGATGTTAGAGGCCATCAGGTTCAACTCTTCATTTCACAAATGAGAGGTTATAAGATTTGCCCAATGTCACATAGGTAATCAGTGTCAAAAGTCCTTTGTCTCCAAAGTTTATTATGTTTTTTCCCCTATGCTATGATACCTCTCAAATTCATTCATCTCTTTTTATTTTTTGTTAATGCATATTTAAGAGAGAATTTTTTTCTCTGAGCACTGCATTAATTGTATTTCAAAAAATTTTTGTGTTTCTCTTTTATGTAGTTGTAACTGTTTCTAAGATTTACTGTTTGACCCAGTCATTATTCAAGACATTATTAAGATTTCATTTAAATCTGTATCTTTTACTTGGGTTACCTGTGTTAACTATTATTTTAATTTATGAGCTTCACATTTCTGCCTTTTTACATTTATTTACAATTTTTTTTTCTGGAAGACCAATAGAAGATGGTCTGTTTTTTAAAATGTATCATGTGATTCTGAGAAATATATTTAATGTTCCAATTCAGAAAACGCCGTGAGTCTTTCAAATCTAACTTCTCTAAAAATCAATTCAAATCTATGGGTTTTTAAAATTTCTTTCAAGAGACAGGAACATCAAAGTATCATAAAATCATTATATGAATAACTATATAACTATAACTATACATACACATACATATGTGTGTATATATATGTATATGTATATGTGTATGTGTATATATATGTATGTATACACACACACACACCATATATATATATATATACACACATATTTGCTTTTTGGTGAGGCAGTCGGGGTTAAGTGACTTGCCCAGGGTCACACAATTATTAAGTGTCAAGTGTCTGAGGCCACATTTGAATTCAGGTCCTCCTGACTCCAAGACCAGAGCTCTATACATTATGCCACCTAGCTGCCCTATAGCTATATATTTTTGGGATAATTTATTTTTGTTTTGTAAATTTAAATGATGTGTTCTTTAGTGAGTATGTATTAATAATAATGTTGTTTCATTGTCTATAGTGCCTTTAAGAATCTCGTAGTTTCCCAGTTTATCTCCCCTGACGTGAATTTTTGGTTTTGCCTACCTTATAGACTGATTGAAACTCTGGATTTTTTGAAAGTTGTGCTACGCATAATAAATTTTGTTATAGAGTCATGTTCATTCCATATGTCTTTATTCTTTAGCTGTGTTTCTTGCATATAGAAAATTGTTGGATTTTGTATTTGTAACCATTCTGCTATTCTCTTTGTTAAATCCATTCATATTTAAAGTTATGATGATTAGATTTGTTTTCCTCCATTTATTTTTATATCAACTTGTACCTTCTTCCTCTCTTAAGTCAGTACTTTGGACTCAGTCTGTTCCCACAGGTTTTCTCCCACCTTTACTTTGTTAATTTTCCCTATCTCAAGTTCTTTAAATTTAAGTGAATTGTCTGGGTACTTATTTTTTTCTGCCCTTTTAAAAACCCTTCATCCTTCTGGTCCAAATAAGAGTGTTCTTCAGTCTTCTTTTACCATCTATTTCCCATCAATCTCATAACTGAAGTATTTTTCATCTATTTTGCATGCCATCCTTTTCAATAGATGTTCATGTGATCACTCTAATCCTTCCTTTCCCTTCCAATGCTGATTTACCCCATCCTAAATCCATTATATTGTGGAGTGGAGGGTTGTAAAAGCAATAAGCATTTATATAGAGTCTACTATATATGTTAAGTATATTTTGAGGTTGTTGTTTTTTTTTTAATAAATATTATCTCCTCACAACAACTCTGAGAGGTAGATGCTATTATTATCTCTATTTTACAGTTGAGGAAACTAAAGCAAAGAGAGTTTAAGTGACTTGCCCAGGATCACACAGCTGGTTACTATCAGACTAGATTTAAACTCAGGTCTTCTTGACTCCAGGCAGTGTTTTATCCATAAGCATTCTATCCCACTGTGCCACCAGCCACGTTTCTCCCTCCCTCCCGTCTCTCTCTCTTCCTCTCTCTCTCTTTCTTTCTCCATATATAGGATCGATCACACACACACACACACACACACACACACACACACACACACATATAAGATATGTATATATATCTCTCCCACATATAGGACACATCCTATATATATGTATATATTTGTGCACGCACGTGTGTGTGTGTGTGTGTGTGTGTGTGTGTGTGTGTGTGTGTGTGTGTATGTGAGAGATCACAGGAGACCAGAGCAGGAATCAGAGCTTAGAACTTGTTTGAATGACTGAAACTGACTAGAAGTGGGGAAGACCAGAACAGCCACTCACTAATATTTTAGAGGTTCCCTAGGGGTATTGCTGTTAGCTCTACCTCTTGGTATCCTTTATTCAGCCTAATCAGGGTTCAGATGGTTAACTACCACCTACTCTGCTACTTAGCCCTGGTTGCTATTTGGTTGGGGACAGGAGAGGGAGCAGGGTCTTTGTATATGGAAAGGCCAGCAGAAGGTCACAAAGCCTTGGGATGGCAGTCTCTATGGACCATGACTACAGAAGTCTCCAGACCACCCCAGGGAGGAAGCAGTCCTCCATTCCACCCACAGCAAAAAGCATATCCTCCTATATGGTGACAATCCAGATTCATCCCATTGTTAGTGTTCTCTAAAAGAACTTTATTTTTTATTTACCTGTCTCTGAGTTTGATGTATCCCTCCATAGAAGCAAGCTCTTTGAGGCTAGGGACTATTTAATTCGGTTAATATTTCCCCAGCACCTTCAGCAGTGTCTGGCACCTAGTACGTATTTGATAAAAGTCTGCCAAGTTAAATTATCATGCTGATGAATAACAATGTAGTAATGAAAGAAAGAGCATGGACTAGGAAGAACTTCTGCTGAAATTCTGGTCCCAGGTGTCCCCCATCCCACCCCACTGTAAGACTGCTCCTACTAAAGGTTTGACAAATACACACACAACCCCACAAAAAAACAGAGCTACATCCTTCTCCCTTTGGGCAGCCTTGACTCCTACAATATAAGGAGCAGAATCTAGATTCTGTTCTATCATATTTCCTGGCCCAGTCCTATCACACAGCTCTGATAAGATCAGTGGAATCCTCAAGCCTGAGCTGCTCTGAGTTTTTTTCCAGATGATTGGAAATGATGAAGGGTATGCTTGAGATTGAAATTCCTTTCCTTTGCTAGTTGGCAAAGCAATCTTTCATTCCAACAGATCATTGGTTCTGATTGATGGTGAAATGAGATCCATTTTAGGATAAACTGACAAAAGCAATTACAACTGAGCCACGTGCTTCAATAAGCCCATCCTCCAAAATGGCAGACTATAGGTCCAGCACAGTAGTAAGTGCCTTAATTCAACATTCCAGGCATCTGATGACATAAATGCAGCATCCAGGATTGTTTTATTACTCATGAAGGCCTCAGAACCAATGGCATATACAGTCAAGGATGTCCATCATGAGTCAGAGAAGTAGGCCGTGCTTTCTGAGGGACTGGAGCACAGCAATAATTCCTACAAGCGCCTTTTCTGCCTCTGCCCAGCAGCAGAGGGATTGATGACTGTTTATGCTGGGCACCACTGAAGAGCATGAGGACTGGCTAGGTAACTGGTATCAAAAGCCATCTCCATCTATGATTAGGAATGTGTTCTGATAGGCAGAGGAGGACACAGGGATGCCCTGCTTGATAGTCACTTGTAAAACTTTACCTTGTTCTCTTGGGGGGAGCCAGTGAGGTACCATTTGCTATATAATTCAATTCAATGCAATAAAACACTTATTAAACATTTACTGTATGCAGAGCATTAGGCTAGAAGAGATACGGAGTCCTTATCTTCATTGAGGTTACAGTCTAAGAGACATATAAACAAAGAACTCTAATACAAAAAATAATGACCAAAAATTTCCAAGTGCCTTTTATGCTATACAAAGTACGACATGAGGCCCAAAGAGGAAAATGTTATTAGTTCAATGCAATAATCTCACTTTCTATAGAAAATCATGCCTTGATCTCATCCATTCCTTTATCTTCATTCCCGCTGTGACCACTATGGTTCAGGTCTTTGTTGCTTCACGAGAGTGATGCTTACCTGGCTCCAATTTTACTACTTACCAGTAGCAGGATGACCATCCCAGCATGGTCACCAGGGTTAACCCACCCTCCCCCATTTCTTTCATCGCATGTGGCCCTAAGAAATGTGCTCAGGGCTTTGGTTTTATTTTGCTTGTCCCTTTTAAATCCCAGGAGCAGGGAGGGGAGTTCCTGACATGGGAACTCAAGCCAAGGGGATCAGAACTTAGGATTCCAGGCTGGTGTGATAACCAGTCCTTCAGAGAAGCTCTGAGAAGCCAAAGTCCTAGGAAGCTAGTCCAGAGTGGGTCTGGACTTACCTCTGTCAGGACTAATGCTCTGTAGGAACTGAGCTAAACTGTGAGTCTTCCCCAAAGACCAAGATAATGTAGGGGGACTCATGCCCCAGGTTTGGGAGGAATGTTTGTATATTTGTTCTTGCCACATACTTGAAGTGAATATTCCTTTGTAAAAGTTAATCTGTTATTAGTGGTCAAATGAAATTAGGATGCTAAGTCTGGCTTCCTAAAATAGGGGGAGGAGTGTGTGAACATAGTCAATCTCCAGTCAATGGAAAAAAGTTGCTCCCAAACATGTAATAGGTTAACATAGGACATCCTGAGAACCTTCTCACCCTTAACGTATGGAGTCACTTGCTATGAGTGAATAAGTACTTAATTCTTAGATATCAAGAGACTGGCTATGCCCATAATAAATGGCTTTTCATTTATTCATTCATTCCTCTCTGACAAAACATGCTGTTTCCCACCTTGAGAACAGAGCTCCATATCCCCTGCTCCAAAAGACTGAACCCACCTAGACAAGCCCATTTTCAATATCTCTATTCACTTCCTCAGTCTCTTCAGCTATTTATATTAATACATAAAAACACTCAGCAGCACAACTATTATTAGAAGGTTATTAGGAAATACGTACTTACCTGACCTAGGATTTACATTGAGTGTGAGTGTCCTAGCTACTGTGTGGTTAGGCATGACTCTTCTGGAGGAGCACTGCCAATAGGTAAAGTCTTTTTTCAGTTCCAAGCTAATTTTTTTTTATGTGTTCATAAAATGTCCTTTGATCAGGATGGAGGCCAACTGATTGGTTTATCAATCAAATACTAGACAGCATTTACGCTGTTTTTCTATCTTTCAATTTTTTAATCAGAAGCCAACTAGCTAAGAGCCTTGGAGAAGGAAGGATCAGAGCTTCTGAAAACTATTATCATAATTCATATTTGTATAGGATCACAAGCTTAGATCTTTAAGAGACCTTAGAGAACATCTGGGTTAATATCTTTCTTTTAAAGATAAAGAAACTACGGTCTAGAAAAATAGAATGCTTCACCCAGGGAAATCAGTGTTCTTTCTACTAGGCCAACGTTACCTTGGATTTACAAAATACTCTCTTACTAATCACAACATAGTTCATGTCATAGCCATAAGTAGGGGTGATTTTGCCTCTGGTCAAACACAACTTTTTAAATTATGGTGTGAATATAATACAAGAAATAATGGTAAGTTCAATTGATCCAGAAAAAAAACCCTCAAGCTCAGACAGGTTGAGTGACAATGTTTACACAGCTAGTAATAATAATAGCCAACAAGTCTATAATACTTTAAGACTACATTTCTTATTACACCAATCCTATGAGGTAGAGACTAAAGGTATTATCATTCATATTTTATAGATAAGCAAACTGAGGTTCAGAAAGGTCAGGAGATGGTCACATTGATAGTAATTATGAGAGGACAGATTTGAACCTAGGCTCTTGACTCCCAATCCAGGATGGTTTCTAACACAAAGTCTTCATTTCCCAGTTTAATGCCTCTGAAGAAGTGTAAGGCATCCTGTTGCTACAGGTTTTTTCAGTGATCACTTCCCTTCCCCTACTTTTGTGAAGTTTTGTGGTAGCACAATCTGCAATCTATGGCCAAAAGCTTGTGCCTGAGTTTTAATACTAAAACCCCCAAATACATAGAGGAGTCAGTTCCTTGGTGTCTTAGGAATTGTCACTATTCACTCAGAATAAGTGAGCCACTGAGTCATCAGAAAAAGAATTCTAGACCTCTGAAGCTCAAGTCGGATCTTCAGCAAAAATGTAATAGAGTCAAAGTTTATCATGGATGCTTCTAATCTCTCCATTTTGTGAAAGCTGTCCCCTCCATGCATCTCCTCATTTCCCTTTCTCAGGCTTCAATGTTCTTTCCAGGAATCCAACAAGCATTTCACAAGGTCTTCTTATCTCCTTACCTAGACATGGTATAGCATAGTGCTTCTGTCTTCTGTCTTGCTATGTTCATTCTTTCCTGATTTTAGGTGAATGATATCATAGATGGAATGGACCAAGTTGCAACCTTGTGTCCTTTGGAAGTTCAGAAAAGTCTCCAGAGGTTCCTCTCAGCAACCAGAGACAGTCCCAGCCATGGCTGAATTCTCTAAGGAGCCAAACTGAGAAGTGACCTGCTTCACCTAACTCAGAAATAAGTTGATCTGGCATCTGAGGAGGCTATACTTCAAGCAAGGAAGTGAACTTGGTGGGAGGAATATTTTGTAACAACCACTTACAAATTTGAGTCCATTATCTTCAAGGATTAAGGTACCAGAGAAGAGTTTTTGAGAAGTTGTTGTATTTTGGTTCTTGGTACACTTTCTCAGTGAACATCTCTTTATAAAAGCTAATTGGTGTTAACTGGCTAAATGATATGGGAGAGATGAACTGGTAACTTGCACCAAGGCTCTCCTAGTTCAAAGGTATCTTATTAACAAAAGCCACAAAAATAGCTTTCCCACTTTTTAAAAACATGTTTCAAATTCATATATTTCTAGGTAATTCTTTTTTCTAGGTTTGTGTTGAGGGATGACTTAAAGATAAACAGTCAGAAAAACAGACTCAATGCATGCTCCTAGTAATCTCCAAAGTCAAGTTTCCTACTTTATTTTGTGCTTTTTCATTGTCAAGATCATGCTGGGGAAAATGCTTTTAGAAATAAAAAAAAAAAAGGAAAACCTCTGAAAGCTGGCTTGGCAATTTCTCACCCTGAGGTGTCAGAATTAGCATCAAGGTGACCCCTGGCATTGCCTTCTAAATGCAGTTTTAAATGGAGCAAAACTTGGGTATTGACAATTGAGGAAAATATTAGCCTTATTTATTGCAAGAAAAGCTAAGCCTCACCTTAGGCATGTTTTGATTTGCTGCCTAATAACTAAGCAAATTAAAAGGCCGAGGAAGTTTGGCTCTTATATAATACCTGATAAGCAATTTAAAAAAACAGTAAGGAGATAAAACAGTTCATTCAACCATTCCTTGAATGACAGGGTCTCCAGTCCCCTCACCATCCTAATTGCCCTTTTCTATGGAGTCAAAGTACTTGGTTTTGAAGACTCTGCTTATTATCTCTGTAACTTTGGGCAAATCACTTAACCTCCCTTAGGCCTCAGTTTCCTCATTTGTAAAAGGAGACACTAGATGGCCTCTGAGGTGCCTTAGAGTTCTAAATGTATAATCTTAGGATTCTAAGATGTGGGCAATGCAGAGTGTGTCTCAGAACAGTGAGCCAGAGGGGGATGAGCATCTGTGCCCAAGTGAAAGGGCACTGGAAACCCACATGGCCCTCATTCGCTCTCTCTGTCTCTGGCTCTGTGTGTGTCTCTCTTTGTCTCCGTCTGTCTGTCTGTCTGTCTCTAGCTGTCTCTCTTTCTCTCCATCCCGGTCCAGGTTTATTCTGGGCAGAGACATAGGCCCTGCTAACTTCCACCTGCTCTAATGTAAATAGGTTGAACAGATGTCTCTAGCAGTGGAAGGAAAATCACCATTAGGTGACTGGAATTATTAAGGGAATGTTTGAAAGACCAAAAGTTCCAGAGAGAAAGTCTGAATAAAAAAAAAATCTAACTGAGAAGCAGATAAACTAACAGAAAAGACCATCAAACAGAAAGATAAAAGAATAAAGGCTTCAAAGAGGGGCTGTAGCTCATTGAACAAGAAGTATACTATGAAAGACAATGAAGTGAAACTATTACATGAAAAAGAGGATTCTGGCCCTTTATGGATTATAGGGCAAAATAAAAAGATGCAAAATAATTAGAAGAGCAGTAAAAAAAAAAAAAAAGAAAAAATCAGACACTGGTTTAGGTTCAAAGTTCTTGAAGCAGAATTAAAAAACACAAAGAGAAGAGTGGGACAAGAGGGATACCATTGGCAAATCTTGTCCAGGATGTGGGCTCTCCAAGAGCAGGATGCACGTAGAATACAGAAAAAGCCAAGTAGAGAAGTGGCCAGAAAGGCAACATCAGCAGTCATAAAAAGGGAAGCAGGGGCAGTCAGAGGAAAGGGAGGCATCATGTGCCAGGCACTGTAGTAATTACAAATTTCATCTCATTTGACACGCATATTTCCTATCACCAATTCAATTCACTAAGCACTTACCAAATGCCTGCTATATGCTAGATGTCGGGTATACAGAGACAAACATGAGACAAGCCTTCATCAAGGAAATTGCATTCCCCCAGGGGTAGGAGACGAGAAATATTGCATGTACATACAGAAGGAAATACAAGACAAAATAAATACTAAAGAATTATGAGGGTAGGCTCTAGCAATTGCAGGGATAAGGTGGGATCATCTTATGCGGAGACACACTCTATTTGAGCTTTGAAAGGAGCTGGTGTGTCTGAGAGATGGAAGCGTCATGTACAAGGAACAGAAAATACTCCAGTTTGGCCAGAATGGAGAAAGTGTGAGGGGCAATGATGATATGTAATTAGCCTGAAAAAATAGGCTACAGTTAGATTTTGAAGGACTTTCAATGCCAAGTAGAAGAGTTTGCATTTTATCCTAGAGGCCTACCTCTTGGTAGTCACTGAAGCTCCTTGACCTTAGGAGTAACACATCTGGCATCTATCCATTGTGAATTTCAGTTTGGCAGCTATACAGAGAATGAAGTGGAAACAGGAAAGGCTTAAGGAAGAAAAGCTGATTAGGAGGCTATTGCTACATCCCAGGTGAGAGGCGATAAAGGCCAGAATTAGGATGGCTGCAGGATTTGCGAATGCACGAGATTTTGTAATAGTGGAGTCAGCAAGACTCCAACTATAACCAACTGTACATGTGGGATGAGAGAAAGCAAGGAATCGAGTGTGAGTTCTTGTTTGTGAGCCTACGAGACAGGAAGAATGGTTGTAGCCTTGAAAGAAATAGGGATGTGAAGAGGTGAGTATTTAGGGAGAAAGAAAATCATTTCTGATAACTAAAATCTTACCGTCCTCAAGAAGACTTTGCCAATCCCCCTTAATACTAGTACCTTCCCTCTAAGATCATATCTAATTTCTTGTCTGTCTCTCTTGTTTGGACAGTTATTTACATGCTATCCCCACCATTAGAGCTGGAATTGTCTCTTGCCTTTCTTTGTGTTCCCAGGATTTAGCACACTGCCTATGGCATGGTTGATAGAGAATTGGCCTTTGAGCCAGGAAGACCTGGATTCAAATCTATCCTTTGACTGTGATCCTACTGACTGTAATCTCAACTAACTCTTCAGTACTCCAGGCAGCTCACTACAACTACCAGTGACAAAGAAGTTTCAACCTGCATTGGCAGGGACGTTTCCTCATCGAGGGGCTCCACATGTACAGTCTCTATCCAATCTGGGTATCGTGCCAGTCTTGAGATATGTTTCCCAAGCTCATATATTTCTTCTTCCCCCCCCACCCCAGGTGGACTGTAGCATATTCTGATAACAATAACACTTCTCTTTCTGCTGTCACTGATCTGCACTCAGCCCTTCTCTACCATGCCCTTCTGCAGTTTCTGGATTTTCTCAAATGAATATCTTCCTAACATACAATGCTGCACCCCCTCCTTCTACCTATTTAGTTCCTTTTAACAATACCGTATAACCTCTCAGAACCATGTTCCCATTATAAGTCCTTTTCCCATTCCACCAAGTTTGATTTGGACCCAAGAAACCAAGCACGTCTCCTTGCATTAGAACCTCTAGTTCATCTTGCCTCCTTCTCATATTTTGTGCAATTATGTAGAGACACTTGAGGCCATGATTTTTTTTTGCAGGCCACTTTTTTCTGTTTGTCTCCTCTGAATTTCTTGACGTGTCTCTTACCATTCTTTCTGCACTGTAGCTACTGTCTTTGGTATCTAGTTTGGTGGGCATTTGTAGAGAGTTGTCTTCCTATTCCATCCTTTTCAGTTTAGTAATAAAATACTACCATTTATATAGTGCTTTAAGATTTTCTAAGCACTTTACATTTATTATCTCCTTTGATCTTCATGATAGTCCTGTGAAGTATGTGCTATTATTACCCCTATTTTATTGATGAGGAAATGAAGGCGAGAGATAATTTGAACTCAAGCTTAAGTCCCAGCCTAGAGCTCTATCCACTATCTATCCACCATGCCACCTAGCTGCCTTTAAAGTTTAAAGGCTTTTTGATTAGATTTGCAAGATTACTGGCAAATACATTTATATTAGCCTCTATTAGGCATACTCCCTCTCTGTCCAGTAGCTAAAACCCAGAAATCTAAATTCCCTTCACAGACGTGTCTTCTTTTCTTTCTTTTTTAATGCTTTTTTATTTAATATTTTATTTTTCATGATTGCATGTAAAAACAATTTTAATATTCATTTTTTAAAAATTTTGAGTTCAAAATTCTCGTCCTCTCTCTTTTGCACCCTCATTGAGAAGGCAAGCAATTTGATCTAGGTTATACATGTGCAGTCATGCAAAACATATTTCCATATTAGTTACGTTGTGAAAGAAAACACTGGCCAAAATAAAAAAGGTTTAAAAAAGTATGATTTGATTTTCATTCAGACCACATAAGTTCTTTCTCTGGAGGTGGACAGCATATTTCATCATAAGTCCTTTGGAATTGTCTTGGATGATTGTATTGCTGAGAAGAGCTGAGTCATTCACAGTTAATCATTATACAATATCACAATTCCTATGTACAATGTTCCTCTGGTTCTGTTCATTTCACTTTGCATCAGTTCATGTAAGTCTTTCTAGGTTTTTCTGAGAACATACTGCTTGTCATTTCTTATAGCACAAGAGTATTCCATCACAATCATATACCACAACTTGTTTAGTTATTACTGGATTGACGGACATCCCCTCAGTTTCCAGATTTTTTCCACCACAAAAAGAGCTGCTATAAATATTTTTGTGTATATAGGTTCTTTTTCTTTTTGTTTTTCATCTTTTTGGGATACAGATCTAGCAGTGATATTGCTGGGTCAAAGGGTACACACAGTTTGATAGCCCTTTGGGCATAGTTACAAATTATTCTCCAGAATGGTTGCATCAGTTCACAACTCCACCAATAGTGCATTTGCATCTCAATTTTCCTACATCACCTCTAACATTTGTCATTTTCCTTTTCAGTCATATTAGCCAATCTCATAGGTATGAGGTGGTGCCTCAGAGTTGTTTTAATTTGCATTTCTGTAATCAATAGTAATTTAGAGCATTTTTTCATGTGACTATGGATAGCTTTGATTACTTCAACTGGAAACTGCCTGTTCATATCTTTGACCATTTATCAATTGGGGAATGACTTGTATTCTTATACATTTGACTCAGTTCTCTATATATTTGAGAAATGTGGCCTTTATCTGAGATACCTGCTGTAAAAATTTTTTTCACAGTTATGATTACTGTGTATTTCTCTCCAACGTATTTCATTTTTCTCTTTTTTGTTTGTTTTTGTTTTGGATAGGTGATTGAGTTAAGTGACTTGCCCAGGACCACACAGCTAGTAAGTGTTATGTGTCTGATGCAAGATTTGAACTCAGGTCCTCCTGAATCCGGGGCCGGTGCTCTATCCACTGTACCACCAAGCTACCCCTCTCCAACCTATTTCATCCCATTTATCCTACTCTCTCTCTTCTTTCACCTTGTCCATCTTCAGAAATGTTTTGCTTCTGATCACCACCTCCCTCAATCTGCCCTGCTTTCTTATCAATGCCCACCCCCATCTTTTACCCTACCCTCCTACTTTCCTATACAGTAAGATGGATTTCTATATCCAACTGAGTGTGTACGTTATTCCCTCTTTTACCCAATTCTGATGAAAGTAAGGTTCAAGTGCCCTCCCACCTGCCTCATCTTTTCCGCGACTGTAAAAGCTAGTTTTGTGCTTCTCTTATGTTTGATAAATTACTCCATTCTACCTCTCCCTTTCCCATTCTCCCAGTGCATTCCTCTTACTCACTCCTTAGTTTTATTTTTTTTTTAGATATCCCATTATAATCAACTCACATCCATGCCCTCTTTCTACATATATACTCCTTCAAACTGCCCTAAAAATGAGAAAGTTTTTAGGAGTTACAAGTATCATCTTCCCATGTAGGAATGTAAACAGTTTAACCTTATTAAATCCCTTGTGGTTTCTCTTTCATGTTTACCTTCTTATATTTCTCTTGAGTCAGATTTGAAAGTCAAATTTTGTATTCAGCTCTGATTTTTTTTTATCAGAAATTAAAGTCCTCTATTTCATTGAATATCTTCCCCCCTCCCCCGAAGGATTATACTCAGTTTTGCTGGGTATGTGATTCTTGGTTGTAATTTTAGCTCCTTTGCCTTCCAAAATTTCATACTCCAAGCCCTCGGATTCTTTAATGTAGAAGCAGCTAAATCTTGTGTTGTACTGACTGTGGCTCCACAATATTTGAATTCTTTCTTTCTGGTTGCTTACAATATTTCCTCCGACCTGTGAGTTCTGGAATTTGGCTATATATAATATTCCCAGGAGTTTTTCTTTTGGGATCTCTTTCAGGAAACAATCAGCAGATTGTTTACATTTCTATTTTACCCTCTAGTTCTAGAATATCAGGGTAATTTTCCTTGATAATTTCTTGAAAGATGAAATCTGGGCTCTTCTTTTTGATCATGACTTTCAGTTAGTTTTTAAATTATCCTTACTGGATCTATTTTCTAAGTCTGTTTTTTTCCCCCAATGAAATACTCCATATTTTCTTCTTTTTTATCATGCTTTAAAGTTTGTTTGTCTTGATGTCTCATGGAGTCGTCAGCTTTCACTTTCCCACCTTTAGTATTCAAGGAATCATTTTCTTCAGTGAGCTTTTGTACTTCCTTTTCCATTTGGCCAATTTTATTCAGTTAATTTTTGCATATATATTTCCATTTGACCAAATCTACTGTTTAAGGAGTTCTTCTCTTCAGTGGATTTTTGTGCCTCTTTTACCATTTGGTCGATTCTGTTTTTTAAAATGTTATTTTATTCAGTATTTTTTGTGCCTCCATTTCCTTTTTGACCTCTTCCAAGAATTCTTTTGGGACCTGAGATCAATTCACATTTTTCTTTGAAGCTCGGGATGTAGCAGCTTTGACTTTGTTGTCTTCTGAGTTTGTGATTTGATCTTCCCATTCACCATAATAACTTTCCTTGGTCTGGTTCTTTTTTTGTTGTTTGTTCTTGTCCCCCTGCCTTTTTCTTGACTTTTAACTTATGTTAAAGTTGGGCTCTGTTCCCAGGGTGGAAGGAGCATTGTTACAAATTTCAGATTTTTGTGCAGCTGCTTTCAGAACTAGTTTTGGTTGTCTGTAAGTTTCCAGTTCTTCCAAGGTGGTATGATCTAAAGAGAGGTGTGTTTACTACTCTCCTGGCCTGTGCTCGCATGCCTTTCAGCCCTGGAACTGTGACTAGGGTTCCTCGCTTTGCTGTAGTCACAGGCTCTGGTGTGCTAGTGCTCCTCCCACCCTGGGACTGTGACCTAGGACTGGTACCTGGATCTGCATATGGGCAATGCAACAGAGTCCTGTACCCAGTGTCAGCAAAGGGACCCTTATAATTTCCTTCTGACTAGTTGTTCAACCTCCTTCCTATCTGTGGACTGAGAACTCTGGAAGCTACTTCTTCCAGGGCTGATACAGTCATCACCAAGGCCTGCAGCTGTCTTGCTGGGGCATTGCCTGCACTGCAGTGCTCCATACCCACCCAAGTACAACAGACCTTTCTGGCTGACCTAGGTTGTTTTGGACTGGAAAATTGTTTTACCTCATCCCTTTGGGGAATCAGCTGCTCCAGAATTCTTTTTGAGGTGTTATTTTAAAGTTGTCTGGAGGGGAATTTGGGAGAGCTCAGGCAAGTCCCTGCCTTTTCTCTGCCATCTTGGCTCTGCCCCCTTAGACATAGTTTTTTAACCCAGCTGTTCATTTCCCACATCTGTCTTTCTCTCCTGAAGCCCTTGCCTTCATTTGGGAGCAATACAAAGATCTTCACCTTCTTCCTAGGACTTTGTCATTTTTAGTAATGTTTTCTAGTCTTCTTTTGGCAGCATCGTTGGTGTCCACCTGAGGGTTGGGTTTGATACCAAGATAAAAACAAGGGCACAAGTCTGGCAGAGTTTCCTCAGTATGCTCTACTCAGTTTTCCTTGGGCGTACTTGTGTTTTTCTGACTGGCTATGTGAGGCTGTCATAACCCTTCAGCATTGTATAAATTTGCTATATCTCTCGCTTCCACTCACATTACTCTCCCTAGCAACAGTTGTCTCTCAAAAGATCTAGGGAAATATAAGATTCTCTGTCCTTTAGGACTGCAATTCTCTACTTCCTCATTTTCACCTCTTACTTTTCCTGGATTTCTTTAAGTCTCAAATAAAATCCCATCTTCTACAAGAAACTTTTCCTGATCCCCTTTAATTCTAATGGCTTCTCTCTGTTGGTTATCTCCAATTTATCCTGTATTTATCTCATTTGTACATAATTGTTCGCATTTTGTCTCATTCATTATAGTATGAAGTCCTTGAGAGCAGGAGCTCTCTCTCTTTGTATTCTATCTCAGTACATTGCCTGGCACATAGTAGGTGCTTAATAATTATATATTTACTAAGTGACACCTCAGAGATCATCTAGTCCAATTTCTTCTACAAAAGGTCAAGAACTAGAAGGCTGAAATAATCTAATTATTAGGGCAGCTAGGTGGCAAAGTGGATAGAGCACTGGCTCTGGAGTCAAGAGGACCTGAGTTCAAATCTGGCCTCAGACACATAACATTTACTAGCTGTGTGACCCTGGGCAAGTCACTTAACCCCATTGCCTAGCAAAAAAAGAAAAAAAAGAAATAATCTAATTATTAATAGCCCTTGAAATTGGAGACTTGTATGTAGAAGGGGGAATGAAATTACCAAGGAATCCTTGTAAGCAACTTTGCAGTTCTATTAGGGCCTAAATGTATGTATAGGACCTTGTTGCTTTAATGCAAATCTTAATTGGGTATTTAAAATGGCTTCTCAGGCAGCTTATGTGGTTTTTTTTTCCTATTCTTTTACCTCATTTCTCTCCTTTCTGCTCCTTTTGCCCCAAATCACCAAATATTCCATCATGATCTTTCTAGAAAGAGGATCTGAACTCAGCAGTATAAGGGATATTTATTCATTTTTAATTCCCTGCTTTTGCCAGGAAATGTGTTTATAAATTGGGTCCTCTTACATCTTTTTTTCTATTTCTATTTTCCCTTTCTCTTTCACCGAGATTCCTGTTTCAGGAGTGAAGCACTGCTGATCAAACCAGACAGCCCATCTACCCCTTTATAGTCAGTGCATTAATTTAATCGCTCCTTTGATGTTTCTTCTTAAGAAGCACCATAATAACTTGTGCTGTTTTAACTGCTGTTTCTAGTCTTAATTTTTAGCTGCAGGATCAGCCTCTTTACCCTTCTCAGTGCCTTTCCCCAAGAGTAATCAGCCATTCTGGTGTTTTATCTACCCACAGAAAAATACCCAATCTCTCATCTCTCAGAAGATCATGCAATCTCATTAATTCCATAAACCTACTGTTCAATGATAGTCTTCAGGTAACTGGCAGTAGGCCAATGGACCTTGAGCCCAAAATTGCCTGCACTGGAATACTGTACCTTATATTAGTATTTAGTAGTATTTAACCATTCTTCTGAGATTTCATGCTGGCTGCTGCTAAATATTATACTCCTCCTCCAGCTTTTGGGGGAGAAAAATGTGTTTGCAGCACATTAGGCAAGCACAGGCTATGAATTGTAGGCTGCTATGCTATTAGGAAAACTCTTGTACAAAGCGATGACTTCCTTTCCTCAGCATTATGTTATCACTTTGGCTCAGTCACACTTCTGAGTACAACATTCAATAGCAGCATTTCTCCAGGAATATACTTGCCAGGGAACAAGGTGGTTTAAGGAGAGGAATTTATATGAATATAAATGTAAACCACAGTTTCAATCATGTTGGCTTCTGATTGAAAAGAACTTAGCTTTAAGGAGGGAGATCTGGAGGTTAAATAGAGGAATGGTAGGAACGAGGAAGACTTCCAGCTGAAGGATGGTAAGCCTCTGTGTGTGTGTGTATGGGGGAGGTGCTCATGTGAATGTGCATGCCTGGAAATCACTTGGAGACCCATTTAAAACTAATCAAATAGGAATGGTTGGGGTGATTGCAATTTTACTGTTTTGGGGTTGAAAATTTTTGTATTGAAACAGAAATATTGGCTTAAAGATAGCCAAATATTTATCTTTTCATTACCTTTTAGGAAACCTTATAATGAATGGATTTTTATGTAAGCTGAAAAGCAAATAAACAGTGCTACCAATCCATGCACACTGTACCACTTGCTACAGCCAGCTTTCTATTAGAGTTCGAAAATGGTGGGGTTATGCAAAAGGAGAGCGAATCAGAGCAGAGATATGTTTATGAAAAACTACAAAGGCTTCTGGCTCCAAAGAAGGCTGGAGTATTCCTTCTCCACATACAGGCTGGTCATTACTTTATTTGTAAATATCATCCCTTAAGGCTGCAAGGAGCTACATTCCTACACCAAAGGGTTCTCATTCTAAGAGAATATGACAAAGCAACTCAGATGGGTTAAAAGTTATATGGAAATACAAGTTTGTAGTGATACTGAAGATGGCATAAGGAGCAGATTTTGTGTCAGGAGGGCTGGGAGATGGGGAGGAAAGAGAAAGATTGAATATCTCTCCATGAATCATTCTGTGATATGAAGAGGATGTGCTCTGTGCATAGAACATGTAGCTACTATTATTTTAACAAGATGATTTATCTTGAGCAAGGAAGGTGAACACCAGCCTGTCTTGTATCATAGGATAAAGTGAACTAAACAGTTGTTTTTGGATATTATTTTACCTATTGATTAGCTAAAGTCTTGGAAAGGATATTTTTGGTTACCAGGAAAGCTACTCTCAAAATAGTACATTTTCAACATAGAAGAAAGCTTAGAGAGTCCCTCCCTAGAAAATAACTTGGCAAAACTATATCTTCACAAGGGCCAATGACTTCCTGCTATCGTAGTAGTAGTAAGTAGTAGTAGTAGTAGTAGTAGTAGTAGTAGTAGAAGTAGTAGTAGTAGTAGAGTAGTAGTGGTGATGGTGGTGGTAGGTAGTAGTGATTCTCATTTCTTTATAACTTTAATATTTACAAAGTACTTTCCTCACAATCCTGACAGGCAGGTAATCTCAGTATTCTTGTAATCTTCATTTTACAGAAAAGGAAACTGAGGCTTAAGTGACACCTAAGTCACAAAATTATAGAGATATGCAACCTCACAAAGTTTTCTCCCTCTGGAGATAATGAAATACTCATCAGGGAAGCAAGTCACTCTCTACATTGACCCCTTTACATAGACAAATTAAATCAACAAATATTTATATTTTTATATAAGGAACCACATGATAAATTTATGCTTAAATTCAGTGTCAGACTTTATTTTTCTAGATAAATTTGTGTACTTTTTTTCATAGACAATGAGAACCACATAATCAATCATCACTGCACCCCATTTAAAGTAAGTGATAGAACGCTATGAACAGATACTATAACCAGGTGAGGGAATGTCTGAATCATTCCATCATAGGCTTTAAACAAGGAAGGAAAAACTCCTTGATCAACTTTCTGATATTGTAGATGTAGATGGGATGAAGAATACAGACCTGGGCCTTGGTCTCAGTCTATCTCTTCCCTCTCCCTCAACTTTAGGCTGACTTTGTGAACTTCGAAGGTTCAGACAACTTCTCATCTTCCTTTAGTATTACCATCCTTTTCAATGTCCCTGAATCAGCTGGCAGGAACCAAAGACAGACCAGAAGCAGATTAAAGGCCCTACAAAGAATTCAACAGAAAAGCTATTCTATACTTAAGGAGTTTATCCTAAGGACTATAATAAAAAGACTTTCAGAAGTTGTGAATCACTCCTTTGCCATATATGACATCTAAACTTGAGCTCAATTTGCCTCTGAATGTACTCGTATAAGAATAAGTCATAGGCTTCTAGGGGAATATTTTGTAACAACTCTTCTTATTTTATAGGGCAGCTGGGGGGTGCATGGATGGAGCACTAGGCTTGGGATCAGGAAGACTCATCTTCATGAGTTCAAATCTGGCCTCAGACACTTACTAGCTTGTGACTCTGGGCAAGTCACTTAACCCTCTGTTTGCCTCTGTTCCTCATCTTTAAAATGAGATTGAGAAGGAAATGGCAGTGTCCAGGGTGGCAGTATCCAGTATCTTTATCAAGAAAATCCCCAAAAGGGATATGAAGAGTCAGACATGATTGAAATGAATAAACAACTTCTTATTTTATAATCTTAGTAAATGCTCCTTTCTAAAAGCTAATTGAGTCTGGCTAATTGACAATCAACTGAAACTCTTGATGAAAAGCACAGTTAGTAGGGGGCTTCCGAGGGATGGCTAGACAAACCATCCAAATTCCTCAGGGCTACTCCTAGGGCTTTGAAGGGATGGTTGGCTAAGCTCTGGGACCCCAAGGGATTGACAATGTGAGTGGGGGTTGGGATAGTCACCCCCGGTACATGCTATATCTTTTATTTCCATTTTTGCTTCAATTGTTAGGAAATTCAGAACAAAATTCAGTGTCCTATTGAAATAGGTGATTCATCTCAGATGCTTGACATCTATTCTTTAGTTCTTCACAGAACCCAAGAACTGGAAGGGATATTAACTATCTTCTGATTGCATCCTTTCCTTTTACAGATGAAACATTCCACTCACACTGAGAAAGGTGAAGACACTTGCTCAGGTGAGAGTAAATGTCAGAACCTGGATCCAAGCCCACGTTGCTCAGCTCCCTCTGCTCTGCTGCTCTCTCTGGTGCATACTTCCCATTCTTTGGCTTTTTAATTTTTATTTTTTAAAAATAAATTGTCCTGTTCTACATATTTCCTATTGAGTGACTTCCAATAGTTTTTGAGAGCAGATGGAATATAAGTTCTAAAAACAAAATAGTTCCCCCTGCCCTCACTTCACCCCCTCCCAGCACTAGCAACAGAGGCTTACTGAGTGCCTGCCTGGCTTGTACACAAATAGACAGACAGCACCGAGGTAGGTGCTACATCAATAGCACTTCTTTGCAAACTGAGGCACATCTCGTTTCAGTTGATGAGAAGGGATGAAGCATGAGGATGGAGAAAAGGCAGGATTTGAGAGATAATCTATTTTCTTTTGGTTTCACTTTTCCTAGGGTTCCATATATAATAGAAGCCTAGTAATGGACTGAATTTAGCTTGAGAAAAAGAAAATTGGTGCTCTCCAGGCTGGCTAGCTTCATTTGCCTGATTAAAATGAAAAAGAATAGTGAAAGGCCTCTCTTCTATCCTCTCCATCCATATACTTCTCCCCCAACCCTAGCCCCCTTCTTCATCTTCTTAGCTCAATTAAGAAATCTAACAAAGTGTACCACTGGTTGGGAGAAGTGTGATAAGGGGGCATGGGACTAGTTTCTGGTCTGTTGGATCACAGGAAACCATCTGATTTGAGTTCATCAGACTATATGCTGGTATTGAACTGAACAAATCTCCCCTTTCATTAAGGCAAATTCATTCCAAGTTTGCTTATTAGAGCCCCAACTGTTCTGCATTACATAATCTTCACCATGCAGCCTTTCAAGGGGCCATGCTAATTCTGAGGAATAGCATATTGAGGGTGGGTGTCCAAGAAAGGATAGGGCAGGGTATGCTCTCCAGCAAATTAGAACAAAAGGCTTGTAATGTGGGAGATCTTGGAAGTGAAAAGCAATCCAGCTTAAATGAATCATAGATCTTAAGAGATTTCCTTGGCTTTTACTCCAAGTATGCTAGAAACAATGGAACCTTTCAGAGAGAAGGGAAGAAATGTCACATGTTGAAAATTTGCATATGTGGTAGAACCAACTTCCATTTCTGTCTGGGAGAAGGGAGATTAGAGAATGGTACCTTTGGAAATGTTTTGACTTCCCAAGTCATGTTTTTCTATTAATCCCCTGGCATTTGTATTGCTGTCATCAATCATTAGCCTGTCATAATGTTTTATTTCATTGGTAATTTAATATTCTATATCACTTAAGTATCCTATGGTACCATAGGCTGAGACAGCAAGAATGCAAAAGTAAAATTTACTTTTTTTCACCTTCTTTCTATCTTGAGATGAAGGAAACCTCAAAAGCTTTTGTTCGGATAATTAAGTGATGCATTTGGATTGCAACATGGCTTAGCTGTGTGGAAACTATATTTAGAATCAGGAAGGCCAGAGTTCAAATACCCTGATGATTTTGAATAGATTGTGAGGCCATGGGGAACCTCTCTGCGACTGAGTTTCCTCATCTATAAAATTAGAATGGTGGTGTCTGCTTCACAGATTGTTTGGGGGCTCTAATACAATAAAGCACTGTACAACTGTCAGTTGTATATTTTGATAGTTTTCCTTCTCATCATCCCCTTGTTTTACCAGTTTCCTTTATAAAAATAAGAACTGCTCTTATGATCGAGTCCTGGCATCCATACATCTTACAATGTCCTTGAGAAAACTGCTATGTTTGCAAGCTTGAATGCTGTATTATTTAACCAAATTTTGGGAATAAACACCCCAACTGATGGACAGGGAAGCTCAAACTGTTTTTAGGCCTTTGATTCAAGTCAGTCATTAAAATATTATAAAATAAAACAAACCAGTTTATCTATTTCTGAAGATCATTTTACTTTGTCTTCTACCAATAAGTGTTCTTTCCCATGAGATTATCAGGGTTTTATGAACTCAGCCAGACTGAAAAGGAGCTGATACCAGGATAACAACCTAATGGGTATTTAAATAATGCTGTTGCTCTGAATTGGGGAGATGGAAATTTATTTCTGTAACAAAGCAGACATCTTCTTGTTCACTGTTGGTGCATATGGTCTCAAATAAATGACTTTAGCTGTCTGAGATGCTATGCCCGGGGTCAAACCTGATGAATATGAGGAAGCAGCCCCAGATAGGCAATTAGAAACAACAGAGAACTAACGTGTCCCCACTTAACATCCTGACAAGTAAGGCAGAGTCAGAAAGATTATACAGCTGACTTGTAGATAAGTTTGGGTGAACAGGAGAAGCCAAGCAGTTAGCTTCGCAACCAGTAAACACATAGGTTGTTGAAAGCTCACACTAAGTGATAGGTTTAATATGGGTAAGGGACAGAGGGTAGAGGAAGCAGTATGAGAATGATCACTATCTAGGATGAAATCTGAAAGTCAAAAATGTACTGTATACCAGAAAATCTGGGTAAATAACAGAAGGCAGTGTTAAAAAGGTTACTGATTTACTGACTGAAGGGTACATGGAAGTCAAGCTCTTTTCCTGACTGTATTACTAGTGCGGAGTAAGTGACTTCAGTTGCTTCAGGTTGGCAGATTTCAGTGATCTTCCAACATATCAGACTTTTCTACTATTTTGCTTTTTTTTTTTTTTGTAAAGTGTCCACTCTGAATCTAAAGTCCAAACTTATCCTGTTATGAAACAAAATTCTGGCAAATGGCTGGTGCCCACAAGAAATGAGACATGAATTCCATTTCATTCCTCATTTTTAAACAGAGGAAACAATGATTAGATCTACAAGCAGCAAACACATCCTCATCAGAACTCATAAGCTTAATTATAGTAAATTGAAAATTAATAATTTTTCAATGAACTTGAGACAATTTACTGCAGAAATCTTCCTCTCCTTTTCTTTCCTTAGTGCATTTTTATCCAGAATGGTTGAGAGAAACAAAATCACAATGTAAAGACTAAATGGTACAAGAAGCAGTCTGCTACAAATAGTTTACATTTATTACAAGAATACAGCAAAAGGATCTGTAGACCCATTAGTGGTGATTGGTCCATTTGAAGAGAAAAAAAGACTACTAAGAAATGATAGTTGACAAAAACAATGAACTCCCATTTTAAAGAGAGAAAATCAGGAAAATAAAAATACCATTTTAGCTGAAATTCAGAGTATTTCTTATGAATGTAAAAACTGACAAATAAATAAGTGATAAATACAGATCTGTGTTACAATGATAAAGGACAACTAATGACTGCTTTACATCCTTAAGTATCATTCATTTTCATATTCTTTTAAAGAGCCAAGTGAACCTAGTAAGACATTGTCTTTTCACACTTGCTGGAAGAAGCACCCATTTCCAGTGTTCTGTATTATCTGTTTCACAAATATATTATTTTTAAACAACAACAAAAAGCATTAAAGGTGCTTTACCTGCCCTTATGCTCATGGGAACATACTTTTGTCACAAAGTGGAGAAAAACACATGGAACTTCTAGCTACATTTAAAAGTCATAAGCCATAATAGCACTTGCCATCCTCAAGGCTAGGGGTGGACAAAGGCAGATGGCATATATTTGACACCACATACCTCAGGCCTTCTATCTTCTACAGAGAAATAAGTAAATAAACAGAATAGAAAAATCCTTCTTCCATACCTATTATTCATGAGCCTGTCCTGGGCCACCTCTTTACTGATGGGGGTGGCACATTAATAACTTGAATGGCCTGGCTACATTTTGTACTTTTACACTTCAATTTATAGTCAGTTCAATGGACTAAAAAAAAGAGGCCTTCTACAGTGCGGCTTAGGGTCTTCAAAATACATACCTATTTTCTAATTCTAACTTTATCAGAGCCCTGGTATTTTAGGATGTCTACTACATTTTTAGGACCAAAACAAAAATTCCACATTATAATCATATCATCTAATTTTAGGATAAAAAATTTAAGGACATCTGACTGAAGAAATTATTTTCATGTTAACCATGAATAGCTTGCATCAAATACAGACAAATGGAAATAGTTAAAATATGCTTTTGATTATTGGATTCATAATCTTTCAGTAAATCAGCAGGATTGGGACAATCACATTTTTGCATGGGGTTCACTAAACAGTGAATAAAAGGAAGCTCATTGTTACTACTGAATCTGAAATGGCACCTTCTGTTTCTCACAGTACAACTTCATGTCTCTGCTTTGATTTAGAATCATCTGATGCATTTAATTACATTTACCAACTAAATCTAACAGAAATGATCATTTTAATAGTAAGCACAAGTGTGAAGATTTTGTCAAAGCTCATCGTACAATATTAATGTACAAAGATGTATATTTTCAGCATTCTAAGGATGTAAGCCATTGGGCATCCTGGGTGCAGTTACAGAAAACAAATAAAATTCTGCTGAAAATGGTCTTTTGGCCGTCCTTGATGCAAGGTAATTAAAACCACAGGGGGCGAGGACTTAACTGAATGTTATTATGAGTCTAGGGAATGGTATAATGAAGAAAATAGTTGTAGCTATGTTAGATGGCTCAGGGCACCTTACCAGCAACCATTTCAAACAACAGTCTGAGATTTCTTAACACCAGACAGGTAGGTTTATATTGGATTCAGTACGTTATTTAGAAAATTAAGTTCCCAAACAGTGTTCTTCTACCCTCCCACTCCCATCTCCATCCAAGGATTAGTTTGTAATGCTGGCACACATATCCAGGGAGGTCTTATTACAAAGGCTCACGGAAATTGCAGGCTCTAAATAAATCTCTTGTTCTCCTGCCCTTGGCTAGCTAGCTATAGGTGTTTGAGTTTACATTAATGACTTATTTATGAGTGTGCATAGAGAACTGTTTATTCTTTTAAAAATATTTTTTCAGAGGACTCGAAAATGGAACCCTTGAGGGCATGAATATTTAGTTAAAAAATATACTACTAATCAATGGTTTAGGGCCTTGAATAGCTTTCTCTTACAAAAACAGATAATGCTAATGTAATGTAATATCGTTATGCCTAGCCATTTGAATTGTGAATTCTTTGTATAGTTTGTTTCCACATTTATGTGTAATCATTTCCATCTAATGATTCTTTTATGTATGTCTTGAAAACAAGGCTTAGATGGCATGTCTGGACTAATGACTCAATTTTTGTCATGATGCTTCTGCTTGGAAAGTATAGAGCTATTTTGGTTGTCTGTCATGGTCCTTGAAGTTGCCCTTCATTCTTCCCCACCTTCCATCTCCCCTCACCTCCATCTTCCTTTACTATCAGAGAACACAAGGCCTAGTTTCCCAGTTTTTCTATCTAGAAACTACTATGGATGAAACGATACATTTTGTCACTTTTAACTTAGTTGTAGTTTATGACATTTTGCTTCTTTGGGGACCAGGAATATTTGGTTTGGAGAACTCGGTCACTGTATTTTAACTGAGTAATATTTCAAAATGATAACTTCTTCATTTGCAATTCTAAGTAAGTCTGCTTGCTTTGTGGTTAAAGCTTTATATGTGCTGCTATCACTCCTGAAGTCACAGGAAAGCCTTCACAATTCTGCAAAATGACTGCATAGATGGCATTAGATATCTACTAACCAGGAGAGGCATGCTAGGAAAAAACAGGAAAACACTATTGAAAAAATTGAGTGGGGAAAGGGATGTGACACTGGGAATAAACCTTGTGTAATAGTTTAAGGCAATTACCTTTTATTTTTAGCGACTTAGAATTTTAGTCAGTTCACAACCTACTCTTGACTAGCCTTCTGGCCAAACAAAACACAACCAAGAACTTCCCAGACCCCACCTAATCCAAGGTGATCTCTGCTTCCTCGCTCATTTTGCACTTATTATACTACCTTGTATGCTTATATATCTCTTTGTGTTCATGTCCCATTTCCCCAGTTAGATTATGGGACTGGATCTTGTATTCTTTGGTGCCCTCAACTGCAATTAGCACTGGACCCTGCATATAATAGACGCTTACTACATAATAATTTAATTTGATTCAACAAACATTTAAGTGCCTATTATATGCATGGCAGTATATTGAGCATTGGGAAAACAGAAACTGATAAATTGATGGATTGGCAGCTTCCAGTCAGAAACGGGCCTTCTGTGGACCAGAGAAAAACTTCACAATAGGCACTGTATTAAGATTAGCCCTTCTTTTTCAATATGGCAGGAGATGTCAAAAATGAATCCTTGAAAGAGAAATATTATTAACTAAAGGTCAAGACAAAAGCTAGAAAGACAAGAAGAAATCAGAACCTAGCACAGTACCTCTCATATAGCAGATCTTTCATATGGTATCCTTTATTATATCAATGTCTTTACTGTAACTTACAATGTTCCACTTCATCACATAACACCTGTAGAGCAAATTTGGTTAGGAACACTTAGAATGTAAGTCTTGAATTCTTCTATGCCTCTCAGAATCTGGTTTGAGTTTTATGTGTGCAAAGAAGACTCTTGAAGGAAAATCTCGTTTCAGATTCTGTATCTCAGTACTCTAGTTTCTACAGGTTTGTCTTGTTTTGTTTTTAAAGGAGAAATACCTGAAAGCCTTAGTCTAGTGGACAGAGGGCTGGACTTGGAGTCTGAGACACAAGTTACAATCCCACCTTTGACCCTAATTAGCTGTGTGATCCTGGGCAAGTCCTTTAACCTCTTTCTGCTCAGGTAACTGCCTGAAATTTATTAGTCAGATATTCTTATTATCACAGATGCTTCACAATACATGTATGACCAAAACTAATCTGCCTCTCAAATAATAATCTGCCTGTTAAGCTACCCAGCAATTCCAGTTTTTTTTCCTCAAATGTTTCCTACTCAAGGGTAATTTTTTTTAATATACCTTAACCTTTACTTTAGCTGCCAGGTGAATGGGACTAAACTACAAATTAAAGTATGAAGTCTTATATTAAAAAAAAAGGCAAGGAGATAATTCCAATTCAATGGATTGAATATCTTATCTCAAGCCTTATGGAAAGCAGAAAGAAAATCAGATCTGAATGAGTCTAATGCCTCCTTTTAAAAATCTGTAACACCATAAAATGGAAATTTTTAAGAAATAGATGAAAAGGATAAACCCAACAAGGTTTTGGGTTTTTCTGGAGATATGGAAACGAGAGAATAACTCAAAGTGGGAGACTCCTCCAAACAACTCTCCTGAGATCTATTTTTTTTCTATTTCATCACTGCATTTATTGACTCTGAATATTTAAAATCTTTTGTCATTTCTCCAAGTTTTTATGTCATCACCCTTCATTTCTACATAAATTTACTTTTTCATCAACCTTTCTCTTTCTTGCTGCATCATGACAGTTTTTTAAGATGCTTCTAAGTTTTTGCTGCAAACATTACTAGCATAGAGAACTACATAATATTGTTACCTTGTTTGCTGGCTGGGCAGCCCATCTGGTTGACACTGTGGTTTTTGAAAGCAGGGTATGACAGAGTAAGATATAAGTCTGGAACATGAATTGGTTAACAATAGCCAAACGGTGTTAACAGGGGCTCCTGTAAATGAACAGTGGGTCTTTGGGACACTATAATGCTGATATGATTGAAGACTCAGGAGAACTCCTTAGAGCTGGGAATGGATCTATACTGGAAAACCCATGATATTATACCATGAACATTATCTCATGGGTTTTAGCATTAACATTATTTTTGATACATGGATACCATATTATTTCAGTGACAGATGAAAGTCCCCCAGCTGATCACCACATGGTAGTAGCTGACCTATTTTGCTTCCTTTGGTCCCAGTGGTCAATGGTACTGCTTCCCTGTGGCTTTCCACTGATACTTTCTCTATTTTTGGTTCCCTTAAATTTATCATGGTGCCTGCAGGGCTATATCATCTTAGAATGAAATAAAACTGTTTCTTTCCCTTTTTCGCCTTTGTAGAAAATGATTTTCTTTTTTTTCCCCCCCTTTTATTCAGCAGATATACTGCCAACCGAGCCTATCACTTCTCTGTGATTTAAAATGACCACAAATATATTATAGAAGGCTTAATCTTTGCATTAGGGTGAAGGTAACAGTATGGTTTTCAAGGGGACAAAATATTTCCTTTAGCTGATTTAGGCCTGTGATGTGTATTTTGAATACTTTTGAGGTTATAATTATCTCTAGTTACAATATGTTTTTGTTTCATGAAGAAACTGATGAGATTCTCATAAATTTTTATCAATATTTCCTTCAAGAAGACTCTGGGTTGGGAAATTTTTGAATATGTCCTTTGCAGAAAGAAATAAATTATTTTAGTTATCCAAAGAATCTAATATTTAGATTACAGATTAGACTAAGCTAACTAAAATTGAGGAAAAGAAAGAAAATTAGACTGTTAAATAAAACAACTCTGGTGTATTTTAGCAACATGTAATTGATAATAAAAGAAGTGACAACTTTATTTTAATAGCAAACTTTCATGCCCAATCAAAAGTATATAATAGAAATCCATTTGTATATTGAAAATGTCTCACTTCACTTATTAATAAGATATTAATATGGAAATATCTATTTTAGCTCCTTGTCCCTTTGTTGTCCTATTTCACAACATATTGTGCTCTACAAGAGGGCTATGACTTCAAAACAATCAAAGCCTACACTTTCATAATCCAGACAACACTTTCTGCTGACATCAACTCTATTCACAGAAATATTTAAATTAGTGCAGTGGTGAGATGTATATGTGGAATGGAGCAAACAGTACTTTTCCTGAAATATACTCAATTAATCTTATTGTGATGGGAATGTGGTCATAAATAGCTCACACAAAAGTCTTAGTAACACACTTAGAACACCTTAAAATCCACAAGACCTAATTTTAAATAGGTGAGCTACACTAGAAATAACAATGATATATGATCTGGAAATGAATTGTTTCCTTATTATTTCTTTTGGGCTCATGTAGTCATCAGGTCCTTGGAGTAAGGCATGAATTACCAATGCTTTTCTTTTTTCTTGATACATAGCCTAACAACAACGTTCTTAAGTAAGAACTTGATGACATCATATTAGTGGTGTTAGCCAAAACTACATATAAAACTATTTTGTAAGACTGAAACACAGCTTAAGTTTCAAACAAAACAACAACAACCAAAAAAAAAACACCTTGTGGTTTAAAGGAAATTTAAAACTCTTTCAATTTCTAAACACTTGGTTTTAGCTCTTCCAAATGGATAAAAATTATTTTTAAATTATAAAATTCAGACCATACAAAATGCAACATTTCTCTTTGAGCTCAAAGCCTACATTGGCGTAAACAGGGCATTCTAATATTGTTGTATATGTTGTAAAATTGTTATAAAGTTGAGAAATGTCTTACCTAGGCTAGGGATTTTCACCAGAAAACTAAATCTAGTAAATTTACAAAAGGCAAATGAATGAGACCTCCATTAGAGGACTTTTGGGAGAGCTGACAAAAAGTCTTTGATTCTGAAAGTTCAAATAAAACCTGGTAGTTGCTTCTCCTCACCCTTCGCTTCTCTTCACCCCTCGCCTCTCTATGAACAGAAAGGAATATGCTGGTTTGGGGCTATAACCACTGACTCCACTGAATCTCTAATCCACTTTATTTTTCTGCACACTGCTAGTATTTGTCACTCTAGGAATTCTTTGGTTGATAAATTATAGGTTACTTAAAATTTTCAATAAAAAGTTCCTTCAAGATGTCTAAATGAAAGAATGCAAGTCAGAGAACATTTAACTTTGTTGTACATTCAGTAATTAGGAATAAATCCAAGGAATTATATAAAGATCTGTACAAAAAATGTTTATATCCAACCCTTAGTCAATCCAGTAATAGCCCATAGCTGTTGACCTGACAATTACAAGCATCAAGAAGAAGGAAAAGCAGATTGTAATGCTAACTTGGGCTCTTTAATGCTATAACTTTTGTTTTTCTTATTACACAAATAAATTATAGTGTTTTGTGCTCTTCTGCTCTTCTATAAACTTGAAAACTAAGAACAGATTTTATATTCATGCTTTTGGTATAGATTATTTGGTGCGGATTAGCCTCATATAATTCCAAAAGTTATCAGTGAAAGAAAGAATAACTTATGTTTCAAATACAAGTAAATCTGTGGCACAAAAGTAGTTTGCTTAAGTTTTTTTTAAAAAAATGTATATGTCCATATTAAATTTTATATTCTATACAACTGATTTAATCCTGAAAGTCTCCCTAAGAGTTATTGATCTTAAATTGAAACACTGTCTGCTTTAGGATGAAGGGCAAAATGGAATCTAAATATTAAAAGCTTTCTCAAGTCTTGAAAAGTCTTTTTAATTTAAATAGCATTAGGCTGTGAATTGCAAATTTTAACAGCCTAGATGAGAAAAATATTGATGCAACTTTCACATTTTCATACCAGTATTTAAGGATTATACTTCCAATGCTGCTCACAAAATTAAAACCAAAACAATCTATCTCCTAGCTAAAGGATTATCATTAAAGTTTGTTAAATAATGAAAATGTGTTTTCCCTTTCACAAGAAAAGAAATTCTTTTGGGGAATTATGACCAGTAAGAGAAAATGCCACCAGTCTGTCTTTGTGAAAATTGCCATACTCTTTACTACCTCCAAGCCATATACCACATCAAAGAATGAGGAAGGAACCTCTGACTGAGATAAATGTGGGAAGAAACAGAGGATTTGGACATGAAGCATGGTTCTTCCACTTGGGGACCTGTGACAAGTCACTTCACAGAGCCTGTTTTTCCATCTATAAAATGAGGGGCCTGGAAATGCTCTACAAGATGCCTTCTGACTCTAAATTCTGGGATCCTAAAAAGCATTGTTGGTGTATTTCTTTATTTGTTTACTTCTGTGCATTGCCTAGTACAGGTATATGTGATAGCAACAAAATGCTCAATTTTTTGAGCATCAAGTGATTGAACTGAAAAAAACTGATCAAAAGGACATTTCCTTCATATGCTACAACATAACTCATCAGTAGTAGATTGATTATGTTTTCACTTTAGTTTAAATGTAGTAATCGGTATGTGTAAAAGATATTTTTACAAAGACATTTTTACTGGAAAGACAAATGCAGGGCATTTTCTATTAATTTCTTTCATTCTTTAAAATTCTGTGCAGTGACAGGCACCAAAAAGTTGCAAAGGGCAGGGGAAATCTGTGAAGTAGAACCAAAATAACTAGAATTTAAGCCTATCTAAAACAAAACAACATCACAAGGAATAGACATGGTATTTTTAAAGGTTTACCATGTCAACATTTACTCCGGTCCACAATTACTGCCATTCCTCATCCCTCCTAATATACACCCCGCTCCATTCATCATGAGGAGTAGCTGAGGTCATCTAGATAACTCCAAATCAAATGAGTTGTAACTAACTCGATGAAGCTAGAGGCAAAGGAATCACTGAGACTCACTCTTAACTCTGCATCACTTGTATGCATACAATGAGTGTCTCAGAAACATGGTCTTCTACCTATCAGCTAATTTCTAGCTGTCCGTGTGACCAGCGATCATGGCCTGGGGCAGAAGAAACTGTGCTCACAAAAGCTTTTTTCTTCAGAATATTATTTTGTTTCACGTAGCCTCTGGATCTGTATCGTGCTCCTCAGCTGTATCTCTCTGTATACACAAATGTGTGTATTTGCACTTGTGTCTGTGTATGCATGTGAGGACTAAAATTATGGAACCCAACAGCTGGAGCTGGCTGACTAGAACTAAGTTCTGGGATGCTTCTATCAAGGCTGAAGAGACTAAGAGGAAAATAATCTGCAATTTTTGTGGATAAATGTTTTGTAGTTTCTTTAGAAATGAACTTCTTTTTCTTTTTTTCTTTTTTTGGGGGCAACTGGGGCTAAGTGACTTGCCCAGGGTCACACAGCTAGTAAGTGTCAAGTGTTTGGTCTGAGGCCAAATTTGAACTCAGGTCCTCCTGACTTCAGGGCCGGTGCTCTATCCACTGCGCCACCTAGGGGCCCCTCAGAAACGAACTTCTTGCTGACTATGAAACCCATGAGGCACTGACACATTTTTGTGGCCCCTTTATAACAGCTTAGAATGTAACACTGGAAAGGGTCAGGTATGAAAAAAGTCAAAAAGGTACTGGTCCTAATAAGAAACCATTTTCTATTTCTTTTCATTCACCATTTTCATCACTACTATTGGAATGCTTCATTTTAGGTCACTCTCCTTTATAAACATTCTTCCTACTGACAGCAGCTCTTCATCGATTCATTCAAAAGCAAGTCGCTAAAACTCTGGCTTAAGCTCTCAAGGGAAACTACATGCAAAAGTTTCTGATGATCTGACCAAAGAGAGACAGGATGATAGGGAATAAGGAAAATTTCAACCTTCCTGATAAAATGGGTGTGTGGTGACCCAAATGTATTGGTCACTGTACTATTAAAAAAAAAAGTCCAAATATTTTCAAATGTAAAATGTAGTAGTGTATTATTTTTTAAAGAAGAAATTTTAGCACTTTCAAACCTTGTCAATTGAAGTGATGCCAGCTATTAATAAAATAGAAGTTTGGGAAAATATTCTAAAAATACAATCTTGCCTCAGTCATGAGATAATCAAGGTTATGCTGGAACATGTCTGCCAACTTGGCACCACCAATTAGGATCATAGCACCAATGTATTAGGTCTCTGTAACTTAAGGCAGCAAACTGAATTGAGCAAACTATGAACTGAGCAATATCAATAGTAGTTAATCCATGTCAGACAGATAGGATCCGTGGTCCCTTACATTTATAGGCTGTGCTTTTCTATGGATGATGGCCAGGTACAGCAGAAGAGCTGTGATTGGCTAAGCAGCACTTGGCAGAACAGTCCATTTTTTTTAATGCATATGCCTAGGACATTTTCAAATTGGCACATTAAAAAACCCAACCGACTTAAAAAAGTAACTCTAGACTATTGCAGGTAATGTAGTATAAACTCATTTCGTCTGAGGGAAAAAATATTACTTTGCTGGGAAAGAGTCCTGTAGGTGGTGTCTGGAATGACTTCATCCCTATGTCACTTTTTTCTTGATGGCAGCTAGCTCTTTCTGAAGTTCGCTGAACTTGGGGCGGTTTTCAGGTTTGTAGTCCCAACACTTCAGCATTATTTTATAAATTTCTTCAGGACACTTATGAGGAGCTGACATCCGGTATCCTGGACCCCAAAGGAAGAAGGAAATGTAGTTTAGAATAGTGGTCAGATGTTGACCTTAGGCCTTCCTTAAGACCTCTGATGCAACACTTTAACTTTAAAACTTTCATTGTTTAGGTTATTTGGTATAATAAAGAGTTCTACAAATGGTATGTAAAGGCATACAGAATTCTCTCTTCATATGGACTTCAATTCTGCTGCCCAGAAAATATTTCACTATCTCATTTACAGGAGCCATATTTTGTTTGCCTTAGGGCCTGAATTAATAATATGCTATATGCAATGATGTAACTGGCCTAAAGAAAAACAAAATTTTCATTAAAAAGCATTCACGTATAGTTTCAACCACATCTTATAATCTAAGGCTAAGGCTAGTAATATTTATAAGCACACAAAGACTTCTATGAGCACCCAGTTTAAAATGAAAAATTAAAAGTAAAATGAACAAAATTCTTCTACATTCTGGGAAGAAAATAATTTGAAATTTCCTTAAAGGATAAAATTAGAATGAATAACTGGAATGTGGAAGGGATATTCAGGAACTTCTCTTAAAGCCAGATTTGGGGAAGAGGCTATGATATTATAGAAGGAACCCTGTATTTTGCGGGTATCATAAGAACCAAAAAAATTGGAGGGAATCATTGCCCTAAACTACTTGGTTTCACCATTTCACCTGTACACTGTCCACTACTCTTGAATCCTTGCCTCTTCCCTCCTTCCTATCAATGTTCACACTTTGTTAAATACCAGAGTTGGATTATTCCAATCATCTGTCTCATCCACTCATAGTAAGACTGTTGCTGACAGGAACTAGAGGAAATCACTCAACTGAACTTACTGGGTCCGCTACAAATTAGTTCATCTAACCTTAACTGGCTCTCATTTTAGCAAGATGGTACTTTTACTATTCTCCCCATCTGCCTCAGTTTCCTCATCTGTAAAATGAGCTTGAGAAGGAAATAGCAAACTAACCCAGCATCTTTGTCAAGAAAATCCTAAATGGGGTCACAAAAAGTCAGACACAACTAAAACAACTGAACAATGACAACAAAAAATCCAGATTCTTTATCCCACTCCCCCATCCCCAAATATCCCCAGCTATTCTACATATCTTCTTCTTTACTCAAGTATCTCACATCATTTCCTCCTTCCTCCCTCTCAACTAAGGATCTCCTTCACACTTCACTGAGAAAATAGAGACAATTTTCAATGAGCTCCTCCTTTTTCATATCTCAATACCCTTCCTTCACATGATTTATTATGAAGTCAACCACTTCACATGCACACTTAATTGATCCCATAACCCTTCCCCTTCTCTTTCTAACCTTCAAGCATTCCCTATCTCTGTATCTTTCTTTTTATCTAAAAAATGCTCAAGTCTCCTCCATTGTGAAATGACCCTCATTAGAACCTGACATCCCTTCAAGTTAGGTCTCATATCTCTTATATCATCTCTTTTATAACCAAGTTCCTAAAAAAAAAACCATCTACACACATTGACTCTACTCCTTCCCTCACTCACCTCTCAACACTTTGAAAAATGGCTTCCAAACTTATTATTCAACTCAAACTGCTCCCTCCAATTTACCAATCATCTCTTAATTGACAAGTCTTTTAGCCTTTTCTCAATCTCAGCCTTCCTGACTTCTTGCAGCATTTGATGCATGTGTGTGAGGTGTTCATTTATTTTTGAAAATTTTGAACTTAGACACCAAATCAGTTGGGTATTTCCACATACATAGAAGAAAAAGAGGACTGTATATGAGAATGAAAATATTATGTAAGGCCTAGCTTTCTTTTAAAATATAAATTCAACATGTAACATCCAAAGCTATCCTCATCTGCGATTCTTTTGTTTCCTTTTGTGGATTTTTTAAAAATAAAACTCTTTCAATAACTCTTCTTTCTTTCTTTTCTTTTTCTTTCTTTTAAAAATTTTCTGACTACCTTATCTCTAGCACCCCATCTCCCTCCCACCACCCCAATGAAACAGAAAAACAAAAGCCACATAACAAACAGATACAGTCAAGCAAAAAACAAAGCAAAACAAAAAATCTCATACTGGCTGTGTCAAAAAATGAATCTTATATTGCATCTTGAGTCTATCACCTCTGCCAGCATGCTTTACTATTGGTCCTCTGGAATCATGATAAGTCAGTTAACTGATAAGAGATTTTAAGTCTTTTGAAGTTGTTTTTGTTTACAATGATGTTACTATATAAATAGCTCTCTCCTGGTTCTGCTCAACACTCTACATAAGTCATGCAAGTCTTCCCAGGATTCTATGAAACTGTCCTTTTATAATTTCTTACAGCATAATAATATTCCATAACATCCCTATATCATTATTTGTTCAGCTATTCTGCAACTGAGGGACATTCCCTTAGTTTCCAGTTCTTTGCCACTATAAAAAGAATTGCTATAAGTGTTTCTTTCTATATGGACTCTCCCTTTTTCTTTGATATTTTTAGGGTATTAGACTAGCGAAGGTATTATTGGATCCAAAAATACATATGCACAGTTTAGTGAATTTGTGGGCATAATTCCAAATTGCTTTCCACAATGACTGGACCATTCACAGTTCTACCAAGAGTATGTTATTGTACCTGCCTTTCCACATCCCTCTAGCAATTTTCATTTTCCCTTTTTGTCATTTTGACAATTTGATAAGTGTGGTGGGGAATCTCAGTGTTGTTTTAATTTATGTATCTCTATTAGTGATTTGGAACATTTTAAAATATGGTTGATAGCTTAAATTTCTTCCTTTGAAAACTGACTTTACATATGCATACATTATATATACATTCTATATACTTACATATATTATCCTTTGACTTATTGTAGAATGGCTATTGTTCTTATAAATTTGAATCAGTTTCTTTTATATTTTGGTAATAAAATCTTAATTAGCCAAACTTCTCCAAATATTTAGCTCTTTCTATTCTTAGAAAAAGTATTTTATATTTCTATTCACATAGTTCCTTTGTCTGCCCTGGTTTATAGCTTCCTAAATATTTTACAAATTTGTGGTTATGTTGAATGGTGTTTCTCTATTTCTTCCTGCTGTCTTTTGTTGGTAATATATAGAAATGCTGGTGATTTATTTTATATCTTGCAAATCTCCTGAGGTTATTTTTAATTAATTTTTTAGTTGACTCTTGGTTTCTCTTGATAGACCATCATATCATTTGCAAAATGATGACCATATCATTTCCTCTTCTCCATATGCTTATTCCCTTAATTTCATTTTCTTTTCCTATTGTAATAATAAGGAGAAAGGAAGTAGAAACACTAATTGTAGACAGCTTTCTCTAGGAGTTTGAGAAGTGTTGGGAGGAGGGAGAGTGATAGTTTAACGGAATGTTAGCAAGAGAGGGGAAAGAACTCAGGTTACAATCTCCTAGAGAAGATGGGAAGGGATAAAATCAAGGGTACAAGTGGAGGAGGTGGCCTTGGCCATCAGGGCCTAGGAGAAAAGAAGGAAGGAAGAAGGAAATAAGCATTTATCAAGCAATTACTATATGTGCCAGGTATTGTGCTACATTCTGGAGATACAAATACAAGCAAAAAGACAGTTTCTTGTTCTCAAAGAGCTTACATTTTATCAGTCAATAAACATTAAGTACATACTCTGTGCTAGGCACGTACGATATGCTGGGGATACAAAAAGGCAAAAGAAGTCTAGTCCCTGGTCTCACGGAACTCACCATCTAATTTTAATGGGGGAAGACAAAACACAAAAGTGAGCTAAAAAACTGAGGGGGGTTGTGATGTAAGGAAGGAAACAGAGAGTGGTTGATGATTTTAAGGGCTTCTGAGATGCAGAGAAGAGGGAGCCCACCTTGAATGAGATTAATTTTCTGAGTAAAGTAAGAGGCAAAGTCTGAAAAAGAGAGAGAGAGAGAGAGAGAGAGAGAGAGAGAGAGAGAGAGAGAGAGAGAGAGAGAGAGAGAGAGAGAGAGAGAGAGAGAAAACTTTTGTGAGGAGTGAGATAAAGAATTAAGGATGACTAACAGAATTTTCTTGCTATAGTGAGAGCTCAATTGAGGTTATAGAACATGAATTTATAAATTATTTCTCATTGACTTCTTTTCCAAGTTCTTGATAACTTACATTTGTTTTAATATTTCTTGTACCTAAGAGCAATTGCATTTTTAATTTGATTCTTATTTTCAGGATATTTGCTACTTTGCAAGGATTTTCTTCCTATTCTGAAGTATTCATTTTCCAGTTCTTTCCTCTAGAGCTCTTCTTTTGCTTATAATTTAATTTTTTATCTTTTGCTTTACTTCTTCCAGTCCATTTTTGGAGTCCCTGTGGCCAATGTTTTTTTTTTTTTGGCCTGAGGGAGACTGTGATTTTACTTTTCACTCTCTTCTGATTTTACCTCTTGATCCATAAATAGCATTTTTTTTAAAAAAACTGTGTTTAATGTTTCCTTTTATTTACTGACATTTCTAGCCTCAGTTCTTGGTTTGAGAATTTGTGCCATGTTCTTCCCTCTCCTGCACTCCTGGGTGGGATTGTCCTCTTTGGTCTTGATCCCTATTTCCTGGACTCTTGGCATTAGCTTTCAAACCTTGCCCCTCCCTCTGCCTTCCTGCCAACTCTCCAGAATGTTTGTGTTCAGGATCTCCAGGAATAAAGTGGTGCAGACTTCTGATCCCCCTGTAACCTCCCAGGCAGAGTTCTGTAGGCTTCCACTCTGCTGACTAGTGCTTGCACTGGCTTCCCTGATGAAGCCCCATCCCCTCAAACCTGCAGGCTTCTGGTTGCCTTTTTGTGCAAGCCTGGGGTTCAACCAAGGTGTTTACTGTTATTTCTTTTTGTCATTTCTTCATTATTATTTAATCTAGTGCCCTTTTTTTTGGATTTCTCCCCAAATGTCTCATTCCTCTTAAAGCCTTCTTTCCTTTTTTTCTTCTACCTGTTTCACTGCCACATTTAATGTGTTTCTTCTATAGACTCTGTGAGTGTGTGTGTGTGTGTGTGTGTGTGTGTGTGTGTACGTGTATGTGTGTGTGTTTAATCATCATCAGATAAAGATAAGGTCCATGAGATGCCCATTTTCCCCATTCTCCCCAATAATGAGAAATAGTATTACTTTTTTCTTCTTTTTTCTTTCTTCTTAAAACCAGTGAAACAGGACAAAACCATACTTGAGCCCTGAGATTATCTTTATTTACTCTCTACCTTGACACAGAGACCTCTTCACCTCAGAAGCTCTTTCCACCCCTGGAATAGTTTTCACAAGGTCTCACCTTATGATTGATTGGCTTCTTCCAGAACCTCCAATTTAAGAAGGAGGCCTTGGGCAAAAATGTCCATGTGGCTATGCCTTTTTTTCCTCTTGAGGCTCTTATCTGCACTTTCAGTGGAATCACTTTCTTTTTCTGGTTTTACAACTTGGGCTTCTTCTAACACAGAGTATTTCTTCAATGCATTCAGTGTTTTATTCTGTTTACTTAAATTTTCAGCCCCATTTCCTGGTTTTGGGATGGCATTCCAGGGTCTGGTTTTACCCCCTTTTTCAAGACTTTGGCATTATTTTTGAAATCTGTTTCATCATTAGGTAACATTTCTGGGGTTTGTGTTAAGCATAGATTTTCAATGTGTAGGTTCTTCACATTTTCTGTCTTCAGGTTTAAAGTAAATCCTTAACTTACATCCTTATCCCATCTCATCTACATTTAAGAATGCAGTTGTTTCTTATGATTTCCCTGTATTGATCTGTAATGTGCTGTGTAACTCTGACTTGATGAAGTCCTTTCCTATAAATGCTTCAATGAAAAAAATGATATAGTAGCCACACATAATAAAAACATTCATATCTTCAGCCTATTTTATGTACATTCTTGTTTTACCAAACCTTTGGTAGTCAGCATCAAATATACCAAAAACTTTTCTAGTAGGTGTGGTACTGGTATTTCTGAATTGTTCTAAGGTATTTTGCCTTCTTGTGGTCCAAGAACAAGATGGAGGGCTACTTATTTTTCTGTTCTCCATGTCAAGTTGATAATCACAACAGTTCCAAGTAGGGTCAGTCTGCAACCCATGCTCTCTCATTCATTTCTTAGATTCACAGGAGCAGATACATCACACTGAATGGGGTGGTATTTCCAGGGCCCAGATGGATATTTTCATGGTGTCTTCCAGGTCTTTACAGCTTTACACAGTGTTCACAGGGCAAACAGAATTCTCAATATACATCGTCCTGGGTGGCATTTCCTGTCTTCGCTATCTTTTCTCCCACTCTCCAACAGGAATGATGGGTTGGATTTTATTAATAAAAGATTCACAGGTATTTTAATATTCAAGAATATACATTTATCAAATAAAATAAAATTTATTTCCTGTGCCTAATGGTGGGAGGTAAAAAATCTAGTATTTGCCTTAGAGATCACTCTAACAGCAACTAAATTAATAATGTCAATTCAACAGACATATATTAAGCACCTGCTACATTCCAGGCACTGTGTTAGGCAGCATGGATATAAAAAACAAAAATGAAAACAGTTCTTTCCCTCAATTACATTATACTGAAGGGAAAGCACATAAACATAGGGAAGCAAATACAAAATAAATACAAAATTAAGAAAGCTGTCTACCTACCCAGGAGCTTTAAAATCTTTCCTTCATTTTTTTGGGGGGGCTAGGCAATGGGGTTAAGTGACTTGCCCAGGGTCACAACAGCTAGCAAGTGTCAAGTGTCTGAGGCCGCATTTGAACTCAGGTCCTTCTGACTTCAGGGTTGGTGCTCTATCCACCGTGCCACCTAGCTGCCCCCTCCTTCATTTTTTCAACCTTATTCAATGGCCTGGCATTTTCTTGTACATTTCTTTTAGAACAGTACACTTTGTTTGCTCAGTGACCGTATTTAAGGTCACTCTAAGGGCACATACCACACAGGGGTATATGTGCCATGACTGTCACCTAGGTATTATTAACTCTGGGGCTGTGATTTCCAAAGTTTCTCAAAGAATGTTACAAAATTCTTCCAAGATCCTCCAAACAAGGTAATTGTAATTTTCTTTAAAAAAAAAATAAAAAGAGTTTGGGTATCACTGATCTAACTGTCTTGCCCAACCTAACTTTAAAGCCTCATCTCAATTCCTCTCCCTAAAAAACTGGGGCAATTTCTCCAAACTTTTGCTTGCACATTTAATTTGTGACTTGCTTGCGAAGACTTCAACTCTAATTCTATACCAACCTTGCTCCACTTGTTCCCGGGCATGTTGGTTGGTCATTCCAGGATATGGACAGACTCCTAAACTGAAGGTCTCCCACAAAAGGATACCAAAGCTCCATGCATCACTTTCAGAACTGTATCTTCCTGGTAGGAAAAATAAAGAGACAAAAACAAGAGTGAACATGCAGGTGGTTTAAAAGTGGAGAACATTTTTTAATATATAAATTTTCACCATCACATTTTAAAATTACCAAAAGGATAAAATTATCAATGTTTCTGTTTCAGTTCCAAAGTTTTATTTCATAATCTTTAAATAGCTGGCATATATAAACAAGTCTCTTTTTTCCCTTCAGGAAAATATTTATCAAGCATGTGAACTTGTTCTTCAAGTGATGTTTGAATACGATGATTATTTCCTATAAAAAACATATAAATTTAGATAGACCAATGCTTGTGAGGAGATTTACAAGCTGGATTTCAGATATTTTGCTTTATGCTTAAATTCAATTTTCTTTTCCCATTAAAATTATGAACAACAAACTTGAAGCAATAAGGTACCTTCTTTGTATTGATTTTTATTCTTTGTTTATGTTTTCTTCTATGTATAAAAGTCTCATTTCTCTCTTGATTCTTTCATTTGCCTAAAATGCAATTTTTTTCTGTTTTGAATAGTGAGGAAATTAACATAGGTGGCTGATAAAAACAACTTCTTTAAAATACATGGTACTTAGTTTTGTAAAAATATCTTCATGCAACTGCCTCACTAAACATTATGAGTAAATGAATTTGGAGACAGGTGCATAATTCAAAAGAGAAAATACTATCAGCAACAATTTAACAAAACCCTATCTCAATCTCTCAAAGTACTAAGAATCTCAAGGATTTTCGAAAGTTACTCAAGTTTTTATTTTAATTTCAAATTGAGGGCCAAAAAGAGTGCTAGTTTAGTTCCACTACTGGGCAAGTGGGATCATTTTAAAGATTCCTCAAATGATTTCCTTTTCTACATCTTTCACACTTTTCTGGCCTATTCACTGCCATTTTAATATTTACAAAATTCAATCCTTCTCCTATTTTTGCTTGTTATTATAAGTGAACTACTCTTTTTTTTCCTCTGAAGGAAGTACAATGGTACTGGGAGTATATGAGTGATGTTAAGGATTCTGACGTCAGTAAAATTTCTGCCCACTTACTAAATATCATATCCAGCTGTGTTAAATTACTTTTCCTTCTTAGTAGATAGTAATTACAGACAATCATGATACTGTTGGTGGTAAGATTAGTTTTCTTGTCTGCATATCAACTCTCTTCAGAGTTTAGCATCCAGTCATTTATCACTTTTCATTAAAGTCATTCTTAAGAAAGTACAAGTTATTTAGTTAATTATTTCCTCCATCCTAATCCCTCAACCTTCCTATCTACACACAAAGTTAGATATTATCTTGTGTAGAGATCAAAAGAGACATAGTCATGTAAAAACCAAGAATACATATGAAAAATACCTAAAATCATGAACACATCTGTGGTTAGGTTTTTAAAGTCTATCACAAAGCCATTTATTGTTGCTATTATGTTCTAGGCAATGGGGGAAATGCAAAGATAAAAATGATATCACTTTTGAACCTTGTATCTTAGTGGGCTACATTTTCAAAGTATTTTTGCCTATAAAAATCTAATTAAAGTGAAAGGCTATTACTTGATTAAAATTTCCCTGTAACACACTAAAAAATATACTCTTGAAATTTTGTTCAATTTCATGGTTTTAAAATATTCCATTTGTCCTTTACAAACATATCAACTTTCATTTTTGTTCATTTGTTCAATCATTATTTGTTAAGCTACTACATGTTAAGTACTGGGAAGGACATAGAGATAATTGCAATGTAATGATAATGCTGCTTAATTTAAGACAGTATTATTAAATTTAATTCAGGCAGGGCTTTCTATTGCCCAGTGTTCCAAATATGCACTGTCCCTATGTTCTAGTTAGCCTCTTTCAAGCTTCCAATTTGTTGTGTAGATCTGTATAGATGTTAGACCCAAGACTACAAACTTAGAAGAAGGGAAAAAAAAATCAGTGACAGAATGGCTAAAAAAATTAGGAAGAAATTCAATACCAAATGCAAAACTCTTGTGCCATAAAGTTGAAAAAAAATGGGGAGCTTTCACTTACCAAAATTCAATAGTATTTTCTTTAGGAAAATAACTTGAGGATGAAATGCTAATTAATTCACATCAGTTTTGGCCTCTGAATATTGAAATAGCTTCTCAAAGAGCATCCTTGTCATGTAAGATCTCTTTGAGTGGTTTCATAAACCACTCCCTCATTTGCATGAGAAATGCCTTCTTCCTCTTCAGCTCTTTCTTTTACATCTGACTTCTTCTGAAATTTGTCAATTCACAGTAAAGACTTCTAACCCTGGCCGTCACTGGTATAAACAATTTTTGTTGGGATGCTTTATGCTCTTGTCAGTAAGACCATTTGGCAATGGAAAGATAGAACATAAAAAGCTGGTTTAGTAAAACTCTGAATGAACTTGAAAAAATATGAAGTTAGATTTTAGTTGTTCTAATAGCTTATTCAAAATAATTTCATTTCTGGGCCAGGAATTCAACAATTTCCTAAGCAGAGCCCAGGACCAGTATCTAGAGAGGTGAATTTTTAGTAGGAAGATGTTTAGGTAACTGTGTCTCAGTTGTCTATCCATAATTCTCTAATAGAGATGTAACAATTAGCCAGAAAGTGTTTGGAGCTGTATGAAGAAAAAAGGGTTCGTATTAAATACAAATCATTATAATACTGGGCTTTTTTCTATTCTTATTCACCATACCTAATTTATTCCTACGGAAATATCAACAACAACCCCAAGAAGAAACACTATGGAAAATTACAGGGTAGCTATTGGGTGTTTGAAATTGCAGCGAATCCTCTTGCTGGCATGAAGGAAAACAACCAAGAGAAGGGAAATTGGTTATATATTTGGAATGTTGGGTTCATTCTTGAGAAGGAGAAATGCCTAGTCAATACCTGCCCACATCACTTACCTGGCCTTCATTTAACATTCCACAGCACTCTGGCAATAGAATTTTAAAAAAGCATCACAATCGAGGTGAAGTCTCTGGGGCAGAATTGGAGAAGGTAGCTTACATTCACAATTGTCAGCATTGTTACTAAGAAGCACCTGAGATTTTAGTATGTAGTTCTCATAAGCACCAAATTCATATTGATTTTTAAAAATGAGACTACATGTGATTAATAAAGTAAAATTCATTGTTCATTCATTATTTTCAGCACCCTGAATTTACTAGAACTTCACCACAACAAAACAATAAAAATAACGTCTGAATTTCAAATACATTTTATCAAAAGCCCAAAGGTCTCTGCTACAGTTTCTTAGCTAGATGATTTGAGACATTCTGTTAAAAAATTTAAAGGAAATGGGGCAGGTAGGTGGCACAGTGGACAGAGCACTGGCCCTGGAGTCAGGAGGACCTGAGTTCAAATCTGGTCTCAGACCAGACACTTGACATTGACACTTACTAGCTGTGTGACCCTGGGCAAGTCACTTAACCCCAACTGCCTTGCCAAAAGGAAAAAAAAAAAGAAAATTAAATGAAAGCAATAGTGGGCATTAAAAAAAAATTAGGAATCAAAGAAAAGATTTGAGAATTCAAGCAATGTGAATATAGATAATAATCATGCAATTTCAGTATTAACACACACAGATGACCTATCCAGAACACTTTTCAAAATAGATTCTGGAATATTTTGGATTCTTCTTCATCTATGAGGACCAGTGGGCAGGTACTGGACCAGCTTAATTTTAAATCCATTTCATAGTCACAGTTTTACCTAGTTTAACTGCAGGAATATTAAAATTTTTCAAACTGAAGTAAATTTTTAGTTTGAAATCAATAAAGGAACAGTTTACAATATTTTATTTGATATACTTTCTAAAAATAATTTTTGTAACTCTATGCTTGGCAACTCCAATTAATATGAACATTTGCATATGCAAAAAAGAAAAGAAAATGAAGTAAGAACATGAAGCCATGAATCTCCATAAGAAACAGCTTGCTTTTAAAAAAAAGCATATAATAAATTCAACGTGAGTTTTAAAGTTGACCATCTTGTTTGTGTCCCTCCAAATTTCCCTTTTTAAACATTTCTATGGCCTACTTTTCTCTGTAAGGATGGAGCTTACAGAATAAATAAATCAATCATCCCACCCTAATTCATCTAACACAATAATATCTTATCAGGTTAAAAAAAAAACACCTCAATCAATCAATCAAAGTACATGGGAAAAACTTAGTTTATCAAATTGGAAATGGGTAGAGCATATCAAGCCACAGGATGAAATGAAATGTTATCTAGGAAGGGTGATGGGATGACCTAATAAACTCCAAGAAGTGGAAGATTTCAGACTTCCTAATAGCCATGGGTATGCAGCAGGGTCCTAATATACTTTTGGTGTAGTGTCCCTGAAGCAGGAGCAATTTATGGCAACATTTATACAAGATACTAAGGAAAAAAACTAGACACACCAGGGAAAGGCAGCTTCAGGAGAAAGAAGGAACCTGGTAGAAAGCTCTGCCACGCCTACACGTAACTTCACAGAGACTCCAAAGAGAGAGCAAAGTTGCTGCTGTAGGTTCTCCCTTGGCCATATGAACTCTCCAAGCCTGAGTCCACTTTCTACTAGACTCAGTATATACTTGCGGAAATGTCCTAGATAGACTTTTGGGACAAATGTTTTATAACAACTGTCCTTACTATATTAGCAAATACCTCTAACTACAAGCTAATATTTGGCTGGTAATTGATATTAAATGATAACCAATGTGTGTGTGGGGGCATACCAGTAGAGACTTGTGAGCTAATTTCTAACTCCTCACAGTTATTCCTAGAACCCTTAAGGGAGAAATAGCTAGCCAACATAGCTTCCCAATGTGAACAGGAATTTGGGATAGCAATCTCAGAGAATATGCGCTATGCTTCTTTTTATTTTTTTTTTGTTACATCACTATTATCCCCTTAAATTTAAAAAATAAAACCCTTAATGAATGGCTGCATGAAAAAAAATATTAGTCTTATATTTGTTATAATAATGTATAATATTATAAATAATATTATGCCATAATGTATAAATAATAATTACTGTGCTAAGCACTGGAGATACAAACAGAATACAGAGCTTGCTCTTAAGAAGCTCGAATTCTGCAGGTTTCAGCTGCAAGTCAGATGGAAAGTCAACTATTAGGGTTCAGTGGCAAAGCAGATGGTAATGTTTCTTCTTTAATGTTATTTCCATTGATAAGTCACATCAGTTTCTGCAGATGAACCATCTGAGGATTTTTTTGGTGATTACCTTCTTTTCTGGGTCTTCATTCACTATGGCTGTAGTGTCCACAGAAGTAGCTGCCAGGCCCTATCTCCACTAGGTTGGCTTCTGGGGATGATTGGGAGGGGAGGTGGAGAGTGAGCTGGAAGCAGAAGCAGCCTGGGGAGTGCAGCCACTGTTGAGGCTCTTGGGTTTACCTACCATTTGGTGGCAGTTGGTATTTGTGGTGATGAGGAAAGTGGGCCCCTTTTTCAAAGTGATACAATGGTACTACCAAATCAAGCAAAACAAATCCACACATTGGCAATATCTGAAAATGTGTGTCTTATGTATAGAATGGTACCATGGGTATCATGTTTCATCATCAATCCCACTGGAGTTATGGGTTGGTCATTGTGCTGAACAGAATTCAGAAATTATTCAAGACATGCTATACTCATTCACCAACCCTAGGCTTGCATGCTGCATCTTAATTGCCTTCCTTTACTGAAAATGTGATTCTAGATTTTTCTTTAAAGCCCAATCTGATCTTTTCTTCCTTTTATTCCTGATCTTGTTATAGCATATTACTCTCAACAAACATAAGATGTGTGTTATATTTCCTTTTGAAATGATGCATAAAATTTTGAGTAAAAAAATCTCATATTTAAAAAAGTAATTTTTGTCTTCCTTTTCCTATAAGAATTGTACAAAAAATACATTCTAAAATATTAAAAAAGATTGAATGACATTTAACCTATGGGTACTCCAGGTAATTCAGTAAGGCTATAAATTGTAGAATAGCATTGCTGACCTGCACTGGCAAGGGGAATTTCCTCAATAGAAAACCACAGGTACAAACCTCCCCACAACACCACCTCACCCTCTCCTACCCCCACCCCCATCAAAAAAAAAGATGTCAGGAAAACAAATAAATTTCATGATGAAGGGCTAAAGAATTAATGAAAATTAATTTTAGGGATCTAATTTTAGATGCAGCTACTGAGTCAAATATAAACTATTCCATTGCAGGGGCCTAGCACCAAAGTCAGTGCATTATAGTTACTGTGCATATATTGCAACTATTTGAGTTAGCACAGATATACCTATATTTTTGGGAAAGGGGAAAAAATTTTTATGCTTTTAAAATAGCATGTACTGTCATGTTTTTTTCAAAGGTGATCATAAATGAATCAGTGTCAGTGAAGTGCGAACACATTTTTGTGAAGAAATCTGATAAACAATTCTACATATTTAATGTACATGTACATATTAAAGTATTAAGGTATAAAAGTTTTCACATCATTGTGATCAAATACATGCTGAAGGAATTCAAAACTGGACTAAACTTCATATTCTGTGATCTATTTTGTAAATAATTTCATGCTGTATGTAGCTCATTTTATATACTAAAAGGAAAGAAAGAATATATTCTTACCGTAATTGAGGGCCTCTGGAGCAGTCCATTTGATGGGAATTTGCTTTAAGCCAGAAGAAGAATATATACCACCATCTTCTTGACGAGACATTCCAAAGTCACTGATTTTCAGAATATTATTTTCCCCTACCAGGCAATTTCTTGCAGCAAGGTCCCTAAATTAAACAAAGACACAGAAAACATCTATTAATACAAACTGAAAGCAATTTTCATGCTTATATTTTTAGGGTTTCTTCCCCATATCTACAATATAGATATGTCTAAAGCACAGGTCCTTCCACTGCTCAAGATGCCTTCCTTAGCGGCTCCCTATTGCCTCTAGATAAATCATAAACTCTTTTGCTTGGCATTTAAAGCCCTTTACAATTTGGATCCATCTTTCAAAGCTGGTCACATTTTACTCTTTCACACATTACTACAATCCAACGAAACTGCTCAACTTGCTACTGGTATAGGACATTCCATCTTGTATCCCTGGTATAGGGCTCTATGACTTGAAATGTGCTCTCTCTTCACCTCTGTCTATGGTATCTCTAGCTCTCTTTAAGATTCAACTTAAGTGTCAACTTAAACGCTGAAGCATTTTTGGAATTCCTCAGTTGTTAGTACTCATTGCTATCAGAAATTATTGTGCATTCATTTTCTGTTTGTGCATGTTACTGTGGTTAGAGAGACAGCCTTGGAGTCAAGATTATCTAGGTTCAAGTTCTACCTTTGACTAAGCAAGTCATTTAAATTCTTAATGCCCTACCCAGGCAATTCTTTAAGATTATAATTTCATATGAATCACTGATCTGCAGTGGTACAGTTTGTTTCCTCACTGGGGAGCCTCCTATGCGGATAAAATCTCTGCTTTGGATGGAGGGCAGATAGTTTCATTTTTGTTTTTGCTTTCCCAGGGTCAGGCATAGTGACTGACTCTTAGTGATAAATGCTTGCTGAACTGAATATAATTTTAAAAGTCTGTGACTTAATAGTCATTCTCATCCTTTCTGTTACAGATAAAAATCCTCCATCTTTACGTAGTCTTTACGTTCCAGACAACGTGTATATTTCAATTTAAGTGATAAAAACAAATACCTAAGGATATAAAACAAGGTAAGAAGTGCATAAGTAGCAAAATTGGCTTACTTTCCCCACAGAATTTATTTTTTCTAACAGACTAATGAGTAGTTCTAGTAAGGAGAGAGATGGCTAGAATATAGAGTGACAAGGGATTAGAGAAACTGCAAATTCTTTTCATCTGCCTCTATAATACTGGTTATAATAAAAAGCAAGAATAATATTCTGGAATGAAGCCATTCCTTTCTTTTCCCTCCAGCATTTTTTTTTCTGTCAGAAGAGCCATCATCTCATCCTTAATTAATTGGACAACTTTGCATACTTATATTCTGTAATCTAAAAATTAAAACATGTTTCAGGATTACTAGGAAACTAGTGTCTAATTTAGAGAACTCTAACTTGGATGCTACTATTTCTGAGATAATTATCTACATGATTAGTTGAGGTTGATATTTTTCATTAGGTATTGAATATGCTTTGTTAATAAGTATTACAAGTCTTGTGTTGGGAGAGTTATAACACAAAACTAACACAATTAGGTCTAACTCAAAAAGAATGTATTATAGACCTTCCCAATTGCTGACATGATCCACAGGGACCAGCTCCTTTATCAGGGAGAATAGTATTTAACTCTAAGAAACTCTATCTAGGAAAAAATTAATTTACTTATTTACAAGTTCTAGAGTCTATATATTGTGAATACTTTCTTCAATACAGTCAGAAGGCATTGAAGATGGACTGTACCAAATAACATCACAAAAATTAAGTTGATTAAATTTTAATAGATGTTGGAGTCCTTTCCAAACTAACTCTCAGAGTGCAGTAAGATCAATGACTAATTATTTTGAACTTGACAAAACCATCAAACATGAATATTTATGTAAACAAAGACTAGAAAAATAAGATGGTATATGAAACTGTGAACTATCTTATGTACAGATTTTTAAAAATATATAATTCAATATATTAATTTCAAAGCTGTCCTGCTTGTCTGTGTTTCCCTCTGTGTTTCCCTCAGAGGAAAAATTAAATGAAATATGAAATTAGAAGAAAATGATAAAGACATACAATGGGAAATAGATAAAAGACCAAGCATTAACATGAATGATCACCATTTCCTAAGTATTTACTGATGTAAATCAATCATAACAATGAGGAGATCAAAAGGACTTAGCACATGACCAGTAAACACTTGATCTTGACAAGCAGAGTTATATGGTAGTCAAAGTCAAATTGGTTTGCAATAAAAATGCATTTATAAAATCTTATGGCTTATGGAGGAAGATAATGAACAATATCACCTCATAAAATACTGGGGAGTAGTGGATGGAAAAACAATATTATAGAAACTCTGGTAAGAGATTAAATTATGCCAGACATCCCCATGTTACTTAAGTATGATATCAGAGAACTGACCTCCAGCATTTAGCACAGTGCCTGGCACATAACAGGTGCCTCATAAATGTTTACTGACTGAGTGAAAGATGGCAAACAGATTGAAAATGTAAAAGATAAATGAAAATTTATATGAGTCACCATATTTGGATTCTAACATCATATTCCCTGACATGCTAAAGGAAGATGTAAAAATAGCACTAAGGAAAACAAATATAGAAAGAGAGGTTGAACTAGACCAACGATAAATAGAGAAAGGCTGAGCTGGAGACAATTTTAGGAATATTGAGGGATTGAATTTTAAGATATCTCAAAAAATATCATGGATCTTATAAGTGACTGAATACAAAGGTAATTAAGAAAAACATAAAAAATCATCAATTCAAACACCTGCTTTTCTGTTGTCACAAAGCTTCTGAGAGAATGATATACTCCTATTAAGGTTATCCTTGATGAAAGTATTAGATAGGAAAAGGCAAACTTTTCCAAATAAAATACATTCATACATCTAAGTGAAAGGTATAGAAAACACAAACTCTCACACTAATTTTTATTTATTGACTAAACAACATTTGGTAGGGCAAACACAGTCATAAACTGCATGCTCATGTCAAAATTATACAAGATTCCTTCAAAAATGTGACAAAGATAACTTTGTTTGATGAGAGCTGTTTTATGAATTTTAACAGCCACCATTCTCTCCTCCCTACTCCCTTTTGCTCTGGATATTTAATGAGCCATCCACTGTTATAACAACTGGTTCTCTCTCTCTCTCTCTCCCTCTCTCTCTCTCTCTCTCTCTAGCTTAGGAGTAATAATAATAATAGCTTCAGGTCAATTTTCTTTATTTTATGTAGTCTATACCAGACAAAAAGTAATTAATACCATTACAATAGCTCAGAGCACTCAGAAAAAAATTACTAACAATCAGAGATTTAGCTCTCTGTTCTACTTTAAATTTTCATTTATATCTAGCTAGTCTTTCATCTCTTTATGTTTAAGGCAAAATTCAGAATACACAACAAGAGGGAAATGGAATACATTACAGTGTATGTTACTGAACATCACCAAAAGGGGAAGTTGGGGAAAGAGCTAGGTTTTTTTTTTTTAAGAATTTCCCCCAGTCCTTTAATTGGTGGGTTCAACTGATACCTTTACATGTTTGAAGAGAGGTAGTGTGGTAGAGTAGAAATTGAGATGGACTTGAAGTGGGATAACCTAGGCTTAAATCATGACTATGCCACTTATTAGCTGTGTGCCCTTGGGAAAGTCATTTAACTTCTCTAGTTATCTCAACTCCTCATTTTACAAATGAGGAGGTTTGATTAGATGGGCTCTGAAGTCCCCTCTAGCTCTAAATTCAATGGGTCCTATGGTATAGGCTCTTATATTTGTTTGCTTAAAGGTGTTTACCCCTGTCACAGAAGGTCTCCAAATGGATGAGGGACTTCCTATAAAGAGTGAATTTCTCCAGATGCTCCTAGTATGGGGTGACCTTTTGCTGACTGCATCAAGCCCCAGAATACTGCAGAGCATACTAAATGAGACATATAAGCATTAAGAAAGTTGAGTGTACCTATACAAGAAAAACCAAGTAGATGAAGAATGCCTACTGTCCAGATGATGATGTGCAGTTGTATCTTCAACAACAGACACTACAGGAGAGTGATGAACTGGGCTTGAAACTGAACAGGAGGAAGACAGCAGGTTGGACTACATTTGAAAAGTTGTATAGTGCTTCAATGACCCCCATTTCTTCTTGAAACAAAGTACTATCTTCTTAATATTATTTTTCCTGTGATTGCATATGGATCCAAGTCATGTAATGCTAGAGTTTCCAAAGAATTAAACTTGCGTGTAACACAAAGGGCAATGGAGAGATGTGTCAACACATCTCACCCAAAATATGCACTGGCAGAGTGGGATATTTCTGGGAAAATGTGAGAGGTCACTACATACAGGAATCTGAATACCAAGCCTCATATTTTCTTTCAAAGTGATTACCTGAAGTATGACAGATTCTAGAATTACACAAATAAGTTCACCTTCAACTGGAAACCAGATATTAACTAGTAAATTAGAGCCTGGAAAATAAAAAAGTAAAACTGCAAAAATTCTCAAAGAATTACAACCTATAATTAAAATATTCCCTTTGGTGCCTATTTTCTTTAGCTCTGAAATGTACAATGTGGTGCCTCTCCTTTTGTGAGCAGATTAACAATATGTTAAATATAGTAAATCAGAAATGATTAGATGGTAGATACAGTATTCTCTCTATTTGTGATTTCATTTCATACATTACTTACCATGTTTCTAAGTCAGTATTTATCTCTCACAAAGAAAAGGAATTAAAGAAATATTTACTTTGTTGTAGGAAAGCTTTTCACATGGGATACAGAAGATAGTGAACCATATTACAAGCACTGATAATGAAAAAAAAATTTCCTCTTTAGAGTCCTGGAGCTCTATTCTGAAAATAAGGTCTTGATAGAACAGTTTTTTTGGAATGCCCATCTAACTCAGGTAGGAGTCTAAGGTTCTCTTATGAAGAACAGGTAGAAAACTGTAGAGGTAGAAAAGGGAAGAAAAGTGAAGAAAGGTAGAAGGAATGTAAAGAAAGTGAAAGTCAGATTACATTGAAAATTGGGGGGAAAGCGAACACAAACTGACACACACAAATATGAAGCCAACACCCCGGAAGAAAAATAATGAAGCATATTTTAATTTCCTTATTCTAAAACTGAAATATGATGTAAATGGACTGATGATTCCATGTCATTATTACTATGCACATATTACTTCATGTGTATTTTGTGTGTGTGTACTTTGGCTTCATTTTGTGGAATTTAATATAACATAGTTTCTACTGCATTTCTCAAGATTTAACAAAATGCCATTAGATAACTTTATAGTCTGAAGGACCAAAACAATGGAGACAGGTCATACTCAACCTGAAAGAAAGAAATATCCCACAACCACACATCTATGTAATTTGCTACCAGTAGTGAGGAGAGGTAATATATTAACCTTTCTCACTATTGGTATTCAATACTCAAGACTAATATATGGATAGGTATTAGTATGTAAATGTACACATAATTATATGTTATATTATATTAATATATCAACTGTTAGATATATTAATATATAGATACAAAATAACTGAAAGGAAAACAATAAACATGTCAAAAGAGAAGAAAAACCTATTTTAACTGTCAGATTCTACAAACTCTTTTAGTCTCATATTACATTCTACTGAAAGGTAAGTATGTGTGTTTTTTATTAACCTCAGAAATGGATGAATTTCTCTTTATAATACATTTATGATACAACGAACCAGGAAACATGGGTAAGAGGAGGTCCTGATATCATAATGGCCATTTGGATCTTCTATTGTCAATAAGTGTTTAGCAGTGGGTGATGAGATCAAGGAATGATCCAAATAACATGGTGGAACCAGGTGCTCCCAAAGTCATATGATGTCCATGAGGGTTTTTGTAGTTTTTTGACTAAAGTAACCATAATATCAAATTTCCAACCTTTATTTTCCATTCTCAACTATATCCTACTTTCATCTTTAAATTAGTTTTACTTCATTTTCCTTTTCTTCCATTTTCTACCCTTCTTCCAGAAAAACATCTTGGACTTCTGCCTAAAATTGCAAAAACAGATGGGCAAAAACAGTCAAATAAGACTGTTCTATCTAGGCATTTTTTTTCCTATAGGACATTTAGGTAAACACAGTTCTACCATCACTGTCCCCACTGAACAACAGATACTTTAATGGGAAAAGCATGGGGAATAAAACTTTAATTCTAGTGGGATCCCAGCATGTCAAGAAATTAAGTAATATGCTCTCTGGAATGCCTGCTCCATAGGTAATAAACTAGCTTTCATCTTAAATCTTTTCTTTTCTTGCATTCACTAAGACTGGACTCATTCCTGACTACACAACATCTTTGGCCACCTTTCCAGCACTGGCTGCAGTTTTATTCATCCCTTGACTCACTGGTGATGATGGTAGGAGAGTTGGATTGCTCCTCCCAACTGCCACTATTAGGCTTTTCCTCTAATCACAATCACTCAGTAACCTCTTCTCCTTTGAGGTTCATTCAATCAATATTTATTACCCAGTCAAGATTCTGGTAGCAGTTATCAACTATAACCATGCTATTTCCCTTCCTTCCTCATTGAGTTCAGTGCCTGCCTCACAGTTTTTCTCTCCTCTTCAACTCCTGCCTTATATACTAGATGACATATATATACACACATGTACACATACACACATAACATATGATAGATATTTCCTCAAACATCCTAAACTCTCCACTCCTCAATTTACTCACTTTCATGACTAGCTCTTCACCCCAACTTCAGTCATACACACAGAGGGTCAAATCCTTGGTCACGCCACCACTCACAGCTGTTCTACTTCCATATTTGTGATTCTTTTATTTGATCATTATCTGTGGTCATAACACCTGTTCAAACCCATTCTTTGTCTTCACCTCCAATCCTTCCACCCTTCAGTTCTTTCATCACGCCTGTACTTGCTACTTATTTTGCCCAACCTGACCTTGGTGAATCAATTCAACTCTACACTGTCCTCTTCTCTTGAGTTCTTTGACCCTTTATCCTATTACTTATGCCCTACCAAACCTCAGTCTTGGATCACTCCCATACTTATTGCCTTTTCTTCTATCCACATATTGCTGGATGAAAATACAGAAAATTGTAAAACTGAGCTGATAATGTTCACTATAAATTTATGTTACATGATCTCAACTGGGCCCTCAATGCAGCAAGGTTATCCTTTTACAATTCTCTAATTGATTTTCTTTCCCATTCATCACAGCAACTTTTCTCAGACTTTTCTTCCTTCTACAAACCTCTCATAGCTCTTCCTCCTCTGCCATTTTAGCTAAGAACTTTTAACTCATATTTCAGTTAAAAAAAATGAGACCATTTGCAGTGAGCTCCCCTTTCCCCCTTCTTCTTCCTCCTCATGTCACATTATACAGATGCTAGGCGACCCTTCTCCTTGGCAAGATAAAGAACAAGTGGCTTCATGTCATTCCATCTTCTCTACCAGTGGGTGGTTTTTCTTGGGGAAAAAATGACTAGAGGTGGTCAAATATGATTACTACTGGATAGATGAGATGCTAAAAGAATAAAGGTCCTGTCTGACAAAAATATACAGAACAGGTCATAAAATGTGTCAGTAACCTGGAAAGGGATTAACAAAGAGTAGTTTCAAAAGCCTTTTGTTTTCTTTTTTTCTCTTTTATTTCCTCTGTTTGCACTACTCTTCTGCAATGGTCATCAAAGTAAATTCTAATCAGATATAAAATTTAGCAAATACGCAGATAACACAAAACTGGAATGACTAGTTAATAAAACCTAGGATGACAGAGTTAGATCACCCTACTCTGAATCCATAGTCTCTCTCTCTACTGTGTCACACGGATATCTTGTATACACTGGGGAATTCTTTTAATAATGAATCTAAAAACTTAAAAATATATCAGCACTTCTAAGACCAAAACAAAGAGTAATAGCTCACATTTCAGTAGAAAACCTTTGTTGACATTGTCATGTATTTAACCATTGTGCATGTTTTACATTTGCATTCTATATTTGCATTTTCGATACATATCCCACTCAGTTGATGGTGTATTGTTCTCAGTAAGATAACAATACGTGGGGTATGGAGGACACACCGCTAAATAAGATACTAAATCTCAGTGGGTGTGTCCCTGTGTTTAAATTTTAAATAAATATTGATCGAGTAATAAATGAAAACTAAGTCTCAGAGGCATATGGAGAAGCAAATGAAAAAAAAACAGTCATGAAAGTAAATGATGAAATATTTTTAGTTCACAACAGCCCTGAATACAGCAAAACCTCACTGATAATTCAACAATAAAACATTATTTCCTTTCTTAAGTACCACACACCAAAGGTCAAGAGTTTTCTAAAAATACAATATAAGACATAATAAAGTTCTGATTCTAAAGCTATCTTCATTTTAAATTGAATTTTTCTTTTAATTAGCAAAAATCTGCTTTCTCATCATCCTTCCTTCAGTTGAGAACAAAAGAAAAAAACTCCTGTTATAAACACATATAATTAAACAAGACAAATTTTACATTGGCCATATCAAAAAAAAAAGCATATGTCCCATTTTGCACTCTGAATCTTTCACTTCTGTATCAAGAAGTGGGTAGCATGTTTCATCATTTAGCTCTCTACAACAGCTGGTCACTACATTAATCAGAATTCCTAAGTCTTTCAAAATTGTTAAACTTTATAATATTGTATACTGTCTTTGTAGAAAGTGTTCTCCTTATCCACCTACCCTTTCTCTTAATCTCTTTCCCTCCTACTTCCTTTGCAGATGAGATGAATCTCTGTACCTTAATGTATATGTTTTCTTCCTTCCTTGAACTACTTGAGATGACAGAGAGACTCAAGTGTTGCTCACTCCCTGACATGCCTCTTCCATTGTATAAACACTCCTTTGCCCACTTCCTTACCCATTTACGTGAGATCATTTTCTCCATTCTTCTCTTCATTCCCCTCTCTCCCAGTGCATTCCTCTACCTCTCGCTTCCATTCTTCTTCTGAGATCACCCAAACATAACAGAATTATGCTAAACCCCCTAATTAGGCTCCTTCTAAAAGCCCTGCTGATAATAAAATTCTGAGGGATTACATGCATATATCTTCAAATAAAAATACAAACATTTAGTTTACATTTATTATTACATTTATATTTAGTCTCTTATAATTTCTCACTCATGTTTACCTTTTTATTCTTTTCTTGAATTTTGTATTTGAATGTCAACTTTTCTATTTAGCTTTGGTCTTTTTATCAGGAATGCTTGAAAGTCCCATTTCATTAAATGTCCATTTTTCCCCCTGAAGGATTATACTCAGTTTTGCAGGGTAGGTTATTTATTCTTGGTTGTAATCCTAGATACTTTGGTTTCTGGAATATCACAATCCAAGATCTGTTTTTCGTTGTTGTTTTTTGGTTTTTGGTTTTTTTTTTTAGTGGCGGCTGCTAAATTTTGTGTGATCTTGACTATAGCTCTGAATTCTTTATTTCCGGCTGCTTCTAGGATTTTCTTCTTGACCTAAGATCTCTTGATTCTAGCTATAATATTCCTGGGAATTTTCATTTTGTAGTTTCTTTCAGGATATGACCCATGGCTTCTTTCAATTTCTACTTAGCCCTCTGGTTCTAAGACATTTGAGTGTTTTCCTTTACCACTTCTTAAAATATGATGTCTATGCTCTTTTTTTTTTTTTTGTTCAGGGCTTCCCAGAAGTCCAGTGATTCTTCAATTTTCTCTCCTTGATCTATTTTCCAGGTGAATTGTTTTTCCAATAAGATATTTCACATTTTCTTCTACTTTTCAGTCTTTTGACTTTTTGAAAAAACTATTATTTCTTGATGTTTCATGAAGTCATTAGCTTCTAATTGGCCAATTCCAATTTTCAAGGACTTATTTTCTTCAGTAAGATTTGGTACCTCTTTTACCAAGCTATTAATTCTCTTTTCGCAACTTTTTTTTTCTGTATAGCTCTCATTTTTTTCCCCCATTTTTTCCTCTACTGATCTTATTTTAATAAATAAATACTACAAGTTCAGAGTGACTAAACTCCTAGCTCCCTTTTGCCCTAGTTATTCTACTACAAGCTTTGGTGCTAGGCTAAAGGCTAGAATTGAGTTGCTGCTCTGCTCCTGGGTTCACATTCTATGTTTCTGGAACTTATTCCTTGTTTGGTACTTAGCCAGGCACAGTACACTCTAGGGATTGCTCCTCTCTGCCCCAGATCTATGACCTAAAGCTGCCAGATGATACCTTTTCCTGCTCCCAATGCTATTTCAGTGATCCCCTGGGATCTCTTTCTGCTCCAGTATTTCTTGCCCTGGTGCTCTACCTCTGGGTGCAGAAATAATCCCTGTCCCCTCTGCTGTGACTGCCAAGCTACACTCCTGGCCAGCTCCCACCCCAGTGTACACAGGCTTCTCTGTCTTTCCTATGGGTGAAACACATCAAAAATATACAAGTAGCTTTCACCTTAGCAATTTGTAATTAGCAGACTAAATAAATGTAAGTTATTATAATTTCAAGTAAAATGTTTCCACCTTTCCCCACAAATATGCAGAGCAATAATGTAAAAAGCATTAAAAGTCAATTAAATTCAATATTTATTAAGTACTCACTCCAAATGTACAAACCAGGCAATGTGTATACAAAGATAAAATATGACACAGTCTTTCCTCAGGGGACTTTACATTCTATTAGAAAACAACTGATCACATTTCAATAAGCTTTAAGATTTACGCAGTATTTTTCTTACAGCTACTTCGTGAGGTGGTGCTGCTAGCACTGATATCCCCATTTTATTGAGGAGGAAACCGTAGCTCAGAGAATATCAGTATCTGCCCAACATCACACAGATCCAGTCTGAATCCAGATCTTTCCTGACTCAAAGTCTGGTGCTTTTCCCACTATATAAAAGAGAGATCCACACAAAGTAATCTAGAAAAATTTGAGAAGGGAAAAGAACATTGGAATGGGAATTAGGATAACTGGGTCCTGCTCTTTGTCTTGCTATTCTATGACAGTGACCAAGTGCTTTAAGCTTTTTGGGTCTCAGGGTCTTCACGTATAACATGTAGGGGCCATCTCTAATGTTTCTTCCAGCTCTAAAATTGTGAGAGTCTATGATTTCAAGTCACAGGTCAATTTCAATTAGAGAAGACACTTCAATTGTTATTTGAATTAGAACTTAAGTGTGTAATTACTTTAGTCTAACAGTGGTATTAATTGGTATTTGAGATGCAGGTCATTTAAATAATCTAGCAGAATATATTAATATAGCTGATTGGGTCATATATTGTAATTTCCATAGTAAGCTAATTTCAAAAAGCAGAACTGACAATTCCCAAGATGCAAGGATCTAAGAAGGTGAATGGTAGTCACTATACTTCCTTCCCTTTCCCACCTTCTAAAAGTACCGAGTATAAATTGTTCCTTTGGCCATAGGGCAAACACCTGATTTGGAGTAGTTAGATAAAATATCACTCAGTCAGTGCAACAGTAACTGTGGATAATGATGGTATATTACTTTTTAGGTTAGCTAATAGATTATATGCTTCTATCTACAAGAAGCTAAATGAGGCATGCAAACCACAATATGTAAACAAGTTATATACAGGATAATCTGGAGCTAATCAACAGAGAGGAGGTATTAATATTAAGAAGGGACTGGGAAAAGCATTTTGTAGAAAGTGAGATTTAAGTTGGGACTTGAAGAAAGTCAGGGACGCCAGGAGGCAGAGATGAGAAGGGAAAGAATTCCAGGAACAGAGAATAGCCAGTGAAACTGCTGGGAGTCAGGATATAGTGTCCTGGGCAAGGGAACAGAAAGGAGGCCAGTGTCACTGGATTACAAAGAGGTGTTGGTGTGAGGAGGCATTAATATCTTCTTTTTATAGAAAAGAAAAGTTAGGCTTCGTAAGGCTAGATGACTTGCCTAGGGTAAAACAACTAAAAGAGGCTGAGTCAGGATTTGAAACCAGTTTCCCTAACTCCCAAGTTCAACACTGTTTCTGCTATAATCAATCAATCAACATTTATTGTTATTAAGCACCTTCAATGTGCCCCAAGTACCCTGCTCCTTTAGAGGTCAATTTCTCCATTCTAGAGGTATTGTAAACATTGTATTCAAATCAATTCATTGTCCTCTTCCATATATGTTTAGAATTAAGGTTCACTATATTATGCAGCTACTGTTGCATGAGCTAATTCAGTTTTTGTGCTGTCAAATCTTCTGTGGCCTGAATATGAGTTGGAAATCTTCCATCATTGGTTTGGTTCCCTACATATGGTCAAATACTTTGTCCTGTAACTGTAGCTTCATCAATATCAAGATAATTTAAAACACTTTTAAGTATTTGTAGGAGGTAAGAAATAGTGACTTTGTTTGATACATCTTTTTTTTTCTAGCTTATATTTAGTGAAATTTTCATTATTCCCATTTCAATCTCTAATGTAGTTTTCTTCATTTACATGTATGTGGAGTGATATCGCAGGTGACTTCACAATAATTTTTCTTTGTTCCAATGATTGCTTTCAATGTGCTAAATCCACATAGAAAAGACCAAGTTTCAAATATGGGTTTATTTTATTATAATTCATTTTTATCTTGAAACAAAGATCTAGAATTTAATTTCTTTTCTTTCTCCATTTATTTCATTGCTATATTTGGAAAGCTTACTTTATCTTTGCTCACTTTTAATAATTCAGGATTACGTTTGATAAAGCTTTAATTCTATGGTATTATGTTAAGAATAATTTCATACATACAGCTATTTTTCTCTCTGCAATTCTACAAGATAAAGATTAGTGGTTAATTGTGTGCATGGACTGTATTTTAAATGTTTTCCTCACATAACAAGTCAGTTCCACTAAATGAGTTACTATGCATGCTGTTGTAAATCCTGTAATTTTTTTGATATTATCTATATAAGACTGAGGTTTTGCATTTATGAACGAATCTTTTGCTCAACAAATATTAAGTTTGCTTGTGTGTGTGTATGTACTTAAAAACTTCTGATTTCTCAGTGAAGCCTCTACTTACCCAATTCATAGCTTTACAAAACAAGAGCAGTTCAAAGATTCAGGGTGGAAGAGCTTGTCTGTGAGTGGGGCCAAGATAGCAGAGTAAGGCAGAAGCTCGCTTGAACTCTTTCAAATTCACTTCCAAACAACTATAAAATAACTTCTCAAAACGAATACTGGAGGGGCAGAACCAACTAAAGGATGGGGTAAAACAATTTTCCAGTCCAAGAAAACTTAGAAGTTCAGCAGAAAAAGTCTGTCTCGCTGGGGTAAAAGGGGGAATGCAGTCCAGCACAGCAGGTGTCTGGGCAAGCCAGCAGCAGGTTATATACCTCAGCAAGCCAGCAGTTAAGCCTCAAGCCCCAGGATAGGACAGCAATGAGGACCCTCAGCACAGCTCAGCAGCAAGGCCTTATGGCCCCTGGCCCCCGGTGAAAACCATCAGCAAGGCCTGACAGCCCCCCCGAACAGTTTTGCAGTGAGGCCCTGTGGCTTCTAGTACGTATTTAGAGCAGTCCAGGGGCAAGGTCCAGGCACAGGCCAGTGCGAGGCCTCATACCCTCATGCAAGAAGCTTAGGATAGTGCCCCTTCCACCCCAGGAGCAGAGCCCAACTTTAACATAAAAGTCATTAAAAAGGCTGGAAAAATGAGCAAAAAATAAAAAAAGAACCTGACCACAGAAAATTTCCATGGTGACAGGGAAGATCAAAACACAAACTCAAAATGTCTACATGCAAAGCCTCAAAGAAAAACGTGAATTGGTCTCAGGACAAAAAAAAAGAATGGGAAGGGCTCAAAAAAGAACATTAAAAATCAAATAAGAGAGATAGAAGAAAAACTAGGAAAAGAAATATGAGTGATACAAGAGAATTATGAAAAAAGAGTCAATAGCTTGACAATGGAAACAAAAAAAATAGAAAAAGATGAATGAAAATCCACTGAATAAAACAACTTTTTAAAAAGCAGAATTGGTTAAATGGAAAAGAAGGCACAAAAATCCACTGAACAAACAACTTCTTAAAAAGTAGAATTGGTCAAATGGAAAAGGAGGTACAAAAGCTCACTGAAGAAAATGATTCCTTAAAAATTAGAAGCGGGCAAGTGGAAGCTAATGACTCCATAAGACATCAAGAAACAATAAAACAAAATCAAAAGAATGAAAAAATAGAAGAAAATGTGAAATATCTCATTGGAAAAACAACTGATTTGGAAAACAGATTGAGAGATAAATTTAAGAATTATTGGACTACCTGAAAGCCATGATTAAAAAAAAGGCCTGAATATCATAATTATCAAAGCTGCCTTACTATCTCAGACCAGAGTGTAAAACAGAAACTAAAAGAGGCTACCAATCACCTCCTGAAAAAGATCCCAAAAAGAAAACTCCCAGGAATATTAGAGCCAAATTCCAGAACTGCCAATTCAAGGAGAAAGTACTGCAAGTAGCCAGAAAAAAACAATTCAAGTATCACAGAGCCACAGTCAGAATTCCACAGGATTTAGCAACTTCTACATTAAAGGACTGCAGGGCTTGGAATTTGATATTCCAGATGGCAAACAAGATAGGAGTACAACCAAGAATCACCTGCCCAGTGAAACTGAGTATAATCTTATAGACATTCAATGAAATACAGGGCTTTCAAGTATTTCTGATGAAAGGACCACAGCTGAACAGAAAATCTGATTTTCAAATACAAATTTCAGTGTGAAAATAATGATAATTTTTATTTTTACAGCATTTTAAAATCTAATGTTTCTTAAACAGTATAAAAAAATCAACAGATAATGTGATATCTGAGTGAAATTGTATCTGGATTTGAGAGAGGCAGGGTATGATTAACTAGGTGGGAACTGGGTTTAAACTATCTCTCATGAAATCTAAGGTAGATGGGAGTTTTGGTGATAATAACAGAATCTGATCTGATTTCATTTGATTATTAAACTGTTGCAGGAACTGTGCTGTTTAACATTTTTTTACTCCAGGCACTTACCCTAGCATACAGTAGGCTCTTATTCCACATTTATATAATTAAATCCGATGGGAAACGATACTTGGTCACTATAGTTGGTCTAGGCCACTATATCTAAAAGCAAAGTAAATAGAGGTCATATATATGAGTAAGCCTCTACAAGGCCTTCCCTTTAAAGATTTTGTTTCTTTGCTATGAACAGTCATTTGACCCTGTATAATTTTGTTTAAGGAATACTTTACAATTAAGAACTATAAGGGACCTTAAATATTATCTAGTCCAACACCTTTATTTTAGAGATAAGGAAACACAAGAGAAGTTGCGTGTAACTTGCCCAAGGACACAAAAGTATCAGAACCAAATTCAAACTTAGGTAATCTGACTCAAGATTTTTTATCTTTTTACTGTACCTCAAGGGGTAATAAGCTTAGAAAAATGGTATAGTGAATAAAAATTTTGGTCTTTTCCTTTTAGGTTTCAAATATTAGGGCTATTGCCTGTAGATATGATAGATAAATAGATAATGAGGAATGGGAAATAGCCTAAGGAATATAGAACACTGTTCAAGTACTCTCATTTTCTCAAGAAGTACTGAATAAAAATGTATGGTTTAATTCAATTCCATTTAATTTAACAAGTATTATATAACCATCTCTGTGATACGCACTGTGGGAGATATAAAAGAAATACAACTTATGTTCTATTTATCCAAAGGTCCTTTAGCAGGCATAACATAAACAACCACAGAACAAGCAAAATGGGCCTCTCCAAGCAGTCAAAGCTCAAGAACTTTTGTCAAAATAAAGTCTCTCAGGCACTTACCCAGAGCCTTTTATTTTAGACACAAATCTAATGACCTTGAAGATTAGAAGCAGCAAACTGAAAGGCAGTACTGTACCAGCTATTTAGAGGCAAGAAGAGAGATAACCCCAAGTAGAAAAGACAGAAAAACTATAAAACTGTAAAAAGCAGACATAAGAACTAAAATGTACAGTAGTCATGAGCCACTTAGAGTAGAGGAAAACAGCCTAACATACTTCAACAAGCACAGAAGACAATATTCTACCCAGTATAATAATAGTAATACTCCATAATTATGCCCTTGAGTAATACAAATTTTTATTATATATGCAAATATAATAAAATGTGTAAAACATATTAAATATCCTTCCCTGAAAAGGGGCAGGGAAGTGTGTAATTCACTAGGAATATTTCCACCTAAAATGGATAAAATAAAGTGTTTTCTCTCTCTTTCCTCTTACACACACACACACACACACACACACACACACACACACACACACACACAAGTTCTTGAACTGAAAGAACTTCTAATATTTTGGAGGGTACAAGACTTACATAAAACAAAGAACAATCACAGCTATTGCAAAGTTGAATATAATTAAGTGCCACAAGGTCTGGTACAGTAAGTAACTGCTACAGGCAGTCAGGAAGGGGAAAGAAAGATACTGGCTAGAGTTATTAGGAGAGGCTTTGCTGAAGAGATGTGCCCTGAAGAAATGGTATGATTTACAAAAAAGGGACCATTATGTGCAGCTGAATGCAAAAATTATAGAGCTCATTTGTGTCTGTATGTGTTTGTATGTGTACATGTGTATCCTTGATATATACTACAAATTGACAATGAGTTCTTTCCAACTGTGGCAACAACAAAATGTCCAGTCATATCAGTTAATAATTTAAGGAATTAACTCATAAATCAGAAAAAAAGTATCTTATTTCAAAGTATATGAAATAAAATGATCAAAACATTCACTAGCGGATATAGCACATTTCAATTGTTCAGTAAACCTTCAACAAAAAATTGCTAAATAGTCAATGGACTACCAATCAATATTGATGAATAACGATGATGAAGTAAAACAAAATGGATTCAAATAGCAGATTAGACATTAGGAAAGCAAACAACAATGTACAATGAGAGATACACATGATACATTGGAGATAATCAACAACAAATTGGAGAAGGATGGGACTAACATTAATGGGGATCACGAAAGGCTTCTTGCAGAAGGTGGGATTTAAGCTGGGATTTAAAAGAAGCCACCAAGTTCATGACTGTGAACTTCAGCGACAGAAAGGATGATGGAACTCTGGACAGAAACAGAGAAGTTCAGAAAAGAGATGGGTTGAAAAGAGACAGGTTTGGGAGAAATGCTTTGAGAGCAAGTTAAGTGTTTTGGAAGTGCTTGATTCTTTCAAATTATGAGGAATTCAGTAAAACAATTTAAGGCCCTTGTGGCCCCAAAATTAACACTAATGAAATCAATAAAATTACAAATCAAGTCTTTCAGAAATTGTCTCTCCCCAACTTTATATTCCAGAAAGAGAATATACTGAGACAATCTGCTTAATTAAGCTTTAGCTTTTAAATTATTTCTTCCAAAAGCATCCTTGGAATAACTTTAACATAATCAAACTGAAATGAGAAGAGAAGAACAAGTGATGGAATTGGGTGATGAATTCATTGAACTTCAACTCACAGTAACATATCCTTCCTAAAAATAAATGGATTTACTTCACAATTTTTATTGTCAATCTTACAAGTTTACTTTGCTTCTGACCTTTTCATTCTGTATTTATGAAAAAACTTCTGTAGCCTTTTAACTCATCTTGAAGAAACAAGTTTTGAAAAATGTCATTATGGTTACAGAATGGCAAAGCCTGGAAGAATCTATCAGTTTGGATTTCCTTTCCCCAAGCGCCCATCCAGTTTGATCTGTCAATCTAGTCAACTTCAAGAAAAAACATATAGAATACAGGTTTATGTTTGCCTGTCTGACAAGAATATTTAGAGAGAGGGAAATCTTCAGTGATTTTTTAATAACAATACAATTCATCTGCTCTCAAAGGCTCAGCTCTTTCCTCAGTTCTGACTGCTAACATGGTAGCTCTGATGATTCTGACCCTTTAAACTGCTGGTCTGTTACTATGGTGACCACTCTCTCAAGGAAGTGTCTGCTCTAGAGGTCCTAAGAACTTCAAAATTGGTCAGTGAGATATAGAACATCTAAAGATGTTCTATCATAAGAAAAGAATGGGGGAGGATTTTGGAGAATTGATGTTTAGTAATCTGCTTAAGAGCTGTTAATGCTGAAGGAGAGAAGAAAACATGGTTTGGCATCATCTATAGAAAGGTGAGCTTAGTACCATAATGGCATTTTCCATTCTAATTTTAATTTTCCAAAAGTATATTTAGTTACATAGTGCAATAATTCACCAAAGGAAGTTACTAAGGCACAAATATGGGAGGCATATAAGTGTAAACTACCTACACCGTTCTGAATTTAGCAAGAAACAAGGAGGACTGACAGATGAGAAAGCTAATAAATTCCTAATCTCTGTCATTTATAATTCTTCACTGTTTTTCCCTTTGTGATTTTTAAGGCAAGACAACTACCACGAATTGAGCTTAAGGTCAAACTGAGCCCCTAACAAAGAACTTTACAGTTCTACCAGACAATTTTAATTTTAGAATGTAATGCCTTATTTCTGCTGTATCAATTGAAAACTAAAATAATTGAATAGCAATCTAATTTGTTAAGAAATATTTCAGGTGTGTGTGAGAGACAGAGAGACAAACAGACAAGACAGACAGATGGGGGTGGGGGTGGGGAGGAGGGAGAGTGTAAGTGCTGTTTTGGTTTTCTTCTCCCCCTACCCCCCACAAGATACAGTTTTGGGAGTTGTCCATTTGTATTTCAACTCAATAATCCATGCTAGGAAAATACTGCATAATCAACGGCCTATAATCAATAGCTTGTCAGCACTGTATACTGTCATCATAAAAATACATTTTTATGCAGGGCCCTGAGCTGTGTGGAGGGTATTCTAGAAGGAGGCATGACACTCTATTCTTCTAATTCTGTATGAGACATGTTTCCTATTCATAAGTTCTCTTTTCTATAACTGGTGCCTCTGCTTAATACCTGGAAACCTTTCTGAGATGCACAGACTAACTATTCATGACCTTACTGTATGCTAAGTCTGTACAATATCTCCCATGTGCCTAGCACATAGTACATATTAAATGTTGCTTGCATGATTAGAATTTTTTAAAAAGTTATTTAACACTCACACCATATTAAACTTTTTTAAGTATTTTAGTCATTTTTCCAATTACAAACACTTCAAGTAAAAGTACATATACTAAACTTCTTTGTACTCCCACACCATCCAGCACACATATTCTCTGAATAAATGTTTGCTAAATGAATTGGTGTGTCTTAGTGTGTCTCCCTCATTCGTTCACTGTTTGGAAAGGCCCAACACCTCTGCTGGGTCTAGTGCACTCTCAGGCCAGCTTTGTACTCCTTTGCTTCAAGTCTTTCTTCTACCAGCAAGGGCAAAGGGCTTACTTTCACCCCAGCCAGTCCAAAGTCCCTCTCCCTATTACCATATGACTTGGTCAGGCCTCGCTGGGCAGCATAACTTATTCCTAATCTTTTCCCTAATTCAAAGTACTTCAAATGTACCCACTTGACATGGAATTTAATAAAATTCTAAAAAGATGTATTCCAATTATTCAGACTAATGTTTGTTCCCTTTAGTGCACATAAAAAAGTTCTGGTTGCGTTACAAAATTTTCCTAATATAAATAATAGAGAAAAATATGAATTAAGGAAATTAAGGGAAACACAGTTTCATTACTTTAAAATCCAATAATTTGAATTAATAACAAAGTATACTCAAGAAGAGGACCTGTTTTATACAACAGGCTCTAATAATTTATATTTTCTGTAACAGATGCTAATTAGGTATTAAGGGAGAAATCTGGTGTAGTGGAAGGAGAATTGATCAGACAACCATGAAATTTGGGCTCCGCTCCTAGCTCTGATACTATCTTGATGACCTTGAGCAAGTCACCTTCCTCCCAGAGTCTTAGTTTCCTTATCAACTAAATGAGGGGCTTAGACGAAATGATCTCCAACGTTCTCTCTGGTTCTGTGATTTTGCAAATCTGGATTTAATTATGATTATTTTTCTCAAAAACAGTCTGTGTTCTTAGACAGGCTGAATGTTTTTCTTATGGTTGTATTTGCACTATTAACCTGCTTCATGGTTGTTCTGTCATTCACTCGTGTCCAGCTCTTTGTAAGCCCATGGACCACAGCACGCCAATATTGTCCATGGGGTTTTCTTGGCCAAGACACTGGACTGGTTGGCCATTCCTTCTCCAGTGGATTAAGGCAAAAGAGGTTAAGTAACTTGCCTAGGGTCACACAGCTAGTGTCTGAGGCTGGATTTGAACCCAGGTCTTCCTGACTCCAGGCCAAGTGCTCTATCTACTGAGCCACCTAGTTGCCTTCATTAATTTGCTTAGCTATATTCTTTTTCCACAGTTGGCACAAAAGCAAACTTCAGGTCAGTCTGAGTTTGAATTGCTGTACAGATAGTACTTAATATTCTGTACTAAATATCAGAATTCTGAATTCATGGAATCATAAAATGTCAGTGCTTTAGAGATCAAGTCAAACACCTAGCAAAAATATCAAATCTAGCACCTGGTAAGCACTTAATGTTTTGAACTGAGCTCCCTTATTTTACAGGAAATTAAAGATGTAAACAACATCCCAAAGTTGTATTAGTATTGTGTAGCCTGTTTTCTGATTTTAACTTCAGTGTTATTTCTATTATGCCAAAAAATACAGGACTCTCTAAGGAAGTCGTTTCATTTTATACATGAAGGAAAATGGTTTCAGTGCCTTTGTAAAATAAAGGCAAAAGAATAAATAAACAGGTAAACAATGTAACAATTTTACAAACTGCTTTTACATGTTCTGAACAACTGAGCATCTAAGTTCCCACACCCTCAAAATGAAAATGCAACTGTACCTCAGTAGGGTTTTGATGAGAAAAGTCAAATAAAATGTAAATTAGAATTTTAAGAACTAAGAAATTATACAAATATGAAAAGTCACGAAGTTCTTTCTGGGAACTTATTCTCACAATAAGAAATCTATCAAAGTTAACAGCACTGTAGCCCAGAGCCTGAGTCATTAGGGAAATGCTTGAAATATTTAACATCAGAAAAAAAATTCAAAACTCATTGCTAGTAATCAAATAAAACCAAAATCTAATAAAATGTACATCACAACAGCAAATGCCAACAAGATTTATGATTTATTAAAGTTACAGGGAAAGCAATGTGGATCAAAGAAAATGGAATATAGAACACCAAAAGTTTTCATCTTTGTCTATTGCTGATCACAACAGTAACTTGCATCAAAGAAAGGATCACTAAGAAAGCCTATATAACATCAAACTGCCAACAAATTTTAAGGTATAACAAACATCTCTTAGAAGTTTCATAAAGACTAGATTCAACCCAACCATGTATAAAATTTCAGTTAACTGAAAAATGGGAAATTAAAGGATCCCAAATAGTTTCGGAAGCTTGTAAGAGGACACCCCCTGCTTCATCACAATAAGCAATGTGAATTCCAGTTAGTTCAATATTAATCATAATATACTTTGATATTCCTGGTTGCTGGATGGCCCATATGAAAGACTGTGATGAGTATGCTTCTAGCAAAAATGAATTAATTATTCAGGAGCTGATGATCATAGTTTTCCTATTTAGATTTTTTGATTCTTTTACCAACTCTTCCCTTTTTTCATTTTCCCTATGACCGATCACTTGGATGCTTAACAATACATAAGAGCTCCCAAAGAAAGTTCTAGCACTGTCCAACATTTGTTAGATTAAGTACATAATCTCTCAATTCAATTTAATTTGACTCAATTTAACAAACATCCATTAAACACATAAGCAGCATATAGGTGCAAAATACTGTGGGTACAAAGATGAAAAACAGAATTAATAGTTCTTGCTGCCAAAGTTACAGTTTACTAGGGGAATACGATATGTCCAAATTTATGAATGTCCAAATTGTGAATAACAATAACATTCATTTGGACAAATTCAATTCAGTTCAACAATCATTTATTAAAGTGCCTACACTGTGCTAGATAATAGGGATAAAAAGAGTAAAATTAAAGTCCTAGTCCCTGCCCTCAAAGAGCTTACATTCTACTGGGAAAAAAAAAACAAACCTGAACATAGATCAATAAATACAAAATTTACACAAAATAAACACAAAGTAATTTTGCCTATTTTTATCAACAAATCAACAATTCATATTGCACAGGGTAAACTAGAAAAATAAAATAATCATGGAATTCTTCAGAGGTCAGCTAGCATGGTACCTATTATGTTAAAACAAAATCTATTCTAACAATAATGTAAACTTAAATATTTTCTATCATATCCTACAACTAACCAATAAACAGTTGTACAGATGTGGCTTCAATTCTGATGATAGTGGATGGCTTACTACTTATTTCCTCGGACAACTAAATTTACTTTTGACAGCTCTAATTATTAGGAAGTTCTTTCTGAGATTAAATCTGCCTCTATGACACTTTCACTCACTTGGGCCAACTTCTGCCCTCTGCAACCATAAAATTTATAAAATGAGTTTTTAAGAATCCAGTCAGTTTTCCTTGCTATCAATCAACTAACAAATATTCATTCCATCATTCCTGTTCATAACAAGATGATTCTTTGAAAGTTTTTCTTAAAGAAACAAGGGGACAATTACATATCTGCTGGGATGAGCTGAACAAAAGGGGCAAGCTAGATTTTTTTAAAAATAGCTTACACTTAATATGGCCCTTAATTACAGAATCTTGTCACATTCTTATCATATCCCCCTGAAAATAGGCATTATTAGCACTCATTTTTAAAAATAAGGAAAGGAAGGCTTAAAAACGTTAAATACTTGCCTAAGGTCCAACAGCTAATAGGTGACAAAGTCAGACTCAAACCCAGGTCTTTTGATTCCAAGTTTAGAGCTCTTTCCTCTACATGATTCCAATTCTTTATTTATTGAAATTGAATCACAGCTGCTGGAAAAAGGAATACTAGAAGATGCATAATAACTTTGCAGATAAAGAAACTAAGGCAGTTGTGGCTAGGGGTGCACCAGCACAATTGGCTCTAAAAATATTCTTTTTCATTAAACTATCTTCTGAGAATTCTGGCCTGGGCACTGGATTGAACCTGGGTTCTGCCCTTTACTATCTGGGTGACCTTGGATAAGTCATTTAACCTGGGCCTCAGTTTTCTCCTTGTTAAATGAAAGGACTTGACTGGAACAATCTCCCGAGACCCTTCCAGTCTTTAATCTATGGTCTTCGTGCCCTGCCACAGGCCATAATGTTGCCTCTCCATGGTGTTCTTAATGCTACTTTCACAAAAAGGAAATTTCCTGGAACCTACAAGTAACACAATAAACAGATGTTTCTTTGGTTTTTTTATGATCCAAATTACATGAAAATGAAGAGAAAGGCGTATAATTAGTGTTTATAGCTAAAATTTCCAAATGTTTTCTCTGAGCCCCAAAACTGTTATCAACACTAAAATAGGAAGCTTTGCTCACGAGTATAGCATACAAAAACATATCTATTAAAAATGAATTATACAACAGGAAATAAGATACTGATATTAGAAATTCAAAGCATACCTGCATTTTATTTTGCTCTGTTTATAAAACATGTAAAAGATATGAAGGACTTTGTCAGATTAATTAAAATTAGGTTCCTTGGAGAGTGTTTGCTTTAGTGTTTAGTAGGACCCTAAAGGTCATTTAATTAAGATTTTTACCTAATCTGCTTCCAAAACATTGTGGTAGATTACAGTGTAAATTTAAAAAAAATTAGGTATAAAATAGGGCAGAAGCCACCAGAAGCAAATCATATCTGTGCATTAACACTGTCTCTAACTTTTCTGGTAGCTAAGGCAAAAGGGAGTATATATGAGGTCATGAAATTTCTGGTCCTGGTAAGAAATATACTGGACAACATTTAAAAAACAAAAACAAAAACAAAAACAAAATAAACTCTATTTGAATTGATGGCTTATATCAGAGGCAGAAGGCATCACATTAAATTTTAACTCAGAGAAGGAATTTTTTTAGAGGGAATGTAAATATGAATTTTCTTTTTTGACGATTTAATGATGCAAGAATAGGCCTAGAAAATACAGGGCTAGTTAATATTCCCTGTATCAGAGTGCTTTCCAAACAGTCAAATCATGAAGAGATATCAACTCTTACAATTTATGGCATTACAGCTGACTGTTGTTGTCAAGTGAAGGTGAGAGCTGTTTCTAAAAATCTCCTGACTATAACAATCTCATCTAGTGAAATATAGTGAGGCAATTCACTAGTGAGGAAAAATAAAGTGAGGCAATTCACAAAGTGAGGAAATACAGTAAAATAGGAGGCAATTCAAAAGAGGAAGTTATGACATTAGTAAAAGGATCATGCAGTTTACTGACTCAGAAAAATCTCTTACTTTACTTATTATATTTTTGATTTGAACCAGTTAAACTATGCTTATAGTGTGGCCCAGTTTCTCAATTTGCTGACTTCTAATGTTTTATTTCTTATGATGCTAAGTCCTTTCCACTGCCACCTCTGGAAGAAAGATGACAATATACCAAATTAGCTGGTATAAATCGAAGAGACTGGTTTTTATTCTGAATTGTGAATTTGGGTGAAAACTCAAATCAATTTACTAGCTCCTATTTCTGATCCTTAATATATATGTGAAAAAGCACTGTAAGAAATAAAATGATCTTCTTTAAAAGATGACCTTCATTAGAAAAATACGTCCCAGCAAGAAAACATCTTTCACCAAATTACCACAGATTTCTGTTCAGTGAAGCTATTTTAAAACTATTTATACTCTTTTAAAGAAGATTTAAAAACACAGAATTGCTATTTCTTGTACAAAGACAATTTTGCAAAATGACATTCTGATTACATTACAAATCACAAATATAATCAAATAACACAGCCTGGAAGAAAGCTAGAGCTTCTGAGAGGCAAAGGTGAAGAATTACTACGTTCTGGACATGGGAAGAATAGACTACCTTGTTAAATTTATGAAGAAAGGATTGAAGACAGGAGAGATTCAAACAGGAGTTCAATTAGGAAGATACTGCAGTAGTCTAGCAAAGAGGTGATGAGGATGATGGATGTAGAGGGAGCCTTTAAGTGGGGCCTCCTTAGGACTGAGATCAGTAACAGCAGCTCCAAAAATCCCATTACAGCTGGAGCAGAGGGAAGAATCTGAGACAGGGCTGACATGAGCCACCAGGAAAGGAAGAAGCAAGAAATTATGGCAGAGGGCAGGGCCTGGTTGCAGTAATCTCATTTAAAACTGCAAGGCAAGAGCAGTGGCATCTAGATTGCAAAGAAAGTAGGACCAGATAGGGCCTGCCCATTCATCCCAAGAAAGGCAAAAATAACTTCACAAAAAGTACAAGCAGGGTCTCAGAAAAGAAGAATGGCTATAAATATAAAGACTATAAATACTACTGAAATAAATAAAGACAAGGCATAAATGCCTAGGGGAAATAAATCAAGAGATAATTAAATTAGGTCTTTAGAGGAAAAATGAGGAAAATAAATAGTTTAGAATTTGGAAAATCTTTATCAAGTAATGGACTTTCTGAAATATGGAATGGAATAAGAATAACTTAATGATTCCCTCAGAAAAGACATATTAGAACAATGTCAAAAGTTTTTAAAAAAGAATTTCTTCTAAAAATAGACAGGAGGACCTGAGTTCAAATCTAGCCTCAGACCAAACACTTGACACTTACTAGCTGTGTGACCCTGGCAAGTCACTTAACCCCAACTGCCTTGAAAAAAAAAAACCTAACCATAATAAAACGAATTGGTAGCTAACCTGATTTTTTAAAAACAGGAAAATAAATAATTAAATAAAAACCAAACAAATAAATAAATAAATGAAAATAACAAATATAAAAATAAAATAAATTAAATAAATAAAAATAAACAAAATAAATAATAAAATAAAATAAAAATTAAAAAAAAACAAAACTGAAAAAGTATAATTCATAGCAGATGAGAAGGAAATAAAGAACATTATCAAAAAAGACTATTTTTCCCATACAAAATTATGTAAAGTGACTAAAATGCCTATGCCCTTGACTCAGCAATCCCATTACTAGACTTTTTCCCCAAGGAAATTATTGATAGGAATTAAATCTGCATATGCACCAAAATATATTTAGCAGAACTTTTTGCGATAGCAAAGAATTTAAACCAAAGTAGACACCCACTGATTGGAGAAATGCTAAACAAACTGTAATAAGTGAATTTAACTGGAATATTACTGTTCTGTAAGAAAAGACAAATGTGTCAAATACAGAGTGGCATGGCAAGATCTACATGAATTCGTACAGTGTAAAGCAAGCAGAGCCAAGAAAATGACTACAAGAGTGTAAATAGAAAGAACCAATACAAACAAATCAAAAGTGACTGTTACAAAACTGTAAAAAATAAGGACGGCTGAAGAAGACACTTTTCATCCACTACTCCTCTGCAGAGGTCAGAGATCCACAAATATTGTACAACATAGATACTTTCAGACTTTCCTGATGCATTGTTTAATTATGCTGAATTTTTTCTTTTCTTTTTTGTCTTAAAATATAGTTAGTTATATGTGATGGGCTTTCTGTGAGGGAAAAGAGGTAGATCCTAGGGGAAACTATGGTAATGTTAAAAAAATCAATAAAACTTACTTAAGATGATTTTGCACAATGATACGCCAAGAAAACTGATAAAACAGATGAATATTTTACAAAAAAATTTTACAAATACTTTATAAAAATAAAGTATTTAAAAATAGGGCAAGAAATAGGGAAGTTAAAGAAAAACCCTAAATCATAAAGAGATATTGAAAAACTATGAAGGAACTCTCAAAGGGAAAAAAAAATTCCCGAGATTAGATGGCAAAGAAGATACAGCAACATATTAAAAATATGACATAATGGACAGGTTGGATTTATACTAGCAATGAAGAATTGTTTCAGTATTTTAAAAACAGATCACATTAACAAAAAAATTAGAATCACCTGGTTACATCAACAGGTGGGAACATAGTATTTGACAAAATGCGCTACTCTTTTATATTAAAAAAAAAACATTAAAAAGTACAGGAAACACTAGCCAAGATGGCAAAGTAAAAACTGCCAAATTTTCTCTTATAACATCTCCAAAAAAAAAAACATGTAGAAAATTAATCAGATTGAGTCCTGACAGAGAAATTTAAGAAAAAAAAAATCAAAATGATTTGTTTTTCCAGCCCAGGTTGGCATAGGGCAAGAGAGAGGTCTGTTCCTAGCCAGAAGCATTCCTTGTGGAGCCTTCCAACATGAGAGACTACACCAGAACTATGGTTCTCTACTAGGACAAGAAGAGTCACACATCCATACAAAGAAACCCAAGATTGGCAGGAAACAGGAAGAGATTACAATTGGCAGAAGTTAAAATGGTCAATTTTGATTACGTAAAAATTTAAAAGTTCTTGCAAAGCAAAACCAATGCAATTATGTTTAAAAGAAAAGCAGGAAATTGGGGAAAATCTTTGCAGCAAATTTCTCTAACAAAAGTTTCATTTCTAAGATATATAGGGAACTGATTCAAATTTATAAGAATAAAAGTTAGCCATTTTCCAGTTGACAAATAGGCAAAAGATATGAAGAGGCAATTGCAGAGGAAGAAATCCAAACCTTCAATTAGTCATGTTTAGAAATGTCTTAAATTACTAATAATTAGAAAAAAATAATTAAAAGTAAAATAAATCTGAGCTTCTATCTCATAGCTCTCAAACTGGCAAAGGTTACAAAAAACAAAAAAAGGAAAATGACAAACACTAGAGAGGCTGGAAACAGGTACATTAATGAATTGTTGGTGGAACTATGAACTGTCCCAGCCATTCCATAAAGTAATTTGGAACTATGTCTCAAAAGTCCTTAAATTGTGCATACCTTCTGACCCAGACATACTCCAAAGAGATCAAAGAAAGAGGAAAAGAATTCATAAGTATAAAAAATACTTGTAGCTGCTCCTTTTGTGGAGGCAAAGAATTGGAACCTTAGGAGGTGCTCAATAACTGAGGAATGGCTGAACAAGGTATGTATTAACATCATGGAATGTTGTTGTGTTGTAAGAAATTATGAAGGTGATGGTTTCAGAGAACCTAGAAGATTTGTATGAACTGATGCAGAGTAAAGTGAGCAGAATCAGGAGAACAATTTATGCAACAACAATTCTGCAAAGATAAACAAATCCAGGCAGGAAGAGGAAAAGATATTCTATTCAAAATAACTACCGAATAGAAAAGCTATCTGGGGGGCAGTTAGGTGGTACAGTGGATAGACCACTGGCCCTGAAGTCGGAAGGACCTAGGTTCAAATCCAGCCTCAGACACATAACACTAGCTGTGTGATGCTGGGCAAGTCACTTTTTGCCTAGACAAAAAAAGAAAAAAAAAAGCTATCTAGGAGTATACCTACCAAAATGCATATAAGGAACTATATAAATAGAATTATAAAATATTCTTTACAGGAATAAAGGAAGATAAATAATTGGAAAAATAATTAATTTCCTATGCATGGGCCACACTAATATAATGATGATGATAATGCTTTAGCTAATTTTTATGGATTTATTGCCACACCAACGAAATTAAAGATCTAGACAATTAAAGACTCAGTAAACATAACAACTAAATTCTTCTGGATGAACAAAGTGTAAAAAATATCAAGGAAAATACCAAAGGGAAAAAAAAGGTAGGAAGGAAGGGGGCCTACTAGCACCAGATTTCAAGCAATAGTATCACACAGTAATCATCAAAACTATTTGGTGCTATTTTTGAAAAAAAAAATAGAAAAATTGATAAATGGAATATCTTAGGTAAGTAAGACCAGAAGCAATCAAATATAGTAGGACAGTGTTCACAGTGTCAATAGGATTACAGAGAACTGGAAGGCATCTTAAAGACCACATAATTCAACCCCATTATTTTACTGATTAGGAAACTCAGGTACAGAGAATTTAAGTGGCTTGTGCAAGGCCACATAGGTAGCAAATAGCAGACCTGGGATTCAAACCCAGGTCCTCTGAGTCTAAACCCAGTATTCCTTACCCTAAACTCAAAGACAACAAGTACTAGGATATGAAATTATTTTTTTGAGGGGGGAGGACAAAAATTTATGGGAAAACAGAAAAGTAATTTGGCAGAAATTAGGTGTAGGTCAGTATTTCAAGATATATACAACAAGAGGCTCCAAATAATACATCACTTAGTTATTAAAGATTACAGAAGGAAATCTGAGAAGAAAACCTTTTGCTAGGTAAGGAGATATTTCTTGATCAAATAAGAAAGAGATTATCATAAAAGATAAAACGGACAGTTTTGACTACCTAAAATTGCAAAGCTTTTAGAAACAAAATCAATGCAATTAGAATTAGAAACAGTTGACTAAGGGAAAAAACTCTTTGCGCCAACTTTTTCTATTAAAGGTCTAGATATCCAAAATATATATTGGGAATTGATAGCAAGAACTAATCCCAAATAATATGCCTAAAGCTATAAACAGGAAATTTTCAAAAGAAGAAAAAGAAGCCATAAATAAGTTCACTCAAAAAATGCCCCGCGTTTATAACATCTGAAGAAATGCAAATTAAGATAAATCTGAGATTCTACTTTATATTCATCAGATTAGTAAGTAAAACCAAAAGAAAAACAACACTTGGTAGATGGGCTGCAGGAAGAATGGCACAGTAATGCACTACAGATGGAGCTGTGAATTGGTCCAGACTGCTCTAAAGGTCCTGAGAGAGAACTGTTCCCCAGATAAAAGTGCTAAGAAGACCTATTTGAAGGCTACAGTGCATTGTGGTCCATCAGTTCATTTGTATGTAACTATTTTCAGAATTTTGAAGGATGTAACTCATAAATTATAAATCAAGTAACTATCTGGTAACTATAGAAAGATTCTATATGCAGTTATACCTAATACACAAGTAGAATTTTTGAGTTTCATATCATGTTTGGGATGGGTCACTGCTTACAAGGAGACCCTGATTTGGGGCATTAGAAGCAAGGAATAAGAAGAATGTTAGAGGAGTTGGGGATAAGAAACAGAGAAGCTCATTATAGAACACAAAAATACAAAAAGGATTTGACCCATACTGAGCGGTAGTCTTTGCAGCTGTTTTTGTTGGAAAAGGGCATGATTCCCTAAAGCATCATCTACAGCTTAAGAGGGGAAAGTTTGCCTTTATTGTCCTTTACTGTCTTCTATGTTAGACAGAGAGAGAAAGTGAGAGAGAGAGAGAGAGAGAGAGAGAGAGAGAGAGAGAGAGAGAGAGAGAGAGAGAGAGAATGAATACAATTGACTTTGAACTTGCTTTGCTTTGAGAAGAGGTCTGACTCTGATGAGAATTAATTGGATAAGACAGACTCCCCAAATGATAATACCACTGGCCTGTCAGTTGCCTAAGCTTAAGACCTAGAAGTCACCTCTTCCTCACATACAACATAAAATCTAAATAATAAAGGTTCAACCTCTACTGATCTCTCTCCTATCCCAATGCAACTTCTCAAGTTCTGGCCTTTGTTGGCTAGCTCCATAATACCTTCTTAGCTAGGCTTCAAATCCCTCTTCTCTCTAACCCATCCACGCTGCAACCAGAATTTCTCCTAATAAAGAAGTGCTGATCACATCCCTGCCTTGCTCAGAAATCTCCAGTGGTCCCTATTACTTATAAAATAAAACACAAATTACTTAGCTTGGCATTCAAGTTGCTTTTATATTGTTCCTTTTTACACATTCTACATTTCAGCCAATCTTTATATCAGTGAATCATTCCTTGATCTTGTCCTGCCTTGTCTTGACTCTATGTTTAATATACTGCTTTGGTATTTGAAATGATATTTCTTTCCCTTACATTTTTGCCTGGTAAACTTCTTCCTTTTCTTCAAGGTCCAGCTCACTTGTCACCTCCTCCAAGAAGGCTTGCTGCATTCCTTGAGATTTGTCAGTTCTCTTCTTGAATACCTTACACCGTTTCTGATGGTCTTTTCTATGTATTTCTTATATTATAACTTGCATTACTGGTTTGTCTATCTTATACTTCTACATGAGTATAGACTCTTTCCAAGCCACATCTGAGACTTAGTTCATTTTTATGTATCCAGCTCTTAGTGGAGCACCTAGAATATATCAGAACACTAAAAAAATTTGAATTGAACTTCAACCACATTATAGTGGCCCATATATTTAGACTCAAAGGATAATAAAACAATACTACCAATACTTGGATATAGTCTACTTTCCTACAATCCTCTTTCTACTTCTAGTTCTGAGAACTGTCATCAAATCAACACTATCATTCCTGGAAAGAATGAGTCAATTAACTGTCCAATGATCACTAATAACCAACCAGAGGGAACTAGGAAAGCTCTTTTGCAGAAGGGGGCATTGGAGCCCAGTCTTCAAGGAAGCCAAAGATTCGAAGAAGTAGAGGTGAGGAGGGAGACCATGTCAAGCAAGGAAGTGTGGAGAGGTGAGTAACACATAAGAAGACTTGGGTGGGGCCAGGCTGTAAAGAGTTTTAACTGCCAGAGAAGTTGATATCTGAATTCTAGAATAATAGGGAGCTACTAGTATTTAATGAATGTGGATAAGCACATGTGTGTGACATGGTCAAGCCAGGAAAATCACCTTAGCAGCTGAATGGTGGTAGACTGGAGCAGGAAGAAGACCAATTCGAAGGCAACTGTAATAGTCCAACTGACAGGTGAAGAAAGCCTGTAGTGCTTGTGTTAGTGGAGAGAAGGGAACTTATATGAGAGATAATGTAAAAGTAGAAAGGACAAAAATTGTCAGTGGATTGGCTATGTGGGGTAAGTGCAAGTGAGTATAACACCAAATTCGTGAGGCTAAGTGACTATTTGGCTTTGGTTAGGTAGAAATAGGTGTTTTGTTATGTCCTCTGAATGTGAGGTCATCTTCCCTATTTCCTCATTCTTCCTACATCATTCCTCAACTATATGAACCATATAATCTGCTTTGCAAAATTGCTAATATTCTATGTGCCACACAAGAAGTGAAAATCTTTTCTCAAATATATTTCAAAAGATTATACACAGAAAAATTAGAAAACAATGTGAAATATCTCATTGGAAAAACAACTGACCTGGAAAATAGATCCAGGAGAGAGAATTTAAAAATTATTTCACTATCTGAAAGCCATGATCAAAAAAAGAGCCTAGACATCATCTTTCAAGAAATTATCGAGGAAAACTGCCCTGATATATTAGAACCAGAGGGCAAAATAGAAATTGGAAGAATCCACAGATCTCCTTCTGAAAGAGATCCCCAAAGGAAAACTCCTAGGAATATTATAGCCAAATTCCAGAGTTCCCAGGTCAAGAAGAAAATATTACAAGTTGCCAGAAGGAAACAGTTCAAGTACTGTGCAAACACAATCAGGATAACACAAGATTTAGCAGCTTCTACATTAAAGGACCGCAGGGAATGGAATATAATATTCTGGAGGGCAAAGGAGATAGGATTACAGCCAAGAATCACCTACCCAACAAAACTGAGTATAATCCTTCAGGGGAAAAAATGGTCATTCAGTGAAATAGAGGACTTTCCAGCATTCCTGACGAAAAGACCAGAGCTGAATAGAAAATCTGAATTTCAAATACAGGACTCAAGTGGAACATGAAGAGGTAAACAGGAAAAAGAAATCATAAGAGACTTATCAGGAAAAAAAATTATATGTATGTATATATAGATAGATAGAGGGCACAGGGTGAGTTGAAGATTAAGGGGTCATATCTGGAGAATAACTTTAAGGGATAGGATAAGATGGATACTCGGAGAAAAAGAAAGGGAGAGGTAGAATGGGGTAAATCATCTCACAAAAAAAAACAGAAAAGAAAAGTTTCTTACAGTGGAGGGGAAGCAGGGAAGGTGAGAGGGAATGAGTGAATCTTATTCTCATAGGATTTGGCTTAAGGAGGGAATAACATACACATTCAACTGGGTATGGAAATCTATCTTACCCTACAGGAAAATAGGGGGAGAAGGGGACAAGAGAGCAGGGGGATGATAGAGAGGAGGGCAGAATGGGAAAGGGGGTAATCAGAAGCAAATACTCCTGAGGAGGGACAGGGTCAAAAGAAAGAATAGAATAAATGGGAGGGCAGGATAGGATTAAGGAAAATAGAGTTAGTTTTTCACAACATGTCTACTATGGAAGTGTTTTGCATAACTGCACACGTATAACCTATATTGAGTTGTTTGCCTTTTGAATGAGGATGGGTGGGGAGGGAGAAAAGAGAAAACTTGAAAACTAAAGTTTTAAAAACATATGTTTAAAAAAAATGTTTTCACATGCTACTGGGAAATAAAAAATATAGGAGATGGGGGTATGAAGTCTATCCTGCCCTACAGGAAAATAGAAGGGGAAGGGGATAAGAGAAGCGGAGAGAGATAGAAGAGAGGACAGACTAGGGGAAGGGATATTCAGAATGCATGCCATCTTGGGGTGGGGGGGAGGGAGTAAGATGGGGCGAAAATTTGGAACTCAAAAACTTGTGGAAGTGAATGTTGAAAACTAAAAATAAATAAATTTATATTAAAAAAAGATTATACATACACCCACATATATATTTAAGAACTAGAGATTTATGTGACAGTACCTATACATAACACTTAGCACAGTATTTGGCATATAGTAGTGCCTAATAAATGCTTGTTGATTGAGCAAATATCTATGCTCAAAATATGGGATGAAGCAGATAATATGATTTAACTGAGAAAATAATGTAAATCATATTTATTATGTCATAGTTAAGAGAAATATTTTTCCTTAGAGGGACAAAAAAAATCAGTAAATACTAATGGAGCTTTAGTATTAGCTCACACATACATCATGCCTATTGCATCTACTACATGACTCACTGAAGCAGAAAATATCTCAGTGCTGCATTAGAATTAAGCTTTTTCTTTCTTATCAATAAAACTATACTATGTGTCAGGACAGATATATTTTCTTTGCAAAAATGCAATGTACAAAAAAAAAAAGAATGCAATGCATTCCAAAAAAGTAGTTACAAGTTCATCTTAGTAATTTTCACTGGGTCAAAGAAGTTCAATGTCATGTCAAATTCTACAGGGGGAGCCTGAAGTGAAAGTGATTACAATTCAGTTTCCTTGACTTGCAGTAATTATAAAGTTCTTGGCATAATCAGTATGACCTTCAAGCAAACTGTCACTTAAATTCTTCAAATTGTCCCCTGAACAACATGACATATAGGTGGTGACACATTTCTACTCTTAGTTGTGAAGCGCATATGGTTGTTCATACTTAGTTATTTCATGCATACAGAACATCAGTAACAAGTATTAAAAGATGCCCTAACAGCTCTTTAATAACTAATATTTATAGAGACAAAGGGTGTCATGGAGGAAGAGCCAGACTTGGAATCAAGAAACATGGCTTCAAGCTCTGCTTCTTATATATATTGGCTAAGTGACCCTGGACAAATAACTTAACCCCTCAGTAGCCCAAGTAACTTTCTAAGACTGTGTAACTTTAATAAAAGTTGTACATCTATATCAATAGAGCAATTTCCATATACCAATGAAATTGTAAGTCTGTACCCTGCCAAAATCTATAGTTTTAGAAACTGATACTAAAATTCATTCATATTTTTCCTGCCTGATTTTACTATGCAATTTAAAAAGAAAGCCACTTATTATTCTTAATCTGTAGCTTTATCTTAAATCATATTTTTTATGAATATATCATCAAATCTCAACTGGGTTATGATTGTTGCAAGGCTAACATTCTATTCCTTGTCAATCAATCTGGTATCCCATTCTTTACTGTGTTCTAAACCTTTTATGCTTCCCATGGCTTTCCCTTCCCCCCATCCTCTTTGCCAAGGGCTTCACCTCATATTTCAGGAAAAATAATTTAGTCTATCCTCCTGAATAAAAGAACTAGCCCTTTACCCTGCCAAGGCCAACTCCCTGATTCCACCTCCTCCTAACTTCAACAGATTGACCCCATTATCATTCCTCTTACTCTATTATCTACTAGTTTCTTCCCTGTTTCCTATCAATGTCCATGCTTCTGTGTGTCAACAGGCAATCACAACATCATGAGACTTACGTGAAAATCAAGTTTATTACAAGAGAAATGAACACACATGTGGAACCCAAAGAGTTCACAGTCCTTACAGAAGTTTGCCTATTTATGAGAGTACAACAAAAGGAGGAGAAGAAAACAGGAAAGGTCATAGCATGGGAGAGGGAAAGGTGCAGAGCAGGGGAGAAAAAAGGCAAAACCCCTGCTGAAGGAGAGGAGCAAGGAGATGGTAAAAGCTTCATTCTTTTCACTTGGGAACTGCTAGACTATGAAGATAGGAGGGTCCATTTATCTGCAAAGGACCCCAGTTGGACAAATAGTTTCCAAGGCTGGCACAGATTGGCTGGCACTTGTCTTGCCTCCCAAGGACACATAAAGAATCCAGCTTGGGGTGTAAACCACAAATTATGTAAGCTGGGGGTTAGGGCTTTGTCCTTAATGCATTCAGGAGCTTTGGGTCCAGTATTTCTGGAAAATATGGCAACTCAAAAAGACAAGTTCACCCTACCCTTCAGAAATTCTCACCTGATTCTACCATTCCTATCAGATACCATCTTATAGCTCTTCTCCTCATTCTTGCTAAACTCCCTGAGAAAGTCGTCTCCATCTCTCCTCTTACTCACTTTTTTTTTTTGGCTAGGCAATGGGGTTATGTGACTTGCCCAGGGTCACACAGCTAGTAAGTGTCAAGTGTCTGAGGCCAGATTGGAACTCAGGTCTTCCTGACTCTAGGGCCGATGTTCTATCTACTGTGCTACCTACCTGCCCCACTCTTACTTACTTTTAAACCCCCTGTAAATTGATGTCCAATTTCATTATTCAACTGAAACTACCCTCCTCAAAGTTATCAGTTGTCTCTTAATTCCCAAATCTCTGGCCTTTTCTCAATCACAATCCTTCTTGACCTCTATAATATTCAATTCTGTTGATCACATTTTCCTTTTGGATATTCTCTTCTCTCTCTAGGTGTTCATGACACTGATTTCCTGGTTCTCTACTCTGACTACTCTGCAGCTACTTTTGCTGGTTGTTCATCCATGTCACACCTACTAATTATGGATGTCTCCTAAGGCTCTGTCCTGAGTCCTCTTCTCTTCTCACTCTAAAGTATCTTCCTTAGTGATCTTATAAACAACTATGGGTTCAATTATAATGTGCATGTACAGGGTTCTCAGATCTATATATCCTGCCTTTATCCCCTGAGCTAAAGTCTCCCATCACCAAGAGCTGGATATCTCAAATTGGATGTACTAAAGGCACCTCCAAAACAGAACTTATTATCTCACCCAACTCCCAAACCCTCTCATCTTCCCAACTTTCCTATTACTACAGGCAGCTAGGAGGTACAATGGATAGAATGCTGGACCTGAAGAAGCGAAGACCTGAGTTCAAGTCCAGTAGCATTTATTACACAGTAAGATGCTCATTCATCCTCTTCAATTATTAAGAATAAAAATAATCAAGTAATAAATTCACATTTTACATAGGAAAAAATGTTCAGCGTTTGAATGACTCCATTATGTTCAGGAAACCTATGGGTAATATTGATGGTTAGTATAATCTTCACAAAACCTACAATTCAATGTCAACTTTGAAATGCTGCTTCAGTGACTGAATATACGATGACTGATTATATAGCAGAATACCAAATAACAAAATGATTGATGTTTGAAATCTCAAGGGCAAATATGTCCTATCTACTTACTGTCATGATTTTCCACAATAGCTTATAAGAATAAAAAGTGCTCGTCAACAATATTGCCTAGAAGACTTATTTTCAAGTTAATGCAAACACGAACTAAACACAGCATTCTTATTCAATATATTACTACCTAAGGAGGCATTGCCATTTATTTGCCTACAAAAAAGAAAACTCATATCTTTTTCCCAAGTTGACTTATGAAAGTAGATTAAATAGATTAAGTTCAAAACTAAATTAGTCCCAAACACTAAATATTCATAGCCAGATTATTATTAAATCTTAAGACATACATACTCATACCAGATTTAAAATAATAATAAAAATAGAATTAGAATGTAAGCAGTTATTTAATTTTAATAATGAAAAAACAAGTGACTGTATTCTACTTACAGATGACTTTGGATAACTTGGATCAATTGTATTAAGATTTCTGGTAACAATTATGATAGAAAAGAGTAAATATCTATTCCTTATGGTATGAAACTAATTAAATCTTGGCTCTATCATGTACTATCAGTGTGACTTTTGGTCACTTAATATCTCTTGTTCTTTGTTTCTCCACATGTAAGACGAAGAGATTGCAACAGCTGACCAATAAAGTCCTTCTAGTTGTTGCTCTGTAAGCATCTTTAGCCTGTCATTCATATTCTCTTCAATTGGGAAGTAGAAGTTGGAGCCAGAATTATTTCATATTATCTCCTTTCACATAATTTATATTCTACTCAAGCTGGACTCCTTGCTGTTTTCTAAATTTATCATGACACTTTCCAACTTCCTGCCTTCATATGGCTGTCCCATATGCCTGTAATGCACTCCCTCTTTATCTCTGCCTTTGAGTCCTTACCTTCCTTCAAAGTGGTTATTTCCTTTGTGAAATCTTTCCTGATTTTCCTTCTCTTCTTCCCTTCCTTTCACTATTGCTCAAATACCCTTGCATTATACTTAATGTAGGTACCACATAACTCTAGAGTTGATTATAAGCTTCTTGAGGGCAACGGCTACATACTTTGGTCTTTGTATTCCCAATACCGAGATTTGCATATTAATAAACATTTTTTAAACTTAACAGTGAATCAGTGGTTTCAGAGAGGATGTGGATAAAATGATCTAGCATGCAAAGGTTTAGAGAAATAAAGCCTACTAAAGAAATTATAAAACTAAGTTAAGGAAAAAAGAGGTAAGGAAGAAAAAGTGCAAGGCAAGGTAGAACACAACTGGAATGGCTGAATAAAAGTTAATTACAAAATTTTAGGGCTCTCTTTGATCATCAGGTCACATGGCCATCAAAAGAATAATTTCAAATGGAGTAGGGTAGACAAGAAGACAAAAGAGAAAGACATAACTCTTTTTTAGAATCAGAAGGCTAAAGCCAAACTTTAGTCTGGATTTGGGCACAGTAGCAATGGAACTAGCAAAAACTAACAAGGACTCCAAAGCATGGGCACAGAAGAGCCTGCACCTTGAAAAGGAGAATGAATAGGACAACTAGAAAGCATTGATTAATGCTTTAAACCTTAGCTAAATTAACTGAGTGACATGCATTTGTACCTGTAATGCATCTCAAATATATATAAAATTTGTAACCTCAGAATTCCCCATTGGTTATGCTTAGTGTATTATACTTCAATTAACTTGATGAGTAGCATATATTCAAATAAATTTAGAGGAAGACTCTTTAGAGAAGAAATCTTTCTTTTTGGGAACCCTATGATATGATGTAGAAAGTTAACCAAAGTAAGCAACAGAGAGAAGGAATACTTCTGTTCAGAGCCCACCTTTGAGACTTCCTTTGTCATCAAAATTATGGGAACAAAATAATGAAGACAGATTGAAGACCTGACTCAGTAGAAACTAGAACACTACTAAGCTTCCTCATCGTGAATGTCTCCCTGGGCTAGTAATGGGTGATGTCACCTCTCCAGGCGATCAATAATTTTAATTTAAATTGAACTAATATTCATTAAACATCTCTTATGTGCTAGGCACTGGTGATACAAAGGTAAAAGCCAACATATTCAGAAGCTTACAATTTAGTAAAGATATATAATATGTACCCGAATGAGTACAAAACAAGTAGGGAGTAATATGGATCAAAAACATCTCTAGACAAAATGCTCTAGGGAAATGTCATAAGGGAGAGGGGCAATCAATGAGCTGGGTCTTGAAGGAAGAAAAAGTTTCAAGAGGCAGCAATGAGGAGAAAGGGCTTTTTAAGCCTCAAAGGTTGCCTGCAGATTGAAATTTACAAGTAGTATGAAATAAGGTTGCAGAGATAGGATGGGATCCAATCCTAGAAGGCTGCTTGGGGAAGTCTATATTTTAGAATGTCTTGCACAAAGCAAACTAGGGGAGCCATTAAAGGTTTCTGGGCAAGGCGATGACACTTAAACCTGTGGATTAGGAATATTATTTTGGCAAATTGTGAAAGGTGGAATGAAGTAGAGATGAATCATAGACTGCAAGACTGATGAGAAAGTTATGAGATCAGATAAGAAATAATGAGGCTCTGAAATAAGGAAGGCAGTAACTACAGTGGAAATGAAGGGATAGATGCAACAAACGTTATAGAGAAGGAATTAATAAGACTTGAAAACTGATTGTATAAGGCAATAAAGGGAAGACTCAAAGAGCTCAAAGTTCTGCCTTTCTTGGGAGGCTAAGTGTGCTACCAATGTGCCAGGGGTACAAAGACAAGAATGACTGGAGCCACAAGACCTGGGGTTAAGTACTGGTTCTACCATTTTCTACCAATGTGATCTTACGCAAGTCATTTAACTCCTCTGGCCTTAGTTTCACCATTTGTAAGATGAGGAGGGTTGAATTAGATGACCTCTGAGGGCCCTTCTAGATCCAAATCCATGAAACAAAAAATAAACAGCTCCTTCAAGAAATTTCCCTTTCCTTGAGGGAACACACCAGACACAATGCTGAGTAAATACAAGGTAATCTGAGGACCAAGAGAGCACCAATAACTGGGGCAAACAGGGAAAACTTTGTGGAGTTGAGCCTTGAAAGAAGAGAAGGATTCTAAGAGGCCAAGGTGAGGAAGAATTATATTTCTGGCATGGGATGGGGCATGGGGTGCCTTACTTGGGCAATGGCTTAGTAGTTTAGTTTAACTGGAATGTAGAGTGCATGAAAGGTAATAATACAAAATGTGCCTAAAAAGGTAGGTTGAAGCCAGAACATGAAGAACTTTAAATGCTATGCTGAAAGTTTTCATTCTATCCTAAAGACAACAGAGAAGATTTTTGAGCAGGGGAGAGATACAGTTGAGTCTACTTTAGGAAGATTGTTTTGGTAGTCATATAGAGGATAGATTGGAGAGCAGTTATTGGAAGCAGGGAGATCAATTAAGAGACTATTGCAATTGTCCAGACCTGAAGGAGCCAGGTAAGGAGCACAATAAGGTAGAGAGAAGGGCACAGAAATGAGAGATGTGAAGGTAGAATGAAAAAGACTTGGCAGTAGACTGAATGTGAAGGAGATAGTGAATAGTCAAGAATGATTTCAAGGTTGTGAACACAGGTGAATGGAAGGAAATAGGAAGTTTGGAGGAGTGGCTTTAGGGGATAAAATAACTTCTTTTTTTGACACAGAATTATAGGTTCAGAGGTTTCTCTGGAGGGGAAAAACACATTCAAAATATTAACATCATGCTGTAATGTATTTATCACACTACACCTGAGAAAGAATTAGTAGTGCCCACAAAACTTCTTAAAATGAAAAGTTCCTACAAAAGATGGAATTGAAGTCTCAAAGCTTGGAGAAATTACTGCACAATAAGTTTGCTTCCAGAAGCTCTGACATTTACAATGCAAGTAAATCTTTTGTAACAAATGTAGAAAATCCATTCATCTTCTGTTCTCTGACCTTTTAAGACACATGAACACGTATCATTTCTTATTCATTTCACTTTAGTCTTCACTGTAAACTGATGAATTATTTGTATTCATACTAAGAGACAGAAAATAACATTATGCTCAAACTCATTTATCTTTACTTGAACTACGTTTTTCTCTTTACTTACAAAAAGTAATATCCCAAAAGCAAAATGCAGAGCTAATGTTTTTACAGGTAGTAACAGATACTACATCAGTAACAATTATCTTGAAATATTGTGGTAGCCTATGAAAAAAACACAGGCACAATAACAGAATGCAAATGCCCATTTGCTTTCTTGGTATCCACTAAGTATCAACATTTTAAAGAAATAATCTTACATTTATTCAGGTTAATTCATCACCTTTTTTAAAGAGAGCTCAAATACTATTTCTTAATATTCAAAATGGAAAAATTACCAAATTCTGTTTATAAAATATAAAACAAATAATATTTCATAGTACATTTTATATTTGATGAACAGAAATACATTTGCTTTGAGAAGGAAGAAATTTATGAAGAAACAGGGTCATTTAACTATTAACCAATGATATAAAATGATGATAAAACGATTCAGTTTACAAGAGATATCTAAAGCTATTGGCAACACAAGGCTTTTCTCTGTTCATTCTGCTAAGTAAAACAATTTGTAAAATCACATTAGACAAGTTTCTATCTGTCCAGAATATAATAAGGCTTTGTAAAGGTAAAGTAATTGTTTTAGTCCAGCATTGTTTTTAAGAAGTAATTTGGTAGCCTGAATTGGCAAATGAAGTTCAGGGTAGACCACAGGATTACAGAAGAACATAGGACATCAGAGATTACAAAAAGCCTTCGTGTTGATCACTGTCTAACACAAATTATAGAACTCACAAATTGAGCAGGGAACTTATGAACTCTTTTGGTTCAGTGTAATCTTAAGAGTTGGGCAAATCCGGGGCCAGCTTAATGATCTGTCTCAAGTCAAACAGGTAGTAAGTAGCAGAATTGGGCTTAAGGCCCACCTTTCCTGTTCCCCCCAGATTTAGTGAGATTGCTGACCCTGGTGCCTGTCTAATCTTCCTTCTGGTGTTATGGAAAGATCTGGAATGACCGGATCTGAGTTCAGCTCTTGGTGCTTTAACTTCTGCCAAGTTGCTTCATTCCTTGGCCCTGTTTCCTCAATTGTGTGATGAAGGAGCTGTCTAGGTGACTTCTAAGGGCCCTCCAAGCTCTAGATTTTATTTTTCAGCATTTACAGAATATCAGACTGGGGCTATGAAAAGATGTAACTGTTTTAGTTCCTAATCACAGGGTTACAACTTCTGTAGTGAGCTTTCATCAATAGCTATGTAAAGTGCATATTTTTATTATCCGACTCCAGATCAAGATAATGGCCCTAACTATCAAACTAAAACATTAAAAAAGCCTCTGGAAGCTGGAGCTTCCCATCATTCTGAAAGCAAATGGGAGGTCTTCTGGCAAAAGGACTGGAGAATCTGCCTAGCCAAATGAAGGTGACTTGAAGAGAAGCCTAAAAATAAAAATGAAATACTTAAGATCTGAATACTCTGAGAAACTAGGATAAGAATTTCATTAATGTATTTTAATTCCCTCACATGCCACTACTGAAAATCCTCACTAGATTTGATAATAGGTCAGTCAATCAATATTTTCTGGACAGGTGGTAGTGCAAAGTTCTCAGAAAAGAAAGATTCATTTCTTTTACTCTGAAGCTGTTTCTTTTTGACATATCTCTGAGAATAAGCAGCAAGTTGGGTAGAGGGGAATGAATGGCCTAGGAAAAAGGTTCTTAGGGATCTTCACTGGTCTCAGGTGAACCCAGGTGTCATATTTCACCTAGATTATAATCCAGTTAACCAGGGGGCAATGCAGCATAATAGAAAGCATGTTAGACTTGGTGTTTTTAAGACCTGAGTTTGAATCTCACCTAAGACATATACTACAGTGTGACCTTGACCAAATCACGTCATCTTTCTTGGTTTCATTTTTTTTAATGTATAAAATGGGCATAATACTTTATGTACGACTTACCTCACAGGACTTTTGTGAGGATTAAATGAGAATGTGTAAAAATAGTTTTTAAACCTAAAAGCTCCATAGAAACTCAGTTTCTATAATGAGTGATCAAGTAGGTGTTGTTATTGCCTCTGGGAGGTAAGGCCACCAAAGAACATTTCAATGTTCTACAATATCACAGTAGTGTCTAGTTAGCCAGCATCCACCCATACCTTGAATCTAAATAGCTTTGTTACTATGCCTTATGATCTGGAAAGACACTTATCCTGGCTACTGTGAGTTTCTATAAAAATTTAAGGAATATAAAATCTGAAATTGGAAACATAATCTTTTTTTTTCTTTTTCCTTTCTGAATCCTATTAATAGTAGCAGTTGCTTAAAACTTTGCACTCCATACAATATTCCTTCACATATGCTCAAAGTTAGTTAATTACTCACCTTAAAGCCTAAAATCTATCTAAATGACTAAATTTTATTCATAGAGGGGGGAATCAAGATGGCAGAGTAGCATGAAACAGTACAGCAAGTTCCCCTATCCTTATCTCCACAAAAACTAAAACAAAACAAAACCTCCTCTAAATAGATTTAGAAAACACTAGACTGAATCCTGATGAAAAAATTAAGAAAAAATCATAGTGAATCATTTGCCCAAGTGGGCAAAGGCAGACAAAGAGACAAAGGATAGATACCGAGGATAGTTTGGCCAGGAGCAGCCACATGGGAGGGGAGGAGCCCAACCCATACTGGAGCACAGCACCTGGAAGAGGTTGCCATCGGGCAACTCTGTCACCCACTATCCAGTTTTCCAGGTCACAGATCCAGGCTGGATTAAGGAGGCTTGTGAACAGGGATGGCAATCAGTCAAGAGTAGTTGTGGGCCCTGGACAATGTACCCAGAGGGCAGCAAATTCAGAAGCAAGCAGCAGCACTGTGAGTAGGACTCCAACTATAGAGTGAGGTGCCATTTGTAACTTCTAGTCCAGGCGGAAGCCTGCAAAGGAATAAACATGGCAGGAATCCCAGAACAAAGGGAAACCCACAGGTCTATCAATCTGAACCAGTACAGATTCCTAGTTGGCTGTTAGTGGCCGAGTTCAGCAGCAGTTTCCTGTTGCTCAGATCCAACAGCAGTCAGGAACTAACAGAGCACACAGACTGTGGGGTAAGGAAAAGAGAGGATAGCAATCAGACCAGACCGCTATGGGAGCAGTGTAAAGTTATATGGCCAAGTCTGAGCTGTTCCTGAGAACTTGAAAAACACAATATTCAATAGCCCAAGAAATGTGCAATAGAACAAGCCTAGACCTTCCCTCAGAAGCGCACAGAGCCTGGCCCTACAAAAACTTTAATTAAGAAAGTAGCCTGGAAGAATGAGCAAACACATACACACAAAAAAAATCCCACTACAAAGTGTTATGATGACAGGGATGCTCAAGATACAAACCTAGAAAAAGAGAATGACTCCAAAAAAATCTACAAGTGATGCCTCAGATTAAAATGCAGCTTAAAGTGTTTTTATAATTGAAATATGAGTGCTAGAGGAAAAATTTGGAAAAGAAATGGGAGCTATGGAAAAAAGAACTGGAAAGGGAATTAAACCTTACCCAAGCTACAAACCTGCTGAAAATCAGAATGGACCAAATAGAAGGCAATAACTCCACAAGATAACAAGAAATATTAAAATAAAACCTAAAAATTGAAAAATAGAAGAAAATATAAGGTATCTTATGGCAAAAATAACTGACCTAGAAGACAAACAGAGGGAAAAAAAACCCAAATGAAAAGTCCTGAGAGCATTATGGCCAATATTCAGAGCTTCCAGTTCAAAGTGAAAATACTGCAACTATCTAGAAAGAAAGAATTCAATTACTGAGGAGTCACAGTCAGGTTCACACATGATTTAGCAGCTACCTCTTTAAAGAAACAGTGAGCGTGAAACATGATATTCCAGAAGGCAAAAGATATAGGCTTACAGCCAAGAATAATTTTACCCAGCAAAACACAGCATAATTTTAGAGGAAGAAAAATGGATTTTTAATGAAATAGAAGACTTCCAAGCATTCTTGATGAAAAGACCAGAGCTGTATATGTTTGAAGTTCAAGAGAACTTAAGAGAAAAAAAATGGTAAAAATGAATACATAATCATGAGACTAACAAGGATAAAATGCTTACATTTGAATATCAAGAGATGTTACAAGTGTCAACTCTGAATCCTATCATTATCATTAGGGGTCACAGAAGAAATTTAATTAGATAGAAAGGCTGGGAGCAGTTCTGTTATGTCTTGAGGATCTTAAAAGAAAAATGGAGAGAAGAGGAAGGAAGTTTAGGGAAAATTATCTCACATTGTCAGGGTATAGTAGTCACTCTGACTGCCTATGGGGTTAGGCAGAACCAGGAGGTAGAGGAGACCTGAGAGGAGGTCTGTGGAATGGTCTATTTACAGTAAGCAAGAACTGGCTGTATATAAAAGACATGGCCAATGTAGAAATTTGTTTTATTTTACCATATATGTTTGTAATGGTGATTTTTTTTTCTTTCATTCTCATTTTGGGGAGGGGGTTTGGCAGAAGGAAGATAAGGAGGATTTTTGCTGAGTGAAAAAAGTAAAATATAATTTAAAAAGACCTATACATATATAAATGTTTATATACAATAGCTGATAGCATTTAAATGTACTGTTAAGGATACACGTGGTATTACTATAAAGTAATAAGAATTATGTTTAATTGTTTATCATCTCAAAAGCAACATATCTAAACTTATATACCCAAATGAGTGTCACTCTTCAAAGTAATTACCCTGGGAAGTGATGTACATCTTAAAACAATGCTACCACTGCTCAAAAAATTGTGCAATGTCTATTCAAAATCACTTACTGGACTAATTTATAAGTTATGCAATAAAATTTGTCATTATTTCACAGTTATGTTTTCTAAGATAATATTGAATAATGTAAATAATAATCAGCAGCAATAAACAATGAATACAATATGTATAAGTCATTGTGTTACCTAGAAATTCAAAGACATGGTCCTTGCCTTAAAAGAGTTCAGAGTATAGTGAACAAAAGGTCACAAATAAAAAGGTAATTACATTCGCTATAGAAGGTAACAAAGAAAATGCTAAGTGACAAATGAGTAGTGTAGACGATAAGTATAAGTGATGAATGAAGTTCAAAGAAGGAAAAGGTAACTAAGGTCATAAGATGTAATTTGATCTAAATCTTGAGAGAAATATGGGATTTTGTCAGGCCAAGGGAAACAGAATCACAAGGGAAAGAATCAGCAAAGGTTGTAAGGCAAAAATACATTAAGCATTTTTAGGAAATTAGTTCAACTGCAGTGGAGTCACACAGCCACTAAGCTATGATTCACGTTTCTCTTGGACCAATTCCCTTCGTTGTTAAGGCCCAGGCAAAAGGCCTTCCTGTTAGCTTCAGGAAGGTTCAGAGACATCACAAACAAAAACCTCAGGAGTAGGTTGACATAACCTGGTATAATGGGGCAACTAAACCCCTTAGGTGAGCTCCACATCTGCCAAAAGCACACAGCATCATCTTACAGACACTGAGGTTGAGGGGACACAACTTCTGGCATTAGAGAACTAGGTCTGCTTTAATGGTCCCTGGCCTTTTAAGAACAAAGAAGGTCAACCTTGGAAGTGGAACTGATCCAGAAAATAGAGGTTTTCTTCAAATAAAAGGACCTTAATCTCCTCATATCCTTATCAGAACAATTAACCTTCCTTGTAACATACTTGGTGCTTGCCTCAGACCCTCACCTTGTAAACTAGCCTTGTAAACTGCCAAATCTACTCTTTTTCATTCTTCCTATTGATCAATGAGCAAATCAATAAGCATTTAATAAAGCTTTTACTAGGTGGCAGGAATCAAGGACACAAATATGAAAGTGAGACAGTTTCTGTCCTTAAGCTTACATTTTACTAGAGGGATACAATATGTTCACAGTTAAATGAACACAGAATACATATAAAAATAGTAGTGATGGGAGGTACATAATTGAGGACTACTTCCTAGGAGGTAGACACAAACTGGGTACTGGAGAGAACATTTCTTCTAGGCATGGAAAACAACTGTGTGAAAAGGCATGAAGGTGGAAAAAGGTCTGTCATGTATCATGACGAGGCTGACTTCTGCCCAGCAACAATAGGGACCTTTGAGGTTAACTTTTCCCAGCAACTACGAGGGCCTCATCTAAAACTGCCCAGTAACAGGAAGCTCTGTCAGATAACAATCTTGCTTCCTTAGCCTATAATCTGTGTATGGGATTAGCTTCCCATACTGGAGCAAGCTGAATTCCTTGTTTTGTGATCACATCCTTGAACTGTTTTGAAATGCACCCAACACACCTACTTCTTCTTCCTGACACCTTTTTCCTGCAATTAACTACTCATGCAGAAGCATATTCTGCTCTTGGCTGAGTGCCCAAAAATTGTGTATAAAAACAAGCCCCTGTCCCTCTGCAAATTGCTGATCCTCCTTCCAGGGCTAGCCTGCTGTCTTTGCCTCAGTAAAGGTCTCTTGACTAGAAGAATATCTGCCTCTTGAATTCTTTCTGAAAGACCCAACTCCTGAACTTCATGATCCTTTTCATTTTGGTGCCAAAATCCAGGAGCCATCTGTGGGTTGGATTTTTGCCTAGCCAACAGGCAGGGGTCTCTCTATGTCTTCCTCTACTCCTTCCTTTGTGGCTGGGCCCCTCCAAGTGCCTAGATTACCCGGAGCAGTGTCGTGGGTCTCTCTGATTTATAGGCAGTTAGGCAAGATGATTCTTGGATTCCTGAGGGTGACACTGCTCATTCAACCATCTCTTCTCTCTTGTTCTTTCCCCCTCTTCGGGATGCTGAAGAGGTGAGTGGCTGCAGGGTATTGGATGTGGGACAGACCAAGGGATTCTCCCCCCAGGTTGCCTATTTAGGCATTAGGAGAAATTTGGGAAAGGTTACCTTAAGAGAAAGCATCTTTTTTTTTTTCTGCAGCACAGCCTGACCACAACATAATCAAGAGGACCAAGAAAAGTGATTTGTGAAGGGAATTTTTAAGCAAGTCTCTCCAAGCTTTTGGACTCCTCCCTCTCCCTGTCATAACCTATGCACTCTGTTTGCATTTTTCCCCGACTAGGCATTCTCTCACAAAATGGGATGTTCAATTCCTGGGAGGATGGGAATGGAGAGCTAGAATGCTTAGGCCAACTCTTTATGTGATAAATCTCAGAGGTAAAAAGGACAGGGAACTCCAGCTCTTTAAGAAAGTAAAAGGTTATTTGGAGCTGGGAATTATCACCATGTGTCTTCAAAAAAACCTGTGAATTTACGGATAATAATCTTTTCTTTTAAAGTGCTAACAGTATTGGGCCTTAGAAATGAAAATATCACCATTAGTGTTTATGAATCCAGATTTGATCCACTTATCCAACTAAATTAAGGCCACCTGACTGGTAATTAATTGGTTTTGTTTTAAATACATGATAATTGCTTATGGTACGATAATATTTCTAAATTTTCTTATATTGTGTAATTTGGTAAACAATTGTATCACCTATATTGTTAGAAAAGTAATTTCTCTTATAATCTAGATGTTGTTAGATTAAGAATTGTATTATCAGATTATGAGGCTGTTAACTACAATAGACAAGGATTTTTGGAACCATCTAGTCATAAATTCTTACCAACCCTGTGCAAAGTTTTTTGTGTTGTGGAATTCCTACTGAGTAACTGGGAATCCCTGCACAAAATAGGGGTGTGATCTTCAAGTCTGATTCATCTAAGGATATATTTACATCATCTAAGGATATAATTGGGAGGTTTATGAACTACCACATTCACTACCTCTGTGAGATTCCAGAATGTAACTGTTTTACTTAATTTCTAGTGATACATTTAAAGATAAAGGGAAGAAAAGATACTAAGTAAAATTTTAAAGGCCTACTAAATTTCCATTTGCAAACTAATTTGTTGCAAAAATAATTTGATATTGATAACAATTATGTCCAAACCAACTGAGAATTTTCCAAGTTTCATTCCTAGGTTTGTTGTGTCCTTGGATTGGCCTTAAATGGATGCTTTCAGAGAAACAGAATCAATTGTTCATGCTTCAGACACCATAAGAAAGGGCACTGGTCTCCTGAACGTAAGTCTGAAAGGTTCAATTCCCCACTCTGTTTTAAGGGGTGGGTGTAGAAGTGAAAAAGTTAGGACAGCTAAAACATTTTAGAAGATTCTGGAAGTTTTGAGATTGATTATTAAGGAGTTTTCAAACACCTCCCCTTATAATCACTCCTTTCCCCCATTCCTGCCCCCTGAGTCAAGGGGGTATCTCAGTTCGGGGATCGCAAACAGCCCCACATTTTCCTGCTAACCCCTCTCATCCTAGATTATATGAGGAAAAGAGAATCTCACCCTTCCCCCTTCCCCCTGCAAATTCACCCTCCCCCACCTGGCAAAAGGAAAGGGGGGACGGGCAGCAGCTACCTTACAGGCCCCACTGATAATGCCCTGGCCCTGGAGCACCCAGCAGCCTGTCCAGAAAGCCTGGAAACATCATCCAGGTTCAGCACAAGCAGCTGCCAGCGCCTCTGCAACCATGGGCAGAGAGGGAAAGGGGATGGGTCAAGGTAAAGAAGCCAGCCAGCCTTGGAGCTTGGTAAGCCCTTACTTTTGTCAATAATTTTTATACGATCTGGAAATGCAATTGATGTCATCTGAAGTTTATTGTCTGTGTTACAGCTAACACAATTTGGCTCTCACAAAAATGGTAAGATTGTTGGTTACTGTTTTAATGCTAAAATCTAAAGTTGGTAATTGATTACTCTGTGTGTGTGTGTGTGTGTGTGTGTGAGAGAGAGAGAGAGAGAGAGAGAGAGAGAGAGAGAGAGAGAGAGAGAGAGAGAGAGAGAGAGAGAGAGAGATGGAGGGGATGAGGTAAAACCTTATCTAGATTGATTCTACCCATTCAGAGCAGTCCTCAGGGCTAGTCAAAAAGCACAGCACGAAGCAGCTCTAAAGGTAGATGGGGTGATAGGAAACCCCTTCTCTAGGGTTCCTGTTGACCCTCCTCGTTTTTATAAACTTGCCAAAGAGTTTGTTTGAGTTATAGAGTTCCTAAGCAATGAATTTGGCTTCCTTAGAATTTGCAAGTGTATAGAAATGATCTCTAATGATTGGCTTTTGCAGGAGGACAAATTTAAATTTGAGATGTGGATCCTGGTAAATTTTGATTAGTGAAACTTGCCATCTGAGGTAAAAGCTCTTGGGACTATAAGAGATTGTGTTTTGAGTTGTCTGATGGATTATAATAATCCATCAATAATCAATAGTCAATAATCTACCATCTGAGAGAAATGCCACAAGCTACTCACAGAGAATGTGATACAGGTAGAGGTCTGTATTGGTTAAAAACTGGTGGGGGGGAGGGGGATGAGACAATCTCAGCCTCAATCTACAATGGTATCCTCCTGGCTCAGTTTCCCATTATGTTCCTTTGAGAGGGAATGTTTCCCACCTGACTATTCCTGAGTCTGGCTATGAGGTGGAATTGATACTGCATGGTTTGAAAATTGTGTTGTTTTATCCTGTCATACTTAGTATAGTTATGTCTCTGCTTTTTTTTTTTTACGGCAAATTTCTATAATGAACAAGTGGTTAGTAAAAAGCACAATGCAAGTATGTGAAATTCTGCTGTTTTCAATCTGAATGTGTAGTCATTCCACATCCCAAACAACTAATTAGTAAATTAGTTAATTAAATTAATACCCCTGCATAGTCATGTGAAAGATTAAATCCCTAGAATAGAACATTCTTTCTGAACGATATGGGAATAATTAGACAAAGGGGAAAGAAGTTTATAAAACAAAGGTACAAATACAATGTTGAATTATTATCCCATAACCTAAAGCTAGGATACATCTGAACTACTGCAATAAAATATGTGTTTAAGATCTGAGCTATTCAGCCTAGTATTATATTCTTTTCTATATCCTAAACAACTTAGCAAATGGGTATTTAGCCTTGTCACCTGCCTGTTACTAGATATATGTTGGTATGGAATAAGGTCCTTAAATGTTTCAAAATGATGTTAAGAATAACTGGGTAGTGGTACAACCGATTGAGGGACCTAGCTTATTTTATTAACAACTGAAACTAAATCAGAAACATCTTCAGTTTGGTTTGGGGAAGAGAACTTCAGTGCAATCAATTTTTCTTAGAGGGAAGTAACTTATGTAATATTTTTGCATTATTGGAAAAGTCAATTTCATTCAAAATTTGTTACTATTTTGGAAATAATACCTGTTTATACAGTTTGTCCTGTTGTACAAACATGTCTTATTATAAGAGAATACACATACATATATATGTGTATATGTGTGTGTATATGTGTGTGTGTGTGTGTGTGTGTGTGTGTGCGTATATGTATATTTTGACAGAGAGAGAAAGAAATAGAGAGCACCTGTTCTATACTCTCTTCATCCCCTGGAAGCTGCTTTAGCATCATTTTACTCCTTTCCCCACCCTCACTCAGGTAGGGACAACTCTATACCCCCTCCCAGCAGGAAGCAGTTACCAAAGAAGAGACTGCCACCCATGTCTCTAAAGATTTTTCTTACCAATAGTTAGAGGGGGGAATAATGAGGCTGACTTTTGCCCAGAAAAATGGGAACTTTTGAGGTTGACTTTTGCCCAGAAACTATGAGGGTCTCATCTAAATCTGCCTAGTAACAGGAAGCTCTCTCAGACAACAACAACCTTATTTTCTCAGCCCATGTTCTATGTATATCATTAACCCCCCATACCGGAGCAAGCTAAGTTTCTTGTTTAGTGAACACATCCTTGAACTGTTTTGAAATGCACCCAACACACCTACTTCTTCTTCCTGACACCTTTTTCCTGCAATTAACTATTCATGTAGAAGCATATTCTGCCCAAAAATTGTGCATAAAAACAAGCCCTGTCCCTCTGCAAATTGCTAGTCCTTCTTCCAGGGCTAGCTTGCTGTTTTTGCCTCAATAAAGGTCTCTTGACTAGAAGAATATCTGCCTCTTGAATTCTTTCTGGACAACCCAAGTCCTGAACCTCATCATTTTCTTCATCATGAATAGCAAGAAAGTCAGTTATGTTGGAGCAGAGAGTATGTTAAGAGGAAAAACATGTAATCAGGTTAGAGTTATATTGAAAAGACTTTTAAATGTAAAAAATGAGTTTGTATTTTAGCGTAAAGACAATAAGGTAGGTGAGGGGAAGGGCACTGAAGCTTCTTGAGCAGAGGAACGATATGGTAAGACTTAGGCTTATAGCCCAGCTTCCTACCTAAGCTACTTGACCCGAGTCTTTGTTGATCAAGTTTCCATCCTTAGTTCTGCTTCTTATTCAGCTGACCTCTTATGTGACACCTTTGCCTACAGTATGCCTTTTCTTCACCAATGCCATTCCTGGCTTAGATCCCTCACTAACCCAGTCCAATTATTCTGCCATAAAAAGAGCAATGCTAACTGAAAATGCATTAACTACTGACAACTATTAGTGGGGGAGAGGTAGAGTCTTAAGGGACATGAATTAATATTAAAATATTTCTGAATATCCATGTCTTATTATTGAAATATCCAGTAAATTGTGATCAATTAGATTAGAAAGTTAATATGCCAATAAGTTTCAAGGAGTCCTTGAATCTCAGAGGGCAGGGAGATTAATGCAGTGAGTGGGGAATCATGTATTCATCATTACCTATATATAGGATCTGCCTTGTGGAAAAACAATGGACTTCAATTTCTAGAAATATCACTTTAGTAGTAGCCTTCACTATTAGGTTCATTTAAAATGTTTAAAAACAATTCAACTATTCAAAAAAAAATTCCTCTTTGTGCTTACTGTGTTTTAGTGTCTCTTAATGCATCTCTCTTCCCCAATGGCTAAAAATTTACATATTAAATGGTTTCAAAAAAGATAATACTCTAAGTACTTTTGTTCAGGAAAAACAGAAAAGTTCACTTCTTTTTAACTGTCATCAGTCAAGCTAAGGTCAATGAGAAATATAAGTATGACCATAGGTTAAATATAATTTGTGCTTTTTATGCTGCTAATATTAAGATTCTTTGAATTAACCCATTATTGAAAAAAACCTTTTATATTTCATCAAGAATAGGAGTAGTTCAAAAGGATATTGAATGCCAAGTTCAAATGAAATTTAAAATGCATTTGCCCAAGAAGAGATAATAGGATTAGTTTAATTTAATAATATTTGAATGCTGTGGTTCTCAGTCTTTTTTTATCCCAATATTTTATCCCATTGTTCCCAGGGATTATCACACTCATGCTCCACATTATTCTTTCACCTCCTCTCCTGACCACAACAAGGACATACAATTATTTGGGGTTTATTCTGCTGCTTTTGGAAATACAATCGTCTATTCTTAGCCTACCTGCAAACTTGAAAGTGAGTCAAAAGGTTCCAAGAAGCTAATATATCATATATGTATGTGTGTACACGTACATAGCATAGGAAGAGATATAAAAACTATAAGCCAGGCAACGGTTATAGTTTAATTAAGCCTATATCAAAATCACAGACACTACTTGAAAATCTTTTTTCTGCCCTGGTCTCAAAGAGTAGCAACATTTTAAACTGTTAAGTATATTTTCTTTCTGTAGCGTCTTGGTTAGGTTTATACTTTTGATGACTGTGAGAAGACTTTAGCATTATTTCATTACAGAAAATCCCAGCATAGCAACTGTAAAATGTAAGCAAGTAACTGCATAAAGAAATGGTCTGTTTTTTGGAAAATATTTCATTGTATTTTCCATTTAACTTCTAAGATAGTTCTCTAGAAATTTTTATTCTAATTGAAATTATTGTGGTTTAGTATGAAAGTTTCTGGACATTTTTTGTTTGGGTTTAGTTTTTAATCAATTGCGAATAGATTTTGGACTTTCTTTGTTGCAATTTTCAGTGAAATGTTTTTCTTTGTGCTTAAAGGACCAAGTTATGTTCTCTTGTTTTTATTCATATAAGATGGCTTATTTTAGATTCTCTAGGTGCAAATGGGGAAAAAAGTTATTTATTTATGTGTTGACATATGAAGTTAGATTTTTGAATTGAGTGAATGGAAGGTTAACATCATATACATTTTTATCAATTGACCGTCAGTGGCTTTTAACGTTTGTTTGTTTTTAACTAATGAACTCTTCAGTAATATTTATGAGTGTTCCTAAAAACTTTTTTTATACTGTGTTCTTTCATATCTCAAAAAAGTCAAAGATTAGTAAATTCTTTATTGCCATGAACTTGAATTACTGACTACAAACAGTAAGAATGTTTTAAATATTTCTAAATCTAGTATTATTGTTTATTATTATATAGTTGTCAATACTGGATAAGGTTTTTTTTGGTGATTTTTTTCCCCGTTGCTGGAGGAACTCCTAGAGAAGCAACTCTTTAACACTATACTTTGTAGAGTAGATAACATCTAAATTGGTAGAGGGAGTTTACTTATCAGTTCTCTATGCCAATGAACTCATAGGTGTATTTTTCAAAAAGTGTGTTATTTTCAATCTTTTGAGTTCTTAAGAAGGTATTAAGCACTGATATCTTTGTTATGGGTAGATTATCACTAAGGTACTTCCCAGGCCTAAATCCTATGATTTTAGGGAACAACAAGCCAATTATCCAGCTTTTCTTCCCATCCTATCATTCTACCACCCTCTCACCCTCCTCCCCCCAAAAAAACCCCAAATCAGTTAATAGTACACATTTAGGAAAAGTAATTTATATTTTCAACATAAATTGAGCAGATGGTAGAAATTCATTATAACAGCTTTAGAATCCATGCTATGGGTCTAACTTATTACAATGATCACTTTATCTAATAGTAACTAAATCTCTTGGGGTTTTGTTTTTGTTTTTGGCTAGGCAATGGAGTTAAGTGACTTGCCCATGGTCACACACCTAGTAAATGTTATGTGTCTGAGGCTGGATTTGACCTCAGGTCCTCCTAAATCCAGGGCCGGTGCTCTATCGACTGCGCCACCTAGCTGCCCCTATAACTAAATCTCTTGGCTAAAGTTTATGATGGGCCCATCAGACACTGAATCTTACTCAAAAGAAAATGATGTTGTCACAGTTACAATATATATTTGGTTTTTTGGTTTCATTTTACAGAGCTATCCTTACTTAGAATATCACAAAATTTTGTAAACAGAACTTGTGTTTTGTTGAAAGCTAGGATTAAGAATTTAGCTTCTATGTCTAAAAATACAAATCTGGATTAGATTATCTCCCTCTAAGTTGCCTTCTAGATCTAAATTCTATGATTATATGACTGAATTTAATTGCAAGTGTTTTATACCATTACCTACAGCATAAGGGAGTATGAATAGGCCAACATTACAAATCAGATAAAATTTTCTCTAATTCCATTAAAAATGAGAATTCTATTGTCTTTAACCCTTAATTGAATTCATAGATAAACAATGAATTTGTGCTTTTCTGTAAACTTACATGACTTTTTTTTAAGTCTCTTTGGGAATTAGGAGATAATAAGATAATAAAATATCAATTTGGTGATAAAACAAAGACTTGCAGATGATTATTTTGGTAGATTTCAAGGTCACTAAATTATTTGTAATTATATTAAAATAAATCCTCATTCAGTAAGTAATTCCTTCTCAAACTAGCAAACCTTAATGAAAGTAAATATGAATAAATGCATACTAGAGTTTGGGGTTTGTAAAAAAAAAAAGGTAAAAAACATATAGGATTAAAAATTAACAAAGACCACAATCCTTTAACAGAAAGCCTAGAAACTTTAAATCTAGATCTAATCTTTTCAAACAATTCAGATGTCATGTTAAGGAAGTGGTTATCGTAATTTTGTAGTATTATGCTCCTTTATTCTACAGCTATTCAGTGGGGGAAATATACCTTATAAAATTATCATTTTCCTTACCTGTGTATACAATTTTTACTCTCAAGATACGCCATACCAGAAGCAGCATCTAATGAAAATTTCACTAACTGTTTGGGTTTTAGTTCATCTTTCTTCTTTCTCAAAAAGGAGAGGAAATCACCTCCTAAAGAAATTGAGAGACAGACAATGAGGATATAATTTATTTCCCATTACTACCAGCCATGATTTTCAACCCATTTGCTTGAGACTAGTGTTTAAAAAAAAAAAAGCATCACATGTAATCAGAAAACAGTCTTTTCACACAGTCCTAAATGTTGCTTTAAGTATTTCATACTGAAAGAAACACTTAATCAAACGTCTTTCTCTCAGTTGTACATACTCATTTCAATTTACCTGCTGAAGAATTTCTAAATAATCTGATGTTTTCAAACATTAATGTCATTAAGTATATTTCAGGTCAATTAAACAAAAACTAAAGGTGATATTTTAGGTGAAATTTTAGGTATTTACTGATATAAAGTACTGAAATTATGTTATACTGTACTTTTCTTTGTCAAATATTTCCCAATTATATTTTAATATGGTCCCATGTCACTCAGGAGTAGGCCACTTGACACTTCTATTTTAGGATATTAAGTTCCGTGATTGATTTAAAAAAAATAGCTGCCTTCCAATTCATCTTCTCACATGAGGAAACTGAAGCAAAGAAGTTGCTTGCCTAAAGACACATAGGTGACCGAGAGCAAAGACAGGATTTGAAGTTGCCTTCTGACTCCAAAGTCTAGGCCCTTGTTTCTATACCAGGGCCCATTAACTCACTATGCTAACTGAAACAGCTTTTCCCCATCAGCACTTTGGATGCTGCACGTTGGAGATCAGGCTCTGAAAGTTGAGGTTTTCCTCATCTTGTCTTCCTCCCCCCACAAACCAGGCTTTCATGCCACTTCCTGACCATCTACACACCACGCCATGGCAAACCCTTGTAGGTTTTTGCTCCCTTATTAGAATGTAAGCTCTTTGAAGGCAACGGCTGTCTTGCTTGTATATCCCTAACACCTAGCACAGTGATTGGAACTTGGTAAGTACTTAATAAGTACCCTATCTAAAAACAGTAGACCAGTCCAGAGGTAGAGGATTTCATTTTGGGATTTGAAGTTTGCAGTTCAAGAGTTGGAACCAGTTCTTTAGATGGGAATTCCTCTTGGGTGAGAGGAAACTATCTCTGTGTCTCTGTCTCTGTCTCTCTCACCATGCTTCTGATTATGTCACTGGAGAGATAGAACCAGAAAGAGAGGCTTTTGACTTCCAATGAGAAGCAATAAAGCTCATCAAAGACAAATGGAGGTAGTGAAGTAGTCTATGAAGGGACACAGATCTTCTCGTAGCAGGAGTTGTAAAGCAGCTTCGGAGTGTGATGCCTCGGGAATGAGATATTTGCTAGCTATGGACTCTAGAAAAGTGTAGACGCGTAGCAGAGCTACACCTAAGGGAACCCCACAAAGGGAGAAAATATCTGCAGTACTAGGAATAATGAATTATCATCCCTTTATCCACACAAACAAAATATGAGTTTATACACACACGCACGCACACACACACACACACACACACACACATACATACATACATACTTCAATACCTCTGTATTCTATATTTGATCATACTTTCCCAAGTTATACTCGGTGTATATGTTTTACTTCACTCTTTACCCTCTGGACATCTCCTCTACAACCTTGCCTAATCTTAACACTTGGTGCCTCACTGACTTGACTGGTGACTGTTTTACCTGAACCAACATTTCAGGAAATCCCAGCCACCATGCTTCACTTCATTCTCTTTTCTTCGGACATCTCCAAAGCCTTGCCAACTATCTTACTCTCACATGTATGTCCTTCTTCCCCTTTCAGTTCTAGAACTATGAGCAAATCAACTATGACAGTTTTTGGGGTGTGATCAAACTATTCTTTTGTGGCCCCATTCACCACTTAAGTAATTTTCAGGATCAAAGTTTACTTACCTGGCTACTACCCCTGTAAGTGTGCTATCTCATCTATTAGAATGTAAGCTCTGTGATAGCAGGAACTGTCTTCATTTTTGTATTTATATTCTTAGTGCTTGCCACATAGGGGTACCACCCCCCCAAACCCAGAAATTAGAGGAAATGTTTTTATTTTAATTTTTTAAAAAATCATATTACTTCCCCCCAATTATATATTAAAACAATTTTTAACATTTTTTTAAAGTTTTGGGGAATACTTTAAACCAATTATTTTTGTTAAACTTCCTTGGTAAATGCTTTTTTCTAAAAGGCAACTGAAACAACTGGCTGATTCTTAGTGGGAAGCACACGGGGGGAGATTATGAGCTACAGTATTAGAAACATAGTCCTTCAGGGTTACTGTTACAAAGCTGAGAGTAATAATGAGCTCCTCTGGGTCCCTAATATGCCAGTGCAAGTGCAATTTGGGGGAGTACCACAAACGGAGAGTACATTTGACACATGTTTTTCTTTCATCCTCTCCTCTTTTACTGATTACACACACATCCATATCCAAGGAACCCTCCCCTCCTCTGAACCTCAAACCCTGTACATCCTCCTCTGTTCAAGTCCTTGGGAAAACAAGAACCATCTAAGTACACTGGAGTGTGTGGAAGCCAGTACGGTCATGAAAGCAAGTAGGCCAAACCAAATTTCTGCATGGTGGTTAGGAGGGAGGGGAAGGCAGGCCAAGCCACTCCCCATTTCTGAAGGCAAATGGTTCCAAACCGAGTCTTCCCAGAAGGAGAGAGGTTGAAGAATATCCAGTTATAGAAGAAAACAGGCAAGATAACCTTTTTGTGAGACAGATGGGGCAAATAAGGGCTACTTCTATTGGATGGAGTAGGGCATCCCAATCTGTTTCAAGCAAGAGGGGAATGGGACAAATGCAGCCCAGATTCCAACAGAAGGTCCAGGGATCAGACATTGATGATGCTAAAGACAGCAAAGCCAAACAAATCCATGATGATGAGGATGTCCAGACACTAAGGATGTCAGTGTAGCTCCCTGATATCCGCCCCACTTTGGTGCATGAACAACAGCCACTGGTGAAGCAAATTCAGCCACCAGGGGATCTCCCTCAAACTCTGCACTTCCTGCCTCCAGGTCCAACTCCACCACCAGATCCCACTGCATAAGATGGTCATCTACTCCTGCTTCTGCAATGACCATGCCACCCCATGGAGGTCACAGATGCTACTTGCATTGAAGTTGCTTGAAGGTGGCCAATGGGGTGCCAGTCTTGAACTGACTGAAATTCCAGACTTTGAGGGTGCCACTGTCACTTCTGTTGAGCAAAAAAGAAAATCTCCCAATACTCTAGATGATGACACTTACATCCTCATCATGAGCAGATGATGCCATGAGCATGCAGGCCTTACTTGGCACTGCCCACATGCTCCATATCTGGATGAAGGCATAAGCTAAACATGATGCAAACACCATGTTCTCAGTGGGTGACCACTACAGATCCTCTAGAGAGCAGGAATGGGTCCACATACCCAGAACCCTCATTGGTAGGTGAATGTATTTTTTTTTTACAACCAGGCAACACTTGGAGGGATGGGGGGGACCAGTCCAGGGCAAAGCTGTTAGGCAAGTGGCCAAAAAGGTAAATTAGGGCAAGGTCTAGTCCTGCTCATCCTATAAGAAAGTGCCAGGACCTGGGGATCATTCACTGCCTCCAGAACCTATGAAGTGAAAACACCTCCACCTGGCCTTTCTCAGACCATATTCCTGCCACAGGGATTTCGCTGAGACATGCAACCTAGACACAGTTAAAGCCTTCATAGTAGTGGACCATAGCCAGCTCCAGTTGGGGTTTCTTCTTTTCATATTCTTCTTCCTCCTCCTCATTTTCACTCTCACTGTCCTCAGAGGCCTCAGTTTTCTGGGTTCCATGGAGGTTACACATCTATATCACTAGCAACCTGTTGCACTGAGTACTGGGGGCCACAGTCCCAGCAGTACAGGGGAAAGTCATTGTGAGAGTCCCCCAGCAGGTCTCAGACAGGCCTCAGAAGCTGAGGCATGGAGAGCCAGTCTGCATGCTATGGTACAGTGCACAGGCCTCCTGGTCAGAGCACCAGCTCTTCACTGCAGGGTGGGCTGCCAGATGGCTCAGCCATTGCTTAGCACATGGGAACTGAACCACTGCATGCCACCATCCTAGAGTCTGCAAATTGGCCAACACATCATTTTAGAAAGGCGCTGTGCTGTTCTGGAGAGAGTATTTGACTGTGATGCAGAGAATGGGAGTTTTATTCTTAGCTATTCAACTAGCTGGTTGTGTGACTTTACGCGAATCAGTTAAACTCTCTAGGTATCAGTTTGCTCCTCTATAAAATGAGATGGATCTCTAAAATTCCTCCCATTACTAACATTCAATACTACTTTATACCATTAGCCTATAACCTAAAATCACTAGGTATGCAAACTGATATAATGCAAGCTTAGTCAAAGTCAAAGATCTAGAACAAGATAATTTCAGACATGTCTGCTTCTAAGACAATAACATTAGTTACTACATAGTTAAATTAGAGAATATTAATTCAAATTACAAAAGATCCTTCTATTTCCAAAAGATTAAGTGAGGGTTCTGCAGAAGCACTGTTATGGCAGTCACTACACTCAAAAGTAAATTATAGTCACTTCACGTGCTGGTCTCAACTCTCCTACTCTTTGTGACAAGATATTTGTATCATCATTGCATTTCTAAATGTAAAATAGATGCTAAAAATTGCTGAATGACAAAACTTAACAATATGAAATGTTTTACAAACAGGATCAAATGAGGTAAATCTATAGGTATCGTTGTTCCCATTTTACAAATTAGAAAATTGAGGCTCAAAGATGTTAAGTAGCTTACCGATACCCTTACTGCCCATCATTGGCAAAAGTGGTATTCAAACCAAGGTTTGCAAGTCCAGATTTCTTTATGAGAAATTAAATTGAATTAAAGTATTGCTTACTCCAACAAATGCTAAAGTATTGGGAGTTACTGTCAATTAAAAATCAATCTAAAATATGCTTTAAAGGGCAATAATTTATAAAAAAAAATAATTTATGTTCAACTTTGAAGGCCTAACATGTAATAGGCATTCATAAATATCTTTTTGATTGAATGATTTTCAGTAGCACATCTTTAAACCAATAAATATTTTTCTAAACAATAGTCATGAAAGGTAGGGAAAAATATTTTTGTCACTAAAAATGATTCACAGAAAAAAGAGGGGAAAAAAAGCAACCTCTTTGCATCACTGTTCTTCTGCTGTGGACAAACTGAAAAGATAGCTGCCATCTAATTTACCACCAACATCTCCACTATAATTTGCCTGATTGGTCTATCCAATTTGGGGAACCCAAAACATAAGCTTTGGGTGGAGTCAAGACAACCCAATATCATAAAAGGAAAAATAAGGTCAAAATCACTAAAAACCAAGTGTATTTAGAGTGCCCTGTTAGCTCATGAAGTAATTCATACCCGCAGAAAGTTCCTGCCAGGCACATAGGATGAGCTTTATAAATGTTGACTGTGTGGGAAAATACTTTGTTATTTATCATTTATTAATATTGTTTGAATCTAGCTTTATGTGGCTAGAAAATTGTCTAACCCAAAAGCTTACTACCTCAGAGACATCCCAGGGAAGCAGAATGGCTATAAAAAATACTTAGATTCCACCCAGTGCTTGTTTTGAGTCCACCCAAAGCTTATGTTTTGGGTTCCCCAAATTAGACAGACTTACCTGCTGATATACATCTCAAACCACTCTTCTCTGGAGACTACCTACTGCCTACCTGAGGCCAATCAGGCAAATGTCCTTATGCCTTTGTCTCAAGTCTGTATAACATAACTTCTGGCTCTCTCTCCTCATCAAATGACCAAATCAATTCCTTTCTAAAACTATTTCAGATTTTGGGGTTTGTTCTTGCAACTAATGATTGACTGAAGAAAAGTGAGGTGACCTCAAATTGTGGAAGGAAGGAAATTGATTGGTAGGGTGTCATAAAACGTGACTGATACTAATGTGACTGTGTGGAAAAGAACAGTACTGGAAGGACAACTTGTAAGCAAAAAGGAGACAGGGAACTGGCTTACAATTAAGAGAGTCCATGAGAAAAGAATATTGTATTAAAATTTAGAAAATCATATCCTGTTGAAAGTTGGTCTGGGAAAGCCCAAATAGGTTACACAATTAGGTTAAGTAGTTTAATATATTTTTGCTTAGTGAAATACTCAGGGAACTGGTTAGTTTTCCTACCCTAAAAATAAAAAGTAATATGTGAAATGTCTCAGTTACAGAAAGGCAACCCATTTACTGGGGACACAAAATGAAGAAGACAGTGAAAATACATATGATCATAAGGTTTGAAGCTAAAAGAGACTTTAAAGGTAATTTAGTCCAGAGGAGTCAAACTCCCAGCCTAAGCTAGTTAAAATGTAATTGAAAAATGCTTAATGAAATAAATAAAAATGTTAATTTGTAGCTTTCTAAGTCAACACGCAGCCTGCAGGGATCCCTTTCTATTTGAGTTTGACACTACTTATCTAGTCCAACTATCTCAATTAACAGATAAGGAAACAATGAGATTCTGTGATGAACTTTACACTGTTTGATGTTATTATTTGTTCAATGTTTGATGTCATATTATAATGATAGGATTGCAAATATGGAGTCACTTAGGCTAAGTGATCCTAATGTCCATAGAAATACACAGTATAAGCAAAACAGAGAGTTATACTTTTTCACTGTTGGCTCTATGTTAGCTGGATAAGGCTTGCAGATTTGGGATAGGACAAACTCTTAACCTACTCCAAGGGCCTTGAATCATTTGCCTCTTGCTGCCTGGTTAACATTAGATTCTCTCATCAGTTTGTGGTTGGATAAACTCCCCCTCCCTGAGCTTCATCCAAGCCTGATATTCATATAGGACCCTGAGAACTTTTCCACATCCGGGTCTGATTAGTTGGGTTTTTTTGTTTTTGTTTTTGTTTTTTTTGACTAGGCAATGGGGTTAAGTGACTTGCCCAGTAAGTGTGAAGTATCTGAGGCTGCATTTGAACTCTGGTCCTTCTGATTCCAGGGTCAGAGCTCTACGCACTGTGCCACTTAGCTGCCCCATCTGGGTCTGATTAGGAATGCACCTTCCTACATTTGGCATCAGTTACCTGTTTTCAACCAAGCCAATTTTTAGGGTTATAATCTTGTCATCTGAAACCCAAATTTAAGGGTGTTTATTCCCCAATATGTCTCTCTGGTCCTCCAGCTGGGGTGAGTTTCTTGCATGTGGGGACAAACTTCTGTTGGTTTGTATTGTCATAGTGTATATATATATATATATATGCTTTGTTTGCCTACTTGCTACAACACATTACAATAAAGCTCATGACTGTATCATTTGCCCAAGTACCAATTTTCTAGAAATCCTGAATGCAGGTATGTGCTTTGAACTGAGTGAGGGAAGCCAAAGAAAGCAGATTAAAAGTCAAACATTCTTGAAAATAATGCTATCTGGTATTCCTGAAAAGAACTTGGCATAGTTTAAAATATGATTTTAGAAACACAGGATCATTGTGGAATGTTAGGGAATAGTAAGTAAACTACTTCAGGATACAGGCTGAGGTTGATTCATTTTGAGAAGATAGTCAAACTGTCTTCAAGGCTAAATAAAGATAAACTACAAAAATTGTGGTTATGTGGATAAACCAAAAGAGGTTTTTTTTTCCGTTTTTATTTTGTGTTCAAACATGTGCATGAAGAGCTCTGCTCTTTGACTCTAATTTATCGGACCTGAAGTGGTGCAATTTCTAGCTCTTTAAGAGCATTAAGCAGCAGCATCTTCAGTCATGATCAATGCAAAAAAGAAAAAAAACCAAAAAGTAGCAATTTATACCAAAAAACTAAAAATATTTTTAAAATACAAAGTAGGACACAACAAAATATGACATTCAATTAAATTTTTTAATCTTGAATTAAATAAATTATGAAAATTAAAAATGGGAAATGGATAGAAATAACATGAACACTGATTCTAATAATTTAACTCAGAACATTAACCAATATTAATTAAGTGCCACAACAAAGAGACTAAAAAGTCCTAGTTGGCACACATCTGACTCACCTGCCAACCAGAAAGGGATAGCTGTTAAAAGCAATACCAAATCAGAATATAAACATTTGTAAAATCTTATAAATCAAGATTATGGAAGACTAGAAATTGGATCATCTCATAAAGGATAGAGAAACAGTGGAGGGCAAAACCAGTTTAAAGAAAGATTGGCAAGATATCCAAACAAAGTCATCCCAAGGGAATTCAAGAATGAAAATGGTTATTTACTGACCTATTTGCCCCATCTTATGCATTAGTGTTTAATAAAAGCTAGCTGACTGACTGACTACACAAAATCTTTTTGGTAGTCATCCATACATGAATTGAGGGAATTCTTTACAAGGCATTAGGAAAAAAGGCTTCTGCAAGCAATCAGCAGTGGATCACATCTTTATTATCTCACAATTAACCAAAAGAAGTAGAGAATATAAGAAAACATTGCACATTGCATATTATTAAAAAAATTGATTTAGTAGAACAAAATGTCACCTTGCAGACTCTTTTACAGCAAAGTATTTCTCATCCATACATCAAGTTCATGCAGGATACCTTGGAAGACAGAGAATCAGAAATGAACCTTTTCAATGACCTCCTGATAAAAAACATTAAGTGAGACAGAACAGGGATATGTATGTTAATTAAATATAATGACCATTACAATGGAGGAGATCTTACATACAAGTTGAGGAGATATTCCTTGAGAATGGTCGGGTCCTTCATAAGTGCCTATTTGTAGATGGCATTGTGCTTACTCAAGTCCCAGGACACTGCAAAGATTTTTGGATGCCATCAGTAATCAACCAAAGCATTTAGGCTTGTCCATGCACACAGGAAAGAACAAGTGAGTGAAGAATATTTATTGCTCAGACTTCAATGTGAATTTAGACAGACATGCATATAGATTTTTTTTCACAAAAGTATGTATATTTTGGGTACACAGTACATATAGATGCACAAAGAATTAAGTCTAGAGTTGAAAAGGAAGAAGAGAGTGAGCTGGATTGATTTCAGGACCCAGAGGTTCCCATGAAAAGACTCATCTTTTTTAATATAAACATTTTGCCAATATGGCTGTATAGCAATCGGACATGGAACAGCACTGCCTCAGAAGAACTAAAGATGACTATCACAGGACAGTGGAAAGGCATATGATTGTCATAAACAGGCAGCAACAAATAATCAATGAGGAATTCTAAAAAACAGGAGTAAAGGATATCATAAAGGAATTGTATGATGGGAAGAAGAGAGGCTAGTCACTGGCCTATGGAAAGAGCAAGGGATAACAGGTAGATAAACAAAGTGCTCCACTGGTATTTTCACAATGTAGAGACAAAGCAAAGAAGTGTAGCACACTGGCTGGACCTCCAGTAGTGAACTTTTAGGTGCACAGGAAGGGCAGGAATAGATGGGTTGCAATCTGCATCAATGGAGGGAACTCCTGGATAAGTGAAATACGAGATCCATATGAATATCAAGAAAAGTGCAATTCAAGATGATCAAACGTTCCACAAACTAATGTTTCTTATTATGTCTGGACATATGAGAAAGACAAACAAACAAAAAAGCAAAAATTCCCTTTATTTATCCTGATAACTATTTCAATATAACTGTTTTTGTTTGCAATCATATATATTTGCTTTATGCAATTAAAAGGATTATTCTGAGAAGGCATCCGTTAGATTCAAAAGAATGCCAAAAGGATCTATGACACACAAAAAAGGTTAAGAACAACTAATTTATTGTGAGAATATCAAGACTGCTACAATTTAGTTTCTTTAGCAAAATTTAGATTTGTTAGTCATTGGACAATGATTTCACACTAAGCACTAACAGTTAAGATTTTTAGATGTTATTAAAAAAACAGTGTGATTCTGATCATCCTCCTTTTTCCAAAATTCTGCCATGGTCACTGAAGAAAGATAAAGTTGACACATAGGACTAAGGGTCATTTTGCAATCAGTCACTTGACATGCTTTAGTAATTGCTTTACTACGTCTAAGGAGATACAAAGAAAGGCAAAAAACAGAGTCCTTATTATCAAAGAATATGTCCTCATATTCCAATGGGAGACACAACATGCAAACAACTATATACATACAAAATATATACACTGTAACTAAGAGACCATCTCTGAAGGAAGCCCTAGTAGAGGTGTACTTGGGAGCAGAGCAGATTAAGGAGTTGGGGTGTACTAGAAAAAGCTTGCAAAAGGTGATAGTAGTACTAAGTCTTGAGGGAAGCTAAGGAAGGCAGAAGGTGAAAGTGATGAGAGAGCATTTCAGACATGGGGCAGCCAGTGAAAAGGCACAGATTTAGGAGATGGAGGAATAGCAATAAAGTAGGTATTGCTAGGTCATAAGTGTGTGAAGGGCAATAAACTATAAGAAAACTAGAAAGATAGGAAGGGAAGTTTCTGAGGGTCTTAAATGCCAAGAGAGGATTTTATATTTTACCCTGAATATAACAAAGAGCCAAAGGCATCAAGAAAAGAGTCAGCATAGACAGCAGGAATGACATAGGTGTAAATCTGTAGGAGAAGACAGGATGCATGTAGAGGAATATGTCTTGGCAAGGAGAATGGTCACCTCTTTATAAGAGACAAGGGTGAGGGAGATGGTGAGGGAAGATGTCTGAGTGATGAGAGATGTGGAGTGAATAACAGGTAGGTCTTAGTGAATGGTCTTAACTTTTTCAGTGAAATATTAAATAAGATCCTCAGCTGAGGGAGTTGGAAGGAGAGGATACCCTGGGAGGCTTGAGAAGGGATTAAAAGGTTTGGAATATCTATTGTGGATAGCAGGAAAGCAAATTAATCAGGGGAGTATAAAAGATTACCTTGCTGTAGTAAAGGCCCAGTTAAGATTATGTGACATAAATTGTTGGTGTCTCTAGTCACTATGGTTTTATGATGTTCTCTAGCTTTGCTTAGCAGTGTATGAATGGAGATGAAGGTGCCAGATAGTGGGAGTTTGGCAAGGCATGACTAGTGACACAACAAGGGGGCAAGGGATTTGAGTGCAGAGGGTCATCTGGATTTTGTTCATCTCAAACCTTTGATTCGTTAAGATACGAAAGGAAGGAGAATGCAAATAATGCAACTAAAGGAAGGAAAGTGATGGCCTAAGAAAGAATCGAGGTATGGAGGGACTGGAAGTGATGGTGAGGACAAAGAACAGGGTTAGAGCCTGTAAAATATAGGGAAAGACAGAATGCTATTAGGAATTTCAGAGTTCATGTTCAGAGAAATGGAACACTTGTGGTTGATGGTGAGAACAAAGGAAGACTCTATGTGTAAATGAGGTGGAATGGATGAGAATTCAGAACTGAGTAGTCTGAAGAACTAGAAAGTATTTGAGGGAACATTGAAATAAATGTTGAAATCTCCTAATATGAGGGTAGGAGTTGGGGAGGACAAAAAGACTGAAACAGGTAATGAAATCATTGAGGAAGGAAGGAAAATGGGAATTGATAGACAATGGCCACCAGGATGTGGATTGGGTGCTATCTTTTGAATAGTGTGAACTTCAGTGAAGGAGAGGTTGCTGATGAAGGGTGGCAGAAGAAAAGTCTGGAATTGGCAATGGGGAGCAAAGTAAATCCAGATTATTTCACTATGACCAGGGAATTTGGACCAGTGGAGGGGAAAATGATATAGGTAAAAGGGCAGCCAGTAGCGAAAAGGTGGTAAGGGATACAATATCACCAGGAGAACAGGTCTTAATGAGTGTCATTAGATGGAAAGAGTCAGAAAGGAAAAGGTTTAAGAGAAAAGCATGTTTGTTAATTATGAAGTAGGCATTCCAGAGAGCACAGTGAAATGTATGGGTAGATATGGAACTGGGCATTTGGGAGGTAGTTTTGAGAGAAATGGGAAGGAGGTAATGGGCAAATGAGGATGTATAACTAGTTCTGTACTTCAGTAGCCAGGGTTCAGAATCACTGGGATGGGGAGAATATGAGAAGGTAAGAATGTTAACCATTGAAGAATAAGTCCTATCAGAGGAGAATTTAGCTAACCTTATTCCCAGTATTGATCAACACTGATTTTCTACTGCTGACTTATCCACAGATACATCATGCTACCTCAGTGCCTTTGAAGTTTGTATTCTCCCAGTTTACAGTACTTTTTGTCTTCCCAAACCCTATCCATCTTTTAAAGCCCAACTTAGGCCTTATTTCTGAAAGCCTTTTACCATTAGAGTCAACCCATATATTCCTTTCATGAACTCCCATGAAGTTGTGTATTCTAACTTGTAGTCACTGTTCAACTGGTCTGTGCTCTGATCTTCACTCAGAAAGGGCCCCTGGCTCCCCCATAGCCACAAATACTATGGTTCTTCTTGGCCCTGGAATTGTGACCAGGTCCCCTGCTCCCTTGTGACTGATCATCAGCGCTCCTCTCTGCCCTAGAACTGTGACCCAGAACTGCTTATGGGCAACAGAACTGCCAATCAGCACCAGCTATACTCAGTCCATTGTAATTTCTTTCTGACCAGCTGTCCAACTCCTTTTCTGTCTCTAGTCTGAGAGCTCCCAATGTTGCTGCTGTCATGGCAACCCTCAAGAGCCACTGGTGCTCTTGCTGAGCTCTGAGCCTGTGCACACCCCAGGGTTACAGAACACTCCTATGGACCTGCTAAGTTGTCACAGGCTACAAAAATATTTCACTTTAATCTCTCATTGGCTCTGCCACTCCAAAATTTGATTTAAGGCATTATTTTCAAGTTGTTTGGAGGGGAATATTGGGAGAGTTCAGTTGGATCCCTGGCCTATACACCCCCATCTTGGTGTTGAAATTCTTGATGTAAGAATTTCAGAATAAAATATATGAATCCAGTTTAAAGAAGCTGAAATTAAATGGAAAGATTGTTCAGAGGTACTCCTTGGAGAAGCAAAGAAAGAAGGTGGCAGAGTTGGTTATACTGTATACACAAAGGCAACATGGAACTTCATGGGACATTTAGCCTTCTCATACTGATAAGATACAAGATAAGTAGTGGCAAAAAGACCATTCTGAAAATAACTGCTGCTACTCACTAGGATTTAGAAGATGACATGGTAGAGAAATCTATAAAGAACCTGCTAAGACCTTCCAAATTAAAACAGTATATACCTTAATATATGGTGACTTTAATGCAAAAGCAGAAATAGGCAAAGATGGTAAAAAACACATGGAAAAGTGTATATAAGGAGGAAGAAGAAGAAGGAGGAGGAGGAGGAGGAGGAGGGGGAGGAAAGGCCCAAGATTTGTAGAATACAACAAAGTTACATGCTTCTATATCATGAATATATTCTTTGAGAAAATAGTTGGTATGTACTCGACATGGTAAACACCAAATAATGTAACAAAAAAAGAGAGAAATCCATTATTTTTAACAGAAAAGGAAAGACTTGTTATTGATATGTCAGTAATCCTTGAATCAGCTATATAATTATAACACTGACTTACTAAACATCAGAATTAGTATAAAGCTATAATAAAAATAATGAGAAGATGTAGCATGCAATTGAACCAGTTCAATCCTGACCTATTTAAAGTAATTACTGATAATGTAAATTGGGTAATTATATCAATACCAATTAAACTAATTTTATACTGAAGTTTAACTAATGTAAATCAATTGCCATAGCAGGACTAAAAGGAAGTCTAAAAATTGCCTTAGTCTACAAATGCTCAAACTCACTTGCCAGAAGGAGACAGATGGAGGCTGTTTTTATCATGTAATTAACCATCATTTATTAAGCACCTCCTGTAGGCCAGGTACTGTCCTAAGCAAAAAGCAGAATTCCAGAGAACAAATGATGAAATGTGCTACCCTCCTAATAAGAGAGGTGTAGAACTCAGAATGCAGAATGAGATAAAAATTTTTTTGGATGTGGCCAGTGTGAAAGTTTATTTTGATTTGACTCTATATGTTTGTAATAACTTTTGCTCTTCTTGTGTTCCCAATGGGGAAAGGGAGATGGGGTGCAATGGATGGTAGTGGGAAAATGAGGTAGGGAAGAGTAGTATTAGAAAACAGATCTTGGCTGATTATAACAAGAAAAAAATTAAGTAATAGGTAGCCACTGTAGTATATTGTACAGAAGTATGACGCAGTCCTGCACTTAAGGAAAATGACTTTGGTAAGTCTGTGGAGGCAATTATTGCAATGGAAAACCAATTAGGCAGGCTATTATAATAATCCACATACATGGTAACAAAGGCCTCACATAAGGCAGTTGTCATATGAGTAATACGAACATTACAGTTGGTAGAGATGTTACAAGAGTAAAATGATAAAATATGACAACCGATTAGATGTGTGGAGTGAGAACATATGAAAAATTGAGAATAACAGAGAGGTTGTGAACTTAAAAGACTAGAAGGATGGTGGTAACCTGGACAGAATTAATGAGTTTTTTTGATATGTGAAAGTCTGAAATGTCAATGGGACAGCCAGGTGCAACTATCCAATGATCAACTGATGTTGTAGCAATGAAATTCATACTGAGTTTCTCTCCAAGAATTAGGGCTAGATATATATAAATCTGGGAATCATCTGCATAAAGATGATGTTTAAAACTTTGGGAGACAATGAAAATCACCAAGTGAAAATGTAGAAATATGCCCTCCCAGAGTGAGAGGGCATTACACAGATGAAGAGCCAGCAATGAAGACTTGAAAGGAATGGTCTGAAAGGTAGGATAGGAAGCAGAAGAAAGGTCTGTCAAAAAACCCTAGAAAAGGAACATTATTCAGATAAAGAAGATGAGATCAAGGGCATACACAGAAAGGTTGACCTTGGCAAGGAGAAGGGCCACTCATTATCAGAAACCTGAATAATAATGATGAAGAGAAATTTCAGACCAATAGCCTCTATTTTCTCAGTAAATATGAGATGAGGTCATTAGATGACAAGGTAAAGGGAAGAGAACTTGTGGGAGTTTTGTGAAGAACAGGTTTTATTATCAGTAGGTCATCAAACAAAAAACATCTTAGTTATTACATCTTTCAATGACACATGAGTTCAACATATGGGAGATGGCCTGATGAAGGATGGGCTTTAAGGTAGCATTTTTGCTCTACTGAATTGGATACTTTTAAAACAGTCAGCAAAGGATAAAGGATTTCTGTTCTTTCAGTCAATTGCATAAAGATGTGATTTACGTTAAGGCAGAATTTGCTAAAACCTTCCTGCTCTTTTCTTTTTTTCTGAGACTTCTGATGCCCTCAACACACACACACACACACCCCTCTTATTCTCATAAAGACTTACAGATGATGAGGATGTGATCTGAATCCCTAATGGGAATGGACCATGTCTTTAGGATCTGGACCCCAAGAGGGAGAGGTCCTGGACTTTCCCACATAGCCAAAATCTCTGGTGTTCCCCTGAGGCTATAATCCTATCAACTGGCCTTTCACTACACCCAATCTCCCAATTCTTTGTTACCCTTAACCTAGCCCAGCCCTGCATTGTCTATTACCTCCAGATGGCCCAGGTTACTTCCCACACTTGACCCTACCTAGACACCATTCTACCTCCCAGTCACACCCATCAAGATTCTCCCAGACCCCTCCTCCACTCATAGATTCGTCCCAAGGTCTTTCTGTACATAAGGTCCATCTTGTCTCCATTAAGGGGCTCAGATTCTTTAAGAGTCTGGCCAAGGGCTCAGATTCTTATAATCTAGCCAACAGCTCACAAATGTTCAGATTGCTTAAGAGTCTGGCCAATAAGGCAGATCTTTAATAAAGCTTGTCTTTGGCTGAAAGAAAGCTTGGGTTGAATTTATTTGGACAGGACTCATGTGTTGTGATTTTGGGGTCCCAAACCTCTAAACCTCAACACAGAGACAGGAAAGTATGTGGTAGATAATTACTAATGTTTTAAAATAACTTTTTGGTAGAGATCATGGAAAAGTACATGGACACTATGAACTAGTGACCACACATAACAATCAAAATGGTGTGGTCCCATGGGGGAAAAGCTACAAACAAAACATCAGATTTGGAATCAAAGGGCCTAGTTTTGAATTCTGGTTTTGTTACTTCTTTCACACATAGCCCTAGTTTTTCTTCTCTAAAATAAGAAGGTTGAATTAGATGGTTGCTAAGTCCTATTAGGTACTAAAGATATGATCCTATAATTATGAAAGAGAATAAAGAATTTCATCAAAGAAATATTTTAGCAGGAGAAAAGATTGACTATTTACATGGCAAGCATGAGGTATAACTAATGGACAGCTGATGTGCTCCACTGTTACTTTTGTGAAGTAAAGAGAAAGCAAAGCAGGCCATTGATATGTTGGGTAAATATCCTGTAGTGAACTTATGGGAGGTCAGGGACAAATGTAACATGGAATGGGCAGGCCTGAATGAGCTATGATACGCATCACTGAAACTAATACATTAATGAGATCACAAATGCATTTCAGTACTTGAATATATTCTCTTTAGTATATTTTTGTATCAAAGTGCTGCTTCTGCAAATATAGCTTAACTTACATGTTATTTAGGCTTTCCCTCTTTATTCCTATATTCAAATTTCCTTAGCCTACAACTAGAATAATGTATATTCTTCTTCAGTGCATTTAATATCTCCAACTTCTTCCCAGTTCAATTTGACCTATTTGTTATATATAAGATATATATTATACAATAGTGCTGTTCAGTCCTGCGGTAGTGCTCTGCCTCTCCCAGTGACCCAAATACAAAGTCTTGTTCTTTATCCTTCCGGGCATTTTGTCACTCTGCCCCAGAAGCCACAACCACTTTTACCTAACAATGCACCTATCCTTTAAGCCACAAAGCATATTATATTCAATTTTAAATTCCTTAAACTATTTACTTGCTCTTGTAAAATAAAACAAAAAACTTACTTTTATGTTAATTCTTTTTTCAACCATCCCAACATATAGAACAAAATCCACTTTTCTATATACCTCAGGAAGAGTAGCAAAATCTACTTACTCTACAATACATTTGAGAATTAAAATTTATTATCTCTATTCCAAGACATCTATTTGAACTTATTTTGTGTGTGTAATAGACATATATGTATGTTAATTTGTACTTTTGTCATATATACTGTTTTATTTATATCGTATTCCATTCAATTTGTTTACTGATGTATTTTAATCCATAATTTCTCCCAATTAGATTACAAAATCATTTAGAGCATGAACCACATATTAATCAAACTACAAAAATGTGTACTGTAACAAGCATAGTGCAATGTTACTTGAAGATGATAATGATATAGAAATCCTGGGGTTAAAAATTATGCAGTGACAATAAAGGACATATCAAGAGGTTCCATTAAAATGGAAATTAAAGTAAAAGTATGAAGAGTACAACAATTCTCAGATAGTGTAAGAATTACATAGGATATCAATTTTGGCACACAGTATTTAATGTAATACTTTATTCTCCTACCTTTTATTTCTGATTTATATTCACATAGAGAGATCTGTAGTATACGGATATATACATTTTTGTCTCAATACATAGATACATACACATACATCTAATATGAATATTCATTTGTTGGCTTGTATTCTTTTCAAGTACAGCCAAAAAAAAAAGATGGTGGCAAAAAAATTAGATTGTGAGCTCCTTGAGGGCAGAGACTGAATTTTGCTTCTTTCCGTACCCTCAGAACCTAGCACAGGGCCTGGCATATAATACAATGTAATGTAATGCAATGCAATGCAATGCAATGCAATGCAATGCAATGCAATGCAATGCAATGCAATGCAATGCAATGCAATGTAATATGACATGACATGATATAATATAATATGACATGACATGACATGATATGATATGATATGATATGATATGATATGATATGATATGATACAATATGATACGATACGATATATGATATGATATAACATAATATAACATAATAAATATTTACTGACACCACCACTAGATAGAGATATGCAGGTATATATGATATTAAGTGCTTCCATGACAAATATTAATCATAAAGAATATATTCTCTATTATAGACAGAAGTACAATGAAATTCAAGTACATGTTATAATAGTTTTAAGCTGTCTCCATATGCTGGCAAAAATTACTAGCCCAATCAACCTGGACTGGCAAGGGTCATGATCCACAGCAGAAATAACAAAAAATATGCAACTTTCTAGCCATTATTTTTTTAGAGGACTTAAATAGTAGAAATACATAAATGGAAATGAGGGCATTAAAAGATGGAGTTCGAGCTTCTCCTTGAAAATCCAAATCTAACTAACCTAAATTTAGGATATCTTCCTATACATTCTTTGGTCATGAAAGCATAATTAATAAAGCCAATTCCCAGTGAATGGAGTCATTTAATTCAATGCGAAACCACACATGATTAACATGTGTTACATATGTAGTTAACGTATCAGTTGACCTTTCCTAACACTATAACCTTTGTAAGGATATTTTGTGCAAAAGTATTAAGTCTCACTATACCACATAACTATAACTAAGGCCCTTGAACATTTAACAAGGAAAACTCATGAAGACAACTTATCACAGGACCCCCCCCCAAAAAAAAGACATTAAAATATAAGCTGAAACACGTCTCATAAAACAGGAAACAGAAAAAATTACCTGGAATAAGCTCCATGATGATGTAAATGGGTTGTCTTTGTGTGCAAACTCCTATAAGCTTGACAATATTAGGATGGTCATATTGTTTGAGTATTCTGGATAGGAGAAGAAGTTACATTAGCATTTATAATGTAAATTAAATAAATACACACACACACACACACACAAAACTAATTATTTACTCTATAAGCAAGGTACTATGTAAAACCAAAAAGAGCACAGCCTTAAGGTTAGATAACCTGAATCTGAAACTCTATTCTGTCATTTAATAGCTCTAAGACCTTAAACAAATCAATTAACCATGCTGGGCCTCAATTTCCTCACTTGCAAAATGAAGGGATAGGGCTATATGACTGTGAAGGTTCCTTACAGCTTTATATTTATGATTCTTTGCAGAATGATAAACTAAAACTAAAATTCAGGTTTATCTTGATTCTAGGTCTCGTCTTCTTTACAATACTTGGCACCATGATTCATTCTTAACATTTACCAGTTATTACCAAGTTGATATATGGTTGATTGTCACATTAAATATAATAAGTTGGGTTGTACATAAAATCCTACAGAACATATGCTTTCATATAATCTGACTTTGGGCCAGATACTACACACAAGTGAAATTGAAAATTATGTATCCATCTTAGATTATAAGATAAACATGGATTTAAAATGTAATACCATTTTTAAAAAATTTCATACCACATACACATATAAAATAAAAACTGCATGGCATAGTGCCTAGAGCTAGCTTCAAGGCTAGAAAGCCCTAGGTTCAAGTCCAATTTCTAACACATCCTGTTTGTGTGATTCTGGGCAAGTCACTTAATCTCTCAGCACTCCAGGCAGATTCTCTAAGATTGAAAGTTGGAGGCAGACCAGAATTAGTGGAGTAAGGTTCTCACTAGCAGTTTCCTATAACAATAAAATTATGGGGATTGCTATCTACCCCCAAATGAGTATCCCCTTCTTTTGGCCACAAGAGAAATGCTCTATTGAGCACAGGGCTTGACTTTGACAGATTTGGGTGGTAATAACAATAACAATAATAATAATAAAACCATCACTGAAAAATAAGAACCTTGACAAACACTGAGGTAATCGAGATAATCTAAACTGGAAGAAAAGGATAACTTCTTTTCACTCCTGTGAAAAATTAAAAGTTGTAATACTAGTATTACTAAATGTAATATTAATAGTTTGTCTCAATTTGGGATAAGGAAACACATTCACACTGAATAGGAGAAAATTAGCTTAGATATTAAGAGCCACTTCCTGACAGAGAATTCCATTACTAATAATGGAATAGGCCACAGATGTCCCTGGTATCTTCAAATGTAAGACAGATATCCATGTGAACAGGATTATTTAAGCAGTAGTAACAACAGATTACATTAACTCTGTAAGTTCTTTCCATTTTTATTATTCTATTATCACAGTCAATGAGCTCCACTGTTTTCCAAAAAAAAAATGACAACGGTATGAACAAAACTACCTTAATTTAGGGTCAAAGAAAATTTATATATTTATACACACACACACACACAGAAAGAGCCGAAAAATATTTTAAGAATGATAATATATTATGACTTGTAAGTGGAAAGACAGATTAGGAATAATTGTAGAGACTTATGGCAAATACTCTGTGAATTACTTGTAACTAGTCATTCGTTCTATAACAGGCGTTCTTAACCTTTTTTTATGTCAGAAACATTTCTGTCGGGTAAAGACTATGAACCCCTTCTAAGAATAATGTTTTTAAATCAATACAGTAAAATAGATAATATTACAAAAAGAAGTCAATTATATTTAAATATAGTTATCAAAATATTTTAGTACACAAGTTTACAGTTAAAAACTGCTCTAGAAAACTAAAAAAAAAACTTTACAATGTTTGATTTTAATACCAAATCTCAGCTGGTGGGATGCAAACTTTCTTAGCAAGTAAAGAAATTCCACTAATCACTTAGCATGAATATACACATAAAATCAAATGACTCTCAAAACATATAAATTGCTTGGGTATATCAAAGGCTAAAAGTGTATTAAATTATCTATGCTAAAATAACACACTTATCAAATTATATAGCAGAAAATAAGTTAAATATTTTTACAAATAATTGTGCAGCTAACATTATGACTAGGAATAACAATAAATGGCAATAAGTTAATGAGATAACTGGGTACCAAATTTTCTAGTCTATGATGATGTTTATTAATTTTTTACTCCCACCAGAAAATATAAGTTTCTTTACATGGCATATTATAAGCATGTTAGACAAAGTTTCACAACTTTTTTCCATAGACTATATTTACTAATCAAGTGTATTATTTTTTATGTCCTACAGACACTATCATTCATCTTTAGAGAAGCTGCTTTTGGCCCCACATAGGTCAAAGGATTAACTGAAATGAAACAAATTATCAAAATAAAAAACACATACAAGGAAATGTAAAGCAAGGAAAATTTTAAGTTATATATCAATAAATCAATAAATAAAAAAGCATTTATTAAGCACTTAGTATACTCTGGGAACTCTGCTAGCACTAGGGATACAAAAAAAGGCAAAAAAAAAAGGTCCCTGCCATAAAGTTTATTTTCTAACGGCGAAAAAAACATGTAAATAACCAGATGCATACAAGATAAATACAGAAAACATGGGATGTAATCGCAAAGAAAAAGGTACTCTCAGCTGGAGAGACCAAGAAATGCCTCCTCCAGAAGGTCATTTTTGAGCTGAATCTTGAAGAAAGTCAGGAAAACTAAAATGTGGACATGAGGATGTAGAGCATTCCAGGCAGAGGAAAATACACAGTTAGTATAAAGGCAGGAAGATGATGGCACGTCATGCTAAAAGAATAGAAGGTAGCTCAGTGTACCTGAGTATGGAGGGGAAGAAGGAAGGGACCATATTATGAAGACCTTTAAATGCCAAACAGACTATAAACATTTAGGTGTGATAGTAATCATAAATGTATAAACACTTAGGAAGCATACATATTTGAAGTGCGAAAAGAATGTCTACACTTCTATACTTAGGTATCTTTAAAAGTCTGGCAGGACTGCTAGAAAAAAAAATCTCTCACATATACTTATAAAAATTCCAATAGATTCCATTTTGGAAAACTTAAGGCTTGGTTGTTGGTTTTTTTAATTTTCTCAGAAAAAGCTTTCAAGGAAATAAAGAAAAGTCTCATATTCTCCACCATGCAGTAAATGAATGGCTGCATAAGTGGGAAATAATATAACTAGCATTGTAATGGTAAATTTACCAAGTTTCCCAAAAGACAAGGACCACAGATTAACATTTAAACTGAGAGATATTGTATCAGTCATTTAAAAAATTAATTTAAAATGAAACAATAATAATAGCTAATAACACTGTGAGGTTTGCAAAGCATGTTACAAATACTATTTCATTTTATCCTCACAATAATCCTGGAAGTAGTTGCTACTATTAGGTTTTTTACAGATTTAACAGATGAGGAAACTGAAGCATACAGGTTAAGTGACTCGCTCAGGGTCACAAGCAAGTGTTTGAGGGAGGATTTGAACTCAATTATGTCCTGACTCCAGACCCACTGTGCCACCTAGCTTCCCTGCAACAGAAAGAATCAAGTATCATAAAATCCTGCAGTCATATTTTTTGAGAGGGAGAAAATGTGGTACTATTACTTAAATGGTTTTTAATTTACTTAGTGTTGACTGTGCCACCAGCTGAACACCTTCAACATTTTACATGATAAGGGTGTGAGTGTAAGGTAGGACATACAATTTTACTGAAGAGTAGAAAGAAGTGAAAATAATTAGCAAGGGAACTGGGAAGGATGGATTTGGGAGGTTAAAGAAAAGGCAGAACTCTGAGATGGAAGAAGAAATATGGCTTGTTAGAAATGGGAGGTAGGAAGATATGGAAAAAGAATTGATGCCTAAGTTCTAATGAGGAGTATATAAACATAACAAGTACAAAGATTTAGATGTGTACATGAGCATGTATACCTACACAGTGATGTATAAATGAGATTATAACAGCCTTTTTCATTTAAGATAAACTTGGAAAGTCCAAATTGGATGCTATTTAACAGTTGAATCATTTGATTATCATTGTCTATTTGTTCTATGTTGTTGTTGTTCAGTCAAATTTAACTCTCTGTGACCCCATTTGGGGTTTTCTTGGCAAAGATATTGGAATGGTTTGCCATTTCCTTCTCCCCTTCATTTTTACAGATAAGTAAACTGAGGCAAACAAGGTTAAATGACTTGCCCAAGGGTCACACAGTTAATAAGTGTCTGAGACCAATGAATCTGAACCCAGGGCTTCCTGACTCCAAGCCCAGTACTCTATCCACTGCACCACCTAGTGGCTATAGTTTACCTCAAAACCATTACTGATTCCTGTAGAAGTAGTACCAGATTTTGAAACTGATCATTACTAGGTTCACAAACCACTGAAATGTTAGCAAACCACAATTCAAAGGGTATTAAATTTTACATCATAATGAATTATTCAACATGCCATCAATACAAATTCTGGTTTACTTTAGAGAACTCACTTGGCCTCTTGTAAAAATTTTATTTTCAGTTCCTGAGGAAGATCTTCTTTACAAGTTTTTACAGCAACAGCAGTTTTATCCTTTAATGTTCCCTTATATACTTCACCAAAATTACCCTGAAAATGAAAATATACTTACTATTAAAAGCAAACTATTGTCATGTATCTTTGAAAAATATAGGAAAAGAAGGTAACTTTCCTTATTATCATGATCAAAGTTTTAAAGTTAGATTTAGTTAAATATTTGGGTAGAAAAAAACTTGGAACAGTTTTCATTCATCAGCCATCTAATTATACCAATACCTTACAAGTTGGCAGTGTAAGGAGAAGGGGGAGAAAAAGTAAAACAGGTAGAGGAAAAGGAGGAAACTAAAAAGGCTCTGTCCAAGAAGTGTAATTCTTGGAAAAAAGACTAAAGTTTCATTCTCCCTCAAACCTCAAACTCTAATCTTATTTGAAAAACCACTCTTTAAATACTAATACAAATTAGTTTCACTACTATACCTGAATGGTCTATTGGTTTCAAAGTGCTGAAGTAGTAGAAAGATGATGAAAACAGTGAGTTATCTTGGAAAGATCAGAACTTAATGGCAGCCCATGGCAATAGTATCCATTCAATAGATGCTTCCTGACTTTTTCATTCTCGTTAAAAATAAATATAAGCTCAAGATTTCTGTACAAGATAACCATATTTTATATTTCTAGGACTGTTTAATATTTCCAAGTTAATATCATTTAATTGCAAAATTTATATTTTTATGTTATATCAGACGATTAACATTGCTAAAGATTTACAGAGAAAAAGTGTTTTTAGCATTTATGTATGTTTCTGTTTATATGCTGTTGTATATGTGTGTAGATACAGAATACATATATATTATACATAACATATTATATGCTATATAATATAAAACATGTTAGACTATATATACACATACATATACATGTGTATATATGAAATGAAATATATATGAAAAAGATCTTGTGAGGCAATTTTTTAATCACACGGGTACAATTGATATCTGTCTTACCTAGCCTTAATCACTGAATAGGTGCTACCTCAGTCAAACTGAGACCTTTAGTACTAAAAAGCTTAAAAAGGCTGACCTCTCCTGCTGCATCCAGGGCCATCTTCAGTCATCCTGATCTATATCTCACCACTGGACCCAATGGCTCCAGTGAAGAAAGTGAGGCAGGTGACTTTGCACAGCCCTCCCTCACATCCCTGATGTCATGGCCCTCTTCAAGAACGAAGGACAAACAACAATAATATTTTTAAAAATGTGTGTAATACATACATACATACATATGTGTGTGTGTGTATGTGTGTGCATATACACACACACACATATTATATATAAATACACAGACACACACACACATATATATAATTTACAAATATATTTGCTTTTCGATAATATACTAAGCCCCACCATGATAAAGTAAGAATGACTATGGAGTCAGGGGACTTGAGTTCAAATCCTATCTCTGATGCCACTTGTGTGGATACAAACCAGTCAGTCTTTCGGGCCCTGATTTTTTTATCCTTAAAGGATGGTCTACAAATGAATTCCCTTCCAGCTCTAGATCAGTGATATTATCACTATATGATCCTTTGCTACAAGAGTATTAAGAATTCTCAAAGAAGAGATACATACAATGATCATCTGTGGGCTGATGATTCTCAGATCTACTTATCTATCCCCAACCTCCCTGCTCACCTTCAGTCTCACTTTTCTAACTACTTATTGAATATTCAGAACTGAATGCCTTGTAGACATCTTTAACTCAATGTGTCCAAAACTGCCACCCCCACCCCTCATCTAGCTTTCCTATATCCTAAATTTCCTATTACTATTGAGGGTGCCACTATCCTACCAGATATTGAGTTGCAAGACATAGGTGTCATCCTCAACTCCCCACTTTCTTATTTCCCATATCCAATCTTTTGCTAAGAACCGTTAAGTACCTTCTTAACATTCTTGTTGTGACCACCCTGATGCAGGCCCTCATCACCATGTGCCAGGACTATTGCAATAGCTTGCTTGCTGCCTATCTAGTCCTTTCTCCATTTAGCTGTCAAACTGATCTTCTTGAAGCTAAGATCTAATCACATCACACTGCTCATACTATACTACATACTATAGCTCCAATGGCTCCCTATTACCTCCATGATCAATTATAAAATCTTCTGTTTGGTTTTTAAATCCTTTCATAACCTACCTCCTTCCTACATTTCAAGCCTCCTTACATACTTCCTACTTTCCACTTATGCTTTGATGCACTGACACCAGCCTCCTTTCTATTCTTCACACAAGATACTTCCCATCTCTAGACTCTGGGCATTTTCACTGGTTTTCCCTTAAGCCTGGAAATCTCTCTCTCTACTTATCTCTGTCTCTTACCCTTCCTGGTTTCATTCCAGTCTCAGATAAAATACCATCTTCTACAAAAAGCCTTTCCCAAACCCTCTTATTGTTACTATCTTCCTTCTCATAATTATCTCCATTTATCCTATACATGTCTTGCTTGTATGACACAGTTGTTTTCATGTTGTCTCCTCCAATGGAGAAGTTATAAACTTTCCCTTGTAAGCTAATTGAGAATAGGCACTGTTCTTTGCCTTTCTTTGTTTAGCACAATGCCTGGCACATAGTACCTAGGTACTTAATAAATGCTTGCTGGTTGACTGACAATTATCTGTGATTCTGAAAACTCTATAAGAAAGGTGAATATCAGGATGAAATATAAGTCAGAGGTGTGGAAATAAGAAAGGACAAGGTATGGTTCATGAATGGAAGGTAGTGCAGTTAAGAGCTAGAGATACATGACAGGAATAAAGGAGACAGAGCTGAAAAGGTCCTCTGGAGTCTAAAATGTGTCTTTAATGAAAAGTTAAAGGAGTTTGGACTTTCTGAATATGCAACACAGTCACTGGTGATTTCTGAGCTGAGGAGTGACATAACCAATAATTTGTAGTCAAGTCAGGTCTACATCCTGATTTGGGTGAGAATGAATTGTAATAAGTGAATTTTATAATAACCAATTTACCATAATTCCAAGAAAGATGCTGTTCACTTGATAATTCTATTTTCTACTCACTGACAATCATTATGAAGTGGTTAATTTTCTTCTATTTGAAGAATTTCTTATGGAATGATTTATCAACTGTCATACAGTCTTTGTGGAGGATATAGTCTTTCAAAGAAGGATAATTAAACTTATTAAAATTGGTATATTCTACTCTTTCTGGTGTTATTAAGTTTTTGAAAATTTTCTAAAGAGTTCAATTTTATTTTTACCCCCCAAAATATCAATTAAAAAAATAAGATGACTAAATATAAAAACTGTTAGAGGGTTTTTGTTTAATTGAAAAGAAAAATTTCCCTACTACTGAATATTCCAGCTTGACTCACACTCTTTTCTTGTTCAACAACTGCTTTACCTGCATTATGATTATGTATTAATTTTTTCATTTTGATTCCTTTATTACTTTAGATTTTCAATGGTATCTTTTGATTCACAGACAAGATATACTTTTTTCTGATGTGAAGAAAATGAATGCATGTTTCTATGCAGAATGATTAAGACATAGAAAACAAACATCTATTACTATTCTTTAGTTTGGAGTTCTTCCCCAAATTTTCCAAGTTTACACATTAAATCAATACTACTACATCAATAACATATGAGGTTGTTGGTGTATACAATGGAAATTTATTAAATTTTGTGAATTTGTCAAATAGCTTATAACACAAGAAAATATTTTGACTATAATTTTACCAGTATCATTTAACAAGCACTTAATTAGCACCTACTATAAGCCAGGCATCATGAGTAATTTCATAAAGATTTATATCCCCCCAAACAGCTAATTTACCACATATTAGTAATCTCTTTATCTTACATATTATATCATAATTACAAGACATTAATTGAAATTGTTTGCCTTTCACAAATGTTCAGACTTCACACTGTCCTGAATTTCACATCATGAAGTCAAGATCAATCAAATCTTTTGTACAGAAATACCTCTAATAAAGATATAAATCAATCTTTTGAATAAACTAACATTTAAACATTATAATTAAAGTATAAACAAAAGAATATTTAATTTGCATTTGTTTTCTTCCATTTCTTACTGAGCCATAACATACACTTCAGAACTCCCTTATAAAGTCAGTTTTGGGGAAAAGGAATAGGCTAATCATATAATTGTCTTTTATTATATACAGTTTCCACATTCTGATAAATGTGGTTTGACTAGTATTCTATCTAAATCTGTGTAACAACAAGCTATGTTAAAACAATGCATTGCTGCATATACTTATCTATTCATATACTTTGCATTAAAAGGTGCAGATGTGATTTCACTGATGTAGGAAAATCCCATTAAGGTAATTCCCTCTATAAGAGCTATCACTGTTCTGCAACTTAGAGTCTTAGAGGTGACAGTAGCATTAAGAAACTTAACCAGGGCCACAAAGGTGTATGTATCAGACATATTACTTGAATCTAGGTCTTCTAGACTTTGAAACTGGCCCCCTAAACACTTATTCGTGTACACTGTACACAAAAACTGTTGCTTATCTTGAGATTATTTATATTTAAAACCTTTATCCAATCTAGTGATATAATTTGATACAATACAGAATTAATATTTAATTTTTCTTGAACTATTTCTCGCATATAACCCAAAGAAAGAGTAAAGACTACAATTAGTTTAAACATATCCTATTCTATGTAAAACCTTTTATTATTTCATTTCTTTTATAAGGCCACTAACTTAAAGATATACATGTTATTTTATACTAAGATGTCTTTTTACTTGTGTTCCTTTTTTAAAAATTATATAGGGTATTTTTAAGCCAATAAGAAACTTTAAATTACTCCTCAGTTTCAACACAGTTGTTTTAAGAGGCAAATATAGCAAAAGTGTACTGTGTATATATACACACATATACATATACATCACTAGGTGTGGTACTACGTTTCATAAATTAGTTTCAAACACACTTTACTGAATATTAGGACATAAGAAAAAAACAATTTTGAAGAAAAAAGAGAAATCTTAAGACTTTACAAACAATATGAAATTCAAACGAACTGAATTTTAAAAAGTTAGCATGTTTAATTACTTACCTTGCCTAGTAATTCTCCCAATGTGACATCTTCATGACTGAGAACCCATTTCTTATCCTACATCAAAAACAAAAGAAAAACACCTGTTTGATGCACTGAAGAGTACATTTTCTAGAACAGAAAGTATATTTGGGGTGAGGAGGAGCACTGGCATAGCTGAGCTTGTGGCGGCAATGGAGAGAGAATCCTCCTCACAGTTCTAAGGAAGGCAGAAAAGAGTACTTATGGTCATTCACAGACCAGAGCATAGGCCAGGAGAGGAGTAAACACCTCTCCGAGGAGTAAACACCTCTCCTTTGATCATACCACCTTGGAAGAACTGAAAATTTACTGGTCCTAGAAGTATCTCTGAAAACAGCTGCACAAAACCCCTGAAGCTTGGGCCAGTACACCCTCCACACTGGAAGCAGAGCCCTACCTTAACAAAGAGTTCAAAAATCAAGTAATTGGCTGGGAATATGAACAAACAGCAGAAAAATACTCAGACTACAGAATCTTACTTTGGTGACAAAGAAGATCAAAACATACAACCAGAAGAAGGCAACAAAGTCAAAGCTCCTATCTCCAAAGCCTCCGAGAAAAATGTGAATTAGTCTCAGGCCATGCAAGAGCTCAAAAAGGATTTTGAAAATCAAGTCAGAGAAGTAGAGGAAAAACTGAGAAGACAAATGAGAGTGATGCAAGAAAATAATGAAAAAAGAGGCAACAGCTTGGTAAAGGAGACCCAAAAAAATACTGAAGAAAATAACACCTTTAAAATAGACTAACCCAAATGGCAAAAAAGGTCCCAAAAGCCAACATGGAGAAGAACGCCTTAAAAAGCAGAACTGGCCAAATGGAAAAGGATGTCCAAAAGCTCACTGAAGAAAATAATTCCTTAGAAATTAGAATGGAGCAAACAGAAACTAATGATTTCATGAGAAATCAAGAAATAATAAAATAAAACCAAAAAAATGAAAAAAATAGAAGACAATATGAAATAACCAATTGGAAAAACAACTGACCTGGAAAATAGATGCAGGAGATATAATTTAAAAATTACTGGACTACCTGAAAGCCATGATCCAAAAAGAGCATAGGGGGCAGCTAGATGGTGCAGTGCATAGAGCACCAGCCCTTGAGTCAGAGTAACTGAGTTCAAATTCGGCCTCAGACACATGATACTCACTAGCTATGTGACCCTGGGCAAGTCACTTAACCTCACTGTCTCAGAAAAGAAAAAAAAAGAGCCTAAACATCACATTTCAAGAAATTATCAAGGAAAAAAAGAAAGAAAGAATGGCATTATCAAGGAAAACTGTCCTCATATTCTAGAACCAGAGGGTAAAAAGGAAATTGAAAGAATCCACTGAACACCTCCTGAAAGAGATCCCAAAAGGAAAACACCTAGGAATATTATAGCTAAATTCCAGAGTTCCCAGGTCAAGAGGAAAATATTGCAAATAGCCAGAAAGAAACAATTCAAGTATTGTGGAAATACCATCAGGATAACACAAGATTTAGCAGCTTCTTACATTAAGGGATCAGAGGGCTTGGAATATGACATTCTGGAGGTCAAAGAAGCTAGGATTAAAACCAAAAATCACCTACCCAGAAAAACTGAATATAGTCCTTCAGTGGAAAAAATGGACATTCAATGAAATAGAGGACTTTCAAGAATTCTTGATGAAAAGACCAGAGCTGAATAGAAAATCTGACTTTCAAATACAAGACTCAAGAGAAGCATGAAAAAGGCCAAGCATGAAATAAAAAGGAAAGAGAAATCATAAGGGACTTTTTAAGTTGGACTGTTTACATTCCTACATGGAACGATGATATTTATAACTCACAAGACCTTTCTCAGTATTAGGGTAATTAGAGGGAATATATAATAATATAGATAATCATAATTAATTATTATGATGTAACAAACATTTATTATAATGAATACATTAATAATACTTCATAATATATGTAGACAGGGCACAGAGTGAGTTGAACCTGAAGGGATGATATCTAAAATATAAAATTAAGGGGTGAGAGAGGAAGGTAAGATAAGGAAGGAAAAGCTTTTACAATGGAAGGGAAGAGAGGAGATGTGAGAGGGAATTAGTGAAGTTTACTCTCATCAGATTTGGCTCAAGGAAGAAATAACATACACAGTCAATTGGTTATGGAAAGCTATCTTATTCTACAGGAAAATAGGGGGAAAGGGGATAAAGGAGGGGAAGATGATAGAAGGGAGGGCAGATTGGGGTAGGGGTAATCAGAAGCAAATACTTTTGAGGAAGGACAGGGTCAAAACAGAGAACAGAATAAATGGGCGGCAGGATAGGATGGAGGGAAATATAGTTAGTCTGTCACAACATGAGTATTACGGAAGTGTTTTGCATGACTACACATGTGTAACCTGTATTGAATTGTTTGCCTTCTCAATGAGGGTGGGTGGGGAGGGAGGAAGAGAAAGAATTTGGAACCCAAAGTTTTAAAAATGAATGTTAAAAATTGTTTTTACATGGAACTGGGAAATAAGATATACAGCAATGGAGTATAGAAATCTATCTTGCCCTACAGGAAAATAGAAGGGGAAGGGGTGATAGGAAGGAAGACAGATTGGGGGAAAGGGTAATCAGGATGCATTCAGTCTTGGGGTGGGGAGAGGGGAAAGATGGAGAGAAAATCTGAAACTCAAAATCTTGGTGAAGTGAATGTTGAAAATCAAAAATTGATTAATTAATTAAAATGCTTTTAAATTTAAAAAAAAGTGTCTTTGAGCCAGGGGAAAATAGGTCTAAGAAGGCATAAATGCAGGAGATTATAAAATAAATTTAAGAAACACTGTTGCATAACAGGATATTATAATCTACCTTACTGTAAATTTTGATCAGTTGGCTAAATAACATGCTAAATAGCAGCTAGGTGACACAGTGCATAGAGCACTGGACCTGGAGTGAGACAGACCTGAATTCAAATCTGTTCTCAGATACTTGACACTTATTAGTTGTGTGACTCTGGGCAAGTCACTTAACCCTGATTGACAAGAAAAGAAAAGAAGAGGAGAGGAGAGGAGAAGAAGAGGAGAGGAGAAGAAAAGGAGAGGAGAAGAAGAAGAGGAGAGGGGAGGGGAGGGGGAGAAGAGGAGAGGAGAAAATTTAATAATATCAACTATACAGAATAGCCATACAATAATTAGATTGTAAATGGCCATGAAGTAGAAATAAGGACCAATCTGCCATAACTTTTTACGTAGAAATTGATCAAGCATCTCTTTATCTGTTGATAGTTTATACAGGTGTCACAAGAGTCTCAGGGCAGCTTTAAGATAATAAGGCTTAAATGATACCAATCTATATTTCATGGGGAAAAATGGTGGATAAGATGGAAAACTATATCTCCTTCTATATAGGAGGTCCCCAAAGTATTAGTGCAGTTTTAACCTATGATATCTTTAAGTTGTGAAGGCTTAAAACTGCACTTTCAGGACACCCTGCATAGCAACAGGCATATCTTTATACCTTATCAACTATCTTCCCCCTACAAAATGTTTAAATGGAATTAATTTAAGAAAAAAAATAATTTTCAAAAAACCTTAGATCATTATAATACTGACTTGCCGTGATTCAGTGAATGAAAACGACTTACAAATCCCATCTCTTTGAAAACTAATAGGAGTATTTTATAGAAATAGCCACAAAACACTGGACATCAATTAATCTTTTAAATTCTTAAAATTAAATCTTCAAAATAATCTCTGCCTACAGAAGTTACCCAAATTAGTGAACATAGGAAATAAGGAACATCTTCCTTTCTCACCACCTGAAGGCAAACTATTACCTTCAGCACTGGCTGCAGGTAAGTAAGCATTATTTTGGTACACAGGCATAAAGTGCATATTATCTTTGTTTACAAAGTCAATCTATTTTACACAAACATCACTGAGAAGAGTGTAGATAGATAACTTCTACAATGTTACTTAAAAAGTCTTTGAAGCTATGCATTATCTTTTTAATTCATGGAATAAAAGAAAATAAGGATAGTACAAATTAACTTTCCATTTAGATATACATTCAGTTCTCCACAACAAAAACCCATGTGAAGAAAAAACTTTTGATAATCCTCTGAAGAGTATAACTTTTATTTCTACCTATCTTATCCACATTGAGGATAAAAATAAAAAGTATTTTTTAAATTTATCTTTCATTTGATTGGGTGTATATATATGGCCACCTGAATGAAGAAAGATTAATCATGTCTTTGAAAACAAAATTTTCACTTTTGAAAACTTTAGTTTATAGATCAGTTATGTCAGAAGACTTGAATTCAGTCCTCACTTTTCGTTTACCAATGATGTAAGATTGGACCTCATTTTATTCATCTGTTGAAGGGGATTAATAATGTTTGTTACTTACTACACAAAGTTGTTTACAGTCATAAAGAACTATATAAATGCAAGTTATTTTATAATTTTTGCTTCAAAATAATAAATATGACATACTTTCTAAAAATGGAACCCTATCTATTACGAGAATCAATACAATGTAGGTCCACCATAGGAATTTAATCAAGCAGCCTCAATTATTCCATGATTTCAAAGTCTGAACCCATAAAGGCTGTATTATAGTAAATTTCCAGGATAGCAAAATTTCAGGATAATATATAACAGAAAGCACAAAATGAAAAAATTACTTTATTTGATCCATTATTCCCAAAGAGGTAAACCACAAAATGAATGAATTTCTGAACACAGTGACATCATGACATTTTGGAGCTTTTATTTGTAAGCTTCCAATCTAATTTATAATCCTTAAAACTAATAACTGAACAAAATCACATAATTTCACAATTAAAGAGCATAAAATGATTGTTAGAGACTAGGATGTTACCAGTACTCATTCTGGGAAATAATTGCTATGTACACTTTTACACACAGATTTTCAGGAAGTTTCATTATACCAGCTTAGCACATTTGTTCCACTCAAGAATTCAGTTCTATCACATTTTTAAGGCCAAAAGATTATTCAAAATTTGATCAGCTTTCACACTAAATTTCTAAAATTCTTACTGACAAGCATATGTAAGATGGATTGCTTTGTTGGAACACTTTTTATAAACTTTCAGTAACTGAACAATTATTGAAATGCTACATACATTAATTCTGCATAGTCTAAGAGTTATTTCCAACTAAATATTTTCTATTTATGAAGGATTTATTTAAAATAAATTATCTTTACAACGTAAAAGATGCTTATCTACTTCATTTTTACCTCATCCTCCTACAGCAAATTTTAATTGCTTTTTTCATTCATGCCCACTCATATATCCATCAAGACCTACCCAACAAATCCCTTCCAAAGAAATAACTTCTATTTTCACTAGAAAAACATTAACTAAAGAAGAGTTTGTTCCACATTCATTAATACTTCCACTTTTAGCTTTAGAATTTTTCGTACTGAAAATTATCATAGCCAACTGTTCCACAACAGAACAGGCAGTAAACAAGAGAAAGTGGTACAAATGCTGGTTAGGCATTATATACCTATATCTACTCTCTTTCAAGTTTTTGGTAGCTATGTATAAGCATACATAACCATGTACGTATAAGCTAGTTGAAAAGATATATGGGTCGAGACTATCATCTTAAAATTCTACTCTTAGTCAAACTCCATGAAAAAACTCTAAAATCACTGCCTTTATTTCTCCTCTCACACCTAAATTCTTTACAACCTAACTTTTGACTTCATCTCTCAATTGAAATTGCTTTCTCCAAAGTGATCTGTATTCTCTTAATTGCCAAATCTGATAGATTTTTCTCAGTCCTAATCTTTCTTACCCTATTTTCTGCATTTGATACCATTGACCACCTTCTCCTTCTGGATACTGCCCCTCATTTCTGGGCTTTTGTGATACAACGCTCCACCTGGGAGACCTCATATTCTACTTTGCTGGCTCAACATATAAAAATCACATACCCTAACTGTTAAGTGTCCCATTCTGTACTAGGCCTTCTCTTTTCCCTCTATATTTTCACTTTGATAATCTCGTCAACTTACATAGGGTTAATTATCATCTCTATACAGATGATTCTTACTTCTAAATCGCTAGTTCTAGTATCGCCCTACTTCTTTAGTTCATATCACCAGTTGCCTATTGCATCTCAAATGGGATTTCCAGGACACATCTTAAACTCAATGTGTCTAAAAACATAACTTACTATCTTTTTCCCCCCTCAATTGTTTCTTATTCCAAACTTCCTTGTTTCTATCAAAGGCACCACCATCCTTCCAGTCTCTGAGTTTCCTAATGTCATCATCATCCTGGACTCTCTACCATCACCCCACACCTCTAGTCAATCCCCAGATTTTGCTTATTCTACTTTCACAACATCTCTCACACCCTACTCTTTCCCTACACTCACATAGCTATCACCTAAATTCAAACCCTTATTAAATCTCACCTAGATTACTGCAACAGTTTCATAATTTGTTTCCCACCTTCAAATTTGTTACCACTCCAGTCCATCCTAGACAATAATGCCAAAGTAATTTTCCTTAAATAGAGAACTCACCATTTTTCTCCCCTACTCAGTCAACTCCAATAGTTTCTTACTGACTTCAGGACAAAATGTAAAACGCCTTGGTTTAGCATTTATAGCCCTTAAGAACCAAGTTTTAACCTGTCTTTCCAATGTCATTGGACATTAATTCCCTTACACACTTTATGATCCAATCAACATGATTTTCTCTCTGTTCCCTACTCAATATATTCCATGAGAGGACTGGCAATCTCACAGGAAAGTTATGTGAAAGCTAGTTAAATATCATGAAATATGTAGTTCAGTGTGCCCATAGAAACATTACATGGTTTAACTTGGTGACCAAGATTAAGCAAGCTGGCTAAAGGATTGATCTATACCAATCAAGCAAATAGTAAACACTTTAGTTCCTATTTTATGTATATTGTTTCCAACCTATAGAGTATAAGCTCCTTGAAGGCAGGAACTGTATCTTTTATTGTCATTGTAACCCCAGTGTCTATCACCATGCTGGAATATTAGACAATTAATAAACATTTACTGAATCAATATCAATAAATCTTGATGTTACAGTGGGAATGATAAATGTTAATGTATTTTCAGAGTTATACATAACATACAATTGATGAATTATGTATATATTAGGAAGAATACTCAGTTAATCTGCATTCTGGCAATAACTGACAGGTATGTTATTTCAGTGAATATTGAAAATGAAGGTTCTAACCACATTAAGAGTGTCACACAAAATTTAAAATCTGTCCTAAAGTTGACATTCATATCTGAAAATTGTATTTATTACATGAAAGGGAGACACATTAAGAATTCTTCTTTTTAAAAAAACAGATGAACATACCTTAACAACAGGATTCAGCAGGACTACACCTGATTTCTTAGTAATGACTTGCTTTGTTGTATAATGATAATCTATAAGTTGAGGAATATTTGTAAACCCAGTTCCTTCAAATCGATATAGATTCTGGGAAGGAAAAAACAAAATTATATTTTAGAAAATGAAATGCAAAAAAATTACAAGAGAATCATAGAATTTCATACTGAATAGGAACTTGAGGGATTAGCTACTACAACTCTCATGTATATAAAGACACTGAAATCTACAAAGAATAAGTTGTTCAAGGTAACATAACTAGCAGCTGGCAAAGCTGATATACTATGAATCTCTTGATACCTAGTTCTTTAGATTTAACAATGTAACAATGGTATTGCAAGTTAATTTTCTAAGGTAGAAATATTTAATACATTAGCCATTTATACCTTTCACGGAATGCACTACAGACCTTTAACAAGTCAATGCTTCCATTAGGGGTAGGGAATATTGATATAATGTCCACCTGTTAGCAGTTCTTGATTCCAAACTACTATAGAAGCCATCAATCAACAAGTAAATGCCCCAAATCAGGCGGAAGCTGAAGCAGCCCAGCCTCTATAAGTGTTTCTAGTATCAAAGAGGGAAGAGTCAGAAATCAAATGACAGGTGACTACTTTTTTAAAAGCCAGAACATCAGATTTCAAGAGGAAGAAAACGGAATAAAAACCCAAGTCACAGAGAGCATTCTAAAACTCCAAACCATCCTACAAGTGAATCAATTTTGCGAGACAAAATTGCAGAGTGACAGGGTGGATGTACAGAAGGATAAGATTCATTCATGCTGTACATGAATGAATAGCAAAGGGATAGTGACTCCTATACTATCTCAGCAAGAAGAAGAAAGGTGGCAGGGGAACTGGAAAAGCAGAAGGAAAGAAGTGAAACTTTCAGAAGGAATAAAGACAGGGCATCTGAACTCAAAGGAAAAAGGGAGTAAAATACTGAAGAACAGACTCACAATTATAAGAGATGTCTTTCATAATCTATGAGGAGACCGTGCATTACATTTCTCTGAATGCCAAGTCTAGACATCCCAGTGTGGGAGAAAGGGGTAAGGAGCAGCTATTATGGAAGGTGAAAGACAAGGAGCCACTGATATGATGGCTTAGCAAATAGGGAAGTCAACAGTTAGAACTAGAAACAAATGGGACACAGGGCAATATCTACCATAGGGCACTGTTTTGATCCAACATTACCTGCCTCACAAATAAATAAACAAAATATTGAGGCACAAAGGAAAAAAGGGTATTGTGGCAAGATCTATAAAGGCAATAATAATACAGAAATTGGTTAGAAAAGGAAAGTCAAAACCAGTATTTCAAAAGTTTTAACCACACATTTAAAACAGAGAGCAAAGAAAAAAGCTTTCATTAAGCTTTTATATTAAATGAGTTTTCCATTAATTTTAGCAGCTTCTTAGCTTATTTATTATTCATAATTTGTCTTGAGTACAATTACATCCATGTCAGGTAAGTATAAAATTGGAGCTGCAATCTTTCCAAAAAGATTTCTATCTTTGTCTTTGCAAACTTATTATGAATCACAAAATAAAATTCCAGAATAGACTAAGTAAAGTGAATAAACAAACTACAGAAAAAGAAAACTAACAAATATAAGAAGTCAGAAGAGAAGGGAGCACAGTATTTTGAAAATAAACACATAATTGAGAGAGAGGAAAGATGGCAAAAAAGAAGGGGAGCAAAAAATTAACTAAATAAATTAAATAAATAATTTGAGTAAAGCCCCAAATTCAGGGAAAAAATTGAAAAGTAGGTGAGAGAAAGGAGTCTGTATTAATGTGGTTAAAATCATAGTACTTTAAGCAAAACTAATCACAGCAACAAAGTGATACAAATGCCTACAAAACAGATAACTCAAAAGAAATAAAAAATAATCTATAAAAATATAAAGGTAACAAAATTTAAAAGAATACCAAATAGAGATATTAAACAATACAATTTCATAAAAGTAAATTCAGCTAGCTATAAAAGAATTACTAAGAGGATAATGGAAAGGGAGAGGGAGAGAAACTATGGTTCACATGAATTTAAAGAACAATTTCAATAAAATTTATTAACCAAATTTTACTCAAAAATTGATAAATCAATCTACCAAGCTTTATTTATAAGACAAATATAGTCCTTATGCTTAAATTAGAAGAGAGCAAAATTGAAAAAAGAAAACTAGAGCAGTATCATTAAAGAATATCAATTTTAAAGTTATAAATAAAATCCCAACCCCTCAAAAAAATTCTAGAAAAATTATCCAAAAAAAATTTGTTTTGATAATATGTTTATACCAAGGATTTAAGGCCAGATCAACTATAGGAAACAATTAATGTAACTAATCATATTAAAAACTACCATAAACCAAAATACGATTACCTTAATTATAGGCAGAAAAAGCCTTTGACAAAGGATACCAACTTATAGTAAAAACCATAAAAAAATATGCAATGATTCTCTTAATATGACAAAAAAAATCTATTTAAACTAAAATCTGGCACTATGTAAAATGGAAAAATACTAGCAGTTTTCTTAATAAGCATATGAGTACAGCTTCTAGTATTTTCCAAGAAGTAAGAGTAAAGAAAGGATGCCCCTCATTACCACTGTTATTTGTTATAGTTCTAGAACTGCAAATAATATCAATATGACAAGAAAAAAATGAAAAGCATAAAGACAGTGAAAGAGGAGATGAAACTAACCCTATGTGGTTTCCTAGAAAATCCTAGAGAATCAGCAAGGAAATTGAGACAGTTAATAGTTTCAGTAAAAATAGAATGCTATAAAATAAAGCCACAAAAATGAACAGGATATCTATCTAGCAATAAGAAAACTCAGGAAGGAATAAATAATACAAATACCCATTCAAAACAGAAGGGTAGACTAGCAAAGAGAGCAAAGTGAGGAGAAGCAGTAAAACCCAAGTCCAAACTTCCCTGTTACTTTAGAGAGCTTTTTGATTTTAGGATCCCTTTATACTCTCAAAAATTATTGAAGACTACTTTCTACTCTTAAAAATTATTGAGAACACTAAAGAACTTTTTTTAAAATGTGGGGTTATATTTTTACCACATTAGAAATTAAAACTGATTAAGTTTTTAAAGTACTTGTTTAATTCATTTAAATATAATAGCAAACCCATTATATGTCAACACAAATGACTTTTAATGAAAAATAACCATATTTTTCAAAACCAAAAAAACTTTTAGTGAGAAGAGTGGCATTGTTCTACATATTTTGGCAAGGTTCTTTATGTGTAGCTTAATAAAAGACAGACAGATTCTCACACCTGTGTCTACATTCAATCTGTTATCAGTCTGGTTAAAGTATATGAAGAAAATCCAGCCTCATATAGATTTGTAGTTGGAAAAGGAAGGGGTATTTTAATAGGCAAATAATATCATATTATAATAAAAGTGGATTTGACCTCACAGACCCTGAAAGTGTCATGAGAACTCTCAGAGGTCCACAGAAGAAACTTTGAGAAACATTGCTGTAAAGGGTACCATCATCCTCCCAGTCACCCAGGTTTACAACCTAAGTGTCAACCTGACTCTTCCCTCTCACCCCTTCCATCCAAGCAGTTGTCAACTCTTGTTATTTTGGCCTTCCTACTATCTCTTGTATACATCTCCATCTCTCCTTTGACACTGCTACCTCCCTGGTCAGGCCCTCATCACCTCATGCCTAGATTATTACAATAGCCAGCTGGTTGGTCTCATGTCCTTAGTTCTCTGACTATTCTACTTCATCTTCTACTCAGATGTCAAATTGATCTTCCTGAAAAGTACAGATCTAACCATATCATATCCCTTTATTCAAGAAATTTCAGTGACTCCTCCAGCATCAAATATAAAATCCTCCTTTTGACTTTTAAAGGCATTCCTAACCTGCTCTCAATATTCCTTCTCCTAAATCCAAGCATTTTCATTGGATGCCTACACCATGGAAACCTCCCAATGCTGTTCTCTAGCTCCTGGGTTCAAGTTTCAACTAAAGTCCCATCTTCTACAGGAAAGCTATCTTAATCATTAAAAACTTTAGTGCTTTTTCTCTGATAGTAACCCCAATTTATCCTGATTATATCTGTATGTATATAGTTATTTGCATGTTGTCTCCACAACTGTGACTTCCCTGAAAGCAAGGATTGTTTTTTGCCTTTCTTTTTAATCCAAGCGCATAGCCAAGTACCTGGCACATAGTAGCTGCATAATAAATACTCACTGATTGATTGAATCTTCATCAAACAACTCCAACAAAGATATAGGACGAATACCAGCATGAGTAATGATTGGAAAATCAAAGGCAAAAACCAAAGTGAGTCATTTTTCCAAGCCAGGTCAGCATGAAGAGACAGATAGAAGTATGTGGGCACTGGGGAAAAAGTCCAAACGGGAAGGATCTGCTCAGATTATTCCAGCACAGAGACTCATTCTACAATCTAGGACGGACAGGGAATGAAGCTATACTAGGGGCAAAAATAGGAGCCAGCCCACAGCTGTGTTGCTCTAAGTCATATATCTAGATTGGATTAAGGAAGGCTCCATATCTAGGCATTATAAACCAGGGACTATAAAACAAGGATTCCTGGGGATTGTTGGGTTTAGTTCAAACTAGAGACTATGTACTGAGAAAGGAGCAGGAACAATAGTTAGCAAAAAGAATGTGGCTCCTACCCTAAAGCAAGGCTGAGGATTCAACCCCCAGCCCAGTCTGAGGCTCACAGCTAAGTAACCAGGGCAGGTAGTTCAGGACAAGGGGGAGTCTGCAGTTCTGCTCGTCTAAATCTGCAGAGCCTTCCAGCAAGGGAAGAACAGTATTCTTCTGGCACTCCAAACATGGGCAAGCTTTCAGTTATATTGCCTAGACCCAAACTAGAGTCAGAAGCTTACAAAGCACAGAGCAGAAGGGTAAGGGTAAAACTGCCTAAGATCAGACCATTCAGGTGCAGTGAAAATTTGTGGGTCCACTGCTGGAGCTGATTCTGAAATCCTTTAATAACATAGCACTCGATATTTGGTGAAAGTGACATCAGGACTACAGAAAATACAAACCAGGAACATGAGGCCAGTTTTGTGCACATGATAAAGGCTTAATAAATGCTATCACTATCTATGGTTAGAAATTCCCTTCAGAAATATGAAGAGCCTAGTTCTAACACAAAGTCCCAATACAGAAAGGATGACTGGAAGTACGAGGGAACAAAAAATGACTCCAATAATAAATAGCTATTATGGTGCCAGGAACATCTAAGACACAAAGCCAAAACAAAAGTATATCTCCAAAGCACCTACAAGTGATGTCTCAAAAGAAAACACAGCTTAATGATGAAGTCAACTAGAATTCATAGAAGAAATGAAGCAAGAGTTAAAAGTAATATAAATATGAGAGCATTCAGGGAAAGAAGTGAAAAAGAAACAAGAGGTTATCAAGTAATGCTACCAAAAATAGGAGGCTGAAACATTTTTCCCTAATCCTAATGAGCCCTCAAAACTCCCTAAAGTAAGATTTATGCACAAGAGGTAAAGTAATTATAGGTGTCTCTACAAGCTAAAACAACAAGACCTCTAACTAGGTAACAACCCAATGAATTAACAACAGAGAAAGGTAATCCCTAAGTGCTCATTCACTATCCCCATCCGCTTGAGTGCCTACATTCTGGCAAGGGTATATCTGGACTCACAGGGTCTTGCTCTGGAATTCCCTCAGCAAATCCCTTGATGCTGAAATAATCTGTGCCAACACTCAGCTCCTATATTTACCCCACAATTCATGGTGACAAGCAAAGAACTCACCTCTGATCTAGCTTCATGTTCCTTGCTCCCCAAGAGTAGAAGGGCTTTGAAACTGAATTCAGGGCAATTGAAAACTGGAAGCATTCTCTGACTGGTATGGAAGCCCATTGCTCTGAAGAAGTGTTCAGATAATTAAAGAACACAGGAAAACTAAGTGAGGTACCAGCATGTAAAGGAGGCTCTACCAGGCCCAAAGAAAAGGGGAATGGCATCCAGCTAATCCGGTTCCACTCGTTCCTCCTCTCTGAAATTTACTTGTGGCAGGGAATAAAGTTAGTGAAAAGTGAATTCCCCAGCATGGAGAGAGGCCCAGACAGGAGATTCTTCCACAAAGGAGAAGGAATCAACACATAAACAATAAGGAACTATGAGAAAAAAGACTGGAATTATCAAAGATCACAGGAAAAAGAAAGGTCAATTTAAAACCTTGAGCACAAGCAGATAGATCAACAAAGAAGTTATTAATAATATGAATGAAAACTGCCTCCAAATCATCTACATACACAAAAAAATCTACAAACAAATACTACAAAACAAAATAAACTGAATTATACCTGGCAAGGAAGAGGATCTTTGGAACTACAATAGAGCCCTGAACTACTGCAGGATGTTCTCAAATGATTTGAGAGAGGAATAAGAATCATGAAAGCAGAATTTATGGCTGACAGAAAAGGAAAACTTTAATCTACTATGGCAAATGTTATCAAAGAAGTAAAAGAGAGGACAACTGAATGGGAATGCAAACACACAGCAGCGAAGGACAATCTGGAAGAAAAGAAAAAAGCAATAAAGAATACAAACAAACCATATTTATCTCAAAAACAAGATGCACACAGACAACTTAAGAGTCATGTCTCCTAAAAGAATATAGCAGGTCAAATAACCTGAACACCATAATTCAAATAATACAATACAATTTTCTAGAACTTCTGAACCCAACAAAGTGCCAGTCTACAGAATCCTAAAATCACATCCAAAAAAAGAGCAATAACAACAATAACAACTCTATGTTACAAATTCCAAGATACATTGTGATTATAAGTAACAATTCCACTGAAAAACAACAAAATCTAAAAGTAACCAGGAGAAGGACTTTCAAATTTTAAAGGAAAGGAAATCTGAATAACATGGGGCTATTCTGCACCTGAAACTGCAGAAGGGAATGTAACAAAGTGTCCTGAAGAGCAAAGAAACTGAAGCTGCACTACAAATGACATAACTTGCAAACCTGAGTCTAATTATCAACGAAAAAATATGGATATTCAAAAGCCAGAGGCATTTTTTATAAAATGCTACCAAAAAAGTGAGATTATTTACTTTTTACTTTATAAACACAACAGACAAATGTTGTTACCAAGGAAAGCATAAGTTACACTAGAAATAAAAATGGAAGGGGAAAAAAAGCTAGAAAGAGAAAGATACTTATGTGATTAAAAAAATAAAAAACAATAAAAAACCAACAGTGAGACCAATAAGAGACTTCTTAATAAAAGAATATAAGGGTAAAGGTGGAACTTAAACAGAAGTGTTGGTGGAAGAAAAGATTTAAAACAACAGAAGCTTTAATTTAACTTAGAAACTTTAATTCCATGAGAAACACAGACACAAAAGAATAAAGTTTAAGGATCATGAATCAAAAACTAAAAGTCTAGAACAGACAAAAAGAATTAAGGAAAAGAATGAAGGAGAGAAATCTTTTTTAGAAAAGACTACAGAGAGGCAGCTAGATGGCAGAGTGGATAGAGTACCAGGCCTGAAGTCAGGAAGACCTGAGTCAAAATCCTGCCTCATACACTAACTAGCTGTGTGACCCTGGGCAAGGAGAGAGGGAAAGAGGGACAAAGGGAGACAAAAATGGGGAGGAAGGGCGGGAAAAGGGGGGAAGGGAGGGAGGAATGAATGGAAGAAGGGAGGAAGGGAGGAAGGAAGGAAAGAAGAAAGGAAGGGAAAAAAGGCTACAGAAAAAAAATTAAACCACTAATGGAAAAAAAAAGAAAAGAGGAAGATGGGAAAGAAAATTTTACTTAACTCCATAATGAGAGAAAAAAAGAAAAGAATTAGATAAATAGAAAAAATGAAGAAAGGAAAAGGAACCCATGAGCTAAGTAAAATGACTATAGTAATCTATTATTTGGTAAACAAAAAGACCCCAGCTTCTGGGATAAGAACTCACTCTTTGACAAAAACTGCTGGGAAAACTGGAAAAGAGTATGGCAGAAACTAGGCATAGACCAAAATCTCATACCATATACCAAAATAAAGTCAAAATGGGTTCATGATTTAGATACAAAGGCTGATATTATAAGCACACTGGGAGAGCAAGGAATACTTTACCTATCAGATTTATGGAGAACAGAAGAATTCATGACCAAACAGGAAATAGAGAACATTACAAAAAGCAAAATGGATAACTTTGATTACATTAAATTGAAACATTTTTGAACAAATAAAGCCAATGATGGGGGCAGCTAGGTGGCTCAGTGGATAGAGCACTGGCTCTGGATTCAGGACTTGAGCTCAAAACCAGCCTCAGGTACACAACACTTACTAGCTGTGTGACCCTGGACAAGTCACTTAACCCCCATTGCCCAACAACAACAACAAAACAAAAAAACAAAAAAAAAATTCCCACAAACAAAGCCAATGCAACTAAGATTAGAAGGAAGGTAGAAAATTGGGAAAGAATTTTTATAACCAGTCTCTCTGATAAGGCCTTATTTCTAAAATATATGGAGAATTAAGTCAAATTTATAAGAATACAAGTCATTCCCCAAATGATAAATGGTCAAAGACATAAACAGGCAGTTCTTGGATGACAAAATTAAAGCCATCTATAGTCATATGAAAAAATGCTCTAAATTGTTATTGATTAGAGAAATGCAAATCAAAACAACTCTGAGGTACTGCATCACACCTATCAGATTGGCCAAGATGACAAAACAAGAAAATGATAATTGTTGGAGAAGATGTGGGAAAATTGGAACACTAATGCATTGTTGGTGGAGTTGTGAAATGATCCAACTATTTTGGAGAGCAATTTGGAACTATGCCCGAAGGGCTATAAAAATGTGCATACCCTTTGGCCCAGCAATAGAACTTCTAGGGCTATATCCCAAAAGAGATCATACATATGGGAAAAGGACCCACATGTACAAAAATATTCAGAGCAGCTCTTTCTGTGGTGGCAAAGAATTGGAAATTGAGAGGACGCCCATCAATTGGGGAATGGCTAAACAAGTTGTGGTATATGAATGTAATGGAATACTATTGTGCTATAAGAAATGATGAAGAGGCTGACTTCAGAAAAACCTGGAAAGATTTGCGTGGTCTGATGCTGAGTGAAGTGAGCAGAACCAAGAGGACTTTGTACACAATAACAGTGACATTGTGTGATGACTAATATTGATGAACTTAACCCTTCCCAGCCATACAAAGACCTAAGACCTCGTGATGGAAAATGCTATCCACATCCAAAGAAAGAACTGTGGAATTTGAATGCAGATCAAAACATACTATTTGCTTTTTTTTTTCTCTTCTGTTGAGTTTTGTTTCCTCTTTCTGGTGGTTCCTCTGGTGGTTCTAATTCTTACTTATAACATCACTAATGTGAAAATATGTTTAATAGGAATGTATATGTATAGCCTATATCAGATTGTGTGCCGTCTTGGGGAGGGTGGGGGGGAGGAAGGGGGAGAAAAATTTTAAACTCAAAAGCATATGGAAGTGATTGTTGATAAATCAAAATAAATTAATAAAAAAAGGGAAGAAAAAAACTAGGGAAAGGTATGAAAAAAGAGTACTTGAGGGTGAAGAGAGAAGAGGTCATGGGAATAGAGTCGCCTTAAACTAGATTAATCAAAAATAATTGAAGAGACAAAGTACTATCTTAACAAAGAAAAAGCAACTGTATCTTTATATCAACTTATTCAGATAAGCGTTTAGCATCCAAGATATAGTAATGACAAAAAACAGATTATACACAAACTCATAAAAGGTACACATATATGCATAAAACCAACAACCTTTCCCCAACGGATAAGTGGTCAAAGAAAATGAACAAATACTTCTCAAAAAAAAAACAAACCTGCAAATCATATGAAAGAATACTCCAAAACACTAAAATAAGAGAACTGCAAATCAAAATAGCCTGAGGCAGCTAGGTGACTCGGTGGATAGAGTGCTAAGCCTGGAGACAGAAAGACCTGAGTTCAAATGTAGACTCCAATACTTTGTAGTTGTGTGACCCTGGGCGAGTCACTTAACCCTGTTTGCCTCAGTTTCCTCATAGGTCAAATGAGCTGGAGAAGGAAATGGCAAACACCTCCTGTATCTTTGCCAAGAAAACCTCAAATGGGGTCAGAGTTGGACACTACTGAAAAGAGATTAAATAACCAATATTCCATTAATTTAGTTATCTTATTTCATATATTGGGCATATAAATTTTATCTCAATTTTTATTAAATAATTTTTCTTATTGGCGTCCAAACCTGTTTTTATCATTGTCAGGAACTGCCTTCACTGATGCAAATGAATCCTCTTACTCTTTGCATGACAGATAGATTTGTATTCTTTAGCTACTTTAAATGGAATTTTTCCTTCTAATCTTTCCTTCTGGGTTTTGTTGGTAATACACAGAAATTTCACTGATTTATGTGGATTTATTTTATAGCCTGCAAAGTTGCTGAACATTGTTTCAAATACTGTTTAGCTGACTATCTAGGGTTTTCTAAGTATAGCACCAGCTCATCAGCAAAAAACGATAATTTTGTCTCTCCTTTATGTATGCTCATTCCAGCAATGTCTTTTTCTTATCTTATTGCTATAGGTAGTACTTCTAGAACTATATAAAAAAGAAGTTGTAGCTATAGATATTCTTATTTTCCCTGATCTTATCAGAACATCTTCTAGTTTCTCCCCATTCCATATGATGATTCATCATACAAATCTTTTATAATTGAGGAAAGTTCCATTTATTCCTATGATGACTAGGTTATTGCTGCTGTTTGTTTTTAACAGAAATAGGTATTGTATTCTGTCAGATTTTTTTCTGCCTCTATTGATATAATCATATAATTTTTGTTATTCTTGTTATTAATATAGCAAACTAGGTCTATGTTCCTAATAATTAACTCTATATTCCTGTTATAAATCCCACTTGGTCAATATATAATATCTTTATGATATGTTGTTCTAATCCCTTTGGCTAATTTTTATTTTAAATTTTCCTATTTATATTAGAGAATGATCTAGAGCATTTTTTCTTTCTTTCTTTTGAATTCCCCTGGTTTAGGTCTTAAGATCATATTCATATAACAGAAGAAGGTCTCTTGTCTTCTAATTTCAGCAAACAATTTGTATAATATTAAGATTAATTGCTCATTGAATTTTTGAAAAAATTTACTCAAAAATCCATCTCTTTCTGGAGTTTTTTTTTTCCTTTCAGAGATCAATTATGATTTGGTCAATTTCTTTTTTTGAGACTGGATTCTTTGAATTGTCTATATGTTATTCTGTTAATCTGGACATTTTGTATTTTTGTAAATCATCCATTTCATTTAAGTGTTCAGTTTTACTGGCATATACTCAGTCAGAATAGTTTCTAATATTGTCCTTTATTTGTTATTTTTTTGTGAATTCCCTTTTTCATTTTTTATGCCAGCAATTTGGTTATCTTCTTTCCTTTTTTGAATTAAATTACTATATACATACATACATACATACATATATATATATATATATATATATATATATATACACACACACACACACACACATATAAAATAAAATGGCTTGTATATTTTGCTGTTTTGTTTAAGCTGCTATATTCATTTATTAATTCTGTGGGTTTTTTTACTAGAAATTTCATTAGTCTCTGATTTTACAGCTTTTCTAATTTGGTGTTTCAAGTTTTAAAAATTATTGGTTTTCAATTTGTTTTAGTCACATGCATGCTTTACTTATTTATTCTTTTTTCTCTTTTATAATTGAAAGTGTTTCAAATTATAAATTTTCCCTTCTGTACTGCTTTGGCTGCATTCCTTAAATTTTGGTATGTGGTCTCACTATTATTATCTTTAATGAAATTATCTATCGTTTCTATGAACTGTTCTTACACCCACTAATTCTTTGGGGTAATTAGTCTCCAATTAACTTTTAATTGTTTCTTCAATGACCTGTTATTGAATAGAGTCAATAAAAGCTGTGTTTAATATTTTTACTTTTTTGTATTTCTTTGAGGTTTTTGTGAACCAAATACATGGTCAATTTTTGAAAAAATTCCACGAACAACAGAGGAATAAATTAACTGCTATTTATTCCTATTCAAAAATTGGCAGAGCTCTATCATATTTAACTTTTCAAAAATTCTATTCAGGTACTTAAATTCTTACTTGTTCATTTTTTGCTTAGGCTATGTAGATCTGAAAGAACTGCACTGAGTCTTCTCTCTCCACTACAATTTAATTATTTTTTCTGTCACTCATTTATCTTTTACTTGAAATATTTAAATACTATACCATTCAAAGCCTATATCTTACATACTGAAATTAATTCATTGTCCATGTTATCTTTGTAGTTTCCCTGTTGCTCTCTATTAATCAAATCTATTTTAGCTTTTGCCTTGTCTGTAACACTTACTTTAAAGAACTTTAAAGTTCTACTAAAGTATAACAAATTTTGTGCCAGCGTTTTTATGCCTCAAGTGTGTTTCTTGTAAACAATATATTGTTAGAGTCTGATTTCTTATCTAATCTGCAGTCCTCTTTAATCTTATTGTTTATTAGACAGAACTGCAGATACATACACATACATTCTCATATAGAGAGAGAGAGAGTGGGAGGGGGGAGAGAGAGAGAAAGAGAAAGAGAGAGAGAAAGGGAGAGAGAAGAAAAAGGAGACTTGGATGTTGTATTCATTATAGCCATTTTCAAACACTTGAAGGGCTATCATGTAGCAAAAGGATTAGACTTATTCTGCTTGACTGTAGAGCAAAGAAACAGAACTAAAGGAAAGAAGTTTGAAATGAAACTCATTTCAGTTTGATGTGCAAGGAAGTTTCTTATTAGAAGAGATATTAGGAAACAAATTTCTACAGAAACCAGAGTTAAAGACTTAAGGCATCTTATAAATGGGACTACCAAAAAACATACGTACTTCTTAGTATCACATTAAACTTATACAAAAATTGAGCATGTACTAGGGCATAGAGAATTGCAAACAAATGTAAAAAGGGAGAAATAATTAATATATCCTTTAAAGACTATAAGATAATAAAAACAGAAATTGTTTTAGGGACCACAAACAAAAGGTACAGACTCAAACGGAGACTTAACAATGAAATTTTAAATAATAGGTAGGTCAAAGAACAAATCACAGAAATAATTAATAACCATGTAAAAGAAAATTATAATGATGAAACCACATACCAAAATTTCTGTGATGTAGCTAAAGCAGTCCTCAGAAGAAAAATCATATCCTTACAAACATACATTAACAAAAATAGAAAAAGAGAGGATTAATATACTGAATGTGCATTTTTTAAAAATTAGAAAGAAAAAAACCTAAAATAAGCACAAAAGGAGATATTAAAAATTTAGAGGAAAAATTGATGAATTGAAAAAAATGTAAATGATAAAACTAAAAATTAGTTCTTTTAAAAGCCTAATAAAACTGATAAGCCTTTAGGCTAATCTAGTTAAAAAGAAGAGGGCAGAAAATCAAATTTAAAAAATAGTAAATTAGCAAGGCAAAATAGCAACGAAACCAGAAGAAATAAAAAGAATAATAAGAACATACTATGAACAATTATATGCTAACAAAACCAAGAACATACAAAATAGAGGAACACCTTACAAAAACATAAAATATCCAAATTCTCAGAAGACTAGAGAAAGGGATCTTAAATAATCCTTTCTCAGAAAAGGTAATAGATTTAACTGTAAAGGAACTACCAAATGGACACAAATTCTCATCCTTATAGATTCACATAACTCTATCAAGCTTCTAAAAAACAGTTAGTACCCATATTTCACAAATTATTTTCAAGAATTTAGGGGAAAAAAGCACCCTATTAGAATCAAATATAGGCCTAATACCTAAATTAGGGAAAGATAAAACACAGAAAGAAAACTATAAGTCAATATCATTAACAAATATTCACTAAAAAAAATTTTAAACAAAATCCTGTCTAACAAACTATAATGATTTATCAAAGAAATCATTCCTTATGACCAAGTAGGATTTAAACCAGTAATGCAAGGATGGTTCAATATTAGGAAAACAATTAACATAATCAATTATATTAAAAACCAAAACCACAGGATCGCTTCAGTAAATACAGAAAAAGCCTTTGACAAAGCAAAATACTCTTTTATACTAAAACCCCCTACAAAGTGTACACAAAGACTTTTAAAATCATCATAAAAAGCATCTAAAAACAAAGCATCATATGCACTGAGAATGCACCATAATTTATTCCAGTAAATACAGGAGAGTTAAGTAAGGATTCCCACTCTCCCCTTTATTATTTGATATAGTTCTGGAAATGCTAGCAACAGCAAAAAGACAAGAGAAAGAAATTAAAGGCATAAAGATAGGTAAAGAGGAAATAAAAAGTATCCCTTTTTGCTAATGATAAGATGATTTACTTGGAAAATCCAAAGGAATCAGCAAAGATACTGAGACAATGAATTGTTTCAGCAAAGTTGCAGACTATAAAATAAATGCTCAAAAATCTACAGTATTTCTACATGATAACAAAACACAAGAAGCAATAACAGAAAGGCAAATCCCATTCTAAATAATTACAAAACATCTGGCAATTAACCTACCACAGCACATAAAGAACTTGCATATTACAAAGTGCTCCTTAAAGAAATAAAAAAAACCAAACAACTTAAATAGCTGGAACAATATTTAGTCATCATGGCTAGGACATGCCAATACAAGAAAATGAAAAATACTATCAAAGTTAATTTATACTTTTAATGCTGTACCAAATTACCAAGGCATAAAATGATAAAATTCATTTGGAAAAACAGAAGATATAGACTATCGAGGGAAATGATGAAAAGAAGTAGGGCTGAAAGGTAATAGCACTTGAAGACCTAAAACTGTATTATAAAGCAACAGTCCTCAAAACCACTTGCTACTGGTTAAAAAATAGGTCAAATGAGGGAAAATCAGAAACAACAGAACTCAGTAAAGTAGAAAACATAAATATCTAGGGAAAAAAACTCCTTAATTGACAAAATCTACCAGGAAAACTGGAAAGCAGCCTGGTAGAAATCAGGCTTAGACCAACATCTTACACCATATTCCACAATACATTTTAAATGGATATAGAGTCTTAATACTAAAGATCATACTAGAAAAAAAATTGGAAGACAAAGAAATCATATATCTTTCACAGCTATGAGTAGGACATATATTTTTAAGTAAATGAGAGCTAGGGGACAATTAAAACTTTGATTACTTGAAACTTAAAAGCTTCCACAGATGACATTAATGCACTTAGAATAAGAAAGTAAGTAGACAAATGGGGGAAAAAATCTTTATATCAGGTTTCTCTGATAAGGGATTGGCATTCAAGATATATAAGTAATTAATTACATATAAAGATTAATGGCCATTCCCCAATAGATAATGGTCAAACAATAAAAACAAATGGTTCTCAAAAGAAGAATTGCAAGGTATTCACAATCACATGAAAGAATGTTCCAAATCAATAAGAAGAGAAATGCAAACAAAACACTGAGGTTTCACCTCACACCCTTCAAATTGGCAAAAATGACAATAGTCAGTGTTAAAGGAATTGTGGAAGAACAGGCACGTTAACAAATTGTTGGTGGAGCTGTGAAATGGCATAACCACTCTGGAAAGTAATTTGTAATTATGCAAATAAAGTGACTAAAACATCCATACCCTTTCAATTAGATACCAGATGGAAGCCATTGACAGAAGAAGGTCCGTGTACTCCAAAATATTTAAAGCAGCATTTTTTGATATAAAATAGATTCTCAACAACTGAGGAATGGCTAAACAAATTGTGGTACATGAATGTAATATTACTGTGACATAAGAAATGATATGTGTGATGAATAGAGATAGGAATGGAAAGATCTATATAAACTGATGCAGTATGAAACAAGCAAAACTAAGAAAACAACATAAGGAAAGAACAATGACATTTAAAAAATCAAAAATAAATTAATAAAATTATAAAGATCAAACGGAACTAGCATGAAGACACATGAGAGGACACCTCCCAATTCATCCTTTTGTAGAGGTCAGAGGGTCACAGATTGTATATATTGCACATATTTTTGACTTTTTCAAAGTATTGATCCGTTGTGTTAATTTTTTTCCTGGAAAAAGTACTCTTTCCCATACGGTTGGCCTTCTGTGAGAATGAGGAGAAGGATACTTGAGATAACTATGATGTGTAAGAAACAGAAGATAAATAAAAACTTATTTAATGAAGAATTTGTGCCTACACTGTTTAAGGTCTTAAAGTTCACTAGATAAAAACTGCTGCACACTGTCAAAAATAACCCCAAAATTTACTCAGAAAGTTTTCAATAAAATATTTCATCCTAGACTTTAACTGGCAGCACCCATATTTGTTTGAAATGAGATCACCTGTGATAACCACAAATTTTTCAAGTATAAATGATGAGATTACAAATTAATAATATTACATTCAGTTTCCCTATTCCATATCTTGAATACAAATGCTAATATATAATTTTATAATGCATTCTAATTATTGTTTTGTAACAATAAAATGAGCTATCCATATTTATGTGAATGTCTTCAGGCCAAATGAAAATTTCTGTAAACTTTTTTTAGATGTTGAATATTAATTTTTTCCTTAAGTAAAACCACTGAATGATAGTAAATTATAAACAATCAACAACATTTAGTACTGGTCTATTTATATTGCTACCTCTTTCACAGTCAAAATCGTGAGCTAATGAGCTAAAGAAGAAATCAATCAATCAATAAACACTTATTAAGCACCCAGTATTTACCAGGCACTGTGCTAAGCACTGGTGATACAAAAAAGGGGAAAAGACAGCCCCTGCCTTCAAGGAGCTTGCAATCTAATGAGGGAAAAGACATGCAAACAAATACATATAAAATAAGCTATACAGAAGATAAATAGGAAACAAATAAATAACAGAGGAAAGGCACTAGAATTAGGAAAGGTTGGAAAAGGCTTCCCATAAAAGATAAAATTTTCATTGGGACTTAAAGGAAGCCCAGAGAGGTTAAGCAGAGGAGGGACAGTGTTCTAGGCATGGGAGACAAAAAAGAGAAAATGCTCAAAGCCTCTGAGAGATGGAGCAGAAAAGCCAGGAGGCTGCATACATTTGAGAAGCTTTAAGAAGACAGGAAAAAGTAGGGAGAGCTAGGTTATGTAGGGCTTTGAATGCCAAACAGATGATGATGTATTTGATCCTGGAGGTGACAGAGAGCCACTGGAATTTACTGAATAGGAATGACATGGTTGTACTTGTGCTTTAGGAAAATCACTTTGGTGGCTGAATGGAGGATAGATTGGAAAGGGGAGAGAACTGAGGCAGGCAAACTCACCAGCAAGTTTGAGGAGAGAAGGTGGTGTATTTGAGAATTGTTGCAAAGATGAATAGTTCTATACAGGGCATTTCAAAAAGTCTTAGCACAATTTTAATCTACTAACACTTAAGCTCTTTAAGCTTGAAACTGCACTAAGACTTTTAGAACACTGTATTATAGAACACTGAACTTTACAAAATGAAAATAAAAGGATCAACTCTTTGGCTCCAAATGATCTCAGTCTTGACACTCTTATCTTTTCTTTCTCTATATGCTTTTCCTTGACAATTTCATTCTCCTCTGTTATTTCCACTATTATTTCTATGCAGAGAATTTTCAAATCTTTTACCTTCTGTCCCTATCTCTGCATTGATTTCCACTTGCCTAATAAAAATCTCCTTCGACATGCCTTGCAAAACTTTTAAGTCAACTAAAGGCAGCTCAGGGGAACAGTGGATAAAGCAGCGTGCCTGGAGTCAGAACAACCTGAATTCAAGTTCAGTCTCAGATACTTACTAGGTGTGTGACCTTGGCAAGTAATTTAAACTCTGTCTGCCTTTGTTTCCTCCACTATAGAATGGGGATAATAGCACCCATTTGCAAGAGTTATTGTGAGGATCAAATGACATAATCACTGTAAAGTGCCTAGCACAGTGCCTGGTACATAGTAGGCATCTGATAAACACCCATGCCCTTTCCTTCTCTTCCTTTCAACTTTCATAAAATTGAACTTACCATTTTCTTTCCAAAGACTGTCCTTCCTCCCAAATTATTTCTGAAAATCCCCATCTTCCTCCCTAGCTATAAACCTCAGTGTCATCCTTGATTCCTTTTCCATGCCATATCCTGTCAGTTCTTCATAAAATCTGTTGCTGTCTGTCCTCTTCTTACTATTCATGCCATCAAATTAGTTCAGGTCCTTATTACCTCTTACTTAAAATATTATAATAGCTTCATGAACTAATCTCCCCACTTCTCATCTTATCTCTCCCCTCCCAATTCAACCATAATGCTACTGCCACAGTAATCTTTCTGATGTATGTCATTTTTCTGTTAAAAAAAAATCTTCAATATCTTTCCCCTAACTATTGAAAAGAAGAGAAAATTCCTTACTCAAGTATTTAAGGCCATTCACAATCTAGTTCCAATCTACTTTTCCAGTTCTGTTTCAAATTATTCACTGTGACAATTCTGGCCACACTGAACTAAATCTCATACTGCCTCCTCCTCCCTGTGTAATTCACAAGCCATTCCTCATGGAATAAATCAAACGTACATGATCTACGTGAAGGCATTATAGTCATTTGTGTTGAGGCATTATAGCAGTAACAGCTGTGACTTCTGAGTTCAAATTCTGCTTTTGCCATTTACTCTAACCAAGGTGAATTAACTTAACCATTCAGAGCCTCTGTTTTCCTCATCTGTACAACGAGGATCATAATCTTCATACTACCTTTTTCATACAGTTATTTTGAGAAAAGTGCTTAACAAATATTGGTCTTAGCTCCATGAAGGCAAGTATTATGTTGCTTTTCACCCCTCTATTACCAGGATGTATCATACTACTTCACACTTAGAGTTCATCTGAAAACTGTTTAATAAAATTTAGTTGATTGAATAACCTAACTTTCTAAGAAAAATGTTTGTTTAATGGAATTTAACTATTTGATTAGGCCAATTATAGAAGCTAATAATATCAATAATCAGGTGGCTGAAAATCTGTGAATTTCATTGAAATGTAAGAATACATCATCAGTAGACATCTCAAAGAAAATTTCAATGACAAAAGGTGCAAAATAAAATTATAAACTTCCCAGATGCTTCATTTTCAACAAGTTTCCTGAATATTAGCCCTCTTAATATCAAAACAAGGTTATTAGAAAGAGGTTTGCTACAATTGAAAGAGAGGCTAATTTGTAGGCATAGGACCTGGGTTTGATATCAGACATGGCTATTTAGTATTAGTGTAACCTGAAGCAAGTCAGTTTTCTCAGTGATAAAATAAGAAGGTTGAAAGAGAAGACCTCTAAAATTCCTTTCAGATGCTATCAGTTCAATTATTATTTGAAGATCTGTATTTCCCCAGCACACTAGTTCGAATGATCACATCTATGTTTGAACTTACATCAGGCATCCTTAGCAGATAACTAATTAAATAGCACTTTAAGGTTTGCGAAGTGATTTATATATTATCTCATTTGATCCTCATAAATGTTAGCATTATTATAACATGTCATACTGTTATCACACATTATGAGGCTGTGATGTTATTATTCCCATTTTACAGATGAGAAACCTAAGGCTGAAAGAAGTTAGGCAACTTGACCAGGATCATATACCTAATAATAGTCTGAGACAGAATTTGAAATCAGGCTTTCCTGACTTCATGTCCAGTGTTCTATCATTAAACCACTTAGATGTCTCCTAATAATCAGAAAAATTATCATTATTGTTGTTTTTATTTACTCTCATACAAGTTTCAGTAAAGATTTTTAAAAGAAGTAATTTAATAAATAAGAGCAAACAAAAAGCAAGCATTCAATTTGCTTCATAGGTTGCAGTTTGGTCTGCTAAGAATCTCATGCCATTTTATTAATAATAAAAACCATAGAAAAGTTTCAAAAAACACTGCCAATAATATTGCTATGGCCATGAGGAAGGACATCACTGTTTACAGATATACCCTTATTACATCTGAAATACATGGCAAATTTATGGTTGCAAACAGAATATAAATATCCAAGTTCAGATATGAATAGAACACAATGCTTAATAACTATCATTAAACAAAATTAGCCATATAGAATGATCTAAAAGGCAACTTTCTATGTAAATATATCTCTGATCAGCCTGTGATTAATTATCTCCAGTGGCTTTCATCAAAGAACTATACAGGGTAAAGGTCATGGTTTGATTACCATGTAGATCAGGTAGTTTTGTTCTATTCCAAGGACAAAAACTATAGCACCAACACAAGGACTACTCATTTTCCATTCAAACAAATTCATTTAATTCAGCACAAAACATGTTTATTAAGTGCTTACTGTGTGTAAAGCACTATAACGGACTCTAGGAAAAATACAAAAATAAACGATATAAGAAACACAAACAAACAAGACTAAAGAATGTGGTAAGGGTAAAAGCCCTACATGATATAATGATGGTGAAATAGAAAGGAAACTGGACAGACCAGAAGATGGCAGAATCAAAGGATACAGACAAACTCAACTATCTTTACGAAAACCTCCAAAATATTGAGAAATGTACCACATGAAGCTAACTAAATTAAAAGAGGTAAATTAAAGGAAATTCAAGGAAAAGAAACACAGGAAAGGAAATGAAAAAGACAGGAAAAGAAGAAGCCATCAAGGGACCACAGTATTTCCCCTCCATCCCAAAGCATAAGGCTAAAAGGCCTTGAGATTAGGGCTGATGTGGATGCTATCACTTCCTGGCTGGTGGTCCCAACCTATACCCAAGAGTTGAATGAGAGATGACAGTACAGTGGCTGAAAAAGTTATTAAATCAAGTTAAATTCAGAAATAATAACAGGTGACAGGGCCTTCACCAGCCATCAGTAGCACCATCACTAAGTAGAAGTATAATCAAAGACCTTCAACTCCCAATAACGGAAGCTAAGAAGTTAAAATTTCATGGAGATAGAAAATAGCAGAGAATCTGAGGAAAAGACATTGCATAATAAAACTCCTAACACAATTAAGAAATGTTAGTGACATAAAATGTTAATGAAATTGTAGAAAATCATTTTTAATTGCTATGAAAAAGAATTAAAATTGCCTTAAAATGATTATTTTACATGGGTGCCTGATATTTATAAAAACTCATTTATGACTCCAATACTGCTACCTGGTGTTAATATAGGAATTTATCAGAAACTATCCATTACTATATTATTTCTTTATATTAAAATAAACAAACTACAACACCAACATACATCAGCAAACTGTATAATAAAGTGTCTTCGTTGTCCATCTGAAAACACAGACAGGACATATTCACCAGGTTTCCCGTGACTCTCCCGAACCAAGAAGTCTCCTTGTTGCTTTAAGAGTTCCTGTGCTTCTATTCTGGGAATTGCACCATGGTACCAGTCCTGTTCTACCAATGGCTTGTCACTTGCTGATATTACATCACAGAACTTGAATAAACATTAAAGAGAGAAATAAATTAGAAGCAATAATGTTGAAGCTTTTTTTATTACAATAAGTATCAACACTTTTTTTGCATTTTTATTGATGGCCTAAAACTTCCCCAATTAATATATTATAATTTTCAGAACAACTGCTTTACATATTATTTTTATCTAAACAAAATACTTAGAGTTGTAAAGAATCTCAGAGGTCATCTATTCCAACCCCTTCATTTTATAGATGAGGAAACTGAGACCAAAAAAGATTAAATGACTGGCCCAAAGTCACAAAGTCCTGTAGAAAGCAGTGGAGCTAAAATACAAATCCAGATACTCCGTAAATCCTACACTCTTTCTACTATACATGTTGCCTCCATTTTTTAATAGACATCTTCAAAAATGGTCAATTTATGTTTTTACTAAGATAATTGTAAGAAATCCTATATTTATATAATATATAAGAAATGTAAGTATATCTTATACTTACATTTCTTACAATCCTATAAAATTCTGCTCATTAAAAGTCAAAAAGTATATGGAAGAGTAATATCATTACAACTTGTTTTGTTCAGTTGATACTACAAATTACAAAATTAGATTTCTAACTTGTAAACAGAAAAAGGAATATCAAAGATATTAATCATAATACACATTTTATTTTTACTTGTAAATAAAGTTGTATTAGTTATTTCATACAGTCAATTCAATTTATTGTATTGTCTATTATCTATATATTCCAAGGCCGAGTTTTCATGTCAACTGCAAACCCCAGGCTTTATCTACTACTGCTTTTAGAAGTATCATTCCTGTGTCTTGTCATGGATTCACCACTACTTCCATCTCTATCAAGTTTTCTTCTGTTGCCAACTCTGCAATTTGTTTGTTTCCACTCTTACCAAGCTACTGAATAAAACCAGAAAAAAAAATCTTGTACATGAAAAATCTCAATGGTTCATATTATGCAAAGCTTCAGAAATTGTGATCAATGTCCAAAGACAGGACCCCAACTAAAAAAAGTAAAATATCTATGATCTTAAAAAGATATTAAGATAGCCAAGGGTTATATCACTTTCTTGATGTATCTCTAATTTCTGGCAAATGGAATCTTACATTTTCTTATACACAGTAAAAGGATTTAAAATTTTCATATAGTTAAATGAAAGAACATGTCATAGCAGAAAGAGACCTAGCCTTGAAGCCAGGAAGTCCAGGACTAAAATTCTACCTCTAACACATACTGGCTGTGTAATTCCAGGAAAGTCATTTAACCTCTCATTGTTCCAGACATAATACTAAGGTGTGAGAAAGTGCCTACCTAAATTAGTAGAGGTAATTTCCTAATTTAAGAGCTCCCTATAGCACTGAAATCATGGATTGATATCTGTGCCCTATCCTTATTTACATATATTCACGTATGTGAAAAGCTTTTCAGCTCCATATATACCTACATGTGACTAAACACAAATCATTTAACCTCTCAGTATCCCCTAACAACTCTCAAAAACTATTGGAAAGGATTTGTAGGTTTGCATGAGTAAATGAATTTTGACATTTGGAAGTTACTGACATAGATGAAATGGTTCAGATTGAACCTCTCATCCCTCTCCTCCCCTCTATAACCCTGCCCCTTTCCCATACACATAGCCAATTTTTCCCAAAAAACATTTCAAGTCTGAACAAGACACCTTAGTGTAACATTTTTGGGTCCTTAGGACAGCTATATGTCTAATGAATAAAGAATAAATCTCAATCAATTATAATATATAATTAATATAATTACATGATTAATATACAATTAAATTATATAAAATATCTAATAAGTGAAAGGTAAAGCTAATTTAAATCATCTTTGTTAATGAAAAATTGAGAAGCATCATGGAGACTTTAAAATTTAAAAAATAGCATCTCTAGGCCAAACTATGCCTAAAAGACAGCATAGTACAGTGGAAAGAGCATTGAATTAGAAAACTTGGGTTCAAGACCCTGCTCTGAAAATTATTTCTAGTTAATCTCAGGCAAGTTAATTGGCCTGTCAGAAACTCAGTTTCCTCACCTGTAAAACAGAGATAAAACCTATTTCCTCATATAATCATTTCCTCAAAAAATTCTTATTAAAATAAAATTATATAATGGAGGTGAAAATCCTTTTTAAACTTTACAGTGCAGCTAAATAAACATATTATCTTTATAGTACACGAAATTAGTTAAGCCTGACTGCAGTTTTTGTACCACTTCTTTTTTTAAAAAAATTACTTTTTTATCAATAACACGTAAAAACAATTTTAACAGTTTTTTTTCAATTTTGAGTTACAAATTCCCTCCTCAGCCCCCCCGCCTTGAAAAGGCAAAACAATTCAATATAGATTATGCACTGCACCATTTCTGATACCCAAAATCAACCTCCCAAGGGATCAACATTTTCCATTTGAAACGAAAAGTGCAATAAAATTTATATTCAGCTAGTTACAGCAATATTCAATATAATATATTATTGAAAATGCACTTGAAACCACACTATATATAAGTTTATGAAATCTTTGGTTCCCCACCTCTGCACAAAATGTTTTAAATATAGAAATATAGCTCAGAGTTTCCACAAAGCTCTTCTGACATAATATTTATCTATCTGGCCTTTAATGAGGTTATCAGAAAAGTTATAAATCTATAATCACTGTAGACTTAAACTAATGGTTTGGGCCACTTCTATCACATAGAACAGGTACATGGCTTTTAAAAAGCCTAAGAACTATGCCCAATAAGGCCCCCACAGGAAACCTTAGTTTTGTGCTATCTACTCTTTAAATAATATTTACTGAGCATATATATGGCTAGATATTGAGGAGCCTTGCCATTTTAATAGGAAAAAAAATAGACTACTAATTATACATTCATAATTCCTTTTAATTAGATTTATATCTCTAAACATTAAAGGATTCAACTAAGCCTTTAATATCCTTCTCTAACTTGATTTTGTGGTTCATTATATAAGATTCTTTCAAGTGAAACGAATTACTCATCTAAACTTCACTAATTTTCCTTTAAAAAGATAAAGAATTTTAAGACTTTTATTGTTAATGAACAAAAAGGAATTGCTTATTAATTTAATTACCTTCTTTTAAATGAATGGTATTTCTATATTTTTTCATTTAAACTAAATTCTTCAATTTGAAAAATAATGATAAACAATATTAAATACAAATCCAACTCAAGGTTTTTTGCAAATACTTACATATAATTTTATTTATAAAATGTAACTGTTCAATCATTCCTTCTTTCTACATCATGTTAATTTGCCCATTTATTCCCATTTACTTTTCCTGTTACATTGCATTAATTAATGTTTACTCTGTTCTTTTGGTTGTCCTTTAATGCCTCAGTTTGTTAATATATTCAAGTACATTTTAAAATTGAAAATTGGTTATGTCTTTCTATTCTAATATAAACTTTGATAAACATATTATTTTTTAAAATGTATTCAAAGAATATGTTTTTAAGGAACAACCAACTGCTTAGAAAAGGATGGAACACTGAAAGTTTTACAAATGGGAATACAACAAATGCACTAATAACTGAATAACCTGTAAGTAATATAAAGTTCAGAATTCTAAAAGGGTAGGTTTTCCAATATGATTAAATGTTACTTTTTCCCCAAGTTTTAATTATGTCAGATCCCATTAAAAATAATATTTTTATAAAGATAACTAAAATGAAAAGATTCTAAGCTCAGCCAATGATTTATCACAATAGGTTTTGGAAGAATTTGGTCAATAAAAATTACTAAAACAAATAATTCAGTGTAATTTTCTCCCTTTCTTTGGCAAAGGAATGCAATGTAGTGCAGTGGAAAGAGCACTGGACTTGGAGTCAGAGGATATGAGTTTGATTTCTGATTCTTCTACATACTACTTGTGGCAACACTAGGCAAGGCACTTAACCTCTCTTGGCCTCAGTTTCCTTACCTGTAAAATGAGGGGGCTGGTCTACATGACCTCTAAGGTCCCTCCCAGCTCTAAATCTATGTTCCTATGAAAAATGTCATAAAAAAAGAAATCAACATAAGCAGTAACGTCCTAGGCTCAGACATTTATTTGCCTTTGCCTTTCTAATCATATTCTAGTATGGGCACGGAAAAGTATGGCATAATGGAAAGAACACAGGTTTTCTCTCAGAGGACCTGTGTTCAAATCCTCATTTTGCTACTTACTACCTCTGTAGCATTAGGCATGTCACCTCATCTAAATCCTTATCTTTAAAATGGAAGGGCAGCAGTGGTAAATCTAGATGATCTCTAAGATCTGTTCTTTCTCTAAAACCTAAGATCCTTAGCCTGTGGAGATGACAGCATAAGGAATTCTAAACAGCAGCTGGACACACTGAATGAGCGATTTGATTATGATACCTGGTAGTAATTTGACACCTACCAGCAATTTTAGAGTTTGCTCAGATTGTTGCTTCTTTAATCAGGGCTGTTATAAAATTTTCTTCTAGGACAAGGATCTTGCTACCTTATTTTAAGAGAAGCAAAGACAAATTGTAATATATTCAAAAAAGGATGGCCAGGATGTTAAGAGGGTCCTAAATGATGGTTAATGCCTAAAGGAAATGGGGCTGTTTCACCAGGAGAAGGAAAGATTTAGAGGGAATTCCACTGCTATGCTCAAATATTTCAAATGCTTCTACCTGAAAAAGGAATGAGACTTATTCTCTCTCCCTCTAAAAGGCAGAAGCAGGACAACTAGGTCAAAGGATCATAGATTTAGAGTAGGAAGGGATCTTAGGGCATCTACTCCAACACCCTCATTTTACAGATGAGTAAAATGAGGTCTAGAGAGGCCAAATAGCTTGTCCAAGGTCACACAAGATAGTAAGCCAGAGCGCCGAGTCATTAACCAAGGTCTTCTGAATCCATATTCAGGGTTCTTTCCATTGAACTATATGGAGGAATAACAACAGATTTAAACTTCTGGTATGGAAGGACTTTCTCTCAGAACTGCTCAAAAACAGAATTAATGAGTTTTCCACCATAGGGAGTATTTCTAAACTTGGAAGGAAGTTTGATTAGATGACCTCTAAATTCACTTCCAACTCTAAGATTCTTGCTTGTTATATATAGCAAGTAAATTTTACTTCAATCACTTTGGGAACACATACCCACTTGTTCTGCTAATTAGTTTCTGCTGGGAAGGAAGACTAAGTGCCATCATCCCAATAAATTAACCTCTTTCCTAGCTAAAACTAAAGGCACAAAGGTGGCGTGCATTCTGGGCTGAAGTTTATGTGGATTTACACAAAGGAGAGGGGTTCTACCTTCATCCCTGACCAACTCAAATTTGCTTTTCTATGACCATCCTGGAAAGAGAATTTTTGGCAATATTCACTTCAATAGAATCCTATATATTTTGAGGCTGGTTATAATAGGATGTAGTATATATAATAAATATTATTCAGCATCCTCTAGTCCTAAGCGCTCTTAGAATGTCCACAAAGTGCCCAAATGTTTATCATCACATACATAAGTTGGAAAATTCTTTTGGGCAAAGTAGCTGACACTTTGCTAACATCATAGAAAAAAATTTATGTTTATACTTTAAAAAAAGAAGTTTTCCTCTTCTACTAGTCTGGTCTTCTGAATGAGTATTTTCTTACTGAGGCTAATTGTCACAAGACAAGGCAGTATAAAGCAGGCAACTAAAGACTCCGTTCCACACAAGAGAATAAAACGGAAGCACGACTGAAGAGCAACCAACTTTCTATTTAGGGGATGGGCTGGGTAGCCAACACAAGGGGCAAAAGAAGTGCGGTAAAGAGGCACCTTATCTGTTCTAAAAAATTCTGGTGAATCACCAAAAATGTAATAAAGAAATCAGTCTTTATCACAGTTTAATAGAAAATGTAAATACTCTTTTAAAAGTCTTGAGAATAACAATTCAAATTTTATAGAATATGGAAAAGAATTCAAGTAAAATTCTAAAATAGAAAAAAAATCACTTTTAAAAATTAATGTCACATAGAATTCTTAGGAAGAACTTGGAAGGACTGGGTAATCAGATATAAAATGGTACTGTAACTTTGAATGTGAAGGAACTCCAGGTTGAGGAATAGGAATGTGACTCACGAAGCCAAAATTATATTCAAGGAAAAGAAAACCAATCAATTTAGAAAGGTGATAATATTGCAAAACTAAACTTAATAATTATATGTATTAAAGTATAAAATAAGTTACGAAACTAAAATATCAAATAAGTTATGAAACTCTAGAGTAACAATATTCTCCCCTAAAAAATATAAAAAATAAGAATATGGGCCTAAAATTTTTAAATGATCCAATTTTAGACACAGTAAAAATTAGAAAATACAGGCAAACTGTATAGCTATCAGGATCTTTCTAAACAAAGAGTCCTCAGGGACAACAATTAGAAAATTATTAAAAGATCTGTTTATATTCCTATTGTCAACTAACTCTGTTTTCTTAATTAGTGCCTATCAAATAGTTCACTAGTATGAGACATTAATATTTCCTATATAAGTATAGGAAATGAAAGCGGAAGCTCTTAAGTTAAAAAATTATGTGTGACAGAAATATTAATTGAACTTTTATTTATCTTTGTTGCCAAATACTCTTCCTTGTTGCAAACATTACCCTCTCTTTTAGTCTTTATTCGTAATATAAAGACTACCATATGTTAGGAAGCAAAATTCAAATGCGATAAAATATTCTAATCTGGGAGATCTTCTTATAAACTTAAAAAAAAAAGGCAAAGGGGCAGCTAGGCGGCCCTGGAGTCAGGAGGACCTGAGTTCAAATCCAGCCTCAGACACATAACACTTACTAGCTGTGTGACCCTGGGCAAGTCACTTAACCCCATTGCCTAGCCAAAAAAAAAAAAAAAGGCAAGATACAACACGACTAGGTCAAGAACATAAATTACCTTATGTTAGGCAACTTCACATTTCTTTGGTTGCCTGTCCTGTAGTAGTCTTGTGTGACGAGACACTCTCTAGAGAAATATATTTTCTTTACCTTTCATTTCTTGTCTAATACTTCTGCTGCCAGCACATCTTCTGTTTTCCTGTGTCTTCTCTTTTTTCTGACTTCTTTTCTTCCCTTATTCATCTATCTTTGTTCCTTAATTCTTAGCATTTTTCCTCTGCTTTCTTTTCTCATTCCCATGTTATTATTTCAACTACACTTGCCACACCTGTTTTTTCTTACTCTTCTTTACTCTCCTACCATTTTATTATCTCTTCTTCTATATCTACCTTTCTTCTCATATACAGTATATCTCTCCTCTTAAGCATTTTATGCTACCCTATAACAACAAAGTCCAAAAATGTGGCAAAATAATCGTTAAAATTTACCACTTTGGGAGAAGAAATCACTTACAATTAAATTAATTGCACCCAAGTCTATTTCTTACAATACTCTTGAACTACAATGAGTCAGTATAGCATTCTTTCTTGGCAGGAGAAATTTGGGATTTCCTAACCAGAGCACGTCATCAATCTGATGTGATCTCTGTCACTTATTTTTAAGATCCAGCCAGGATAAGAAAAAGACAAATCTGCTCTCTCAAAATGAGATACATCCTGTTAGCCATCCTTTGTTTATCATGATATACTTGAATATCAATTTTATCACTAATAAAATATAACTTGCTTCTGACAGTATAAAAACTAGGTCAACTTTTTCTAAGGATGGCTATACAAGAAAATACTGGATACGGCAGTGATTTATATGATACAAGAAACTTAACTTTTTATCCTCCCTTGTTTCTCATTCTTTGGATCTTAGAGCCTAGGCGAAAAATGTAAATAAAGACCTTGAGAATAATAAAAGACAGCTAACATTTAAAAAAAATATGTAATAGTTAACCTGGGCTTAATAACATGCCTTTTTAGAGGAAGCACAAGGTTTCTCTGCTACTTTCGATGGAGCGCACTAAAAAATACAAGAGGTTTCTTATGTTATGCAAAATAATAACTCCATTTCCCTATACTAAGTGTGGAAACTAAATATTATAATACTCCAAATATTATATGCAAAATATCAATATATAATCTAAGCAAATGTTGGAATTGCATTCATAAAAATCATCAAAAAATATCTTAAGAGATTACTATGCTTCATATCAGAAAAACATACTTTTCTTTTCCTCTACATGTTTATATTAAATTGTGAGGCAATAAAAACCTAAGGTGAATAACATTCGTGTCAATAAAGTATAAAATGAATAAAAGTATTAATTATAATATATTATCTCATTGGTTGTCTAAGTACTTTTCTAGTGTCTAAAGTGCATATGTCAGTTCTGTCAAAAACATAAGCTCATTAAAGCATTCTTCAAAGACTACTCCCAACTCAGCATTTAGAATATACCTCATAAACCAAGGGCCAATTGACATTATGAGGCAAATCACTTCACCTTTCTGGTTTTCAATTTCCTCATCTGTAAAGAGATGGAGTAGGAGTTCTACATAAAATGTAACAAGTAGGCCAATCAATAATTCATTACCAAAAAATCACTGTAAACAACAAAACGTCTATTTAAATAATGTATATTATGTCACATGTTTTGAAACAGATTTTATTAAATACAGTGTGATTTTAATGTAATCTGTTTGAAACAAACTCTAAATGCTGTCTTCAGAGGATGCTTATTAAATGGTTTCTGCTTTAACCTCAAAGGAGTGCTCTTTGAAAAATTAGGTTTGTGGGGCCATGTCTAGGTTTCCTGTGGCCTAGTAATTGAATCATAGTATTTTGGCACATTTGGTACTTCTTAAAAAGACATCTGTACAACATATAATCATTTTTAAAGGACCAGCCTATCATGAAAATAAGTATTAACTGTTCATTGACAAATATAATTCATAATTTATTTAACCTCAAATTCTTTAATCTCTCACTGTGAAATTGATGTAAGTATTAAGTTTCACAATGCTTTTAAAGTCAGGTGCATATTCTAGTTCCGCTGGTGGACAGATGAATTTAGATCCTGAGGAAGTTACCCAGATAATTCAGGGCATAAGTGTTTTTGTTTGAAATATTCACAAAACCATTTTCACTTGAAAATGTATCTAAATTTTCTACCCCATTTTGATAGTTCAGTGCAAGTTTTTTTATAGACTGTGGCAATTTGCCTCACAAACTTTGTAAATTCTATCTACCCTTTTTGTTAATGTAGCAAAAGGCTTCTTGCAAAACATGCTCACCATTTTTATTTATTAAGCTCTTATTTATATATAGGCAAATGTGAGTAATCATCTTTCAGAATCTCGTGAAGATGATAAATGTCTTAAAAAAACCCTTCCAGAAAAATCTTCTTATAAAAATGTGTGCCCATCTTTTTTTTGTTGTTCCTCTACCTCTTTTTTTATCAATAACTGTAAGTTATTGATGATGCGCTTTGCATGGAAAATAACACAAAAAGAAAATTTTACAATTTTCTTTGAGTCTTGAGGGATAGATTAGTCCTAATTTAAACTAATTAATAAGTGGTAAAACCTTGATAGAAAATATTTATTAAGAGTATCTTACATAGCTTACTCAAGTGATATCTTAATAATGAATAAAATCATTAAAAATATAAGTCATCCGACTCTTTTTCCTATTCTGGCATAATGTCCCAGAGAATTTTTTCAATTAAATATATGTAGCAAGATCTATAAGGTTTATAAATCCTCATATTTTCTTTTGTTTCATAAGACGGGAATCTATCTTAAGGAAATATTACATAATAAGGGAATTCTGCAGTATTTTTCCACTGAATGGACATACAAAAAGCTTCAGCTTAAACTTTTCTTATATATTATCCTATTCTTCCTATTATTTCTTTCTTTTAAATCTGAAAATGATTTATCAGTGTTTAAGTCAAATGATTTCTAATACACGATCCTATTACACTACACTATTTTCAAAGAAATGACATGGGCACTGCTAAAATTATTCTAGGTTCTTCACTTCACTTGCTTTAAGTTTTCTCCAAAAATTGTACTTGACTTAAAGTTTGGCCTGAATACGTACGTGTGTGTGTGTGTGTGTGTGTGTGTGTGTGTGTGTGTGTGTGAGAGAGAGAGAGAGAGAGAGAGAGAGAGAGAGAGAGAGAGAGAGAGAGAGAGAGAGAGAGAGAGAGAGAGAGAGAGAGAAAGAGAAAAGGGGGGAGGGAAACACAGAGACAGAGGGAGAGAGAGATTGGGAGAGGGGGGAGGGAAAAAAGAGAGACTCCAGGTTGCTGTAGTAGTGAAAAAATTTTAAATTTATGCAACCAATTGTCAGAAAAGGGTCATCTTATTTTCAATAAAAAATTTTATCTTATAAGATCTTATATACATTTACTTACTTGGCTCTCAAATGATTTGGAATACCTTTTTGTATATTATTTTTAAGCAGAAAAAAAGTTTACAAATAATCCAAGCAACTTTATAAATGCTAATCTTTTAACATTTAACAAACTGGTATTAAAATGACAGACTTTTGGGGGAGGGGGTATTGTGGTAAGATGAATTGTCATGCCTAACACCACTAAAAATGCATACTTAAATCAAGGTTGCATGGCTTTAGTTAATAATACTAATAATTATAATAATGATAGTCATAACAAAGACAATTATGACAGCTAACATTGATACAGTGTTTTATGGTTTACAAAGCAAGCTCTACAGATAATCTCATTTGATCAGTCAGAAAACCTCTGACACCAGACTGAAGTTGTGTATTTATAGGTGCACAAGTAGAGCTTCTCTAGGTATACTTAATTCTTAAGAGAAATATTTTAGTTCATTAGTTGATTGTGTCATAAGCTTACAAGGAACACACATAGCCTCTATTATTTTACTTCAAGAGCTCACTAAATGTATCAGTGAATCGAAAACCTTTGGGCATTTAAATGATCTAAGAACAGAGAGTCTTTATCTGCTAGAGAGATATCACTTGTTAAAATTCTCAAATGTATAAGAACTCTTTTCTTTTTAAGAAAAATGTTTTATGCCTAATAGAGACTTTGAGGACTTAAAATAAAAATGAGAAACTTATTAAAGGGAAATGGATATTTTAGTAGTATGCATGATTTTTGAAGAATGCAATTCAATCAGATTAAGGTAAAGGCAATTCCTAAAAACTGAATTTTGCTTAAATGATTGTCAATGTATATGCTAAACATTACTTTAAAAAACATGGTTGAGGTGAAATGTTAGGAGATTAAAAAGTTATGTTTTTATAACATTAACTCACTGACACTTCAAATAAAAGGCATGATATATACTACGTAAGAATGTAACTCATTATATTATTAACATAATGAACACTTTGATTTTCCCTTTTGTCCTTCAATTCCTTCTCAGCTACCCTCCTCTGGACTTCTTCATCATGTCCCCAAGAACCTCATGATCCTGAAAGACTGAAATCAGATGTGGTACTCATACCTACTTAGCATCCTCTTCCCCTGGGACACTTCTGATTGGAAGATTGCGCCAAGAACTCCTCTCAAAACTTCTGTTTAAGGAGGGCCCCAGGTCAGCCATCCCTTCATATTTCCCACTGGCTGCACACTTGTAGATTTCTCCATGGTGCCATAGATGCCTGGTATCTTTTTCAGTTTCCTTTTCAATGTTGTGTTCCCCCATTAGATAGCAAGCTCCTTGAAGGCTGAGACTGTCTCTCTTTTTCATATTAGTATCCCCAGCATGTAGAACAGTGCCTGGCACACAGTAGGTACTTAATAAATGTTCACTAACTGCCCACTACTGTATACACTACTACCTAGTGGAGCAATGAGAAAAAGCTCACCCTTTCCACCACTTTCCTATTCTTGTATGGAATTCAAATTATTGACCTGGTTCTATCACATTAAGTCCTGAGTTAGTTCCAAAAGCCTATATTAACTTCAAAACATCTGTATTTACTTCAAAGAAATGTGACATACTAAAGTCTCAGGAAAAGGTACTGGGCATATGTAACCTCCAATAACCTCTGGCCATAAGAAAATTGCAAAAGTAGGAATTAGCTACATTTTTCCAAAGAGGAATTTTATTTTCTCCTACTCTTGTACACTTTTAAAGGCATTCCCTTAGAAGGTTGAAATAAAAGCTCAGATTCATATCTCTGGGTTTGAATTTATCAACAATGTTGACTATTTTAGGTTTAGGTGAGTAAATTAGGCATTGTAAGAAGGACTATTCACAAAGCAAAATAATGGGAATTTCTCCTATTGCCCTAGTATAAACTGCTACTAGCCCCTGACACCAGTTTTCAACCCATGAAGTGAAGTGGAAAGTGAGTTAATGTTACGAAAAAACATCAAGACTTTTTATTAGTTAATTTTCACATTAAAACACTGAGGGAGAGGGTTTTTTATATTTCACTATTTCTTCTTTTGCATTTTCATCATAACTTCTTTGAATCTCAAAGACTATTTATACTGTATCTTGAACAAAATAATTTTTCCTTTCCCAAAAAATCATTCATAAGTGTATTATTTATTTCATATTTACAAAAGATTCTCAAATTCTTGAATTGGCTTTCTGTACTCCTGGCTTTGGAAAATCAAATCACTGTAAAACTAAGTTACAAATGGACTCTTACTAGTTGCTTAGTCAAAAAGGGTCTATAGCTTCATAGTGAAACTGCTTTTCTGAAAAGCAAGAAAAAGGTATGAATTTTGGCAGACATTTCCTGAAGAATAATTTTTGCAAGAATGTCTGTGTGATACATGGAATAGAATGCTGGCCTTGAAGTAAAAATGGCCTAGGTTCAAATTTCTGACTCCTAGCTATGTGAACTTAGGCAAGCATCTACCTCTCAAAGCCTTAAGACAATTCCCTAGAACTGTAGTAACAAATGAGCTGTCATTTGCCTTGGGAAAGCAGCATTTCCACACTTCCAGGAAGAAATCATTGGGAGGACCCCTGTCCCATTCCCAGTAATTGTTTTTGTTTGAAAGTAACTGTTTTTCCCCCCAATGCCACACAAGATAGCTACCATTCAGTTCACCTCTACCTTTTAGTTCCCACAAAAACGATTCCTTTTATTAGAATACTACTAGCAATAAAAGCTAAAATATGTTGAAGAATTTTTTTCTTTTTTCCTTTTAACTAACAGCCATCTGAACCAATTATTTTACTAAATTAAACTAAATCAAAAAATATCTCATGTATATTTTACATTTCTTAAATTGTTCTCAAATAATTTGAAACAGTACTTTTAAAAATTATTTTGCAACAGGAAAAAAAATAAAAGTAAGCAATAGTACATAATTCAAGGTTTGGTAATCTTTTCAGTGGCATTTGGTCATCCTTTGATATGACAGGATTTATCTGATACATACAAGCAAAAAACTATTGCTCTATTGCTTCTCTGGGACAGATATCACTATATACATGGAGTGAATTCAGAAGGTAGTTGCACTATTAAATTAGTCTAGAAAGCTAGGAAGCAGTTTAATTTCTACTTTTTACAAATATGATCTTATTTCCCTAAAAAGCAAAATTTGTAATATATAATATGACCCCAATCACATACGTGCATACTAACATATACTTATAATGCCCTTTAATAGTTAGAAAATTACAGAAATACAACCTAAAGTGTTTTCAAAAGAATAGTAATTAATGTGTATTGTGTACTGTATGTATATTTGATCAACAACCCAAAAGAAACTATACTAAAGCTTCATTGTGGATGGTTGAAATGAGTGATTGGTTTCTTAGAATTAGAAAATAAACAAAAAATAGTTTAAAAACATATGATATGGGATAAGAACATTCTCTAATTCCCTCAGTCAATGAACTATTGCAAATAGGGCAAATTGTTTTGGACACCTTTCTGCTAGCTATATTTATATGATAAATTTATATGTCAATAAAGTTTCATGTACTTTTGCAACTGAAATAACATTAAAAACTGCTAATACATAGGTAGATGAATACTTTGTCAAGTAATAATTCCCACTGCAAAGTGATTTAACATGTAACAAAATTGATCCTACTATTGGTCAAATTAGGCCCTTATGCACCTTTCAAAGCAAAGAGTCCCTCTTTAGGTATAGTTTACAAATTACATATTTTCAATCAAATCCTCCCCTGATGACTCACTGAGGCATAACAAAATGAAAAATCATATCTTACTTCTAGAATAAAAGGAAGATTTACAAAAGCACAAAATAATTAATCCTACTTACTGATGAAGAGCCCAACATAGATTTGGGAGATCGAATCATTCCAGCAATGGAGTGACGAAGTGACTCAAATTTAGATAACTTCTCCTTCCTCTCCTAATTTGGAGGAAGAAAAAAAGTTGTCAGTACAGATAAATCTTGATAAGAATATTGTTATAAGATCCTTAAATTCTAAGTTAGGAAAAGAAAAGCCCATGACGATGGACATTAAATTCCCCAAGTACTCAAAACCAAGATTTTTCCAAACTAATTTTCACTTTGGGGATTGAAATTTTTAACTGAAGTAATTAATTTGAGGTTCTGGGGTTAGTGGAAGGGAGACCTTAGGGTTGTATGGAATACCCTTAGGATAATGGAAGCAATGAGTAGAAGTTATGAAAAGAAAGAAAGAAAAAGGAAAGGAAGACTAGTAATGGAACATAAAAGTAACAGGACTTGTCCCATGTTTAAATGTCCCTAGTCCAGCAGATGTTTGCAAGGATGACAAAAATAAAGTAAACTGATATTACGTAAAGCCAAACAACTGCAAAGATGGGTCCTCTTTTTCAATTCTTTATTCTGACAATATTTTAAGAGAAATGAAGAAACTATTTCAAAAGAAATGGAAAACTATGGAAAATGGAAAGGCTATGTCTCATAAAAGAATCTAAGAGTACAGTGCTTTCTTTCTAACTTTTCAAGAATAATTTGTGTAATGTTGGTACTAATTGTCTTTTATAAGTAAGTGTGACAGAATACTCTTATGAATCCATCAGAACCCAGAGCTCTGTTCTTCGGCAATTCCTATACAGCTGGCTCTACTTCTTTTTCTGAAAATGGACTATAAAAAAGCACTATGTAGTCTTCTGTTAGTTTAGGCGTTTTATAATTTGAAGACTTTCTGAAGGAGGGACAGTAGGGGAATTTTGGTAATGTAAAAAAAAATAAAGTTTTATTTTAAAAGAAATTGCACAATCCCACATATCTTATTTTCCATTATTATGCTCTCTAGAAATCAAATCACCTGAGGTATTAGTGATATCCTAAATGGATAGTGTGATCTTTCTGTTGTTGAGTGAATTTCAAAGTTTTCTATTTATCTTAGTGTTAAGAATATTCCATAAGTAAGGAAAGGAAATAAATTATACTGAAAATGGTAATCAAAATATTAAAAATAATCCAAGTTCAAAGACCCCAGGTTAATAACCTCTGATTTAGAAAAAGTATGTTATTATAAATAGAGTACTGGTGTTAGACCAAATTTCAAATCTCACCTCTTACTAGCTGGTGATGCTAAAAAAAGTTACTTAATGACTATGTGCCTCACTCAACTTCCAAGAGCTACCAGGGGTTAAAAGAGAAGTGTCTACATTGGTGGAAGGGATTCTCAATGGGAAAAAAAAATCATATAACCTCTATTTGCATAAATTTCAAGATGCCAAAAAATACACATATTTTAAGATGATGGGATTGTTAAAGGCTGTTAAGGGGTCCCTTGAACTTGTCTTTTTGAGTTGCCAATGTTCCAGAAACACTGGACCCATAAGATGCAGGAGGCCTTGAATGTGTCGAGGACGAAGTCCCTACCACCACTCGGAGCTGACATAATTTGTTGTTGGCACCCCAAGCTGGATTCTTTGTGTGTCCTTGGGAGGCAAGACAGGTGCCAACCAGTCTGTGGCAGGCTGGAAAAATGCTTGTGCAGGTGGGGTCCTCCTCCGATAAGGAAGATTCTCCTATCTTCGTGGTCATAGTCATCATCTTTTTCCAAAGGAAAAGAATACATCCTTTGCCACCACCTTTCTCCTCCTCTTCAGGAGGGTTTTTGTCCTTTCTCCTACCTTTGCTGCACTTTTCCCTTCCCATGCCACGCCCCTCCCTGTTTTTTCCTCCTCCTGCTATACTGTCACAAATTTGCAAACTTCTGTAAGGACTCTGAACTGTTTGGATTCCACATGCATGTTCATTTTTCCTGTGATAAACCTAGTTTTCACATAAGTCTCATGATGTGATTGCCTACTGACAAGATTTTAGCACTGGAACAGATTTTCAGAGATCATTTAGATCCAATTCCCTCTTACATATGAAGAATATTTGTAAGTAAAATGTTTATCTGTGTGTATCAGTGTATGTATGTGTAGCTCAAAGCAAACTACCCAAGATGGTGAAGTAGAAGAAAACCTCAGACCATGTCGTAAATGGAAATCTAAGACGAAACCAAAGTGGGTCATTTTTCCAGCACAGGGTAACAAATTCAAGCCAAAGGCAAATGACCAGGACAAGAAGTGTGTAACGCGTGGATTAAGATCCCAGAAGCACTGTGAAGCAGAACAGTGCTGACTGCAAGGGGCAGATTGAACAATTAGCCCTCAGGCATAGAGACCTCAGTGCTGCCACTAACCCAAGAGATCAGAATCACAAAACCAGATCACTAGAGGAAAGAAAGAACATGCCACACTCCCTCTAATTCAAGGGAGAATATCTCTGAGCTAGACTTCAGGGACTGCCATAGGGCTACAACTGTAACCCACCGGCATATCAAATACGACCAAAAAGGGAAGGCAAAGGGGAAAGATGGAAGCAGAAGGGAAGGAAATAAGCATTTAAATAATGCCTACTATGTACCTGGCACTATGCTAAGCACTTTACAATTATTATCTCATTTGATCCTCACAATCCTGCAAGGTAGGTATAGTTATTACCCTCATTTGACAGTGAGGAAACTGAGGCAGAAAGAGGTTAAGTGACTTGCCCATGGTGATACTGCTAGTAGGTGTCTGAAGCAACATTTGAACTCAGTTATTCCTGACTCCAGACCCAGTACTCTATCCACTATACCACCTATCTTCTTTAAATATAATTAATTCTCATCATTCGCAATAGTTATGTTCTATAAAGTCACCATAAATGCTGAATTAGTGAATACTCAACCATTGCTCCTAAGGGAAATACAGGATTAGAGTCCTACAAGCCTCTAGTCACAACATTTTCATCAACCAGTAACACAAAAATTTGTTTCATGTGTGTTTCTGTTTAAAGACACCTTTCTGTCAGTAGTTAATATTTGTGGCTGTTATTGTTCTTGAAGCAACATGGAGAAATTCTAAATGCTGTAAGTTCACTTACCTTGGCAGGATACTTTCCAGTGACCTCAACATAGATGCTGAGGCTGATGCACACATTGCAAGAGCTAGCTCAGTGTTTGGGAAGCTCTGAAGGAAAGTGTGGGAAAGAAGAGGTATTAGGCTGCCTACCAGATTTAAGACCTACAGAGCCATTGGGCTGACCTCATTGTTGTATGCCTGTGAAACCTGGACAGTATACTAGGAACATGCTAGGACTGCTTCCATCTGAATTATCTTAGGAAGGGGCAGCTAGGTGGTGCAGTGGATAGAGCACCAGCCCTGGAGTCAGGAGGACCTGAGTTCAAATCCGTCCTCAGACACTTAACACTTACTAGCCGTGTGACCCTGGGCAAGTCACTTAACCTTGTTGCCTAGCCAAAAAAAAAAAAAAAGAAAATATCTGTGAATCTGTCTTAGGAAGATTCTGAAAATCATCTGGTAAGATAAGGTACCAGATACTGAGGTCTTTTCTCAAGCTGAACTGCCAACAATTCAAACTCTACTGCAGACAGCGCAATTCCATTCCAATGGGCTGGCCATGTTGTTTGAATGCAAAACATATGTTAGCCTCAAAGACTATTTTATGGAGAACTCACACAAGGTAACATCGCATGGAAGTCAGAAGAAACAGTACAAGGACATTCTCAAGATCTCTCTGAAGAACTCTGGAATCAATTGTGAGACATGGGAGACACTGGCACAGGACCACCCAGCATGGCATGCCTGCATCAAAGAAAGCACTATGCTCTATGAGCAAAGCAGAATTCCATTAGCTCAAAAGAAATGTAGGATGCACAAATTTAGGGATATCTCCTCTCCAAATGTTCATATGGACTATTTGCATCTGACCTGTGGTCGAGCCTTCCAACCTCTTACTGGTCTGATCAGCCACTTAGATACACTGTACCTTGACCCTGACATAGTGATGTCATTTTGGTCCTATTCAAGCATGGAGGAAAACAACCAACTCCACTGTCCTGTTATTGTACTATCTTTACTCTTTAACTCAGTAATACACAGTCCAGAGTTAATGAAAAAGTAGGTTTTTCACACTGGTGAAACTGGCTTGTTTTATAAGGACATTGGCAAATAAATCTATATAATGCAAATAGCCTCTAAAACCTCTGGCTTCAAATCATTCCAAGATCACACCACCTTGCTATTGTGCCCCAATGCCATGGGGCACATGTTACTGTGTAACTCTCAGTTACTTAGTAGCCATGTTTTCAGTTGCTCCACAGACTCCTGCTGTGCAGACCCTGCCTCACTGGAAGTTTAACAAGTTTCCATGCCACACAGCTCGTAAGCCAGCCAGTACTAGTGTCTGCTAGTTTAACACAGGGTTTGACATTGTCCTGACACTGGGTAATGGGACTATAAATTTCTTTGGCTTTCAGCCTCACAACAATTCTGTCCACTCTGCTTTTTTAATAGTAATCATCTCATGCATCTGACAATCTAGCCATTTTTCCATCTATCCCGTAGCTTCCTCATATACTATAGAAGTTACTTTAGCACTTTCCAAAGCAGAGTCATATACACATCAGTGAATTTCTTCTTCCTTTTTCTGGATGTATCCCATTGTTGAGTCATTAACACCAAACTCATCACCAACAGCCCCATAACTCATGCCGGAACAAAACTTATCCAATACACATAATTTCTCCTTAAGGCATATGATAGCCTTCTTGCACTTAGAAAAACTAGACAGCATTTCAACACTATACTTAGGGGACATTTTAAACTGGGAAATTATCAACATAAAGCTCCAAAATACCAAATACTCAGCACTAAATAAACAGCAAAAAGGACACGTGTTTGGAACATGAGAGCTGAAACAATTAGGCAGAGCATCACCTTATTTGACCTCAGCAAGAACTGTGCCTGTCCATGGATAACCACAAAAGCACAGCAAATACTAATTTTCAGGTTACAAATAAATTTGAGCAAGTTCACAAATATGGAATGCACAAATAATGAGAATCAACTATATTATATAAGGTCAAAAGAATCCAGCTAGAAGTGTTCAGAGCCTTGACCAGCTGTATGATGGAACCATCTTGAACTGGCTTGTGAGAGTCAATTGTTAAATTTTCAGTGTGAGCATTTACACTTTGAAAATCTGTAAACTCTACAAATCAGGTTATGATTTATTGTTTTATTCACTGTCTAGACTTAATAAAGTGAGGTGGAAAATGTTAACAGTGGAGATTAAATTAAGTGTGTCCTGAATTTTCAGAGAGCCCACTATTTAACAATTACCAGCATACCCTGGCTTAGTCCTAATTCAGAAAGTAAGACTATTAGAATAGGTAAATTTAAAAAAGAGAGAGAGAGAGAGCGCTATCATGATGCCAGGGATCCCCAAGAAAAACACAGTACTCAAAACCCAGAGAAAGCAGTAGCAAGACCCCAAATAATACTGGTTAAAGTCAACAAGACCACATTCTCTCCAAAAGTTCGCACAGACTTATGTCTCAATTTGTCCCAGTCTCAATTTGGTTAGAAAAAGAAGCCAACAAAGAAAACACATCAACAATAAGTACCAGGGACCCTCAAAACACAAACCCAGAAGGGAACTCCAAATCATTTACAAGCAAAGTATGAAAGAAAAACACAGCTTGGCCACAAAGTCAATTATAGTTTCAGGAATAAATGAAGCAAGTTTTAAAAGTTATAGATTAAATAAGAGCTCTAAAGGAAACAGGTGGAAAAGAAATGAGAGTTCAAAAGGAATAACTTGGAAGAATTAACAGGTTAGAATAAGAGGTACAAAACCATACCCAATTAATAGACATTTTGTTCATTAAAATGGACCCCCAAAAAGAAAACAAAATTAAAATAAATTAAAATAAAGTCAAAATAATGGGGGAAAAACTGAAAAAGTAAATCAATTGAAGTGAGAAACAAGTCAAGGACGGAAAAAAATCTAATGCATGTGTATAACGTATATCAAATTGCTTGCTGTCTTGGGGGGGAGAAAAATTTGAAACAAAATCTTTCAAAAAATGAATGCTAAAAATTTATCTTTGCGTATAATTGAAAAAATATATACTACTAAATTTTTTAAAAGGTAACCTCAAAAAAAAAAAAGGAAAAAAAATCTAAGAACTGTTGGATTACATGAACACTGAAAACAAATCAAAAGAACCTGGATACCATATTTCAAGAAATCATGAATGAAAACTGCTCCAGACCTATTAGGACCAGAGGAAAAGGTGAAAATAGGAAAAATGCACTGGTCACTTCCTGAAAAGAAAAAAAAAACAATATGAAAACTCTTAGGAACATGATAGTCAAAATTAACAGCTTCCAGTTTAAAAAAAACAAAAAACAAAAACAAAAACCTGCAAGCATCCAGAATTCAACTACCAAGGAGATATAGTCAGAATCACAAAAATACTTAACTTGAAATTGATATTCCAAAAGGTAAAAGATACAGGCTTGCAACCAAGAATAATTTACTCAGTACAACTGAATATAATCCTACAATGGGAAAAGTAGATCTGTAATGAAATAGAGGTCTTCCCCGCATTCCTGATTAAAAAAAAGAAGAGCTATGTAGAAATTTTGAAATGCAAACATAGGAGGAAAGGGAGACATAAAGGTAAATGAGACAAATGGGAAAGGAGTATGTAAGGATGAAGCTATTACATTCTATTAGAAGGAAAAGGAACAAGTGTCCTCTGAAAATCTTAATGCTATTAAGGGTCTGTTAGAGGATTAAATAAGACAGATGACTTGGGAGTGATCTTATTATGCTTTCCTGAATATACAATAAAGAAAAAGGAGCAAAAAGAATGCCCTAGTGAAGAATGGAGTAGAAAGGTGACTTACCATATCCCATATTCAGGAAGCGCAAAAAGATTACGTAACCAAGTAGGAAGGAATATGGGGAATACAACTCACTTGATTCATTTTCATCTGAAGTAATTACAAGAGTGTAGAACACATACATACACACACACACATAAACACAAAGAATTTGGTATAGAAATACATTAAACTCAACAGGAAAACAAAAAAGAATGAGAGAGGTGGAATAAAATGAACAAAGCAATTAGAAGAAAAACAAACTCAGACCTCTAAGGAAGGATTGTAAAAGGCCTTGGGTGGGGCTAAAATGAACGAAAAGAGAGGTAAGTTTGATTGGAGATAGAGTGAAGAGAAGAGAAGCAGGTGAGTGGACCCAAACAGAATCACACATCACTAGTGCTGAGCATGGTGCTTCTCTAATCATTCTCTTCTTTGTGAAGTGGGGGACAAAGGGAAAGGAGAGGAAAGAGTCTAAGAGACTAGGATGAAGGGCAAATCCACAATTAATGATTATAACAGTTAAAGAGAATAGAATAAATCGGCTCATAAAACAGATAATAATGGATTATACAGACTCAAACAATATGCTTACATGGAAGATGCCTAAAACAGAAAGATTAATGTGGAAGTAAAAATAAGGTAGAGCTGGAGCAAAATCCCTATGATCCTTACTCCTTTCAGCCTCATGGAATCCCTCCCTTTCTTCAAGACTTAACTCACGTACCATATAATTAGAAACTGACATCTGCCTGATCATAGGCTCCTATTATTCCATCTCCTCCTATACTTCTCCCCTAATAAACCAGCCCTTTGCCCTCATTGATACCTCCATTCGCTCCATCTCTCAATATTTTCTCAGGCTGTTTGCCGTCCTCTAACTTCACTTTCCTCCCTATCCAATCCAAATGAAGAGTTGGCCATTTCAACTCTATACCATCCTCTGCTCTTGAATCCCTTGCACCCTTGTCATACTGCTATTCTTCACTTGGCAAACCTTAGTGTTAGATTGCTCTCACCATGTCCTTCCTCTGTTTTGGAGGATGTTTCAGGTGTGCTATCTCAATCCATTAAAATTTATGTCACCCAAACTCCAATGGATATCACTGCAGCAAGGCAGTGCTTTTTATTTTTCTCTAACTGCCCTATCTCACTGCCCCCTAGAAACCAGTTCAAACCTTCTGTTCCCTCTTTAAATCTCTCACATCCTCCTTTCCCCTCTATCTCAGCTGAGTGCTGTGCCTCTTCTTTTACTGAGAAAATTGAGGGCATCCAACGAGCTCTTTTTTTTCCCATTTTCATCTTAAAATCCCTTGATATCATGTCCTACTCTCTCCTCCTTTCTCCAGTCCCTGGAGGGCCCTCCTCCTTACCAAGGTCAAACCTTTAACATGTATATTTGATGCCATTTCATCCTATATTCTATAGAAAACTGCATCCTCAATCATCATGTTTCTCCCTCAAATATTCAGCCTCTATCTTTAAACTTGTTCTTTCCTGATTGCCTTAAAACATACACAAGTATGTTGAAATTGTATCTTCTTATGGTCTCCCTTGACCACCCTACAACGGTGGTCAGTACAGTATAGTAGACACAGGACAGTAAGTAGATATTGTAGCCAGCATAAGGTAACAATAAATAGGAAATAAGAATTGAGTGTCATCCCTTAAAAACTGTTCATAACAACTCTATCTCAAATTAATGAAGATATAATCTTTAGAAAAAGTTCAAGAATATATTTGCTTGATCATTCATTAATGGCATTACTTTCACTATTTCTATCTCTAGGTTGTATTTTGTTTTCTAATACAGTCAGTATGAAGTCATGGATGAGATCACAGATGCACTGGGGAAAAAATAATGAAAAAAAAGGAGTTGAAAAACTTAGAGATGGTAGATGACTTAGCACAAGTCCACATTTCAAATTTTATTAGAGAACTGAAAAGAACCAAAGGTAATGTATTACAAAATGATGAGCTTGACAATCTTGGAAAATCATGGATAGCTTTGCACACAATAATGAAGAGTGAAATGAGTAGAACCAAGAGCACATTGTAAATAGTAACAGCAATATTGTTTTAAGTAAAACTTTGAGTGACTAAGTCATTTTGACTATTATAAATTGCCAAATTAACTACAAGGGACCTATAAAGAACTGATAAATAGAAGTATATATAGAATAATTTTACATATATATGTAAAATACATACACACATACTTGTGTCTAATGGCAGCCATCTCTAGAGTGGGGGAGGGAGAGAAAAAATAAAAGGGAAAAAAGAAAAGTTATATGATAACTTTATTACATATTTTAAAAGTTGTACACAACAGATTTGCTATTTCATGTGCAATCATCTTTTCTTTCTATTCTATTTCATTTTATGGAAATGCTTGTTTTATTTCTTAAGTTCAGAATAAAATTAATAAAAAAATTTTAAAACATATCAGGTATAATTCTGTATCTCTGATTCTTGGCTTTCATAAGAGTTAAAGATTAAAAGGCTAACATTTATAAAAAGAATGAACAAATCACAAACTTAACAACCACAAAAAAAAGGTCAGTCCATTAAAGCACATGAAAAATACAGTGCCAAAATGTATGTTATAATATGATTATTACATATTTACATATTAGGAATTAATTCACTAATATTTTCAGTTCCTAATAAATTCTCTCTACTTTTAGAAACAGAAAAATAAGGAGGTAACATTAATAGACCCCACAGTAAGTCAATCTCACAGTACCAGCACCAATTCAATTGTCTTGACATAGGAAAAAATGCTTTGGCAATATAACAAAATCGATTCCTTCCCTTCTGAAATTCTTTTATTCTTTCTTTTTCCACTTCCTATGTGCTCAGATAGGAACTTCCTCAGGCTGTGAGGATACTGGCAAAAACTGCTGGAGCTTACATCTTCTTTCCCCCTGTCCTGAGGGCTATGGCTGGGGCAGGATTTCTCACAAGTAGTCACTTTGGAGGAGTGAAGCCACAGCTCTTACGAGAGGGGGTGGGGGGGTGGTCACCCCCAGCATTCTCTCCTGCAACCCCTCATCCTTACCTCACCCCCCTCTCATCATTGCTCATCCCCCCATTACTCCCCATCCCCCATTATCTCCCATCACCTCCCACCCCCTCCACTCCTCCATCTCCCTGTTACCACCCCACTCCACTATCACTCCATCTGTGGTGGTCAAGGCCTTCATAGCCTCCTGCAAGGCACAGCCTCGACACAAGATGGAGTCGTGTTTCAAGGGCCACTCACACCTCACACACTTGGAGCTGCCATCTGTCCTACTGTCCTTCCTGGGCTCTGCCATCCCATGGGGCCAAGCGGGGCCTGCAGATGAGGCCTCCCCAGGAGACCCCAGCCAGCCTCAGTGGCTCCCCCATCTCACTTGATCCTCACCATACCCCGGGGACGACAGCTGCTACTAATATCCTCATTGTACAGATGAGGAAACTGAGGCAAAAAGAGGTTAAGTGATTTGCCCAGGGTCACACAGCCAGTAAATATCTGAGGGCAGATTTGAATTCAGTTCTCCTGACTCACCCTCCTGAGTTCATTTGGCCTCAGACACTTACTAGTTGTGTGACTCTTGTTTGCCTCAGCTTCCTCATCTATAAAATGAGCTGGAGAAGGAAATGGTAAACCACTCCGGTATCTTTGTCAAGAAAATCCCAAATGGTGTCATGAAGAATCAGACATGACTAAAACAAACTCCTAACTCCAGGGTGATACTCTCTCCACGGCACCACTTGGTTGTCCAAACTAGTATAGTAGCCATGCAAACGGAGAAAGAATTTAGTACACATGTGAGAAATCGTGCAGAGATAGAAGAGACACGAGGTGGCAATCAATTAGAGGGAAAAGTTGAGGGTGAATATTAGCTTACTGAAGATGTACCTGACTGGAAAGATGAAAAGGGACAGTTAGGAGATAAATATAATGAGTCCACTTTGAACACACTGAGTTTGTACCTACAGGACATCCCATCACAACCCTGTCTCACTGGATATTACTCTCCCATATGCACTCCACACTATCATTTTCTTCCTAACACATGACATTCTACCTTTCATCTCTCTACTACTGTAATGTACTCCTTGCAAAATGCAGTCCTTTTTTTTTTAAGCTGGCTTGAAGCTTATTTATTTATTATTAATTAATTTGTTTTTGAGGAAATCAGCATTAAGTGACTTCTCCAGGGTCACACAGCTAGCAAGTAAATCAGGGAGGATTTTGAACTCAGGTCCTCCTGACTCCAGGGCTGGACTTCTATCTACTGTGCCACCTAACTACCCCAAAATGCTGTTCTTTCAATTGCTGTACCCTTTCAAACTACCTTGTATAGCATTTAATTACTTTGTAGTTATTTATTCTGTACGTGTGTGTGCATGCATTTCTTTTTCTTCTCATTACAATGAAAGCTCCTTGTAGTTAGGAACTACCTTAATCTTTTCATTTGTATTCCCAGCACTTAGCAAAGTACGTACATGTAGTAGGTACTTAGTAAATACTTGCTGAAAAAAGTGCCCAGGGGGGCAGGTAGGTGGCACAGTGGATAGAGCACCTGCCGTGAAGTCAGGAGGACCTGAGTTCAAATCCGGCCTCAGAGCAAACACTTAATACTTACCTAAAGTTGTGTGACCCTGGGCAAGTCACTTAACCCCACCTGCCGAAAGAAAGAAAGAAAGAAAGAAAGAAAGAAAGAAAGAAAGAAGGAAGGAAGGAAGGAAGGAAGGAAGGAAGGAAGGAAGGAAGGAAGAAGGAAGGAAGGAAGGAAGGAAGGAAGGAAGGAAGGAAAGAAAAAAGAAAGAAAGAAAGAAAGAAAGAAAGAAAGAAAGAAAGAAAGAAAGAAAGAAAGAAAGAAAGAAAGAAAGAAAGAAAGAAAGAAATGCCCAGGTCAAAGTACTGAGGACACCCAAAGTTAAGCACTGGGACATGATGATGAACCAGCAAAAAAGACTGAGAGATAACCAAATATGTACTGAAATAACGAAACTGATAACGAAAAGAGGAAGGAGAGTATTTAAGAGTGAGTGGCGTCATGTGCTCCAGAGAGGTCAAGAAGAATAAGAACTTGGAATTCAGAAATCTTTGGAAGCTACACTATTTTCTAAGTGACACTGTCAGAGACAGGCTGCATAAGGTTGAAAAGTAAGAGAAAAGTAGATGGAGGCAATTATTAGGTGGAGGCAAATCCCCCCTTAGGCAATTGGCTGGGAAAAGAAGAGTATAATTTTTAAATTTCTCCTACCTAGGCTAGACAGGCCCAATTCATTCAAACAATTCTCATGTGACACAGCCTCAGAGCTATTTCTTATCCCTGGTTTCCCTCTTTTATATGTGCCTCGATTTATCAATGTCCTTCCAGATGAGTTCTGAGACAGGAATAAAAGAATAGACTATCATCCTTTTATTCCTGGAAGCTATGACTCTCTTGATGAAACTTAAGAGTGTATCATATAGCAATGTTGACTTACATTGATCTTGCTGTCCATTTAAACCTTCAGACCTTGATCTAGCCTTAAAAATCATTAATTTGCATTTCTCCAAATTAAAACTCTTCTTCAACTTTTATGACCTTATATTTATAAGATCTTTTTCATTTATCCTCATCATTCTTTATTATAAAGAAAAGTTTAGTATTAACCACCAACTTGGAGATTTTGCTATACCCTTTCCTTCTCTTAGTCATTTACCTCATTTATCACTTAAAAAAATAAATATAACTGACTCTAGCATCAGTCCTTGAGGAATCGCTGTTTACCATGCTCTCTCCAAAGAAGTAACCATCTATACTTAATATTTATGTAGGGAGGATGAAGATTCCTCTGGCCAAAATACAGGCCTAAAGTGCTCAGGCTTTGCTCAGACATGCATAAGGCTGTGCAGTAGAGAAAGTGCTGTAATCAGGAAGACCTGAGTTCAAATCTCATCTCGGCCGCTATACTAGTTTGTGGTCCTGGGCAAGTCACTAAACTTATGTCTAAATCAGTTTCTTCACTTGTCAAATGAAGATAATAATAGCAAGTAATTCCCAGAATTGTTGTACTTAGATAAAATAAGTTATCTGTAAAGTACTTGGCAATTCTCGAAGTGCTATGTGAATGATAACTATCATTATTGTTATTATATCCCAACTTTGACTCAAATAAATGGAGGCTGAGAAGAGTAACAATTATTATGTGCTGGAACAAGCCAAAAGAGCAGTTTTCAGGAGCTTTGTAGAAGAGATTGTTGCTCAGCTTCCTTCTATATCTTGTGTGAATGTGGACTTACTTTTGTTTCACAATTGTGAGAGTTTTAATGGGTCAGGAAATAAACTTTTAGGTAGGGGTCTGACTAAATGACATCTGAGGTCCCTTGTACCCCCTGAGATTCTGTTACCTTACAATATCTGCAATGGAATTTTATTGTGCTATAAGAAATGACAAATGAGTACTTTAGAGACACACTGAAAGCTTGTGAGATTGTCAAAATACCTGGTTGGAGTGTTATCTGTAACAGAAGCCTTCGATTGTTATCTTGGATGTAGGGTTTGAAAAGTAAAGGCCTAATGGTAGTCTACTGGGATTCTTCCTGGTATTTATTAGATGGGAGTGGTGTGGTCTGTCTTCCATTATAAAGGAAAATCTCTGGCCATTATACCTTCAAAGACTAAAGGAGATGGCCTCACTGGCCCTGAAATATAAACAAAGAAGACAGCAGCAGGGAGAATCCAAAAGAGTTATGCTGAGAGCAGCAGAGCAGTAGAGACTACAGGGCAATACCACAAGAGTGCAAGAAAGTAGATGTCTCTGACCCAGTGAAAAGCAGGCCTAGGGGCAGCTAGGTAGCGCACTGGATAGAGCACCAGTCCTGGAGTCAGGAGGACCTGAGTTCAAATCCGGTCTCAGACAAGATATTTGACACTTACTAGCTGTGCAACCCTGGGCAAGTCACTTAACCCCAACGTTTAAAAAAAAAAAAGCAAGCCTAATGAGAACAGCATGATCATAAAAACAAAAAACATCAGGTGTCCAACAGCATCAAAGGTATATTTCATTTTCTTTCTCTATGTGAGTTAGGCTAGTTTTTTTCTTTAAAAAGTACTGAAACCATCCTTGAGACTTGACTGGCTCAGGACACTAAAGGTTTAACTGTTTACATCACTTCCTGGTTACGTAAATACAAAACAACTATAAGGATGTCTCTCTGACACTTGTCAGATCACAATGGGCAAACTCAGGAAAGAAACTTTGCTTAGCTGAATAATCAACTCCAGAAGTCTTCACTGCCTATCTTTGTTGGCATTGTTGTGATTTCAGTGAAGTGGGGGCAGTAAGCACAGTTGTAGGCTTTGGAGCAGTGACCAGTAGAGACCAGACACAGGTCTCACCAGTTCAGGTCAAAGGAAAAGACTTTGGCAGCAGCATTGTCAGAAGAATGGGCAGTGGCAGAAAGCAGGTTCACTATGACCCACTGCATACAGTACTCTAGAAGTGATTAGCCTCTCTACATTGCTGACAGTGATCACGTACAACTGCTCCCTCAAGGAGGGCTTGGAGGATGAAAGAGTAGAATTATTGGGAGGGAGTTTGCTTTCTGTCAACAAAGGGGAAGTGAAAGTGTCTACCTGGCCCCAACAAAAGAAGTGGAGCAGTCCCTCTGAGGCATCTCACAGGGTTAACAATCTTTATCCTCATCCCCAAGAAGGAGGCCCTGGAAGGCCAGGGAACATGAAGTAAGTAGGTGGTGATACAAAACGATTCTCCTTGACCCACGATGAAGATCAGTAACCATGCAGGAAGTGTCATCATCTTTGGTGCTAGTTAGGCTCCTGCATATGGTCACCTCTTTACATTGACAGACACACTGAAAATTGCACGAATTTAGCATCATCACATGGACATGATTATTTAGACCTAGAACTTAACCATTACAAAGTAGAGGGGCATAGTGAGAGGAAGAGGCTGAGGTTTCTGGTCCTGGTTTTCCCAAATTACCACTCCTTAAGGGAGCAGCTACATTGTTTGTTTTGGTTTTCCTATAGGTTTTTTTTTAAGCTTTTCTTTCCCATCTTTCATGCTGTTTAAATCAGACTACTTGAATACTTGATTTATACTTGCATACTACTTGAATTGACCAGTATTAGCCCTAAAGTCATTACAATGGTGGAAGGTCCTCCAGACAACCTTAAAGACTTTTACCACTAAGAAGTAGAATGTAACAGAAGTAATATTTTAACACCCTTCCCCCATATAAGTTAGGATATTTTTTTCCTTAAAAGGGATTAAAACCATCCTTGAAACTTGATTGTCTCAAGATACTAAAGGCTTACACTACCGACACTGTCTCCTGGTCACCTGAGAACAAAACAGCCACAAGGAGCTCCAGGCTCTTTCTTTAGTGCTAGGCAGATGCCAATGAAGAACTTATATAACAAAGCTTCACTCAGTTCAATCGACATCAGGTGTCCTCAATGCATAACCTTATTGACCATTCTTTTACTGTGCTTTGTGACAGTTCTCTGACATAAGGGAGTCAGTCCCTCCTGGGAGGACATAAGATTCCCCTATTGACCTCTGTTTTCTAATAGGGTTCACTGTGACACATTCCCACAGCATAGATATTACTTGTCAATAGGTTAAGGACTTAACAGGAAATCCAGTTAATGTTCAAGGGAGACAAGAGACAAGGGAAAATAGCCCCTTGATGATGCCAAGAATAATATATAATAACAATGGGGATCAGTTCAAGGCTCATTTAATGGCAACTGATGGGGGAGGGGAGGAAGGGGATTGAAAAGAGGAAAAGAAAAAGTAGAAGAATATTCTATATACAACTCAGACATACACTGAGTAAAACTCTGATAAAGGCGGTTGCATTGGGGAGCACAAAGGTCAACTGAGCTGAGAACGCTTGCTCCCACTGGAGCAGAATCTGCTCTCACAGGAGGGAAGATGTGCTCTAACATGCCCTCCTGAGAGTGAGATACTTAAATCCCGATTTTGATGACTACCTGGAGCTGGCTGTTTTGGACATCAAGATTCAGGACAAAGAGGAAATTCTGATTAGCAGGAGAGGACTGGATGAAGAGCCAGCAAAGGAGACTGAGGACCAGCTAGACAAGTCTAAGAACCAGGACAGAACAGTGAAACAAAAACCTGGATAGAAGAGGGTATGAATGAGAAGTACAAAAGGATGCAGGAGATTGAGGACTGAGAAAAGGCTAATTAGATTTGGCAATTAAGAGATCACTGGTAACTTTGAAGACAGCAATTCACTTTGTTAAGGTAGAATGTGGTCACAATCATGACAGTGCTAGAAGTCTCCAAAGTTAAAATTCTCCTTTAATATATATATATATATACACACACACACATACACACACACACATAATAAATATCGAATATACTGCTAAATTCATGAAACAAATGAAATAATCCCTGTATATATAATGCCCTGCAATATTTTTCTTCAAATGTATATAAGTATTTTTAAAAATCTGAATAGCTGTTAAAAGGATTTACTTTGAAAAATCCCCTCTCCCTCAAAAACACAACTATAATATGACTTATACACAAGCCATATCTTACTTATTCTTTAAACATTTTAAATCAATGCAAAGTTTACAAATTATGTGCATAATACCAACAAAGGAATTATGGTTCTCTCAAAAATCAGAGTTAGAGCAACAAAATAGAAAATATATCTCTTACAATCCACTCACAATGCCAATAAAACTGACAATCTAAATGAAAAGGATGAATATTTACAGAAAGATAAAATGTCCATATTAACAGAACAGGAGATAGAGAACTTAAATAACCTAATTTAGAAAAATAAATTGGACAAACCATAAATGAATCCACAAAGAAAAAATACCCCAGGGACTATATGTATTAACAGAATTCTACCAAGCATTATTAGTTCCAATATCACACAGTTTTTAAAAAATAGAAACAAAAAGAGTTCTATCAAATTCCTTCTATGATACAAATAAGATATTTACAAATAACCAAGGAGAGTAAAAATATAAAAAGAAAACTGTAGGCCAGTATCCCTAATGAATATCGATCCAAAAATTTTAAATAAAACATGCCAGGAAACTACAGCAACATATCACAAGGATGATACACTATGACCACATTGCATTTATATAGCAATGCACAGCTTGTTCAATATTAAGATAACTATAACTGGCTATATTAATAAAAAGAACAACAAAAATAATATGTCAACAGATATAGGAAAAGCTTTTGACAAATTCAATAATCATTCCTGTTAAGAGAAAGAGAGGAAGAGAGAGAAAAAACAGAGATAAATGAATCTTTCCTTAATATAAGTAATATCTACCAAAAACCAAAAGAAAGTAACTAGAGCTTTTCCAATAGTTAAAGCGTAAAGTAAAGATTTCTGTCATCATCATTCCTATTCAATATAGTACTAGAAAAGGGATGACAAGATAGCAGAGTAGTAAGAAAGCAGCATAACAAGTTTTACCCGCCACTCCTCCCAAAGAGATCTACGAAGTATACCAGACTGAATCCTACTAGGGAAATACAAGAAAAAGTCACAGTGAGTCATTTTTCCATCCAAGTTTGGCATAGGGAGACAGAAAGACTGGCAGACAATACGGATAATATCTAGTGCACAGCACTCTCAGCAAAGAACACCCTAGTGCCCCGGGAAAGGCTGTGAATTAGGGGAAGAAGGGGTCCCAGACCTATACCAGGCCACTCCTAGACCCACACTACCCCACATTACAGCAAGGACACATGCATGCTAGCAGCTTTTACGATGATAATTTTGATACCCCTACTCAAATTCATCAACATTTATTCGGTTTATTGTTATCTGATGGGTATTAGTGACTGTATTAGTAAATTAAGCAGAATAAAGTTTAAGGTAATTATGTTACTTGATGCTATTAGGATATGAGTTATGAATGACTGATTAATCTACCATGTAATTATATTAATTCTATTTCACTTATCAGCTAGATTCACACTCTTAGAAATGTAATAAGAATGTAAATGTTCACTATCCCTCCACCGCCACTCTGTAATGGGTTGTAATAAGGCCCATTTGCTGGTGCAATACCCCTTCACCCCTATGAATCGCTATTGTCTACTCCCTAGTGATCTTTGCTTCAAACCTACAACTTCCTTGAACTCTAGGATACTGGTGGTCAAACATTAGGGTTTTATTTCTTGTGGAAGGCCTTGAGATGTTGAAAGGGTCTTACGACCTTTGGAAAGCCCCTAGAGTTGATGCTCTGTGGAAGGTCTGTTGACAAAGTGGTTATGATTGATGGACATTTCTCTTAGCCAATCAATGTACTGCAGTACCTTATTCTATTTATAGTAATCCCTCAAATTGTAGAAATCCCTCAAAATAAAGCAGAGGGGTTCATAACTGCAGAGAGGTGAGTCTACAATCCAATTTCTTAAGGACTCCCAGACTCCCTAATGAACTGAATCTGCTCAGAGTGCTTCGGTGTCCTTTTGTTGCAGATTGGAATTATGGGGTCATACTTTGTTGCTCATTACCTAGTCTGACACATAACCATGAAGGAATGATGCGGAAATATGTGCCTGCTTCCTCCCCCCTCAGCAGTCTCAGGCTGGTAAACCATGGAAGGAACAAATTCAAAAGCAAGCAGCAGCTGTGTGGATCAGACCCCAGCAGCAGAGCAGAGTAGCACTTCTAGACTCTAGCCCTGTCTTAATCCTACAAAGGAATAATCAGAACAGCAATCCTAGACATAAAGAAGCTTGCAGTTCTGTCACTCTGAACAGTAGAGCTAGCTAACAGTCAGAGTCCAGCAACAATCCATCGTTCCTCAGATCCAAACTAAGGTCAAGGTCAGAGCTCAGAAAAGGGGAGGGGAGGGAAGGGGGTGTGTCCCGGCAGGAATCAGACTTTGCTGTGGACTAGACTACTTTGGTAGCTGAAGGTCTGGATTCAATACACCAAGAAGCAGCAAAAGACCAGTTCCTACAGCTTGACTATAACAAGTCTGTAACAAGGGTTTTCTTTTTCCTTCATTCTCAAAGGAGAGGAAAGAAAGGAGGGGAGTATGTATTGGGAGGGACAGAGAAAAGAAAGATTTTTGCTAACTGAAAAAACAAAAAATATCGTGCTAGAATGTTAAGTATAGCAATAAGACACACACACAAAAAAAGATTCCGAGAGAATAAGCATGAACAATGAGGAAACAAAATATCCTTTTTTGCAGGTGATATGATTGTTTACTTAAAGAACTCTAGAGTCAATGAAAAAACTAACTGAAAAATTTAACAACTTCAGCAAAGTTGCAGGACAGAAAATAAGCCCGCATGAATCATCAGCATTTATGTATACCAAACAAACTCTAGCAGGAAAAGATAGAAAGTCACTTTAAAGTAACTACAGGTTGTATAAAATACTTGGAAGTCTACCTGCCAAGAAACACTTAGGAAATGTAGGAAAACAATCAGAAAACACTCTTCACACAAATAAAGACAAATCTAAATAATTGAAGAAATATTAATTATGAGTAGGCCAAGGTATTATAATGAAGGTTTAATACCAATCCTAAATTAGTTTATTTATTGAGTGCCATACCAATCAAACTACCAAAGGATTAGTTTCTAGAACTAGGAAAAATTATAATAAAAGTCATCTGGAGGAACAAATGACCAAGAATAAAGAATAAATGAAAAAAATGGGAAGGAAGGGGGCCTCACAGTTCCAGATCTAAAACTAAACTAAAAAGCTACATCAATACAATTTGCTACTGTGAAGAAACTGAGAGGCTGATCATGGAACAAATAAGGAACATAATACATAGAAGGAAATGAGTACAGTACTCTGATGTTTGATAAATCCAAAGATCTCAGCTATCAGGGCAAGAACTCACTATTCAACAAAAACTGGTGGGAAATTTGAAAAGCAGTCTGGCAAACACTAGGTATAGATCAACATCTCATATCATATACCAAGACAACCTTCAAATGGGTGTATGACTTAAACATAAAGAGTGATATTACAAAAAGATTAGAGGACGAAGGAAGAAATTACCTGTTAAATTTATGCATAAAGGAAGAGTTCATGACCAAACAAAGTCAGAAAATGTAAAATATATAATTTTTATTATGTAAAATAAAACAGATTTTGCACAAAAATAATTCAGCTAAAAATAGAAAAGAAGCAAGCAAATGGAGAAAAAAATGTTTGTGGCAAGTTCCTCAGATAAAGGTTTCAAATAACAACAATCTTATAAATACAATCTACTTAGAAAGTCTTAAGAACTCTGCTCAACACAAATGATCAATCATAATTCCAAAGGACCCATGATGGAAGTCTATTTACCTCCTAATAGAGGTGCGATAGATTTAGAGTGCAGTTTTGGTTGGGTTTTTTTTTTTTGGGGGGGGGGTTGGACAGGGCCAACGGGTTAATTTGTTTTGCTTTATTATTCATGTTTAAAACTTACAATTTTGGTATCTGTAAGAGAAAACATCACTGTAAAACAATATAAATATATGTAAACCAATTACTTAAACACAAGTTCCAGTACTGCCAATTACAGTTACTCTTATATTAAATATCTCATATTCCACAGAAAAAATGAAGGACATCAAGGCAGGAAAAATATAAGTATCAAATACGCATTGAGAAGTAGGGTGGCTTACTGGATGGATAAAGAGCCAGCTTCAGAACCAGAAAGATCTACATTCAGTTCTTGCCTCCTACATATTATATAGCTGTGTGACTCCAGTCAAATCTTTCCATATTTCAAGGCTCTAGCAAAACTTCTAAGAAAGTAAGTTGCAGCGAAGATTACAACCTGCATTGGTAGGATTTAATTTCCTCATCTGGGAGTTCCATACACCAATAAAATCATAGTTCCAGTACTCAGTTTTATATCAAGCTTTATTTCACAAAACTCCCATATTCTGGAACATTAATCAATATATTGATCACCCTCCACTCCACCCCCACTCCGGCAGCCTTAGCAATCACTTTCTCTGGTTATTACCAGTGAAGACCACTGCTCACTTACCATAGATGTAACTGATCTAGCATCTTCTTCATAATTGAAGACGGGAGGTGGCTCTTTTCCCTCATTCTCTTGTACTTTTTGTTCTAGGAGTTCTTTCTGGGCTGTGAACTTAGACTCAGCACATCTTAACTGTTGGACTGACTGCTTTAGCTCTTCTAATGCCTGTTTTTGGCTCAGCAGAAGCACAATACTAAAAGATAGCAAATAAAACACAAATGATTTCAAAACAATTATGCTGAAGATTATAGCCATGCCACAGAGGAAATATGAGAATCTTTATAAAACATAGAGCTTTAAAAAGCAATCAGTAGGGATGCATTAAGTCTCTATGCACCAGGCTCTGGCAATGCAAACACAAAGATTTAAAACAATCCTTACTTACAAGGAACATATATTCTAAGGGAAGAGATTAAAGTCACACACACACACACACACACACACACACACGTGCATGCATAAAGATACATAAAATAAATATAAAGAGAATCAATGCAAAGTAGTTAGGAAAAGCTTCAGATACAAGGTAGTGCCCAAGCTGGGGTCTCAAGGAAGACAGTCATGTGGAAGAGGATGGGCATTCTTTCTAGGTATGGGGGATAACAAAGTATAAAGACAGAGAGGAGATAACCTCCTCTGAGAAACAGAGAGGTGGTTAGTTTGGTTGAATCACAGAGTAAGGAAGGAAGAGTAATGTACACTGAAAATGGAAGGACAGGCTGGAGCCAGGTAACGAAGTGCTTTAAAAGCTAAACAGAGGGGTTTATATTCAACCCTAGAAACAACAGGAAGCCACTGGTGTTTATAGAGCAGAGAAGTGAAAAATCACTTTGAGGGAGAGAGAACAATTAAGATGCCATTGCAATAATCTAAGCAAGAGGAGATCAGGGCCTAAACCAAGGTTGTAGTTGTATGAGTGGAGAGAAAAGGTTGGATTCAAGACATGTTGAAGAGGCAGAAATTTGGCAAATGATTAAATATGTGAGGTAAGAGAAAATGAAGCATCCAGAATAATTCAGGTTATAAACACAGGAAATGGAAGAAATGGTAGGAAGTCAGGAAAAGTGGTAAATTTGAAGAGAAAGACAATGAATTTTCTTTAGGACATTTTGAGATCGAGATGTCTCTTGGATATTCAGTTTCAAATATCCAACACGCAACTGGTGTGGCAAAACTGAAATTCAATGGATATTTTGGGGCTGGATATAGAGATCTGAAAATCATACGCATAAACATAATAATTAAACCCAAGGGAGATGATTAAATCAAAAATGAGATTAGCTGTAATGCAAATGATGTTCCTTTAAATATCTAAACTAGAAGAGGAAGGAGTTTCGAAATCAGCTGAGGCTTAATTAAAATCTAAAGCTCCTGTACATATACTCATCCCATAAATTCTTCTAATCATCCGCATAAACCATCACTTAAACTACCTATCCCTGCTAGCTAGCGATCATGCTATATCTTTTCTCCTTGAAAAGGTCATCTACAATCAATGCCTCCACTTCCCCTCCTCTCACTGTCTTAACTCCATGTAGTCTGGCTTCTGACATCATCATCCAAATGAAACTCCCCTCTCCAAAATTACCTATAATCTCTTAACTGCCAAATCTAATAGCCTTTTCTCAACCTTCATCCTTTTTGACCCGTTTGCAGGCTTTGATATTGTTGATCACCTTCTTTTCTAAGATACTCTCTCCTCTCTAGGTTTTTGTGACATTGCTCTGTCCTGATTCTCCTCCTACCTGTCTGATCACTCTTCTTTTCTCACTTTCAGGACTGAACATATCCTCAAGTCTTGGTTGGCTCAGAGGACAAAAGATTACAGATGTTGACATTTCCTGGTTGTTTGAGTACAAAGAAGCCATAAGGAATTCCAGAGTCATGCCAATGCTTGGGTGGTAGGTTGGTAATATGGGTAAGGAAGCTTCATTAATCTGAATAAAATGAAAGTATCAATGCCTATCTTTTCTGAATATCCTTCTGCTATGACTAAGTAAAAGTCTTTTTGTTAACTGCTGAATGACTTAAAAGTGTCTCAAGCTGTTCTATCAAACCAAAACTAACAAAGGATGGTTCTGAGTCAGTATGTGTCTATGAAGTATCCTCTATTTAGAAAGTAAACTCCAGGAAGGCAGAGATTATTTCATTTTTGCCTTTGAATCTCTGGTACTTAGTTCAGTGCTTAATGAATTTAAATGATTAACTGGTCCTCCTTTACCCTAGATTCTATCTTCTAAATTCTATCTTTAAAGATGTTAAGTTGGATGGTGGTTATTCACATCATTCTCTTCAGGCAGTAAGGTAGCATGGTGGACTGCTGGACATGAAGCAGTTGAAGATGAGTGTGAATCCTCCCCCAGAAACCTAGGAGCTGTGTGATCCTAAGCAACTCACTGAACCTTTCTTAGGCTTAGTTCCCTCATCTGTAAAATGATAAAATAATAACTCCTACTTCACAGGGTTTTATGAGGTTCAAATAATGTGATGCATGTAAAAGACACTGTAAAACATAAAAAGTGAAATATAAACACAAACTATTATTATTAAGACAAACACCATTTTTCTTCCTCATTGGAATGTTTTACAGATCAAAGCACACTTTTTTTAAACTTTCTTCAATTTCCTTGGGGTTGGTTTTTTTTGGTCTGCGTTTTCTTTCACAACATGGCTAATATGGAAATATGTTTTGCATGACTATGTATGTATAATCTATATCAAATTGCCTGCCTTCTCAAGGAGATGTGAGAGAAGGGAGGGAAGGAGGGAGAGAATTTGGAACTCAAAATTTTTAACAATGAATGGTTAAAAATTGTTCATATACATAACTGGAAAAAATATTTTTAAAAAATTTTAAGGAATCAAGAAAGCAAAAGAACCCAGGAGTCTAAACAGAAAGTCAAACAGGAAAGAGAAAGGCCAAGATATGCTATGATAGTTGAAGAAGCTCGTTAATAGGTAAACCTTGCTACCTTATGGTTAGCTATTTTCATCTCTGTCCTAATCTGCCTGGTGAGGGAGGGTGGAGGATATGATAAGAAGATATCAGGATGTCATGGGAAAAGCATGGAATTTGGAGCCAGAAGACCTAACTGGTTATGCTACAAACTACCTGTGTTAACCTGGGTAAGTCACAACATCCACAGCTTCAATGTGCTACTCCATAAAATAAGGGAGACAGACCAGACAATCTTAAGATTACTTCAAGTTCAAATCCTATGATCCTATTGCAGTAGACAATCGCTCCTCACCAGGAAAGGCCTAGAAGTATTCTAGTGACAACAACTAGTCAACTGGCCTGGTAGAAAGTGTAAAGGCAGAAAAGCAGATGCAACACTTATCAGTAGAAGTATTCTAGTGACAACAACTAGTCAACTGGCCTGGTAGAAAGTGTAAAGGCAGAAAAGCAGATGCAACACTTATCAGTCATTTCCTGAAAGAGAACAATTTTTGTTTGAAATGATGGCCATGAGTCGTCATAAAACAGGTAGATTATGTTCAAAATGTGCTGTTTAGGCAATCAAGGAAGTGCATAAAGCATTTTAGAAAGATTTCTTTAAAAAATAACTTAAATAAAAATAATTTGGTGACTAAAACAGTTTCATTTATGTAGAATAGCAGTTCTGAAACTTTTTGATCTCAGGACCCCTTTATATTCTTAAAAATCATTGAAAAGATTCCTCCCTCCCCACAAAAAGTGTTTGTTTATGTGGGTTCTATCTATTGATCTTAGCTGTATTAGAAATTAAGACCTCTTAGTATTATTATCTTAGGTTACCAAAAGTCAGATAGACTGAAACACCGAACAACAAGCATTATTATGAAAATTTTTAACATCATGGACCTTCTGAAAGGGTCTTGGGAACCCCCAGGGACCCCTGTACCATACTCTGAAAGCCACTGATGTAGAAGACTAGCTTTTGTAGAAGCCCTCAATCTCCAACAGATGACAAATAAATGCTGTTGTACTGTTAAAATAATTACATTTATTTCTTTAAGTTGTTTGTCTACGTACTCAGACTTCTTTTCACAGGTCTTAGAAGATTCTTCAATACTCTTTTCTAGTTCCAGGACAACTTCCTCCTTGTTTAAAAGCATCTGCTGTGTTTGGATCAATTCTTCTTCTACAGTTTTCAACCTAGAATGAATATATGCTATCCAATCAATTAATGCATGGACTTTATACATAATGTACAAGGATAAACAATATGTAGATAGATATTCTCAAATATTTGAATGTGTAGCAGGTAATTTCTATTTCTTAGTCTCTGAATATACCCAATTTTCCTTTTCTAAATAAATTTTTATAGACACTTAGACATAAGATAAATATAATAAGAAAAATCTATGGTAGCAAAAAATTATTTCTATTAATTAAAAAATTTATATTACCAAATTCGAAAATACCACCATTGGTAGGGTTGAAATTTTTGTTTTGAATCTTCTGTAGCATAGTATTAAAGAACACTAACTTCTATATACTTTGAAGGCCTGGTAGATGAGTGAAGTCTGGGAAAGGGGCATAGGCTATACAGCAGTGCCCAGGATAAGTTAAGGAACACCGAACTAGTCTCTGCTCAAAATCTCGTTATGTATTCCACCAACAGGAGATTAATTTTGATTAATCAGTTCCTCCAGTTTGAATACTCCAAGAGCACCACAGAGAAGGGTAGAAAAGAGGAAGAAAAAGAAATGGGTTAGCTGCCTCTCATGGGGAAAAAAACAGTTAAAATCTATTTTCAGTGCTTCCTTCATATTCATCTTCATTCTGAGAATTCTGGTTTATTTGCTCTAGGGAACCTCTAGAACTTCCCAATATGTGTTGGGCTTTTACTATAATTACTGAACACAGTAATCTACATTCCCATAGATGTTCAATAAATGTTGACAAACCTCTGAGAAGAAATGCTTACCCAAATTTATTGGTCAGTATCATACATTCAGAATTTATAAAATCTGTATATCTATATAGCTCTTCATATTTTTACTATTGTTTACTCCCTACAACAATACTATACAGAAATACCACTTTGGTACAATTTTAACTTGTTACAATAATTTTATAGTCAACACTTAAGATGCTTAATGGTTTCCTTTTGCTTCTAGGGTAAAATACAAACTCTTCTGTTTGGAATTTGAAGTCCTTTACAATCTAGCTTCGAACCTGTCTTTCTAGACTGCTTACACATTAAAGTCCCTGAAGTATACTCTGATACAGGCAAACTGGCTTACTTGTTAGTTCCCACTGTGGGGACCATATTTTCTACCAAGTCTGGAATGCTCTCCTTCCTCATCTACCCACCCTGGAACCCTGGTCCTTTCAAGGGTCAGATCAACTGCTGCTTCCTGCAAGTGACCTTTCTTGATTCTCCCAACTATTAATGCCATCCTCAACCAGCAATGCTGTCCACAACAAAAATTGTTTTCCATTTATTTTATAATTACTTATCTGTGTACATGTTTTTAGTGCTCTTATGTTCCATTTGCTTCTCTTTGGAGTATCTGAATTGGTAGATTCATACAGACAATTTTCTCCTTTTTAGCTTAAATCTCTGTTGATCTCAGTCAACTTCTGACTTTTGAGATTTCACCACCTTACCCCTCCCATACACCATCTCCCCTCCCCATCGACCCAGCTTTTCAGCTCCCTTTTATTTGTTGCTGACCCCTATTAAAATGTAAACTCCTTGAGGGCAGGGACAATTTTTCTTTTTGCTTTTTTAGAAACCCCAGCACTCTGCCCAGTGCCTAGTACATAGTAACTCTGTTTAACTGACTTGCCTTGCCCTCATTCTACTTAGTCCAAGAGTACAAAACAAAGACTAAAACTAAACAGTCCCTGTGATCAGAAGCTTACCTTCTAATAGAAGGAAACAACACCTATACATATAAGCAAATACAAGATAAATACAAAGTAATGGGAGCAGGGAAGCCTGGAAGAGAGGTAAGGTATCCAAAAGGGGAAGTGAGAAGGTAAAGCATTTTGGGTCCAGGGGATAGAACGTCCAAGGCACAGATGCAGGAGACAGGATGGTGTCTACAGGGAACAGTCTCAGTCTGGCCAGGTCTGAGAATGCACAAAGAGGAGTAATGTACAAACAGTATAGAAAGATAAACTGTGAAGGGTTTTTGAATACCAAAGCAGAAGAGTTTGCGTTGTATCCTAGAGGCAATCAAGAGCCTCTGAAGCTGCTTCTCCAGCAGCGTAATGATACGGTCCAATCTGGGCTTTAGGAATATCAATTTAGCAGCTATGAGGGGAATTGGGGTTAAAAGAGGAGGAGGCAAGGAATTGTCTTTTGCAATAGTCCAGGAGAGAGGTGATAAGAACCTGAACTAAAGGGGCTATAGTGTAAGTACACAGAAGGGGAGGCTATGAGAGATGTTGTGGAGCTAAAATCTCTAAGGCTGTGTAACTGATTGGCCAGAGGGAGAGTCAGAGGGAAGAAAAGGAAGAACTTGAGGCTGCCTGCTCAGTTGCAAATTGGAGAACGGTTGTTTTGTTCAGTGGTGTCCAACTCTTCGTGACCCCATTTGGGGTTTTCTTGGCAAAGCTGATGGAGTGGTTTGCCATTTCCACCTCCAACTCATTTTACAGATGAGGAAACTAAGGCTAACAAGGTTAAGTGACTTGCACAGGGTCACACAGCTAGTAAGTGTCTGAGGCTGGATCTGAAGTCAGGTTCTCCTGACTCTGGGTCCGGAACTCTATCCGCTGGGCCACATAGTTGGAAGAATGGCAGTACTCTCAAAACAGAAATAAGGAAGTCAGGAGGAGGGTGGGTTTAGGAAGAAAATAAATTCCCAAGGTATTATGATAGAATGTTACAGTTAGAAAGGATATTCGGGATCATCTCATTTAACTTTCATTTATAAAGAAAGAAAGTGACACCCTAGAAAGGGAAACAATGACAGAGCCATTAAGAAAGGGTAAATTTAAATCTCACATTATTTGAAGGCTGAGTTGAAATGGAACCCCATTCTCATAAACTCATGCATTTCAGAGTTAGAAGGGGCCTTAGGGGGCACTTTTCCCACCCACTTTATTTTACAGAGAAAGAAACAAGTGTCCAGATTCGGGACAGAGTCGAGACCAGAGTCCAGGTCTCTTGATGCCCAAGAGTCTTTCCTCCAAGCTGCTGAAGTTTCATCTTCCACGACTCAGCTGAGGCTACCCTTCCCAGGACCACTACTAAGAATCAGCATCAGCCACCTGGCCTCCCTCCACCACCAGGACAGAGCTCAGATCTTCACAGCTACAAACTTCATCCTTCCCTTCTACCTCCAGAGAAGGGCCACAGGTCTCCCCATCCCATCACAGTCCTGGAATCTACTATAGCTACTATGTCCCCTGCAGCCTTATACCTTATAGATGTAAAAATGCTTAATAAGTTTTTTAAATTGACTTATTGAATGCTGTTAATGTCCTTTAAAATTTTCAACCTAGAGTAAAGCCCAGTCCTAACTACAACTCTGATCACATCATTATTTTTTTTATGAGATTTAGGGACACAGAGGAGAAACTGCATATGCACCATGATACATGAGACTGGTTACATCATGTTTACTTTGTAGTCACTTATCTCCTCTGAGAAAAAAATACAATAAGTCAATAATGTTATGTGTCCCTCATTAACTAGAAGAGTTATAGTTAAAATTTTCTTTTGTCCTTTACAAGATTACTTCCAAGAAGATAAGTAAATTAGAAAGTATAAAATTATTAGCTACCAGAGAGGAAGAAGTATACAGAACATAGGCCAGAGGTGGACAAACATACACTTAATATGTAACTTGTTGATTTCACTTTATTTGAAATTGGAAACTTCAAATATCATCTTTAGAAAAAGTAAAGAATTCAATAATCAGTTGTTAATATACTTAAATAACTCCTTCACATATTACATTTGACAAAATCAAATGTGGATAATACAGTGTGTCTGAATCAGAAGCTAAGATTGGATCGTTAGGAAAGGCAGATTTCAGGGCTCTGAAAGAAAACCAGAAGAAAAAGTCACAACGCAGACCCAAGGGGAACATCATGAACATTACAAAGGGAGCGAAAGACTTCCAGTAACCAAGAGCTGCAACACTGGGAACTGCTGAAGGTCAGAACGTCTTCAGCTTTTAATCAGGATCAGCAATAGTGTCAGAGTTGAGACACATCAAGGCTAAGGGAGACACATGGAGGGAAGGCCGCTTCAGTCCTCTGTCAGGTCTCAGAACCCGACAAAGACCTACATCAAAAGGGAGAGCTCCATGAAGGGAGAAATGGATTTCCAGTAACCAAGAGATTTCTGTTGGGTCTCAGCTCTACCACCAAGCTGCAGCTCCCAAGACAAACTGATCACTAGGAATCTCATCATGCTATTTAACCCAGTCTTGGATATGCGCAGCCCCTAGCCTCCTCTCCCCTTTGATTGCAAGGCCAGAGAAGAGGAGCACTAAAGTCCACCCAAAGCTTTCCTTTATAGAGGGCAGAACCTGGACTTTGAAGCTCCCTTCACTTCCCATCTGCACCTCTGCTAACTCTCAGCTCCATGAATCCCCCCAGGTATCCTTCTCCCTTTCTCCCCCCACTTTCCAGCTTCTTTTTGTATGCTGTCTTCCCATTAGACTACAAACTCCTTGAGAGCAGGGACTGTCTTTTTTTGATTTGTATCCACAGTGCCTGGAACATGATGTGGATCACAACAAAATGTGATGAGTCCTCAGGACCTTCTCACTTGTCTCTTGAGGAACCTGTATGCAGGCCAAGAAGCAACAGTTAGAACCAAACATGGAATAGTTTAAGTTTAATAAGTTTAAGATTGGAAATGGAGTACAACAAGCCTATATATTGTCACCTTATTTATTTAACTTATATGCAGACTACATCATGCAAAATGCCAGGCTGCATGAATCAGAAGCTAGAATTAAGGTTGCCTAGGAAAATATCAACAATCTTAAAGTATGCAGATGATGCCACTCTGATGACACAAAGTGAAGAGGAATTAAGAAGCCTCTTAATGAGAATGAAAGAGGAGAGTGTAAAAATTAGCTTGTAGCTTAACATAAAAAAAAAACAAAAACCTTAGATCCTGGCAACTGGTCCCATCACTTCCTAGTAAAAGAGGGAGAAGAAATGGAAGTAGTGTCAGATTTTATATTCTTAGGCTCAAAGATCACTGCAGATAGTGACTGCAGTAATGAAATTAAAAGATGCTTGCTCCTTGGAAGGAAAGCTATGGCAAATCTGGACAGCATGCTATAAAGCAGAGACATCACCTTGCTGACAAAGGGTCCATACAGTCAAAGCTATAGTTTTTCCAGTAGCAATGTAAGGCTGCGAGAGTTAGACTATAAGGAAAACTGAGTGCCACAGAATCAACACCTTTGAACTGTGGTGCTGCAGAAGACTTCTGAGACTCCCTTGCACAGCAAAAAGGTCAGATCAGTCAATATTTAAAGAAATTAATTCAGGCTATTCATTAGAAGGTCAAATACTGAAGCTGAAGCTTAAAACTTTGGCCACATAATGAGAGGACAGGACTTATTAGAAAAGACCCTGAGGCTGGGAAAAATTGAAGGCAAAAGAAAAAGGAGATAGCAGAGGATGAGATGGATAGATATTATCATGTAAACAACAAATGTGAACTTGGACTTCAAGAGATAGTAGAGGATAAAAGGGCCTGGTACGCTATGGTCCATGGGGTCACATAGAGTCAGACACGACTGAACAACAACAAATGTTTGCCGAATTGAAGAAAGTGCACTGTGCTTAGTTAGTGGACCTGGGTTCAAAACCTGACACTAATACCTGTGAGACCTTGGGCAAGTCATTTGACCTTTCTGGGCCTTAGTCCCTCATCTGATCTAAGGATTAATGGAAGAAAACATAAGTATCATTAACAAGATGGTTAATTACTCTCTGCTGAGAAGAACTAGGATAGCCATCTTTTGACCTGAGACCTGATAACAATAGAAGTCTACTGTCTTTTTGTGGTATCTATACAAAACACAATAAAGAATTTCAAAAGACTTGTTCAAATTGATAACTACCATTAAATTTTTGTGATTTCCAGCAGAATGCAAATTCCTTAACATCAAAGATTGTCTCAATTCTTTTTGCATCCTCAGCTCACAGCACAATTCCTTACAGTTTCTGCCTACTATAACAGCATTTAATAAATGACTATTGATTGGTTAATTTAAAGGAGAAGAAGTGATACTGTCAGAAGAAAACTTAGAAACAATTTCTGAAGATTAGAAAGGCTTGGTCAAAAAAAATGAAGATCACAGGGCCAAAGAATGGTTATAAAGATGTTTGAGACTGATACTTGGATTTCTGGACTATAGCTTAAAATATGGAATGATAGGATTCTTCGGAAGATAGAATTCACCTAATAAAGGCTGCTCAAGATGCAGTTGCCTGTTATTTTGAAAATCTAAAGAAAAGAGATTTAAACTATAAAGTATGGAGGAAAGAAATTGCCCAAGTATATCTACCAAGAGAGAAACTACAGTGAAGGAAAAGCAATAGTTCAAACACAAAGAAGTTCACAGGACACAAAAATCCAAGAAAGCAATCACTGATAAAACCCATGATCTCTAATATCTGTACAAAAAAATACCCAAAGGTTGCAGCAATCAAGATGAACTAGAGGGTCATGAATGAGATGAACATCAGCTTAATTACTATACCTTGGGCCACTTCCAAACTGTCCTGATCCTCCCTGCTGCTCTCCTTTACCAAATTATCTTGGATTTATTTTGTACATGTTTTATATATATATATATATATATATTTATGTGTACACACATTGTCTCCCCTAAAAGAATGTAAGCTCCTTAACGCTAGTGTTTGGCAAATAATGAGTGCTCATTGATTGGGTGCTTGAAGGAAGTGGGGATAATCAGCGTAGGGATAATCAGCATGAAGAAGAGAAGGTCTCTGGGGAATGTAGTAGGTGTCTTAGACTTATCCCATATGGCCCCAAAGTTCACAGCTAGAAGTAGTGGGTAGAAGTTACAAAAGGGCGACTTTAGGCTTGATATCAGTCAGTCCACCAACCAACAAGTATTTATTAAGCACCTACTATGTCCCAGGCACTGTGGTAGGTGCTGGGAATACAAGTACAAAGAATGAAACGATTCATATAAAATTACATGCAATATAAATAAAGACAAATATTTAGAAAGTACTTAAATACAGTTCTCTCTTCCACAATGCAACTTTCCCCACTGAGGTTTTCATTTACCGTAGGTTGGCATAAGAAATTAAATGGGAATTTTGAGAGAGTTTTGTGGAAGCCACAGATGACACACAAAGGCCATCAGAGAACACAGAGCCTTTGACCAAACACTTAACCCAAATTTTGCAAAAGGATAACTGCAAACACCCCATAAAAGAAAAAAAAATTTAGACTTCATCTCTGGTACAAAGGAGGACCAAATATTTTTACCTGGACATTTCATATTGCCAGGGCATTGTGCCCCTAGCCCTCCCTGCCTCCCACAACGTGGAAGGGATAACTGCATAGATTGATCCTCAACTTGCATAAATTATTATGCCAAAACCTTTCAATTCATCCAGCTCTATTTGGCCAGGCCAAAAGAAATCCCACCCATTTCTAGGAGCCAGCCATAGGGTTTTATAACCACTGCACCTAGAATGAGCAATCAACAAGAAACTACCATGTGACAAGCACTAGGGGAAAAAATGAGTTTACATTCTACTGGAGGAGACAGAATGTATTGATGTTAGTACGTGCAAAATATATACAAAATAAATACAAGTTAGTTGCGGGTATGAGGGTGGGGAGGAACTAGCATCGGGAAGAATCAGCAATGGTATCATGCAGAAGTTGTAATTTTAGTTTGGTTCTAAGAAAACTAAGGATGCCGAGAACAAAAGAAGAAGGAATGTATCCCAATTATGGAGACTGGCATTTATTTTCTTTCTTCCTTTCTTCTTTCCATCTTTCCACATGGGGTATTACACCCTTAACTGTTGGTGCTCTGCCCAAAGGGAATGTAAATTTAATCTCTGAAACTTTTTTTTGGTTTATTTTTTCTCTTAAAGACCAGCCTTAACCCCAGATCACCATGGTTCTCATTGATTGGCCAGCAACAGCCTGGCCAAGCCCTACTTGGTCATTGTTTGGGCCCTGAGTGGCTCAGAATGAATGTAAATAACAACTGTTTCTGTTTGGACACGAAACCCAGAGGGTCTTTCCTTCCCAGATCTAATTTTTTTAAGAGGCCATTCTCAGCCTCATTTTTGTTAAGCCTTAATCACTGAATGGGTGTTGCTTCAGTCAAACTGAGACCTGTTAAAGACACTAGCTTGAAAAGTCCAAGGTCTCTGACTGCAACCTGGGCCACTGCCAGTTGTCCTGATCCATTTCTGGCCACTAGACCCAGATGGCTCTGGAGGAGAAAGTGAGGCTGGTGACTTTGCACAGCCCTCCCTCATTTAAATCCAATTCCCTTCCAAGTCATGGCATCACCTCCCTGATGTCATGGTCCTCTTCAAGAAGGACAAACAGCAGTCTTTACAAAAGTAAAGGCGAAGAGACAAGGCGAAGTGTCAGGGCAGCAAAAACAAAGGAAATTCTTTAATTCTATCAGATAGAGACAAAGTAAATAAATAATAATCAAACTCGACCTTCTGAAGTAAGAGTATACAGATGAGCCCTAAGAAAAATTTCAAGCTTAAAGAAATAACATATAAAGATGAGAACAGGTTCATTAGCAGCAATGGTACAATAAAGGGATGGATCCATATATTTATCCATGAACTTTCTTTATAATGTGTATAATCAATCAAAAGATTGGCTAAACAATTTTTTAAAAGAGCCAGTATTCTGTATTCCAAATATGAATGTTAATTATTAAGTGCTTGGTGAAAGAAAGCACTGATAGCACATTAAGGTCCCCATTGTTTCTGTTATCTCAGTAAGCACAAGTGAAATGTCTGGAATTCATTCTCATCTTACCTTCACTTTGGAGAATCCCTAGCTTCTTCCAAAGCACAGTTTAGTTGCCACTTCTTCCATGAGGGTTCTCCTGATTCCCTAAGCCTTCAACATACTCTCTCCCTTGAAATTACTTTATATTTATTTCTGTGTTAATTTTATACACTTTATATTTACTTATACCTCCCTCAAAAAGACATAAGCTCCTTGGGGGTGGAAGTATTTTCCTTTTTTCTTTTGGCTTCATTTCCCCCAAGATCTAACGTGGTTACCTGCACCTATCACATTCATAATCAACATTTGTTAAGCTAAATTGAATTTACTAGAACCTCTTAAGTTTAAAGAAACCTGAAATCACACAACTTAGTAAATCTGATTTGAAAGAAAATATGAGACAGAATTCTGTAACAGAAGGAGCATTTAATCAAGAGTCAGAAGACGTGAGTTATAGTCCCAGCTCAGCTCTAGTTAGCTATGTGAACACTGATAAAATCATACCACCGCTCTGAGCTCATTTTTCTCATCTATAAAATGAAGGAGTTATACTGGCAATCTCAGAGTCTCCTAACACCTCACCTAATGTCCATCTAGAAAATAGTGATAATAATCCCTTGCCCCAGAGAACTGTTTTGGAAGACAAATGTAACAATACAGGTAAAAAAATTTAAGACCAGCATATTCCTTTTCTTCATTTAAAAAATAAAATTTCGAAACATAAAATTCTTCCTCGAATAAAGGCAGACTACTGACCTAAAGAATATCAGAAAAAAACCAAAATTGACTACTAAAATTATTGTTATATAAGTAAAATATGTGTTAAATAGAAGAATGGATATAGGAGTAAGATAATTGTATATTTTACAGCATATTATGTAAAAATAAGCATTTAAAATTTAGTAAACCACTTAAATCTAACATATAAATTAAGACTATCCTATTAATCTATGAATAGTTTGAATTTTCTACTTACATTATTTGCAAACTCTCTGCTGTTAAATTATTCCACATGATCTCATTAGCCTGAAGACTTTCATTTTCTTCAAGTAAAGAAGCATCAAACTCAATTTCTTGTTCCTCAATAGCTGGTGATCTGGTAAAACACGGAAAATAGTTGTGATTCAGATTACATGTACCATTCATTATATACCAAGGACATATATACATCATGGTATGACAACTAGAAGTAATCACAGAGGCAACTTGTCCAAACCTCTCATTTTACAAATGAGGAAAGTGATGCTGAGATAGTAAGTGATTTGCCCACCCATAGAGGTGATAGTTGAACTCAGGTCCTTGGATGCCAAATCCATTGTGCACTTTTCCACCACAGCTTGCATGGACAAATTCTTGGGACAGATCAAGAGTATATTTGCTCTATTCAAAGATGATACTAATAAAAATATATATTTTATTATACTAGATAAGTTTACACACAAATAACTAAGAACAAATTAAACCATTCTATTTACTTCCTTCTGAAGAAGCTAAAGACATAAATTGTGAAAGAGAAGATATATTTTCATGTATAAAGGCAAAGTATTGCTCTAAATGATGTTATGGTAAAAACTGAAAATGCATTACTTCAAAATGACTAACAGCAATTATATATTTGAAATATGTATATGTAATCGCTAGCATTCTCTCCCTTCTCAAGTTACCTGTTGTCTACTTATACATGTACATGTTATACACTTGTCTTCATACTCTCAAAGTCTAGCACAGTGCCTTGTACATAGTATGCATGTTAGCTGAACTGAATTGCTTTGAGATTAAAAATGACTTTCAAAATAATTAAAAGTCAATAATTAAAATAATTTTTTTGCCTTACATTGCTTTTACATTTGTTCAACTATATTTCAAAGTTTTGACATAAATGCTGAAAGTAGAATAAAAATCTCATACCTGTAAACATCTATGAAATTGTTGTATTCCGTGCTAGGATCAATCTGTTCAACTGATGTCTGAATCTCTTTATGGACATTAACTATCTCCTCTGTAACAAGACTGGTAATCTGGCTGTATTCATCAAATATGCTTTTTCTAAGAACAAAAATATAAATTATCAACATTTTTTAGTTTTGAAAGAGACTGAAATGAAAGCAGAATAACAAATATTAAATTTACTATACCAGTTGTATCTCAAAGACTGTTTATGAAACTCATTTCAAATACCTGAAGAAGCAAGTAAAGGATTTTATAATGGAAAAGAATAAAATAGACTTTGAAATCTTCAGCCAATGACATGAAAATGGTTGAAAATAACTACAGTTTATAGATGTAAGTTAACAAAAGGAAAAAATATGATTGACTAGAATAGTCAGAGGAGGCCTTAAAGAGTAGACTTAGAGAAGAAAGGAAGGGTTTAACAGGCAATAGAAAGAGCAAAGATAAAAATTTGAGAATAATGTGCAGAACATTTGGAAGACAGTGAGGAAATTGATTTAGACTTACACAGAATAGTAGACTTACTAAGTAGAATATTTATTAATAGCAGACTTACTTAAGTAGAATAATAGACTTAGTAGAATAGGGTATGCCTGTTGGAGAATAGTGAGAAATGAGATTATACAAGATCAGATGTAGCTTTCCCTTACTACTGTAGAATATGAAGAGTTTATAAGCCTAGGGATAGTGAAACAATGGTGGGAGAAGTGAAAGTATTAGTAGGGGAAACCTGTTTACTTATTCATTTAATTTTAAATTATATGGTAACAGGACACTGAAGAGGAGATATCCTATAGGCAGCAGGAAATGTGAAATCAGAAAGTGCCTACATGACTAAGGCTTAGTGCATTGAAGAATGGGATGCAGCATGCTCTAAGAAAAGTAAGGAATACTGGCTTGTGAGTCAAGAGGCCTCAGTTCTAAAACTGGCTCTGCCACCAGCCATTTGTGTAATCTTAGGCAAATCATTTCACCTCCCTAGCATTCGGTTTTTTCATCTTTAAAATTAAGGGCTTAGACTATATTCTTCACCCTTCTTGGGTCATGGACTCACTGTTTTGGCTGACTGATAAAGCTTATGTACCCCATCTCAGAAGAATGTTTTTATATTCCTAAAACAAAATACATAGGACTATGAAGGAAATTGATTATAATGAAATAGTTATCCAAAAAATTTGTAAGTATATGGGCCAAGTTAGGAACATGTGGACAAGATGAGTCTAAGATCTCTTTTAATTTTATGTCTCTATAGCATTCTATTATTATCCTGTGATCCTCAGTGGTTTTATGTAAATAAATCAACTAATACTTTAATTGAGAAAATGAAAATCATACTAGGATTTGGAATCAGAGGACCTGGGTTCAAATGCTGCTCTCCTACTTATTACACCACTATTTCATGGGCTAGGTGTTTCTATTTTATTTATTTTATTTTAATAATAATTAAATTTATTAGAGTGTTTTCCCCCCACTATTTTCTAGTTTGTGCTTTTTACATTCTACTATGTGCTATGTTACTCAGCAACTTTCTAATGGGAAAGCCCTAGAAACTAGAATTTCTGATATCCTATAATTCAAATAATCAACTGATTATTCACCAAAATTATTAATTATTAAATATTATATAACTTTTATGTATATTTATAATTATTTATAGCATATGAACATAATATGTAATATGTGCTAATATATAATATTATAGTTATAAATGATACAATTATAATTAAATACTATTATGACTAAATAATAGTATAATTATAAATAAATAATATTATTATGTCAAAATTAACTAGAGCTTCCAGTAGGTTTCTTAGAGCAGAGGTATCATAGTCTCTACCAAGGAGGAAATGTTCACCAAAATAAATAAAAATACAATAAAACATAGATAATGTCAATTTGTGGTTTTATAAGTCAGTATGCTGCTTCAGGGATCCATTTCTATTTGAATTTGACACCATTGGTAATGTTTTGTGGGTGAAGAGTTTGTAAGTTTGTGGAAGAAGTCAGGAGGAACAAAAGACTTTTGGGGGGGCAATGGGGGTTAAGTGATTTGCCTAGGGTCACACAGCTAGTAAGTGTTATGTGTGTGAGGCCGGATTTGAACTCAGGTCTTCCTGAATCCAGGGATGGTGCTCTATCCACTTCGTCACCTAGCTGCCCCAAAAGACTTTCACAAACAAGAATGACTAGACTATGTAAATCCTTTCAATTATTTAAAAGTCTAAAGGTAAGAAATTAAGGGAAATAATTTTAAAAGTTTCTGGAAAAATATGTATTAAGCAACATACCAGAACTCTTGATTCATCAGGTACTCCATCATTCCCCCAACATACCAGATAATAAAGCTGTTACTATATATTACAATTAGTAAGTGAAACACACATTATATTATATTTTAAAGTCACAGTAATCATTCACTAACCTGGGACTACATACAATTAAATTCAAAACTGTAAAACATATTTGAACATTCAGAAATAATAAAGCAACAGAAAATCCTCAGAAACTGAACTGTATTAATCACCAACTTTTACCATCAAAAACCACAAGAGAAGAGGTACACAATCTGCCTGAGATGTACACCTACATATATTTTGCATATTTTCAGTGTCAAAAAATAAAACACAGATTACAGAAGAAGTGTAAAAGCAAATTGCTTAATTTATCCATAGTTTTTAAGTAAGTGTCAATAAAGATCTGTCTGCATAGGTGGCTGAAATACTAAAATCACAATATATTGAAATATCTTTGAAAGATTTTCTGCAGTGTCCAGAGATTATAACCCTGAACAGTCAGAAGGGCTACCAGATATTCTAGAATATTTAGAACATCCTCACAAATGTCTAAACAACCAACACATGTAAAGGCTTTAAGGCACCAGCCTGTGAGGAACAAGATAGCACAGCACGCATAACTTCATGTGAATGCCACTCTAATAACATATTTTTCAGAATTCCTTAACCTGCTTTAATTCTGGCTGTGTGGGTTTCAGCCATGGAATCACTCCTAGGTTCATTCAAATCTAGTCCTGACAATGGAGGCTTACATAATCATAGGCTTGTTATAAAAGGTGGGCTAAGTTAATTCTAAAGGAATCTTCAGATTCATAACAGCCTTTGCATTAGTGAGAGGCATGGTGGAGAAAAGAGCAAAAGAAGGGTAAGGAATAGAACACATCAGAATTACAGAACTAGATAGGAATTCCAAAGGAAAGTTTCTCAGAAATAATTTAGGCTACCCTGGGCTCTTAGATGCAGCATAAGATAATGACTCCAAGGCCAGCTTTCTGGCCTTAGAATCAGGAACACCTGGTACATATACTACCTGCATGATCTGCAGCAAGTCACATAAGATCTCAGTGTCCCAAGCAACTATATGTAATTAATTGATGTAATCACAGAAAGTAAAAGTTAAGAGAGGTAATAAGATATTATGTGAATAAAATACAAAGACTTGTCTAAACCTAATCATTCCTTTACAAAGTGTAAAAAAGTATTTTGAACTGGAGGGAGAACTCAGCATTGGCTAATTGACAACTGACCAAACTCCAGCTGGCCTTTAAAAGAAAAGCCTAGAAAGAGAGAGTTTGAAGTGCAATTAAGATGTATCTAGGAAGGAGCAAAGAAACATACTTTCTAGGGAGGCATAGGCAGAAAAGAGCAGCATTCTATTCAAGAAGCAATTTCAAGGAACAAGACTTCTGGCAACAAAGAAGATAACCAACTATAGATTTTAAGACATAATTAGCCTTGAGAGTTGAGCTGCAGTAAGGAAGATCCAGATGAACATTCACAAATAGAACAAGAACACTGGATCTCTGTAACACTCAAAGAATAAGTTGTCTTGGTCACATGCATTCCCTACATTTATGCCTCTCTATGAGAATACCCTTAAGTTTATTCTCATTCATCACACAGATGTATATATTTGTGGAAGAGTGTATACTAGGTTTATGGGGGGGGAAGTGTTTTGTGACTACTAGTTGACTATGCCATCTTAGTAAATGCCTTTGCTTGAAGGTAATTACATCCACTGGTTGACTGTTAAACATAATCTCACTGGTGGAGGCTAATGAGTTATAGTTTCAGCGACCTTGGAATCTACTAGAGTAGTCACTCTACTCAAGGACCTAACCTGAAAACCCATGACACAGATCGTCCAGTGAAGTTAATACATAAGAGTACATTGGGTTCTTAGAATTTTATAATTGCAAATGTCATCTTCCCTCTGGGGAATACAAATGAATCAATATTGCTTGCTACAGAATATATACATGTGTACATATATTTATATGTAGCAGTATGTAGTAATTCTTTTTCTTCATCTTGACAGGATCTTTGTGCGTTGGAAAGTTATTTCTGACCTCCTATGGAATCTTAATTAGCATTCAGAGACAGACTTCCAAGTGAAAAAACCATTAGGACTCATATAAATGCTTTAATTTTCATCTCTCAGCTCCAGGCATTTTTTCTTGTTGTCCTCCACATGTGCAACGCTCTTCTTCCTCTGTTTCAACTACTGACCTCCATAGCTTTGTTTAAGTACCCACCTTGTACAGGAAGACTTCCCCAATTACTCTCAATTCTACTGCCTACCTTCTGTTATCTCCCATTTATCCTATATATAGACAGCTTTGTATATATCTGTGTGCATGTTGTCTCCCCCATTAGATAGTCAACTCCTTGAGGGCACAGACTGCCTCTTTTTATAACCCCAATGCTTAGCAACAGTCCCTGATGTACTTAATAAATGTCTAATTGATTAGTTAATCAGAGATACAAGGCTGTATTTCTGATACTTCTCACAAATTTGCTGGGAAGACTGATGCCTGTGTCATTTAACTCTCTCTTTCATTCTCTCTCTCTTCATATTTTATTTTATACCTATCCCTTAGCCTCCCAGTGCAGAATGTAAGCTTCTTGGGAGCAAAGACTCTCTTGCATCCTCAGGACCAAGCAGAGAGAGCAGAATATAGTAGTCAACTGAACAAGGCATGAGGTGTTTTTTATTACTTTGATTAGTTGGCAAAATTATTCAAAGAAAAGGAAGGCTGAGGGCAGCATTTTTAGTGGAAAAAAATAATATCACTAAACTAGAATTGACGTTAGTTATCTGGGTTTAGTCCCATTAATTAACTGTCTGACCTTTAGAAAGTCACTTCAACTCTCTGGGTCTCAATTTCCTCATCTGTAAAATGAGAGATGTGGTTGAAATGATATCTAAGTTGCCTTCCAGCTCTGATATTCTGTGATTATAAATCACAGATGGATGTGGGACCTAACAGCGGACGACAAAGGAGTCTTCGGTTCTTGGTTTTGAAAACCCTTTTTCTCTATTGATTGTCTCCACCACCACCATGCCCCTTCTTCCCACAGAATTTAAGCTCCTAGAGGTCAGGAGCTTTTTGTTTTTGTCTAAATATTTTCAATTCTTACCACATAATAAATGCTTAAGAAATGGTTGCCAAATTGATGCATGAATTAATAACAGCTTCCAAAGTACCCTTTAGCAAAGACCCAACATATCAGAAAACCACTTGCCAATTGCCCCAAACAAAGTCCTTTCACCAGGCAAGCCAAGTCACATGACCCCTTTGCTCTAAGGATATCATAGAATGGAAGTGAGCTAGTACAGGTATATTGACCGGATGACAAGTTAGGGTATCATAGGGTGAAGGCTGAAGAACTGGGTACATGAAACAAATAAGCAAAGACCCACACAACAGAGAGGGTTTCTCTCTCCCTTCTTTCTTATATTCATTCAAATAAGTGTTATACACACCATATGTGCAAGGCACAATGCTAAATACTAAAAGAAATACAAAAGCAAGATATAGTTATATCCCACAAGGAGTTCACGAACTAGCATAAGATATTTATGTGTTCCTTCTCTTTGTATTATCTTCTCTCTTGCTCTCCATATAGCAATATAAATATCCAGAATTCATCAATCCCTCAATGGGGACAGGGAAGTTTAAAAAACTAGAAGTTTAAAATACCCAAGAACATTTTTATGGTGAATATTTTACAGTTTTGATGAAGATGTTCAAAGCATAAAAGCTTACCTGGACTTGTTCTGACAATGACTTTGGTATTAGTTTGAATTCAAGAGTGAGTAAAATTTGCCTTTTTCCAATTTTAATTACTTCAGTCTCTGTATTGCCTTGCCCATAACAAAGATCTTTTCTTCATGGTAATGAGTAGAAGATTTTTTTTTTAACTGGACTTTTCACTGTTCTTCTAACTTCAAGGAGACTATTCTTCACTGCTGAGAAATCAATAACATTCTGTGGCTGCCAGATACCTTTAAAAATCTTTGCTTATTTCTGACTAGGCTATTTTGAAGGATTAACTTGCCAGTTCTTACTTTTGCTTTTCTTTGTTTTCATCCAAAATTTTCTTTTCCTTTTGGTGAGACTAATCTTTTTCCATAGTGGGCTTGAATGATCCCTGAAATGCTTTACCCATACCAGAAAGATCCTGCAGTATCTCTAAAAATCACTGATATGTTATTTAAGAGCGACAATATTTGCAGGTTTCCTTGGAATAATTTACATTGTTTTTAAATCACAAAATTAAAAGCACAACAAAAGAGCACAATGAAACATGCATGGCATAAAATCCAGCACTAAAAAAGGTGAGGAAACAGCTCAGTTTGGTCAATATCTGACTTTGCAAGTAAATGTAGTATCAGTAGAAGAAAATATGAATGACTATTGCTGTCACAAAATAAAACCATATCAAAATTACTGACTGTTTCAATTAATACAAACACCACTCTAGGACAGAGGTTTAGGGAATACCCAAACATAAGGGACAGGATGTGAATGATAATCTTGCAAAGGAGACCGAAAAGAACTAATGTAACAGATGGGAAGAGAACCACAATAAAGCACTATCAGGACAACCCAGAAAGGAATGACTATCCAGAAAATATTACTGGTCAAGACTGCCAAATGCTTACAGAAGGGTGGGGAAAGTTGTAGACTGAGAAAGACATTTTGATCTAGCAATTAAAAGATAACATGTCACACCTGAGAGAGCAGTTCCTATTGCGTTGTGTGAAAGAAGCCAGATTGCAAGGTGTTGAAGTGTGGGAGGTAAGAAAGTTGAGGTCAGTAGCGCAAACAGGTTTTTCTAGGAGTATGGCTGGGAAAAGAAGAAAGATAAGGGACAATATCTTAAGGGGATGGAATAGAATCAAGTGATGTTTTTTAAGGATGGTATGTTTGTGAGCAAGGAAGGAAGGAACCAGTGGATAAGGAAAGACTGAAAGTTGGTGAGGAGGATGGGGAATGACTGAAGTGATAAACTCCTGGAGCAACACGATGAGATGGGATTAAGGGCACAAGTAGAGCGGCTAGCAAATAGAAGGCTCAGTTCTTCTCTAGTAATACAGAGAGGAGAGAATGGGAGGAGAACATTAAGATGATTTGACATGCTGAATTGAGAAGAACTCTTGAAGGATGGCAATTGTTTCAGTGAAATATGAAGTGAGATCTTCTGCTAAGGAGGAAAAATGGGACAAAGTAAGTGGGTTAAGAAGAGAAGAGGTTTGATACAGATAGCAGGGAGAACTAAATAAGAAGCCAATCATAAAAGAGTAAAAACAACATTAAGGGCCCAGCTGAGATTAAAGAGCATAAATCTGTAGTAGTCTCAATGAGCAAAACGATATGACTTCCTCCATTAACATTAAGTAGCATGCAAGAAAAGGTATATGACTAACTATAGATAAGAAAGGAAAGACAGACCATAAGAATAACTGAACGTATAATATAATAATAAAAATTTTTGTATGATATGTATTAAAATATCAATGGGGATAGAAAATAGCAAAATTATGTTAGATCAATTCTGAACAAAAGGAAGTTTATCTTACAATGCGTTGATCATTTCTTCTTGCATTTTTTGTAATGAGTCCAGGAGTTGAGGAAGTGTGGTATCATAATACTGATGCTGATGAAGCTGTGCCCCTTTCAAAGCCAATACATATTGATTATGCAACACATGAAGTTTCATTGTAGCTTTGTCATAACGATCTTTTGCCTTCTCTGTTTCCTTCCCTGAAGAAGAATAGAGAAAGGTTAGCAAAATTAATTATCATATCATAAAAACATTTTATCATTACTTCATAATATCAATATCAAGTTATCATTCAGTATCATTTGATTTTTTCTATAAATCAATTAGCAACTGTTAATCAATAAGCGTGTACTCAGGCCTGTCCTAGATACTTTTGAGGAATAAGAAAATAAAATTTTAATTAATTAAAACCCCTTATCTGATGAGTATTTTCTTTGTCACCTTGAACAGGTCACTTAACCAACCTAAACCTTACTTTCTTAATCTGTAAAAAAATGAAAGGGTTAGACTAAATGGTCTCCTAATTCCCTTTTGGCACTAGGTCTATTATCCTTTAATCACTATCATCACCACCAGCAGCACCATCATTAAATAAGGTGACAATGACAACACTTAAAAGAATAAATAATGAGAATAAGATAGCAGGGATAATAAAAATAATACCTCATATTTATAAAGCACTTTAAGGCTTATGAAGTATTTAAGTGATTTGTTCATGATTACACACAGCTAGTCAGTCAGTATTGCAACTGAGATGTGAGCACAGAAATCATAATCAAGTACATTGTTCTTTCTTACAACCTGCCTTACTTACTGCCTTAAGATAAAGTACCTGCCCTGAAGCCTGAGAAAAAAAGTCACATGAAATGAAAGTAAATAATACAAAACAATACCTAATTAAATGCTGAATTATGTGGTACAGGCTGTAAAGGCTATAAAAGTATAAAGGAAAGAGTCAGATTAATAGTAACAGGAGTGGAAATCATACAATTTTAGCACTGGGAGAGACTCTAAAATTGTCTAGGCTAATACTCTCATCTTAGAGATGAAGAAACTAATGTGCAGGGAAGTTAAGCAACTTGTCAAGGCCTCACCAGCAATTTAGTGGAAGAGCTAGACAACAAAATTCTTACTCTGCTGTTCTTTCCATTACACCATGAACAGTTAAGAAAAGTCATCGTGAAGGATGTAGGATTTGATCTGGGCCTTTAAGAATGAGTTAAAAAAAATGGATAGGTGTTGGAGATGAATAGGAGCAAATTATATATGTGGGAGGAACAAGAACTGTAAAAACAGGAATAATTACAGTAAGTCTACAAGACAATATGGAAACCAGCTTAATGAAAATGAGGGCTGCCTGATACGGAATTGTAAGAAACTTAAAGAGTTGGATGTAGACAGATCATGGTGAGCCTTGAAAAAAACAGGAAGAGCAGTTTAGACTATCTACATCAGAAAACAGCCAAGGAGTAACACAGTAAAAAAAGAAATCATTATTTTAAAGTATGTGTAGTTCATTCACAATAGATTGTCACATCTGTTGAATGAATGATAAAAATCAATTATCAAGCATAATAAAAAACATTTTTGCTATGTTTTACTTGTTCTTTAATTAACAAACTTTTAAAAATTAATCTATCCCTATAACAACCACCCCTTGAGCAAATTTTAGAAAATTAAAATAAAAGCCTTAATACAAAGATGTGTAGTCCAGCAAAAGAAATTCTTCCACTTTCCACGTCCAAATTTGTATGGATCTTTTGTCATTTCAAGTTCACCACTTCCTGGTGGCATGTTTTGTCTTCATTCTTTTGGACTCCTGATTTATAATTAAATCATCAAAGTTCTAACATCCTTCAAATTGGCTTTTCTCTATAATGCTATTTATCTTTGTATAAATTATTCTCTGATTTCTTCTCAATTTGATCTGCATCAATTCATAAAAATCTTCCCATTTCCTTTGAAATTGTCTATTTCATAATTTCCTATGGTACATTATTCCATTACATTTACATTCAAAAAGAATGCCTACCTATTCCCCACCAGGAAGATACCCCCTTAGTTTACAATTCTGATTACTACACATATAGACTTCTCCTATTTCTCTTAATTAATTTGGGGTACAGGCCTTGTAGTGGTATAATTGGGTCAAAGGATATGCACAGTTTGTAACTTTCTGGGCAGAGTTCCAAATTGCTTTCCAGAATGGCTTGCTTCAAACTCATAGGTCCAACAACAGTGCTCTAGTAGCTATTTTCCCACAGCACCTTCAACATTTGCCATTTTCCTCTTTTATCATCTTTGCCAGGCTGACAGGTATGAGGTAGAACCTCTAAATTGCTTATTTTCTCTAATATTGATGGGGCAGCTAGGTGACACAATGGATAGAATACAGGGCCTAGAAGCCTCTTCCTGAATTCAAGTCTGGCCTCAGACACTCACTAGCTATGTGACTCTGAACAAGTCATTTAACCCTGTTTGCCTCAGTTACCTCACCTGTAAAATGAGCCAGAGAAAGATATAACAAACCACTCCAGTATCTTTGCCAAGAAAATCCCAAAGGGAGTCAGGAGGAGTCAGACAAAACTGAACAACAACAAATTATTAGTGATTTAGAGCATTTTTCATAAGAATGTTAATAGCTTGGATTTTATCCTTTGAAAACTGACTTTTCATGTCCTCCACTTATCTGCTGCAGAATGATTCTTATTTAAATTAGTTCCTATATAACTTGGATATAAAAGTTACTGAACAGACTGTTCCAAGCTACCTGTTTCCCTTCTGATTTTGACTAATTCATTTCGGATACAAAAACTTTTTAAAATTTTATACAATCAAAATTATCCACTTTATCTTCTGTGATCTTCTCTATCATTTGTTTAGTGATGAACTCTTCTCCTATACATAGATGAGAAAGGTAATTTCTCCCCTTGCTCCTATCATTTACTTATGAGAAGCTCTATATCTTGGTCACACATCCATTTAGAGCTGAACTTACTGTATAGTGTGAGGTGCTGGTCTATGCCTAATTACTTCACAACTACTGTCCAAATTTCACAGAAGTTTTTGTCAGTGAGTACTTACCATGGTAAGTGGGATTTGGGGATTAAATAAACATTACGCCACTGTTTTTATTTATCTGCATGTTGTGCATCTAATCTGTTCCACTGAACAACCCTTTTTTAAAAAAATCAGAACAAAAATGTTTGAAAAATTACTGCTTTGTAGTACAATTAGAGGTCTAGTACTAATCACTATTACTTTTGAGATTCCTGACCTTCTGCCTTCTGTTGCTCCAGATAAATTTAATTATTTTTTTCTAGCTCTATAAAATATTATTTTAGAAGCCTGATTACTAGAGAACTGAATAATTAGAATGATCATTTTAAGTATATTAGCTCAATTTACCAATCAATTACTGTTTCTCTATTATTGAAGTCTGTATTTCTTTAAAGAGTATTTATACTTAGATTCACCTAGTCCCTAGGTTAGATAAAACCTAATTGGGTCATAGGGTACAATTATTCTATTGTGTTGTAGCCATTTGCCACATTTTATGAAAATTTAGAGGCCAAAGTTCACAGATATTAAAGTTTTCTTTCTCTACCTTATCTCTCCCTAGTTTTCCTATAAAGACCACATTTGTACCACAGAAAGATTGGGTCACTTCTTTTATTGTCACTTCAAATACTTCATGTATATGTGAAATTAACTGTTCTTTGAAGGTTTTGTAGAGCTTATTTTTAAATCCATCTGGTCTGGAAGATTTTTTTCACCCAACCTGAAGTCAATTATGGCTTCCAGAAATCCTTTTTCTGATATTGGGCTATTTAAATACTCAATTTCTATATTTGTTAATGAGCCTTTTATATTTTTATAAATATCTATTCATTTCTTCTAAGTCATCAAAGTTCTTTTCATTTTTTTATATGAATAATATGGTTTTCCTCTTTTTAAAAAAGATGATTGTTCATCAACATTATTAGATCTGTTTAAAAATGGCTCATAGTTTATTTATAAATTCAATTATTCTATTAATGATTTTTATTTTTGTTGAAATTCTTTAACTGCATGATCATTCCACTGATTTGTTCTTTTTCTCGTCTGATAGTGAAAGGATTCAGAAATAAAAATGTTCCCCTCAGAACAGATTTATTTGTATTGAATGCATTATCATTTCCTTAATGAAATTTTCTGTTGTTTCTATAATCTGTTCTTTGACCCACCACTAGTTCCTCAGAATTATGTTATTTAACCTTCAATTAATTCTTAATTCTTTTTTTGTGGGCTTTTTGTTAAATATAATTTTACTTGCATTATAATTTGTAAATCATGTGCCGACTATTTCTGCTTTTCTGAATTCTTTGTTGAGGTCTTTTTGCCTCAGTTATTGTAAAGGTACTACGTACTGCCTAGTTGTATGTGTATTATTTTATATTCCTACTCAGTAATCACCAAAGATTTATCACTTCTAATTTTTCTAAAGTTCTATTCACATCTTAATTTCTTTCTTGCTTATTTTTTCAGGTAAATTTGTCTAGGTATATATGAATTTCTCTTGCATTATACTTTTACTATTTATTTCTCCCTCCAATTCTTTTAAGCTTCTTGTTTAAAAATTTACAGGCTATATTATTAGGTACGTGTATGTTAAGTATTGATATTCTGACCCATTGTATCAATTTTGCCTTTTAATAAAAAAGTCCTTAATATAATTTAATGCAATCTCCCTGCTTATCGTTTTATCTTATCTATATTTATTATAGCTCTACCTGAAATTATCATTGCTACTCATGTTTTTCTGAGTTCAGCTGAAGCATAGAAGATTTTACACCAGCTCTTCATTTATACTCTATGTGAATCTTTGTATTTCAAGTGTTTCTTTTAAACTTATTGTCAGATTCTATTTTCTAATGCATAATGCTATGTTCTTCCATCTTATGGATGAATTTATCCCATTCACCTTCACATTTATGTTGTTAATTGTATATATCTTTTCATTCTGCCATATTGTACTTTTCTTCTGTTTGTTTCCACCCCCTTCTTTTGCAAATAGGAAGAAGGTGGTATAACAAGGAAACTATCTAACAATGGTGATCTTCTAAGTCAAATAGCAAGTAACCTTTTCTGTAGCTCTTTTCCTCTCTTCACCAAGACAATGACCTCAGGTTTTGATTCTCTTCCTTCCCTTTTAATCCTCCCTTCACATTCTTCCTTCCAACATTTGAGAACCTTATGCTGATGTCTATTCTCTTAGTCTGTCCACCCTCTTAGACCTCTCTCTACTTTCTTCTAAGTATTCAATCTTCTTGTACTGAATTTCTTTTATCTAATTCAAATGAAAGTGAGGTTCCTGGGATATCTATTCCCTCTACAAATATAAATTCTCCATCTTATGTACCTCTATTAGGGAATAAAGATTCCCCTCATTTGTTCTTTCCTCCCCAATATGTCCCTCCCACTTTTATGTCCTTCTATTATCTCTGGTTCTAAGAGTACTGGGCATTTTTCACTTATAATTTTCTGAAACACGGTATCTAGGCTTTTTTTTCTGATCATGTTTTTCAGATGGTTCAATAATTCTTAGACTGTCTCTACCTGATTTCTTTCTCACATCAGTTTTTAGAAAAATATATAAGTACATATATATGCATATATACACATATATAATACGTATATATACATGTTTATATATACATATGGATGGATATATATACACACATGTGTGTGTATGTGTGCGTATGTGTGTGTGTGTATTCATTCATTCATTTATTTATTTAACTCTTTTTTTTTCCAAGTTTTTCCTCTTGTTTTAATATTTCTTGTTGTCATTCTGAGTTGTTTTTTGTTGGCCCCATTCCAATTTTCAAGGCATTTAGTTCTTGAGTTTTCTAACATGTTAGTTTAAGATGTCAGTTTTCCTTTCCATTGTTTCCTCTCTTAGCTTTTCCATTCTGTATCTCTTCTTATATATTTACAAGAACTCTTGGGGTGGAGACAAGATGGCACAGTGAAAGCAGTGACTTGCTTGAGCTCTCCCCCAAGCCCCTCCAAATACCTATTAAAAAAAGGCACTAAACAAATTCTAGAGCAGCAGAAACCACAAAAAGACAGAGTGAAACAGATTTCTAGCCCAAGACAACCTGGATGGTTGATTGGAAAGCTATATCTCACTGGGCTGAGAGAGGAGCAGAGTTCGGCGTGGGTGCGCAGGCTGCAGCGAACCTCAAAGGACTGAATCGTGGGCAGCTGTGGCAGTTTCCAGACTTCTCAACCCAGGAACACCAAAAGACACCTTAGAAGGTCAGTGGGAAAACTCTGTTTCTGCGGTGCTGAAAGAGAAGCCTGGTGATCTCAGCTCCTTTCTCCAAGCTCAGCCCCAGGGCTACAGCTGCCTTCTGAGCTTCTGGCCCACAGACTGAGGGGGAATCAAGTGGCCGATCAGAGGGGGATTGCAGAAATCTCTCTGCTGGTGCAGAATTCTCTTGCTTTGCCCATGCTTGGATCTGGGTCACAGTTGTGGGTGGAGGTCCTGGGGAGAGGAGGAGCGCCGGCATGGTGGAGCCTGTAATGGCTGTGGAGAGAAAATCTTCCTCACAGTTCCAAGGCAGAAAACAGTGCTTATGGCCATTCATAGACCAGAGTACAAGCCAAGAAAGGAGTACACACCTTGCCCCTTATCATACCACCTTAGAAGAACTGAAAATTTACAGGTCCCTAGAAGTATCTCTGAAAACAGCTGCACATAACCCCTGAAGCTTGGGACAGTACATTCCCACACTGGAAACAGACTCCTACCTTAACAAAGAGTTTATAACTCAAGTAATTGGCCAGGATCATGAGCAAGCAGCACAAAAAGAGTCAGACTATATTATCTTACTTTGGTGACAAAGAAGATCAAAACCAGAAGAAGACAACAAAGCCAAAGCTCCCACATCCAAAGCCTCCAAGAAAAATATGTATTGGTTCCAGGCCATGGAAGAGCTCAAAAAGGATTTTGAGAAGCAAGTAAGACAAGTAGAGGAAAAACTGAGAGCAATGCTAAAGGAGACCCAAAAAAATACTGAAGAAAATAACACCTTAAAAAAACAGCCTAACCCAAATGGCAAAAGAGGTCCAAAAAGCAAATGAGGAGAAGAATGCCCTAAAAAGCCAAATGGAAAAGGAATGCCCTAAAAAGCCAAATAGAAAAAGGAATCCAAAAGCTTACTGAAGAAAATACTTTCTTAAAAATCAGAATAGAGCAATTGGAAGCTAGTGACTTTATGAGAAATCAAGACACTGTAAAACAAATACAAAAGAATGAAAAATTAAAAAACAATGTGAAATATCTCATTGGAAAAACAACTGACCTGGAAAATAGATCCAGGAGAGAGAATTTAAAAATTATTGGACTATCTGAAAGCCATGATCAAAAAAGGAGCCTAGACATCATCTTTCAAGAAATTATCAAGGAAACTGCCCTGATATTTTAGAACCAGAGGGCAAAATAGAAATTGAAAGAATCCACCAATCTCCTCCTGAAAGAGATCCCCAAAGGAAAACTCCTAGGAATATTGTAGCCAAATTCCAGAGTTCCCAGGTCAAGGAGAAAATATTACAAGGAGCCAGAAAGAAACAATTCAAGTATTGTGGAAACAAAATCAGGATAACACAAGATTTAGCAGCCTCGAGATATTAAGGGACTGGAGGGCATAGAATATAATATTCCAGAGGGCAAAAGAGATAGGATTACAATCAAGAATCACCTACCCAGCAAAACTGAGTATAATCCTTCAGGGGAAAAAATGGTCATGCAGTGAAACAGAGGACTTTCAAGCATTCTTGAGGAAAGATCAGAGTTGAATAGAAAATTTGACTTTCAAATACAAGACTCAAGTGGAACATGAAGAGGTAAACAGGAAAGAGAAATCATAAGAGACTTATTAAGGTTGAACTGTTTACATTCCTGCATGGAAAGATGATATTTATAACTCATGAGACCTTTGTCAGTCTTAGGGTAGTTGGAGGGAAAAAATTATATGTATGTATATATGGAGATATAGATAGATTAGATAGATAGATAGATAGACAGACAGACAGACAGACAGACAGACAGACAGATAGATAGATAGATAGATAGATAGATAGATAGATAGATAGATAGATAGATAGAGGGCACAGGGTGAGCTGAAGATGAAGGGGTCATATCTGGAGAATAAAAATAACAGGTCAGAGAGGATTATACTGGGAGAAGGAGAAAGGGAGAGGTAGAATGGGGTAAATTATCTCACAAAAAAACAGAAAAGAAAAGACTCTTACAGTGGAGGGGAAACAGGGTAAGATGAGAAGGAATGAGTGAATCTTATTCTCATAGGATTTGGCTTAAGGAGGGAATAACATACACACTCAATTGGGTATGGAAAGCTGTCTTATCCTACAGGAAAATAGGGGGGAAAAGGGACAAGAGAGCAGGGGAATGATAGAGAGGAGAGCAGATTGGGAAAGGGGGTAATCAGAAGCAAACACTTCTGAGGACTGACAGGGTCAAAAGAAAGAACAGAAAAAATGGCGGAGGGCAGAATAGGATTAAGGGAACTAAAGCTAGTTTTTTACAACATGACCATTATGGAAGTGTTTTGCATAACTGCACATGTATAACCTATATGGAGTTGCTTGCCTTTTCAATGAGGGTGGGTGGGGAGGGAGGAAGGGAGAAAATTTGGAACCCAAAGTCTTAAAAACACATATTTTTTAAAAATGTTTTCACATGCAACTGGGAAATAAGAAATACAGGAAATGGGGTATAGAAATCTATCCTGTCCTACAGGAAAGCAGAAGGGGAAGGGGGATAAGAGAAGGCGGGGAGAGATAGAAGGGAGGGCAGACTAGGGGAAGGGATATTCAGAATGCATGCCATCTTGGGGTGGGGGGAGGGGTGAGATGGGGTGAAAATTTGGAACTCAAAATCTTATAGAAGTAAATGTTAAAAACTAAAAATAAATAAATTCTTTAAAAAAACTAAAAAAAATATAATTTGAAAAAAAAGAACTCTTACAGTGCTTTTGATCAAGATGTTTTTGGTTTTTTTCTTTTTTCCTTCAAGGCTTTGCTTAGATTTGTAGTGGGGTCACTATTCTCTTTCGGATTTCCCTTCTGCAAATCTCTCAGATCAAGGTATTTCATAATAGCATTTGGAGTTTTTCTTGGTTTACTGGAGGGTGCCAGGAGGTAGGATTGAGGGAGAAAGATAGAAGAGATAAACTGAAAATGCCTGGGATTGGATCAAGATCCACAACTGAATGGTCTGGGCAAGACCTGCCTCGTTCTGGGTAAAGTGGTCCAGACAAGCCTCTCCTTCAAGGGACTCAAGAGCTCATCTGGTACTGGGGTCTGCCTCGGGGCTTCTCCTTGTCCAGGGCCTCTCTCTGCTATAGGCTATAGTTGGAGTCCTTTCTCCCTGGTGATGTGTTCATAGGCTACTCCAGTACTGGTTCTAGTTCTGAACTGGTCCAATCTTTTTTTTTTTTTTGGCTAGGCAACAGGGTATAGTGACTTGCCCAGAGTCACACAGCTAGTGAGTGTTACATGTGTAAGGCCGGATTTAAACTCAGGTCCTCTTGACCCCAGGGCCAGTACTCTATCCACTGTGCTGTGTCCAGTCATTTTAAAAAGCAATTTAAATGTAAACCCAAAACTATTAAACTGTGCAGACCCTATGATCAAGTGATGCTACTACTTGAGCTATACCCCAAAGAGATCAAATAAGGAGGAAAAGGAGATAGAAAAGAGGAAAATATGTACAAAAATATTTATAGCAAGTTGGTTTTTTTTTTGTAGTAGCAAAGAATTAGAACTTGAGGGAGTACCTATCAACTGAGGAAAGGCTAAACAAGTTACAGTATATTAATTGATGGAGTACTATTGTGCTATAAGAAATTATGAAGGAGATAGTTTTAAAGAAAGCTGGAAAGACTTGCAGGAACTGATATAAAGTGAAGTAAGCAGAGCCAGGAAAATAATTTACACAATAACAATACTGAAAAGATAATCAACTTTGAAAGATTTAGTAACTCTTATTAACACAAAGGCTGACTAAAAAAAAAAGATAAAAAAAGAAACATAACCACTGAAGTCAAGAGAAACCTAAAAAAGCAGATAAATTTGAGAAACTGAAAGTGGGTAAGCAATGAAGTGGTTACACACACACTGGAGAATAAGGGAAAGGTATATCTTCAGAATCCAAATTTTTAACAATTATGATTCTCCATTTGATGCAATGAATCACTCAGAGCTCAAGGGATCAAACAAATAGTATTTGTACTTTAAAAACATATTGCAATGACCTCAGGTAAAAGCAGGTCCTAAGGTAAAATAAAAAGCAATTCAAGAGGATAAAAACAGATAAAAGTCATAGCCAAGGAGATTAAAGGAAGTTCCCTGGGATCTTAACAATTCTATACCAAAGTACTAAAGGCTGCTTTTATATTCTTCTTGCTCTAAGGGATCCACAGCTGGGTCCCAAGATGAATCCACCTAGGGACAAAATTAATCCATACCACACTACCTCTACACTAAAACTCTGATGCTCTCAACAATCCTGGCCAGTCTTATGGAAATGTGTGAGGTTAACTCATGCTTCCCCATTTCCACCAATTTCCTGGCTTACCACAGTCTTCAAGAGTCACTGAGCAAATTAAGTAAGACAAATACAAGGTCTCTTGGGTGTTCTGTTCTACTTTTTATTTTTTTTAAGAAAAGAAATTTTAAAAAAGAAGAAACAAGAAATATACAAGGAAAGAAATAGGGAATTAAGAGGAGTAACTTAACAATTTTGCATGAATGGGTTGCACAAGAAAACAAATGTAAAGGAAGGGATGGGTCTGAAAGTTTATCAAGAACTACAACTTGCCCAAATCAGATAAAAAAGGATTGAACACACCCACATGCATAAAGACTCATACACAAGCACATTAAAAAGGAATAAAACTAGGGAGGAAAAGTTGTGAATGAGAGGAAGGGTAAATTCCAAAGGAAATCCGAAAAAGCAAAACAAACTTCCACACCAGAGGACTGATAACAAAGGATTAAAAAGAGGAAAAAATGAGCATAAGAACCATAAGAGCTAGGTAAAGAGAGGAGGGGCAGTGGAGTAGAAATAGTACACTTTAATTAGAGATAAATAGTCCTAATCAGATTCCATCTCTTTCTCCTTCTCTATAAAGAGGGAGTCAAGAGAAAAACAGAGGGAAAAAATGCAAGAGGCTATCAGGAAGACAAAAACACAATCAAAATTCACAACCCAAAACTGAATGGGATAAACTCATGCAAAAAAGAGAGGATGGTAGTACAATGGATAAACAATACCCTGTTTAAATAACACATAAAAGATACAGACAAAATTCAAATGTAAAGGAGATTAAAACAAAATTATACATCATGCATATCCAAAAGAGAGAGAAAGCAATCATGCACTCAGACAACAAAACAGAATAAGCAGAATGTTTAAAAGAGATAACTGGCACCATAAATAAGGAATAACACCAATACTTAAAACACATGAACTCAATGATATAGAATCTAAGAACCAAGTTAGTTCTAAGACAAGTTAGTTCTATAGAGAAAAATAGATAGCAAAACTATAATAGCTGGGAATTTGAATGGTCAGTTAATACAACTAGAAAAATCTAACAAGATAATGAATAAGAAGGAAGTTAAGGACCTGAACAGAATGTTAGAAAAGTTAGATATATCTTTGTCAACTACAGAATAGGAACACAAAGGAACATAAATATTTCTCAGCCTAATATAGAATCTTTACAAAAACTGGCCACATGCTATGGCATAAACCTAATAAAGAAATGCAACAAACAAACAAAAAAAGCAAATATATTAAATATTTCCATTACCAATAACAAAACAACAAAAATTAAAATCAATAAAGGGCCTCTGGAGAAAAGATTCAAATTTAAATGAAGACTAAATAACCATCATAAGAACTGGCAATATAAAGAACAAATCAGAGGAACAACGGATAATTTCATGAAAGAAAATGACTACATGATAGCATGATTCTTCTTCATAGTTCTTGATTTTAAATGTTGCCTGTTTATGTTCATCATATACCTCTGTACTGCTATCTCTGTGAGATTTAAAATTTTTCTGAGACTGGTGTTCTAGGGCTGGAAGTGAAACTATAATACTGGTACAGATGTGTGCGGGGCAGCGATTCTAAATCAATTAAACTCAGAGACTTCTCAAGGTGGAAGCAAAGGTTACTTTTTATTACAATCTTGGAAGAAGCGGCATCTGCTCCTCTGGTAGTCTCCCAGTAGGAGAGAGGTGAGGCACAGAAAGCAAAATGAGATTATATACCCTAATGCAAGAGAACCTCCACCCACCACTATCCCTTTACTCCCATAGGCTGGGGAGGCGGGCTTATATTTTGGCACGAAAAATCTTCCTATCCCATTAACTGGGAGGCAGGCTTTCATTCTCCGTGAGAAAATTCAAAGACACAAGAACAAGGAATCAGGGTATAGCCAATCCAAACATACACGTCCTTATTTAGTAAACCTAATGCTGACTTAGCAGTGGTGTGATGATCAGGAGGGAGTTTAGGGTCAAATTCCCATGAGTTAGGTAATTCCTAGGAAACCGAAATCCACCGCAATCTCCCCTCCCCAACCCCTTTCCCCTTCATCTCAGAAACAAGAGAAGGCAGGAAGCTAAGGGCAAGCAGTTCAGGCTGGGGTCAGGGCTTATTTTTTCTGTTACATGCTTAAAAAGAGAGTCTGAGCGGGGGAGGATTTTGAAAGTAACAATCAAGAAATATTAACAAGAATTATTGATCCCCTGAGGAGGCTTCACTTTTGAGAGATCATCTCTCACAGATGGGACAGGGATGGGGTTTGAACCTTTAATTTCATTTGTGAAGGGAATTCCTAGATGAGGAAATGCAGAACTGCCTAAGACCCCTACACTGACTTGTCCAGGATCACTCAGCCAGTTGACAGATAACTTGGGGGGGGGGGCCAGGAAGGAGACAGGATTGGGATTGTAAAGCATCCAGCTGGGGTCAGTTCTTATTACTCAAAAGTCACTTGGGGCAGAGACCTAGGCTGGTGGACCATAAATTTCCCAGCATAGTAGCAGACTGAGGTGTTTAGATCCAGTCCCCAAGGAAATCACAATCAGAAGGGAGGGAGATAGGAAGAGAGTGATAGGGAAAATAAGAGGGGGTGGGGCAGGGAGGGAAGGAAGACTGAAATTGCTAAAGATTTTAAGAATAGAGGGGAAAACTCAAAGACCTCGAACTTAAACAGATAAATCAACAGAAAAAACAGTCACAACAGAAGGAAGTAATGACCTCCACATCTAGTGAGTTCAGACAACTACGAATAAATATGGAAAATGATCTATGGAATGCCACAATATGCTACTCCTGATTCTCAAAAGAAAAATGAAAACTGCAAGAGCAGAATTTATGGCCCACACAACAAAAATAATGGTCAGAACAGAAAAACTGGAATCTACAATGGCAAGTCTCACCAAAGAAACCAGAGAAAAATAGACTGGAAATGCAAATACATAGAATTAAAGAACAATACAGAAGAAAAGCAAAAGATAATAACATTAAAAGAAAATATATTCATCATGCAAGCCAAACATACTGATCTCAAAGACAGGATGGGTAAAGACAACATAAGGATCTTAGGTTTCCCAGAAGAACAAGATAGGGCAAAAAAACTTTAACACCATAGTGAAGATAAAAATGGAACTTCTGAAAACAAAAAATGAAAATACCAACTAAAATAATTCAGATTGCCTCTTGAAAAATTTTTTTAAAACCCGAAGATTCCAAATTCGAAAACACATAGCAGTTTAAATTAATAATTCAATTCAGAAACAAGTTCTGCAAAACACCAGGACAAAGACCTTCAAATAAATACAAAGGAAGGATATTTAAATTCTGTAAACCTATTCTACACCCACTAGAAAAACACAGAAGTAACAGAATAATGTGTTCCAAAGAGCAATAAAGCTCATAACGCAGCTGAAGGCGACTATTCCCCAAATAAGAGTTTAACCATACAGGATGAAAGGTGGATATTCAATAATAAAGATGAATTTGAAACATTATGAGTAAGAAAACAAGAACTAAAAAGATTATTTGGTTCTCAAAAAGCCCAAACAACAAAAAACCAGGAGTGAATGAATAAATGCACATTCAATGACAGCAACAGCAACAGGGTAACAACACAGAGACCAGTAAGAGACATGTCTAAATGTACACAAGGAAATAGGGGTGAAGACAGAAATCTGGTAGAAGTAAAAGTGAAAAAGCAGATGGGTGGCATTATAGACAGAACCTGGGGACACCCTGCTTACAAGTGAATTCATGCTTTTTTGTGGGGCTATGTTACAACATGAAAGGAGAAGGGGAGAAGGGGCAGAGAGAGATTTGGGTAATGTGCTGAGATCAAATCAAGGGCTAGCAATGAGGAGAACGTGAATGCTATGATCTCTGATAGAGAAAAGCCTAAAGAAAAGTATGTCAGCGAGAAGGGGGGAAAGATAGAAAAGGTGGAAGAAAGGAAGAAGGCCTAATTCTGGATGTGAGAGGGCGTTCCATTAATGAATGAGCATGGATAGAGATAGTCAGTAAAGGAGATAAAGACTTTTATACTGAATGAAGCCTGAAGGATTAGTGCTTGAAAAATTTACTTGGCCAACATTGGAAGGGGAATAGTAAACAGGCACCTGGAGGAGTGAGACAGCAGGAACATAAGGAGGAAATTTAGAGGTAAATGTAAGGAAAACAGTAACAAGAGGAGAGTACAGATCCGTGATGGGCTGCATAATCAGAAAGCTGGAAAGGGACCTAGCATGGGGCAGTATCTTCTCTGACAGCAGCAATAATGGCATTGTTCTGGGAGTAAGGCACAATGGAAAAGGTGGATCTGGAGGGCAAGCCCTACCAAGAAATGACAGAAATGAGAAGGGAGAGAACCTAGAATAGATACCATGTAAGCTTCGATCACATAAAGAATATAGTGAAAAGATACCAAATAATTATAAGCATCCATGAAACATATAACAAGGGTCTAAATAGAAAGAAACAGAAAAGGGATAATGAAGTAAATGAAAGAAATCCTTTTTAGAAAGGGGAACAAAAATAAAATTTAATTTTTTTTTAATTTAAAAAGTTAGAGGAGCCTACTCGACTGAGAGGTAAAAAAAGAGGAGGAAGAAATATACAGCCAGATAAAAATGAGAGAGAAAAAGGAACTAATAAACAAAACCTTAAAAAGGAAAGTGGTAACAAATGAGAAAAGGGTATCAGGGTGAAAGGAAGAAAGCCAGTGGGAACAAGGACATCTTAAAATAAGATTAAAGTAACTGAAAGAACATAATACTGTGTTTACAACAAAAGAGGAAAAAGAACATAATTTTTTTAAAAAACAATTTTACAGACAGAAGAAAATATAAATCTAAGTTCTCATAATTTTAAATGTGAATGGATTAAACAACACAATAAAATGCAAAAGTGACAGTGTACAACAAAACCCTACAATATGGTGCTTACAAGAAACATTTAAAAAACAAAGACATATACACAAAATAAAACTGTAGGGGATGGAAAAAATTTTTTACTATGTATCAAGTGAATCCAAAAAAACAAGAATTGAGGCAGCTAGATGGCACAATGGATAGAGTACCAGCCCTGGAGTCAGGAATACCCGAGTTCAAATCAGGTCTCAGACCAGACACTTGACACTTACAGTTGTGTGACCCATGGCAAGTCACTTAACCCCAATTGCCTCGCAAAAAAACAAACAAAAACAAAAACAAAAAACCAAGAATTGCCATGCTATAAAGGGATAAAAGTCATTTTTTAGTGATACCTGACTCTTTGTGACCCTATTTGGGATTTTCTTCGCAAAAACATTGGAATGGTTTGCCATTTCCTTTGCCAGCTCATTTTACAAATGAGGAAACTAAGACAAACAGGGTTAAGTGACTTGCCCAGAGTCACACAGCTAGTAAGTGTCTGAGTTCAGATTTGAACTCAGGAAGAGGAGTCTTCCTGACTTTAGGCCTGGCACTTTATCCACCGCACCACCTAGCTGTACTCTCCAACCCTAAAAAAGGGATAAATAATGAAATAAAATTATGCTGAAAGGAACCATAGGCGACAAACCAATATCAGTAATAAATTTATATGTTCCAAATGCATCCAAATAAATAATAAAAACATGATCCGAAATTCAAGAAGACACAGACAATAAGATAATGACGACAAGAGACATTAATTTCCCTCTCGGTTTTGGCTAAGTCCAAGAAAAAGATAAACCAAAGGAAACACATGGAACTAAAATTTCTAAAGTTAAAAGACTTATGGCATCTTCTAAGGTGAAAGGTGAAACAGAATGAAACTAGAAGAAATTTTTAAAAATCAAAACAAATTATTCACAGGTATATGCTAACAAAACTAAAGACACAAAAGAATTAGAGGAATGCCTTCAAAAATATAAAATACCCAAAGTATCAGAAGCCCAAAGGGAGATCTTAAATAACCTAATCTCAGAAAAGTTCCGTGAAATGACTTTATGGTTATGTTTTGAAAACTTCAGGTAAAAAAGAAAAAATATATAGTTCTCTAAACAAATACATAATGCTCCATTTATTATTCATAAAAATCTACTGAGCCAGAAAATGGCTTAAAGGAAATTTTTTCACATTATGTAAGAATATTTACATACCAAGAAATATGCAATAATGTTCTGAGAAAGTAAAATATATAACAAGTCATAAGAATGATTCTATATTTTATCTATTCCCCCATTTCTTTGTACTTTGTTTCCACACTCAAGTGAATTGTGAAAAGTAAAACTATTAGTCTGCTTATAAAGTTAACACTCAAATGGCAAGAATAAGAATCATTAAAAATCAACATTTTAATTCACTAACTGCTACACATACCTTTAGCCAAAGCTTCTTTATATTTCTCTTTGGCATAATTCATTTCTTTTATTAATTGTCTATAGCTTGTTTTTAATTTCTCCAATTCTGTCTTTGTGACCTATAAAGGAAGCAAATGCAGAAAATATATTTGGACAGATAATTTAAACATGTAACTAATCCTTTTATTTTTTTAATACAAACCTGTGATTTCATTATTGTAAGGCACTCCCGATTATGAAATTCCCTCTACCAATACCAATCAAGAAATATTCTGCAATTTATAATGTTAAAAGAGTTTCCTGGGGGTACTGAGAGTTTAAGCAATTTATCCAGTCATGGAATCAACATGTCAGAAGCAGGAGTTGAGCCCAAGTCTTCCTAACGTGGCTCTCAACTAACTCTTAAGCCCTAGAAATCAGACACATAATTTAATTACTCTTCTTTAATATGCAATTATAAACTATCCTGGTGGACAACCAATTTAAAATAACTTCAAGCCTCAATGAATTGAGATATTAATTGATAAATTCAACAAAAGTAAATAAAAAATTTCTTTCCACAATCTGAAGGTTAATGGACTTTTATTTGCCAGTTGCAGAGATAATACTTTTTATAATTAAAGCAAACTAATTCAAAAAATCATTCATTTTAATTACAGAAAACAACTCTTCACCCAACCAAGCCAAAAAGCTTAATTCGTCTAAGAAAAACAACCAATTAAAAAAGCTACAAAAAGATGACAAAAACATCCAATAAGGATAAAAGACAAATGAATAAAAGTTATGGCTAAAAGATATACCTTGAACATATCTGCCTCAATTTGCTGGTGAACACCCATATAACTCTTCTTCACTTGTTGCTTATCTTTGATCATCATGGTGAGCCTGTGTAATGGTCCAGAGTTAAGGTCTTCTGCATGTGTCTTCATTATTTTGCTAAGCTGTTCTGTTTGTTGAATCATTAGTAGCCAAGTCTAGACAAAAATAATAAATGAAAAAGAAATATATCAGAAGTCCCATCTAATTTAAATGGACAAGCAAATATTTTTAATATAGACAAGATTTTCAATAAAAAAGTGTAGCTTTCTAGTATGGTTCTGTTAGATATTAATGACCTATATCAAAACACCTTTTGTTTCAAAGATAGATCAATGACATGCTAAGAATTCAAAAAGGAGCTACACCAAGAGAGGAATAACTCAGAAACAAATAAAAATATCTATCTACAATTCAAAATTCACAGGTGCTGCTGGCTCATCATAACCTAACACAAATAATGGAAACAAAGTCAGATTGGCAATCTAAAGAACCCTTCTATCCTCGGTTAAACGTATATGGCTTGGGACTGAACTTGTGATGTATTTCTATAGTAGAAGAGAACTCCCAGATGAGAAAACATCTCATACTAATATAGATTGGCACCCTGTCTACAATTTATACTCTTAGCTAGCCAGAGAAAAGAGAAGTTAGGTGGCTTGCCCTGGGTCACTAGGTCAGTATGACTCAGAGATGGGATTTAAATCTTGATCTGCCTGGCTCCAAGGCCAGCACTCTATCCTCTATGACACAGCTGCCCCTACAGTATAGATTATAAACAGGTATAAAAAGAAAAGTGAAAATGCCAATCAATGTAACTAAACAATAAAACAAAAATCATGAGGTTTTCTTCTTTTCAGAAATCTTGTCTTCACACCTAATAATAAACATTCCTGTTTATACATAACTTTTAAGGTTTTCCCAAGCACTAAAATCTTACTGGGAGGAGGGCGAGGGCGGGGCAGGGAGTATAGAGCAAGTATTATTATCTCTATTTCAGATTTGAGGGAAATGAAGCTCTGAGATATTAAATACGCACTTGCCTATGACAAGTCTCCTGCGAACTCAAGTTCCCTGCCTCTAAGTCTAGCACTTTATCCAATATATCACACTGCTTTAGGATATCTCTAATTTAATTAAATTCAATTACAATTCATGGTAACTGGGTTCAAATTCAATCTCCTCTACTTACTACCTCTATTTGGGTGGGCCAGATTATCTCTAAGATCCTTCCTACTCTAAATATATGACCTTTGATCCCATGAAACATCTAATATGTGCCTAGCATAAAGAATATAATGAATCTATTGGAAAATAGCTTTAGGATATATAAACTTTTAAAAATGCAATACTATGATTTTAAAAATCAGAAAAATGGAAATTAAGACTACTAGGTTCCTACTTACACTTGAGTTATTTTACTCTATTTGCATCAAACCAGGGGGAACTTGATATTTGACTTTAAAATTTACATATTAGAGATCTGGTCAGATACCCAGCCAAATATAATGCATTACTAAACCACTGAATCCCTGGTCTCTACTTTATTTAATTAGTATCATGGTGTGATAAGCGAAGTTGTCAAAAGCAGATCATTAAGGAAGAAATGACTTCCCTGAAAAGGATGGCCTGGGTTCTTAAATATTTTTTTTTAATTTTGAACCTAACAAAAACTAAATAAAATGGGAATTTCCATATGCAAAGTAAGAGGGAAAAATTAGATTGTACATGAAATTTTGAATCTCTATTACATATAGTTTGCTTATATTTTTACATATATAATAAATTAAAATATAAGTTTCGAGGCTGTCCTATTGGACTGAGTTTCCTTCTGTTCTCTTCTATGCATCTTTAAATTGCTTCAATGACTCTCTCATCTGTCTTTTCTGTTATTTTTTTTTTGGCAAGCTTATTAGCTTCCCTTAATCCTTTCTCTCACATATATTCACGCATATAAAAAGGAACAGGAAAAATAAAACATAATAAGTATACACTATCAAAACTAATTCCCACACTGAACATGTCCAGAAACACATGTTTCATAATGCACTTTTAAGTTCATCATCTCTGTCAAGAAATTGGTAGCATGTTCCACCAGAGGCTCTCTGGATTCATAGTTAGTTCACTGTACTGAACAAAGTTTTTTTTTTGTTTTTTTAACATGTTGTTGTTATTGTGTAAACTGTTATCTGGCTTCTGCTCACTTGTTTATACAAGCCTTTCCAGTTTACTCTGAAAGTATCCCTTTAGTGATTTCTTACAATGCAATAATATTCCCATACATTCATATCCTACAACTTCTTCAGCCATTTCCCGACTGAAAGGTAAGTCTTTAGTTTCCAGTTCATTGCAACAGCAAAAAGAGTTGCTATAAACATTCTCACTTACTTGAGCTGCTTCTTCTATTTTTTTGTTCAAATAAACTGTTATTAATCTCTTATTTTTATACAGCCTAGATTTCCCACACATTTCTCCCAAGAGCTATCCTTTATAACAAATATGTGTACACACACACACACACACACACACACATATGTATGTATGTTGAAGAGGGAGAAGAGAAAAATATTCAGCAAAATCAATAAACCTATTGAAAAAATCTGACATTATATACAGTGTTCCACACCTATGGACTCTGACTTCTACAAAGGAACAAGGGGATGTATCTTCTAATATTTCTTTTGGGGGTCGGCTTGTTCTTCATATTTTTACAATATGAGTTTCCATTGTTTTACTGTTGTTCTTTCTATTTATATTACTGTCCTGTCACACCGTATTACTGGCTCTATTTTGCTCAATTTTCATCAGTTCTTGTAAGTCTCTCATTTTCCCATTGTTCTCTGTATTCATCACATCCTCACTGTTTCTTATAGCAGAATAATGTTCCATTGCCTTCACATAACACAATTCATTTAATTATTCCCCAATCAATAGATATAACATCTACTTGGTTTCTAGGTCTTTGGTACTACAAAAGAGGTGCTATAAATGTTTTCATGTATACAGAGCCTTTCTTTTTGTCAACAAGCTCTTGAGACATATGCCCAGCAATGGAATCTCTAGGTCAAAAGATAAAGGCATTGTCTTCACTTCATTTGTTTAATTCCAAATTGCTTTCCAAAATGGTTCTGCCAACTCAAAGCCCCAAACCTTCATAAGTGTGCCTGTCTATCAACAATCATCTTTGAAATTTGCTGGGTATGAGGTGAAGCATCAAGGCTATTTTGATTTGCATAACTCTTCTTAAAAGTGATTCAGAGCATTCTTTCATAAGGTTATTAATAGTTTTCAATTCTTTTGAGAACTGTTTAAATCCTTCAATCACATCTAATGGGGAACTGCTCGCTCAGTGCCCAACTCTAAATCTAACTAACCATTGTGTTCCCTGGAATACTTGCTTTCATCTTAAATTTGTTCCTTTCTCACTTATTCCATCTTTCCAGCCACCATTTCCAGTAACGGTTTTCACTCATTCTCCTGGTGGGAGAGATGGAATACTCCTGCTCCCCACTGCCACTTCCAAGATCTTCCTCTGCTGTCTTCACTCAGTAAACATTCTTCCTTTGAGGTTCATTCAATCTATAACTACTATCCAATCAAAATTCTAACAGCTGTTGTCTACAGATCTCTAAGAGACTCCCCTTCTTTATTTAATGAGGTCAGTGCCTGGCTCACAATCTTTCCTCCCCAGTTGCTACCCTTGTACTAAGGGTCTTCAACATACATACTGATACTCTCTCATACATCCTAACCCCCCATTTCCTTCTTTTACTGATTTTGCATGACCTCTACTCCACCACAACTACACACAGAGATGATAGTCATAACACAGATCTTGCTAGCATTCAAAATTAAACCATATCCATGTTTGTAACCTTTTAAATTCTTTCACCAGATCATAATCTATTGCCATTTCACCTTTACCTCTGCTTTACAACACCAAAACTTGCTCTTCATACTCATAGTGATCTCCAATCCCTCCACCCCTTGGTTGTTGCCTAGGCTATCACTTTGCATTAGCCAGACTCTCTTCTCTTCCCCATCTTGAACCCCTAATGAACCAGTTCAAGTCCATACTGTCCTCTTCTCTTAAGTCCCTATCATCAATACTGCTCTACCAAGACTTAACCAATCATTCCCATCATCTATTGGCTTCACTACCAATATGCCTTCACACTTCACCATGCTATCGAAAGAAGCTGAAGAACATCACAAAACTTGCTGACTGAGTCAAATAAAATCGAACACTATATAATCTTAACTGGGTCCTCCCTAATGTAGGCCAAATCCTTTTTTCACGTCCCTATCCCATCACTATCTCTTTTCATCTCCCTTCCAATTTCCCATGGCTTCTCCTCCCTTCACTCAGCTGAAAACCTTGCTCCACAGTTCATGGAAAAACCTGAGGCCACTTGCCAAGAGTTCCCTTTCCCCTGCTCCTCATTTCATATCACCCAGAACCTTTTTGCCAATACCTCCTTCTTCACTCCTGTCTTACATGAAGAGGTGACCCTTCTCCTTGCAAGGTAAACCCCATTCTATACTGGCTTCTCCAGCACATGGCCTCCTCTATCATTCCTATTCTTCCCTGTATCTTCATTCTTTACCTCCTGGCTGTCTTCCTGTTGTATACAAACATGCCCATATCTCATTTATCCTCAAAAAAAAAAAAAACCTCAGTTTATCTATCCTCACTAGCTATCATCCTATATTTTTCCTAGTCAGTCTAATTAACTAACATTAATGCAAGAATTACATTTACAAATACATATTTTACATATATTATACCTAGAGATAATTAGAAATAGGTCCCAAACTTTAAACTACAAGCTATCAGTTCACTGTTCACAAACCTGTAATAAAGTTCACTTGCCTAACCACAAGAATACTGACTGAAGGACCTCCACCCTTTTAGGTGATGAGTGAATGACCAAGCATAGGGTGAGTGGGATGTCTCAACATGACATGCAAAGCTCCAACTTATTTTTGTATGTCCAGACCACCCTCTCTTGCCCACCATGAGGGTACCATCTTATAACCACTTAGTCAGCAGTGATGACCCTCGATTGCCCATTCAGTGACCACTCATGCTGATGCATCACTTGGATGGATCACCCTCTTGGATGGTCAAGATCAAGTCTATCAAACAAGGAGACTTAGTATTTTATCTTGGCTCTTCTGTGTGTCTGGGCATCAAGTACTATAAAAGTAAGGCCCTAGGGAAAAGGACTACCTCAGATTGTGAGGAAGTTCTGAAGTCCCATTCATTGAAGGAGTCCAGTTCTTTTAATAAATGGTTGTTGGCTCAGAAATCTGTCTCAGTGGTTTTTCTTGCAGAATGAATATTTTTGGACCCCACAAACTTAAAAATTATTATCTCACTTAATCCTTACAACTATAGGACATGGGTACTATTAGTATTCCCATTTTACAGATGAGGACACTGAGGCCAAGAGAAGTTAAGTGACTTGCCCAGGGTTATAAAGTTAGTGGCATCTGAGGCCACATTTGAACTCAGGTCTTCCTGACTCCAGGCCCAACACTCTGTGCACTATGGTGCCACCTAACTGTATCTCTCTGAACTTGTATACTCATCGGTAAAACCAAGGGGCTTGATTAGATGTTCTTGCAGTCCTTCATACTTTATTAAGGATTGTTAAGGGGTTCTTGTCTTAGTGCTAGCAGAGTTCTTGCATTCTCTCTGGTGGCTCTTACATGCACTATTTCTTCCTCATCCTACTGTTAAAGGGTCCCCTGAATGTGTCTTTTTGAGTTGCCCTATCTTCCAGAAACAATGGACTCAGAGCATACAGGAGGTCCTGAATGTATCAAGGATGAAGCCCCCCATCCCCCCCGGCAATGTATTGCTTCCATCCCAAACTGGATTCCCTATGTGTACTTGGAAGTCAAGACAGGCTCCAGTCAGTCTACACAAAGCTGAGAAATTGCCTGTGCAACTGGGAACCATGTAGATAATAAACAGATCATTCTATCTTCATATTCTAGCAGTTCACAACAGAAAAGAGTGCAGCTTTTGACACCGCCTTGCTCCCCACCCCCTTCACAAGAGGTTTTGTCCTTTTCCCACCTTTACTGCACCTTTCCCCATCTCATGCAATTCCCCTTGCAGTGGAGATTTCTGGTATCCCTTCCTTTGTTTTTCTGTTATAAACATGCAAATTTCTGTATGAATTGTGAACTCCTTGGGTCCACACAAATGTTCATTTCTCTTGTAATAAACCTAATTTTCACATAAGTTTTGTGAAGTTGTGATTGCCTGCTGACGACCTCTAAATCCTATGGTCTTATAAAAGTGTTATCTGGGGGGTTTCTGGTTTTTGTTTTTAAATTTCTTTTAGTATTTGTTTTAAATGGTATAGTTTGTAGTTTAGAAGAATAAAGAAAATTAGTTTATGTGATATATATAAGATAAAATATATAATCAGTTATTTTTATAAAATGCATGAATGATTTGTTATAACTAAAAAATGAACACAAAGCAGCTACTAAATGGAGAATGACTGAACAAAATATGGTATGTGAATGTTACAATAAGAAATAGCAAATTAGGATTTTAGAGAAATGTCCGAACACTAGTGTGAACTGATGCAGAGTTAAGATAAGCAGAGCCAAGGCAGTACTATGCACAGAGACTCCAATAATGCAATACACACAATATTAAAGGCAGCCTCAGTCAGACTAATTGTGGTGACAAACGTGGTCCCCCAGAAGAGAGGATGAAACACTGTCCTCATCCTGGAAGAGGCAGAGGACGACTAGAGGAGAAGGTCACTAACAAGCACAGTCAGTTTGTAAGTTTGGTTTTGCTTTAACCTTTCTTTGTTAAAAGGAAAAGTTCAGCAACAGTTCAGGAAAGGACTAATGTAAAAACAAAAGACCTCAATAAAACCTTTTTTAAAAGGTTATATGCATGAATAAATGTATTAAGTGAAATGACCCCTTGCTTTCTTAATTAGCTGTGCATGAAATATGTCTAAAGGCTGTGCCAGTTTTCCCCTACAGAGTCAAAACACTGGATGGCAGTTATTGGCTGAAAGCAAAGTCTTTCTGAAGAATTTTTTTTAATTTCTAAGGCTGGCCCAAACCCTTTAGCATAATGGAAATGACATAGTAGCTCAGCCAGAAACACCCAAACACTTTCACCTGATGCTTACAGACCCCTTCAGCTGAAATACTTTCATAATCTTAATAATCAGGCAGAAAGAATTAGGTTACTTTGGAGTTATTGGGTCTGAGCCTTTGTACGCAGAAACCTATACCTCTTAAATCATGAGGAGAATGTTTGGGCATAATGGCGTTCTGTTTCCATGTAGAAAATAATAAAAATCTCTCTCATATATGAATATGTAAAATGGTAGTTTCTATAAGTAGACATACACAAGTCCTATCTGTTTACCAAGACAATGAACTGTTTGTTTTCAAGTGTTCAAATGTTTTCAAATTGATTTTTTTTACTTAAATTATGTTTAAACTATCACTAAACTTGATATCACAATAAATGGTGAAAAATGTAAAACTTGGGAAATCTGATATCAAATTTCATCTCTAATATTTTTTAATTTTAAAGCACATTTTAATAATTCAAGTACAAGTACAGGTTTGGTCCTGGCTCTTACCTGACAATATGACCTCAAGTTATAAAACAATTTTTTTTCTTAATTTATTTAGCAACTTTAGACAGTTCATCAATATACTATTATAGATTCATAGTATAGTTGATCTAGGAGCAAAAGAAATCTCTACTCTAATAGACTGAAAGAATGTACAACACTAAAATTATAATCAATATACTATGTCTTTCAAAAAGCCTAGGTATAATGTATAAATATATCAGAATCTAATAGCAGTAGGGCTCAACAAACCAGAGAATAAATATATTATAAGAGATGAAAAAACAAAGATCCATTTGTTAAAATGGGATCTTTTAGCTTTAAGTACAATTATTACACTTAAAACATTTTAAATACTTTTAAGACAATAAAACTGTTTTCTTACCTGAGATACATTACTAACATAATTCATGTGGGCGGTACTTTCCTTATCAATTTGATTGCAGAGATTCTGTAAAGTAGATGCATATTCTTTATCACTTTTTATTCTCAGTGCCATAAACTTCTTGACTGTTTCCAAGAGTCGTAATTCCCAATCTTGCAATTTTAACAGTGCATCGTGTGAATTCTTCAGGTCACTTCCAAATCCCATCTTCATAAAGCACTAACTGCTCCACTGGTTGTAAGAAATTCTTTTAATCAGCATGTGTCCATATCTGTAAAAAGAAAGAATTCTAAGCTAAAAAGGAGCTTGGCTCTCCACCAGTACAGTGTTGTGGAAAGCGCACTGAAGTATGAGTTTGTGACTTACTAGGCTGGTGACTTCGGTTTGCTCATTGTTTAAAAGTTCAACGAAAGACACAGAACAGCAGTGTATGGGTTACAGGAGACCTCAGGGATATCCAGGTTCAAGTCTTGCCTCTGATACATCCTGGCTGTGAGGCACCAGACTAGTCATTTAATCTCTCAGTGCCCCGGGGAACTTTCTAAGATTATAAATTACTGAGAAGGTACCAATATGCATGGATTAGATTCTAATCCTCAGGAGAAGCTTTCTACGTTGATTAAATCATAGATCCACTTAAAAAAAGGGAGAAAGACAAAATACTAGCCCTGCCTACTTCACATGATATTTAGTGCTTTGTAAACTAGTCTTTTACACATATATGACAGTATTTTTAAAGCAAAATATCACTATAGTATAACTTCTGATTATACAAACTTCAACTAAAACTTCTCAATAATAGCATCCTGTTACAAAAGGTTAACCATACTTCCTGAACACTAAACTTTACTTTGTTTTCTAGTCTTCTAGCAGCTTTTTCAAGATAAACTAGCAAAACAGAAGGTAATCCAGTTCACAACATATTTCAAGGTCAACTTAAGTTGACTTGCCTTAAACTAGATATGTTTAATTTTTCTTTCTAACTTCAATGATTTGATCTAAAAAGATATTAGGTGCTAAGGTTTCACAAATGCAGGGGGGAAAAAATAACCTTTTTTTCCCCTGAACAAATGGCATACATCTGAATAATCATGAGTTAGGGCAAAATATGCACATTGAGAAAGTCAGTAAATTCTTCATACTCTTGGGTCCATAAATCCCACTACTAGATACATGAATAAAGGTCACTGGAAAGGAAAAACAAAGAATTAAAAAATGGTCTTCTATACGACAAAAATGTCATAGCATCTCTTTTTGTCAAGGCAAAAAAAAAACTGGAAATAAATGATAATGGACTAGAGAAAAATTGAATAAATTGTGACACATGAGTATGATGCAATATTATTAAGCCATAAAAATAATAAATCCAAATTCCAGGGATGAAGGATGGTCAGAGAAGTAGGAAATGGGAGTGACATGTAAGAAGAACAGGGAGAAGGCCAGTTTGGTTGGACCTTAAAGGTGAATAATGTATAATTAGGCTGTAAAGAAAGGATCAAACCATGTTGTAAAGGGCTTTGGTTTGAATCTTTCTGTAGCTTTGCTAGAAATGTATCATTATTATGATTATATTTGTTAATAATTTATTATAAATCTATTCACAAAGTCTTCCCAAGTTTCTTTTAATTCATTTTTGTCATTTCTTATGGCATGGTAATATTTTATTACATTCATATACCATAATGTGTTTAGCTATTCCCCTATTTTATGTCCAGTCTTTAAACTCCTTGGGACATAATGCCCTGTAGGGAGAACTGAGGTGTCAAAAAAGTATCAAGTTTTTCTAGTATACTCCCAAATTGTTTTCCAAAGGATCTTCTTTTTTCTCGCTACATAAATTTGGGAAGACTTTATGAACAAATAACTAACTTTTATACTAACAAACCCTATAGCATTTATTTATTGAGGTTGAGAGAGGTTAAATGATTTGTCAGGGTCACATAGTTATTAAGTGTTTGAGGCAAGATTCAAATTCAGCTTGATAAATGAGATATTTGTAAAAAGTGAATAGCACAGTATCTGGTGCATAGTAGGCACTGTACAAATGCTTATTCCCTTCCCCCTTTTAGACTCTAACAATGTTTTAACTACTATGCCTCCAAAGAGTGACATAAAAATTCAAGGAACAATGATAAAACTTCTGGATTTTCTGAAACTATAAGCTCAAGTTCTATAAAGAACTTTACCTGTAGCCACTAAGAATATATTTTTGCTACTTGCATTCTATAAATAGAGATGCAGTACATTCACACAATTAGATCTATATAGAACCTCCAAAGAATAGGCTTTTCTCAAGGGACTCACATTTTAGGCCTTCATCAAAAGAGTCTGATAATGCCACATTTCTACTGAAGATTTTTTGTTTTTAAACCATTTTACTTCATTGATAAGAAAAGTTGAAAAGACTGCCTGCTATGGCTCCATCATCTATTGAATTCTTACTCACCTAAAATATTGCTACTTATTCAAGAAACCCTCCCTGATCCTCCTTCTCAGTAATGACAATACTTCCCCTGCCCCTAGACCTTACGCAATATTCTGCACCTCTATCAAGCATTTAACATGTAATATTTTATATTATTGTTTCTTATATGTATCATATTTCCCAGTAGATTTTAAAGTCCAATAGGGTAGGAACTATAACTTAACTAAATTTTGCCCCTCTCTCAGTGCTTAACACAGTGCTCTGAACATAATGAGTAATTAACATTTGTTGAATTAAATTAAATACAAAATAACATGAATTTTGGGATAATTATGATTTTTATCTCAATGAATGAAGACATTTTTAAAAGGCACTTTATAATACAAATAAATATGAGAAATAATTTAATAAATTTCATAATTCCCTGTTTGTTAATAAATTTTGCAATTCCCCATACTATGAGATTTTTGAAGAGAAAAATAATAATAGACCTCCCTATTATAACAGCTTTGAAATTTTACAAAATGGTTACCTTACAAACTACCTTTTGAATAACTTATTTAGTGTTAATATTTCTATTTGACAATGGCAGAAACTGAGGCTCAAAGAAATGAAGTAACTTGTCTAAGGTTAGAGACAATGAGTCAATAAATATTTATGAAGCACCTACTATGTAGGTACTACTACTAGACAGCATTTTGTTAAGTGCTAGGAATACCAAAAAAAAAACAAAAGACAGACCCTGCCCTCAATGTGCTCACAAGGCTAGTGGAGGTTGCAAATCAATGTTATGTCTAAGGGTTAAACCCACAGGTGCAGTACTTGCTTGACCTCTATACATCATGCTTTATGATAATATTAATAAACATTAGTCATATACTCATGTAGTTTCGTTTTAAGATGAAGGACATACTGGAAAAGCTTCTTGCACAAAGCAGGATGTTGGTTGAGACTGGAAGGAAGCCAGGAGGCAGAGATGAGAAGAGAGCACTGCAGGCCTAGGGGGCAGAAAACCAGAGCAAATGCTCCTCATGGAGAGATAAGAGTCTACTGTGCAAGGATTAGCAAGGAAGCTGGGGTCCCAGCATCACAGACTAAGTTTTGGGGAGCAAAGTATAAGAAGAATGAAAAAAAATAAGAAGAGACCAAATTGAGAAGGTCTTTAAAAGCTAGGCAGGGAATCTTATATTTGACATCGAGGTAACAGGAAGTCACTGCATTTTGCTGAATAGGCCAGTAACATAGTCAGACCTGTACTTTAGGAAGATCAATTTAACAGCACAGTGGAAGATGGACTGTAGTGAGGTAAGATTAGACAGATGTGAATTAGGAGAGAGAAGAAGTGAGAAGATAGTGTTCTCAGCAAATGGCTTCAACTTTTTTTTCAGTGAATTATGAGCAACGTCCTCATCCTAGAGGGTGGGAAATAGAGTATCATCAAAGTCTTGAAGAGAGAGAAAAATGTTTGTAATAGCAGCTGCGAGGAGTGTGAGAGTGAATTGATTGAGGGGGTATAAGAGAAATGCCTTGTTGCAATAAGAGCCCAGTTGGGATAATAGAAAATAAATTGGTTAATGGACCCAGCGAGTATGATTTTCTGACTTTCTCCAGAAATTGCTGTGGATGGTAGGAGTAATCTACAGCTGGGCATAGCAAGGCACGATCAGTGAAATAAAAAGGGAATCCCATACAGAACTTGTTCACCAAGATGTCAAGGTAGAGAAGGGAGGAAAGCACAGCCAATACATGGGGTTATGTCCTAGGAAAAAACTAAGTTCTCACGGGACTTGAAGTCTCTGTGAATGGGAAAAAAAAGAGGATTAGGTATTATAAGAGAAGGAAAGATGGAATGATAAAAGATTTTGGCGTAAAAATGTGTTAATGAATTTTTTTTTAAATGTAGACAAGTATGGGGCAGAGCCAAGATGGCAGAATAAAAGCAGTGACTAGCTTGCGCTCTCGCCCAAACCCCTCCAAATACCTGTAAAAAAAAATGGCTCTAAACAAATTCTAGAGGAGCAAAACCCACAAAAACACAGAGTGAAACAAATTTCCAGTGTGAGACAGCCTGGATGGTTGATTAGGAAGGTCTATCGTGCTGGGCTGGGAGAGAATGCAGTTTGGTGTGGGCACACAGCCAAAGACCAAGCCTCAGCAATCCTGGAGCAGGCCTCAGGGGAATGAATCTCGGGTAGCTGTGATAGTTTCCAGACTTCTCAACCCACAAACACCAAAGACAACTTAGAAGGTCAGCAGGAAAAGTCTGTGACCCTCACCTTCCTCTCTGCCTGTTCTGGCCCCAGTCCTGGCTTAGTGGCCCTGGGGCGGCAGCTCTTCTGGAGCTTCCAGCCCACGGAGTGAGGGGGAAATCTAGTGGCTGATCAGAGGGGGATTGCAAGGATCTCTTTGCTGGTGCTGGGGCAGGATTCTCTTGCTTTGCCCATGCTTGGATCTGGGTCACAGTTCCAAGTGGCGATCCTGGGGCAAGGAGGAGCACTGGTGTGGGGAAGTTTGTAGTGGTGATAAAGAGGGAATCCTCCTCACAGTCACAAGGCAGAAAAGAGTGCTTGTGGTCACTCATAGACCATAGCACAGGCCAGGAAAGAGTAAACACCTTGGAAGAACTGAAAATTTACAGGTCCCTAGAAGTATCTCTGAAAACTGCTGCACAAAACCTCTGAAGCTTGGGACAGTACATTCTCCACAGTGTATGCAGACCCCTACCTTAAAAAAGGCTTTAATAGTCAAGTAATTGGCTGGGAAAATGAGAAAACTGTGCAAAAAAAGTCAGACCATAGAATCTTTCTTTGGTGACAAAGAAGATCAAAATATACAACCAGAAGAAGACAACAAAGTCAAAGCTCCTACATCCAAAGCCTCCAAGAAAAATATGAATCAGTCCCAGGCCAAGGAAGGGCTCAAAAAGGATTTTGAGAAGCAAGTTAAGACAAGCAGAGGAAAAACTGGGAAGAGAAATGAGAGTGATGCAAGCAAATCATGAAAAACAAGTCAATGGCTTACTAAAGTAGACCCAAAAAAACACTGAAGAAAATAACACCTTAAAAACAGACTAACCCAAATGGCAAAAAAAGGTCCCAAAAGCCAACGAGGAGAAGAATGCCTTAAAAAGCAGAACTGGCCAAATGGAAAAGGAAGTCCAAAAGATTACTGAAGAAAATACCTCCTTAAAAATTAGAATGGAGCAATTGGAGGCTAGTGACTTCATGAGAAATCAAGACATCGTAAAACAAAACCAAAAGAATTATAAAATAGAAGACAATGTGAAATATCTCACTGGAAAAACAACTGACCTGGAAAACAGATCCAGAAGAGAAAATTTAAAAATTATTGGACTATCTGAAAGCCATGATCAAAAAAAAGAGCTTAGACACCACCTTTCAAGAAATTATCAAGGAAAACTGCCCTGAAATTCTAGAAGCAGAGGATAAAATAGAAATGTAAAGAATCCACTGATCACCTCCTGAAAGAGATTCCCAAAGGAAAACACCTAGGAATATTATAGCCAAATTCCAGAGTTCCCAAGTCAAAGAGAAAATATTACAACCAGCCAGAAAGAAACAATTCAAATACTGTGGAAACACAATCAGGATAACACAAGATTTAGCAGTTTCTACATTAAGGGACCACAGGGCTTGGAATATGATATCCCAGAGGGCAAAGCAGATAGGATTACAGCCAAGAATCACCTACCCAGCAAAATTGAGTATAATCCTTCAGAGGAAAAAATGGATATTCAGTGAAACAGAGGACTTTCAAGCATTCTTGATGGAAAGAACAGAGCTGAATAGAAAATTCAACTTTCAAATACAAGACTCAAGAGAAGCATGAAGAGGTAAACAGGAAAGAGAAATCATAAGGGACTTATTAAGGTTGAACTGTTTACATTCCTACATGGGAAAAATGAACTTGTAACTCATAAGAATTTTCTCATTATTAGGGCAGTTAGAAGGAGCATATATAAAGGACACAGGTGTGAGTTAAACATGAGGGTAGATTTCTAAAAACATAAAAGGGGTGAGAGAGAAATGTATTGGGAGAAAGGGAAAGGGAGAAGCAGAATGGGGCAAATTGTCTCAGTGGCAAAAAAAAAAGCTTTTATGGTGGAGGGGCAGAGAGGGAGGTGAAGGTGAATGAGTGAACTTTACTTTCATCAGCACTGGCTCAAAGAAGGAATAACATACACTCAACTGGGTATAGAAATCTACCTTACCCTACAAGAAAGTAGGAGGGGAATGGGATGGGGAGAGGAGGAGTGATAGAAGGGATGACAGATTGGGGGAGGGGGGTAGTCAAAAGTAAAACACTTTTAAGAAGGGACTGGATGAAAAGAGTGAGAGAAAAGAATAAACAGGGTCAACAGATGGGATGGAGGGAAATACAGTTAGCAATAGTAACGGAGAAAAAAATTTTGAAGCAAGTTTCTCTGATAAAGGCCTCATTTCTCAAACACATGGAGAACTGAGTCAAATTTATAAAAATAAAAGCCATTTCCCAATTGATAAATAATCAAAAGACATGAAGTTTTCAGATGAAGTAATCAAAGCTATCTACAGCCATAGGAAAAAATGCTTTAACTCACAATTGACTGGAGAAATGCAAATTAAAACAGTTTTGAGATATTACCTCATAACTATTCAATTGGCTAGTAGGACAGTGAAGGAAAATGACAAATGGTTGAGGGGATATGGGAAAATGAGATATTAACACACTGTTGGTAGAGCTGTGACCTGATTCAACCATTCTGTAAAGTAATTTGGAACTATGCCCAAAGGACTATAAAACCATGCATACTCTATGATCTAGCAATACCAGTACTAGACCTGTATCTCAAAAGAGAGAAAACAAAAAGGAAAAGGATCTATGTGTACAAAAATATACAAATATTTTTGCCACCAGCTCCTTTACGGTGGCAAAGAATTAGAAATTGAGGAGATGCCCATCAAGTAGGGAATGGCTAACAAGTTGTGGTATGTGACTATGATGGCATACTGTTAGAAAAACCTGGAAAGACTTACATGGACTGATGAAAAGTAAAATGTACTGTGTACAAAGTAATAGCAATATTATAAGATGATCAGCTATATTTAGCTATTCTCAGCAATATAATGATCCAAAACAACTCTGAAGGACTTAAGACGAAAAACACTATCCATCATAAGACAAAGAACTGATGGTGACTGAATAAAGATTGAAGCATACTTTTTTACTTTATTTTTCTTGAGGGTTTTTTTTTTGGTTTATGTTTTCCTTCACAATGCGACTGATATGGAAATGTTGTGCATGACTACACACGTATAACCTATATCGAATTGCTGCCTTCTCAATAGAGGGGTGGAGGTAAGGCAGGGAGAAAGGGAAAGGATTTGGAACTCAAAATTTTAAAAATGAATGTTGAAATTTTTTTTAACATGTAACTGGGAGAATAATGAAATACTGAATAAATTCCAAAAATTTTTTTTCTTTTAAAAGTCAAATTATAGTAGAGGAAAAATTGGGAAAAGAAATGAGAGCAATGCAATAAAATTATGGAAAGAGAATTAACAGGTTGGTAAAAGAAGCACAAAAAAAATACTAAATAAAAAAACTCTTAAGAAATAAAAATTAGCCAAGTGGTAGAAGAGGTACAGAACTTCATTGATTGAAAAGAACTTCTGAAAAAGTAGATATTCCAAGTGGAAAAAGAAATACAAAAGCTCACTGAAGAAAATAACTGTTAAAATTAGAACTGAGCAAAAAGAAGCTAATAACTTCATGAAAAATCAAGAAACAATAAAACAAAATCAAAAGAATGAAAAAAATAGAAGAAAATGTGAAATCTCATTGGAAAAAATAACAGAAAATGAAGGAGAGATAACTTAAGAACTATTGAACTACCTGAAAATCATAATCAAAGAAAAAAAAAGCTTAGACAACATATTTCAAGAAATTATAATGGAAAACCAGACCACATATGAAAGGGCAAAAGTGAAACTGAAAGAATATTATGATCATCTCCTGAAAGAGATCCCAAAATTAAAACTTCCAGAAATATTATAGACAAATTCAAAATACTTCAAGCAGCCAGAAAGAAACCAAGTAAATACTATACAGCCATAGTCAGGATAATACAATATTTAGCAGCTACAACAGTAAAGGAGCAAATAGCAGATTGGATTAGAAACCAGAATCCAACAATATGTTGTTTACAAGAAACATATACAGAGTTAAAATAAGGCAATGGAGCAGAATCTATAACACTTCCCTTGAGGTTAAAAAAAAAGAAAGAAAAAAAGATAGGGGCAGTAATCATGGTCTCAGACAAAGCAAAAGCAAAAATAGAGATAAGCAGGGAAACTACACCTTGCTAAAAGTTATCATAGACAATGAAGTAATATCAACATTAAACACATAAATGTCAAATGGCAGAGCATCCAAATTCTTAAAGAAAATATTAAATGACTTACGGGGGAAATAAACTACAGACTTATATCAGTTGGAGACCTTCACTTTCCCCTCTAAGAACTAGATAAATCCAACCACAAAATAAATAAGCATGCTAAGGAGATGAACAGGACTGATGAAAAGTTCAGTACAATAGGTCTCTGAAGAAAACTGAATGGAAACAGAAAGGAGTATGCCTCTTCTTCAGCTATACACGACATCTTCACAAAAAAACTGACCATGAATAAGGATATAAAAACCTCACAAATAAATGCATAAAAGCAGAAATATTAAATGCACCCTTTAAAGACAATAACACAATAAAAATTACATTCAATAAATGGTTGTGGAGGCATATATTAAAAACTGATTGGAAACTAAATAATCTAATCCTAAAGAATGAATGGGTCAAAGAACAAATCATAGAAATAAACAATAATTTCATTAAAGAGAATGATAAGGTCAGAGGTAGAACTATAAGGGATTAAGAGTAGAGCAAGAGAAGAGGGAAAAGGATGGTCTTTTTGAGGAGTTTAGCTACAAAGGGCAGAAGAGCTCTAGGGAGGAAGTTAATAGGAATGGAAGGATGAAGTAAGGGTTTACTAAGAATAGGGGAAATATGGCCACATTTGTAGGCAGTAGGGAATAAGCCAACAGACAGAGACTGAGAATAAGTGACAGAATAGGGATGACAGAGGTGGCAATCTGTTGGTGAAGACAGAATGGAGTGGGATCACTTGTACAGGTAGAGGAGTTAGCCTTGACAAGGATTAAGACTACCTCTTCATGTGAGATGGGGTTAAGGAGGACATAAATGGCAGAAGGCATCTGAGTGATAGGAGGAGAAGAAGGAGCTCATAGTAAAAGGCCTCACTGTAAGATATGAAGCAAGGTTCTCATCTAAGAGGATGGGAAGAGGGAGAGCCATACGAGATTTGAGGAGCAATGAAAAGGTTTAGAAGAGCTGTTATGAAGAGTAGGATAAAGAGATAAGGCAGGTACAGAAGGACTGCTGAATAGCAATGAGGGTCCAGTTGAGGTTACATGATATAAATTTGTAATAAACCTAGTGATTTTCTCCATTTTAGTTCAGCACCACATATGCAGAAGTGAAGGTGGCAAATTGTGGGAATGATCCCAGGCTGAGAGCTTGGCATTTCACTGTAATCAGTGAACTGATAAGGGGCCATGGGATTCAAGAGAGGGCAGTATAGAACTGAATTGGTTCATCAATGAGTCAAGATGGGGAAAAGAGCAGAGAGTGGCTAGTATTAGTTCTAACCTCTTTGCTGACCTCCAGTTTCAAATCTCCAACTGCCTATTGAACATTTCAAATTAGATTTCTCATAGACATCTTAAACTCAACATGTACAAAATTGAATTCATTATCTTTTCCCCAAAACTCTCCTCCCTTCTAAGCTTCCCTGTTACTGTAGAGACACTATTCTCTCGCTCATTTAAGGTAAAAACTTAGGCGTCATCCTCAACTCTTCACTCTCACTCACTCCCCACTCCCCATATCCAATAGGTTGCCAAGACAAGTTGATTTTACCTTTGTAACATCTCTTAAATATCCCCCTTCTCTCATCTGACATCCTGGTACAGGCCCTCATCACCTCACATTTAGACTATTGCAGTAGCCTACTAAATTCATCTATATACCTCAAGTCTCTCCCCACTCTAGTCCACTCTCCACTCAGCCATCAATTGATCTTTTTAAAGAGCAGGTTTGACTCCTCTATTCAATAAACTTCAGTGGCCCCAATCACCTCCTGGATTAAATACACAATCCTCTCTGTTTGGCATTCAAAGCCCTTCCTGGCCTGGCCTCACCTCATCCTACCTACATAACCTTCAATCTAGTGACACCGGTCTCCTTGCCTCTATGCTTGGAATGTTCTCCCTTCTCACTCCAATTCCCAGCTAAAATCCCATCTTCTACAAAAAGTATTTCTTAATCACCTTTAATACTAGTGCCTTCTGTCTGCTGATTACTCCAACTTATCCCTTATGTATCTAGATTATATGTAGTTGTTTTCATATTATCTCTACCACTAGACTGTGAGTAAGCTCACTGGAAGCAAGACTATTTTTATCTTTCTTGGGATCTCCAGAGTTTAGCATCGATTACCATATAACAGGCACTTAATAAATGTTTGCTGACTGACTGACTAGATTAGCTAAATAATGCCATCATAACACCAACCATAAGGTGGTTCAACTGATCATAATGCACTTTCCCTACTGTATTGATTTCCTATGTTACTACATTGACTGCTACTTTAGAACCAGGGTACAACTTTGTGAACAAGTATTCACCTGTTATGTAGGGTCCCTCAGGTCATAGGTTGCCTGGTATCAATCAGTCAATCAACAAATAATTCAAATAACTACTATATGGCAGACATTATGCTAGATGCTGGGAATACAAGAACAAAGAACAAAAACAATTCCTGCTCATGGTGAGCTTATATTTTGATGAGAGCAACAAGTACATATAGAAATATTTACAACATGAATATAAAATGATTAAGTCAAACACATACAAAGTAGTTAAATACAAAGTAGTTTGGGAGAGAGGGCACTAGCAAATGGGGGAATCGGAAAAGGCTTCATGCAGAAGATGGTGCCTACGCTGCATCTTTAAAGAAACTATACCCAAAGGACTATCAAACTGTGTATACACTTTGCAATAGCACGGCTAGGTTCATATCCCAAAAAGAGAAAAGGAAAAGGACCTATATGTACCAAAAATATTTATAGCAATTCTTTTGGTGGTGGCAAAGAATTGGAAATGGAAAGGATGTCCATCATTTGGGGAATGGCTAAACAAGTTGTGGTATGTGATTGTGATGGAATACTATCATGATGTAAGAAATAAGACAAGCAGGATGGTTTCAGAAAAACCTGGGAAACTTATATGAACTGATACAGAGTGAACTGAATAGAATCAAGACAATATCGCACACAGTAATAGCAATATAGTAACAACCATCAACTATGAAAGATTTAGCTACTATAATAAATACAATGATCCAAGACAATTCTGAAGGACTCATAATAAAAAATGCTATCTACCTCCGGAGAGAGAACTGATGAATAGAAACTGAAGTGTAATTTTTCTACTTTATTTTTCTTGCTTTTTTTTTGCAATATGGCTAATATGGAGATGCTTTTTGCATTATTTCATATGTATAATTGATATATTGATTGCTTTCTCAATGGATGCAACAGGGGCTGGAGAAAGAATATGGAACTCAAATTTTTAAATGAATGTTTAAAATAAATAATAAATTAGAAATTTAAAACTATTTCCTTTCCCTAGGCCTGTTGTGTGTGTATGTGTGTGTGCACACGTGCACATGCATGAGCGTATGTGTATACACATCTATACATACACACACATATATACATATACACACAATATACATATAATACACATATTTGTATATGTATATATTTGCATGTATGTATGAGATATAAAATTAGAGGGTTGGAATAAATTACTTCTGTGGTCCATTCCAGCTCTAAATCTATTAGTTTTCCTTCACATTTTTTTGAGAGCTTAACCACTGACATAATGTACATCATTACTTACATATATGCATGTGACTATCAAGTTTAAGTCTCTATGACCTCTTCCACTTCCATATTTCTTGCTCTGCATTTAGTATTTCTCTACTTTCATCTATTTTTCTTTTTCCTAGTCCTTTCAAAGGCACACACACAAAAAAAACTTAGTAATCTTCACATCTTCTCTCCTTAGCCATTCATGTCCACTACATTTCCAGCACAGCAAGTAAATACATGTCTATTATACTGATGAAACATGGCTCTAACTGAATATTTAGATGTCTTATGTTCTTAGAAATTATTCATGTTTTTATGTATACTTATACTTGTCTTAGGTCTTACTTAAACTTAAATTGACAAATTTCCCAAGGACAGCGACAGTTTCCTGCTTCTTTTGTAACATCTCACAACACCTAGCAGAACTCTCTCTGTACATGAGATTTTAATCAATAATAATGATGGTTTCATATAGAAATGAATAGCATATAACAGATTAAAGAGAAAATCATCTCACCAGACTTGTGATCCAATTCAGATTTCTAATTTCTTATTTATAAATCTGACTACAGTCAATGAAGCAAAGATAACAATTAATTTGTAGTTTTTTATTTAATATAAATCTGTAAAACTATAAGAGAAAAGCTAGAGAATACTTAGTCTCTACCATTCTCAGAGAATTATTAGGAAAGAATCTATTGAGAATCAGTTCATTGTGAATAGCAGTCTGGTAAAATAGACAGTTTCTAAATGAGATGCTAAGTGTTCAGTCAACCTGAACTACTTGCTATTCCCTAAACTTACACATTTGCACATCCTGGCTCTCAAACCTCCTCACTAGCCTTTACTAACAATAAATTCTTTGCCTTCCCATAGAACTGAAAGATAATTTCTTCCTTACTCTTCTAATTTATTTATGATGTGACCTTTTATATCTACATCATACATACATCTAGAATTTATTACTGACTGGGGTGTTGATCTATACCTCATTTCTGCCAGACTGCTATCCAGTTTTCCTACCAGTTTTTGTCAGATAGTGAGCTCTTCCCCCAGTAAGTAGGGTCTTTGGATTTAATGAACACTGTGTTACTGGTGTTTTTGTTTTTCTTTCCTTCTCAATATTGCATATCAAATCTGTTCCACTGATTGAACTTAATTTCATTACATAAACTGTTGACAAAAACAGCATAAGGAATCCTGCCAAATGCCTTCAATTCATACAGAGATGGTCATGATATACAAACCAGGAAGCCTTTAAACAGAAAAAAAAATTATAGACCAATACCCCTAATGAATATCAGTTCAAAATGATTTAGCCTCATTTAGCAATGAGGCTAAAACAATATATCATGAAGACTGTACACTATAACCAGTACAGGTTTATATCAGGAATGCAGGGGTTGGTTTAGTACCAGGAAAACTATAAATGAACAAAAATCATGTGATTATATCAATAGACACAGAAAAAGGTTTTCACAAAATATTACATCCATTTCTGTTTTAAAAAACCATTATATGCCATGAAGATTTATTCTAATTTTTCTAATTTCTTTATTTTCTAATTTTTTCTAATCTAAAGATCAATACCCTTTCTAGTAAAATCAGGGGTGAAACAACGATATCTACTATCACCTTTTCTATTTGACATAGTACTAAAAAAATACTAACTCTAGCAACAAGAAAATGAAATTTAAGGAATAAGCATAGCTAAAGAAAAATAGAATTACCACTTTTTACAAATGACATACTGGTGTATTTAAAGAACCCTAAAGAGTCAACTAAAAAAGTAATAACAATCACTTCAATAAATAACATCAATAATGATAATGATAAATAATAACTTTAGCAAACTTTCAGGATATAAAATAAATCCATACAAATCATTAGCACTTCTATATAATGCCAACAAAATCCAAAAGGAAGAGAAATTCTATTTACAATTGCTACAGAATGTATAATATTTGGGAACCTACCTACCAAGACAGATTCAAGAACAATATACAAACAGTTCTTGCTTTTCCTAAGTGGACCATTCAGCAGACCTCTACTTAAAGCGGACTTTTACATATTACAGACCTGGGAAGGGAGAGAGGGAAGGGGGCAGGCAGGCAGGAAGAAACCCAGTGTTCCCATGAAGGGAAGGGGCCGGCACACAGTTAAAAGGCACATGGGTGCTAGGCACTGAGAGGTGAAAGCAGAAGGAGGAACACCAAGGGGCCCAGACCAGCCACAAGGGGGCCTGGCCAGAACCAAGAGGAAGAACAGGGCAGGAACATGGAGGCCAGACACAGATGCAGACGGGAGAGGACTAATGACATGGGGCCAAGGACAGACATGCAGTTACCTGAGCGCAGGTGGACAGAAAACATATGCAGGGTGCAGACACATTGGCAGGTGGGCAGAAGGGGACAAAGGTCTCCTCTTAGCTCTGTGGTGCAATGGTAGCGGTTTCTCCTTAGTCTATTTTGTTTCACTTGGAGGAGGGGTTTTTTTTGTTTGTTTATTTTTTTGGTGGGACTGTGGGGGTGGGAGGCTGTGGAGCTCTAAGCCAAGGGGCAAGAGCAGAAAGAAAGAGCATAGCACTGTACAGAAAGTTAACATATATGTTTTTGTTGTTGTTAAGTAGTTTCAGCCATGTCCAATGCTTCGTGACCCCATTTTGGTGTTTTCTTAGGAAAGATACTGGAGTGGTTTGCCGTTTGCCATTTTCTTCTAGACACCATTTTATGGATGAGGAATTGAAACAAACAGAGCTAAGTGACTTACCCGGGGTCACACAGCTAGTTTTGAGTTCATGAAAATGAGTCTTCCTGATTCCAAGCCCAGTGCTCTATCCAACTGTGCCACATAGTTGCCCAAAGATAAATAGGAATAAAGATTTCTTTCAGAATTCTTTGCATAAAGTCAAATTAGTGTAATGCGAATTTACAAAAAGAGAGAATTGTCTGTAGCTACAACTATGAACAACTGTTTACAGAAATAAAGAGATATCTAATACTGTGAAAAATATTAATAGTTCATGGGTAAGACAAGTCAACACAATAAAAGATAATACTACCTAAATTAATTTACTTACTCAATACCATATCAATTAAACAAATAAGAGAACTAGAAAAAAATAACAAAATTCATAGACAAAATAGGAAAAGAATTTTAAGGAAAAAAAATAAATGGTTACAAAGGGAGCCCAGCATGCTAGATCTGTATACTAGAAAGAAGTAATTCCTATCCCACCCCCACAAAAAAAATTGCATACTGTTTAAAAAATAAAGAACATGATCAGTGAAAAGGTTAGTTATACAACATAGGTAAGCAAATGTTTATAATAGCCTCATATTCAATAAACACAAAAAAAACAGCTTCTGAGATATGGATTTACAATTTTATTTTAAAAAAAAACGCAGGGAAAATTAGACAGTGGCACAGAAGAAATTAAAACACTACCTCATACTTTATACCAAGAAAATATCAAAATGGATACATAGTCTAAATATAAAAGTTCAAATCATAAGCAAATTAGAGAAACATGGGAAAAATGGTAATTTTATTAAGAGCTGTGAATAGAAGAAAAATAGAAGAACAATTCATAATCAAATAAGGGACAGAGAAGATAACAATAAAAAGTGGATCATTTTGGTTATGTAAAATTTATAATTTCTGAATAAACATATGCACTAAGGCTAAGGTTAAAAAAGAAAAAATTAGGGGAAAACATTTGCAGCAAATGTCTCTAAAAAAGTCTCATTTCTAATATATATAAAGATTTAATTCACTTACAAGAATAAAAGCTATTCCCCAACTGATAAATGGTCAAAAGATGTAAGTTAGTTCTTAAGGGAAGAGACTCAAGATATCTAAGCTATACGTAAAAAAATGCTCCAAATCACTACTAATTAAAGAAATCTAAATTAAACCAATTCTGAGATGCTACCTCACATCTATCAAATTAGCAAAAATGACAAAAAAGGATATAAATCTAGCCTGGCCATAATGTATAATCTTTCTAAAATGCTATAACTTACTTGTTAATATTTCATTTTGTTTTGAATTAACATTCATTAAAGATCTTGTTCGCTAATTTTTTCTCACTCATCTCTCCCTGCTTTAGAGAACAAGACTCTATTTGTATCATAAAAAGAGATTATAAAGGTGCCTTTTTTTAATGATTGCAATCTGTTTTTATAGCATTGGAATTAACTGTTCACAAGAATTCTCTTGTGAAACTAGCTGGTCCTGGAGTATTTTTCTTTAGGAGCATATTTATGGCTTGTTCAATTTATTTTTCTGATATTGGGTTATTTAAACAGTTGATTTTTTTCTTTTATTAATCTGACTATTTTATATTTTTGTTAAGCATTCATCTATCTTAGATAAGTTATCAGTCCATTAGCATAAAATTGGGGAAAGAGTTGTCGATAATTTCCTTTATTTCTTCTTCAGTTGTTGTGGGTTCTTTTTCATTTTTGATTTGAACAATTTGGTTTTCTTATCTGCCCCTGCCCCCCATTTTTCTCTAAGCTAATTATTTTATCTAAAACCCAGCTCCTAGCTCATCAATTTAATGGTCTTCTTTCAATTTTTTTAATCTCTTCTTTTATTTGCAGATTTCTACTTTGTTATGTAGCTGGGAGGTATTGATTTGTTGTTCAATTTTTTTTTAACTGCTCTACATACTGATTCATTCTTTGCCTCTTTTGTTGATGAAAGCATTCAGAGATAATAATTTTCCTCTCAGAACTATGTTAGTTGTCTCTCATACTGCTTGGCATGTTGACTCATTATTGCCATGTTCTTTGATGAAATTTTCTATAATTTGTTCTTTGGCCTACCATCAGTTCTTTAGAATCATGCTACTAGTTTCCAATTATTTTTTAATTTTTTTCTTTAAAGGCCCTTTGCTGAAAGTAATTTTTATTGTGTTGTGATCACTAAATGAAATATTTAGTATTTCTGCTTCTTTACATTTTTTTGGTCAGATCTTTATGTCTTGACAAATGGTCAGTTTTTGTAAAGATGCCATGTATAGCCTGGCAGCACACAAATCAATTTATATTCCCTTTCAGCAACTACCAGACATCCCTCTCTGATTTTTCTAAAGTTCTATTCAGGTCTTTAACTTCTTTCTTGCTTAGCTTCTGGTTAGATTTGTCTAAATCTGAAATGGATAAATTAAGATTCTCCACTATTATAGTTAAACTATCTATTTCTCCCTCTAACTTGATTAACTTTTCCTTTAAGTATTTAGATACTATGTTATTAGGTATATGTATGTTAGGTATTGATATTGATTTGTTATCTATGATGTCTTTCTTTAAATAGAATATAATTTCCTTGTTTATCTCTTTTATCATTTTTATATTTACTGAAATCATACAGCTACCTTAGCTTTTTTGAGTTTGGCTAAAATATGAGATTTTGTCCTAGTCTTCGAAGAAGTAAAAATAAGTATCACAAATAAAGTAATGGAAAGGTATGTGGCAGATAAGAGCAGGCTGCAACACAGAACCAATGAAAAATTCCAAAAATGAGGAGTAAAGAGATGTCATCAAGGAATCATGTGATATGAAGAGAAGAAGGATTAGTCAAGTGGCAAGAAAAAGAGATTACTCCACTGATACTCTAATGATGTGAAGAAAAAATAAGACCTGTGAATTTTTGGCAAAAGTCACACCGAGTAGACAATGATTAATGGGTTTCAATTTGTATCACTAAAGGGAACCCTCATTTGATAACAGATCTAATTGGATATCTGAGTGAGTATAATATAAGAAAAAGGCAGGGAATCCTAGACAGAAGTCAAAACTCAGATTTGATTTTTAGTCCCAATTCCAACACCTGACCTTGGTCAAGAAATTTGACCTGAGCCTCATTTCTTCTGTTGACCTGCCTTGCTTATAAGATTAATGTGTCAATAATAATAACAGCTGACATTAATACAGCCCTTTAAGGTTTACATGTACTTAACATATATTATTTCATTTAAGCTTTCTGTAACCCCAGAAATAAGTTATTACAGGTGTTACTGTTCTCATTTCACAGATGAGAAAGTTTAGTCTTACAAAGGTTAAGTTACTTACCCTTGGTCATACAGGTCACATAGGTACTAAATGCTGGAGGTGGGCTTTGAACCAAAGTTTCTCTTGACTCTAAGTTCAGAGTCTTTGCTGCCACCAATAAAGGGTAAAAATACACTGTACTATTTCTGCTTTTATTTGTCATTGTTGTAACTGACAATAACATATTAATGTTAATGAAAGGATTATTTGAGAGTCACAAGGTAGGAATGAGCATAATAAGGAACTTTAAAAAACATGAATAAAAAAATGTCATTAGAAATGCACAAGTGAAAAAGATGTATTGGTGTAATAGGACCACTGTTCCTATTTCCCAGAAATGAGAATAAGTTTTCCCTAAAAGGCAACAAAGCTGTCCTTCCAACTTTCTCTTGAAACAGCTTTCTAGTCACCCAAGGAGCTTAAAAAATCTCACCCAAAGAGAGTTGGGGCCTTTCCAATTAAGTAGATAACTGTAGAAAACAAGAATCACCATACTCTGCCCAGGTGACCAGATGTATTTCCACATGGCAGGGGATGGGCAAGGACAGGGGCAAGTCAAGAGAAACTAGTGCTACTGTATCTTTGCTGGGTTAGAGCAAAGGAAAACTCCTTTTCTTAACTATTTAATTATTTGCAAGTGCATAATTTTGCCCCAATATCAACACTAAATTAACAGGGTGCTGGTGTTATGCTTATCCCAAGCAGCTAGTCATAGGGCAAGAATAGTGAATAACAGGTGGACATCCTAACTCCTAATATTACCACTATGTTCTCACTAGTAAAGGAAATAGGCTGTCCACCTGTTACCCATTACTCTTAAAATGTGACCAGCTGTTTGGTGGACTAATATGTTGGGTGGACCCCCTGTGGGGAACTTATGGTTAGGACATGGACAAGAGCTGCACAAATGGGCAAGTCCGGATGAGTTAAAACCTGCATTATTGGAGAGAATGTACAAATCAATAAGATCATAGATCAATTTGAATATTTGAGTAATATTAATAAAATGCTACATAATATGACAACAGTATTTAAAACCCAAACAATATTGATAGGACAGGAGAATAATGTGACCTAAATGAAATAAAAATCACTTGGTTGAATGGTAGTCATTGCAAGAACTAATACACAATTTTTAAAACCAGAGTCTAAACAAACTAGATAAATGAAATAGAAAATTTTGCTATAAGGATTATAAAATATCATGAAATAAATATGAATCAAAAATGTTTTACAATTTCAAAATGAAAATATAACTTTGATAGTATACTACATAATATAAGTGAAATAAGAAAAAAGCAATCTTACCTTATTACTCTTTTCCAGTCAGATCTCAATTAAAATGGCAGTTCCATTTGGGGGCATCACACTTTAAGACGTTCTGAAGAACTTGCAGAAGAGAATGATGAAAATGATCATAGGTCTATCTTAAATAAGCTGTGAAAAAAAATATTTTAAGAGTTGGATTTTGTCAACTTCAAGGAGGCTAATGGCATACATAGGGGTAATAGCTTACTCACTTCAATATGTCAATAGTTCTGTGCCTTAGTAGATGGCATTCATGACTTGCTGTGGCCAAAATAAATTCATCCCCTGATGGTCAACCTTCTGGTGATGAGCACCTCCAAACATTGCTACAATGGTCCTTGGACAACAGGAAAACAGGACATCACCATGTTCACACTTAAAAGTTTTCTAGTTTAGTAGGTAGGACATGCCAGAGTATATACTACACTAGCATAAATTTTGAGAACCCAAAGATCACCTCTATGCCATAAAGAGGCACTGGCATAGGACTTTAGCTAAGGAGTAAGAATAACAATGATGGTTGACCATGCCCTATGGAAAGGGTAAAGTGGCTACATCTATACTTGTTAGCAGTTTGTCTAAAAAAAATTTCTGAAGATCAGTGGAGTACAAAGTGAGTCATCAATATAAGATAGCAACCAAAAAAGCTAATGTGAACTTGTGTCATAGATTCCAGGGATAAGAAGGTAACAGTCCTGCTGCATACTATCAACTTATCATTCAAAAAAGCATTTTGTTATTACTACGTACCAGAAACTTAGGATCCAAAGACAAAAATGAAACAAAATTTACCCTCAAAGAACTTATATTTTATTTGAGGAAACAACATGTACACTCATAGATAAGTACAAGATATATACAAGGTAAAAAGAAGGTAATTTTGTCAGTGAGAGGCACTAGCATTTAGGAGAATCAGGAAAGGCTTTATGTAGACAGTGGCCCTTCTGAAGGAAGCTAGGGATTATAAAAGGTGGAGGTATTGGGAAAAATGCATTCCAGGTAAGAGAGGCAGCCTGTGCAAAGGTGCAGAAACTAGAAACAGAATGACATATTAGGGTCACAAGTAGACTAGATGTGTGGAATATAACCTATATGAAAGCAAAATATGAAATAAGGACCCATGGGTCACGTGAACAAGATAGAAGAGCAGACATTTTCTCTAATCCTCAAGATCTCTCAAACCTCTCCAAAACATTAATCATGTGCCAAAGATAAAGCAACTTCAGATGTCTCCATGGTCTAGGGCACCCCAAATCCAAATAAGATTAAAAAAAAAAACATTCAGCACTACCTCCACCCCCCACCTCTTGGACTACCAGCAATGAGGCTGTACTAGCAGACCCAGGGACCAACAGGCTTAAAAACAAGGCCATCCCTACGACCTCATCCCCCTCCTTCTCTCCAGTGCTTTGGAGACCCCAGGCTCTAGGTTGCAGAAGTTTGCCTTGGCCATAACAAATAGCCTGTGACACTACAAGCCTTAAAAAACAACAAGCCTGACTGGAGTCGCAATCCCATAGCACAGACCCTGAATAGATCTTACTGTCAGTACTAGGGAAGACAGCTCTCTAGGGCTCACAACACCATTGCACCAGTATGGCAGCTTTCTGAACTGCTGATAGAGAACTGAGTGGAAGAGGACATCAGGGCAAGACACTGTGGGAAAGGGGGAAGAGGGCAACACCCCACCAAACCTGAGGACAAGAGCCCATGATCCAGCTGGGGCTAGTTCTGACCATCTAAAAGTCACCTGGGGAAGAGACCTAGGCTGGTAACCTGTTCATCACCCAGCAGGGGAGAAGTCTGAGAGGCTTTGAGATCCAACCCTCAAGGAAGCCACCACCATCAGATGGGACAAAGTCAGAAAATGGACAGGGGAAAATCAAGTGGGAAAAAAGACTGAAATTGCCAAAAGATCTCAGGAAGAACAAAGCTCAAAGGCATTGAACATAAGCAGATAAATCAGCAAGGAAAATATTTAACAATAAAAGGAAATATGGTTTCCAGATCTAGTAAATGGATCAAGCATCTATGAATAATGCAAATCAAAAGAAAATTATCCAACACTTGATGAAGCAGAGGACTCCATAGAATGTGATGAGAACATGGAACCACAACACACTGTTCCCAAGTAGTTCAAAAGAGAATGAGAATGAGAGAATTTATGTCAAGCACAGCAAAAATAATGGACAGAATAGAAAAACTGGAATCTACAATGACAAGTCTCGGCAAAGAAACAAACTGCACAGAAGTGAAGGGCAATCTAGAAGAAGGGAGGCAAAGAAATAATAACACTAAAAGAAAATGGGCTCATTATGCAAGCAAAACCTGCTGATCTCAAAGACAGGATGTAGAGATAACCTAAAAACCATAGGTTTCCTGAAAACATTAGAGTACCAAGGAAGGCAGGAAATAATAGAGAACTACCCAGAACATATGAACACAGAAAAGAAAATGAAATATTAAATAAAAGAATTCACAAATTGGGGATGGGGATGGGTAGGCAGAGGCAGCAGGGCTCAGAAAGCTCAGGCTGGACCACGATCCCTGACCCCTGATCCCTGCCAAGACAGGACCCACACTGCTTGGATTCCCGGCCTGTCCGTGGCCTTCTGGAGCTGCATGATTGTCGGAGGAATCTGCTACACGATATTCCACTTGGGCTTCCGTCTTGATGTGACATGGTTCCTCATGGAGCCATCACCCTACACATGGTCCAACCGAGGGACAGGGCTGGCCATCCCCTTCTCTGTTGTGGGAGCAGCCTGGGGCATCTACACCACAGGCTCATCTATCATTGGTGGAGGGGTCAAGGCCCCCAGGATCAAGACCAAGAACTTGGTCAGCATCACCTTCTGCGAGGCTGTGGTCATCTATGGCCATTGTCATCAGCAACATGGCAGAGCCCTTCAACGGCACCACCTCCAAAGCCACTGGGAGCCGTAACTACCATGCAGGCTATCCATGTTTGGTGCCAGCCTCACCACAGGCCTGTCCAACCTCTTCCGTGGTATATGTGTGTGGGCAATGTGAGCAGTGGAGCTGCCCTGGGTAATACCCAGAATGCCAGCCTCTTCGTCAAGATCCTCATAAGAGATCTTTGGTAGTGCCACTGGCTTTCTTTGGGGTCATTGTGATCATCCTTCAGACTTCTAAAGTAAAAATGGGAGACTAGGCCTAAAGCAGTGGGAGGCTCTGCCCTGCTGTGCCCTACTCTTAATTTTCCTGAGGGGACCTCGCTGCCCCAGCCAGTGGAGTGGCTCCCCTATGGTGTCCATACTGTGTCCCTCGGGCCCTTACTGCGATCTGCCCCTTCTGGTGCCCCTTGGAGGGGCAGGCCCTGGCCTTGGGTTGGGAGGACATGTCCTGTGCCCACCTGTCCTGCCCCATTCCCCACCTGTGTCTGTGCCTGGGTCACTCCCCCCTCAAAAAAAAAAAAAGAATTCACAAATCATCTTCAGGAAAAAAGAAAAAGTCAGCAAACTCTCAGACACATAGTGATTAAATTTATCAACTCAAGAGAAAAACCTTCAGATGCAAAATAAAGAAAATTCAAATAATGCAAGACTATTCTGAATCATAGAAAACATGGAAGGGAATGGAATAATGTGTTCTGAAGAGCAATGGAACCCAATATGACTTGTCCTGCAAATCGGTCTTAATCATACGTGAAAATAGATGGATATTCAATAATAAAGAGGTATGTGAAACATTTTAAGAAGAAAAACTAGACCTGAAAAGAATATTTGCTTCTCAAAGACCACAAATTACAAAAATGCAGGAGTGAATAAATATCACAGCCAAGGACAGCAACAGCAACAGTGACAGCAGAGAGACAAGTAAGAAAATTATTTCTAAATGTACACAATGAAAAAGGGATAAAGGCAGAAGTCTGGGGGAGATGAGCATGAAACATTGTGGACAGAACCCCTGCTGACATCCTGCCTATAGGTGAAACAATATTTTTTGTGGGACTACAATACTAGCAATATGAGAGGGACATGAAAAGGAGGAAGGGGAGAAAGGGGATATAGAGAAGCATATAATATTCCAGGGTCAAATAAAGTGCTAGCAATGACTTGACCTCTGTGGTCTTAGAATGAGAAGAGCTGACAGGGAAGTGGGGGGAGAGGGAGAGTATATAAGGGGAGGAAGATGAAAGGAGGTTTTACTTTGGATGAAAGAAGAAATTCCACATGAATGTTCCTATGAGTGATAAGAGATGACTTGTAAAAGGAGAAGAGGAGACTGTACTAGGTGTGGCCTGGAGGATTTGGTGCTTGACAAGTCTACTTGACTTCTGGAGTAGAGAGTTAAATTTCCTGGGGATAAGTGGCACCTGGGAAAGCATGGACCCAGGGAGGAGATTTTCAGGGACATATGAAAAAGATAACCAGAGGAGGGTATAGATCAGTGGTGGGGTGCACAATCAGGGATGTGATAAGGGAGAGGGTCCTAACAATGCACTGTATCCTTTTGAATACCTGCGATGATTGGTATCATTCTGGTGATGAGGCAAAATGGAAAAGGAAAATTCACTGGTCAAGACCTACAAGGCAGTAACAGAAACTATCTAGAGGGAAAAGCCTAGAATAGATACCCTGAAAGCTTTGATTACATAAGAAACAGAGAGAAAAAGAGAGATAAAATAATTACAGGGGTCCTAAATCAGAGAATGAGAGTCTTGAGTGGACAAACAGAAAAGATGAAAAGAAATACGTGAAAGAAATCTTTTTTGGAAAAAGCACAAAAAAATGAAACTTAAAAACTAATGAATAGAACAAGTTAAAGAAGAGGGAATCTACTTGACTGAGAAGGGAAAAGAATTCAATAACTGATAAAAGCAGTTAAGAAAAAGGAACTAACAAGTAAAATCCTAAAAGGAAAGGGGCAACAAATGAGAGAAGGGTATCAGAGGTGAAGGAAAGAAAACCAGTGGGAACAGGACCACCTTAAAAAAAGATTAAGATTAAGGTAACTGTAGGAACACAGTACTATATTTACAGCAGAGAAAGAAAAAAAATCTTAAAAAACTATTATTAGTGAAAGATGGGAATATATAAACCTAATTCATAACTTTAAACACAAATGGATTAAATAATACAATAAAATGAAAAACAGTGACACTGGATAAGAAAACAAACCCCTACAATCTTGCTTTCAGGAAACACATTTTTTTAAAAAAGACACAAAATAAAACTCAAGAGATGGATTTTTTTTTACTATGCATCAAATGAGTCCAAAAAAGCAGGTGTTACCACCTTGCTATCTGACAAAACAAAAGAAATTCAAAAAATAAATAGTGATAAATGAGTAAACTATATTGTGCTGAAAGGAAACACAGACAACAAACCAGTATCAATAATAAATTTATATGCCCCAAGTGCCTTAGTATCCAAATTAATAAAGGAAACAGTCTGAGATACCAGAAGACATAGATACTAACAATAGTGACAAGAGACTTCAATATCTCCTTTTCAGCTTTGGATGAGTCTAACAGAGAGATAAACAAAAGGGGAAATACTGAACTCAATAAAATGCTGGAGAAATTTAGATGTAACTGTAAAGAAATTCCTGAAGGAAAAAACTCACGTTCTACATAGATTCACAGGAGAATTCTATCAAACTTTTAAGGACTAGCCTTGACAAAGTACAACACTTTTATGCTAAAAATCCTACAAAGCATATGCACCAAGAACCCTTTTTTAATATCATAAAAAGCATCTAAAACCAAAAGCAAGCATCATGTGAAATAAGCATACACCAGAACCTTTTCCAATGAATACAGGAATGAAGCAAGGATTCCCACTCTCCCCACTATTACCTGATATAGGTAAGAGAGGAGAAAGGAATTAAAGGCATTAAAAATAGGCAAAGAGAAGTTTTTAAAACTATTTGCTGATGATATGGTAGTCTACTTAGAAATCCTAGGGAATTAGCAAAGATACTAATTGAAACAATAGCTTCAGCAAAGTTTCAGGGTATAAAATAAATCCTCAAAAATCAATATCATTTGTATATGATAATAATAATAATGATAATAAAACGCAAGAAGCAATAATAGAGAAATCTCTTTCTACATAACTATAAAAGGCATACAATATCTGGTGATCAATTTATCAAAGCATATGAAAGACTTGTAATTGATTCAATTACAAAGTACTCCTTAAAGAAATAATGAACAAACTAAATAGCTGGAGCAATATTCAGTGCTCGTGGTGAGGTGGTGCCAATATAATAAAAATGACAATACTACCAAAATTAATTTACAGTTTTAATGCTATACCAATCAAATTATCAAGGAGATACTTTACAGAACACAAAAGAAAAATAACAAAATCCGTTTGGAAAAACAAAAGATCTAAAAATAACAAGGACATAATGAAAAGAAGTAGGGACAAAGGGGGAATAGCCTCAAATTATATTTAATGTAGCAATTATCAAAACTATCTAGTATTAATTAAAAAATAGATCACTGGAACAGATTAAACCAGAGAGATTCAGGAAAAATAGAACTTAATAATCTACTGTTTGATAAAGTGCAAAATATAAATTACCTAGGGAAAAACTCATTTGATAAAAACTGCTGAGAAAACTAGAAAGCACTCTGGTAGAAATTAGGCTTAATCCAAAATTTTACATCATATTCCACAATATGTTCTAAATGAATATGCAATCTTAACAAAAGATCTGTATGGCAGAATAAAATAAAATAAATATAGAGCCAAGAAAACAATATATAGGAGATCAAGAAAGACTCAAATCAAAATGAGAGGCCACCTCCAACCCATCCTTTCATGGAGGTAGAAGATCAATAGGTGTTACGCACTGCACATTTCAGTGTTTTTCGATGTTCTGATCAGTTGTGTTGATTTTTTCTTCCTCTCCAAAAAATTACTATTTGTTATACAGGATAGTCTCTGGGAGAGGGAGAGAGTTGACTATTTGGTATAACTACGGTGATATAAGAAAAAGAAGGTACAAATAAAAACTTATTTTTTTAAATATGTGATAAAATTGAGATGGTGAAAAGACAGAGGGTAGAGCCAGATCATGAAGGGCTTTAACTGTCAAAAAAAAAAGTTTATATTTGATCCTAGCATAATAAGACAACACGAGCACAGGAGCAACACGGGCTATAATCTGCATTCTTGGAGGGATATCCGCCCACCTGGGAGATATATATCTACATATAAAAAAAATTACATGAGGATAACAGAAGAAACATTAATAATTTTTCAGATGTTATTTCTTAATTAACACTAGGACTTCATGAAAATTTGAAAGCTGATATTAATATTGAAAATATGATACTGTGATTCAAAAGTAAAAAAGTAGTTTAGAGTTAAGCATAGTAAGGTGACAGCAGTACTCATTTCTATACTACTTTTAAGTAAGTACTTATGGTCAGGTCCCAGCATTCCACAGTCTGTGAAATTTACATACAGAGTTTAGGGAAGCCAGCAAATCACTCCAGAAAAGCTGAACTTAAGGAAAAAAAGACGTTTGCAGTCAAATTAAAAAAAATTCTGACCACAGTTTACAGATAAAAACATATTTAACACTGCTCTCAAACTCTTGCCATTCATTAGTCACTGAAAGACAGGTAAACAACACAGACTGTTTATTGGGATAATTGTCTATTTTTTTAATCATAATAAATACTAGCAATTAAGATAATTATTTTCTAGTAAACACTCAGCTATCATTATATGCAATACTCTGTTGTACAAATTTTTCACTGTGTAATATAAATATAAATATATATATATATATATATATTATATTATGCTCTTTAAAAGCAAATTTCAATAATTGCAATGTTTTAAGTAGATTTTTAAAACAGGCCAACATACATATAAGGAGTATTTTTATGTATAGCATTTTTTATTCTCATTATATTTTTACTATCATATCTCCAGCTTAAATTTTCCTCTCCCAAAACTTCAATAATAAGCCTATATCCTCAATCCAGGTAAAATCAATTATACTAGACAAGTGATTTCATTTTTTTTATTCTCCATCAGAGACAGCTGAGGGGGAATAGTACTTATTGCATTAATTTTTATTATAAGATAACTCACAGAGCTTTTATTACAAGTATTAACAAATATAATTTCTTCTGGAACATTATTAACAGTGATAAGAATAAGGAGACAACTATATGTGCTAGCAGTAAATAGAAGAATTCATTCTGAAAGTCACAATGTAAAGAGCAATAAAGAGTCCCATGATAGAAGTGAGTAAGCTACAACACATTACCGACCAAGAATTGAGCAAAAGAAGCAGTGCAGAGCATACCATCAGAAAGGTGGATGACAAGAGGAAACGGGTTAGATACATGGTGAGAATAAGAAATACTCCACTACAGCACTAAAGGAAAGCCCCTAACATGCTGAGTAGGCCCTGTGTGGAAGAACTTGGGCAAGACATGATAAGCTGAGAAGGTAAGGATGGGCTATGATCTGCATTCTTGGAGAGAGTGCCCACAAGGAGGAGATACAGATCCATCCATGTACAAAAAAAATTATATAAGGATAACAGAAGAGACAATAATTTGTCAGACGTTACTCCTTAACTTCAACACAAGGATTTAATTTCAAGTTAAAAACTGACATCATGATTGTAAAAAAAAGATACTGTGATTCTATAGTAAAGAAATAATTTAGAAGTAAGAAAAAATAAGGTGATAATAGTACTCTATTTCTATACCACTTTTAAGTTCTTATGTTCAGGTCCCAGCATTCTACAGTCTGTAAAATTCACATATTTAGTTCAATCACTTCTGAAAAGCTGAAGTGAAAGAAAAAAGGTCTGCAGTCAGAAAAACACTCTGGCCATACTTTAGGGATGAAAATATGTTTAAAGCTATAGTCAACCTCTTGCCACTTATACTAATTATTATTTTCCACTGTCCTAAAGAACAAAAAGTAGCATAGAAAATCCTAAATTTCAAAGTATTTGAACATAATTTTAATCAATTGGATGAATTTCTGTTAATGATTTACTTATATTTATTTAGTGAAATAAAGGGATTCTTCACTTTAAGCAAACATGATATACAGAATCTGAATTTTTAAAATTATTCATTTAGGAAGGAAAATATTTATATATGCCAAAGTATCAAAGTTAAGAAATTTTCAGATTGGAACTTAACAATTTAGACATTATTAGATCTATCAGGGAAATGAGATCAGATATTTTTACTTTTTTCAAATAATTTGTTTAGATGAACAGAATTACAGGTAGTATTTATCACATATTATATTTTGCAGGGATAATTGATCAAATACCTAGTAATATTAAAAGTATAATATAAACCTAAAGAAGTAAACATTACATATATAAAATGTGATTATAAAATAGATCACAAAAAGAACATTATGGTATATTATATATAAACTAAGACACAATCGCTTCTTACTATGTTCATCACATTACATATATAAAATGTGATTATAAAATAGATCACAAAAAGAACATTATGGTATATTATATATAAACTAAGACACAATCGCTTCTTACTATGTTCATCTCAGTTCATTCTGAGTACTAAGTCCTGTAAATGTTATGTCCCTGTTCCATCTAATAGAGTCCTGACCATCAACTTCATCAGGTTTGCATACCTCAGACTAATTTTTAATTTAGACAATACAATATCATTACCTGGAATCCATCCTCTGAGGGCCTCCACTTATCTGCATGTTGTAATATACTCTATAGCCTTCCTGAGCCAGATGCTGACAGGCTGATATTGCAGAATATCTATTTTCAAAGGGTAGAATAACATCAATGACAGTGGCAATGCAGTTCTTATTATCCCAGATTACTAAGTCTGGTCTTAAAGCTTCTCCTAGTCTTGGAATTGTTGAATTTGCCCAAATCTCAGTTTTTTTCTGGCCCTTTGATGGTTCTAACAAGTCTAAGATACTATCATGCTATTGGGCAATAGTAGTAGAGTATATGTGGGAAAATTTCATTTCATGCCCTACCTCAATGAAAGAGCTTAGCTCCTGAGTCAAATCTTCTGGCCCCATTCAATGGGACACAGGCCAGTCTGGCTCTGTAAATGAAGTGCCAGACCACAAATCAGGTAAAAATTCCCATATAAAAAAAAAATTGAGGCCATAGCCATTGAGGTGATAGGATATGTTTTATGCTGAAAAGGTTTGCTGACTAGCTTCTATTTAAAATAATATCTTAAAAAAATATATCTTAGTGAATATTTCAAATTGCTCTCTACTCCTTCTAGAACCAACACCCAGGACACCATACTTTATTCTCCACTCAATTGAGATTTTAGAGTTGACAATTATCAGGAGGCTACTCATAACTGGGACCAGATGTTTGGAGCTACTGTGTCTTTGTATCCAAATTCTCCTTCCATAGAGCCATTTAAATAAATGGCGAGATCGTCCAGTTGAGGGTTACATTGAATTGTGTTCCTCCCTGTATCACTAGAAGTACAGTGAGGCAGTTGGCCCAGACTGGCTAATGCTAGAAACTTTACCCTATAAGCCACCTAATGACTGATGACAGCTAGTACAACTAGTGGTAGGAGGTTCACTCTCCCCAGATCCTATACTTTATATGGGAGATACAGGCACTTAATGTAGCTCTTTGAGGGGTGTAGCCATCTCCTGGCATCTTTTAAATTTTTCTGTCCAAGAGTCTGAGGGCACTCTTGGGGACCACACCATTCTTAAGACAGAATGATATATAGATGCAGGATAAGAAAAAAGTATTTACTGTGTCCGTTTTCTGATAAGGAGACAAATTAGACTGGTCCATTAGGTCTAAGTCTGTGGTCATCAGTTACTGCATCCTTCACAGAATTTACAGTGTGGAACCCCATAGGAATTCCAAGGTAAGAACAGGTGTTAAACATCACTGAGATCCTCCAACTCTGAATTTGGAATTGTATGGGGAATTCCTTCTTCTTCTGGTCATCGGTCAATAAGGTTGTACATTTGGTCTCATTAAAAATATATTGGCAACCTTACTTATCCCGTTCAGCATTTTAGTCAGGGAGTCAAGGATGTCAGCAACTATGCCTAAATCATCTGCATAAGACGGGACATTAATTTTCCTATTGTAAAAATCATACTTTAAGTTCCTGTAAATATCAGAGCATGTATTATCATTTCTGGTGTTATTAAAAACTATGAGCTTAAGAGGGCAGCTTTGCCTCACTGTGGCTGGATGTTAATGCCTAGTGTAAGGCTATGCAGATAGAGTTCGTGCTGTCCTGACACAGTCCATAACATTAAACACCTCTTCATGCAAACCAGCCCATTTGAGTGCTAACGATACTGTTTTGTGTGGCAGTGAACCAAATGCATTGGTTGGAGTGAGCCAGGACACACCACACATTTTCCTTTTATGTTTGGCTTCATCCAATATGAACTGCAATAAACAACTGCCGGCTGCAGCCATCAGTAGACATGAAACCCTTTTGATTCCCAATGATGCATCCATTGCTTATTCTCTAATCAATGAGTCTTTTAGTCATGGTGGAAGCATAGACTTTACCCATGGTGTTTACCCATGAAACAGGTTTCCAATTGGATGATTCATTCCTATCACCTTTTCTGTAAATTTAAATAGTCATAGATTACTGCCACTCTGGGAAATAATTATACTGATAAATTAGCAATAGTAGTTAAAATATGTTCCTCGGCATTAATCTTCTTCCATATTTTATTCCATACAGACCTGGGGCTGCATACAGACATTTTAATCAGTCACATACCCCAAATGGAGTAAATGGATCACAAAATGGGGTAAATGGATCACAAAATGGGCTCCTTAACTCAGCAAGAGTGACTATAGGAGGGGTGGCACTGGGCCTGAATACTTTTTTAAGAGTATTCATAGAATGTTATCTGGAATATCAAGCCTTCATGAGTTACCTATCTACAAGCAGGTTGAGTGATTAGCTCTATACAGTTTTCACAACCTAAATTATTAGTAATAACACAAAAAGGATTTGACTAAAAATGAGGAGAGTGGGCATTTCTGCTGTATGTAATTCAGTTAATCTTTCAGGGTCCCAGTTTTCTTATCTGTAAAATCAAGGTTTAACTAAATTACTATTAAGATCATTCCTTCCCATTCTAAAATTCTGTGACTCTAACTACAGTAAATATCAACCATCTATTTACTTTTCAGAACCTTGCCTTATAGGCAGTTTTTTTCCAGAATACACTATTCCATAAGCATGAGATACCAGTATTAAAAAAGCTTCTTTCTTTTACTAACATCTGCTACAGAAGAGAATACCAAGAATATTTTGTATGGTAGCTAGTCCCATATTAAAAATTAATCACAGCTCAATCATAGAAAATTGAGAAATCATTATGTTTTAACAATAGCTAATAATAGCCAGTTATATAGCACTATAAAGTTTTCAAAGCACTTTACAAATCTCGTCTCATTTCAACCCCACAACAACCTGAGAAGTTGCTGCTATCATTACCATCCCTATGTTACAGATAAGGAAGCCAAGGCACAGAGAAGTCAAGTGACTTGCCCAGGGTCACATGGCTAGTAAGGATCTTCGGCAAATTTTGAACTCATCTTCCAGACTCCAGCTTTACCATTCTATCCTGCACTCATAGTGGTGGTGGTACCACCAACAATCCCACCTAGTGGCCTATTATATCACATTAAAATGAGAAACCATGTTTGGTGTAAAAAATAACTCCAAGGCATCTAAGGTTAGAAAGAAAATAAGGCAGGCCTGCACAACATACAGACCAAGGGCCAGGTTGCAGCCCATCAAAAGATTTCAGGTGGCCCACAAAAAAATGTGGAGGATGTAAAACAGGCTTTTACAACATACTTCGGGCTGCTTTGGCATGCCACAAGTGGCCCTCAGGCCATATGTTGCGCAGGCCTGAAATAAGGCTTCAGTTAAAGGTTGTTGTTATTGTTTGCCCTTTGTTCTCCAAGAGGACCATGACATCAGGAAGGTGATGCCATGACTTGCAAGTGAATTGGATTTAAGTGAGGAAGGGCTATGCAAAGTGACCAGTCTCTCTCTCCTTTGGAGAGATCTGGGTCCAGTGGCAGGATATATACCAGGACTGGAGATGGCCTCAGATGCAGTGGGAGACCTTGGCCTCTTTAAGTTAAGGTCTTTCCTAGGTCTCAGTTTGACAAAGGCAATGCTCATTCCATGATTAATGCTAGGTAAGAAATGAGACAAAGAATGGCCTCTTTTTCCTAGTCAAAAAAAGGAAAAAAAATCAATCTGGGAGGGGAAGACTCTCAGGACTTCTGGCCAAAACAGAAACAATTGCTATTCACACTCACTTGGAGCCATCAGGGCCCAAGCAATGACCAAGTGAGGCTTGGGCTGGAACCTATTGTTGGCTAATCAATGACAACCAGAGTAATTTGAGTTTAAGGGGTGGTCCTTAAGAAGGAAATCCAGCCCTCAAGTTAAAGAATGCCATAGTAGAGTACCTAAATACTTAAGCTGGAAAACTGTTATAGCAAGAATGATTGGCCTTTTGGCTAGAAATACTGGAAAAATTTCAGAAATTGCAGGTTTACTACAAAATCAAAAGACCTACAAAAATTGAAAGGTGGGTTTCACATATACCAAAATGGTCATAGCAGCATTTTTTTTTTTGTTAACAAAGAGCTAGTAAAAATAAGATGTCCATAATTTAGAAATGACTAAACAAATTATGATACTATCTTAAGTCCCAGAACATTACGGATCCTCCTAGAATGCCATTTGCTAGAAGTTTGAAATGTTGTCTTTCAAAGGATATAAAGCTATATAGCAAATGATGGTATAGTAACAGGCCTATTAAAAACCTGAATTGAATCTTTAACACTTAAAGTGTTATAAGAGTTGTATCGACTTAACTTTAATGATTTAAAATACTTTAAGGTTAACCACCATTAACAGAGAAAAAAGCCCACTCTGCAGCATGAAAGTTCAAGAAGGGCAATTTCTAAATGTTAATATGAACTAACATTTTCACATGAAATAATTTGTTATCTTCATGGCCTCAATGAGGCTGGTATCTCAAAGATAAAGTGTCTCCCATCTATTATTAAAGATTTCTTGAAAGCTTTAAAAACACAAATAAACTTTCTGAAAATATTTATCAATCAAGGAATAAAACAAAGATGTATGTTCTCCAAAAGTCCACTATGATAGAAGAGGAGATCCAGCTTGGAGACCAAACTAAAGAGTTCCTTGTAGATAATAAGGAATTCCAGATGCTCCTATTTGCAGATATTACGATGAATGCTTCAAGTCCAATAACACCGTAAATCCTCCCAATGACCTATAATCGCTCAAAGAAATCTGACCTAACCATCCATACTAGAAAGAGCAAATGGATGAAGAATTTTATTACGCATTTGGATGACACCCTATAGAGTCTGTCCAACAATATGTATGTCTGAAATATCAGACAGGGCACAAACTTGAATAAGAGGAAGAGAACAGGCCGGACTGCTTTTTGGAAACTGCAAAACTCTTTTACAGACAAGAAGGTTTTCATGAAAGCAAAGCACCATCTTTTTAATATTACCATTTACCAGTGTGGTTATAAGGCAGCAAGACCAGGCACACTACTGGCTCTCAAAAATTAAAATGAGTTTCACATAGAGGTCAATGAACATCACATGAATAGTGTGAGCATGCTGCAATAGAATTCCAAAGAACAAGAATAAATATGTTTTCAAAGAATTGAAGAATAGGAAGACAGGCTGGTCACATAACAAAAAACAAGGTCTGAGGTGAACAGAAGTGAGATCCACTGTCTTCCTACGGCAAATTTGATAGGCCATCAGTATCAGTATCATAATAGCTAGTGTTTATATAACATTTTAAGGTTTGCAAAGCATACCCAAATCAAAGAGATCACAAGTCCATTTGAGTATTTATCTCACAGTAACTGAATGCCAATAAATTCGGGTATTTCTCAAGAGACCTGGATTGTAAATTGCAGTTCCTGGCAAACTCAAGGCTCTTCAAAAATTGGGCCCTTAAAAAACAACCTTGAATGGTATGTCTATAATGCATTGACAAAACAATGTCTAGATTTGCAATTTTATAGGGTGCTACTAAATGTAGCAAGCCCCAGAACACTATAATACTCAGTAAAGTTCACAGCAATGTGAGTGTTCTAGTCACATACACAAAGACAAACTGAATAGAATTTACATGTTACCTAGATTATAACCATCTAGATGGTTAGGTCATCAAATTAGTCCAACGATGGACTTTTTTTCAGTAGGTTATAAAAAGGGGACAATAAGATGGTCCTATGAGGGAAAGACAGGGCTGAATCACATGTGGAAAACTGCATGTTTTCAAGTATCCTAAACTGTTCACTGAGGCCTAAGTCTGTCTCACACCACTGTTATCAAAACGATACATGAATTAGAAGAAGTACAAAAAAATTCTTGAGTCACACAAGTAGTCAAAGGGCAATGGAAAGACTAATGATAACCTTAAGTAGGCTGTAACATATATCTATAATCAACAACGCTAGAAGTGGCATAAAAAAAACATCATGAAGGACATGTATGAACAGAAAAAGAGGTGAGCTAATCATGTAGAAAGAATGAAGAATAACAATCCTAAGTGCTGAAAATAGAGGCTTTCAGCACACAGTATATGGGTTTTAAGGGAAAATACGGCTAAGAATTACAGGGAATCAGATGACCAGGAAGAAACCTGAATTGATAGGAGTATTCACAGCAAAGAAAACTGGGCAACATCAAAGTACTCTTTAGTGCACCAAAAGTAACTCACTCCAAGAATCTAAAAAGCCTTCATCACAGTGCCTACCTCTTTAGTAAAGAATAATGACTCATGCTAAATAACACAGCTGTCCAAAATATTAATCTGTGCAAAGTTAATCGGAATTTAACTTTCCCAACCATTTCTCCTTCCCCGTGAGCCCAAAATTTCTATCCGGCATAATAATAATAATCTGACTTTTACATAGTTTGCATAAGCCATCAGCTACCAAGTATCTTAAGTGGATTTAAACGAGGTATTTACACACTACAACACGTGCTGGGTGAGGATATTGTCTCTTGCTGTGAAACTGATTTATATTTTTGTAACTTGCCTTTGGCCACGCCCACGGCCTCAAGAGACTGGCCAAAGTCTGGTTACATCTTTAAAAGCCTGGTTTTTTGAAGGAGGAGAGGGAGGGATAGGAAGAAAACTGTAGAGAACTAACTTTAATTGTAGAATAGAAGTCGGTTTCAAAATGTGTCAACTATGCAATCTGCTGCCTCCTCTGAACGTAACGAGAAGATTGCCAATTTTTCACAATACATAATGAAAAATGAAAACAAAAATCTGTCAATATAAACAAATCACTACATAGTGAGATTATTTGTATCCCAAAAGAAAAAATAAATTAAAATGCTTTACCCATGGAATCCTACTGGTTTTAAGTAATGTCTGCCACCCCGACTAACATCTCTCAACCTCTAAATCACTTCATTCCCAGGACAGACAGGCTGAAACGAAGGAAAAAAACCTATTTGTCAGGAATAGACCCAGGGACACCCTAAACAGGCCCTCGTCCTTTTCATACCCTAAGGGAAAATAAGGAAACGGGGCGGGGGGTGCAGCCCTCCTCCCAACTCCCCCCAGGCCTCAGGGTGGCCTCCTCCCACTACCCCCACCCCCCGCTGCGCCCTGTCCATTAGCGCTGCCCTGGAGGGGGAGGCAGCCAGGCAGAGCAGCTGAGGGAGAATGGGGGGCACTGGCAGTGTGTGGACCACGTACCCCTCGGCCGCAGACACTAAGTGACCCCCTGACCCAGCAGCCGGGACAGGGCGGGGCGGGGGCGGAGCCATCTCCAGCCACCGCCCCTCCCCCCTTGTCTGGCACCCCCTGGGGCCCCAGAGGGGCAGGCCCGGGCCTCCGCCCTCGGGCCTCTAGGCTCGCACCCCACCCTCCACCCGAGAAGCCCCTCACCTAGCCGGAGGGAGGGTGGGCAATGGCTAGGAGGTGGGGGGGGAGTCGGAGAGGAGGAGGAGGAAGAGGAGGAGCCCCCGCCAAGGCCGCCGCCTTCGCAACCGAGCCCCAGGCGCCCCCCAGAGGGCGCGGGGTGTTGCCCCAGCTATGGGTTCGCCCTCCCCGCTCCCCCAGCGTTGCCCGGGGCGACGGCGGGCGCGCGGAAATGCACCTACCTAGAACCTGACAAGCAGGAGCCCCTCAGACCCGGAGCCGTCAGTCACCACCCCGCATCACGGGGACCTGCGCAGCCAATGGGAGCCGCCGCCCCGACCCGCCTCGACCAATCCCGTAGCACTCCGGCCTCTGGGCTCCCTCGAGCTCAGAGCCAATGGGTGCTGGCGAAGGCGGGAAGCCTTGCCTCTCTACCCAGCCCCGGCCTCCGCCTCCGCTTCCCTGGAGGCGGGTGCGGCCGATTGGCCGAGGCCGGGGAGGGGGCGGGTCTGGGTCGCGGTGGGCTCTCCGAGAAAGGGCCAGAGGGCATGGGTGGGGCGCCCCTGGAAGGAGTTAGGGAAGCGGGCGGGGGCTTCCCTCAGTCTGCGGGGCTGGCAGGCCGGGTCCTTGCCGCCGGGCTCGGCCTCCGAGCCTGCTTTTCTCCGGCTCCATACTCTCTGGGCACCGCGGGGGGCCAAGGTGGGTCTTGGGAGCAGAGATCTGGAGGGGACCCCCCATTTTACATATGAGGGGACTGAAGCCCAGAGAGGGGAAGTGACTTGCCTAGGGTCAAGAAGTAGCCCAGTCAAGATTTGAACCCAGGTCCAACGTCTCCAAAGCCAGCCCCCTTTCCACGACACTAGGCATGTGGGGTCCGGCCTAGGCAGTGGCACCACAGGGACCTGCATGGTTCCCCACTGGAGCGCAGGGAGGCTTGGGTGAGGCAGGTAAACTAAAGCCAAAAGGGGAAGAAGCCGCGCACATTGTACCTTAACATTTCCCTCGGCCCCCATCCCCCACCGCACGATTCCTTAGGGGAAATCATAGGATTTATACCGAAAAGCGATTTAAAAGAGCTTCTAGCTCAGCCCTCTAATTTTGCAGAGAAGACCCAGAAAAATCAAGTTATTTAGCTAAATTCATACAGACAGAGTAAGTGACAGAGCAGAGGCTTAAAACAAATTCCTCTGTCTCAGAAGCTTCTCCCTAATGCTGTTGAAGAAAGAATGCTAAATTTGAGAATTTGTAGTTTCTGCTCCCAAAAGGTCCCTTAAATGAGGGCCTGAGGACCTGAGAATCTAAGCTAGGCCAGCTAAGGTGCATAGACGAGCAGCAGCCTTTCTTGAACTAAGGGGAAAGCAGGGGAGAGAAGTTCAACAAAGCAAAGGTAGTACAAGGTATTATGTGGAAGAAAGTCATATAACATGATCTGTTCAAAAACACAGCTCCTGGAAGAGTACTAATTTTTAAATCAACTTGTTTTAGGTTAGGCAACACCAAGTTCTAGCAAATCTTTCAAAAAGGTGTCCCGTGCTCCCTAAGAAAAAAAGAAAATCACGATGTGTATTTTAATTCCAAGGCAATAGTGCTTTTTGGCTATTGTGTCAGTTCTAAAAAGGAGAAAGTAAATTAGTAAACCTAAGCAAATTTTGACTTGAAGTCCAAAATAATATGAGTGAAAAATGAGAGAAGGGAAAGTGGATCACTTTTGTTTTGAAAGTTTTCTCAGTCATTCCCCATGGCTCACTGGTTGAGGCAGGGGAGTTATAATACTTATTGCTTCCCATTGCCTCTTCCAGGTTCTCTCCCTACCTCCATCACTCAGTATCCTTTCCTCCTTTTGAGGTCCATACAATCTATATTTTCCACCCAATCAAAATCCTGGTCACTGTTGTCTTCAGACTTCCAGGGCAGCCTTTCAGTCCTCAACAAATTCAGTACCTGAGTCTCAATCTTTCTCTTCTCCCCAACTCTGCCCTCATACTAGAGGACTTCAACATACATACTGACACTCCTTCAAACACCCTAACCGCTCAGTTCCTTAACCTACTCACTTGCCACGACCTACTACTGCCCCTTAATTCCCACCTCAGCCACACACAAAGATGGTCATACCCTCCATCTTACCATATCTCACAAATGCACCAATTCCATTTTTCCAAGAACTCTAAAATCCCATTAGCTGACCATCATCTACTGGCTTTCCACCTCACCCTGCCTTCCCTTACCAAAGTCTTGGTTTATACTTCACTCTCCCATTTCCCAGCCCCTCAGTTCTCTTCCAGGCCATCTCCCCTGTACTAATTACTTTCTCTTCTTTCCCCTATCTTGACGCTCTGATAAACCAGTTCAACTCTACACCTTCCTCTTCTCTTGAATATCTGGCCCCCTTATATCTCTGATTGTACTTTGCCAAGCCTCAGCCTTGGATCACTCCCCCCATCAGAGGCTTTCACATGCACAGGTGAAAAAAATCACAATCATTCCAAATGGATCCACCACAAATTTATACAATCTCAAGTAAGCCCTCACTGCTGCTAGGCAACAGTTCTATACCTGCCATATCAGCTTATTACCCCACTCTCCATAGCAGCTCTTCCAAACCTTTTTATCCCTCAAACTTCCCCCATTAGTTTGTGAGCTCCTTGAGGGCAGGGACTGTCTTTTGCCTCTTTTTTTATCCAGACCACTTAGCACAGTATCTAACACATAGTAGGTGCTTAATAAATGTTTATTGACTGACTGACTCAACTCAGACCCCTTATTCCTGGACAACTTATTACTGAATTATAATGTCTTTGTAATGGGTTCAAATAGGATTTATCTATTTAGTATAGATTTTGGGAGGTGAATTTGGACATTCTATGTGTTGTACTTTATGTTAATAAAGTCTTTGATTTTGGGGGGGAAATTGTTTCTGGAAAGTCTTTATTGTGCTTTTATGTCCATAATAATAACTTCTGTTTACACATGCATTAAAATGCTTTAAAGTTTCCAAAGCATTTATGTTTTGTCATTAGTACCTAAAACAACCCAGGAGTTGTCTCCATTTTACAGGTGAGGAAAGAGTCTCAAAAGAAGTTAAGATCATTCTGTAAGTATCAAAAGCAGTATTGAAACCAGGTCATTCTAGCTGCAGGCTGGACACTTATACATTAGTCTGCTTTGTAGAAATGAAAATATTTCTTGATATAGTAAAGCTAAAGTAAAACAGGAATAAATAACAGCTGAGAACAGAGAGATTGTTTCAACAAGGGAAGCCTTGTGGGAAAGATTGGACTGGGATTCAGGAGATGTTGGTTCTAGTCCCAGTTCTGTCATTAATTAGTTATATCCCTTGGGCAAATCACTTTTCCTCTCTGTCTTTCTTCCTTTAACTTCAAAATAACAGTAGAATAAAAGATTTGTTGTTCATTCGTTTCAGTCATGTCCGACTCTTCATGACCCATTTGAAATTTTCTTGGCAAAGATATTACAGTGGTTTGCCATTTCCTTCTCCAGCTCATTTTACAGATGAGAAACTGAGATACACAGGGTTAAGTGACTTGCCCAAGGTCACATAACTAGTAAATGTGTGAGGCCAGATTTGAACTCATGAAGATGTGTTCCTGATTCCAAGTTCATTTGGGATTGGAAAATTTCTAAAGGTCCTTCTAGCCATGAAACTTTGTGATTGGAAGCAATGTGTATTCTCGAGGAACTTATGGTTGGGGGGAGAGGCAGAAATAATATACAAGGTCTTTCCCGTTTAATTCATAAGTATAGGCAGTTCTGGAAATAATTTTGTTGTTTTGTTAAAGACATAATAGTAAATTTACAGTACTTCTTATACATAATACATCAATGCCAACAGGACACATTGAAAAATACTAAATACTGAAAATAATCAGAATCTTTCCTATTTTTATTTTGTAATTTCTTCCCCCTCATTTAATTCAGATTTTTGAATCTCAAGAAGTGATTATAGCAAGTTCTAGTCTTATAATTCCTTGTCATACATTTTACATTTCTGCATACCCCAAAATCTGATATACTGCTTGAATTGCATATGATAACATTAATTGTAAACAACTCTCCATGCATCTTAGACCTTTAAGATGTAGATGAATAGGTGACATAAGGCACAAAGAAGATTCATGAAAAATACCAAAAATATTACACTATCCATCTAACCCAATGGGATAGATGATGTTCTCCTATCTCAACTGACATTAGCTACTAGCTTGGGTCTCCCTTCTGTCAAACAACCTTATTAGCATTATTTCCATTCTTAAATCCACACTGCTTTCTTGGTTACAGATACTTATACTCCTATTTAAGTTTAAAAAAAAAGTAGCACCATTTAAGTAATACAGAAAGTTGTATTCTGCATGCTGGTCTTAGGTAATTATAAAATGAGCAAAAAGTTGTCTTTATTAACCATTTGTACCTTTGCCACACTCCCTTCATTTCAGTAACCTTTCCTACCTCTATTTTAAGGGGAAATTCCTTTGTGAAAAATTAATATCGCTTTTTATAATGGTGTTTTGAGGCTTGCAAAGTATTTCATATATTTGATAACTCATGTGTTATCAACATTTTAATTTATCAGAAGTTTGTTATAACAAAGTCACAATCAATATCACCTCATACCTATTTCTTCTTTTCCTCCTTCATTTTCCATCCATTCTAGCTCTCTCCTCTATGCCCCAACCACTCTAGTCTATTTCCTGTCCACTACACATATCCCATCCATTCCTTCCTCCTTTCTTTTGGTAATGTTCATCTTTATTTCTAGAATGCTCCCCTTGGTCTTCTCTGCTTTTAGAAATCTTACCCACCACACAAGACTCAACTCAAGTGCCACCACCCCCTGAAGCCTTCCATTGTCTCTCTAATCAGAAATGATCATTCAAATGTGGGAAGCACCAGGATAGGAGAATTCCAGATATACCACAATCATTCCATTAAGGATTAGAGATACACCAAACTACTAAGCCAAGAAGGGAATGACATCTAGACTTCCTCCTACCCAAACCGGGAATCCAGACAGAGATTCTTGAAATCCTTTGATAATCCTAGAATGGTGAAGTCACCAGGTCAAGAGCCAAGTAAAGAAGGTGGAGTGTGCAGGCAGTCCCCTGGGAACCTTCTAGGCAGTCTCAGTCCTCCCTCCATGAGCACCACAGTGCCCAGACCTAGTCAAGCTCAAGCTTTCCAAAGGTCCTTGGCTACAGGAGAGTGACTTCGGGCATCCTCAGAGTCCCAGCACAGGTGTGATACAGGTGGGTGCACAGCACAGGAATGACCGCTGAGCCCAGCACCAGGGGAAAATGACTCCAGAAGGAGATCTGTATTTCACCACTGGACCCAGATGGCTCCTAAGGAGAAAGTAAGGCTAGTGACTTTGCACAACAACAATAGCAGGGAAATCCCTGAGAAAAGAAGGAACCCTTAGGCAAAGCCTGTGAGTCTCATGAAGGAGGGGCAGAGTTTGTCCTACTATATTCAGGACCAAGAAGGCCCTGCCCATAATATTCAATTGTTGAGCTTGACCTAACCAGTTACCCCACCACTCCACCCTCATGAGCAAACCAAGGAAAAATCCAACCACAATGAGGAAATACCTTGGTTTGAGAGACTCTGACGTGGAGGAGGACAGTGACTCCACAAGTCCAGGCAAAAGTTCAGAGAAAAATAATTAACCTTTAGTAGAATAGAGGATTTCCAAGCATTCCTAATGAAAAGTACCTGAACTGAACAGATATTTAGATATGGAAAAGAAGACACTAAGAAAAATATAGAAAAACACAGAAAAATACACATATTGGTTTAATTGAAAGGGAATATGTGGGGCAGAATTATTTACATGTTAATGGGGGAAATATCTTTTCAGAATTGTAAGTCCATAAAGGTTATAGAGAAAAATTAAAATGATAGAGGGTCTGTGGGTGATTTGGTTTGGTGTTGATAGTAGGGAGGGACCAGAGACCATACTGGCATAATAGAGGTATGTAAGATCACAAGTATATGCCCACAGAAGAAAGAACATAACATGAACCTCACTTTTATCTAAATTAGATAAAGATTTAATATAATTACTCATACAAATACATTTAGAAGTCTCAATATAGAATATATTGAATTCAAAAGGGAAATTGGAGGGATCAGGGAAAAAGAAGGGTTAGAAAGGAGTCTAAGGTAAGGGGTGTTAACAGGGGATAGTCATGAGCAAAACAATCTAGAATGTTAGAGGGAGGAACGTGAAAGGAGAATTAAAAGGAAAAGAGGAAAGAGGAAAAACCTGGTGTCTGGGGCAAGATAAGAAGAAAAGGCAGCTAGGTAGTGCAATGGACAGAGCACTGAGTCTACAGTCAGGAAGACTTGAGTTCAAATCCAACCTCAGACACTTCCTAGTTTTATGAACTTGGACAAGTCACAAACTCTGTTTGCCTCAGTTTCCTCATCTGTAAAATGGGAATAATAATAGCACATGCCTCCCAGAGTTCTTGTGAGGATCAAATAAGATAGTAATTGTAAGGCATTTAGAACAGTGCATAGCAAATAGTGATCTCTATATAAATGTTAGCTATAATTATTGTTATCATTATCATTATAAAAAGAACTATAATGGAGAATAAACAGGTTTTTTCACTTATGAGATCAAAAGTCAGGAAAATGCCCTCTTTTTTTAATCACCTATTTCTAATTTATAAAGAGGAAGATGGGAGTAAAAATAGGAAAAATTCAAGAGGACAGGATGTAGGGACATAAACAATTAACAATCATAGATGTGAATGAGATGAACTCATTTATAAGACAGAAAAGGATTGAAGAAGGAATGAGAGAACAAAATCTGACAGCATGTTTTTGTTTGTTTTTGTTGTTGTTTTGTTTGGGGGGGGTTAAATGCATTTTATTTTAGACGACCTACATGACACGTTTTTAAAAATAATGCCTCCACTCCAAATAAATCAGGGTCAAAAATAAATAAATAAAGCTCAAGATGACATCAGTCCAAGTTTGTTTAAGTCCTGGTGTTGTATAGATGACAAAAAGCAGCAGCCAGTTATGATGACAGGTGAGTCAAAGTAATCAGCTGAATTTGTTAACATTTCTCCATTTCTAAACCATCCTTAAAGAAAATCATATATGGAATCACACCATCCTCACAGAAGTCCAAGAGAGCCACCATGCCATCTGGATTCATGTTTTCACCTATGAAGAACTGATGGTTTTTAAAATTAGCAAGAATGTGTTTGATTTGTTCTGCAGCTCCCATCACAAAAAGTTTTACTATATCTAGCTTGTGTTCTTCAAGTCTGCCCTTGATTGATTTCATGTAATCTTTGATGTACTTTTTGTAGAATTCTTTTGTGAAACTAGTTTCTTGCAGATGATGGTTTATTACTATGTCAACTGCAGTGATTACACTGGCATCTATTCCTTCACCCTCAGGACCTTCAGCAGAGACATTTCCACTGAGGAGTGAATCATCAATGGTACCCTCTGTCCTACTGATCATCTTCCCTTTCACCTCCAGGCACAACCTGTTTGGTGATCTCCCAGATCTTGTAAATGTCAGAGAACATCTTATCATGGCTGATGATGTCTCAATAGATGATCATGGCGGAGGAAGGAGGGAGGTGGCTACGCTAGCACTGTGGAGGCTCGGAGCTCAGTGTGAGCGCCATGCAGCTGGAGCCCTGCTTGGGAGGGGCCAGGGAGCAAATGGAAAAGCCGTGTTTTTGTTTTTATCTTCACAAGAAACACACTTGAAACACAAAGATCTACACAGAGTTCAAATGAGGGGGTACAACAAAATCTATTATACTTCAGCCGAAAAAAAAAGTTATTGTAGCAGTCATGATTTCAGATAAAGATAAACTATAAAAATGATCAAAAGAGAAACAGGAAAATTATATAATGCTTAAAGGTACAAATAAATATACAAACAAATAAATATCAATACTCAATATATATGCACCTAATAACATAGCATCTAAATACTTAAAGGAAAAGTTAATCAAATTGGAAGAAGAAATAGATAGTCAAACTATAATAGTGGGGGGAGGGGTCCTAAATGTACCCATTTCAGATCTAGACAAATCTAATTGAAAGATAAATAAGAAAGAAGTTAAGGACCTGACTAGAACTTTAGAAAAATTAGAAATGACAGATCTTCCTGGTGATTGACGAAAAGGAATAGAAAGCAATTTACATATTTCTGGGCTATACGTGGCATCTTTCAAAAATTTATCATGTGTTGGGGCATGAAGCCCCCATCAAAAAAATACACACATCATTTAACGATCACAAAGCAACAAAATTATTTTCAATAAAAGACCTATAAAGAAAGAATTAAAAATGATTGAAGACTAAATAACATATTTCTTAAAAATTAGTGGTGGGCCAAAGAACAAATTATAGAAATGATAGAAAATTTCATCAAAGAAAATGACAATTATGAGACAACACACCAAGTTGTATGAGATGCAACTAAAGCACTTCTGTGGGGAAATTTTATATCTCTAAATGCTTTCATCAACAAAAGAAAGAAAGAACAAGCCAATAAGTTGGTCAGGCAATTTAAAACATTGAGCAATAACAAATCAAAACTCAACTAAAAACAAGTAAAAATTCTGTAAATGAAAGAAGAGTTTAATAAAATTTAAAGAAAAAAATTCCACTGAATTGATAATTTAACAATTGATGGTTATTTCAAATTAATATTAATTTATTAATATTAGTGTTATTTAAATTAATATAATTTTATCATTACTATTAATGTTATTTTAAATTAATAACTGATAAAATTAGGAGCTATTTCTTTGAAAAACTTCTCTCTTCTTGGCTTTTTGAGTGAGAGAAAATTAAAAACTAATGAAATAAACAGCTAACCTAGTTTTAAAAAGAGAAAAAAAAAACAAGTAGTTCTTACCAAAAATAAAAAAGCAGGACTTACAATTAAAGAAGAAATTATTATAAACTATTTTGCCCAATTTTATGCTAACAAAACTGATAACTGAAGAAAATGAATGAATACTTACAGAAATTATCTTTCCTTCTTTGAATATCACATAACACTTTGTATTTCTTTTATGCACTTATCTTATTCTATTGTGTTGTGGTCATTTATATACACATTATTTCTCTCTGCCTGGGTTGTAAACTTCATGAGTAAAAGGGCTGTCTTATTTATCTTTGCTTCAAAGTGCCTATCTCAATACTAGATGCATAGTATATATTTATTAAATTTTTGAATTGTCTGACCTCTCCTATTTTTGTCTTCTTTGCCCTCTCTTTTTTTCTGATCTTCTTCCTTCTGCTCCCTTTACGTTTCTGTCTCTGGAGATGGAAAGAGTTATGGAGATATATTGTACAGTGGATGAACATGTTTTAACACTTTTTGTCTACTGACCTAAAAAATTCTTCCCGGGTGTCTTTTTTATTTTGCAAATCTAGTTTGGTAAGGAGTAAAAGGAAAAGAGAAGAAATAAAAAGAGTAAAGTCAGAGAAAAACTTCTGATCTTCCACTAAATAAATACTGGCTAAGTTCCCAGGAACCAGGAATCAACCGTTCTACCTCCATCTCTTCTAACCAAAACTCTCCCCTACCCCAAAGGAAAGAAACAAGCATTTATTAAGCACCTATTATGTGCCAAGGACTATGCTAAACACTTTGCAAATATTTCCTTTGATCCTCACAACAGCGTTGGAAGGTAGTGCTGTTATTACCCTCATTTAATGTTGAGGAAATTAAGGCAGACAGTTAAGTGGTTAAAAAGGTTAAGTGATTTGAACAGGGTCACACATTTACTAAATATCTGGATTTGAACTCAGATCTTCTTGATTTCAGGTTCTGTGCCGCCTAGCTACTTCTGGCCTAGGACCTAGAAAGAGTGAAAAGTAGGAGAAAAGTATTCTCCTCCTCACTATCTAGACCTCCTTCCCCCACACAGTACAATTCTTCACCTTGCCCTGATAGCCCCACATTTCTCCTGGGTTACCTAGCCTCAGCTAGGTAACCCAGCCCTCAGCCCTTCCTCTTATCAAAATGTACTCCTCCTATATCCTATCTTTTTGTGGTCATAGAAGATTAAAGTTGAAAGCACCTTAGAGATCTCCTCATCTTAAAGTTGAGGAAAAGCAAGTCAAGTCAAAAAGCATTTATTAATCTCTTAGTGTATGCAGGGGATACAAAGAAAAGCAAAAATAGCCCTCATGCTCAAGGACACATCATGAGATATAGGTAACATGTAGATAACTACACTGGGCCTAGAGTTGGGAAGATGTAAGTTCAAATCTGGCCTCAAACACATTGTAGCTATATGACCCTGGGCAAGTCACTTGACCTCTGTTTGACTTAATTCACTGGAGAAGGAAATGGCAAACCACTTTGCCATTATCTTTGCCAAGAAAATCCCATGGATAGTATGGTCCACAGGGTCATGAAGAATCAGACACAACTGAATGACTGAACAACAACAATACTAGATACATATAGGTTACACAGAGAATAGATAAAAGATAATCTCAGAGGAGAAGGCACTGGTGGGACCAGAGAAGGCTTACAGAAAGTAGGGTTTGTGCTGAACCTTAAAGGAAGCCAAGAAAACTAATAGGCAGAGGTGAGGAGGGAGAGCATTCCAGGTATGGAAGGCAAATAATGCAAAGGCACAGAAATGCAAGATGGAATGTGGGGAGTGGGGAGAGATGAGACAAGGAGACTAATTAGAAGGCTATTGCAAATATTCAGACTAGACGTTATGAGAACCTAAACTAGGGTATTGGTTGTGTTAATGGAGAGGAGGCATATGTGAGCGATATTATAAAGTAAGAAGAAACAAGATTTGGCAAAATATTTGGCTACATGGGGTTAGTGAGAAGATAACACTAAAGTTGCCAGCCTAGGTGACTAGGCAGATGGGGTTCACTTTATGGTACTAGGGAAATTTTAAAGAAGAGGGAAAAGTTTAAGGGGAAAGATAATGAATTCTGTATTGGACATGTAGAGTTTGAGATACCTATGGAACATTTAGTTCAAGATATATAAAAGGCAGTTGGTATGTGGGACTGGAACTCAGGAAAAAGATTAGGGCTGGATAGATAGATCTGAGAAACTTCTGCCCAGCATACGTGGGAGCCAATGAGATCATTGAGGCAGTATAGAGGGAAAAGAGAGAATAGTGCACAAGATAGAACATTAAGAGACACTGGGCTTCTTAGAGTCTAGAAAAGATAAGTGATTAGCCCAAGTTAGTGGCAGACCTGGATATAGCTTCCTAACTCTCAGCCCAATGTTCTTTCTGTGATATTCACTATGCTTCTTTTTATATCTACACAGTCAGCAACATTTGAGCATACACTGAGCAGAATATAGTCACGTGGGTGAACTGGCTTATAAGGCTATTCCTTAGGGCATTTGAAGATATTCCCTGCCTGGTTCCAGTCTAATGGGTGGAAGCTTGAGAAAGACTACTTCCAGCCATTCTCAGGGGCTTGTACTATATCATAATGGAGAATTTCCCTAACTGGCTGCTCAGTAGAGGAGCCTCAGGGGTTACATAAAAACAAACCATCAGACTCTTGAAGTTCTCTCTCTTTCTTGCTGTTTTAAACAGATATTGAGAGGACTGGAGAATGTGCTTTCAGGACCTAGGATTTGTGAGTTACCCCTATGCCATACATGTTCCCCACGTATATGCCTCACTACTATTCTCCCAAGTTTGAGCCTGTTCTTTTCATTATCTTGCATATATTTTTGAGAAAGTATATTCCCTGGCTTCTAGAAATGTTTTGTACCAACTGTTCTTACTGTACCGTATTAGTAAATAACTTTGCTAAAAGCTTCAAACCTCTCATGGCTCCCCCTATTCTCTCAGCTTAGAGAATCAGCCTCATATTTCAACAACAACAACAAAATAAGGCCATTCACCAAGAGCTCCCTCTTCTCACCTTCTCATCTTATATCACTCAAATGCTTTCTGCCACTATCTCCTCCTTCATCTCTGTATCACATGAAAAGACCTTCTCCTTGCAAGGCAAACCTCTCTGCATGTAAAAACAATACCATTCTATCCCATCTTCTACAGAGATCCCTACTTTCTCACTAATATTCACTCTCACCCTGTCTAATAGCTGCTTATCTATTACCGACTAACATTCTTATTTCTCCTCAATCCTGAAAACACTCTCAGTTTGATCTGTCTGTCCCTGATAACTATCATGCCAGACCTCACCTCCTGTTAGTGACCAACCTCCTTGTGAAGGCTATCCATGATTGGTGTTTCCATTTCTTTTTCTCTCACTCTTTTCTTAATTCTCTAAAGTCTGCCTTCTGACCTCATCATTCAGTTGATGTCTCCAAAGGGAGCAACAATCTCTCAGTTGCCAAGTCTAATAGCCTTTTCTCAAACCTTATCCTTTTTGACCCCTCTACAGTCTTTAACACTATCAATTACCCTCTTCTCTTTGATACTCTCATCTTTCCAGGTTTTTGTGTCACAGTTCTCTCCTCGTTCTCCTACTACCTATCTGAGTGTTGTTTTTTTTATTAGTCTCCTTTGTTGAATCTTCATCCAGGTCATGCCCACATGATCCCCAGAGTTCTGATCTAGGCCTTCATCTCTTCTCCCTTTATACTATTTCTCTTATTGATCTCATTAGCTCCCATGGATTCAATCATCATCTCCATGTAAATAAGAATCTTAGATCTATTTATTTAGACTTAATCCCTCTCTTAACCTCCTGTCTCAAAAATCTCCATTTACCTATTAGATATGTGAAACTGGATGTCCTATAGACATCTTAAACTGTCTGAAATTGAACCCATTATCTTTTCCCCCAAACCCTCCCTTCTTCCTAACTTCCCTATTAACATTGAGGGCAACACTATTCTCCCAGTCACCCAGACTCTGAATCTAGGTGTAATCTTTGACTCCCCATTCTTTGTGACTTTCCCCTCCCCATCCCCAACAAGGGTGTGCTGGAACTGGCTTGAATGGGCTCAGAACGAATTGTTCAATTTTCTGAGCCACCTTGGAAATCAGGAAACACTACAAATCACAGCGTGACTTATTGTTTTGTTGATTGTCTGGACTTAAGAAAGTAATAGAAAAAATGTTAGGATTACAGGTTAAACTTAAAAGTGTGTCATGCATACATTTCCCTCCCAAGAACTGGTGGGTAAACACTTACCAGCAAACTCCCCCCACCTATATCCAATCTTTTGCCAAGTCCTATTGAGTCTACTACCTTTGTAATATTTTTTCTATACACACTCTATCCTGTACATACCCTTACTAGCTTAGCAAAGACCCTCTTGTGAGAGATGACCTCTCAGAAGTGAAGCCTCCTCAAAGGTCAGTAGTTCTTGTTAATAATTCTTGATTGTTGCTTTCAAAATCCTCCCCACTCAGACCCTGTTTTTAAGCACATAACAGAAAGAATAAGCGCTGCCCCCAACCTGAATTGTTTGCCCTTGAAAACTTCCCGCCTTTTCTTGTCTCTTGGCAAATTTGTGTATAGATTGTACCCCATGAAAGCCCAGGCAATGGGATAAGGAGAAGGGGGTGAGGGAGGAGGAACTCGAGTTAGGGTATAAATAAGCCTTGATTCCCATAGCGAACTCATCCTCTCCTGGCCTGAAATGGCGACTAAGAGGGTACGCTTTCTCATGAGAAAGTAATAAACTCCTTTCTACTTTCAAGATATCTAAGTCTTTGTTTTTTATTTTGGCTGTGTCCCACACACTCTTTACCTCATTCCTTGATAACTGCAGTAGCCCTCTGGTTGGTCTCCCTACCTGAAGTCTTATCCGATAATGGAAAGCATGAAAAGTAAAATAGTCCAAATAGAAATCAATGACTCCATGAGACATAAATAAATATTAGAACAAAATCAAAATCAAAAGATTGGGAAAAAATGTAATAAATACCTGATATAAAAAACAACTGAGCTGGAAAAGAGGTCAAAGATGGATAATACTCAATGAGTCTTTATCTCAGTTACTGCTAGGATGGTTGCCTAAGGCCATTCCTTGCTTATCACGGCATTAATACCATAAAAGCCAGATTCTAGGATGTTAGGACACCAGGTCTACACTCTCTTAACTTTTCAAAACTCACAAGGTCAAAGTGTGTAATTCTTTTACCTAAAATGAAAAAAAAAATAAATACAGATGCAAAAATGACTGAGGCCCATTGCTACAGGGCCACTTATTGGCCTTAGAAGAGAGGATGCCCATGGTCTCTCCCTTATAGCTTTGTCTTTCACAGTGAAAAAGTATGTTTGATCAGTGGACTCAAACTCAGAGATAAAGAAAAACTAAACTAAAGATAAAAATAAAAAACCAAGGCTCTGGTCACTAGTCTATTTTGAATGCTTCAGTAGCCAATCAACCAGAACCAGTCATAGAATACCTATGTGTGCTCTAGTGTTTCTCCAAAGTACTTTTATTATATGTCATCACAACTCTTCCAGCAGCAATCTCCTAGCCTTTTCTATTTAGGGAAGTCCAATCAAAGGGACTGCACATGTGCCAGTCCCCTTTACAGTACTTTAAATAAAGAACATAATTTTAAATTAAAAAAAAAAAGCAGAAGTGCAGAAGTAATGATTTTATGTTTATGGAAGGATCTGTAGTAATACAAATACCTCAGGAAATAAAGAATGACAACACAGGCTGTTAAATGTAGGCTCTTTTTAAAACTAATGCTTTTATTAAAGGGATAATAGAAAATGGGAAACAGAATCTTAGCTCTGGTTGTTTTTCTTTTAAACGATCAGTTGATTTGTAAAAGGACAATATAATTTTTTTGATACCACTAAAACCTTGTTTCTAAGAAATGTTTTATGTTCAGTAGGAACCCTAGAGTCTAATATGTAAAAAATAAAGGTGTTTATTTTTTGAACTATAATCCTTTGGTGGCACTTCTACAATATACTCCAGGAAAAAAAATGGAAATTTGATTTAAAAGGTAATGCTTTGAAATAAATAGTCTCACAGAAGTTTTTTTTTTTATATATATGACAGGGTGTGTGTGTGTGTGTGTGTGTGTGTGTGTGTGTGTGTGTATACCCTCCATATGGTATATGGAGTCAGACAGTTGGTTCAGTAGATAGAGTGCTGGGCCTGGAGTCAGGAAGGCCTGATCCTGGGCAAGTCACTAAACTTCTGTTTACCTTATTCCACTGGAGAAGGAAATAGCAAACCACTCAGCAAAGACCACTTTGCCAAGAACACCTCAGGGACAGTATTGGCATGCTGTGGTCCCTGGGGTAACAAAGAGTTGGACAGGAATGAACGACTGAAGGACAACAATAATATAGTATATACCTATATAGGGTAGTGCCTGCTAGACTCAATGCTACAAGATAGACTTAACAATAAACACAATCAAGCCTGGCTCATTCACCGTTCTGTACTTGCTCAGAGAGGGCTGTGGAGGGATGTCAGTAGCAATTGGCTTGGGAGGGTAGTATGTTGTCTGGCCACCAGATGGCGTCCCACTTTCTGTTGCCGGTGTTCCCACTTTCTCTGTGGATGACTAAACTGGCCCAAGATTCGTTGTAAACCTATGTGAACAATTTTAAATATATAGCTCGAATTAAGAAAAAAGAGAAGTCAAACTTTCTCCGTAACTCATCAATCCCCCAACATATGGCTCCATCTCCTTCAAACATGACACACAAACTCACAGTAGTCAACAATTGTTAATGGCTATGCTACAGTTAGGTTGCATAGGAAATTCAAGCAAACGATGGAACAAAGTTCCAAACAGCAGACTGCAATATCATTGCAATTTACACTTATTTCCTTTCCCCATTATCTCTTCTCCCAGCTGACCTAAGGAAATAGAAAGGAAAAGGATCAAGCAGGCTAGAAAAAGACAGAAAAAAGAAAAGAAAAGCTAAAGTTGTCCTAGATAGCTCCCAGCTCACTTACACCACATTTTCATTTTTATATATTTCATATATATTTCATTCTTCTGTGTCCTCAAGTCAACTATATCACTACTTCTTGAATTCTATACCTAGTTCGTGAAGATCACAAAGTGATATCTGTTTCTTGCTTTCCTTTCCCCTGCTTATGGTCCCAGGACATTTTTCCCCAATCCTGTTCCTTGTTCCATAATAGGAAAAGCATGGAGTCCTAAGAGTAACTTCTGTTTTCCTCCTCTCTGAACTTGCAAAAGCTCTGTGATACATCAATTGCGGAATGACTAAACAAATTGTGAAATATGAATGTAATGCAATGTTACTATAGGAATGTAGTAATAACATGAACATGAATATATTATTTATTAATTATAAAAATGATGAATACATAGAAGCATGAATTTATATGAACTGATGCAAAGTGAAGTAAACAGAGCCCAAAAAATCCAATGTACATAATAACTACAACAATGAAAATGGAAAGAACAAAACCCACAAAACAATTGGAAATGAATGTTACAAAATGAATTGTTCCAAAGAACAAGTTTCTCCACAGAAGGAATATGAGAAGATACCTCTCCCATTCCTTTGCAGAGGTGGGGGATTTACCAATGAGGAAAACTGTTTATGTAACAGAGCTTTGCTGTTCATGCCCAGGTTACCTAAAGCACCCCTGTGGAAGACAGCAGAGATCTACTTCTAGGAGAAGACATTCTGCATTTCCCTACCACATGACTGGGGGCAGCCTTCTTCCATTGGCCGCTTATCTGAAACAGTCTGTGTCTTTAAAAACTATCATACTGGAACAGTTTCTCTCCCTTTTGAGAAGCATCCAGGGGATGAAGATCCAATTCATGCACAGTGCAAGCTTCCCCTCAACCCAGAGGTTCCCAAACTTATTTGGCCTACTGCCCCCTTTAAAAAAAAACAACTACCCAGCACCTCTCTGGAAATCCACTTTCTTTAACCCTTCAATGGTTTTTTTAAAATTTGCATAATTACAAAAAATATAAAATATATGTTTTAAATGATGCATCTTAAATTTAATAATGTATTGTAAATTTGTGGGGGTTTTCTTGCATTGAAATTTTGATGATGCAATATTACATCATGTGACCATATAGTATCATATTGTAAACAAGTCATTATATGCACATATTCCTGCCAATACATGCTGGACTTCCTGACTGTGTGTAACACACTGGCCTGCCAATACTTTCTTGTTAAGACCTGTCAGTAGACTTTACCACTAATTGGTTAAAATTTGCATTTTGTGTGTTTATTTGGAAAATGATGTAGTCACTACAACTTCAGCTCTGTTATACGACAGATAAAACAAGTACAAACGGTTTTTCAAAATTCTCTTCCCTCCTTATGCTTTCCACCACCACCTTATTTTTATTTAACATCCCCCCAATTACACCTGAGGCTACTACTGTGCCCTGCCTCCCACCCCAGTGCTCCACAGAAAGCAGTATTACCTGCTTTGAGAACCTCTGCCCCAACCTTTTAAGCCCTGTGGTCTCAAAAATGGGCTTGGAGTTTTGGTGGTTTTTGTTTTTTTCCCCCCTGGGCACAGTTGGTAGAGTTCCTGAACTAAGAAGCTCAAGCTATGTCCTTGGAGGCAGGATTCCAGGCTGGGTGTTGCTATCAGCCCAGCAGGAATGCCCTGAGAAGCCAGGGAGGGCTCTGGGCTAGGAACTTGTTGGTATTGTGCTATATAGGAAACAAGTTTAGTTATGAACCTAATCCCCCTCTCCCTGCCAGAGACTGGGTGTCATAAAGAGGAATTGTGCCCCTCAGGTGTCGGGGAGGTAGTATTTGGATATTTGTTATTGCTATGTTCCTATTGCTATACCTTTGAAGTAAATATTCCTTTGTAAAAGCTAATCTGACTGTTGAGTGGTTAAATAGAACAGGCATGGGGGCTGGGGAGGGGAGGGGGACTGTCTGGGGCTTTAAAACTGGGGGAATGCAATTAGTAGGGCCTTGAGTCAATGACAGACTGGAAACCCCTTACCTCCTATGATCTCTATTCACTGGCCTCCACTCACTGGCAGGCTTGCCCTCCTCTGGGTATGCTCCAGTTCGTGAATTTCCTTCCCAAAATGTGGTGCCCAAAGCTGGACACACTATTCCAAATTTGCTATGATCAAGGCAAAGACTGAGATTCTCATCTCCCTTGCTGTAGATACTACGCCTCTATTAATGCAGCTTCTAGTTCATATTATCTTTTGAAGATGCTGTATCACACTGCTCCCTTGGATTGATTCTTACCTTGTTCTGATTTTTGAGGCCCATAATTCTGTTGGTTTTTTTGGAGTTTTTTGGGTTTGTTTTTTTTTGAGGAGGGGGCTAGGCAATGGGGTTAAGTGACTTGGCTAGGGTCACACAGCTAGTAAGTGGCAAGTGTATGGTCTGAAACTGGATTTGAACTCAGGCCCTCCTGTCTCCAGGGCTGGTGCTCTATCTATTGTGCCTGCCACCTAGCTGCTCCAGGCCCATAATTTGTATTCATCTTCCTGACAGTAGCTAGCCAGAAACTGTGCCTGGAGGTTTTTAACCCTCTCTTCTCTGGGAATTTGGCCCTGGGGCCTGGTTGTCCACTTTGGGGACTGCCTCACCTGGCCTACAATTTCAAACAGTTCCCAGAAATGTTTTAATTCAATTCCCATAGCCAGACACTCCCTAAGTATTATTTCCCCCATTAGAATATAATTTCCTTTGAGGGTAGGGACTGCTTTTACTTTTGTATTTGTGCCCGCAGGGATTGGACAGCTAAGTGGCACAGTGGATAAGGCCCAGAGCCTCGAGTCAGGAAGACTCATCTTCCTCAGTTCAAATCCAGCCACAGAAACTTATTAGCTATGTGCCCTGGGCAAGTCACTTAACCCTGTTTGCTTCAGCTCCTTATTTGTAAAATGAACTGGAGAAGGAAATGGCAAATCACTTCAATATCTCTGCCAAGAAAACCCCAAGTGTAGTCACAAAGAGTGTGACACAACTGAACAACCTTAGGGATTAGTACAGTACTCTGCATATATCTCTTCCTCCCTTTCTTCCTTCTTTCCTTCCAAAATCTAACATACCTGGCCTCCAGGCAGTGAAGACCATGTTAGTCATAATTGCATATACTGCCTTTTCTGGGATAAAATTGAACACTTTGCATTTCAGGGGACCCCTGGGGATATTCTGTGCTTGGGATTTATACTTTTAGATTCTTCAAGATCCTAGAGAAATTGGGAAAAAAATTTTAGGCTGCAGTTAATATTTTCCCCTGTGTGTTCACTCACAAGTCAGTTCCATTGATGTAATTTTGCAAACTTATCATTTCTTGATTGCTTCATTATTTAAGTACCAGGACTTTATCTGTTATTGAATCCAGGTAGAAATATTGATATTATATTTACTTTGGGAAATCTAAAGTTTACATCACTAGAATGCTACTGACTAGTAGAAATGTTCATATTGCTCTTTTTACATTTAAATAGATCTAGACAACTTACCTTTTTTGTGAGTGCAAAATGCCTAGCAACTTCTCAGGGTAAAAATGCCTGTGTTTAAAATCAACAAATGGTTACCATTCTTTAATACTTCTCCAACTGAGCCTACTTGTTTTCCTGTCCTGTTGGGTTAATTTATAATTCCATATGGATTACCCTTGCTTTGGCAAGAATCTGTGGAAGGAATTTTGGGTGCCTTTTGAAATAAAGCCCCAAAGGAAATTTTCCTGGACCTTTGAGGTGATTGCTTCTGATACAGGGATCTTTTGTATGCTCTATGTAGACAAGGACACATTTTACTCAGTCATTTGAATAGCTTTATGTACTGAGGGAGTGAGAAAAGAATTTCCAGGACAGTTTTCTCATCTTACAAAGGGATGATGCCTAGTTTATCCCAGGTCCCAAATCTCTGTGAGGAGAGATCCATGTAGTTTAGAAAGTTCAGAACAGACCAGGTTTCTATCCAAAACATAGAAGCCAATTTTCATTGCCTTTTCTCTTTCTTATGTGATGAGAAAGTCTCTGTAATGTGCCTGTTAAGGTGAAGCAAGTAGAAATATTTGGTAAATTTGTGAAGTGTTTCTTGTTTTGTTGACTCCCCAAAACTTTGTCTTGGGGATAACTGTGATTTTCATCTGTGTGTGTGGTATTAATATGATCATGTGACATTGCACTGAAATTATTAACCGAGATACCTCTTCCTTTCAGTTAATACCCTAAAGATAGATGGTTGTCATTTACCCAGTGGTGAGCATTAAGCAATACTGGGTTCTGAAGTCAACTAGTTTTGTGTCCCTCCTAATCAAATCTCTTGACTCACATGCCAATTCAGCCACTTTTGTCTTTCCTTCATAGGTATCAAGCACCATTCTTTTTTTTTTGCATAGTTCATTTTGTTTTTATTATAAAAGTAAAATAAAGAACATGTACTGTTTCTTACAACATCATAGTTATTCCTAATATCTCTTCCTGTCTCCCTTCCAGAATGCCATTCCATTTAACAAATAGGATTTTTAAACGAGAAAAAAAAAACAACCCAGTACAATTAATCTATTCAAACACCATTCTTAATTTTTAAAAAATTATTTGGATTCAAGTAAAAACAATAAAAGCATAAGTGCAACTCCCAAGTGACACAGGTTCACCGTTCCATTCATACCTTAGATCCAGCCCCTCCCTAAGTTAGATACCCTTTCTAAATTTCTTTTTCATCCCACAGTCCCCCATGAAAAGGGGAAGAATATATGATTCTTTAAGTCATAGCTGCATGCGCAAACAGAAGAGGAGGATGTCTTTAGGGTCCTGAGAAACTTCTCTCCAGGGTCAAAAGCTTCACTATGCTTTGGTGTGTTCTCATAAACTCAAAACTAAAGTGGAATACTGATTAAATGTTATTGAGGCTGACCTCAATGTGGTATGCTGCCTATTTGGGAAGGACAGGCATGGCTTTGGTTGATACCGTATATCTCCAAGGAAGAGAACGGGCCTCTGTTGAACATCATTGCCCTCCATCTTCCATTATCTCAGCCCAAGAGGCAAAACTTGAAAATGAAGTTATGTCAGAATATCAGAGTACAGAGAAGGATGCTAGTAGCATACTGTACTTCCCTAAACATTTGATAGCAGCTAGTCTTAGAATTCTGCAGAGCCTACATAGTACAAGCATAAGAAGAGTTCAGTCTAATAATCTACACAAGAAAAAATCAGTTGAAGAATCTTTTGCTAATTCAATAGGGAGTGATAATGTCTTACTAGAACATATCTAGAAAATTGCCTGGAAATGTTTTTTTTTTTTTCCAGCTGTATATTCATGAAGATAATAATCACCAAAAGGATAAATATGATCCACTTTAAAGCCCTGAGACATGAAAAACCAAATTAACAAAGTAGATAAATAAAGGTATAATTGTTGACACCACCAAAATATTCTTTGCTTTACAAGAGATTATAACATTAGAAAATGTGATCTGAGGTCTGGCACTTTGACCATCCTCAAAAACAAAGCAAAACAAAATCAATAATAACAAAAAAAAAAAGAAATGAAAACCAAGGACAACCACAGGATTTCCTAAATTGTAAGTTTCCCATGTAATTTAATTTTTAAATTTAAATGCACAATTAAAGTTTAAGGATACAATTATTGCATAAAGTACTGGTTGCACTTTTTAATGTTAAAGCACGCCAGCATATATAATAAAATGCATACTTCATCAACAAAGATAATTGTTCTATGACTATTTTGTAGATATTATTGCTGACCTTCTATGTTCTGTCACTGTAATTATCTTTTAATTATATTGTCAATGAAAAGAAGTATGACAAAACTTATTTATGACAAAGGGAAAACTAGTACTGTAAAACTGAAAAAAAAATGGAGATCTCAGGTGTTGTAATCTGGGCCTGATTCAGGCTGGACTGGTGCTTCAAGTTTGTGAGTGTAAGGAAATGAGACATTCATAGACCATCTTACATTTAACAAAAGGAGATTTACTTAGCCAGAGCAGGGAAGAGATATACAATGAGGTTATACTGTTCATTCAGGGGGCACAGCTTGTTGGGCATGGTGTTCTGCTGGTCAGAAGCCTAAGGAAGGAGCTGTTGACTTCTTGTTTTCTATCTTTTGCACTTAGTCCACCAGGAAGTTTAGTTAATAGTTCAAGCCTTAATCTGCTTGGCCAGATTAAATCTCAGAGATGGTTTTAATACCTTTTAAAGAAAAGCTAGTAGCCTGTGTCAAGTAGGACATTAGGATATTGATCCTACCAAACCAAGGCAGCTGAGCATCTTGGCAACTACAATTCTAGCTTACATATCATATATTGTCTTTAATGAAATGTTATCATATTTTGGCATAGATTTTGGCAAGCATCTTAGATGCAGTGGCTTTTCTGTAAAGTACTTGATACATTAATCTACTGTACTGATTTTTTTCATTTTATTTTTAAGTTCTTGCTTACTTTTAGTTCATTTACAACCTTAAAAGCTTTTGTTTATTTTATGTATTTTCTAAGACTTCTGGGAAGACTAAGGTTAAAGAAGAGGGTCATAGAAAACTGAGTAAGCTAGGAGATATGTGTGGGCATACTTTCAACACAGTTCAGGAATCTTTGTTCCCTTTACTATTAAAGAGACTTCTGCCTGGTGTTTTTTTTTTAAAAGTAAATTTATTGATATCTTCTGTTTTTTACATAACCTAAATTTACCCTTGTGTATCTTCCCCTCCCATCTTCTAAGGAGCCATCCCATATAACAAAGGACTTTTTTTCAAGTAAAAGAGAAAAAAATCATCAAAACTGATCAATTCATCAAAAAAAATCTGACAATGTATGTGTAATAGTGATTTGCTGAGCAGGCCCAAAACATCTAAGATGGAAGTATCCATGTGGGAGATGGCAGGAATTTGCTTCTGAAAAAAGGCATCCTGCACTCCCTTACTACAAAGGTAGGAGCAACTTCTTTGGCTGCTTAGACAGAGCACCAGACTAGGACTTTCTCTTTTTCCAGAAGCATCCAATAGGTGATGTTCTGTTCACCCAAAACAGGAGCACTATGCCCATTGGGTGCCCTTCCCACTCACCTCTAAGCCATGTGGCCCCAAGAAATGAGCTTGGGGGTTTGTCTTTTGCAAATGTAGGCACAGGTGATGGTGTCCCCAGAGCAGGGGGCTCAAGCCATAGTGACTTTGTTGTGGTGAAAGGGACCTTCACCTTCAAGACACTCCAGGAAAGAGAGACTGTCTTAGGCTGAAAGTTCTTAAAGATACAGACAATTCCAGCTAAGTAGCCAATGAAAAAGGCTGCTTCCGCTCATGTGGTAGAGGAATGTAGGATGAGAATTGTCCCAGTTCAGAACAGTCCTCTGGAGTCTTTGGGAGGCATAGCAATGTCCTTTTACTTGCTTCCCCAGTGCTCTCCAGGAAAGAGTCTCCAAACATTGAGTGCTGCACCATCTTCCCAGTCACCCAGATGTCACAACTTAGACGTCATTCTCAACTCTCCCTGTATGCAAATCCATTGTCAAGTCTTGTTGATTCTACCTTTGTAATGTTTCTTCTATATATATTCTTTCTCTCTCATGTAACCACCATCCTGGTGCAGGCCTTTATCACTTCACACCTATACTATTGCAAAAGCCTTCTGGTTGTTCTCTTTGCCTTAAGCCTCTCCCCACTCTGCTCCCTCCACTCAGAAGTCAAATTGATTTTCCTAAAGCACAAGTCTGATCATGTCATCTCCCAGTTCAATTAACTCCAGTGACTCCCTATCACCTCCAGGACAAAATGTAAAATCCTCTGTCATTCAATGCCCTTTAGAACTTAGCCCCCTTCTACCTTTCCAGTCTTCTTAAACTTTACTCACCTCCATGTACACTGTGATCTAGTGTCTGGCTTTTTCCTATGTTCTAGGTGAAGAGAGTGGAATCTCCAATATTGAAAGTTTCAAAGGCTGGGAGATCAAACCACAAAAATCCAGGAATTAGAATCCAGGCTGATTTTTAAAAAATATTAATATTGGGAAAAGCAAGGACCAATCTTCAAGAATGATCTTCATTCAGTGCCTTCATCCTGGAACAAACTACCATTCCTGGAACCCACTTACCCAGGAATATTCCTCCACAAAAGTCATCCCCCTTCTCCCATTGGTGAGTTCCTCCTGGAATTCCCAACTATGTAGAAGGGTTTTTGTTGAGGGCCAATCTTAAGAGTCTGATAAGGGTTTAAGATCCAAGGCAGAGTTTGACCTCTGCTCAGGCTTTCACCCCAAAGGACTCAGGAATTAAGTGGTACGGCTCCCCAAATTCCTTCCTGATAAAGAGGTCTCTGAAACATCCCTTCTCTCTCTTTGAACCTTAGGTTTACATATTTACTCTCTGTGCAGGTGGTGCCTAGGCGCCTGGGAAAACCTTGGAATCTACAGCTCAATCTAGGAACCCTGATTAGGAGGAAATTCATGATTGTTACATCCTCAGCAGATGTTCTGGGGAGTATCTCACGGAGGACTCTTTGAAGTTAGGCTAGATCTTCCCTATATATGTGCCCTCGATGAATAAACTGAGTCAATTTCTACCCACCTGCCCATGTCATAAGTTATTTCACGCCTCTCCATTCGGTTACAATCTGTTGCAGGCAACAAATTGTGGTCGACAGTGACTAAAAGTCAGAGAGGTCGGTTCCTTAAACACGCTCCGGAGGAAGAAAATCCTGCTGGTCACTACGCCAGGAAACAAGGTCCTGAAGTGGCTCAACGCCGCGGTACTAAGGTAAAAAGGGACGAGGGTCATTACAGGTTTCCCCATAGAAATAATAGGATTATGAGAGGGGGAAATCACCAGGCTTACGTGGGAGATTATTAAAAAAAAATTGATTAGAAAAAAGTTTAGAAACAGGCTCGGTATTTAGAGCATAAGATATAGTGTCACTTTGGAAAGGCCCACATATATACTTTCGATCTTAAGAGGCGCCCTTAAGATCAAAAGTATGGGTCAAGTACAAAGTGGAAAAAGAGATAGAGAGTATTACCTAAGATTACTAAAGAAAATAGTGAAAGAAAAAGGTTTAGTTATTCCAAACAGTCAGTTACAGGAATTTTTAGAAGTTATAGAAAAATGCTGCCCATGGTTTCCACCAGAAGGGACAATTGATTTAGAGAAATGGGAGATTGTAGGCAAGCAACTAAGAGAATATTACAGAGAAGAGGGCCCTGGTGCATTCTCGATTGCTACCTTTTTAATGTGGAATGTGCTAAAAATATGTCTTACCCCCAGATAAAGTACTAGTGGCTGAGAAAGTGATACGGGCAGATAAGGGGGTAGGAACAGATGAGGAAGAAGAAATGCATAAAGCCTTTGAGGAACAATTGAGCATAGTTGAAGAGGAGAGGGAAGATGGTATTCTGTTATACAACAGAGAAATGTGCATTCCCCTAAGCAACAGAAAGATGTGTATTTACCTTCAGTTAAACAACAGCCTGGGAGAAAGTTAATATGTAAGGGCCTGTTAGAAGAGACAATACAAAGGGCAGAAAGCAGAGGGGAAGAAGTGCCTATGGACTTAAAATTAGCTATCCCAAAAAGCATGATGTTTCCACTATATGAAGAAGAGAATCCAGATAATCCTGGACAGATGATTAGGGAACATAGGAATTTTGAATTCAAAGTTTTAAGAGAATTAAAACAAGCCTCAGTACAATATGGGCCAAACAGTCCCTATGTACAAACTTTATTAGATTCAATAGCTAATACAGCCATGGCCCCATATGATTGGTATTCATTAGCAAAAACATGTTTGGAGCCAGGAGATTATCTAATATGGAAATCAGAATTTATTGAGCAATGCCAAGAGCAGGCAGGATACAATACAAGAACATTGATTCCTGTTTCTTTGGAGCAGCTCACAGGGACAGGAATGTTTACTGCACTGCAGCAACAGCTAGATTATCCACTTGTAGCATATGAACAAATTACGAAGGCTGCACGGGCGGCATGGTTAAAGGTTCCTGGGAAACAAGATAGGGGAGCCTCGTATACTCAGATAAAGCAAGGCCCCCAAGAAACTTTCCCAGATTTTGTAGCCCGACTTACGCAAGCCATACAAAGGAGCATTTCTGATTCAAAAGCAGCTGAAATACTCCTTCAAAAATTGGCCAGTGAAAATGCTAATGCTGATTGTAAAAAAGCCTTACAAGGCGGCAAGTCCAATATGGATATTACAGAAATGATTCAGCGGTGTGAGAGTGTAGGGACCACGCAATTTCAGGTACAGGCTATGGCAGCAGCCCAAGCAGAAATGCTAGCAGCTGCCTTTCCTAACAATCAGAGGGACCTGAGAAGGTTAAAATGTTTTAATTGTGGAAGGCCTGGCCATATAAAAAAGGATTGTAGGGATCTTAGGAAGACACGTCTCAGCCCCCTACTACTCCTTGTCCTAGGTGTCAAAGAGGAAATCATTGGGCTTCATTATGTAGATCTACTTCAGATGTTAATGGATAGCCTTTAAACCCCCGGAGGGGCCTGCTCCAGCCCCCAAACAATAGGAGCAGCTCTGTCATTGATTCAACCAGTCCCTGCTCCGTGCCCACAAGACTCACAATATTAGACCTTATTCATGCCACCCCAGGTAGTGCCGGATTAGATTTAAGTTCCACTCTTGATAAAAACATTGGAGATGAAGTTGTACGTATTCCCACTGGAGTACATGGTCCATTACCCCAGGGATGGTGGGTTTAATCTTAGGCCGTAGTTCCCAGACACTTAGGGGACTCATGGTCATTCCTGGAGTGGTGGACTCTGATTACACTGGAGAAATTGAGGTTATGGTTTATGCTTTTCCTCGTTGTCGTTTTGTCATTCAAAAAGGGGAAAGAATAGCACAAATGATTGTAATGGATTATAAAAAACTGGGGAATATGACAAAAAAGGTAAGGGGGACAGAAGGATTTGGTAGCACAGGACTGTTTTGGCATAGAACTATCACAGATGCCAGACCAACTCTAAAAATAGAGATACAAGGAAAAGAATTTGAAGGGTTAATAGACACTGGAGCTGATAAGTCAGTTGTCACCTTACGGGCTTGGCCTAGAAACTGGCCACTAGATCAAGGAAATGTGATGTTACAGGGAATAGGAGAAATAGCCGCTCCTGCACAAAGCGCGCATGGCTTACTTGGAGAGTGGAGGGGCAGCAAGGGAGATTTAGACCATATGTATTGCCACACCTTCCATACTGCCTCTGGGGAAGAGATTTATTGAAACATATGAATGTTACTGTAAGTAGCAAAAATTTTTAGTAGGGGTCACGGTCGAAAAGAAAAGAACAGTACAGGTTCCTAAGATAACATGGAAAGAAGGGCCCCCCATATGGGTGGACCAGTGGCCCCTTAGTCTAGAAAAAATTAAGGCTCTTCGAGATATTATAACCAGACAATTGGCAGCAGGTCATATAGAATTTTCCACTAGTCCATGGAATTCTCCTATATTTGCTATTAAGAAAAAATCAGGCAAATGGAGAATGTTAACAGATCTCAGACAAGTTAATGATCGTATGATAACTATGGGAACCTTACAGCCAGGGCTGCCTTCTCCGATTGCAATCCCGGCAGACTGGCCTTTGTGGGTAATTGATTTAAAAGATTGTTTTTATACTATACCTCTTAGAGCAGAAGATTGTAAATACTTTGCATTCTCATTACCATCAGAAAATTTGAAACAACCTTACCAAAGATATCAGTGGAAGGTGCTTCCTCAAGGGATGAAGAATAGCCCCACCATGTGTCAGCAATACGTAGCAGATGCTATAGATCCCATCAGGAAAAAATACCCCCAAGCATACATAATTCATTATATGGATGACATCCTTTGTGCTCATCCACAAAAAGAGCAATTAGCTAGTATTATGGGGGACATGTTTACCGCTCTTAGAGATCATGGGTTAGAGATTGTACCTGAAAAGATTCAAAAGGCACCTCCTTACTCATACTTAGGGATGAAAGAAATTCAGCCTCAAAAGATATGTATTAGACAAGATAAACTAAAAACATTAAATGATTTTCAGAAACTCCTAGGAGACTTTAATTGGATCAGATCTTATTTAAAAATAGGGACTCATGAATTAAAGGATCTATATGATATTCTTAGAGGCGACCCTGATCCTACATCTCCTAGAACACTTACTACAAAAGCAAAACAGCAATTAGAAAAAATACAAGAATCAATTGAAACTGCAATGGCTCATCGCATAGAATCTGGTGTGCCTTTAGAAGTTACAATATTAGATACCCCAGATATACCTTTTGGATGTATACATCAGAAAGACAAGTTACTGGAGTGGGTTTTTCGGCCTTCACAGCCGAAATATACCCTTCAAACATATCCTTCTATGGTAGTAGACTTGGCTAAGAAAGCCTGCAAAAGAATATCACAATTAGTTGGAAATGCCCCTAGTATTATACATCAACCTTATGATAAAAAACAAATAGAGGAATTGCTCAGTCAAGACCATTCTTGGCAGGTGCTTCTTACTATTTTTCAAGGGGAAATAGATAATACATACCAATACCCAATTTTACAATTTGCCAGGAAACATCAGTGGATTATTAACACGATAGTGCAAAAGGATCCCATAGTGGGAGCACTCTGTGCCTTTACTGACGCTTCCTCTCATCACATTTCAACATATTTTATTCCCCCTGATGAGAGATATGCAGCACATACACCATTTGATTCTACACAACAAAATGAAATTTATGCTATAATATTAGTACTACAAAGATATTCTGGTCCTCTTAATATATTTTCAGACAGTAAATATGCAGTAGGAATGGTTAATAACATAGAAACTGCTCAAATTAAAGTGTCATCTAATTATAATATATTGCAACTTTTTATGATGTTACAAAAAACTATTCGGGAACGAACTTCCCCAGTATATTGTACACATGTTCCTTCACATACGGAGCTTCCAGGACCTATTACACATGGGAATCAGATAGCTGATGACCTCACTAGACCAACCCTGTTAATGTTGTCTGTTGAGGAAGCTAAGGAATCACATGACAAATTTCATCAGTCTGCCTCTATGTTAAGGAAACAATTTGGGATTACTAGAGAACAGGCTCGACAGATAGTAAAATCCTGCTGTAAATGTCTTCCTTATATACCCACACCATATAAAATGGCTGTTAATCCACGCGGATTATATTCAGGAGAAATTTGGCAAATGGATGTTACTCATTACAGCAGTTTTGCAAAGTTACAATTTATTCATGTAACAGTTGATACTTATTCTTCCTTCACTATGGCTACTGCACAAGCAGGGGAAGCAGTACAAAATGTCATAGATCATATGCTTCATTGCTTTTCTATTTCTGGTGTGCCCTCAGTTTTAAAAACTGATAATGGCCCTGCTTATGTTTCTCATGCATTTCGTACGTTCTGTCTTACATTTCATATTCACCACATTACCGGGATTCCTTATAATCCTACCGGTCAAGCAATTGTGGAAAGGAAAAATAGATCTCTTAAAACATTTCTTCAAAAGCAAAAGGGGGAGAAGCCAGGGGTAGGCCACGAAGACAATTGGCTCAAGCAGTATATGCTTTAAATTTTCTTACTCCTGATAGAGAAGGCTGTACCCCAGCTGAAAAACACTTTAGATTACATAAGGGGAGTAATTATGAGGAACAAAAGACTCAAAAAAGAGTCATGTGGAAGGACCCAAAAACCAATCATTGGTTTGGACCAGATAGATTATTGACCTGGGGACGAGGGTATGCTTCTGTCTTTCCAGATGGTGCAGAAGGACCAATATGGATCCCTGAACGTAACATCAGAATCTGTCTCAGAGATGACCCGGAGGTTTCAGAAACTTCAAATACCAAAGAGGAAAAAGGACATAAGAAAACAGAAGCAGCGCCGGAGGCGATGCGAGGAGCAAGCTCGGCAGGATGGCTGCTGCAACTGATGATGCTGTTACAAACAATGACTATTGAAGCAAAGACTTTACAGCTTTGGTCATACATTAACAACCCCCGTGGCCGAGACTACTCACGTGGATGATCCAGTTATTGACATTATACCCGCAGGACAAGCGCAGAAATTTTTGGACAAAGGGATTGGAGAATTAAAGACTTAGAAATGAAGGATGTTTTAGGATACAATTTTAAAGGCAAAACTGGCACACCCCCAATATGTTTTGGAATTAATGTAGACTTTATAGATTATTGTGTTAAGTTAGAAAATATTACTCACTCTGCTCAATTTGTTCCTAGGGGAATAGTTTGTAATATATCTATGTTTGGTATGGAAACTACTAGATCTGCGAAAGGGCCAGCTCATCTTTCTCCCTGGCCAGATTGTTCTAATATCTCTGCATGGCTTAAAATTCCACCTTGGGTAAAATGTCATACTCAGTATAAGGGTGTAGCTAATTACAAGTGGGAAAAATTTGAAATATGGAATAAATTAGATCATGATATTGAGGGTGCAAGACAGGGGTGGATTATGCCAGGAATTATCAATAAGAATGGTGTACATCAGGAAAAACTTTGGTTAGCAATGGCAGCATTTGATCCTATATACTTACATGCTGCCACTCCCTTTAAACCTGATATTGCTCTTTTTTATAATAGAACAAAGCTAGTTGCCTGTTTACCCAGGCATCAAGCATTTCTTTTGGGAAGACCCAACATCACACTGACACCTGATGGGTATTATAAAATTGTATGCAAAAATTGTGTAGTAAATAGATGCTTATATTATGCACATGGAACTTGGGAATTTGTAGCTATGATATTAGAAAGACCTAAATATTCTATATTTCCTACTCAAGTACAGGAGGGATGGTTTTTAGCTCCTGCTGATCAAACATTGTACTATCTTAATCGAGAGATTTCTGTTAGAAAAAAGAGATGTGTCCAATGTGTCGTTTGGGGAGTTGTGTCCCTGGTATCACTTATCTCATCCCTTGTTGCATCTGCAGTAACATTTCATACATTTACACAGCAAGTGCATGATGCACAATACACTGAAGCATTGGCTAGGAATGTGTCATTGGCACTTCACACACAAAAGGAAATTGATTTAGATTTTGAGAGAAAATTGGATGCATTAAAAGATGCTGTGGAATTTATTGGGGATGAAGTTGCAGAAATAGAATTTAGAGCTACTTTAAAATGTGATTATCGCTTTACTATGGTATGTGTTACTCCTTTTCCATATAATTCTAGCATTGTAAATTGGAACATGGTTAAGAATCATTTAGAAGGTGTTTGGCATAATAGTAACCTTTCTGCTGATTTGTCTTTTCTTGCTAATATCACCCAGGTGATTGTAGATAGTCACTCCCCGGGGATTAACCCAAAAAATCTGGCTGTAGAGATCCTGAAAAAATTAAGTGAGACCAATATATTTAACAATTTACCTGCCTTGTTACTTCATGCATTGTCTTGGGCAATATTATTCATCATATTATGTTTTATTGTCCCCTGCATTGTTACCTTAATTAAATCAAGGATCACAGTGTTGGGAACGGATGTTCATTACCTCAAGCTCCTTGCTAATTTGAGAAGGGAGGAAGTTGTTGAGAGCCGATCTTAAGAGTCTGATAAGGGTTTAAGATCCAAGGCAGAGTTTGACCTCTGCTCAGGTTTTCATCCCAAAGGGCTCAGGGATTAAGTGGTACGGCTCCCCAAATTCCTTCCTGATAAAGAGGTCTCTGAAACATCCCTTCTCTCTCTTTGAACCTTAGGTTTACATATTTACTCCTCTATGCAGGTGGTGCCTAGGCGCCTGGGAAAACCTTGGAATCTACAGCCCAATCTAGGAACCCTGATTAGGAGGAAATTCATGATTGTTACATCCTCAGCAGATGTTCTGGGGAGTATCTCACGGGGAGGACTCTTTGAAGTTAGGCTAGATCTTCCCTATATATTCTGTGCCCTCAGATGAATAAACTGAGTCAGTAATTCTACTCCACCTGGCCCATGTCATAAGTTATTTCACACCTCTCCGTTCGGTGTACAGTCTGGTTGTGGACAACAGGTTTTAGGCAGCCCTGCCTTCATTCTCCTTCCAGCCCTATTCCTGACTTCCTCTGGACTTTAAAACCATTCCTCTAGTTAAAATACCTTCATTGTCTCCCATCCCCTCTCCTAGCTTTCCACCTCCTTTTTTGTTTATTGTCTTTCTGTGTTATAATGAGGGCAGAGGTTGTTTTTCTTTTTGCTTTTATTTCTACTTCTAGTTACCTGGCTCATAGCAAATAATTCAAAAATGCTTCATTTGTTTCCCCTCCCTTTCATTCCTACCTTCCTCTCTCCTTCCCTCCCTCCCTTCCTTTTCTCTCTCCCTCCCTCTCCTCTTTCCTCCTTTCCTTCCTTCCTGACCCTTGCACAGCAAAAAGACTGACCTAGCCATCATGCCACATTTAAATGTGAACTTAGTGGGATCAATGCTGTGTAGGAACTATGTAGCAGTCAAGTTTTGAGGCTACTCTCCCCCAAAATGAGGTGGCATATTGGAGGGTATGCTCCCTGAGGTATTAGAATAAATGCTTGTGTGTTAATTCTTACAATATCTTCATTGTAAATATCCCTTTGTCAAAGCTAATTGATATTAAGTGGCACTGGGGCACTAGTAACTGGCCCTTAACAATGGGAGGATACAGTTTGTCGAGGCTCAGGCTGATGACATTAGAGAAGAGACATTCCAACCCCTTAGGGTGTATCAAGCCTGGGTCTGGGAGAGAAAGCCAGAGCACACTTGTTACATATGTAGCTCCTTCCAGATACCAGGAAGATCAGAGGTGTAGGAGTTGGAGTTCACTGGTCCTTTTCATCAAGAGTTTTTTCATTTCTAATTGGTTTGGGTGGAGTAATGATGTCCCCTTTACAGAGGAGGAGGAGAGGACTTTGACCTAGAGGACTATGGGAATGTGGAGGTTGGAGTCAAGACAGCATACCAGCCTGGCCTTATGTTATCCCACTATGAGCTGGTTGCAGGCTGAGTGGTCTGCAACTTCCTGTAATCCAGAAACATGGAAAAAGACCAGGAGCCAGGAAGACACACAGAGAAAGAGCAATCCTGAGCTTCTTAGTGCCCATAAGACATGTAGAAATGGGTATTTGCTGGTGAGACTGACTATTATTACCTTTTGTGCTCTTCTAGGAGTAGAGACCCATTCTCTACTTAAATGCCTTCATCTACCCTCTACATTCACTCATCCTGAAATGGGGAGTGAGGCAAAGGAGAAATAAGATATTGTTTCTGCTTCTCAGCCAGTTGCTATCCTAGCAATATTCTTCTTTAGAACTCTTATTTCTTTAGGTGGGCTTCTTTTGTGCTAGAAGTTGAATCAACCACATCCTGAGGGTCAATATAATGCCCCTCTGGATGTGTGGTCATTTTTTGGTGTTTTATACTTTTATTAGACAAAAAAAAGTTAAAAGTAAAATCATAATAGTTCAGGACACCCCCCCCAGTTAGGAAAATTTCTAATATTCCAGCAGTAGTTTAATTCTTTTCCCCTAATTTTAGTTTTGTGTATTTCCACCCGACCTCTGTCTTCCTCCATTCCCTTTTTCTTAGGCATCTAGATGGCCAAATGGATAAAATATTAGATCTGGAGCCAGGAAGATCTAATTTCAATTCCAGCCTTAGACACTTACTAGCTGTGTGATCATGGGCAAGTAACTTAAACTCTCTCTGCCTCAGTTTCCTCATCAGCAAAATGGGGTTAATAAAAGCACCTACTTCATAGGATTGTTGTAAGGATAAAATGAGATAATATTAGTGAAGTACTTTGAAAATCTTAAAAAATGTTAGCTATCATTGCTATTATCAGCACAGACTAAGTATATAAACAGGTGATACAAACCTTCATGACTAAGCATGTGTGTATATGTTTTTTAATATGAAGCAAAAATTGGGATAAAGGAAACAGCTTAGATAAAAAGAAACAAGGGGTGTCTGCTATTGGACTGGCATTGAGAGGGTGAGTTAGGTGAGTTGGGGAAAGAATATAGCTTTTGTAACTTTCCTAAGGCCTTTCAGAGGTAGATGATGAGAGTTGAGCATGCAGAAATAGTAGATTTACAGTCTGAGTGCTTACTACATTAGCACTCACGAGGATATTTAAAAACAAATGGGGGGGCAGCTAGGTGGCGCAAGGGGCAGCTAGGTGGCACGGTGCATAGAGCTCCAGTCTTGGAGTCAGGAGGACCTGAGTTCAAATCCGACCTCAGACACTTGACACTTACTAGCTGTGTGACCCTGCGCAGGTCACTTAACCCCAATTGCCTCACCAAAAAAACAAACAAGCAAACAAACAAACAGGTAGGCCTCCAAATTCCAAAATTCTTTATGGAGAGATTATAGAAGGACATGGACCAGTATCACACAAGATGTGAAGGTCCAGGGTGGTTGTAATCTATGCTGGTGTAGAGAACACCCTCATAAATAAAGTCACAAATCCAATTCAAGCATCAATTGTGGAGCAGGAATATACGTTTTATTGGGGGTGGGTGGGCAGTGGAAGTAGAAATAGGTGTATGGAAATCCACGTTCTTTTAAAATATCAAATCATCTAATTGTTGAAGATACCTATCGTTCTAAAAACTTCCATTGTCTGATACTTCATAAGTTCTCACCCTCAAATCATCACTCATTTCTTCTTTACAAGTGGTCCAGACATTCTCTCTTGCTCTTTTTAACAGGTATTCTGTTCTATTAATTTAGACTGTAGGCACCTAGATTCTAAGAAAAACAGCAAGCATTTGTATAGCACTTTAGGGTTTGCATAATGCATTGCTAATATCTCATTTGAACCTCATAACAACCCTGGGTTTGGGTGCTCAGAGGTACACAGCTAGTAAGTGCCAGAGACTGACACTGCTCAGGTGTTCCTGACTCCAGGACCAATGCTTTATCCATTGAACTACTTGATTTGATTTTCTTCTCTCATCTTTTTCTGCCATTCACCAAATGCTCAGGTAATTTTGTATCAGTTTCTATACTTTAGCCTTTTTACTCCTTTATCTCTTACCTTTTACTTTCAAGTGTAGCGTCTTCAATTCCCAAATGTCAGCTTCAGAGTTTTCTGCAAAGTCTTTCTCACGTGTTAGAAATTTAAATGCTGTATGTGGGGAAACAATCATTGCTTTGTACTTCATTATTGGAAGGAAAAATTTAGTAGAACAATAACAACTTGTAAACGAAATGATATGCCTAGAAGGGGATTATAAACGTAAAAATGAGAGAAGTTTATCATAATCCTTCAAGTTGCTAAAGTAAAGCATGAGTCATTGCAAATTCCAACATCAAAAACTCTCTTGGTTATACTAAAGAATGTCATTATGCATATAGCAATAAAATGAGGAAATTAGTGGAGAGAACCAATAAGAATATTACTAAGGCAGGTTCCTATGAGGTTTAAAACAATAAGCTTATTAATAGTCAGTTTTAAGATTTTCCAACTGAAATTTTATTCCTGGAAGCTCTTACCTCCTCAAGGAATATCAACTCATTCTCAGTTTAGATAAATAATCCCCAGTTCCTTGTTGACTCACGCTTGAACAATTCTACCTTCTATCTATGTGCACAGAAAGATTTGCTTTGGGAACTGATATTTATCTGAGATGTTCTGTCTCCTTACTTCTATTTTCTTCATAATGGGAATAGAACTTTTTTTTAAGACCTGAGGAAAAAGTTACAGAAGTCTTTTGAATGGCAGACGTGTAGGAGTGAATCAAGTTTCCAAATCATGTTGTAAAGCTGCAAATGTTTTCAGTGCCTTCAGAATATTGAAACTTCTCCTTTTGTGAAGTGTTCAAGAATTATCACCTCTATTCAATAAACTTCTAGTCACTGCAAGTTTTCTGGTGGGGGAGACTATTCTTTTGTAGCGCATACTCCTAAACAATTTTAACTCTGTCTCAAGCCAAAACAAGATCTATGTAGATTCACAGATTTCTTCATTTGCATTTCATACTTTATATTTTCCTACATTGTCTTGGTAATCTAGTCAAAATTTTTCATACTTAATCTTCTTAACCATATAGTATTGTTGTGGTGTTTTTTTTTTCTCTCTCAGTGGTCTTTATAGAATTATAAATACTTGAGTTAGCTCAATTAGTTGAAGAACTTGGTGCTAATGGGGCCACAGACTTGTTTCTGTTGTGAACTAGTTAGCTTTCCATAGAGGAAAACATCCAGGGCCAAAGATGTATGATGGCAATGTAAATTCAACACAAGTTAACAAAATAGCATGAAAGCCAAAAACTAAACTAACCTGACTATGGGCAGTTTTAAGAAAGGCAGTGACCCTGGTTTCTTAAAGGTTATGCTAGTAGAGTATAAGCTCTGTAAAGTTCTACTATGAGGTAAAGTCTTTGATTGTGACCCTGGTATCAGATCAAGGGAGCTTCCCAAGAACCATTCTAGGTACTACAAAATGTCACATTACTGGCCCCCTGGTATAAATTTTTTGGCCATGGTAACCCACAAAACAATTAAAAATTTAAAATAGCCCTTAGTCTTGTGCTGATTCCCTTCTTCTGCAGTGATAGTGACAAAGTGGTAAGAAAGGTGGCAGAGGGTTCTAAGAATCCCACAATGTTTAAACTGTCAATATGCTTCAATTCTGATTATTGGTACTTTAAGTATGAGATCCTTGTCCAGTGACCAATGAGAGACAATATTGAAAAACGAGCTGGGATGTATCAATCTTCATATTATTGCTATAAACCAGAACAAAGAGAGGAGTTGATGCTAAATTAAAGGATGAGACACATGTAGTCTTTGGAAAAGCAAAGAATTGAGTTGAAAGAGGGGGTTTTATCAAATGCCCAATGGAAAAAATATTCACAGGATAGTTGATTGTGTATTGTAGCAATGATCATAAATGTTTGCAAAAAGACCATCATGAAAATAATTACAGCTTATGCATCAATGTGGGTTGATAGAGATGGTTTGTTGTTGGTGTGGGAATTATCGACTGTGTATAGCCAAACCATTAACACAACAAAGCAAAGATCACAATTTTTTTAAAGAAGAAAGAATAATGAGAAAATATATGATGTACATTTGAAACAACTTAATTGAATGCTTGGCAGATCAGCTCAAGAAAGGACCTCAGTGTCTGGTACCTTTTCTTGCAAGGTGATTTTAGAGTCTTCCTAAGACAATTCAAATGAAAGTGATTCAGTTTCCTGGCATGGCAAGGTTGTATTGACCAAGTTTCACAAGCATACAACAAAGAGGTCAGCACAACTGCTCTGCCTACCTTCAGTTTAGTAGGCAGCCTAATACCTCCTCTCCCACACTTTCCTTCAGAGCCTCCCAAACACTGAGCTAGCTCTGGCAATGCACATCTATGTGTACATCCCTGGAAAGTATACTGCTAAGGTAAGTGAATTTATCCACAATTCAAAATTTCTCCACTGGCTGTAATTGATGTCTCCATATATGGATGGTGTGGTGCTGGCTGGTGGAGCACCTGTATTTTTCTTGCTGTTAATTGTTAGGCCAAGATTAGCACAAGCAGCAGAGAATTGACCCATGTTTTATTGCATCTCAGCCTCAGACGCTGCATTAAGTTAACAATCATCTGCAAACAAAAAAACATCATGCATCAATTCTCCTTCCACTTTAGTCTTGGCCTTGAGGTCACAGGTTCCCCACCCCTGATTTCTAGATCCATGAAAGCACACCATCACAAAATTGAGGTACAACACTGCTGAACTTCTCTAGGCAACCAAATTTTGACATAATTTTCCACACGTCCTCATCACTGATAGGATCAAAGGCTTTGGTCAGATCAGCAAATGTTGTATACTGATCTCTGTTCTGCTCCTGGCATTTCTCCTGGAGTTATTGGGCAGCAGACACCACATCAACCATTCCTCAGCCCTTTCTGAAGCCACATTGACTCTCAAGTGAATGATCAGCCTATTAAGGAGGACTCTGGCAAGAATCTTGCTAGCAATGACTAAGAGAAAGACCCTCCCCTGTGATTTTCACAGGACAATCTATTTCCTTTACCTTTATAGAGATGGACAATGGAGGCATTCATCAACTTTTGTATGACCAATGCATCCCCTGCCTTGTAAATCTCAGCTGGAATAGAATCAACACCAAGTGCTTTGACACACGAGAGGAGCCTACTGGCATTAAAAACCTCTTCTCCAGTTGGAAGTTTGGCTAGAGAAGGATTGATTTCAACATATGGTGTACAGTCATTGGTTTTAGCATTGAGTAAAGACAGCCTGTTGAGAACATTATGGAAGTGTTCAGTTCTCTCCAGGATCACGTTCTTATCACTAATTAATGTGGCTCCATCAACTCTGAGTAGCTGAGGTACACATAGCTCTTTGGCCCATAAATAGCCCGCAGGGCATTATAGATGCACTTTGAATTGTTCCTGTCAGCACAAAACTGAATTTCATCTGCCTACTTACTGAGCTAAGAATCCTGTGAATCTCTAAGCTTTGCTTGCACTTTACTTTTTTGTTTTTCGTTTGTTTTTTTTGGCTAGGCAATGGGTTAAGTGACTTGCCCAGGATCACACAGCTAGTGAGTATTATGTGTCTGAGGCTGGATTTGAACTCAGGTCCTCCTGACTCCAAGGCCGGTGCTCTATGCACTGCATCATCTAGCTGCCCCACTTGCACTTTACTTTTGATGAAATTATATGCTGCCTTCTTAGAGACAAGAGGAACTGTCCTGCTAGTAAACCCTGTGGAGTTCTCATTTTTCATTAAGCAGCTTCTGAATTTCCCCATCATTTTCATCAAACCAGTCTTGGTGTTTGCAAGTGTTCTGGCCCAGATGAGTAAATACAGTCCTGTACACTAGATCTCTGAAAAACACCCACTTCTTTTCTGCTTCACTGTTGCCAATCATGTGTTGGATCAGTTTTCCCTCCAAGTTAGCAACAACTGTTCTCTCTTGGAGAAGTGCCCTAGTCTGTTGACATGAAGTCTGGCAGTAATCTTGCCTGGGGGACTGCCATTTTTGTTCAATGTGAATGCTTAGCTTAGATCAGTCTGGCACTCTGCACTACATATGGCCATTGTCATTCTCACATTCTGTCTGTCTCTTCTCCTTATAATGACGTAGTCTATTAAATGCCAGTGTTTGCTTCAAGGGTGCATCCATGAAGTTTTATTACATTTAAGTTAATGGAAGACAGTGTTGGTGATGAGAAGATCATGAGATGCACCAGCCTTCAGACTGTTTCTGTTGCTGTTTCCAACTCCATTCCTCCCAAGGACTCCCTGTTATTTCTGATAGTTTGTGTCTACTCTCACATTAAAGTCAACCAGAATTATAAGCTTGGCCTCTTTTGGCAAAATGATGAAGAGAGTCTTCAGGTCTGCATACAATTTTTCTTTGACCTGATCAGGGTTCATCACAGTGGGAGCATAGGCACTGATAATGGTAGCACAGAACTTTCCTGCAAGTGGCAATGACATTGTCGTGAGCCTGTCATTCACCCCTTTTGGTAAGCATACAAGCTTGTTGACTTGATTAGTTTTGATTGCAAAACCTATATCAGCTTTATGCTGCTTTCCTTCAGTTGCTATAGCCACTCCAGAAAAATGTGTATCCATCTCCTGCTTCAGTAAGCTGACCTTCATTTGTCAGCCTCGTTTCACTCAAGGGTGCTATATGGATGCAATAACCGCTGAATTCTCTCATAACAAGTGCTGTTTGTCTTTCAAGTCTACTGGATTTTGTGCTGTCCATAAGTACGCACACACTCCATGTGTGTCTAATGGTGAGTGAAGTCATCTTTGCAAAAGTTTTTGTACTTTTTTTGTGTTTTGACCATAGGGTGGGACCCTCACCTTCCACAGCAAGCAGGCCATGATTGGATGAAACAGACAATTTTGAGGGAACCTTTTCTAGCCCCTTCTTCATGCAAGGAGGTGAGTAGTTCAGTCTTTCAAAAAGGCTACTCAGACACCCAAGGGGCTGCTGAATCTTACTGCTGCTTCAGTCCAATGAGAAGATGACCCTATAGCCTGGGCTGCTTGTGGGCAGGGTTGTGACTGCAGCTCCCAGTGTGTCCACACGTGTTGCACCTGCTGCTTCATCACTTGCCTGTTGCCACAGGAATTTGAGTTAGGTAAAAATGGTAAAATGGTATGGGTTATGTCTTTTGACTTGCAAATAAATTGGATTTAAATGAGGCAGAGTTGTGTAAAGTTGTCAGCTTCACTCTTTTTTTAAACTTATTATTTTATTTTCCCCAATTATATGTAAAAACAATTTTAACATTCTTTTTTCAGATTTTGAGTTCCAAATTTTCTCCCACCCAGCTCCCTCCCCATTAAAAAGGCATGCAAGGTTATACATGTGTAGTCATGCAAAACTTACATTTCCGTGTAAGTCATACTGTGAAAGAAAACACAGACAAAAAAAAAGAAAAACAAAGAAAATAAAGAAAAAGTATTTTCAATCTATGTTCAGGCTCCACCAGTTCTTTCTCTGGACATGCATGGCAGTCCTTCAGAATTGTCTTGGATCATTACACTGCTGAGAATAGCTAAGTTATTCACAGTACAGCATCATAAAATATTGCTGTTACTATATACAACATCCTCCTGGTTCTGCTCATTTCACTTTGCATCAGTTCATGTAAGTCTTTCCAGGTTTTTCTGAGAGCATCCTGCTTGTCATTTCTCATACCACAATAGTTTTTCATCACAATCACATACAACATTTTGTTCAGCCATTCCCTTTGACATTCCTTCAATTTTTTCTCAGCACTAAGATTGATGCTATAAATATTTTTGTATGTATAGGTCCTTTCCCTTTTTGTTTTTTATTTCTTTGGGATACAGACATAGTTGTGGTACTGCTTGGTCAAAGGGTATGTGCATGGTTTTATAGCCCTTTGTGCAAAGTTCCAAAATGATCTCCAGAATGGTTGAATCAGTATACAACTCCACCAACAATGCATTAGTATACCTATTTTTCCATATCCCCTCCATCATCTGTCATTTTCCTTTTTTGTCATATTAACCAATCTGATAGGTGCGTGGTTTAGCTCAGAGTTGTTTTAATTTACATTTCTCTAATCAATAGTGATTGAGAGCATTTTTCATATACTATAGATAGCTTTGATTACTTTGTCTGAAAATTGCCCATTCTTATCCTTTGACCATTTGTCCATTGAGGAATGGCTCTCATTTCTCTAAATTTGATTCAGTTTTCTATATATTTGAGAGATGAGATCTTTATCAAAGAAATTTACTATAAAAAATTTTTTATTCACAGTAATGATTACCAACTATATATTTCCTTCCATCCTATTTTCCCCTTGTTTAATCCTAATTTCTCTCTTTTCATCCTGTCCATTCTCAAAAGCGTTTTGCTTCTGACTTTTACCTCCTCCAATATCTGCCCTCCCTATCAGCTCCACCTCCAAACTTCTCTTATTCCCTTTCTCTTCTACTTTCCTATATGGTAAGATAGATTTCTACACTCAACTAAGTGTATATATTATTCCCTCTCTGAGCCAATTCTGATGAGAGTAAGGTTCAAGCCCTCCCTTCCCCTTACCCCCATCTTCCCCTCCACTGTAAAATCTCTTTTGGGCCTCTTTTATGTCAGATAAGTACCCATTCCTCAGAGGGAAATCTTTATATGCTTGGGATAGACACCCTACCTCACTGATGGGCTTGAGACCCTTTGGTTACACTCAACCTGGTTTAGCCTGTCTGCATAAATGGTTTACCAGGGTATGACTGCTGCACATGCTACAGCTTTTTGGGGCCACAAGTGAAAGTTGAGTGAATCAGGTGGACACCAAAGGTGGAAAGCAGCCCTGAAAAAGGCTCGGCAGTCCTCACATTAGAGGTACTAGTTTTCCCTCAATATACCCTAAACCCCAATGTCTAGTTAATGACAAGGTTGACATGTGCTCTAGGGAAAATGGATAAAGATGGTATCCACATTGCCAGGTGGTGCCCACTAGTGCCTAATGTATGCCTTGTATGTAATCCCAACATATGATGTATTACATGTGACTCCTGTGCTTAGCCTACTACATCCATAACATACAATTGCTTATGTGTTTTTACTATGTATATTCACATATTCTATATGTTTCCTGTACTGTATGAAAGTCTGGTTTGTGTACTAGGTACTGCTTACCTGTATGTGACCTATGTGTCTGGGGAAATAATACCACTATTTTATACTACTATATTTATGCTACATTTAATACTACTATGTGCAAATTAATGGATTTTTATAGTGTTGTTACAAACTTTACCTGGACACCTAATGTGACTTGAAGGGATTACAATTTTCTTTAAGTATATGAAGTATAACAATTTATCATGTGGGAGTATAATGAGAATACCAACATTTGCATAAGAAATTCAGAGAAAAGATGACTAATTCTGTCACTCCTGTTTCATTGTGCTAAATGTCCCAGTGAAATATATAGAAGCTTCAAGGTAATTTGTATGACCTGCTATCAGGGCATGACAGAAGGTGGGAGTAGTACACTTACCCTAAAACTACTAAGAGAGAATGCTAAGCGATTTCCCACTAAGGGAAGTTAAATTTTGGGAGAAAAATGGTTTGACAACTGTGTTTTTTGTCTGCCTGGGCAGACATAGTTGTAGGCCTGGCAACAAAAAGTAGTGTTTTGTTAACATCTTTAAGTGAAAATGTTATCTCCATTTTTGAGATGAAGAAACTGATCCACTGAAGAGTTAAGCAACTTGCTTATGCTCACACAGCTCTGAAATATCTTAGGTGGGTCTTGAACTCAACTATCCTATCTTTAGGTCCAGAATTTATTTACTATGCCGTACGATCTCATCCAATTCCTATTGAACTATTAAAATAGGAAGGAAGAAGGGGAAGAGGTCCAGACATGGTTTAAAATGCCCTATTTGTGGGTGAAAGTGAAAGTCTGGAAAGTGATTTAAAAGATTATGAATGGAATGATTTACAAGAACATAGATGAAAGAAAATGATATTAGGAGTCAGAGTTTTAGCTTATAACTTCAGTTCCAGTATTTGTATTGGCATGATGACAAAATGCAGCTAAGGAGAGTATCTGGAAAACTAAAGTCAAAGCAATTTTAAGTGGCTTTACAGGCCTGAGACAAAGAGGTAAAAGACAGGTCAAGGTCAAGTTGAATGCTTAAGCTCTTAACAACAGAAGAACTGAAGCTATATATATATTTAGTTGGAGAGAAAGACTTCTAGTTTCATAATGTCACATTTCATTTTGCAAATAAACTTAAATTTTATTTCTTTTTCATAGAATGAAGAATTCAAAAGGCTTGCTTTTAATTCAGCAACAGAAGAAATATTTATAGTTTGTTTTCATATGGAATATTTATATTGCCTAATGAATTCTGGTTAATAAGAGTCTAATCATGCATTTTTAAAAATTACATTAATCCATTTAAAATAACTTTTTGTCCTTATGGAACTTTTATTCTAATCTTAGTAACAAAAAAAAATACCACCAAAGTAACAACCATAAATGAACACACTTTTTAGATTATTTAATTTAGTACTGACTTAAGACTCAGTTTTGGAAGACTGATATTGGGGTCCTTGTCAATGAATTAGAAATCAGTACAATGATTCTATTAAATGTCTGTGATATGTAGGACATGTGCTAAAAATGGTAATTTATATTGTTTAAAAGACCATTTACACTTTTAGCAAATATACCAGATAAATAATATCCTCTTTTTCTAGCTTTTTTAGTTGCATGCCCAATTCAGTGATCTGCACTTTCTCTCTTTTATTGATGTAAGTATTTAGAGTAGTACATAGGTACTGCTTTGTATACATCCCATAAATTTTGGTATGTTGTCTCATTGTCATTCTCCTTGATGAAATTACTGTTTCTATGATTTGTTCTTTGACCCATTCATTTTTCAGGATTAGATTATTTAGTTTCCAATTAATTTTTAATCTGTTTTTCTATGGCCCTTTATTAAATGTAATTTTTATTGCATCACAATCTAAAAAGGATGCATTTAATGATTCTGTCTTTCTGCATTTGATTGTGAGGTTGTTATGCCCTATTACATGGTCAATTTTTGTATAGATGCCATGTACCACTAAGGAGGTATATTCCTTTCTATCCCCATTCAGTTTTCTCCAGAGGTATATCATATTTCACTTTTCTAAAATTCTATTTACCTCCTTAACTTCTTGTTTATTTTGTGGTTAGATTTACCAAGTTCTGAGAGGGGAGGGTGAGGTCCCCCACTAGTATAGTTTTACTGTCTATTTCCTCTTGTAATTCATTTAACTTCTTTAGAAATTTGGGTGCTATACCATTGGTACATATGTTTAGTATTGCTAATACTTCATTGTCTATGGCATGTTTTAGCAAGATGTAGTTTCCTTCCTTGTCTCTTTTAATTAGGTCTATTTTTGCTTTGGCTTTATCTGTGATCATGATTGCTACCCCTGCTTTTTTTTACTTCAGCAGAAGCATAATATATTCTGCTCCACCTTTTACCTTTACTCTGTGTGTATCTCTATGCTTCAAGTATGCTTCTTGTAAACAACATATTGTAGAATTCTGGTTTTTAATCTACTCTCTACTTCCATTTTATGGGACAATTCATGTCATTCACGGTCACAGTTATGATTACTAACTATATTTTTCTCTATTCTATTTTTCCTCCACTTTTCTCTCTCCTTTCACCCTTTCCCTCCTCACCAGTGTTTTGCTTCTGACCACCACCTCTATGAATCTGCCCTCCCATCAGTCCCTTCCTTTTCTTGTCCCCTTCTCCTCCTATTTCCCTGCAGGGTAAGAATCTATACCCAACTGAGTGTGTATATTATTCCCTCTTTGAGCCAAATCTGATGACAGTAAGGTTCAAACAATGCTCACCACTCCCTTATTTCCCTCTACTATCATAGGTCTTTCCCATCTCTTCATGTAGTGTAATTTACCCCATTCTGCCTCTCCCTTTCCTATTCTCCCAGCACAACTCTCTTTTTCACCCCTTAATTTTTTTATGTCAACCTATACTTGTACCCCCTGTCTATGTATACTCCTTCTAACTACCCTAATAGAGATACAAGTTCTAAAGTTACGAGTATCATCTTCCCATCTAGGGATGTAAATAGTTTAACCTTATTGAATAACATGTTTTTTTTTCTTTGCTGTTTGCCTTTATATGCTTTTCTTGAGTCTTGTATTTGAAAATCAATTTTTTCTATTCAGCTCTGGTTTTTCATCAAGAAAGTTTGAAAGTCCCCTATTACATTGAATGTCCATTTTTCCCCCTGAAAGATTATGCTGGGGGGTTGATTCTTGTTTGTAATCCAAGCTCCTTTGCCTTCTGGAATATCATATTCCAAGCTCTCAGATCCTTTAATGTAGAAGCTGCTAAAATCCCATATAATCCTGACTGTTGACTCCTTGATATTTGAATTGTTCCTTTCTGGCTGCTTGCAATATTTCCTCCTTGACCTGAGAACTCTGGAACTTGCCTATAATATTCCTGGGAGTTTTCCTTTTGGGGATCTCTTTCAGGAAATGATGGGTGGATTCTTTCAATTATTATTTTACCCTCAGGTTCTAAGATATCAAGGCAATTTTCTTTGATAATTTCTTGAAAGATGCTATCCAGGTCCTTTTTTTTTTTTGATCTTGTATTTTAGGTAGTCCATTAATTCTTAAATTATCTCTCCTGGATCTAATTTCCAGGTCAGTTGTTTTTCCATTGAAGTATTTTACAATTTCTTCTATTTTTTCCATACTTTTGATTTTGTTTTATTGTTTCTTGATGTCTCATGGTTATTAACTTTCACTTGCCCAATTCTACTTTTTAAGGTGTTTTTTTTTTCCATTAGTTTTTGTACCTCCTTTTACATTTGGCCAATTCTCTTTTTTAAGCAAGTGTATTCTTTTTCCAAGTTGTTGACTCTTTTCATGATTCTCTTGTATCACTCTCATTTCTTTCCCCAACTTTTTTTCTACTTCTCTTATTTGATTAAAAAAAAAATTTTTTTTGAGCTCTTTCAGGAGGACTTTTTGGGCTTGAGACCAATTTACATTTCTCTCTGAGGCTTCACATGAAGGCATTTTGACACTGTTGTCCTGTTCTGAGTTTATATTTTGATCTTCCCTGTTGCTATAGTACCCTTCTACAGTCAGGGCTTTTTATTTTGTTTTGTTGGTTTTTGGCTTATTCTCTAGCGTACTTCATGACTTTTAAAGCTGAGCTCTGCTTCTGAGGTACAAGGGGCATTGTCCCAAGCTTCTTTCATGGAGGCCAGGGGTCTGGTCATTGGCTTTCTGCACTGAGGCCTCCAGGGTTGGTGGCTCACCTGTTTCATGGGGGAGCTTAGGGGCTGGCACTGCCCACTGCACTGAGGTTGCCTGGCCTGATGCCTGTTGCACTGGGGATTCTGGGCCTGGCAGTTCTCCTGCTTCACTAGGGCTAGAGGCCTCACAGCTGGCCCACTGTGCTGCTGGCCTGCTGAGTGGGGCCTTGAGTGCTGACTATGCTGGGGCTAGGGGCCTCCCACTGACTTGTCCAGACACTGCCCTCACTGGACTATGCTCCCCTTTTACCCAAGTGAGATAGATCTTTCCTGCAGTCCTAAGTTATCTTGGGCTGGAAAATTGTTTCACCCCATACTTTTGTGAGTTCTGTCACTCCAGAATTTGTTTTGAGGTTTGATTTAAAGTTGTTTTGAAGGAAACTGGGGAGAGCTCAGGAAACTTCTTGCCTTTTCTCCACCATCTAAATAATATCTTAACAAATGTTTATACGTGGTGTTACAAAAATCTTAGAATGTTAAAGGCAAAAACTTCCTAAAAGAAAAATGAAATGGATTGTCTTGAACAGTGGTAATTTCCCCCTCCTTGGAGATCTCGAAGAAAAGGACAACTATTTGTTGGGTATTCTATAGTGGGGAGTACTTTGGTGTATGAGTTAGGTTAGCTGGCTGCCAAGAACCCTTCTGCCTCTAAAATTCTGTTATTTCATTCTAAGCCATTTATTCTCTTTTCAGTTTTTTTCCTCCAAAGCTTTGATTTCAGTTACGACTTTATTTTTTATCTTTTGCTTAATTTCTTTCTCCTGTTCTTATCATCCTTGTAAACAAGCTTGGGTTTAACCACATCACCCTCCCCCCTCCTACTCAATAAATTACAGTGACTCCCTATGATCTTCAGGATCAAACATGGAAAAAAATCTTTCAGAACTTAGCTCCCCTCTACCTTTCCAGTCTTCTTTCATCTTATATCTTTTCAAATATTCTTCATTTCAGTGAAACTGGACCCCTTGCTGTTATTCAAACAAGACACCCCATCTACCCACCCCAGGGCATCTTCACTTGGTATTCCTCATGCATGCAATGTTCTCCCTCTTCATCTGTTCCTTCTAACTTCCCTAGCTTTCTTCAAGTTCCAGCTAAAATCCCACCTTCTACATGAAGTCTTTCCTGATCCTCATTAATTATCATGCCTTCTCTCAGGAATTGCCTCAAATTTATTCTCTATATATCTGGTTGGTACATAGTTATTTGCATGTTGTCTATCTCCATTAGACTGTGAGCTCCTTTAGAGCAGAGACTATCTTTTACCTCTCTTTGTACCCCCGGGGGTTAGCACATGTAGGTCATTTCTTATAGCCAGGACAGATTCTGGGACCATATGAACACAATTACAAAATACTTCTCAAATAAAGGCAGATCTAAACAACTGTAAAATATTAATTGCTTATGACATTTCTACCTTAATTAATTTACTTATTTAGTATCATACCAATCAGACTATCAAATGATTATTTTATAGAGCAGGAAAAATAGTAATAAAATTCATCTGGAAGAAAAAAGTCAAGAACATCAAGGGAATCAATGAAAAAAAAGTGAAGGAAATCAGCCTAGCAGTACCAGATTTCAGATTATGTTGGCATTTCTGTTCAGTTTTTTAAGTCATGTCTGACTCTTTATGACCCCATTTGGGATTTTCTTGGCAAAGATACTGGAGTGGTTTGCCATTTCCTTCTCCAGCTCATTTTACAGATGAGGAACTTGAGGCAAACAGAATGAAGTGACTTGTCCAGGCCACACAGCTAGTAAGTGTCTGAAGCCAGATTTTAACTCAGGAAGATGAATCTCCCTGATTTCAGGCTCAGTACTCTATCCACTGTACTACCTAGCTGCCCCTGAAACTATATTACAAAGTGGTAATCATCAAAACAAATTGGTACTGGCTAAGAAATAGGGTGATGGGTCAGTGGAATATATTAAAAGTGCACAATACACTATAATAAATTACCATAGTAATCGAGTATTTAATGAACCCAAAAGTCCAAGCTTTGAGGGCAAGAACTTATCATTTAATAAAAATTACTGGGCAAACCAGTCATCAACTAACATCTCACAGTCTGTGACAAGATAAGGTCAAAATAGGTACATGATTTACACATAAAGGGTGATATTATAAATAAATAAAGGAGCATGGAAAATTTTACTTGTGAGATATATAGATAAGGTAATATTTTATGATCAAACAAGAGATAGAGATGATTGCAGAAAGTATAATAGATGATTTTCATTACATGAAATTTAAATGTTTATGCAGAAATAAAACCAATGTAGCCAAAGTTAGAAGGAAATCTAGAAACTAGGGAAATTTTTATAATGTTTCTTTGATAAGTTTATTTATTTATATTTATTTTTATACATTATTTACATACATATATTTATATATAAAGAAATGAGTCAAATTTATAAAACTGAGAACCATTTCTCAATTGATAAGTGGTCAAAAGATTTGAACAGGCAGTTTTTAGAAGAAGAAATCAAAGCTATCCATAGTCATATGAAAAAAATGCTCTAAATCACTAGTGATTAAAATTAAATTAATTAAATTAAAATTAATTGCAAATTAATTAAAGCAACTCAGAGGTACCATCTCACATCTATCAGGTTGACTAACATAATAGAAAAGGAAAATAACAAATCCTGGAGGGATGTGGAGACATAGAGACACTAATGCTCTGTTGGTGGAGTTAAGAACTGGTCCAACCATTCTGCAGAACAATTTGGAAGTACACCCAAAGGTCTATAAGATTGTGCATACCTTTTGACAAAACAATACCACTACTAGGTCTGAAACCCAAAGAAATGAAAGGAAAAGGACCTAACTACAAAAACATTTGTAGCATTTCTTTTTGTGATGTCAAAGAATTGGAAATCGAGGGGAATGCGCATCAGTTGGGGAATGGCTGAAAAAATTGTGGTATATCATTGTGATGAGATATTATTGTGGCATAAGAAATGATGACTAGATGATTTAGAAAAAACTGGGAAGACTTATGTGAATGGATGCCACTTGAAGTGAGCAGAACCAGGAGATCATTGCACACAATAGCAGCAATATTTAAGGATGATCAGCTGTGAAAGACTTAGCTTACTCTGATCAATTCAAAGATCCAAGGAAGTTCCAAGGACTCATAAAAAATCCAGCTCCAGGGAGAATGCTGATGAACTCTGAGTGCAAATTGTAGGATACTTTTTAATCTATTTGTCTTTGTAACATGGCTAATATGGAAATATGATTTGCATGATTTCACATGTATAATTTATATCATATTGCTTGCTTTCTCAACAGGTGGGAGCAAGGCTTAAGGGAGAAAAAATTTGGCGCTCAAAATTTTTAAAAAACAAAAAAATTACATATGCATATGTATGTATATATGTGTGTTTCTATATCTATCTCTATATCTATCTATCCATCAATCAATCGATCTAGCTATCTATCCATCTCACTGGGATTCAATTTAGCAAAAAAGCAAGGGATCTATGTGGAACTGGGGTTAGAGGATTCCCTTCAAACTAATAATGCCCCTCATAGCATACAAATCAACTTGAAATTTGAGGCCAGGTGGAGGTGGCAACTCCTACTCTGGTCCCTTTGTCCTATATTCCTACCTTTGATATACCTTCTAGCAGCTATTTAAAGTCTTCGGGAAGAATGGAACAAATGAAGGTTTAAGACTCCTGAAAGTGTTTTAACTAAATATCTTTGAATGTATCAATTTTAAATAATACTACATAGGAGATATGATATCAGTACAGGTAATTTGCTAATTTTTAACAGTCCCATCCTTATCCTCTGCACCATGTGTTTTGAGAATAGTCCCTGCTGAAGACATAAGCATAAAAGAGAACACCCTGCTTGATAAGGAGTGACAGGAAAGGGGTGTGTTTATCCTAACCTACCTGCATCTTCTCTGTAGCTCCAGTTTCTTTCCTCTGGTCAACATCTCCTGCCTGTCTCAGAAGGAAAGAACCTTCACAAAACTCACCAGGAAAGACACAGTTTATTCTACTTTTCCTTCCAGCAGAAATGGATTTAGGTTGTTAATGAAAAACAAGCTGCACTTATTCCACATCTTAAAACCTCCAGGTCACTATGAAAGGGATAAGGGCATTCTGATGAACCTCATGTTTAATTGAATAAAACAATCATGCCCTCTGTTCTGTCAAGTCAGTACAGTAGTGATCATCAAGACAACATTGTCTTTGGCTTTTCTCTGGAAATTTAAAGGCAAAAGTCAGGGAAATTGTGGTACCAGTTTCTGAAAGGCCTTCTATGGTATCTAGGAAATAACTGATTATATTTCACTAAGTAAATATTTTTGGTATTAGCTTCAGTTGACTCATGGACTCTTCAGAAAATTGAACTTTTGTTTTCATATCACCCCATTTCCTTAAGTTTTCTAGCATTTTTTTACTAAGCTCATATTAGAGGGAAAAAATCATCTAAAAATAGCTGCTAAAGTTGAATGCAAAGCACCATCTTTTAATAAGTACATGTTACTATATAGATTCATTATGATTTTAAAAATGGAATTTGCCTGCCTAGGCATTAACCATCTGGCACGTGTTGTAGTTGAGTCATTTCAGTCGTATTTGACTCTTCATGACCCTATTTGGAGTTTTCTTGGCAAAGATACTGGAGTGATTTGCCATTTCCTTCTCTAGCTCATTTTACAGATGAGGAAACTGAGGCAAACAGTTAAGTGACTTGCCCAAGGTCACACAGCCAGTAAGTGTCTGGTGCAAGATTTGAACTTAAGAAGATGAGTCTTCCTGACTCCAGGCCTAGTGCTCTATCCACTCTGCCATGGTTATTTTAGTTAAAGACACCTTTGTACCTTTAAGAAATGCATTCTAATTTAATTGAGTTCTTTGGGGGTGGGGGGAGGGGGGGAAGAAGGACGTAATTATACCGCATGATCTAAGAGCACCTTCACTGTGAGGTTGTGTGTTTTGTTGTTTTTCCTTTTATCTCTTTGTGTCCTGTATGTATTGCTAGCCCATACCTAACCTTGAAAAGGATTGAGGAGCAAGCAGTTCCAGCAAAGGAAAGTCCCATCATGGTAATCCCCTTAGGCCACCTTTGATGAAAATTTCACAGGGCTTTTGTTAAAAAGAAGATACCTTTTCAAACAAATCTACACATGGGCCATATCTATGTGACTGGCAGTTTCAATCTAAAGTAGTTGTCTGTTTATGTGGGCAATATACAACTGCATCAGAATTGTGCACAGTGCTCTGAGCAGCTGCAATCAATATTCAGTTTGATTGTGTTGTTTATTCAGAGGCATTTTGTTAGTACACTGGCTAGAGCACTAGGCTGGAGTGGGGAAGACCTCTCTTCCAATCTGGCCTCAGACACTAGCTGTGTGACTCTGGGCAAATCAGTTTTCCCCTCTGAAAACAGGGTTAATGGGAGTACCTACCTCTCAGGGTTTTTGTGGGGATCAACTGAGATACTAGTGGTCAAGCGCTTTATAAATACTTGGTATTTTTGTCAAAGATTTGACTCAATTAAATAGGGGATGAAGAGCAATTAATTATTATGCTTAGGCACAAGCCAAACAGTAATTTTCAGGAACTTTGTAGAGCAGGTTCTTGCTTAGGTAGAGGATGTACTAAATGACCTTTCCAACTGTCCTATCTGAATGTCCTTTCCAGCTTTGTTACTCTACAAAAAGTGAGGTGGGTGGTGACACAATCGATAGAGCACTCAGCCTAGAGTCAGGAAGTTCAAATCCCTCCTCAGACACTTACTAGCTGTGTTACTGTGGGCAAGTCACTTAACTTCTGTTTGCCTTACTTTCCTCAACTACAAAAAGGGGATAATAGCACCTACCCTTGCAGAATTGTTGTAAGAATCAAATGAGATATTTGTAAATCCCTCCTGGCACATAGTAGGTGCCATATAAATGCTTATTCCCTCCCAATAGCCTTAAAAAAAATGTAACTATCCATAATGGATTGTTATTGTGCTATAAGAATTGACAAACGAATAATTTAGAAAAACCTGGGAAGACATATATGAGCTGATATGGAATAAAGTAAGCACAATTAAGAAAAATATATGCACAATGACTACAACAATATAAATAGAAAGGACATGAAAATGAAACTGAATCATTGTATATTTATAATAACTAAGCTTGAATTGGAAAAGAAAATGGAACTCCAGTCATTCTTACAGAGGCGGGGAAAAGGGAAGATCTATAGGTGTGAAATGTTTTTTATTCTATTAGACGTTGTTAATTTGTAGGTTAGTTTTACTAATTTTTTTTTCTTTTTTTTCCTCTCTGTTATGTGGAGAAGTGGATAAAAACCTGTGTACTGCCAGCCTGGATGAAACATCTTTTCCCAAGAAAAAGTCATATTAGAAGTCAAAGAAGCAGAGCTATGGGGTTGTATAGAGACTTGAAGGACAGGATGAGCCAGGCCTCCACTATCTTAGAGATTTCTTGCTCCACCAGGATAATCTCATAAAATTAACTACCCGGAAAATGACACAGTGAAATAAATCTGATCTTTGGCGATTCCTGAGACACCAAAGTTAAACACATTCTCCCCCAAACCATCTGACATCCTGTTCCTGTTACTTAGCCTCCCAAATAAGGAAAATGGCTGTGTACCCTCCCCTAATAAGTCCTTTTGCCTTTGTAATGTCTCCCTAAGGCTGTATAAAACTTTATACTGTATGTGTATGAATCTTCTTTTGTTGGGGGTAGGAAGATTGTAATCTCCCTAGTAACTGCCCATTAGCAGGAAGCAGGGTGTGAGGGCTGCCCAGCCTTTTTCAGGGCTGCTTTCCACCTTTGGTATCCACCTGATTCATCCAACTCTTACCTGTGGCTCCAAGAAGCTGTGGCATGCTCTGGTAAACTACTTCTGCAGACAGGCTAAACCAGGTTGAGCACAACTGAGGGGTCTCAAATTCATCAGTGAGTTAGGGTGTCTACCCCAAGCATATAAAGACTCCCCCCGAATGATGAGATGTGAAACCTGGACCCTAAAAATGCAACCTAGCTACTGAACTTTCCCACACATCCCCATCTAGATACTCAATAGTCCTTTCAATTGTCCTTTCATTGTGGCCCCAACCCAGCCTAGCCCTTCACTGTCTGTTACCTCCAGACCACTCCAAGCTACTTCCCACCCCTTATCCCATCTAGATCCCTTCTCTCTTACCTCTGGATCACCCCAGGCTATTTGCCACTCCTCAATCCCATCCAAATCTTTCCACAATCTTTCTCTCTATAAAAAAGGTCAATCTTGTCCCTACCAAAGATGCAGACTCACTAGGAGTCTTCCCACTCGAACTGGTATTTGAATAAACTACTTGGATTAAAGGAAGGCTTGAGTGGTTGAATTCTTTCAAGGCAGACCTATGCCCTTTGTCTTTGCATTTCAGGATTCCCAAGACCCATAGACTACAATATATGGTTCGCTGACCAGGATATTCCCACTGAAGCAGGAGCCATGGAGAACTTAGAGTTTGGTAAGACATCGAAGATGCCAAGGTTATCCACTGTATACTGAGCCACTGACAATCATCTTAACTTTGCCTTACCATAGGACTCTGATGACTCTGGAAGAAAGACTGAAGCCAATGACTTCACACAACTCTGCCTCATTTAAATCCAATGTGTTTGTGAGTCAAAAGACATTACTCATATCATTTTATAATTTTTACCTACCTGTGCCGACAGGCAAGTGGCAAAGCAGCAGGTACAGCAGAGGCAGGTACACTGGGAGCTGTAGTCACAACTCTGCCCACAGGCAACCCAGGCCATAGGATCATCTTCTCATTGGACTGAAGCAGCAGTAGGATTCAGCAACCCCCTGCATGTCTGAGCAGCCTTTTTGAAGGACTTCACTGCTCACCTTCTGGCATGAAGAAGGGTCTAGAAAAGGTGCCCTAAAAATTGTCTGCCTCACCCAATCCTGGTCTGCTTCCTGTGGCAGGCAGGAATCCCACCCTCTGGTCGAAACACACACACACACACACACACAAATTTTACAAAAACTTTTGCAAAGGTGATTCCACCCACCATTGGTACATGGAATGTGTGAATACTTATGGACAACACAAAATCCAGCAAATCTGAAAGAACAAACAGCTCTCATTGCAAAAGAACTCTACAGGTATAGCATCCAAATAGCAGCCTTGAGTGAAACAAGGCTGGCAAATGAAGGCCAGCTCTCTGAAGTCCAACAGGCTGATAGCCCCTTGCAGGAAAGTGCCACACCAACATCATCAGTGCATATGCTCCAACCATGATGCACCCTAATGAGATCAAAGAAAAAATTTATGAAGACCTGGACACTCACATTATCAATGTGCCAAAAGAGGACAAGCTTATAATTCTGTGTGACATTAATGCAAGAGTAGGCACAGACTATCAGACATGGCAGGGAGTCCTTGGGAGGAATGGAGTCAGAAACAGCAACAGCAATGGTTACTTACTGTTGAAGATTTGTGTAGCTCATAACCTTCTCATCACCAACATTGTCTTCCATGTACCTAAATGCAATAAAACCTTATGCATGCATACTTGCAGCAAATATTAGCACTTAACAGACTATGTGTTTGTAAGAAGAGACAGATGGAATGTGAGAGTAATGAGGGTGGTACACAGTGCTGGACTGATCATAGACTTATCCTCTCTAAGCTAAACATTCACATTCAGCAAAAGTCCAGGCCACAAGGCAAGGTGAGTACCAGAAGACTTAATGTCAACGGAGTAGAGCACTAATCTTCAGTCTTCCTGACATCTGTCTTGCCTTTGGACTCAGATGACTCGAAGGACAGAGTGAGGCTTATGATTGCATAGCCTTGCCTCCCTCAAATCCAATTTACTTGTAAGTTAAGCTATCACCTTCCTCTTTGAGAATGAAGGACAAACAACAACAAACAACTTCTCCAAGTTGGAACAGTTGTTGCTAACTAGGAGGTTGGTACAGAGTCGGCAACAGTGGAGCAGAAAAGTTATGGCCAACTTTCAGAGATTTGGTGTACAGCACTGCATTTACTCATCTGGGCCAGATGACACTCACAAACATCAAGATTGGTTTGATGAAAAATGATGGGAAATTCAGAAGCTGCTAAATGAAAAAGGAGAACTCCACAGGGTTTACCATCAGGATAGTCCATTAATCTCTAAGAAAGTGTCATTTAACTCTATCAAAAGTAAAGTGCAATTGAAGTTTAGATAGATGTGGGATTCTTGGCTCCTAAGTCAAGAGATGAAATTCAGTTCTACAGATAGTAATAATCCAAAGTATTTTTGTGATTCCCTGAAGGCTTGGTCGGTTGTTGTCCTCTTGAAGAGAACCAAAATGACATCACTATATTGGAATCAGGTACAGTGTGTCCAACTGTGGCTGATCAGACCAATACAAGCTCAGAAAGCTCTACCACAAGTTGGACACAAATAGTCCATATGAACCTATGGAGTGGAGATGTCTCTAAATTTGTTTGTTTCACATTTCTTTTGAGCTACTGCAATTCTGCTTCATTCTTAGAGGACAGCACCTTCTTTGATATGGGTACGCCATTCTCTATTGTCCTGTGCCAACATCTCCCACGTCATGCAATCAGTTCCAAAGTTCTTTAGAGAGACCTTGAGAGTGTTCTTGTATTGTTTCTTCTGAATTCAATGTCAGTGCTTGCCTTGTGTGAGTTCTTCATAAAATAGTCTTCTAGGTAAACATATGTTTGGCATTTGAACAACATGGCCAGCCTATTAGAGTTGCACTCTCTGCAGCAGAGTTCAAATTCTTGGCAATTTAGCTCAAGAAAGGGCCTCAGTGTCTGGTACCTTATCTTGCCAGGTGATCTTCAGAATCTTCCCAAGACAACTCAAATTGAAACAATTCAGTTTCCTGGCATGGCACTGGTATACTGTCCAGGTTTCACAGACATGTAACTACGAGGTCAGTACAATGGCTCCATAGACCTTCAGTTTGGTAGGCAGTTTAATACTGTCACCTGCAGTAGGCTACTGTAACCACTCAGAGCGTGTTTCATTTCAATAGCCAGTTCTCCGAAGAGAGCCTGATGCTGAAGGGACAAGGGCTCCAGCAAAAATTTCTCAAATTTCCCATTGGTGACAAGGAAGGAAATGGGCAAGAGCTGCAGATTCAGGTGGGACTCTGCCACAGTGAGTGAACTCAGATCCACTGATTGGTCGGCCAGACCAGTCAGGGCGTGTAAGACATAGGGGATATCAGCCCAGGCCTGTCTGTGGACCTAGGCCTTGCTCCCAACCAATTACTTGTCTTGGTTCTCCCTGACATCAAGGAAAGAGAATCTCGTCACAAGATATTAGCTTCCCCAAATCCTGGGTCACCTGTTCCTCCAGGTTTTCTAGAAGGGGCTGGAGATCCTCCCTGTCAGCCAGGGAACCAAGCCTTGGGACCATAAAAGCATTGGGCAGTTTCTCTGGTTCTAAATTTTCTATCCTATAACCACTGGAGTGTAGAGACGGGAAGTCCATGAGAAGTATGTATCCATCTTTGGACATGATGACAAGGCAATGGATGAGGTCTGAGCTTGTGGAGGGTGGGTCTCCCTCAATTTCTACCTCACTCTGGATAAACACAGACCCATTGAATAAGTGGAGGATACAGAATTCCTGGAATCCATTCATGTGGGACAGCATTCACCTGAAGGTTAATGTGACTTCCCACTTGAGTCTCCTGAAGTGGGCTGAGTGCTTATCTGGCAGGGCTGAGATATAGAAAAGCTGACTCAGAAGTAACTACAGAGGGATTGTGTGAACTAGAAACCCAGACCCCCACTGTGGATTCCCTCCTTCCCTTCTACAACATTGGTGTGGATGCTGTCTGTACCATTCCAGTGCTGCCTTTCCCAGATGTAAGGAAAACAACCATGCCTTTTCTTCCAGATGTGGGATTGTGGGATGAATGGAAGGACCCACCTGGATCTTGAGCCTCCTCTGATAGGTCCTGGGTGAGAAGGCACTGCCAGGGGAGAGGTGAGCCCTTTTAGGGGGCTCTGTCATCAGGCTAGATGGGGTGGGGCTGCTGCTGCCTAGCCAACTAACAACATGAACTGGAGTCCCCAGAGCAGGGTGGGACACCATGCTGGGGGGGCCAGGGTACTTTCTCTTGCCTTTTAGTGGGAGAAGTCTGGGACTTCTCTTGTTCGGATGGAAGAATATTGGCCCATGTGGTTGATGGGGCCAGGGTAGAGCCCTTGGCCTGAGTCTCAGGCAAGAATGTGGCTAAATCTGTGGGAACCACTTGATCCAGGCTTCCTGACCCTGCTCTGACTTCAGAGACATTCTCCAGCTGTTCCTCTGGCATTTCTGAGGACCCTGGAATCACAGACTGAAAGGAAGCAAGGGCCTTGGTGTGACTGAAGACTTTGTGGCCCTTGTCTTAAGCTGGACAGGAGTCCAGAGGGAGAAAAGGAATGGTGATAGCTTCGTTTGCCTCCCGCAGTCTGAGACCTGGGGCTCATAGCATGGGCTGGGAATGGCTGTTGTCCAGAGCTCTGTTCCTTCCCCAGTGTCCCTGGTCACCAGTGAGCTCAGGTTGCTACTTCTAGCTGAGACTGAATTCTCAGAGCGATAAGACAGCTTTGTGGTAGCCATTGGGATGCCTTGGTGCTGAAAGGCAGATGCCACAGAGCTGGTATGGCTGGTCTAAAGTGCTTCTGGAAGCTTCTGTAGCTGCATTAGGAACAGGAACCTGGCTGGTCTGTGGTTTGGCTGAAACCATTGGAACAACCTCTAGAGGGCTTTCTGTGAAGGGGGCAAGAGATGGACTGGGCATGAAGGTCTTTGGCTCCACTGTCCAGCCAGAGTCCTGTGCCATGCCACTGAGGAAGGAGGCACCTGTAAAAACATGAAGCTGGCTGGAAGCTGGGGCACAGGGTTGTCAAGGCCGGGACCAGGCTGAAGAGTTTTAACACCTTGAAGGATCATATGTCTTATGGGTCCCTACAGGCTCATGCTTGTTGTTAGAAACAGCACCTTCAGGCATCTGTAGTACCAGTCATTTCACCAGTCAAAGTTGGTACAGGCTGAGGAAGCTCTGAGGTAGCCCGAAGGGCCTCAGGCAGGAATGTTGAGGAGCCTGTCTCCCCATTTCCTAGGGCTAAGTGCCTCAGGCCCTTTGGTACAGGGACAGGAGAGGGGCCTTGCTTAGGTTTAACCCCTGTAAGGGCTCTTGGCAGAAGCCCCAAGTCTGAAGAAACATCCATGCTGCTGGTAGTTGCTGAGTCAAAGACCCCAGGACTGGTTGCTGATCTAGACAACAGCCTGGACCTCCATGTGGAGATCTCATGCTGAAGGATGGGGTCACTAGGAGAGCCTACCAATCTCTTGAGTCTAGTCCCATAGGAATACCCTTCATGTTCTTTTATATTTGCCAAAAATTTCTGATCAGTCCCAATCACACTGGGATAGTGTTCCAGGGGCCTGCTTGATGGAGAATGGCAGAGAGACAGATGTGAGCCAGGGGACTGGTTGGAGAAGAATCTTTAGAGGTAGAGGCTATATTCTTTCCCTGGAATGAAGTCCTGACCTGATGGGCCAAGGGCTAGTAGCTGGGATGGCAGTCTTGAATAAAGTTTGCTCTCTCAGGTTCTCTGAGCTGCGTAAGAAAAGAAGGATCTTGGGGGCAGCTAGGTGGCACAGTGGATAGAGCACCAGCCCTGGAGTCAGGAGGACCTGAGTTCAAATCCAATCTCAGACACATAACACTCACTAGCTGTGTGACTCTGGGCAAGTCACTTAACCCCAATTGCCTCACAAACAAACAAACAAAAAGAAAACATCTCAAAAGCTTGGGAACATGGGACTTTGTCTTTGTACTCCATGACACCCTCAAACTTGGGAAAGAGGTGGCATCAAATGCCCTACTGGCCTCTTTTGGAAGGCTCAGACACCTGGATGCCTCTGAGGGACCAGGGCTTGGACATATCCCATGGATATCAAGCCTTCCTTGAAAGACGAAAGGGCAAAACTGACCTCATATTTGGGAGAAGGCAAGAGCCTAGAGTTGGATTTCATATTCAGCTGTACTTCGATGGCAGATGCTGTTGGAGCAGATTCTGTGGATAGATTGTGATGCCTGAGATCAATTTTGTTACCACCTATAGGTACCACTGATTGTGTTGCTCTCATTATCCCCAAAGAGTCAAAACCTGGAGTCTGAGAGGAGGGAGGCAGTCCAGTGGTTATGGAGTCATTATCATCTATTTGGTTGATTTGAACAAAAGACTTCTTGGTGTGGTCTTTTTGGGGACCCATAGCCAAAATCTCTGTCTGGGTCTTGAGATTTAGGACTACACTGGCTTGCAAAGCCCTGATATGAGGGGGAAGCCTTGACCTGAAACCTAGAGAAGGGAGTACATTTTGCCTCATTGCCCCCTACCTAAAGTTGCTGTAATATATAAAATGTGTGATGCAATGTCTATTTCAGATGTAGTTAGAGGTCTGAGGAAAAAAACACAATTATGGTACTCTTTTTAAGCCTTCTTAGAGCTTTCCATTGTTCAAATCATAATTAATTTGAGGCAGTATGACAGCTGAATAGCCCTGCTTGTATCCAGTAACTTATCTAGTTGTATTTATTAAATGACTAGGTAGGAGGATCACAAGAGTGATGTCTTAATTTTCCAGCGAATAGTATTTAAGTGAGGCATTGCTGCATGAAGTTGTCAGCCTTATTCTCTCCTTCGGAGTCATAAAAGTCCAGTGGCAAGACAAAAGTCAAACAACTAACTGGTAATGGCCCAGAATGCAGTGGATGGCTTTGGCCTTTCTAAATTAAGGTCTTTCTCAGGCTTTAATTGGAAGGGTATTGGGGAGAAGAGGCTAGAGATGTCTATTCTGCCTCTCATCAAGCCACACAATGATAGCCCTTGCAACATATGGTCTCCTCTCTACATGCTGATCCCTCTTTCCTCTACACTAAATGTATTAATATGTAAATTCAGTGTGGGTGGAGGAAATATCTTCTAAAAGAATAAGAGGAAAAATTTATTTTTGTTCACTTATAATGAATTAGTTCAGCCCCTGACTTTCTTCTAAAATTCTAAGATTGACCAGAGATCTTAATTACCTTAGTTACATTGCATGAATTGGAATTTTGATGTAAGTTGTAGAATGGAAATAGGTAATTTTATATCTTTATTACTGTTGAGGGTATTACTTGGGCTCATAACCTGAGTATAATGAATACCTCACAACTTTCCCCCCTCCCCCATCTAATCTGTTGTCAAGACCTGTCAACTTTAGCTTCGTAACATTTCTCCAATATGCCCCCTTCTCTCCGGTGACACCGATACCACCCAGGGGCAGGTCTTGGGGAATTGTCAATTCAATAAGCGTTCATTTGCTTACTATGTTCCAGGTACCCTGTTAAATGCTGGGAATATAAATAAGAAAAGTAAAGACAGTCCCTGCCCTCCAGAAGCTTACAGTCTAATGGGGGAAGACAGTGCATCAAAGGAAGTTGAAAAGAGGGAAAAGGGGGAAGGAGGTTCTGTTAAATTGAAACCAAGAGAGCTGCTAATGGAAAAATGGAGAGTTATCTGTAAAGTTCTATACCCTTAAGAAAAGAAGGCTTTGGAAGGAATTTATTGCTACAGCCCTCCAATCAGAAGTGAGAGGCAACTACTACGGTTAAGATGCTGAGTATCAAAAGCTGAGTCAATCAGCAGGGTGATGAGATTTCAGGTGATCAGCTTATCCTGGGGAAGGCATGATGTTCCCAGGAATCAAAACCAAGCAGATCTACTGATGTATACATGCTGATGTATGAATTCTCTGATTTTAGCTTTGCTATTCACTTCAATAAATGACTTTATTCACTGCTATTGTTTAGTCATTTCAGTCATGCCCGACTATTCATGACCCCATTTGAAGTTTTCTTGGCAAAGATACTGGAATGGCTTGCCATTTCCTTCTCCAGCTCATTTTATAGATGAGGAAACTAAGGCAAACAGGATTAAGTGACTTGCTCAGGATCACATAGCTAGTCACACAGCTCAGATTTGGACTCAGGAAGATAAGTCTTTCTGACTCTGGTCCAGGCACTTTATCTGCTGTGCTTCCTAGCTGCCCTCACTATTCACTATGGGTGTTCATTATGGAATTAACATTTGATGGCAAGGGAGTCAGGGAGTTAGGCCTTGCATACAGATCCTGGAACACTCTCTTTCCACTTGAACATAAAAATTATTTCCCCTAGGCTAACAATATTTAAGGGAGCAGAAAGACATAATTCTAGCCCAGTATCTCCTTTCATTGAGAAGAGCAGAATGCTGGCTTCTGGTCCCAACCTCCTACTTTTCCTCCTGATAGCAATCATAGTTTCCCTGGCAAAAGGGCAGGGGGAGGGGAGGAAACTAGAGATATCTATTCTTCCCTCCCTATGAGCCACATCTAAACAAACCCATGTGGATACACATAATCCATTTTGAACTTTTACTTGGTTCAAATTACATTCATGAGATAATGGAAGAGGAGAAGAATTTTCAGGGACCAAGTTCTAAAGAGCAATCTAATTTACAAAACCCTTTAAAATCCATGCCAATATTCTTCTTGGACAGAGCTAGGACATTTTCCTCAGTTCCTTTAAAAAAACTTCTTGAAGTAGCAAATGGAAATTACTCTTGCACATTTATGACTGACATGTTACAGTTAACATATAATAAGAACATCTGATTATCAACAATCCAACTCATAAATGTGTTAAATAAGTGCAGACTAAGAGATGTGAAGAGAGTTCAGATTTAATTGCCAGTTGAGCCACAAAGATATAAAGTGATCTGCTACCCTACGAAATTATCCCTTCCAGGCTTCACTGGTAGTCAGTCATTTGTTTATTTTATGCATAAGGCATACCTGCCGTTTTATAGGGGGAAAAGTGAACTTTCACTTAGAATTGGTCCCTATGTCCCACTCCTATCATCCTCACCAGTCCCTGAGAAGTCAGTGCAATTACTTACTATCTCATTATTGTTATCTAAAGTTAATCCTACCTAAATCATGAGCTCACCTCCTCACTATTCCTAAGAATAAGAATAAAATTGCTTGTATTCATTTGACATGTTCTATCCCCAAAGATTCCAAAGTCAGAGGGGAATCGCTTCTGGAAAGGATGCAATAGTGAGAGTTGTAGACTGCCAAAATATATTTCCATTTCTCTGTCTTGGAAAAACACCACATTAAAATAAGGCAAGTATACAGATACAGCAGTCATAGGGTCAGAGACCCTGGAAGGCATCTCAGAGACCAAGTGAGTCAATCCCTTTGTTTTATGGATAAGAAAACTGAGGCCCTGGGAGATTACACAGGTAATATGTGTAAGGGGTAAAATTAGATTCCAAGGCTTCTAAATCCAGAGCCACTCCTTTTTCCACTAAACCACACTGCCTTTATCCAGTACTGAAATATTCAATCTGCAAAATTCTTTCTACTTAGAAGATTCTTTAAATCTATCTAAAGCTTCTGGGACAATAAGCAATCATACCTGAAACTGAGCTTCTGATAGCTTTAAAAGTCATAGTCCTACAAAAATAACTTGTGTTACATTTAAATTATGATTAAGATGAATGAATATCCTTTGGACATCTTTGGTCATCTCATCTACTACAGCAGATGAATACAGTTCAGGTTTAGTAAACCATACATACCTACTCCTCAAATTCCATACAGATAACAGTTTCACCTTGAATTATCATTATTCTCATGCATGTGAAGTTATCTTACAAAACTCTTCTGGTGTGTAACAGGAAATTTCTGGGACAACTCATATAGTTTCTACATTTGTCATGACTCAGAACATAGATTATATCTTGCAATTTTAAAAAGATGTTCTCTGAGTATGATTTGGTTCACCATCCGGTTTGCCCATCTTGTAAGACTAGAGCTGAATGGCAGAGGAGAGAAGTCCTCAGCAACTACTCCAGTGCTCTTGGAGAGGATGGCTATCAACCAGAAGACTGGCCCAAGCCTGATTACCAGTAGACATATCTCCAGAGTTGTTTGGAGAGTGCAGAGCCAAGACAAAACGTAAAATGCCTACACAGCAGTCTAGCACACTGCTTTCTGTTCAGATTAATTTTAAGTATAAATTTCTTAGCAGGTTATAAGATGTTATAAATTCATCAGAGCTAGGAGGAATGTTAGAGGCCATCAAGTCAAGCTCCCTCGTTTTACAGAAGAGAAAACTGAGGCAGAGAGAGGTTAATTGACTTGCCCAGGGGTACACAACTACTGAGAGTCTGGGATGGGATTTAAACCTCATTCTTCCTGACTCCAAGTCCTGCATTCTGTCTTTTGTGTCACCTCCCTGCCTCTCAGTTAAGTTTCTGAATTGTGGTCTTAGCAGTTCTGTGAAAGTGTGATATTAATCTTTTATTGGAGCAGCTAGGTGGTGCAATGGATAGATTGCTGGGCCTGAAGTCAGGAAGATTAATTTTCCTGAGTTCAAATCTGTCCTCAGACACTTACTAGCTCTCTGACCTTGGGTAAATCACTTAACCCTGTTTACCTCAGTTTCCTCATCTATAAAATGAACTGGAGAAGGAAATGGCAAACCACTCTAGTATCTTTGCCAAAAAACAAACAAACAAACCCAAAAGGGTTCATGAAGAGTCAGACACAACTGAACAGAAGTCTTTTATGCTTAGCATTTCTTCTGACTATAGAAATAAATTTTCTGAATGCAGGAATAAATAAAACTGATTCATATTGTATACTGAGTACCTTTTTACTACCCCTTTTTAGAGAAGTCCTAGGTATAAGCCATAACCTAAGCTATAGGTAAAACAGTCTCTAGGGTGGGGACTTAAAAAGCTGAAGAGTGAGACAGAGAATCTAGAGATTTTTGGTATGCCAGAGTCTGGTCAGGGTTGAGATAGTGAAATCCAGAAGTGGTTTCAATAGCTAATCTATTTTAGTGCTATCATACTCTCTGGCCTTCCATAAAATTATGAAGAAGGGAATATTTGTTTTTGTAGCCTCCCTTCTTTCCTTCTCTCTGCATACCACCCCTTCGCACAGGCACCTTGTGATCTTCTCTGTCCAGGACTCTCTACTGTGATGCCTCACTCACAGCTACTCTCCTCGTAGGCATTCAAGGTCCACGTAAAACCTTTTCTAACTCCTTCACCCTATCTAAATTTACCTGCCCTATATCCCATTGCATCAGGTACTTCTGGGTGAATGCTAGATTAGTGATTCTCAATCTTTTTTGGTATCAGGACCCTTTTGCACTTTTAAAAATGATTGAGGACCCCTCAAAACAAAGCTTTAGTTTATGTGTTATATCTATCAATGTTTACCTTATTAGATTTTAAAACATCTTAGTGTTATCATGAAAAACTAGTCTTGACCTTGAAGACCCCCTAAAAATATCTTGGGGAATCCCAGTGGTCCCTGGACTATACTTTGAGAACCTCTGGGCTAGATAATCTGATAAAGCATTGTACTTAATGCTAACAGCTATCTGTGTTTCCAGGGTATTAGAAATCATGGAACAATGGTCCTGCTCTGTGACTCAGGCAGGCAGTCCTAATAATAGCTATAAAATCTTATTTCATTTTATTCTCACAACAACCTTGAAAGATAGGTGTTATTATTTTACAGATGAGGAAACTGAAGCATATAGAAACTAAGTGACTCAACCAGCATCACACATCTAGTGTCTGCAGCTAGATATCAATTCGAGCCATCTTGACTCTAGGTCTACTGCCCTATTTATTGCACCATCTAGCTGCTCCATAGGACTCATACACATTATAGGTCCACTCAAAGAGGTGATTATGTCAGCTTATGTTAAAAATAATCAGAAACTCAGACACACGAGCTAGCACGCTGGCATTTAATTATTACAAAAACCTGGGAGAAGCAGCATAGTGCATGGAAATAAACCCTGGATTTGAATTAAGGGAATTTGCATTAAAATCCTCTATTTTACCTCCTATATGACCTGGAGTTTAGCCACTAGCCCAATTGAACAAATGCCTCTTTGTGTTTTAGTTGACTAGTGTATAAAATGAATGATGTGATGTAGATGTTAGGCAACAACACAAGAATGATCCACACCTGGTGCTCTTCTTATCCTTTCCCATTTTTTATAACAGGGCTGAGCAAAAAGCTTAAAGAAAGGAATCTGTAGGATGAAATCACGACATCTTTTGCCCTGCTAACCAACTGAAGAACAGCATAAATTCTTTGTGAAGAAAAAAAAAGGAAGAAAGCACTTGATTGAAATTCAGATCACACAGCTTGTCTGTCATCCTAGAATGGCCTATTTGTAAAATAACAGGAGAATATAATAATTTTAAGCACTTCAAGTTCCTACGGTCTGTAGGCTTGGGAAATTTGTGTGCTCAGACGAACTGCCAAACAAATCTTTCAAGAGCCAGGAGAAAAAAGACTTTCTGGTATAAAAGGAGAAACACTACAGCTAGGTCATCGTAATGGAATTTTTCTTCAAGCAAAAGGGGACTAAAGGAATAGTTGAGCAACATTTTATTTTCTGTATGTCAATACAGTCTGCTAGTACGTGAGCAGCCTTTCATTAGCAAAGAGTATATGCTGGTATCTACAGCTCACAGAAACTTGGCACTTTCACCCAATTTATTTTTATTAACAAGGGTTTTTGATTTACATACATATAATTTTTAATGTATTTTAAAGATTTTTGGTGATATTTAAATTTCATGTAGTCACTCAAAGTTGTTAAGTTTTCTTCAATCAAATTTTATACATGAAAATTCCCATGATGAAATATTTCAAAACTACTAAAAAGGACTTTAGCTTTTTGCTTTAGTAGGGATCCCAGCATGAAATATGAAAATTGCTGAAAGTGTTTGGAATCTTTTGCTATTGTTTCACTTTGGATAAATATATTAATATTGTACCTGCTAATAGAAGTCCAGAATATCAACATGAAACGTCTGAGACAGACTGGGTCTATCCTTGTAGTATGGGGTTGAAAGTGGAATATGAAGTTCAGTGTTTTGCAATATCTATAGCCTGTCCACAAGGAAAAACTAATCTGTTTTCTTTCAATGTAGTTTTAATGGGATGTGGGATAATCACCTGAGACAAAAACATGTTCTAGTCCTAAAGGCTTGTTGATTCCTCCTTTGAATGTCTCTGCCTTCCATCCCTTTCTTTCCACTGCTACTGCTTGGTCACACCTTCATCATCTTAGGCCCAAAGTTCAGCAAGAGTCTTCTATCTGGCCTTCCAGCTTTTAGTTGTTCTTCCTTCCTTTCACCTGTTGACCCCAATCTATGTTTCCATCCTGCTATCATTCCCCCATATCACTGGTTCTTAAGATTCAATTGTTCTTCTTTCCAATCTATCTGGCTGAATATTACCATCTTAAATTTCCTAAAACACTGATTTTATCATTACCTTCAATGGGTCTTCACTGCTAACAAGATAATGTCCAAATTCTTTAATTTCTCTTCTATGTCTTTTCACAAACCATCCCTAATTCCTGAAATGCATTGTTTCCTCATTTCTGCCTGTTAAAATCCTTCTGACTTCAAGAATTAGCTCAAATGTCAAATCCTCCACATAGAAATTGCTTGATCCCCACAGGTGAAGGCATTCTTTGCTACCTCAAATTTTATTAGAAAACTTTGACTACATTCCTCCTCTGCCTCAATCACACATCTATATTCATATAGATTTTTAGACCCCATTAATAAACTGTAAACTACTTCACAGTAATAGGTGTATCCTTCACATTTATCATGGTGTCTTGCACCTAGGAGTTAAATAAATGTGCTCTTTCCTTCCCCTCTAGCTTTTAAAATTCTCATCTCAAATACGTCCCTTCTTATCAGCCTACCTGAAGGGCTCCCTCCTCTGATCTCTGACAGTCTTTACTGTCTATGCTGCTTATGTGGCACATCATTTACTGCCTTACATTTTTAGTGGCCTAATATCTATCTTGATTTTAAGCTTCTTGAAGGCAAAAACTGTCATATATAGGACCAATAAGTGTCATTGTGGAGGCAACATTTTTTTTAATCCAGCATTGTTCCTTTTACTCCCTCCTCTATCACGGAAAGAGAAAGCTCATTTTTTTCCAGAACAATGCTACTGGGTGGCCCTAAGGAGTGTAATCTTTCCTTTGGTTTCCTTTTCTAGTCTACCTCATTATCTACTAGTGAGAGACTGGAGTTTTGCCTGAGGGTCCTGAGTTCAAAGCAACTTGTCTAGGCTTAATACAAATGGCTTGTGCAGCTTCTGCCTGGGGAAACTGGCCCAAATCCACAAGAATCCATTTTCTCTGCCCCTTTAGGGAACTTATAAATACAGGTTATTAATAAAACTCATAATCATGAAATCCTCTCTTTCATATGTCACTTGTCAAGCTGCCAATTGTAGAATTCCCTAAGATTCAGAGATTTAGATCTCTGTTTAAATTTTTTGTATTTCCTAAATGACCATGGCTATCTTCCCTCTGTATGCAATCAGTATACAAATATATAGTACACACCATTCACAATTGCTTATGGATTTTATGCCAAGGGAAAACACTTTCAAAGGCTTGTATTAAATCAGAAGTTGCTAAAAGGACAAAGATAAAACTAAAAGAAAGTGATTACCATTTGTAGACTGAGATAGAAACCAAGAATTGGATTGAAGCACTACCAGTGCCACTAGATTTTCAGAGAGAAATCATCCTCAAAGAGTTTCTGAAATAAATAGAGTGGTGAGCAGAAGAAACTCCAGCTGATCAATGTTTATTATAAATTCCTAGTCAATGTGTTCACCATTGCACCGCTGTCACTGACTGCATTTCATCTCCCCATCTGGGCATTTCTCACTTGTTCTCTCAAAGGATGATTCTAAAAGCTCCCACTTGGTGAGAACTCCTCCCTGTAGCTTAAAACCTGACAGATCTCCCACCATGGTGAAGAATTTCCAAAATTCTAGGTTAAGGAATTAAGTATTTTACCCTGCCCATGGGGAAATTAGTCTGAGATCCAGTTACATACTTTTTTCCATAGATCATAACGCTTAGCATACGGCACAGAAGGCACTAAATAAATTTTTAAAATTGCTATTTGTGTGATTAATTTTGGCCACTTCTGTGCCGTTTGGATAGAGTTCTAATTTATCTCAATGTCTGTCAAATTTCTGAGTTTACATCAAGTCTAAATGAAAAACTTCATTTATTCTCTGTTTAAAATGATTGTAAACTTCATACTAAATACTAATATAATCAATTAAACTTGCTTAGTACCTATTTATACTTAAATGAACTTCAGTGAATAAAATGTACAATTTCAGCCACTTCTTTTAGGTCTCTATCAGGATTATTTGTTTATTCAATCTCAATTTTTTTTTCTATTTATATGGTCATACTGTGTGCTTTGTTTTTGAGGTTCTGCATTATTTCAAGTAACAGGCACCATCACCCATTCATAAAGTTCTTCAAGATTTCTTTGCATCTTCCACACTTTTGGTCTTAATTATATTATAGGATTCGATTATACCATGTACTATCATTTCTCCTACTGTTAGATACTTAGGGTGCTTCCAGCTTTTTTGCAATGACAAATAATGCATCAGCAACAAAATTATTTATATACTGGGGCAAGTTTTAGGAGAATTGAAAGTAAGCTTTTTATTCTCCAAACTATCCTAAGAAATCCTTTGTGCCTTATCTTTCTGTGTGAATGAATGGTGTCTTGATTATTCTAGTTCTGTTCTTCCTGGCTAATGCTACCCTTACTTCCTATTGTACACTGTAAAATTTGGACGTGCCATAGTATCGATAATAACTGTTCTAACATAGACATTTGTATTTCCAGTCTTGATGTCTTTAAGTTGTCTTCAGATGGATGTTCGGGAAAACAATCAGCTGTAAGAGACTAATGCCAACAGTTAGTCAATGCCAGCTGCATTGACAGTTTGATTCATTATAAAAAATGAATATCAACAATAAGCTTAGGCTTTTAAAATGAAATTAACAATAAAGCAAGCACAGGGAAATGAAAAGCTGCCATATAATACTTTTTACTTCTATAGCTGAATTATCTTTGCCTATACCAAGACACATTTGTTATTTTTTTAAAGATGAAATTAACAGATAAGCTTCACAAATCCAGAGCCAATACGACTTGGGTCCAAGATAATTTTTGCTGTATGGAGACATATGTGAAATACCTGTTTGAGGCTGCCTTCATTGGCCAAGTGAAACAGGAAATGTCACTGCGGTTCATCATCCTGGATGAAACTTTGTTAACTCCTTACCCTCTCTCATCTCTTCCTATCCAATCTACTGCCAAGGCCTGTCGACTTTGTATTTGTAACGTCTGTTGCACGTGCTCTCTTCTCTTCTCTGACAATGCTGCCACCCTGGTGCAACCCCTCATCACCTCACACCTGGACCATTACAGTAGCCTGCCGATTGGTCTGCCTGCCTCAAGCCTCTTCTCCACTTCAGTCTATGCTCCATTCAGCCTTCAAAGTGATCTTCCTAAAGCACAAGTCTGACCATGACACTCCTCTGCCCAATAGATCCAATAGAAATCCTCTGTTTGACATTCAAAGCCCTTCAGAACCTGCCCCCCCCACCACTTTCCAGGCTTCTTAGAAGTTACACCACCACCCTCCTCCCACTGCCTCACATGCTATGAGAACTAGTGACACTAATCAATTGATGTTCCTGGAACAACACTCCATTTCCAAAATCTGGGCATTTCACTGGCTGTCCTCCCTACCTGGAATGTTCTCCCTGACTTCCCCAGCTTCCTTCAAGTCCCAGCTAAAATCCCACCTTCTACAAGAAGCCTTTCCTGATCCCCTTTAATTTAATGCTTTCCTTTTATTATTTCCATTTTTTCCCTATATATGATTTGTTTGTACTTAGTTATTTGCATGTTGTCTCCCCATTAGATTGTGAGTTACTTAAGAGCAGAGACGATCTTTTTCCTTTCTTTGTATCCTTAGTCCTTAGCATAGTGCCTAGCACTTAGTAGGTGCTCAATAAATGTTTGCTGACTGATCTGACTAATCAAACCCAGTGAACCCTTACGTGGAATATAAAGACCAGGCCTTCAAAATATGAAATATTCTAAGTCAACAGCAATGCATCATTTTACTACATGGGTGATTGCTGCTCCTATTTGTACAAATTTTCTGAGATTTCTCAAAGGAAAAAAAAACCAACCCAAAAAACAAAACCACTCTTGTTTTCTCCATCTCTAAACTCACTCCTTTAAAACTACAAGATGAATGGAGATCAATTTTGACTTTTTGTACTTTCTTCAACTAGCTGGTTGTGGGTGAGTAACGGGTAGGCACACTTAATGATCTCATGGAAAGACTTTTTATTCATTGCTTAGTATATTTGTCACCAGGGTCAAGAGGCAGGAAAAGTCACACTAGAAATTCCTAGGAATTAATCTTTCCCCACCCCCACACTCCAGCCCCAGCCCCTGGCCCTAGCTTTGCCCCCTTACTTCTTTACAAGATATGTCATGCAGTTTCTATTTCAGATGTAGTTATAAGTCTGAGAAAAAGAACACAATTACAGTACTCTTTTTAAGCTTTCTTAAAAGCTTTCCATTGTCCAGATTATAATTAATTAGAGTCAGAGTGACAGCTGAATAGCCTGCTTAATAACCAATTACTTAGCCAGTTGTATTTATTGAATGACTACATAGGAACATCATGGACCCATTACCAGGAACGTGGAATTAATAATAACATGTAGTCCTTCCATTGACTTAGAATATTCCTCCTCCAAACTCGTTCATTTTCTCCCTTCCTTCCTTCCTCTGGCAGTAGTACTACATTATTTAAAAGATATCAGATGATTAAGGTTCCTGATTATAAGGATAACGTAATTGAGGTTTAGTGCCGATCTAGACCACTAAAGAGAGAAATATGCACATGGAAGATATGGGGACTGCTTCCAAAAGACAGAAGGACTGGAACATATGTGGACCACCATAGGGTTAGGAACAACCTTTTTCCTTTGGCTACATAGCCAGAACTGTGACCTCTTTAAAAAGATCTGGCTCAGAACCTTTGGAGTTTTTGTTGTATTTGTGTCTGAGAATTTAATTCACGTCTGAGAATTTAATTCACTGACTTTATTAAAAGGAAGGAGGGCCTTTTTTCCTCCTCCACCTTAAGCCAGATATACCTGAGAAACAGACATAGGTCTTTGGCCTTTATATTCATTCTTTTCTGTTCTTGGTTTCTGCAATCTGGCCAGGGAGCTAGAGCCATCAGAATCTTGGAGACCAGTAACCCAGGCCAGTTGTTCCTGCTGGCTCAGTAGGGGAGCCCTGAAGAACAAAGGTGCCTATGTTAGCCCCGTAGAAGCCATCACTTTGGCTTTGAAGTTGAACTTGGTGGGACTCATGCTATACATGAACTGAGTTAAGCTATGAGTATGAATGGGATGTCCCAGTGAAGACTTCTCAGTGTAATTAAGGTAATGAGTTCAGAAGATAGTGTGAGAAATGAACTCTCAGAAGTGAAGGTTCCTCAAAGGGTCAAATAATTCTTGATTACTACTTTCAGAATCCTCCCCCACTCAGACCCTGTTTTTAAGCACTTAACAGAAAAAATAAGCCCTGCCCCACCCCCAACCCCAGCCATTTGTCCTTGGCTTTGAATTTCCCACCTGGAATGTAAGCCCCACCTCCTGGTTAAGGGGATAGGAAGAAACTTTCAAGCTTAGAATGTAAGCCCACCCCCAGTTAAGGGGGTAAGGGATAGTGGTGGGTGGGGACTTGTTTTCATGGCCGGGCGGAGATTTGCTTTTATAAGGCAGCCCTTGTTAGGTGGTCTCTCTCTCTCTCTCTCTCTCTCTCTCTCTCTCTCTCCCCCCCACGTATATCGGAGGAGCAGACAGCCATCTCCCGAGATTGTAATAAAGGTAACCTTTGCTTTCCACTTTGAGAAGTCTCTGAGTTTAATTTGGGTTGGGGTCGCTGTCCCACACAGCTTTGGAGATTCCACCGAGACTTTTCGCCCATCTGTAAGACAGACTACCGTCTGGCTTCTGGGGGTCAGGGTGCCCTTGGAGATTTCTCCATAGCCCTCAGACCAGATTTAGGGAGCCTGTCGCCATTTGGGTAAGGTCTCAAAGAGAGATGCTCAAGGGGGAAAGTAAATGCAGGGCAGCTATAAGGGGGAAAGCTTTGTGGATAGAAAGCTGGACCCAAAGACAGGGAGATCTGAGTTCAAATTTGACCCCATATACTAACTAGCTGTGAAACTCTGGACAAGTCACTTAACCTCAGTCTGCCTTAGTTTCCTCATCTATAAAATGGGAATAACAATAGCAACTACTTCCCAGGGTTATTGTGAAGATAAAATAGATATTTGTAAAATGCTTTGTAAAACTTAAAGGCTATGTATATGATAGCTATTATTATTGTTATTATTATATTTGAAGTAAATTTGAAGTAAAAGGTAATCCAATACTAAGTGATTAAATGAAATTGAGGTTCTAGTCATTGGGTAGGCCCTTAAAATGGAGGGAGCACGGCCAGTGAGAGTTTGAGTCAATGGCAGACAAAAGAGACTCCCTACCTCTTTAGGATGACAGACAACCTAGTGTAGGGTAAAATATAATGGGCCTACTAGAGAGTGGGGCCTGAGCAACTATGTTGCTCTGGCAACCAAGCATATAGTAAATTAGAACAACAGAAAGCTGAGCAAGAGCAATCAATATGAAGTAGCTTTTTATTTGGGGCAGATAGATGGTACAGTGGATAGGGCACCGAGCCTGGATTCAGGGAGACTCCTCTTCCTAAGTCTAAATCTGGACTGGTGACCAGCTGTGTGTCCCTGGGCAAGTCACTTTACTCTGTCTCAGTTTCTTCATCTGTAAAATGATCTGGAGAAGGAAACGGCAAGCCACTCCAACATCTTTGCCAAGAAAACCAAATGGGGTCGCGAAGAGTTGGACATGACAATGTCAAGATATTAGGAGACACCCCATTTTCCAGAGTGAAGGCCCAGCAAGCAAACTGTGCTCTGAGCTTGGCATAACAACAGTCCTTTGCACTTATCCTCTGGATGAGCTCAGCTACAGCAAAATCCCAAAATTATTTTATATAATTATTGTTTCGCTTTGACCAGCACCAAGTGTTCTCTGAGCTTGGACAGGCACCTGCAGTATCCATGTTCTGGTTGTGAAGCCCTACTATGAACCAGACTTGTCACATTGTTGCTGTTACCCCTCATTGTCAGGGCTACAGCTCACTGCCTAGACACAGGTATAGGTTTTGAGATCTCCCCACAGTAAAGCAGGTCTCCCTCCCCACAGACCCCACTAGGAGCAGGGCTCTAGCACTCCTTCCTTGCAAGCTTTTTCCTTCACTTTGAAATCAAACATGTTTGATTCCTGATTTGCCTGTCTCTAGCCTGCTCTGTTCAGCTCCAGCTATTCACAGGTTAGAGGCCAATTCTGTCTGGTTGACAACTGAAAGCACTAAACAACAAAAAATTTATTTTCCTTCTTCCCAGTCCTTTAGCCATCTATTTTATAGCATGACTACCACTTCTTCCAATTTTTTCATCCATCTCCTTCTCTCACCTTTTTCTCTCCCAGGATTCTCAGGTGTAAATATTGTAGTCAAGATCAATCCATATTTTTCCATCTTCTTTTCTTTACTGCCCCACTCCCTGGTACTCCTGACTTACCTTCTTGATTCTCAGGTTCACCATAGGAGTGTGTAACTTAAACCACATTTCTCTTCTGACCTTTACCTAAATTTACTTGGCCTGTGTTGCATTTCCCTAGGCCCTTTGTGGGTGGGGAAGTTGGGGGAGGGGGGAGGAGGGAGGAAGGATGATTTTGTAAGAGGTGGGAAAGGGCGCTTTAAAATCCTACTCCTCATATCATTCCAAATGGGGATTCTCTCCTTTCCTATATATATGCAACCAATGCTAACCCAACAAAGAGGGCTCCAAAGAGAAATTAAATATAAAAGAGTAAGTAGGAAAACATCAAGGCATTAAAAATCTAAAATTTGTCATGTTAAACAACCTCTAATCCTATTTGAAAAAAAGATCTTTTGAGGAAAGAGTGAATATGAACCCCTCCGTAAAACTTCATGGCCTCTGGCTGAATGTTGTCCCACATTTTTTACTTCTAGTAAATGTTACCCTTGCAGCCTCACACTGAAAAGACATTAAAAAGACAAGAAGTAGCAATAACCTTGGACAAGTATCACACATGCTCTGAGATAAAGAGATTTTAGAGGAGTAGATGAATAACAGGACTATAGATTTAGAGCTGGAAGGGACCTAGTGATCATTGCATCTAACCCCCTCATTTTACAGATGAGGAACTGAGGCTCAACTAGGTCAAGCAACTGGCTCTAGATCAGGTTGGAAATGTCAGGGACAGAAAATGAGCCCAGGCCCTCCTGATTGCTGGTTGTTATCTTTATTTTACAGATGAAGAGAATGAAGAGAAAGATTAAGTGATTTTCCCACGGTTAGTCACACAGCTAGGAAGTGTAGGAATCAAACATTAAACCCAGGCCTTCAAGCTGAAATGAATAAAAAGCTGATGACAGAGTTTCTGGGTAATTAATAATCAATTTATTACTTAGGCTAAAAAATAATAAATTGATGGTTGGTGGTTTCTCTTAGTAGCCAAAGACAAAAGACCATGGAGATAAATCTAATGCTTAAATATCTTTGGAAAAGTGGGTGCTCCCAACAGGCTGAGATCAACCCAGGAGGTGGGCCAAAAGTCTTCAGCTCCTCCTGCTGAGAAATTGACTTGATCTGGAGACTCAGCCTCCAGCACTCAGACAAAAGGATCCATCTTCACCCAGATCACTTAAGTTGAACAATGGCTATGCGGTTTCTAGGGCCTGAGCCTAAAACTTTTTCCTTTTTTGGCTAGGCAATGGGGTCAAGTGACTTGCCCAGGGTCACACAGCTAGTAAGTGTTATGTGTCTGAGGCCAGCTTTGAACTCAGATCCTCCTGAATCCAGGGCCAGTGCTCTATCCACTGCACCTACCTGCCCCCACCTAAAGCATTTTTTTTAGGGCCTGAATTCACCTAGAGTCTCTTTACAATTTAGTCAGAAATAAACTCTCCCCACTGGGTGGAGTCTCCAAGATTGTGGAGAATGCTTAGGACGGGGCTTTGAATGAGGAAATAAAAAAAAGAAAAAACCCTGGATCCTGATATTAATAAATGGTTATTAATAATCGTTTCTTTCAAACCTCAGAGTCTATGGTTCTTCCCCAGTAGGTAGAAAGGTGGCTCTCCAAGAGTCTGCTGTCTAAAGACTATGTTCTTACAAAGGAGAGTGAGAATAAGGAGACTGCAGGATATTTCTAAAGTCTGACTCCAAACATTCTCTTCTGACTAATAAATGTGAAAGTTAAAGAGAGGAGCTTTTCTTTTTCCATTTGACTACCTCTTGATCATCTCTGCTAACTGGGGAAAGAGAAAGCCTAAATAAATTGGAAGTCTATTTGAACAATTACTTCCAACTAGGGTTAGTCTAGTGGTTAGGTGAAGTGACTTCAGGCTCAAGAAGCACAGAAAGATTCAGTCAAGTCCCAGAGCAACTTGATTCCTCTCCAAAACAGATGTTTTTACTAGAAGCCAGAAACTAGTAAAATTGTTTTTCATCTACTTTCTTTCTTTAGCTATGATTTGAGGGAGGTGAATAAACTTAAGGGAAGCACAAGAAAGCCAAAATCATACACAAGGGGCCTGATAACCCCTGGTTATTTTTAAAAAAATGATAATAGTGATGAGTTCAGGGTGTACCCCAAGAATGTTGTGGTGCCACCAGAAATGATGGAGTAAAGATATATGGGTTCTAGTATCCTGAAAAAAAATTCACTCTGTTCCCCAAGTTAAAGAAAAACATTTATTGGGGTGATGCAGCCAAGTGGGCCCTGCTTCCACATAGGAAAGACAGAGCTTAGGCAGCAGGCCCTGCTCCCCTAAGGGAGGCAGAGACATTATTGGTTAGATGTCTGATCTATATAGTTTGACCGCTTAGGGGGAAAGGGAACAGGAGAAGGGAGGAGGGGCAAGCATGGCTCTGGAATGCCTGGGATATTAGGTAGTCCTGGAGTTGTCTTTGTCATATAGATAAGCAAGGAGAACAGGAAAGGGGGAAGAGGAGACACAGTCCATACAAATAAGCAAAGGGAACAGAAAAGGGGAGGGGAAGAGTTGTTCTGGAATATCAGGTAATTGGGGGTGCTTTGTGAAAGCTCACAGATAGGTCCACGGTGGGGACTTCAATGCATAGTCTTCTTTGATCACTTTTCTGGCTTGTCACACCTGGCATCTTATCTCCTATTTCACCCTGTGCCTACTTGCTCCATTTGCCTGGAGCATTCCTTTCTATTTCATCAACAACTCAGGAAGAATAAAAAGACAAAGTAACAAAGTTTAAGTACCAGAATATATGTGGGGAATGAAGGAAGGAATTTTGTTCAAATGTAAAGCAAAAAGTCAAACAGAAAAGGAACAGGAAACAGAGTTGAAGGTGGGAAAGAAAAAGAAAGAGAAATGCTAAGTTTTCCACAACATACGTAGTTCTTGTTTTGCTTATGAAGTAGACAGTTGGAGAAGGATTGTCTGCTGTGGAGAGAGAGCTGGGTTCAGAGTCAGAAGAGGAGTCAGGAAAAGTCATTTCTGACACATTTCTGACTGGGTAACCTCGGGCAAATCACCTAATTTCTCCGTGCTCCAGGCAACTCTTTAAAAGTATAAATTGCATATAGTAAATCCATCTCCAGTCCAACACACACACACACACACACACACACACACACACACACACACACACACACACACCCCATAGGTGTTTTTATTGCTACTTGCCTAATCACAAAGGCACTGAGATAAAGAGATTTATGTGCACTGAGATAAAGAGATTTAAGAATTGTAGAAGAATAGTAGGATCACAGATTTAGAGTTGGAAGGGACCTAGTGGTGATCTTATCCAACTTCCTCATTTTACATATGAGGAAATGAGGCTAATGGAGGTCAAGCAATTCTTAGACGGTAATTTCCAGAGTAAAATTATTGGACTTCGGGGCAGTGAGAAATGGTGATGTTTCTTGTTGTAAGGTAGCATTCTATATATTTTCAGAGTGATTGCATTTTTTTGTTTACAAATTTTAAAATAACGTACCATTAAAATATTATTTCACATCAGTTTTATCATTTTTGAAAACTATTGTATTGCCCACTAATTTAGGGAGTATTAAAACTTTGGGACTCTTTTTTCTAACATTTTAATAAGACATTGTATTGAAAGGAATTTTTAGGGTGCCTGTTATGTTATTGGTGTGAGGAATACTGGTTGAAGGATTTACTCTACCAATGTAGACTAGAACTTTCTCTACTTTTTTTTTAGGAAGTTCCCTGGGGTGATGAAAGGGAAAGTAACTTGTCCAGCTGAATATGCCTCAAAGTCTATGTGAGCACAATGCATTTGGTTTAAAGTAAATAATTTAGTTTGTATTTCTATCTGTATCAGGTTAAATACCCAGTTTAGTTCCATCCCTCCTAAACCCCAGTAACTTAAGGAAAACAATCTCATTTTCCCATTATTTGTCCTTTTTAGTGAAGGTAAAATCGATTTCAATCCCCCCTCCCCTTGGCTGCTTCATAGGTAAACTGAATTCTGAGGAAATTCCCTTTAGAACTTGGAGATTTAAATTACTAGGCTGGAAAAAAACAGTTTACCTCAATTATCTTCAAGGTACAATTCTTAAGATTGCAGAACATATTCACATTGGTTTCTTCCTGCTGAAAATGACCTCCAGTGGCTTACTCTCTAGTTAGGCTTATCATAGTAAGCAGCCCCCCTTTCTAGAGGTACTAGCAAAAACACCACCAAAAGCATGAAGACCAGTCTTGGCTTATCCTCCTCAGCCTGCCCATTCCCTACTTCTGAGGGGTTATCATGTTCCAATCCTGTATGACTAGCTAACTATTCTGGACGAGGCCTAACTCAGGCCGGTCTCCCGGTAGTTTATATTCAATATTGAAATGAAGTGAGATACTCATAGGTCACTCAATGGTTAACAAAAGAGATTTTCTTAGCCATAACAGGATATCCAACAAGGAACATTCATCTGATTGAAACCCCCTTGCCTGAGTTGCCCATTGTTTTCTACCAGCCAAGGACCAGAGGGTACCTGGAGCTCCTTGTGACTGTTTTGTACCCAGGGGATGGGGAAGTGATGTTGACAGCCTGAGCTTTTAGACCTCTGAACCCATTAAGCCTTGAGAATAATTTCAATGCCTTTTAAGGAAAGCTTGCTTGAGAGCAAGGGTTAGGATATTGCTTCTACCACAAATTTTAACACAGTGTTATTCTAACCCTCCTTTGCTTATCTTGCTTTTTGTTGTTGTTGTTAGATATCATCATAGTTATTTTAAAATAAAGAAATAGTAAAAGAGTATTTAGCTGCCTTTAATGAAATTAAGCCATTCAGCCCAGATGACTTACATCCTCATGTCCTGAAAGAACTGGAGGATGTGATTGCTGAGTCAGTAATATTTGAAAGATGGTGGATAGCTAGGCATGACACCTTTAAAAATCTGACTATATTGACTCCTGGTTGGAGGAGGCAGCTTCAGCCGGACCAGCTCCAGCCACTTTCTCCAAGGCAAAAGGCAAAAGGATCATGAGAAAAATGGCCAAAGTGCTTCAGAAAATGAATTGTCCAATTCCTGAGGTGCCAGAGACTAGAACAGGAAGCTCAGATTCTCCTGCAGAATCTTCAGCCACTGCAAGAAGCCTGAGGCCTCATCCTTCTGCACCCCAAGGGGACACATAGAGCCCAGATTCCATTCGAGACCTGCTGGATGTGTGGGCCTCCCCTGATATCCAGGCTATGAGGAGGGCCAGGAAGAAGCTCTGAGTGATCTATAGGACTATAACCAATAGGCTGAACAAGGAGGGTGTCAAGAGAACCTGGGTGCAGTGTCAGGATGTGATGCAGGCCTTGGAAGACTTGTACTATTGTATCCAGGAGGCCAACCAGAAAAGGCAGGGCAAACCCATCCCCTGCCCATTTCATGAGGGCTTGGAAAAAGTCCTGCCCTTCTCCCATGCCTGGCATGAAGTCCCTGATGCTGAGCCTGTAGGCTATCAACCCTCAGGGGCATATCATTGGAACCCCATGCCAGCTTGGACTCCTCCCTGGCTGGGTCAGCTGCTATCTGACATGATCATGTGGAACAGACCCTCCATTGCTGAAGGAGCCAACAGTGAGACAGCCATGAACAGCCCCCAGGAGCCTCCACAGCTGATCCCATGGTCCCCCAGCACATTTATCTTTTCAAATCAAATGATGAATGGGAACAGCCCCCAAGTTATACTACGGGAGATTGGTTGGACCCCAACTCCTCTCATCTCTGTCTAAATAACTTCACCCAGGAGCCCTTATTTCAATATCCAGCACCGATTATCCCATTTCACCCCATACAAGTACCTTCTATTCAGCAGCAAGATACTATAGAGAACAACCCCCATTTTCAACCCCAGGACACCTCTTCAACTATTGTTTCTGATGTCATGAAAGATGAAGAAGCAGGTCAGTGTATCTCCCAAGATAGACCCCAGGGAATCCCTTCCACTGATACCCCTTTGGTCAACAAGGACAATGAAGAGCCAGTTGGAAACAGTTCCCAAGACCCAACAGCATTGACCCCACAGACTGTGCCGACTCTTGATTCAACCCACAATGAGGAGACAGGTGACAACACCCTCCAAGGTCCTACTCCACAGGAGATCTCTTATACCCCAACATCCTGTATCCAGAATCCAGGCACCTACAAATACCACCCCCCAAATCCATGCTTAATGTGTCCATCTCCATTTTCCTACCCACATGGACCCCCACAATTCTTCTCCCTGCCTCCATATTTCTTTCCCCACATGTACAAATAGGAACCTAAATGTAAAGACATCCATTTTCTCCAAAATAGAAGGTCATCATGTTACCTACTCTGGAGAGGACTTGCCTGTTGGAGACCTTGGGTGGAACGATAGACTACTGCTTTCATTTCCTCATTTTACTCTCTTTCCCTTGAGATATGTCTAAATAAACCAAGATACTCCATTAAAAAAATCAACTGTATTAGAGGGTTAAAACGTCACAAATGCAGGAAAGAATAAGAGCCATTCCTCAATGAGCAAATGATCAAAAGATGTGAACAGAAAGTTTTCAAATCTAAGCAATCAACAATCACATTTCAAATTCTTCAAATCACTCATAATTAGAGACTTGCAAATTAAAATGACTCCTCAGTTTCATTTCACATACATCAGATTGGCAAAGACGACAAAAGAGGCAAAATGACAATTACTGGAGAGCTTGTTGGAAAGAGGCACACTAATTTACTATTGGTAGAGCTGGTAGGGTTAGTAGAATTGGTAGAGTGAATTAGTCTAGCAATTTTAGAAAGCTATTTGAAACTATGAAAAAAAAATTTAGTGCACAGAAAAGAACAGAAGGAAGACCAGAAAGAATCACAGACAGGTAAGGCAACTTTGAAAGTTCTGTGTTGAGTTTATCATCCACTGTACAGCAAGCTGCTCATTCTATTCTAGAAAGTATATGGAAATGCATGTTTTATTTAGTACTTCTTGACTTTGGAATTTAAAAAATAACAATAAAAAAGATTAAGGAAAAGATACCAGAAGATTACAGAGGAGCAAATATACTCATTTTCAAACAGGGGAAGAGAACAGTCTGCACACTACAGACCAGTGAACTTGACATTAATTCGTCAGAGAATTCTAGAACAAATCATTGAAGAGGTGATTGGCTAACATCTAGAAAGGGAATATGTAGCCAGTATTGACTTCATTAAGTTATAACCTATTGGTCATGTCAATCCAACCTAATCATTTTTTTAAAAGGATTTACAAAACCAGTAGATGAAGGGAATAATATAGATATAGTTGATCTAAATTTTAACAAAACTTTTGACAAAGTATCCCATCCTATTGATATAGAGATTGAGATGTCAACTAGACAATATAATTAGATGGATTCACAACTGGCTAAATGTCTGGACTCAAAGAATATTTGTTAATAGCTCAATGTCATTGTGGGAGGAAGTCTACAGAGGAGTGCCCCAGAGATCTGTGCTTGGCTCTGTGCCTTTTCCTATTATATCAATGATTTGGATAAAGGCAGAGATGGTATACTTACAAAATTTGCATATAAAACAAAGCTTAGAGGGATAGTTAACAGTAGCTAATAATAGATGACAGAGTCAGAATTCAAAAAGATTTTAATAAGAGCTTTGGACAGAATCTGAGAAGATGAATTTCAACAGGGATGAATTCTAAGCCGTCCATCAGCTCAAAATGGCCAAGACCAATTGAAACCTGCCTTGTGACCTTTCTGAGATGTGTGACATGCACACTAAGAAAGCACCCAGGTGCTATTCTCACCATTGTTCCAGGCCCCTTGCCCAGTATCAGTCTACCTTATAAAGCTCTGGCTAAAGTAGTAAACATTCTGCTTCCAGGTGTTCCATTGATAAGCCTTTCCTCCCTCTTCCTGTGACTATAATATAATCACCCTATTAGGTTCTAGCCAGCACTCCAATACCTCATGCTCTGTGGTATTCAGAATTACCATTCCTTTACCTTGAATTATCTTGAATGGCAATTTACCTTGTATTGCAATTTCTTTACCTCTTTTGCACCACTACTTTATGAATAGTTATTGCAGGTTGATATATTGGGTATCAAAAGTAGAATTTGAAGACCCCTGTCCAACCTATCACCTCGACCCAACTTCAGATGCCTGGTACCATTAGGGACCCTTGTGTCCAGCCTGGACTCAGGCCAGAGATTCTGACTCAGGTAAGTGATCTCTTGAAACATAGACTCCCATCTCTTGATTGAATCTTAAGATATATTAGAAGGTTCTAAGAAGACCCATGGACAATTCAGGGTCCTTTCAAACAGATTCCCCTAAAGGGACAGCTGCTAGGTATATGTTTTGTAATTATGGACCACAAACTTGCAAATATTTAGGCCACTGTCAAAGTTTAAGACGGATAAGAAACATTGCTGGCTCCTCTGGGGATCATTTGATAGGAATAAGAATAATTTTTTGCACACTTCCTTAGACCATGTTAGCCCAAAAGTTAGGCTCTCTGAATGGGATGCTTTCTTTCAGTGGTTTCTGAAGACCACTAAATGAGAATTCAAACTGAAATTTGCTTTTCTCCAAGAAAATATTAACCAACTTAAATCAGACTTAAAGAAATCTGACATTAAAGAAGATACTGAAAAGGCTTCTTCTCTTTATTTTTCCATTCCCCTGAGTTGTAACTGCTGTCAACCCTCTCTCCCTCAATTCCTGCACAGATTAAAGGGCATGGAAGATACGAAGGGTTTCCAGGTATCTCATACTCCTTGAACCAAGGCTGACTTCTGAGCAATGGCCAAGGAATTCCCTAAGGCACATAAAAATCCTGTAGACTTTGTCTAAGAATTTCAAGTCATCCTTTTGATTTGACAATCTGGCCTTTCCTATCTGTACCAATTGATACAAGTCCTCATTGGTCCTGGGGACCACTGGTTTAGGACTGCCTCATGGGATTCTCCTTCAGAAAAGATTACTAAACTGAGGGGAAGAATTGACCTTACTGAACACCTGAAAAAGGATTGAGAAATTGGGGAAGCCCTCCCCAAGCCTATTGATTGGAATAAAATTCAGGCTTGCACTCAAAATCCAGGGGATTAGTCTTTGGCTGCTACAACTGCTTTTTGACTATCTTCAAGATAAATTCTGGGCTCTCCTCTGAAAATCCTGAATTTTTTTTTATCACATTCAACTCCCTCTATGTTAATGGTCTGAACAAGCCTCTCAGTGACTTAATAAAAAGGGGAAAGTTGGATTGGAACATAACTCCCTACTTCTGAATTAATTTGGTAAGCCGATACAGGTGACTTTAATTGAAACCAAAGAAAAAAATCTGCCCAGATGCTCAATTTGCAACTGCAGCAACTTCAAAAAGGTAGTGTGTCCCTTTCCCCTATTACCTCATTCCCTCAAGACTCCAAGGATAAAGTCTACTTCTACTGCAAAAAGCCACCAGAAGCATGATAGCCTCCAACCACAGAAGATGGATCTTCAGTCATCCGCCACTCCTTAATCTTCAGTAGAGCTACACTCCACAACCACCACCATGACAAGGTTCTGAGGGTTTTTTAAATTTTTTGTGTTTCTTTTTTTGGCGAGGAAGGGGAGGGTGGGTGGGCTTCTCTGTCTTTTCCACCTCTCAGAATGACTACGATGATGATGGTCTTGCAAGCCATTGACATTCTGGTTGGTATTGGAGCCACCTCCTTAGTCCTAAACCTCATGACCTTTCCTGACCTCCTTCCTCAGAGTTCCAAACTAGTTTATATCCTGGGTTCTCTACTATTGTACAAACTGTACCTCTTTCTTACCCCTTAGCTTTTTGTCTCATGCATCTCTCTGGGCATCATGAATTTCTCCTCCCATTCCATCTGCTTAGATGGGACTTTGGAAAAATGCTGCACTGCTATTGATGTCTCTCCAAAAGCAGATCTGCATTTCCCTCAACAAAATATAATGAAAAAATAGAAAAGAATGTGAAACATCTCATAAGAAAAACAACTGATCTGGAGAAAGATCAAGAAGAGAAAACATGAGAATAAATCAGACCACATGAAAGCTATGATATAAAAAAGAATCTTCATACAATAATACAAGAAATAATTAAAGAAAATTGTCCTGAAGCATTAAAACAAGAGAGGAAAGTAAAAATAGAAAAAAATCCACCGATCAACTCCTGAAAGAGATCCTATGAGGAAAACCCATAGGAATATTATAGTCAGATGCCAAAAACCCCAGCTCAAGGATAAAATGTTATGAGCAACAAGAAAAAAATAATTTAAATATGGCAGTGTCACAATTAGAATTACACAAGACCTAATACTGGTGACACTAAAAGATTGCAGGTCTTGGAACAGTATATATCAAAGAGCAAAAGAACTGAAGTTCTGGCCAAAAATATCATACCCAGCAAAGTTAAGCATAATCCTGAATGGAAAAAAAAATGGACATTTAATGAACTGTCAGACTTTCAGGACTTTGTTAAAAAAAACAACACCTGAACTTAATAGAAGATTTAACATAAAAGAGCCAAGAGAAATATAAGGCACATACCAAAGACTAATAAGGGACTCAATAAAGACAGACTATTTACCTTTTATGTATGTAAAATGAAAAACATATGTCTAAGATTGTTATTAGTAATTGGGTAGTTCATAAGAAAGACTGGGGTAGACCTGTGTATGGTATGACTTTAAAAAGTAAAACTGTTCAGGAACACCTAAAAAGAGTAATTATTTTATACAAATGAGATGCAAGAGGAAGAGCCAACACAGAGGAATTAGATGGGGGAGGAGGGCTGTTAGTTCTAGAAACCTACTTTCATTGGAAATGGGTTCAAGAGAGATACATACATATCTAAAAGAGTATAAAAGTCTTCTAAATTCAGAAAGAAATAAAAGGCTAAGAAGATAGGGAGTGGGGAGAGGATAAGGGAGGGATCTCTAGAGGGAAAGGTGAGGGAATGAATAGGTTAAAGGGGGTGGTATAGAAGGGTATTTAGATTTATGGGATTGGGAGGATAAGGGAGGGATCCTTGGTGGCAGGGTAAGTTAAGTAATAGGAGGGCAAGGTACAGGGTAGAAGTAAAATAGAGGAGTTAAGAGGATAGGAAATAAGAGATACAAACAAAGTAGAATTTGTTAAGGAAAGCACATGCCTATATATCTATGTATGTAGATACACATATATCTACATATCTATTGCTATATGTAAATATATCCACACTTAATTGTAGCCTTGGAGCAGGTGGGCAGGGGGGAGGAGGAAGTGGGGAAAAAAGAACAAAGTAAAAAGTGTACAGCAGAGAAGAGAAGAAAACTAACAAAGAAGCAAAATAAAAAAAGATGGACAGCTCTTAACACAATGCATAGGATTTATTACATAGCCTTTCTTGAAATGGAAATTTAATGCTATATATTTTGCTGTGCGCATCTTATTTTGTATTTGTTTCAATATTTGTTTATAATATGTTTCTTTCTCTTTTCTTATTGTGTATTTAAGTTTCAGTAATAAAAAAAAATTGCAGTAAAAAAAAAAAGAAAATTTTCTTTGGATAAGTCTGTCATCTCCCACCAATGACCTTCTGGGGATCAAGGGTTCCCTTATTTCCTATTTCAAGAGGCTCACACAACCCATTTCCCTTAACCATCTGATTTCTCAGTCCTATTCTAGGCTACCCTCCGACCAAGAGAACTCATTTCTGAAAACTGGGGATGGGATGCACTAGAAATGGCATCTCTGAAAGTATATGTGTAGGCCCAATGGAAGGGACCATACCGAGTCATGCTAACTAATCCCTGTGTGGTCAGACTACAAGGCATGGATCCACCTCAAGAAGGCCCTGATGCTTGAGTGGACATTGTCACCTATCAGAGACCTCTCCCTGCATTTGATCAGAGCTGAGAAGCAGCTGACATCTGTGGTAAACAGCTCTCCCAAGGTTCTGGATGGGGCCTGAGTCTAATTGATGTATCCATTCTTTATGAGATTATTTGTCTTCATCCCCTTTGTCTATTTTTCTTGCTGGTCCTCCTTGTTCTTTGACTTCCCTTGCTATACGAACTCTTGGCAATTATTTGGCCTGACTGTGCTCTTGATTTCCACAGTTGTCTTCATGGTATATCTCTTGCTGGCCAAACTTAGGGTGACATCCTGAGGATGGTCATTATAAGTCTTCTGAGTTACGGTTTGGCTGTTTCAGCCATTATTTCTCACCCATACATGTTGGTCTTACAGGCCCTAGCCACAGCCAACCTGTCCATTTGCTGGCTCTGCACAACAACTACTCTGCCATTGAGCCTACCCTCCTCACATACCCTCTAGGATTGCATATTTGGGCCAATGTGGCACCCCCACATACCATGCTTTCCTTCGATCATTCTGCATATTTCTGTACGTCTGACATGTGTCAACAACCTCAATAGGATCACCACTGTACAAGTATACCCCTTGCAGAGGAGATCCCCAGGGCTCACCTAATTCTACTCTTTTCCCTTCCTTCTCTGGTAACTTCAGCCTACCCAGATGTCCTCATGATATGGGGACTCCCACTAATCAGACCAGGAAGGGCAATCTGCTTTTCTCCCTGCCCAGGGAACCTTGGGGTTTTGACTCAACTACTAGGGGACTTTTAAACCAGACTATCTCCCCAAATTGCTCTTGCCTTGACTGCCCTTATCATTAATGACTCCACTGGGTTTTGTGCCCCAAATGTGCTGACAACCATTTTCACTGCCCCTGGGTGCAGATATAGTGCCACAGGAAACTTGTCTGTCTGTGCAGTGGTCCCTGCCCTTCAGGGACCCTCCTGTGTCCTATTCCACCTCTGTGGCATTAACCTATATCAAGCTCTCTACCTTGGTGGTGTAGGACTTGCAGCTTGGTCTCCATGGTACCTGACTTTTCCAAGCATACTGGCCTCAACACTTCAGAAATCATTGACCTTGATACCTTCTTTCCCCACTGGCAGTACCAATCTAAACCTTTGGTTGAATACAGTCACTGGGTTTGGACAGGACTTTTCATGCTACTCCCAGGGTTTGGTATTCTGGAGCCCAAAAACACTGTGAGGAACCTCTCCACCATCCTGGCCAACACCTTTAATGAGACCACTGAGGTCCTTGAGGCCTTAAACAGGCAGGATTCCTCCCTACTGATGCTGTGTTGTGGAACTGTGGCACCCTTAACACCATGTTAGCAGTCCTGGGAGGTATGTGTGCCTTCCTTGGCAAAGAGTGCTGCTTTTGTGTGAATGATTCTTGTAAGGTGTTAAAGCATCAAAGCTATCAAAGCTAGTGTCAGGCTCCTTGATGCTCTTGGCATCCGCCAACCTACGAGGGATTCTGGAATTTGTTCAGTTTGCTTCTTGTAGGATGGGATGGGGTTTTTCACCCCCCTGCTGTAAGGTCTTACTCTGCTACTTGCCTATTTCATCATTGTTTCCCTCCTCATAAGGTATTGCAGTTTTTGAGCTTCAAGACTCAGAACTAAAGTCACTAACTCCATTATGATCCAGCAACAAGAGGAACCCTTTGAAGCCTCAGTTGGTCAACAGCACCACTCATTGCCTTGACTAAAAGGGGACAAATGTTGAATTCACATACAGCTGTCACATTTTTTTCTCTAAACTCCTGAACTCTGTCATTCAAAATGGGAAAGACCAGTTGAGATCAGCCTTTCTAAGATCTATGATATGCACATGGAGAGAACTATTCTTGTGCTATTCCTGCTATTGTTCTCCATCCCCTGCTTGGTACCAGTCTACTTTATGAAGCTCTGGCTAAAATAGTAAATATCCTGCTTCCTGGTGTTCCATCACCAGGCCTCTCCTCCCTCTGTTTCTGATTGTAATATAATCACTCTGTCTGCCTGGTTCTGGAGTGGGGTGGTACTCCAGTACCTCATGCTGTGTGGTATCCCAAATTTCAATTTCTTTACCTTGAATAAATTTCTTTTGCTCCATTACTTTATGCATTGTTACTGCAGGATGACATGGGACACCACTGTCTCCTGATATTCTCCTACTCATCTGACCATTCCCTTTTCTGTCTCATTTGCTGGAACCTCCTCCAGATCATGCCTTCTAACTGTAGCTGTCCCTCAGGGGTCTGTCCTGGGTCCTCTTCTCTTCTCCATCTGTACTGTCTGACTTGGTGATCTCATCAGTTCCCATGTATTTAATTATCATTTCTATGTTTATGATTCTCACATCTACCTATCTTGCCCCAATCTCTCTACTGACCTCCAACTGCCCATCTCCAGATGCCTTTCAGACATGTCAGACTGGATGTCCAGTAGATATCTTAAACTCAACATGTCTAAAACAGAACTCATTATCTTTCCTCCAACTCCTACCCCTCCTACCTTCTCTAACACTTTAGAAGGCAACACCATCCTCCCAATCTCCAAGGCTCTCAACCTAGGAGTCCTGGATTCCTCATTCTCTCCCCCCTCCCATATCCAATCTCTTCCAACATCTGTCAATATCACCTTTGCAGCATCTCTCCAATCCTCCTTTTCTCCTTCAACATTGCCACCACTCTAAGAGCAGCCCCTCATTATCTCACATCTTGATTATTGCAATAGCCTGCTGATGGGTCTGCCTACTTAAAGTCTCTTTCCACTCCAATCCATCATCAATTCAGCCACTAAAGTGATTTTTCCAAAGTACATCACTCCCTCCCTCCACTCCCCCACCCCCACTCTAAACTCCAGGGGCTTCCTATTGCCTCTATGATCAAATAGGAAATGCTCTGTTTAGCATTCAAAACTCTTCATAACCTAGCCCCCTTCTACCTTTCCAGTCTTTTTACCCCTTATTTCCAATTGGTATTCTTCAGTCCAGTGGCACTAATCTCCTGCTGTTCCATGAACAAAACACTTCAATTCTCAGCTGCAGGCATTTTCTCTGACTGTCCCCCATGCCTGGAACTCTCTTCTGCCTCCTTTCTGACTACTGACCTTGACTTCCTTCAAGTCCCAACTAAAATCCCGCTTTCTACAAGAAGCCTTCCCCAGTCTCTTTTAATTCCAGTGCCTTCCCTCTGTTAATTATCTATTTATCCTATATATAGGTTGCTTTGTTTATATTTGTTTGCATGTTGTCTCGCCCTTTAGATTGTAAGGGCAGAGACTATCTTTTTGCCTTTTTTATATCCCTAGTGATTAGTGCTTGGCACATAGGAAGTGCTTAATAAATGCTTATTGATTTATTTTAATTGATTGCTTGATTTATCGAAGTGAAAACACACTGGACAAAGTGAATGATTACATCTAGGGCTGTGTGGGCTCTTGGCACACACAGTTCTCTTCTGAAAAAAAAAAGGCCTCAGATTACCTACATAAGAAAGGGAATAGAAGAAAAAGAAATTTGAATGTTTAGCAGTCTCTGAAAACATGCTTCAAGATGAGGCTAGAGGGCCATGTATGGCAGGTTTTTGAGTACAAAAAATCGACTGTATGAATTATTTCAAAAATCTAATTTGCAAAGGCCATTGGCATTGCTTGGGTGCATTTGTAAATCAGGCAGTCGCCTAAGTCATCTTGCTTGGCTGAAGCTTTAATTCCATAAAAAAGCTCAAAATACTAAAACACTAATTGAAAAAAAAAAGCACTTTAAAAGTCCTGTTTTGGGGCAGCTCCATCGGATGAGGTCAGGACACTGTCATTTGTAAGAGTGTCTGAGCCTTTTTTTGCATGATTTCCCCAGAAAACAAATCCTTCGTACTGTGAACAAATGACTCCTTGGTTTGTTTGCTTTATTACAACCCATCAGGAAATTTTTATTTATTATCGTCTCAGTTTCCACTAGTGCCTCTGATATGAATATAGAGTGTTATTAGTTATTTAATCTGCTCACTGTTGTTTATTCCCCAGTCTTATTAAAGCCCTAGCCAGCAGAACTACTTTTTACCACTTTTGCTATAAAATGCCCACAGCATCTGTCAGGAGGACCAGTGTGACAGGCCAGCAATCTGTTCTCTGCTGAACATTTACAATGTGGGACAGCAGGGGGTGAGGTGAATTCTATGCCCTATTCCATCTAATCTTGTCCCTGCCCCACAGTTCCTCTCCCTCCCATCCCTTGCCATCTTCCCAGAACAGAGGGTCATTGATAATGCAATGTCAGAACCTTTGAACTTGCTTCTGAGGCAGATGACAAAGATGCTTAAGCAGGGACATATGGGTCTTACCAGCTGCTCCTCAAATTTTTTGCTGTTCAAAAGGTCAAGGAGGTGTTGTACATAGTGTCTTCATCAGAATGGAGGCTGGAGGAGCTGGAATTTGGATTAAACTTTGTCATTAGTTGTGTGTCCTTTATAGGGTCCCTTAACCTTTTCCACTTTCACTGGCTCATCTAACTAGGAGCAAGCAGGTTACCTTCTGAGGTTTATGCCCAACATACAACCCAAGCTCAGTTCCACTTCCCTGTCCAGGGAAAATTACTACTTATTTGTGATTTCACTGATAGCAGGGCAACTGGGGGCATTTTTTCCATTCTTGTCACATACATCTTTTGCATTTTTCATCTTTCATCCATGGGATTAATTTGGTCAATTAAATGATCTTTCCATAAAGCTTGCTGCTTAACTGAGGTGTCAAAAAATTTTTAATCTAGTATTTTATGAATTAGGCTAATGTGTCATACGTCTTTGATCCTTTTTACAGTCTATGTTATGACCATCTGGATGCCTTCTTCCTCTTGGCATTTTGGAATAGCAGTCAAAACAAGTACAGAATACTGAAAAGACCAATATAGTCAAGCACATTACCATAATCCACAAACATTAAAACAGCAATACCTCATTCCCCTGACAAAGTTCATATTAAATAGAAGACTTGATAGCATAACAGATAGACTCACTAGGCTTTCACCTCTGAGGATGAGTTTCAGTATGAATTAGTTTAATTTTAACTTCATTTAGAAAAACAAGTTGGGGTCCAATCATGATTTTTGAAAATTGGCAGCTTTTCCCTGAGGAGAATAAGCATGGGAGAGGTTCTATTACATTTGTCCAATCAAACTCAGTATAACACTAATGCTCAGATTGAAATTCATTTTGAGCTATGCAGTTTATTGATTAACTTATTTCTCCAGAATAGGTATATATGTATTTTTAAATGAGACTTCACTCATAATATGTCAGTCTAAGCATCAAAAATTCAAGAATAAAATTCACTGTTGTAGAAGCTTTAAGAGATCTCTTCCTTCTCACCCCTTCCCCAGCCACACTCAGCTGACATTTCTGAAATTCACCATATACTTCAGGCAATTGAATTTACTATATCCCTCCCACAAGCATCACCCTACCTTGGGGGAAAAAAGGAATCTAAAATTGTCATGTGTCTCACATTCTGGAGACATTAGTTTAATTCTAACCTCCTACAATGTGAAAAATGAGTGGAAAATAAATGATTTCTAGATTGCTTATGTGTAGAGTACACAGTTTAGTGATGGAACATTTTAATGAATCAATTAATCAATATTTATTAAGTAACTGCCATTTATAAACTAATATGCTCAAGGCTATAGGACACAAAGAAAAAGAAGAGGCAACAATGACTTAGTTGAAAATGCCTGGACCAGGAAACAGAAGGCTAGGTTCTAGTACTGGCTTATCTATGTACTAGCTAAGTAAACTAATTAACTTAGTTAATCTCCTTGTCAGTAAAATGATGGTGACAACCCCTTTTAATTCTAGTACCTTCCCTCTGTTAATTATTTTCTATTTATCCTGTATATAGCTTGCTTTGTATATTATTGTTTGTCCTTGTTTTCAAAGAGGACCAATGACATCAAAGGTGAAATCTTGACTTGCATGTGAATTGGATTTAAAAGAGACAGAGTTATGCTAAGGAGTCAGCTCACTTTCTCTTCCAGGGTCATTGAAGTCCAGTGGCAAGACAAAAGTCAAGATGACTGGTGATGGCCTGGGTTGCAGTGGATGACCTTGGCGTCTTCAATATCTGAGCAAGCTCTAAGGTCTCCACAATGCCTTCTTCAGCCACCTTCATGAGAACAGATTATTCTCATCTACCCATTTCACCAGGGAAAGTCTTCACATGTTTGAAGTAGACATTGAAGTAGAGTTATGGGGATAACTCACCAATGGGTTTGAGGCCCTTTGGTTACCTTTAGTCTGGTTTAGCCTGTCTGCCAAGACAGTTTTACCAGAGTGTGTCTGCTGTGCATGCTGCAGCTTCTGGGAGCCACATGTGAGAGTGGGGTGGCAGGTGGATACCAGAGATGGATCAGCAGTCCTGCAAATGGCTCAGCAAGCCCTCACACCAGAGGAAAGCTAGGAAGACAAAAGATTTTGGGGAGAAGATAATGAGTTCAGTTTTAGACATGTTGATTTAAGGTGTTTATAGGATATCCAGTTCTGAATAACCAATAGGAATTTGGAGGTGTGAGTATTTGAGGTCAGCAGAGAGGTTAGGGTGGATAAGTAGATCTGCGAATCATCAATACAGATATGATCATTGAATCTAAGGGAACTGAAAAGATGACCAAGTGAAATAATATAGAAAGAGAAGAGACCCTAGGGTGAAGCCCTGTTCTTGTTTTTATAGTCTGGATAACTAATGTGAAAACTTAGGGATTATGGTGGATTGAAAAGTCACATCCATCAAGACAAGGCAGCCAAAAACTGTAATGCAAATTTAGAGTAGATGGCATTAATAGAAAGATCTTGTCCGGACCACCAAGGGTGGTAGTCCTTGCTTTCCTTTATCCTGGTCAGACCCTGTCTCTGATACTGTGTTAAACTCTGGGTACTCCATTTTATAAAGTACATTACAAGCTGCAGTGCATTTAGAAAATGTCACCTAGCATTTCAAGGGGATCAGAGACCATGTCATACAAGGGTTAATCAAAAAAACTGGGATGTTTAGCTAGGAGAAGTGATGACTTAGAGAGAGTGGGTAAAAGTGAGTTGAGTAGATACAACAACTGACCTCAAAAAGGGCCTCTGTGTGTTCCTCTACAGCAGAAGTTCTTTACCTTTCTGGTGACCTGCTTTGGCCATCTACTGAAGCCTAGGGACTCTACAGAAATTGAAATGCTAATTTTCAGTTAGAGGCAAGCAAAAATAAAATTTTTTTTCCCCATCCAAGTTCATGAACACCCTGAAATCTATTCACATAACCCTTGAAGGTCTATGGACCCCAGGCTAACAATCTCCTCTCTAGAGGGCAGAACAAGAGCCAATAAAGGTAAATGTCAGGGAGGCAGATTTCAACTCAATATAGGAAAAATTCCCTGATGATTAGAGAAGTTTAGAAATGAAACGGATTCCCTAGAGAGCTAGAGAGTAACCTCTCACTGGAAACTGCCTTGGGACCATTTATTAGAGCTGTTGTAGAGGAAATTCTTACTTCAGATAGGGATTTGGGTTCCTTTGTGTTCTGCAATTCTGTGTTTCTACTAGGGTGGCCTTCAGAAAGATAAATGAAAAACATTTTTTTCCAATGTAAAGTAGATAGACCAAGGAAGCTGAGTTAAGGGGAAAGAAGGGTAGGGGAGATGAATCCTAAGCAGAAGGAATAAGCATTTTTATAGGGAAGGGAATAAATATTTTATATAGAGCCTACTATGTGTCAAACACCATGCTAAGTGCTTTTTACCAATATTTTTTCATTTGATCCTCACAACCTACAAAATGGGTGCTATTATTATTCCCATTTTATAGTTGAGAAACTGAGGCAAACAGAGGTTAAGTGACTTTCCTAGCATCACACAGCTAGTAAGTATCTAAGGCTGGATTTGAACTCAGGACTTCCTGACTCCAGGCCTAGTACTTTATCTACTGCTGACAGCTGCCTCTAAGAGGAGACAGTTCACACTTTCCTTTGACTCAGGGGCTAGGAAAAGACCTGGAGTTGGCAATGAGTAGGTGTGAAGGCAAAAGAAAGTTCATGTTTAGTTTGAGAAGTCTGATAATTGTCATTTATTTACAGTAGTCTTCATATTATACTTGGGTGTTTGTATTGCCTTTTTGATATTAATACAGACTACATTTTTTCTTCTAATTGAGCCTATGCAAAACATGATTATGGCCTAGGATCATACACCCATTGGCTTTTTCCCAGTCTTCAAGCATGTCTTCCCTTATCTTCCCTATCTCCCAATATAAAAAGGGGGTTGGGATATAGAATTTACAGTCAGTCCTTGCTGCTTCTTTTTTCCTTTTTATTTGCCTTTGATTATATGTCTGTAAATTTTTTCCACTGCTACCACTGCTATGGGTTCTGAGTCTATGAAAGTACTGGCTACATGTAACAGAATTTGTTATTCTTTAATTTTCAAGTTGTGGGGTATGGTGGGGTGCGAGGATGCAAAGACAGATTTGTGCTGGTTGAAAATACATACATACATATATACGTATACATACATATATAATTAAAAATAAATCCTATGATCCTCTGCTCTGTTTCCATGGCTACTGACCATGCAAGATCACACCAAACCCTTACAGATAACTGCAAATTATCTGTCAAATCTGAGTTTAATCCCTCCTGTAGTTACAAACATGCATACAACTTAATATCAGTGAACAATTACAGAACATACTGTGGTTTTCTGTTTTTAAAAAGTCTGTAGCATCCTTCACTTCACAAGCAATTTTTCATGGCTATAAACTGTTTGTCTAATATGCCCTTTGAAATAGGGGTGACTTTTTCTCACAACTTCATCTTCTCATAAAGTCTTTGTTTTTTAAAAAAAGCAAACAGAAAAAACCCTCCACATCTAAGAACTGTTTGGATGTAAAGTAAACCATAAATGTCCACACTAGGTTTCATTGCTATGACAAGGACCAGATGGAGAGTAACAACTGGCAGAAATCCCAATTTTCCCACGGATATTTCTAAAATGACAGGACTACTGTTCTAAGTATTACAAACTTCCTCTTAATTTACCACCACTTTGCCTTTTCAGACTCCTCATATATGTTTGTTTGGTTGGTTTTTTGGTGAGGCAATTGGGGTTATGTGATTTGCCCAGAGTCACACAGCTAGTGAGTGTTATGTGTCTGAGGCCAGATTTGAACTCAGGTCCTCCTGACTTCAGAGCCGGTACTCTATCCACTACGCTACCTAGCTGCCCCGAGACTCCTCATATATTTTTAAGACAAAAAACTGTACCCAGTGTTGTTATTATAGTTTGCACAGTACCATCGGGAGATACAGAAAATACTTATTTTCCCCTTCATCCTCTCCCTTGTAAATAACCATCATAAATTATTAATATATATAAATTATATATATTTACTTATAAATTTACTTATAAATTATTTATTTATTATAAATTATTAAATTATTTATAAATTATTACTAAAAATTATTAAGAAATGAGGAATAAAAAATATAACAGTGACTGCTTTCCAAATTCTCAAGAAGACTACTACTTTGTAGATTATTGTTTTTGCTGCACGGTAGTAGATGTTTCCATTCCAGTAACTTTGCAGTAAGGCAAAGTCATATAAATGTTTCTAGAATCAATATTTTAGATGTATGCAACTGTCTCAGACAGCAAGTTTCGCGGTGGTATTGCTGTACCATGTACCCTTTGCAATTATTGGGATTTCTTATTTGTTGTTAAGCTACAAGATGATGTGATTCTGACTATCCCATTTCAACTAAAGTTATAGAAGATTTGTCTTCCTTGTTTTTGAGAAGATAGAATTTCCCCTTTTTCTAAGACCTTGAGAAATGTCTTGTTTCTTTGCATTTGTACCAAGGAATAGAAAGCAATTACCCATTTGCATTTCTTTTCTATCACATTAGTTGCCAAGGTAATCCTCCTTGGATTTCCTGTGATTGTATGTATTCCTGTTTCTAATAACCAATGAATGATCCCTATTCAAGGACTCTGTGTTTTCTATGTGTATCCATAACAAGGCAGTATGCTGTCAAGAAGCTTCAAAATAGGGATATATAGAAACTTTTTTGAGAATTTAAAAAATATATTCCATACAGGCAACAGGTATTGAGGAGTTCTTTTGTATTCATGGTCAATATCTCAGAGATTATGTAAAAGTAGACACAGTCAAATGTGGTGAATTTCATTCCATTAAACACATGACTACATGGTTTTTGTGGGTGGTAACTTGTATTAAATGACTGTTACGAACTTGTCGTCAGGAAGACCTGGGATCAAATCTTGCCTATGACAATAATTCTGTAATCATACCATAAGAAATTAATTTCACATCTCGAAGCCTCAGTTTTCTGATCTATAGAATGAGGGGACTTGGACTAAATTACCTTTAAGGTTCCTTCTAACTCTAAGTTAATGATCCTATGAAAATGTTTCTCTGTCTCCCCCAGTAGAGACTACCTTAAAAAATAGTAAAATGAAAGAGTATGCAGGGATTCAGACTGGATGAGTAATAATACTAGTAATATATATAATATACATATACATATACATATACATATACATATACATATACATATACATATACATATACATATACATATACATATACATATACATATACATATACATATACATATACATATAATTTATTTTTTCTCAATTAGATTATTGTTTTAGCTTCCTAACCAGTCGTCATTTTTCCAATTTGATCCTTCCACCTGTCTTCCATACTGCTGACAAATCTTCCCAAAGCACTTTTAGAAATACTGTCATTCTTCTGCTCAAAAAGCTTCATTGCCTCCATTCCAGAAGTCCTAGTGGAAGGTGTGGGTAGGGTCTTGTTGGGGCTGTAGTGTGGGAGGGTTGAAGAGATTGGGAATAAGGAATCAGAATGAGGAATAAAGGATTGGATGATGACCTACAGAGGGTTAGCAGCATTGGGATGCTTAAGATATGACCAAGTGTGAATATGGTCATCGTTAAGTGGAAAGCACCTCTCCTTTCAGAAGAGGAGGAGGCTGGAGATCAGGTAGAAGACAGCACAGAAGAGATGGAAGTTGAGCTGGTGCAGACAGAAGTCTGATCCTGGCCCTGGGTCACCTTTCCTCTTTCTTGTTGACTTGGGCTACCTGGTAAAATCATTGATGAGATCAGAAATGGCTGTAGTGATAACTTCGTTCAGCTCTTTATAATCAGAGGCAGCTGGTGACACAATGGATAGAGCCTGGAGACAAGATGACCTGAGTTAAAATCCAGCCTCAGACATTCATCAGCCATGTATTCCTGGGCAAATCACTTAACCTCTGTCTCAGTTTCCTCAACTATAAAATGGGGCTAATAATAGCACCTACCTCACAGCCTTGTTCTGAAGATCAAAAGAGATGATATTTGAGGGTGCCTGGCACATAACAGGCAGCAAATAAATGCTTATTCCCTGAAATGATTGTTTTCTTTCCTTCCCACTCTCACTCTCTCTCTTGAATATCCCCATGAAGAGGTGACTTCAACAGGAATTCATCTTTATGGAGCTAAATATGAATAACTCCTTGTCTTAGCTGTTTAAAAAGTGACAGAGTATTCCCTTTCTAGAGATGCTAATAAATTTAGTTGACTCTGTAGAAGTACATCCTCAGAGAACTTTCCCAGCCAGTGGAAGTCAGTTATAGAGAACAGTTAAGCAGTGGTTCAATATTGAACCTAATCCCCGGAGTATGTATGCTGAGATTGTTTCCTATTCCTTTACTATTTTAGTCCTGATTAAATGCTTTGTAGTTGCAATACGGGTTCATCGTCTGGTCATATACATTTGGGCAAAACAAATTTAGATGATTTTTCAAGGTTCAATGGCAGCCAGGTATCACAGTGAATAGAATACTAGCCTTGGGGGGTCAGGAAGAACTGAGTTCAAATCCAGCCTCAAATACCAGTTGTGTGGCTTTGGGCAAGTCATCTAACCTACCTCAGTTTCAGTTTTCTCATTTGTAAAGTGGGGATTATAATAGTGCCTACCTCATAGGTTTGTTGTGGGAATTGATGAGTTAATTTACATGTAAAGTGCTTTGCAAACCTTAAATGTTACTGTTGTTATTATTACCACTATTGTTGTTATTTCCAGTTGAGGCAGAATTGGGACTGGAGTTAAACTGAGTTACATTTTTTGTTTAACATGCCCTATATTGAACCTAATCTATGTCAACCCAGAACTGAGTAGTATTTGAGTTATATTGGGGGGGGTACTCATCCAGGATTGCTCATAGATGAATATGGAATTTGGAGCCATGTATTCATAGTCACCATGCGTTTCTCCATTGCCCTTTGTATACCCTACAATTTTGATTCTTTAGAGATCATGGTATTCCGCAATCATAAGCATTACAAGATAAATGCTGTTAAAATGATTGTTGTTTAAAAATGTTGAGAGCAATCTGGGATTGTTGAAAGTACATGCAGTTTCCAAAGTGCAATCCAGTTTTGTTCTCATCTCATTTCTCAGTCCTAAATCACATTTTCCAACATTTTTTTCCCTGTCCTGCCTATGACTTGGTTTGGAAGATCTTGTCACATTCTTCATTGAATTTTTCTTTGTATTCTCTACAATACATATTGGCACATAAACATTCATTCAACAAGTATTTATTAAATTTCTATGCCTGTGTTCCTTCCTGGTGCTATGTAGGTGTTGGAATACAAGTCCAAAGAATGCTTATTCTTTGCTTATCTTCATTATTTTAAGATTATTCTGAGCTCTGAAAGGTGATTTGCCTTTGCTGCAAACCTAATCATTCCTTGGTCTCCTAGGCTGATATTAGGCTGGTCTATTTTACTCTTATTATTGGGTTGAGGCCCGTGAAATTGTGTTTCTTGTTGACTTTGTGAGCATGATGAAGCCAAGTCAATCAACTCCTTTATTCGCCCCTCTGAGAGACTCCGTCCTTCCATTTAATTGCAATTTCTTTATGTTTTTTGGTTTTGTTTGCTGGGTGAGTATTTTCTTTTAAATAAGAAGTTTATTTAAACAATGAGATGCTTGGCTTGAAGAGAACTCTAACTAGAAATGATTTCTTAATCATAATTAATGTCTACTGAAAGAAGTTGTTCTTTAAGGAACAACTAATTGGAAAAAAAGTGTGAATCCCTTGGTTTTACAATAATTAATGAAAATCATTGATTATGTAATCAAACAAGGTAAGTAACAATTTTTGGTGGGTTTTTGGTGTTTCTGTTAAACAGTGAGAGTGAAGTAAATCAAATATTGGAATATAAAGATAAAAGTTGGTTGAGCATGCAACTAATAGAGAAAAGGAGGGGGGTATTTTCACAGAAACGGTTTGGTGGGTTTTTTTTTCTCTTCGATATCTCCATTTGAGGCTGATCAAAACATAACCATTGGCCATTTGGTTTAAAACAGCCACAGCAATACCAACAACAATGAATTATGTCTGTGTATATACACAAATTACTGTCTATAATAAAAGAATAGGGTGGTGGTAATGCAGTATCAAAGAAGAGACAAAATATACTGCAGTAACTAGGATAACCATGTTCTTTTCTTTTTTTTTTAGTGAGGCAAGTGGGGTTAAGTGACTTGCCCAGGGTCAGTCACGTAGCTAGTGAGTGTTATATATCTGAGGTTAGATTTGAATTCAGGTCCTCCTGAATCCAGGGCTGGCACTCTATCCAGTGCCCCACCACCACGCCACCCCACCACCCCAGCCCTAGATGGTTTTTGTTGTTGTTGTTGTTGTTTTTTGTGAGGCAGTTGGGGTTAAGTGACTTGCCCAGGGTCACACAGCTAGTAAGTGTCAAGTGTTGGTCTGAGTTCACATTTGAACTCAGGTCCTCCTGACTCCAGGGCTAGTGCTCTATCCACTGCGCCACCTAGCTGCCCCTAGGATAACCATTTTCTATTTGTGAATGGGTTGTCTTTTATGAGAGCACAGATCTGGAGTAAAATTGCATGTTGCCTCCTGTCTGCTGCTGGAACACATCAATTGTATCTTCACCATCCGTTTCCAATTCTTGTGTAAAATAGATTTTTATTGGTTTACTAAGTGCCTCTTAATCTTAAATTGAACTATAGAAATATCTTTCCCTGTCACCTTCAAATGAATGTGGTTGTTGCTTTCAATCTTGACTCCCTTAGACTTCTCATCAGCAATGGTTGATCCTGGGCTACAGCTTTACAAAAGAGACACCAGAACTGTCTGAACCAAGGGAATGCCTCAGGTAGGTGTTGCTCATATTCCATTCAGCCATTCCATTCAATCATACCCTACCCTCAATTCCATTTTATTTGAAGGGGAAGAATATAAAAGAGAGTGAAACCAAGGGAAAAGAGTAAGATTTGGAAACCTAGAGGAGATGGAAAAAGAATTCAGTAACAACCAGTACATGGGCCTTCATTCTGTGGGATCCTCGTTGTCCTAGAGTATGTATAGGAAGGAATAAGGTTCATTACTTCCCAGAAATTATCTGTAAAATAATTTGAATTCATTGTAATTACATCTTAGACTGGTACCTTTTTTTTTTTTTAACCATCTCCCTTTAGACTATGACAGAGGTAAAAGCATTACAATTTTCTCAGGTGAAATTTGAGCCACTTCCCTAAAAATCAGTCAAAATATTGTATTGCCTCATGTAAACCTTAGTATCAATTTTAAAATTTTTTGGAAACTAACTGGTGCAGGTTAAGGCAAACTCTGGATTACCTGATAGAATTGAGAAGGAACTATGTATTTTGAGGGATGCTTTACAATCAATAGCCCTGCCAAAAACTCAGAGGCATAAACTAAGATGTATTGTTTTAGTTGGCATAAGCTCAGATATCCTGAAAAAACACTAAAACGATCCTAGGGGAATATAAAATGGAGTAATTTCTCAACACTCAGAACTTTCTCATCAATGCCCTTTGTAACTTAGATGTCACACTCAGGGACTAAGTCCATGGTATGATAGGACACACAATAATTCAAAGGCTGAACCATTTGTTATTGGATTAAATACAGGGGTCATTCATTTGGTGGGCACCCAATCTGAGTTGTTCAAAGTGAATTCAAGCAGGGCATCCAGAAGGTTCACAACTTAGGGTTGGTAGCTACCCTACTTCCTAGGCCACTGATGAGCTTTCAATCATCCAGCCCATATGATGTGTGCAAATTACACTTTTGAGTACCAGCATTTTTCTGCTTTGTCAACCCCAGGAAACGAAGGGAGGGTATATGTAGCATGAGAGGGGGCAACTATTCTAATGAAAAAAAAAAGGTGCTAAATTAGCATTGCACCTGAAAACAGGCAAGCTCTATTTTCAGAAGTTATCAGTCATCATGCTTAGTTTTGTCTCCTCCCCAACATTCCCTCTTTCCATCCCCCTTATTCCACTTAGTTGTATATTCTGTTGTTGGTTTAAACTCCTCCCACAAAAAAGAACACTAAATTGTTTTTAGTTGCAAAATGTCAGTTGCCTCCCACAGAATAGGAGGTTCAATCATAAAAGATATATAAATGACTATGGAAGCTAGTTCTCCATTTCCAACTTCTTGTCACTTAAAATGAGATTGTTATTTAGCAGCTGTTTTACATTATTACAGAGTTCAGAAACACATCCCACCAATTACAGCATAGAACATACAATGATCCAAATACCTTTCACCCCTAAACAAATTACACTGTCCAATAAAAATTGTCAAACATGAATAATGAGAAGCAGGCTGTATTTAGCATATTGTACATGTTTAGACTGAAGCATGACCTGGGACAGGTGAAAAATGAGCATTGATGTTCCCAAATAAGATGCAAATTTTCTGTGTGGTTACTGGGCAAGTATGTAACTTCTTCAAGGTTGGTTTTTTTCTTAGTAAAATTTTGGTCTTTTAAACTATAAATCATGGTGAATTAGAATACTTCATGGTATATATTTCCACAAACCTCCCAATTCTATACAAAACTGAAATTACTGTCTAGCTCTAAACAGAGTTGATTTTTAGGTCACTCCTTTAGGAAATTTTAGTTGAAAATTTATTTTGTTTTCCAAGTGTCTACATATGTCTAGAATTTCATGTATTATGAGAAAGGAGAGTCTTAATTACCCGGATGTGCTGAAGAATGAAAGAATTACACAAGAAACAACTTGATCGACAACTTTTTAAACTGTGTCATTCTTATTATCCATGTCTTTCCATAAATTCTCCATACAGAAATCACCCAGAGCTCTTCTTCTTCTCTTCTTAACTCAGAGGTAGCATTATAACACTTGGGCTATCCATTTGCTTTCTCTCATTTTCAGTTCATGACAACCTACTCTACTTTTCTATTTGTACATGTCCAAAATAATATCTTTTATACCACTTGTGAAGTTATATTACCCTCTATGGGCTACTTTCCCAACTTTCACTTGCAAGTTGGTCAAAGGTCTAACTACTTTAAGGGTTGGAGTGTACCTATTGGCACCATCTTGGCACAACTATCTCTCAAGAGCCCCCACTGGTGTGCTTCCCATGAAAATCATCCAGTAGATTTAATTAGCAAAGGCATTTACTAAAATGGTATAAAAATATAAGTTGATGAAAACCATTTTGACTGTATGGCCCAAGTCCCCCACCCCCATCAGCCTCTTGCTGGGATGGTACCTACCATCCCTGCCTCTCATTTCTCACTCATTTAAAAAAAAATTAAAATATAACCATTTATTTAATATGAAAGTAACAGAACAACAACAATATTGTTAACTATTCATATAAGTCAAATGAAGATATGATAAATCAGAGCCTACACATAAATCTTAGTTTCCTTTTTCCCACTAATGGCCATAGTATCTCAGTGTTAGAGTGGGCATACACCTAAAGAAATCTGTTGGGGAAGCACATAAGGGAGAAAAACTCATTTACCCAAAGCAACTCACAACTCTGGAAACATAAAGTTTGATGTCCTATTTCTATAGCAGAAATTATCCATACAATTTCCTTGATGTTTCCTTTGCTAAACTGAATTGATCCATGCTATGTTTGACTAATATCTCACTCTGTGTGGATATCTCTGACAACTGGTTGATCTAATAGATGATTTCTCTGATTCTTTGCCTCTGCACTGTTCTGCTCAGCTGGACTTATTCTTCAACAGCAATTTTAGTATCCATTATTTCTCATTTCCAGCTTATTGATGCCTTCAGCTAAAGTTGGTGAAAGTCTGTCCTATTTTGCTCCTTTGGAGGATTATTTTTCTCCCCCATTTCTTAGAAACAAAATATGACAGTGAAGAGAAGTATCTCCTCTCTCTTCTCATCCTCCTCCCCTCCTGCTCTGTTTACTTCCTTCTGTCATTCTCCTCTTTCCTCCTTCTAGCTTCCCCTTCTCCAATTATTCATGTGAAATCACTGGAATAGATTTCTTACTCCTTATTAAACAATTTATAAAATACCCTCAGTTTATTGCCCCTATAGGTAACAGGAAAGTTTCCCATTGGTATCATACTGGCTTTTTGTATTAAATTATATATAATTTTGAGCTTTGAGGGACTCTGAATGGATTAGAGAAATCCCTCCCCCCCACACTCTACTACAGGAATGGAGGGTACACATTGAAATCATCCCTGCTAATAACTCTTCTCCCCTTGTGAATAGCAATAAAATTTGCTAGAGCTATCTCTATGTGAGGTGCCCATTTTCATTTGAATATCTCTCCATTACATTCTGGTGGGAGTAGCAGGGGTGAAAGCATATTCCAACAGATAGGTTTTGGGAGAAAGGAGGGAGAGAGAAAAGGGAAAGGCCTTGAGAATGGGAATCTTTCACTTGTAGAGTTTTACTTAAGAGATTTTGGTTACAAGGGTATTATTCAATGGTCAAGGTCTTGCACCTTTCAGAATCTTGAGCAATGGGTTGCTTAAGAAAAAGATAATAGAAGGGCAGCTAGGTGGTGCAGTAGATAGAGCACTGGCCCTGAAGTCAGGAGGACCTGAGTTCAAATCCGACCTCAGACCAAACACTTAACACTTACTAGTTGTGTAACTCTGGGTAAGTCACTTAACTCCAATTGCCTAAAAATAAAAAATAATTTAAAAAATAAAAAAAAAATAAATAGATATTAGAGAGGATTCTGGGAAGATGGCAGAGTAGGTCAGAAAATTCCAAGCCCCCAAGATTTTCCCTCACAAAAGAGATAAAATAGCACCTCAAGATGAATATTAAGCAGTAAAAATAAATAAGAATAGGAGCAGAACAAGGGTCCTCCTGGGACAATCAATGAAGATCTGAAAAAAAAAAGTCCCTGGAAGAGGTTTGATTCCTGTGAAGAGTAAACACCTCCAGGCTAGGGTCCACTTAAACAACAAGCAGCAAGCCCTGGGGTTAGCTGGGTTGGGAGGCTGCCTCAGCTGCAGGAACTTTTACCCCTGGGGACAGTGGGGGGTGTTGGGCATCTCTGAGGGAACCTCTACTGACAATGAACAGACCCAGATGTGCCACAGAGACATAGCATGGACAAGAAGGAAACAGCATATGCCTACCGCTGACTATAGGCACTTATGGGAGGTTGGAGGTCTTGGTTCCATCTCCAGATGGGAGAACGGAAGAAGGATCTGAGGCCAGAGGCACCATTCCCCATACCCCAGAACTAGAGGTTGTTATAAAAACTGAGCTACTACAAATTTTTTTTTTAAAATGCATAGGCAAAGGAGAAAAAATTCAACCATAGAGAGTTACTATGGAAAGAGAGAAGACCAGGGTTCATCTTCAGAGAAGGATACTGAAGCAAAGAAACCCTCTTCTACCCCAAAGAGTAATGCCAAATGGTCACCTGCTCAAAAAGAATTCATAGAAAAACTTAAAAAAGACTTTAAAAATCAAGTGAGAGAGATTGGGGGAAAAAAAAACAATCCAAGAAAAATGAGAAGATTGTGAAAAGAAAATCAACCAATTAGAAAAGGAGATCCAGAATCTTAAGGAAGAAAATGACTTCTTGAAAATTAGAATTGGGCAAGAGGAAGCCAGTAAAGTTATAAGAGATCAAGAAATAATAAAACAAAATATAAAGAATGAAAAAATAGAAAAGTGTGAAATATCTCATTAGAAAAACAACTGATCTGGAGAACAGAGCAAGAAGAGAAAACATAAGAATAACCAGACTACATGAAAGCTATGATCAGAAAAGGAATCTTGATATGATAATGCAACAAATAATTAAAGAACATTGTCCTGAAGCATTAAAACAAGAGGGGAAAGTAGAAATAGAAAAAACCAATTGATCATCACTTTAAAGAAGTCCTACGAGGAAAACCCATAGGAATATTATAGTCAAATGCCAAAAACCCCAGCTCAAGGATAAAATATTATGAGCAACAAGAAAAAAACAATTTAAATATGGCAGTGCCACAATTAGAATCACACAAGACCTAGCAATGGTGACACTAAAAGGCTGCGGGTCTTGGAACACTATATATCAAAGACCAAAAGAACTTGGGTTCTGGCCAAAAATGTTATACACAGCAAAACTAAGCATAATCCTGAATGGGGGGAAAAAAGGACATTTAATGAACTGTCAGACTTTCAGGACTTTGTAAAACAAACCAAAAAAAGCAACCCTGAACTAAATAGAAGATTTGACATACAAAAGCCAAGAGAAATATAAGATACATACCAAATACTAATTACAAAGGACTCTTATAAGGACATACTGTTTACCTTTTATGTATTTAAGTGTAAAAGATATGTCTAAGATTGTTATTAGTAATTGGGTAGTTTGTAAGAAATATTGGGGTAGATCTGAGTAAAAAGTAAAACTGTTTAGGAATACCTTAAAAGAGTAATTATTTTATACAAATGAGGTGTGAGAGGAAGAACCAAAACAGACGAATTAGACGGGGTAGGAGGGCTGTTAGTTCTGGAAACCCACTTTCATCAGGAATGGGTTTAAGAGGAAACAATACATATAGATCTAGAAGAGTATAAAAGTCTTCTAAATTCAGAAAAAAATAAAATGCTAAGGGAATGGGTCAGGGAGAGGATAAGGGAGAGATCTCTAGCAGAGAAGGGTGAGGGAATAGGTCAAAAGGAGGTATAGAAGGATATTTAGATTTAAGGGAATGGGAGTTTAAGGGAGGGATCCATGGAGGGGAGCTGAATTAAGTAATAGGAAGGCAAGGTAGAGGGTAGAAGCAAAGTAGAGGAGTTAGGAGGGATAGGAAAGAAGAGAAATGCACAAAGGTAAAAACAAAGATCAGAGGTAGAATTTGTTAGGGAAAGTACATGTCTATATATGTACATATGTATGTATGTATGTATGTATAAATATATGTTTATCTATATACCTATATCTATATATAAATATATCCTTGCTTAATTGTAGCCTTGGGGTGGGGGGCGGGGAGGAAGAGGAAAAAATGAACAAAAGAAAATTAATAAGGAAGCAAAGATGGACAGCTCTCAACATAACACTTAGCACTTATCATACAGGCTTTCTTGAAATGGAAATTTATTGCTATATATTTTGAATCCTCTCTTATGTTTTGCTGTGCACATGACATGCTTTTTTCTTTTATTATGTATTTAAGCTTCTATATTTAAATTTATGTTTCTTTTTCTTTTCTTATTATGTATTTAAGTTTCAATATAAAAAAAAGAATAAAGATATTAACCCCAAGGGAGCCAAGGATTCTATTCCTTAGATGCTTATGACAGTGACAGAAACTCTCATCTAGGAGGGGGAAGAAGTGGCAGGGGCAGATTCACAAATAGTACAAATAACGATAATTTGCCTGGTTACCACAACTCCCAGTTGCAAAATGCTGCGCAGACTGGACAAAGGTGCAGATGTACTGTGATAGAGTGCTTGCTAGCATTTGAGATATGTACTAACAGAATCCCAAGGATTCTCTAGAAACCTGGATAGTTCAAATTATTAATAAAGGCATCTTAATTATTGCCATTGTGGAAGATGAATGGATTGGCCTGGAGGCTTATCCACTGACTCCTTCCTGACTAAAATAATGACTACCCAGTGGACAGCACAGAGACAAGCTCCTCCATTAGAATGGCATTGCATAGACATTAAAGAAACATATGATACTGTCCCCACCCCTCGGGTCAAATCTTGCTTCAGATACTTATTTTGCCCCAGATACTCTTTACTATCCTTGACTCAAGTAATAGCATTAACAGATAACTTCAGCAGAAAATGGATTTGTCATTTGGCTCTAATAACACCTGGTGGGGGGATTTCAGGCTTCCAATAGCAACCAAATCTCCAAACTCCCTGGAGGGTATGGTAAAGTTCACAGGTTAAGACTGAGGGATGGAAAAGGGTTGTCAACTCAACCTAAGGCTAGTGACATAACATCACACTTGTCAGGAAGAAGTACCAATCCAGAGGGAAAGAGTAGAATTTTGGATGCTACTGTTAGGTACCTCCATGGTAATGAAAGAATCTTGCAAAATTCTGCTGTACAAGTAACATATCCACAATATTAGACAATGCTACAGGCAAATGTACATCCTTCCATCCCTTCATGCTTCCCTCTCAGATGTGGAGAAATTTAAAGGCAGGACTTAAATGTTGTCCTTGTACTACAAACTCTATAATCGTACAAACTTAGTTTATGTGAATCAGAAAGGTACTCCCTTGAAACGGTGGGTATGCCCCTCCCATCTTCAATGTAGAACTTTAAGCTGGCAGACACCCCAAGGAACTTAATTTCTGTGATGCTCTTGCCTCCCCTGCCTTTGTCCCTGGTAAATAATGTACTCCAAAGATGGTAGCCTGGCTCTTAACTACTCATTGAAGATCCCCCAACTTTTAAGGGGGGGGCTGGCTGTGGAAAGGGGGAGGATCAGTTGTTCCATCAGTATATAAGGGCCTTTCTCCCAACACTACGGGTAGCAGAAACTGAAAAAAAAAGGTCAGGAACCTCTCCTTAATACTAGCCCAGGTAGCCAATAAGACTGCAGAAGCATTGCAAGTACAGGCTCACAGATGAATGATGATAGATAGCATCTTTGACTATCTACTAGTCAGCTAGTCTGGCCACTAGCTAACACCTACAACTGTTATGGGGTTAATACAGAGCAAGTCACCTGTTTCTTTGGGACACAGACAGACACTGGTGTGTGGAATTTATTCTCATTGCTAGGGTTTGGTTCCTGGGCTGCCTGAATCCCAAGGATCCCTGGATAATTCCAAATCCTGACCTTCTATATGACAGATAGAACCATAATCCTAATCACAAACTGTGGTGTACTACAAAACATCCAGGTCAATTTCCTATTTCATTCACCATTGTCAATATACCTGCCTTGAAGAGAAGCCCTTTGAATGTGGTTAATGGAAGAATGAGATCAGAAGGGTGGATTGTGAGCTGATGAAAACTAGTTTGACTGGTATAGCACCAGTCCCTTAAATTCTCTACTTCCCTGCTTCTTATTCCTCACTCCTTATTAGGCAATTTAGAAAATACCCTCACTTTATTGCTCCTACATTGGTATCATGCTGGCTCTTTGTCTCAAACAATATATAAGTTTGAGCCCTGAGGGATTCTGGACCTTCAGTTGAAGTATGGAGACCCCACCCTGTGGGCTACCCACAGGCATGGAGGCCACACACATTGTCTGCCCCTCCTAGCTGCTATTCTTCCTTTTCCCTTGTGAGTAGTAATAAAGTTTGTTAAAGCTATCTCTGTGTGGGCTGCTGCTTTTCATCTAAACTCTCCTTCATTACAAATAAAACACAAGTAGTAGTTGCAAAACACTCCCACCCTTCAAACACATCCTGACACACGTTCTAACAAATACACACAAAAAGAGTGGGTATACACTTAAAGCACTTGTTGGGGACACTTGGGCTGAAGGAATTGGCTCACAATTCTGGAGCCCTATATAGGTCTTCAATGTCCTTTCTTTCTTTGGAGAGGCCTCACAAAAATTCACACCTGGGTATGATACCTGTGTGGATGGGTTGCTCCCCTGGGCTTGTTCCTCGCATAGGTCTCTGGTGAATGAATCCACCTGCTAGACTCTCTAGGCTTGCTGTTTGCTGGGCAGCTGTAGGCTTACCACTTCCAGACTGAGGCTCAGCAGCGAGCCTCCGCTGGGGGGCAAGTATTTATACAGGGCTTTAAAGTTTGCAAAGTGCTTTACAAATATTATCTCATTGGAACCTTTTAGCAATTCTGGGAGATGGATGATATTATTATCCCCATTTTACATTTGAAGTGACTGAGGCTGAAGAAAGCAAAATGGCTTGCCCAAAGTCACACAGTTAATAAGTATCTGAGGCAACATTTGAACTGAGATCTTGCTGACTCAAGTCGAGCACTGAATACACTGTTTGTCACCTAATTGCCACTTTTCCAGAATGCCTTGTTTCAACTCCTAAAAACAAAGGAAAAATCAGGCCAAAGACAAGTTTCTCTGAGGCTAAACTGTAACACCTATGTCCTCAAGCATATTGAAAATTACTTTAAGATAATCTCCTGAGATTCACCATCTTATCAGTTTCAGTTCTACTTCACAGATACTATTGTTGTGAAACTGAACGCTTAGAAAAAGTCTTAGCCTTGACAAGCCTGGCTCATAACTTCTTGAAGCCTAACTTGGACATTGTACAAGGAACTGATATTAATACAGTTAAGGTGCGTGTGGGTAACAGCCAAATTCAAGCTAGTGGTTCCAAATAAATCTGATATGGTTAGAGAAAGCTTAAATTATTTGTTATGTTTATAGATCTTTGTGGTCTCTTAAGATCTGGAACTGGGAATTCACATTTGCATTTCTGTAATCAGCGAGGGAATTTGGTTATTAAATTTTAACACATTTAAACTTATTTAGTCAAGGTCATTTATAAATCAAATAGATATCATATCATAAAAATCTCTAAACAGTTGTACTCCATTACCTAAATGGGAAGCATCATAATTAATGGTTGTCTAAGGGTTAAAATCAATTTGGCTTACAGGCATTTGGTGGCTAGAACAGTTGTGAAAACATTGGAATGTTGATAAACACTGATTAGTATTTATATCTTACAAGTTTTCAGTCTTATGATAAAGGTCTAATTTTCTTTTTTCCTTTAATCAAAGAAAGTCATTGGATTGATGGTTTTGCCACTAATTTCACAAAGTTGCTGTAGCACATTTGTGTTTTTAAAGAAAGATTGAGTTTACAAGCTGATCATTTTGGGGATTAGACTTGTGATGCCATTGGTGCAGGTGTTCCCTGTGAGGAAACTCCTATCAAGGCAGGTCAGCACCTTCTCTGTAATTTATATTCGTAGGGAGTGGCCCTAGAGCAAAGAGAGTTCCAGTGACTTCCCCAGGGCAGCATAGCCAGTAGTTAGTGTCAGACGCAGGGCTTCAAGCCAGATCTACCTGATTCTGAAGCCAATTCTCTGTTCAATACATCACTCTTTCTCTCAAGATGCTGCAATAACAAATAAGTGAGAAATTCAGTTAGCCAGTGGGTTTTTTTTTCTCCCAACATCAAAAAAACACCTTATCTGACTGGCTTTCTCCCCCATGGAATTGATTGAATTAACAAATTGTTTTGATGTCAGAAATTCATTCAAGTTGTCAATCACAGAGTTTTTGTGCTGTGATGAAACTTGGAGTGGTTAGTGACCCAGAAGTAGGTGCCGGGTTAGTAGAATCTGTGTAGCTACAAACTATACATAGAAACCCTACCTGAGAGGGGTGGCAAGCCCTTTGGAGATGGACATACTCCTTTTCCAGATACTAATCTAACTGCAGCATACATGACTAAAGTTACATGTAGACTCATTAAAGGAGATTGAGATTGATCAATATTGTGTTAATATGCATTCCTCAGCCTCAGTCCTACTTCATGGATGCCTTAGCTCATTGTTTCATAATTCCAAAAAGCCTGTACAGTGACAGATTTGGTTTACAACTTCCTGTAACTCTATCTTTGCATTATGCAAAAAGTCTAGAAAGATTTGATCCATCAATGTTGTAACTTGTCTCTTAATTAGTAATTGCATTTGCAAAAAATGTCATCCTTTCTCTCACTATAACTTTTTGACCTGGGCTGCTGACAATAAGCAAAATAATTCAGTTTAAACATTATTACCTGCCAAATCTTAAACTCTGCTCCCATTCAACATAGGCTAATTTTTCCTTCTTGAGAACTATGCCAATTAAACTATAAAAGAGGTACTTTATAGAATTTGATAAAATCACAAAATTCATTTGGAAAAATAAAAATCTAGAACAGGAGTTGGCAAATGATAGCCCAGCAGTAACATCTGCTCCCCCACCTGTTATTGAACAGTCCCTGAACTGAAAATGATTTTGACATTTTAAAGTAAAGTTTTATTGTATTTAAAAACATAAAAACTAATATACATCTGCATATATAAGTATGTAGTATACATATATACACATTGTCTACATGTATATGGCAATAAATGTATATATAAAATATGTTTCTATATGTTATATAGAAATAGATCATATATCTAAATATTATACATATTACAAAACATAGAAATATGAATATGCCAAAAGCCATTCTCCAGTAGATAAGTGATCAAAAGATATAAGCAAACAGTTCTCAAAACAAGAATTTTAAACTATTAATGACCACATGAAATAATGTTCCAAATCACTAGTAATAAGAGAAATGCAAATCAAAATCCCCACAAAGTTTTACCTCACACCCTACAAACTGACAAAGAAAATAAAAGATGGGAATGGTCAGTGTTAGAGGGGTTGTGGGAAGATAGGCATATTAGTACATTGTTGGTGGAGCTGGGGTCACGAAGAGTTGGACATTACTGAAAGCTACTGAACAACAACAACATACGAGATAGTTGTCTGGGAGGGTCAATAGGAATAATAAGGGAAACTATAATGAGGTTAACAAGAAAATGACATCCACAGGTAGGTATTCAGGCTAATAATAACAAATGCCCTGATAGGAATAAATGGTCCATATTATCCAATGAGCTGTCCTCCATTTTGATATCCATTTATATAGGAACCATTAAAAAAAAACACAAAAAAACAGACCAAGCATTCCCGATTTCATCAATTCTAAAAGTAGCCTTTAAAAAGCCAATATGACATGGTGAATAGAGGACTGGGGCCTAGAGTCAGGAAGACCCAAGATTAGTTTCTGACACTGCAATTCATTTCAATTCTTGCTATATCTTCTCAGTAAATATAAATGTCCCTTTGTAAAAGCTAAATATTAATTGGATAAATGCTACTGGGATACTTACTATACCTGATTAATTATGATATATATAATACATAATATGTTATATATAATTATGCATAAATAATATAATTAATATATACATATATAATTATGATATAATTAATTATACCTGATTAATCAATGATATGAGGGAGATAATGACAATAACTAGCAATTGACACTAGAGACAACACACCCACAATGGGGTCCAGAGCCAGTGGCATTAGAAAGTCACTCTCAATTCCTCCGGGCACCCTTAGAACTCAGAGAGGAAAATGTAGTCTTGCTCTGGGAATTTGACCTGCCACTGAGAGTGGGAATTGAGATAAAGATTCTCACAGTTTATACAGGTGACATATATAAATCAGAACATATAAGGTACATATAGAATAGATGAAATATAGGGCTTGAATCAAATTTTGAGGTCTTTACATCCAATAATAGCAAGCATTTATAGAGAGCCTACCAGTGGTGGCAATCTAGGCTTACCTTCTTTTTGGGGCCAATTGTGATTTCATTAGTGTAAGACAGTTCTTATATAGAAACACCCTATAGATGCAACTCGTCTGCAATCTGTAGATTTTACCTGGGGACATCAAGAGATTTGGTGATTTGCATATGACTATATAAATCTGAGAAATACCAGAGGCAGGATAATCATAGAGCTTTTATGATTTGTCTCTCTGGAGGATGTTGATATTTACGGCCACTTTGTGAACCCAATGGAGGTTGATGAGGATGGGAAGGATGCTCCAACCTATTGTGCCGGAGGGAAATTTGCAGATCCTATGAAGGCTTAGGATAAAAAAGAGGTGGGAGGGAAGGAATAAGTATTTATATAGTGTGTACTGTGTGCCAGGCACTGTGCTCAGCACTTTACAAATACCGTCTCATTTGATGCTCACAACTACCCTGTGAGGTAGGCATTGTCAGTTTCTCCATTTCACCGTTGAGGAAACTGAAGGAAATTGAGGTTATGTGACTTGCCCAGGGTCACATAGCTAGTGACTCTGTGAGGCTGGGTTTAAACTCAGGTCTTCCTCACTCTAGGCGGAGCACTCTATTCACTATACCACCTAGTTGCCAGAGTTTCTTTTTTATTAAAAAATAAGCCCACTTATCTACTAAACCACAATACCTCTCAATAGTTCACTATATTTATTTAGATATGTATAGGCAATTATCTGGATTATTTATATAGGGATAATCCAAAAACATACATTTGGATAAGGATACTTTGTTGCACATCATCCTTTAAGTTGAAGAAAAATTAATAACATATTTATATAGTACAAAGTACTTTACATAGAGTATCTTACTTGATCCTCACAACAATCCTATGAGGTGGGTACTGTTATTATCTCCATTTTACATATGACAAAACTGAGACTGGGAGCTAGTAAGTGACTTGCTTGGGGTCACACAGTTAATAAGTATTTGAAACAGGATTAGAACTCAGGTCTTCCTGACTCTTACTCTAGTACTTTATTCACTGCATCATCCAGTGGCCCTAAAAGGATCTAAAATCTATAGGCTTTGCTTATAGATAACTAAGAATATGGCTACAAATCTATCTATATGTCAATAGAAGGAAGGCTCTGAATTGTTTCTATCAGGCTGCAAATTCATCTGAGCTTCTACAGGCATCCGTAATATAGATGAATGTTTATTGGATTGTATTTGCTTGCTGCACTTATTGATTGTTGATCTTTTTAATTAAGTAAAGATTGTTAATAGTTCCATTCACTGTATCAGTCACTCACCAAAATATAGGTCTTCTTGTGTGCTTACCCTGCCACCCCCTCTTTCCTTCGGTCTATCCCAATAATAAGCACTCTCTCTTCTGGTGCAGGGGATTATTGGAGCTCAAAACCATTTCATTCAAATATAGCAGTAGCAAAGGGTTATATCTACGTTCTATTTGTTGAGTTAGCCCAGTGCCTTGGACTGGTTCCACCCATAAATCTTATGGACATCATTGTTTCTACTCAACACTGGAGAGAGCTCTCAGGTAGACTAACTTAGCTGCAGATTGGAGGACAACACCCTCAAGTTGGCTCACACCTCATTAATGAGAAAGAACTGAGGTTTCCACTGACCTTTGCATTGACCATTAGACAAGTCAAGAGTGTGGCCATTTGCTTGGTACTCTTTCACTTTAGCCACCAGTTCAGAATCAGAGACCCTTCTAAGTTCCTCATCCCATATAATCTACTCAATATTGAAGTGAGCTCTGGGGCAGAGCTCACCTGGTTGAAAATTGGAGATGGGGTAAAGGGATAGATGCATCCTTATAACTAGTCAGGACCTAGAAATTCACTGAATCCTTATCATGACCATTTGTCTAGTTGTTCCTCCCCCTTTCCAACTTTTGCTCAGGATTGATCATCAGATCGACACTACTATTGCTACTATGATGAATGTGACAATCTACTGCTCCAAGAATCCCTATGATTCTGAGTCATAGACTGCCTAAAGAAACCAAAGCTCCCTTACTTGGTCACTGTTCCCTGATCCCTCATACCCATCCATGTCAACTCCATCCTTCCTATGTTCCTATCCTACTGTATTCTACCCTTCTATTGTGTCTTCTAGAATCCTCATTCTTCTCTTAACAAGTTGGTCTTCATATTAGACTTGGACTTCCCTCCTGGAAATTATTTTGTTTGTATTATATATTTGATTTTTTTTTTGCATGCTGTTTTCCTCCAATGGAATTTTAAGGGTTTTTTTGTTTTGTTTTGTTTTTGGTTAGGCAATGGGGTTAAGTGACTTGCCCAGGGTCATACAGTTAGTAAGTGTTATGTGTCTGAGGCCCGATTTGAATTCAGGTCTTCCTGACTCCAGGACTGGCACTCTATCCACTGCACCACCTAGCTGCCCCCGGAATTTTAAGTTTTTGAAGGCAAGTGCTGACTTTATGTCTCTAGTGCCTAACACAGTGCACTTAGTAGATGCTTGGTAAATGCTTGTTGGATTTAGCTGAATTCTGAAACAAAGCTTGCTAATGGAACTTTGAGTGCCAATGGAACAACAGGAAAGAAATGTGCTAACAGAAAAGAAATAATGCAACCAGCACATAAACTTTGGGAAGAGAAGGAAAAAAGAAGATTAAGTGGCATTAACAAGGAGAAAGCTTGTTTCTCAATTTGTACCCATTTTTCTGTGATGAGATTGTGAAAGCCACACTGTGCCTCTGGTGAGGGGTGGCTTTTGAGGTGAGGCATGGAGGCACGATGGCACCACCTGGGGAGGAATCAGCATGTAACTCCAGATGGCTGGTGTCAATTCTTGCAAAGGAGAAAGATACTAGCTGAATGCCATGGGTCCCAGGTGCCTCAATTGACTGAATATGGACTCTTATCAACCTCAAAGGTAGTGAGTACAAATGCAGATATTCTTGACCTTTTATTTTTCCAAATGAATTTTTTTATTTTTTTCTAGCTCAACAAAATAATTTTTGATAATTTAATTGGGACGGTATTGACTAAGTAGATTAATTTAGGTTAAATTGTCATTTTTATTATATTGGTTCTGTCTATCCATTAACAGTTAATATTTCTCCAATTATTTAAATCTGACTTTATTTGTATAAAAAGTGTTTCATAATTATGTTCTTGTAGTTCCTCGGTTTGTCTTGGTAGGAATACTCCCAGGTGTTTTATACTGTTTATGTTTATTTTACCATCTCTTCTGGCAGGGTTTTCTTGGTGATATGTAGAAATGCTGATGACTTTATGTGAGTTTATTTTGCGTTCTGCTACCTTGCTAAAATTATTCATTGTTTCAACTAGCTTTTTAGTTGAGCTCTATAATTTTCCAAATATACCATCATATCATCTGCAAAAAAGATAGTTTTATTACCTCATTGCCCATTCTGATTCCTTCAATTTCTTTTACATTTCTAATACAATGTTGAATAATATTGGGGATAATGGGCATCCTTATTTCACTCTTGATCTTACTGGGAAGAGAAGGGAAGCTTGCTGATGGTTTTAGATAGATGCCTCTTATCATATTAAGGAAAAATCCATTTATACCCAAGTTTTCAAGTGTCTTTTTTTTAAATAGGAATGAGTATTGTATTTTGTTAAAAGCTTTTTCTGCATCTATTGATATAATTATATTATTTTAAAACATGATTATTGATATAATCAATTATGTTATTTGTTTTCCTTATGTTAAACCTTTCCTGCATTCCTGGTATAAATCCCATTTGGTCACAATATCACAATCTTTGTGATATATTGTTGTAGTCTCCTAGCTAGTGTTTTACTTAGTATTTTGGCATTCATATTCATTATTGAAATTGGTCTATAATTTTCTTTCTCTGTTTTTGCTCTTTCTGGTTTAGGTATCACCACCATATTTGTTTCATAAAAGAAGTTTGGTATGACTCCTTCTTTGCCTGTTATTCCAAATAATTTGTTTAATATTAGAATTAGTCGACCTTTAAATGTTTGGTAGAATTCAGTTGTAAATCCTTTTGGTCCTGGTGTTTTTTTTCTTAGGACACTCATTTATGGCCTGTTAATTTCTTTTTTTATTTGTTTTGTTATTTGTTTGTTTTGTTTTGTTTTTGGTGAGGCAATTGGGGTTAAGTGACTTGCCCAGGATCACACAGCTAGTAAGTGTCAAGTGTCTGATATGAGACTGGATTTGAACTCAGGTCCTCCTGACTCCAGGGCTGGTGCTCTATTCACTTAATTTCTTTTTGGTTATTTAGATATTCTATTACTTCACTTTTCTATGTTCTTGAGTTGAGCTCAGGAATTTAGCTTTCCCTCTTTGTTTAAAATTATAATTTTAAGTTATTTAAGTAATTTAAGTTTAATAAGTTACAATTATTGCAAATATTAAGTTAAAGTTATAATTAAAAGACAAGTTGTTATCTCTCATACCAGGAGCCCCTAGGATACTTCCAGGACAGATTTGTTATCTTTAAGCTCCACAAGTTAACTTGGTACCTTCACTAAAAGATATGTCATCTGTTCTTGCTTGTCCTTGTGCAATTAGGGGAGATTTCATCTTTTCCAAGGAGACAGCAAGCCTGATAGTTTTGATCCCCTAGCAAAGCTTACAAGATGAAGATGGTATCCATAAAACAATTAACATTCCGTGATTGTCAGAGAATGGTATGATTAGCCTCATCTGAATGTCGGGCCCCCTTTCTTAGTATAACCAATTGTAATATACCAAGATTTCCAAGACCCTTTCTTTCTTTAGTCTCAATAAAATAGTACCTTCCTTCTCTCTAGGGTGGCTGGTTCTACTAAAATGGCCAGTCTGACCCACTTTGTTAACAACTATACTGGTCATTGTTAATAAACTGATCCTGTTCAGAGTCTATACATCAGTCTACCTTTATTAAATTTATTCAAGACAGTTTTGGAGGTCCCACTGAGATTAGGGGACAGAGCCTGGTTCCTCAAATTCTCTTAGGGGAACTCTTCTCTTTTCTTTTGGGTGCCCCTGGTTTAACTTTCCATCTGAAGGGAAGGCTTCTAGAGAACTACAGTTGAGACCTGACTCTCCCATTGAACCCAAATCTTCTCTGAGCTAGAAGATAAGCATCCCATTAGGGAAAAGTTACAATTTTGTCTGTCTATATTTGTCTTGAGTTGCTGTTTTGTGTTCGGTGTGACAATTTGGAAATAATTGGCAATACAAAGGCTGGGAAAATCCCCTGGGGACAATTCCTTGAAGGAATTTTTTTTCCTCAAGAAAGACCCCAAATTGAGGGTGGGGAGCAATTTCAGAGTGTGCACCATATTGATACTCTTCAGAGCTTATGAAGGCTTGTCTTCCCAGTGAGAGACAGGGATAATATTGGCGTGGAAAAAGGGGTTTTATATGTGTGATTATCTTTAGAGTTCCATTACTGGTCTTGATATTGATGTGTCTGTTTATTTGTGTAAATCAAGCCATTTTCTTCGCTTGCCCTGATCAGCCTGGAGAGTGTTGCATAGCAGGTCTCTGGAGACATCTAGTGACCAAAGGGGGAATAGCAACATGCTTATCTTTTTTCCATTTATCTCTGTTACTGTGTGTGTATGTGTTTGTGAAATTTCTGAGTTTTCTAAGTCTTTAGAGTGATAGTCTCTCTCTGCCACCTGAGTCTGGCCAAGTTAGAAAGCAGACAAAAGACACAGATAAGACGGAGTCTGCAGGAAATTTTGTCATCATAAACTAATAGGAAGGGGGTAGCTAGGTGGCGCAGTAGATAGAGCACGGGCTCTGAAGTCAGGGGGACCTGAGTTCAAATGTGAACTCAGACCAACACTTGACATTTACTAGCTGTGTGACCTTGGGCAAGTCACTTAACCCCAATTGCCTAAAAATTTAAAAAAAATTAATAAACTGATAGGAGACTAAAATGTAATTTCTCTAATGTGAATCTCTAAATTGTGATTTGAATACTTTTACACTTTGATCAAGATTTCTCTATGTTGGCCTTGAATGCAATCCATTTAGAATGTCAGCAATTGATGTTTTTAAAAGCTAGGATACTTTTGTAAAATGATTATATACTAAATGCTGTTAAGAATTTTAAAATTCTTAAACTTAAATCAGTCTGGAGAGGACTCTGGAACTATGCCCAAAGGACTACCAAGCTCTGCATAACCTTTGATCTAGCAATACGACTACTAGGTCTCTATAACTAACAGATCAAAAAAGGAAAAATATGTGTACGAAATATTTATAGTATCTCTTTTTGTGGAGGCAAAGAATTAGAAATTGAGGGGACATCCATCAATTGGGCAATGGCTGAACAAGCTGTGGTATATGATTGTAATGAAATACTATATTGTGCTATAAGAAATGATGAAGAGGCTGACTTCAGAAAAACCTGGAAAGACTTACACAAAATGGATACAAAGTGAAATGAGCAGAACCAGGAAAACATTGTATCTGATAATAACAAAATTTCATGATGATTAACTGTAAAAAACTAAGCAATTCTCGGCAATACAATGATCCAAGACAATTCCAAAGGACTCATGATTAAAAATGCTATCCACATCCAGACCAAGAACTAATGGAGTCTGAATATAGATCAAAACATACTATTTTCCACTTGTCTTTATTTTTTCATATCTTTTTCCTGGTGGGAGAGGGGGCCAGTATCTTCTTTCACAACATGACAATATGTAAATATGTTTTCCATGACTGCACATGTATAACCTATATCAAACTGATTAGAGAGGAAGAAAGGAGGAGGGATGGAGAGAATTTGGAATTCAAAATTTTTTTAATGAATGTTGAAAATTGTCTTTACATGTAATTGGGGAAAATAAAATATTATTTTAAAAATTTTTTAAAATGCAACTCTCAATTTGGAAATTACAGAATATTATCTGGATATTTTAAAGAAAGGAGGGGAATAGTGAATTTGCAGATAAAAACTCTATCTAGATTCTGAAAAGTGAAAAGTAATATCAGTGAGATTCCAAAGTGAAGAGTAAGTATATGAAAAAAAGAGTAAATAAAATTTAATTTAGAAAAATGCTTTGTGTTACTTCTGTGACTGATATAAAAGAATTGAATTTTTATTTCAATAGACCATGCACTGGTAAGTTGTTTCTTGGTTGTTATTCTTCATTCTCAAAGAGGACCAAAATGACATCACTATGTTGAAGTCAAGGTATAGTGTGTCCAACTGTGGCTGATCAGACCAATAAAAGCTCAGAAGACTATCACAGGTCAAATACAAAAAGACCATATGAACATTTGGCGAGGGCATGTCTCTAAATTTGTGCATCTCACATTTCTTTTGAGCTGTTGCAATTCTGCTTCTCTCATGGAGCACAGCACCTTCTTTGATGTAGGCATGCCATGCTGGGCAATCCTGTTGCCAGTGTCTCCCATGTCACACAATTGATTTCAAAGTTCTTCAGAGACCTTGAATGTGTCCTTGTATTACATCTTCTGTCCTCCATTTGATTGCTTTTAGACAAAAGTACATTTAGCATTTGAACGATGTTTCCAGCCCATTATAGTTGCACTCTCTACAGTAGAGTTTGAATGCTTGGCAATTTAGCTCAAGAAAGAGGCTTCAGTGTTCAGTACTTTATTTTGCTGGATAATTTTCGGAATCTTCCTAAGAAAATTCAAATGGAAGTGATTCAGTTTCTTGGCATGGCACCAGTAGACTGTCCAAGTTTCACGGACATCCAACAATGAAGACAGTACAATGGCTCTGTAGACCTTCAGTTTGGTAAGCAATGCAATACTTCTCTCCCACAGAACCTCCCAAACACTGAACTAGTTCTGGCAACACCTGTGTCAACCTCATCAGCTATGTCCACATCCCTGGAAAGTATACTACCAAGGTAAGTGAACTTATCCATAGTATTGAAAATTGCTCCATTTGCTGTAACCGATGGTTCCACATATGGATGGTATGGTGCTGATGGTGGAGAAGCTGTGTTTTCTTGCTGTTAATTGTCAGGCCAAAATTAGTACAAGCAGCAGAGAATTGATCCATACTTTGTTGCATCTTAGCTTCAGAGACAGCATGAGTGCACAATCATTTGGGAACAAAAAAAATGATGCATCAACTCTCTCTTCACTTTAGTCTTGGCTTGTAGCCTTTTCAAGTTAAACAATTTATCATCAGTGTGGTAGCTGACCTTGATGCTGTTTTCGCATTGTTAAAGATGACTGACAGCATTGCTGAAAACATCATGCTCAAAAGCATGCGAGCAAGCACACAGCCTTGTTTTATTCTATAGGTGACTGAGGAAGCACAAGATACTTTATCTAGACCCATGCAAACAAGATGTCATGAAATTGTACAATACTGATGAACTTCTCCAGGCAATCAAATTTTCCACAAGCCCTAACAAATGACAGGATCAAAGATCAACAAATGTTGTGTATAGACATCTGTTCTGCTCCTGGCATTTCTCCTGGACCTGTTGGGCAGCAAACACCATATCATGTGTTCCTTGGCCCTTTCTGAATCCATATTGGCTCTCAGGTAGATGATTATCTTCCAGGTGAAGGATCCGCCTGTTAAAGAGGACTCTGGCAAGAATTTTGCTGCAATGACTAAAAGAACATCTCCTCTCCACCCCCACCCCTACCCCTGTAATTTCCAGAGGATAATCTATGTCCTTTACCTTTATAGAGCTGGACAATAGAAGCATCCTTGAACTCCTGGAGGATAACCTCCTTTTGCCATATAACCTGTAAAATTTCAGGCAGTGGTAAGACAAAAATCAAGTCAATGGCTCGGGATGCAGTGGATGACCTTGGTATCTTCAGTGTCTAACCAAGCCCTAAGTCTTCCCAACACCTGCTTCAGCCACCTTCATGGTTGTTGGAATAAATTGCTCTCATTTGCCCATTCCACCAAAGGAAGTCTTCACATGCTTTTGGTAGACATCCACGTAACTCACCAACAAGTTACCCTCAAACTGGTTTACCCCATCTGCCAAAACAGTTTACCGGGGTGTGTCTGCTGCGCATGCTACAGCTTCTTGGAGCCACAGTTGAGAGTTGGGTGAATGTGGACACCAAAGAAAAGCAGCCCTGAAAAGGGCTCAGCAACTCTCACATCAGTGATACTAGTGTCCCCTGAACACACCCTATACCCTAAGTAAATTATTAACTAGGTCTGGATCCAGACAAAGAATGACAGGCCTGAACTAGGGGAGTGTTATGTTTGAACTGAAAGACCATGGTCTAAGCGTGATAAATTTATTAGTTAGACTAGTGATAACCAATAATGGCCACTCTCAATGAAACCAAGGAAGAGCTCACCTTAATATAGTTTTGGGGAGTACAGAGTAGGTAGGGAAGAAAATGCAATTGATTGGTGACAGGATAGACAGTATCATAGGGGTGAGGACAACATGATTGGTTATATCAAGAAGAGCAGTCTAGCTCCCATGTGGGGATGGTAACCACCCCTCTCTGTCATAGAGGAATGCTTGATTGATTCATGTGACTCATCTATATATTTCATATCTTGTTAGTGGACCTGAGTTAGCAGACTCCCTAGTGCCTAGAAGGGGTTATTAGGGAGATAAGACTTCTTTAATAGTGTAAGGGCACTTCAGAGACGATGTTTCTCTTAGAGCTCACTTCAAGACTTAAAGATAACACCTGATGTCTTAGCACATTAGGTTTCAAAAGAAAGTTATGCCCCCACGTAGGGAGGAGCAATAAATTACTAGGAATAGTCCACCCAAATGAAGGGAATGGAGGGAGTTCCTGGACATGCTGAGACAGGTCCTTTGGCTCAAGAAATGTTTGACAGCTCAGTCTGCTTTGCTTGCTAGAGTCACCTGGTAGGGTTCACAGACATGAGGGACAAGTTATGCAAAAGTGTGGAGGCAAGAAATGGAATGTTATGTGTGAGCAATAAGAAGGCCAGTTTGGCCAGACTGTAGAGTTTGTGAAGAAGAATAATATGTTATGAGTACAGAAAAGTAGTTTGGAGTTAGGTTGTGAAGGGCTTGAAATGACAAACAGGGGAGTTTTGTATTTGGCCCTACAGATAAAAGGGCGTTACTGGAGTTTATCGAGTAGGAAAATAACATGGTCAGGCCTATGCTTTATGAAAATCAGTTAGGCAACTCTATGGTGGATGAATTTGATAAGGAGAGAAACTAGTTATTAGGCTTCTACAATAGTACAGTCAAGAGGTGATGAGAGTCTGAAGTTGTGGTTTAAGTGGAAAGAAGGGGACAGATGTAAGAGATAGAATGACAGTAGAACCAATAAGATTTAGTACCTAGTTGGCTATCTGAATGAGAGAGTGAGGGCTTGAGGATCAATCAATCAATAAACATTTATTAAACAACTATTATATGCCAGGCATTGTTCTAGGCACTGGGGATACAAAAAAAAAAAAGAAGAAGCAGCAGCAAAAGACAGTTCTTTCTCTCAAGGAGCCTACAGTCTAATGGGGGAGATAGTGTGTAAATAAATATGTAAGCTATATACAAAACAACAGGAAATAATTAACAGAGGGAAGGCATTAGAATTAAGAGAAATTGGGAAAGGCTTTCAATAAAAGATGGGATTTTAGTTGGGACTTAAAAGAAACTAGAGCAATCAGTAGTTGGAATGGAGGAGCAAGAGCTTTCCAGGCATGGGGGATCACCAGGGAAAATGTCAGGAGCAGAGAGATGAAGTCTTGTTGCTTTGAGGTGTGTGTGTGTGTGTGTGAGTGTGCGCTCCTATGTGTGCATACACATGGATGCATATTAATGGAGGTTTATAGATTAATATTCAGTCTAAAAGTTAGTAATGGAATGTGCAGCTGTTACTGTTCCTAACTGGTCTAGCACAATGCTCCTGCATAACAAAAAGGAAATGACTCTGGGAAGACGTGAGAAAAACTGGCCATCTCCATCGTGTCTCTGTCCACAGCCGGCTACACTAGAGATTTAGGGGAACTTTCCCTTGGGTGAGATCTAGGACTATCCCTCTGGATTGAACTGAATTTTCTTGCTCCCAGTGGGAGAGCTCCTTCACCCTGTGTTGTCTGGTATAATATATTGTCCTATGTACATCTTGTCTGTTTTCTGTTTTGCTATGATTTGGATGTTTTTTGCTATTTACATCGTGGAGCTGGTATTTTGCAGGAAAGGGGTCCAGCCTTGAATACTTGGGATCCTCCTCCTCTCCCAAAGTGACATAATGATCAGAAGTTAGACTGAACCTAGTCTTATCCCCTAGACTAACTATTTAGGGGAGTAGGTAGACATAATTCTAACCTGGTATCCTCTCTCCCTGAACAGAGCAGACCGGTTTCCTCCCACCTCGACTTTCTTCCTTCCCTCCTGGCAGGAATGAAAGTTACACAATATATAAATTAGGTGTGATTTTTGTAGTTCATTGTAATGGGGTTTGATTTGTATTTCCTTATTATTGAACTCATCTAACATCTCTGTTGTTGAAATTCTTCTTCACAGAGGAAGAAGAAGAGAAGATCAGAAGTGCTAATTCAACGACACCTTTTTTAACAGTAAGAAAATTGAAAGTAACCTGAGAATTGGAAATTTCTTGTTTTTTTCACACCTAAGATTTTCCTTTGGGAGTCTGATGAGAAAGCTTCTTTTTTTCCTATGCAAAAAGACTTAACTTCAAGCTAGGAAAAATGTTATTTAAATAGGTATTAGTTCTTTCAATTATTATGCTAAGTGTATATCTTCATTTGGAAGTTACAATCATATTTTTTAAAAAATTTCAATTATTCAATTTTTAATATTCATTAGATTTTATATTTTCTTCTTGCAATGTTATGCTCTAAGAAAAGAACACAGAATTCATCACATATATGTTTCCTAAATTTTGAGAAGTTTTGCATAACGCAGTGTTGTTATCATAAGGAGAAGAAGCTGCTAAATCTCCTCTACCTCAGCCCTAAGATTTAAGGTGCTTTATTGAGGCTTAGTGAAACTTCAAAACATTTACATGATAGTGGTCTTATTTCTAGGGGAGCTTGATGGAAATCAAAAGGACAAACAAAATGGGTTGTGATTGTTTATTTCCTGCCTCAGTTTATTTCTGAGGTCCAGAATATGTTGAGGTGCACTTCCTGTCTCCTGAGGTAGGGAAGAAGTAAAAGAAAGTCATTTAACTTAACCCAGAGAGGAGTAAAGGCTGGGGACCTCTGCTGAAATGGTCGTAGAAGAGCATTCTCCCAGTAACCTGAGCATCCCTTTTGAGCATCTGTTGGGTGAAGCTGTAAGTTAGATAAAAAGACAGGCCTAAATATGTGGATTGCTTTGCTTGATTAAACTTATTTGTTGTCACAGAGGACTCCTGTTTGGGATGATGGGAGATGTGGGTGGGGAGAATTGGCAAGTACTAATAATCACATCACGTGAAAAAAATAAAAAAGAAGAGCATCAGTGAAACAAAAAAATACATAAAAGAGGGCAGAAGGAAGTTCAGAAGGGGGACACAAACAGGACAGCTCTGTTACTATTGTGTTAAACTTAATATATGCTTTCAAAACTGTGTTAATAGTTCACAATTTTGCATAAATTTGTATTTGTCCCATTCTGTTCTTTGTATATTGCAATGTTCCTGTTGCTGATCGTTAAATTTCTATTTTTTTAAAAAGAAAAATTTAAATAAAAAAAGAGAGAGGCTTAAAAATATAGAAAATACCCACAAAAGCCTGCAGACCAGAAGTTTAGCTTTAAAGAAAGAATAACATTTGCCTGAAACAATAACAGCAATAAGTAGGACAGAGTTTTAATGGGGGGCAACTAAGAAGTCTGTGGTGACAGTGGCACAGACATGGTTTTGGAAGTAAAAAGGGACAGACGCAAAGCTTTGAGACTTGGCAGCTTCAGAGGGAGAATTTTAGCAAATGATAGCTTGACAGGCAAGATGATGAGCATCAATAGAGCTGTTTCCACTGCAACACAAAACAGCCCTCTCCTCCTCAATGTGGTAGATGCATTTCTCTGGGAGGGATCTGTCGTCCTTTTCCCATTGGCACGTGTATCTGAGGAGATTGTTCTCATGTGTTTATAGGAGAGCTAAAAATGATCCTACTACACAGTATTTCCCTGTATTTATTTTGTTAGTCTGTTTCAGTTAGATGATTTGCTATTTGACTTGTGGTTCCTGTTGGGTCTGTAAAGAACAGTCTACACAGGATGGTGGCTCTAGCCAAAGGCACCTGCCCATACTGGAACTGAGAATTATGAGGGGTCTAGAGTTGACTGGAAGACCAACTACATGACATTTATGCATCCATATAAATAATAGTGGAGCTTATATTTACCTATTATTTCAAAATAGAATGAGACATTCAGAAAAATATAGCTAAAAGCTTGCTTAACGATAACATTTAAAAAGTATGTATGTTTTAAAATTGAGTAGGTTGTAGTCAAACCATTTTTGTTGAAATTTTTTTTTAGATATTTTGCAATTCGTTTAGTTCTGCGTAGGAGCAAACAGCATTTAGGATTGTAGAGTGATTTAAGGAATTATTAGGGAATCATTAGCAACAGGTCCAAAGACTTCAGCTACCCTGAGAATCTTTGTTGTCATCTTCACCTTTTTTTCTTTTAAAAATTTTCTATTTTTAATTTATGGAATAAAACAAGCATTTCCATAATATAGCACAATAAAAAAGATGATTGTAAATGAAACTGCAAATCTACTATGTACAACTTGCTATTCTTTTTAAATATACAACAAAATCATGTAAATTTTTTTTCTTCCTTTCCCCATCCTAGAGATGGCTGCCATTAGACACAAATAGGTACATATATGTAATATTATTCTATATATACTTCTATTTATCAGTTCTTTCTCTGGATGTAGATAACATCTTTCTTCATACGCCTTTTGTAGTTAATTTAGGTATTTATAATAGACAAAATAATTTATTCACTCAAAATCATTCTTAAAAAATATTGTTACCATACACAATGTTCTCTTGGTGCTGCTAATTTTGCTTTTCATTATTTCATGCAAATATTTCCATGTTTTTCTAAAATCATTGAGCTTCTTTTTGTGCTGGCAAAGAATTGGAAATTGAGAGGATGCCCATCAATTGGGGAATGGCTGAACAAGTTGTGGTATATGAATGTAATGGAATACAATTGTGCTATAAGAAATGATGAACACGTGGATTTCAGAAAAACCTGGGAAGACTTACATGAACTGATGCTGAGTGAAGTGAGCAAAACCAGGAGAACATAGTACACAGTAACAGCAACATTGCATGATGACCAACTTTGATAGACTTAGCTCTTCTCCGCAATATAATGATCTAAGACAATTCCAAAAAACTCATGATGGAAAATGTTATCCACATCCAGAGAAAGAACTATGGAGTTTGAATGCAGATTGAAGCATACTATTTTGTTCTCTTTTTTTTTCTTGTGGTTTTTCCCTTTTGTTCTGATTCTTCTTTCACAACATGACTAATGTGGAAATATATTTAATATGATTGTACATGTATAGCCTATATCAGATTGCATGCTGTCCTGGGAAAGTGAGAATGGAAAGAGAGAGAAAAAAATTTGGAACTCAAAATCTTATAAAAATGAATGTTGAAAACTATCTTTACATGTAATCAGAAAATAAAATACTATTAAATGAAAAAAATAAAATCATTGCATTTATCATTTCTTATAGCACAATAGCTTTACATCACAATCATATACCACAACTTATTTGGCCATTCCCCAGTTGATGGGCATCCCTGAAATTTCTAGTTCTTTGCCACCACAAAGAGAGCTGTTATAAACATTTTAGAAATAGGCATAGTATCAGTTAAGTTAAACATATTTGGTCACTTCCCTTGACAAATTTTATCACGTAAAGAAATATTAATGCATCTGACTGAAGAGCCAGATATATAACAATGAATTGAAATATTGCACAATTAAAAAATAAAAGTAAAATAATAAAATGAAATAAAATCTCTAAACATTATGTATATCAAAAATTCAGAATTTTTGCTCTGGGAGACAGCTAAGCAGATCACTGGGTAGCGGTGAAGAACTAGCAACAATTTGGCATATTCCCTCAATGATATTTCACAACATCTTTGCTAAAATAGCATAGCCAAACTCCACACAAAATTGTGAAATGCTGTTGGAAATTCATTTGGCCATTTTATGATGTTCCAATGATTTTAATTGCCTTCTGTAGTAGCCTTCACCTAAAGTCAGGTCTTCTAGGAAGCAATTGATGATGTTAAACAGAGTTTTCCTGTGTGAAGTTAGAAATTGTATATCCCCATTCATATAGGAGCTCTTAAGGACTGGATCCAAATAGTACAGATTCAATGACAGTTGGTAATTTCATTTGTAATTGGAAGCAAATAGATAGCCTGGTCAAATAGCAAGATGGAAAAGTAATATGCTCCATTCAGCTCATGGCCTAAGGAAAATATATATATATCTCTGTAGCTCTTTACCCATTCTGTCTCTCACATTGGGCATATCTCTTTTACTGTCCCTCTCTTGTTCCCAAGGAGTATAAACTGACCCACACATTAAGTCAGAGCAGTGGCAGGGTAAAAGCTTTCCCTGGTAATGATGTTGTCTTTCCTTTTCTGTGATATTAGATTCCATTTCCAAAGATTCTCTATACAGCAATTGGCATACATCAGAATAATTCTTTTACTTACTGGTTCTGTGTAGCTACACATAAAATAGTTTCTTTTCAATTCCAAGCAGTGTCACCTTGTTTGTGAAGCTGTATTTTCAAGTGTTTTCCCTTCTATAACCTAAATAGAAAATTGACTTAAAATTTCTTCTAAAAACTGGATCCAAGGTCACAAGTTTACCTGAGACCCTTTTGCCATAGCTCTACCCTTCTTCAGAAAGCTTATGTCTTTCTTCCAAATTTATGAACTTGTCTTTTATGCCCAAATACTTGAAATATTGTCTGGCAAAAATCACAGAGAAAAGCATTTAATTAATACAGGACCATTCCTGAAAGCTTTTTTTATAAGACAAATCAAAGACATTCTCACTTTATAGAGCCTAGAAAAAAGGAATACTTCCTGTTCAAAGACATTTTCTTCTCTGAAGCTTTGAAGTTCTTGACTAGTTATCTACCTCTAAAGCCCAGAAATATAATTCTCCTGAGTGAGCAATATTCTGTTGATGGAATATTAGCATTAATGTGGCCTTTACCTGGTATATTGCATGAATCAGTCAGTCAATCAGTCAGCAGGTAAAAGGTCTGTTATATGCAAGGCACTCATTTAGGCACTTTGAGAAAAAGAATAATTAGGCTACGGTATTATGGAAGCCAGCTGTCATTATGCTGTGTTGTGGGGAACATAAAGACATATAATAAATAGCTTCTGCCTTCAAGGAACTTATAGCCTCACTGACAGAATAAATGTAATTATATGAAAAGTTAAATAGCAATAAAAGAGTGAAACTATATGCAAGAATATAACACGTGACAATATATCCTAAGGCAGCATAATTAATTGACAAGTAATAGATGTAGGCAATATTTATAATGCTTTTGGAAAAGTAAGAATTTTCCTTTTTTAAAAAATTTATTTTATTAATTTATTTTGATTTATCAACAATCATTTTCCATATGCTTTTGAGTTTAAAATTTTCTCCCCCTTGCCCCCCACTACCCTCCCCAAGACAGTGTACAATCTGATATAGGCTATACATTTACATTCCTATTAAACATATTTTCACATTAGTGAAGTTGTAAGTAAAAATTAAAACCAATAGGAGGAACCATCAGAAAGAGGAAACAAAATTCAACAGAAGAGAAAAAAAAAGATAACGATTCAACTTCCATAGTTCTTTCTTTGGATGTGGATAGCATTTTCCATCAATAGGCTTCTGGCAATGTCTTAGATAGGATTATGGTTTTTAATCCATTCTGCTATCTGCTTCTGTTTTATGGGAGAGTTCATCCCATTCACATACACAGTTATGATTACTATCTGTCTTTTTCTCCATCCTTTTTTCCCTCTGTTTATGCTTTTCTTTCTCCTTTCTTTTTTCTGCCCTCACTAGTGTTTTGCTTTTGACCACCATCTCCTTCAGTCTCTCCTCCCTTCTATTATCCCTTTCCCTTTTCTTCCCCTTTACCCTTACTGCTTCTTCCCTCCCTTCTATTCCCCCTCCCTTTTCTTTCCCCTTTCCCCTCCTACTGTCTATATGGCAAGTTAGATTTCTATACCTAACTGATTATGTTATTCACTTCTTGAGCCAAATCTGATAAGAGTAAGGTTGAAACTATGCTCACCCCCCTCCCTTCTTTCCCTCTGCTGTAATAGGATTTTGTGTCTTTTCCCGTAATGTAATTTACCCTTGTCTGCCTCCTCCTTTCTCAGTACATTTTCTAAGATCAGACTAATCCATTTACTTGGATCCATTTAACCCAGTTGATTAGATTTTTTTTTTATCATTACATCAAAGTCAACTAATATCCACCCCCTTTATGTATACGCCTTTAACGTGGTGTAATAATGATACAGTTCTCAAGAGCTGTAAGTGACATCTTCCCTTGTAGGGATGTAAACAGTCGTCCCTTATTAACAACATTTTGTATCTTTCTGTCCCAATTTACCTTTTTATGTCTTTCTTGAATCTTGTACTTGAAGATCAAATTTTTTGTTGAGCTCTGATCTTTTTATCAGGAAGATTTGGAAGTCCCCTATTTTTTTGAATATCCATCTCCTCCCTTGAAAAATCACACTCATTTTTGCAGGGTAGTTGATCCTTGGCTGCAATCCAAGCTCCTTTGCTTTATGGAATATCATGTTCCATGCCCTGTGCTCTTTTAAGGTAGAAGCTGCAAGGTCCTGCGTAATTCTGACTGTGGCTCCATGATATTTAAATTGTTTCTTTCTGGCTGCTTGCAGCACCTTCTCTTTCATCTGGTAATTTGGGAATTTTGCTATTACATTCCTTGGCATCTTCAATTTGGGATCTCTCTCAGGTGGGGAGCGGTGTGTTCTTTCTATGGTTATTTTAACTTCTGGTTCTAGGACTTCTGGGCAGTTTTCCTTTATGATTTCCTGAAAGATACTGTCCAGGCTCTTTTTTTCATCATGACTTTCAGGTAGTCCAATAATTTTTAAATTGTCTGTCCTGAATCTATTTTCCAGGTCGGTTGTTCTACTGATGAGATATTTTATGTTTTCATTTATTTTTTCATTTTTTTGTTTCTGTTTGACTGATTCTTGCTCTCTCATAGAGTCATTAGTTTCCATTTGTCCAATTCTAGTTTTTAACAGATTGTTTTCTTCTGTTAGTTTTTGTACTTCCTTCTCCAATTGGCCAATTGTGTTTTTAAGGGATTTGTTTTCTTCAGTGTACTTTTTTTCCAGTTTGCCTATTGTGTTTTTAGGGACTTATATTTTTTTCAGTGTACTTTTTTTTCCAATTGGCCAATTGTATCTTTTAAGGACTCTTCTACCTCTCTCATTAGACTTTTAAAATCCTTCTTGAGCTCTTCTAAGAAGGCTTTTTGGGCTTCAGACCAGTTCATATTCCCTTTTGATGTTGCAGATGTGGGTTTGTCGACAATGTTGTCCTCTTCAGAATTTCTGTCTTGATCTTCACTCTTCTCATAATATGAATCTATGGTATGTTTCTTTTTACTCATGGCTTCTTTATTCTCTGGCCTTTAAAGGGATTAAGCTGTCCTGCTGGGGAACAGAAGGCACTGACCCAGGCTTCTTGTGTTGGGAGCCTAGGTTTTGGTCACTGGCTTTGTGTGCCTGGGCCTCTTATGCTGGCTGGGTCGGAATCAGCAAGGCTGGAACTTTCAGGCAATTCTAAGTTACCTGCTGCTCCTTTCCTTTAGCTTTCTTCAGCTCCTTTTAGATGGGTGCTTCAGGGTGTTTATCTGCCTGGGATCCCTTGCAATGTTGCCTCCCTTGCTTCTGCTAATGCACTGGGAGATTCCTTTGCGGTAGAGTGCCAAGGCACCTGGTGGTTTTCTGAGCTGGTTTCCACCGGTTTCCCTGCCCTCACTGAGGCAGTCAGGAGGTCCAGGTGTTGGTGTTTGCCTGCTCTACCACCTGGGCTTCAGAAATCTCCTCCTGATTGACAGCTGTAGCATTCTGACAGCTTACTGGTGTTGAGTTGGAATCAGCAAGGCTGGGACTTTAGGAAGACTCTAGGTTGCTTTCTTCAGCTCCTTTCAGATGAGTGCTGCAGGGTGCTTATCCACCTGGGGCCCTTTGTAGTGCTGCTTCCCTTATTTTTGGTGAGGCACTGGGAGACCCATTTGCTGGGCTGCTGCACTGCTGTTCCAGGGATTTTCTTTTTTCTGGGGTGATATTTTCTGGGTTTTCAGAGGTTGATAGGGGAGGCTGAGAGCGACTACCTTTTTACTTCACCATCTTGGCTCCCGGAAGTGGAACAAGAATTTTCTTTAAGCTAGAGTGGTCTGGTGGAAACTTTCAGAAGAAAGATCAGACTAAAGTTAGACCTCAAATGTGAGTAGGATTCAACTGGAGCCATCACCCGTTGTCCTGATCTGTATATCTGGCCAATGGACCCAGATGGCTCAGGAGGTGAAAGTGAAGCTGGTGACTTTGCACAGCACTCCCTCACTCAAATTCAATTCAATTGCATGTCATGGCATCATCTCCCTGATGTCATGATCCTCATTGATAACGGAGGACAAACAGCAGGATTCAACTAAATAGAGAAAAGGAAGGAGGACCTCAGATTTGGGAAACAAAAGACAAGCACAGAGGAAGAATATGCTATCCAATGAAAAGTTCTGATCTGTAGGCATGATAACTTTTCCCCTTTCAATGTGATAGCCAGAAAACTAAATGTTTAACCATCTCTAGAATACTCATTTGCATTTGCTGATTTATTGATTATCTCTTTGCATAACTGTTAAGTTTGCAGGCCAGGAAAATCTGCATTCTATAATTCAAATAAAAACCCCTCTGTTTCTTTTTGTAGGCGAGCATCTGGCTGTTAGCATCTGCAATTATCCTAAGAGCCAAGACGCATACAAGCATATTGGGAAGCTGACTTTTCATTGTGTCCTTGAGCAGCTTATTGTAGTGAAAACTTTAGTCCAATTATCATTTATACTGTGGAACCAAATTTTCAGTGAAGTTACTAAAATTACACTGAGGATTCTAGTTTGAACCTGCTTTAAGTTTCAAGCTGGCATCTCCTAGGGTTTATAAGTTCCAACCATTTCCAAACTGTCCTGTTGTATTGTGCCCTGGAGCAGCACAGCAGTGTTGCAATTGTATCTAATTAACCTCCTGCTAAGTGCAAAATGTCAGGAAGGCCTAACACCAAAAATCAGAGAAAGTTGTGTTTTAAATAGAAATTGAACTCCTATTTCAGCTCTTAAGCCCCCTGGTCTGATATTTGGCAAGATATTAGTCCTATTTGCATTTCAAAGATAGGATTTTAATAGGGTATATAACTTACAAAAGTTCACACTTTCAATGCAGGAGCTAGATAGGGCATGGAGAATTTTGTACTTGAATATTAGCTTAAGCAGTATCTTTTTTAAATGATTTTTTTAATTGCCAAGAAAAAAATCTGTTGTCTGAATAACACCAAATGATTGTCGCACTCAAATTTCTCTTTATTCAATATTATTGGTAGCTAAGCAGGGAAATCAAAAGACTAATGTTAAAAATATAATGAAAGGTAGGTTTAATATACATCTGTATGTTTTACATATACACGTATATACATATGTATATATGTAACATAGATATATACATATACAAAGGTGAAATAAGTTTGGTAATTGTAACAGAATAAACCAGCTATAACTGTACTTTTTTGTTTACCAGAATATGTGATTATATGGGGTGGGGCGGGGGACTAAATGGGGAGTGGCAGCAATTTGAAACAAAGGAGCATCATTAACACTTTTTTTTAAATGAAAAGGATAAATGAGCTAAAATTTGGTCAGTTTGTTAAATAACTAGTAACTGGTTATCAAAGTTAAAATGGTGTAATTGGTGATATGCATTGACACAATATGAAAGTTATTGGAGTTGGACTCAGCCCTTCATAATACTTGATGACTGGAGGAATCATTGATTTCCTGTGTTCCTTAGATTTGTTCAGTCCCGGAAATTATCAGAATCTCAGATTATAGAATCTCAGACCATCCAGTTCAACCTGCCCCTGAAGAGAAATCCCCTTAACAACATCTCTAGCAAGGGGTCATCTCTCCAGTCTCTGTTTGAAGAATTCCAGGAAACAGTCAACTTCTTTCATTGACAATCCTTTCCATATGTGTATAGCTTTAATTGTTTTTAATTGTTTTTTTTTTGAACTTATGATTGTCCATTTTCTCTCTCCACATCTCAGGCTCCATTGAAAAAAGAAAAAGAAATCTCTTCTGAGAAACATGCATAGTCAAGCAAGACAAATCTCTGCATTGACCATGTAAAAATGGCTGTCTCATTCTGTGTCTTAAGTTTATAATTTCTGTGTTAGGAAGTGGGTATCGTTCTTCATCCTTTGTCCTCCGGAATCCCGATTGGTTACTGCATTGATCAGAGTTCTTACATCTTTCAAAGTTCTTTGGGGTTTTTTTGCTGTTGTTGTTACTGTATGAATAATTCTGGCTCTACTCACTTCACTCTGCATCAGTTCATGCATACAAGTCTTGGCCAGATTTCTCCATTATATTTATATAATAAAATTTTTTCAGGCATTCCTTAATTTAAAGGCACCCCCTTAGCTTCCCATTCTTTGCCACAATATAAAGAGTTGCTATACTATGGGTCTTTTGATCTTTTGAGGTTATAGGTCTATCAGTGGTATTAATACGTTAATGGGTATGCACAGTTTTAGTAACTTTGGCATTGTTTCAAACTGCTTTCCACGAAGGTTGGATCAAATTACAGCTCTACCAATAGTGCATTAATGGGCCTGTTTTCCCACAGTTCCTCTAACACTTGTCATTTTACATTTTTTGTCAACTTTGCCAATCTGAGGAGTGTGAAATGGAACCTCAGGATTGTTATAATTTGAATTTTTCCAATTATTAGTGATTTGGATCAATTTTTTGTATAGCTATTGATAACTTGGATTTCTTCCTTTGAAAATTGCCTCTTCATATCTTTTGACCATTTTTTTTCTATTGAGAAATGGCACTTAGTCACATAAATTTGAATCAATTCTTTCTGGAAATGAGAACTTTAATCAGAGAAACTTGTTGCAAAGATTTTCCCCCCAGTAAACACTGTTTTCCTTCTAAAATTGGCTGCGTTCAACTGACATCTTTTTTTAAATTTAATTTTATTTCTTTCAATGATCAAAAATTGACTTCTTATCTCCCCCTTTCCTCCATTGAAAAAGAAAGGAAAAAAAACCTTTATAACAAATATGTATGATCAGACAAAGCAAATTCTTGCTTTGGCTACATCCAAATAAATGTGTCTCTGCCCGATTTTTATAAAGAAGAAGAGGTCACTTAGAGAGAAGGAGCACCACTGATCTAGATTTGATACCATCTGCTTTTCTCTCTTATCCCTCTTTCCTTTACCCAAAGCCTGATCACAGGCTTGCTTTCTTTCCTTTTAAACCCCCTGTGATAAGTTTGTTTTGCTTAGGACTAATCTCTCCCTTATTTTGTAGCTGGATCAAAGGATATGCAGTTTTATAGCCCTTTAGTCATAGTTCCAAATTCCTTTCCAAAATGATTGGACCAATTCATAATTATACCAACAGTACATTAGTGTCCCAATTTCCATGCTCCCCCCCAACATTCATCATTTTCCTTTTCAGTCATGTTAGCCAATCTGATAGGTGTAAGTTGGTGCCTCAGAGCTGTTTTAATTTACATTTCTCTAATCAATAGTGATTTAGAGCATGTTTTCATACGATTATACATAACTTTGATTTCTTCTTATGAAGACTGCTGGTTCATATCTTTTGACCATTTATCAATTGAGGAATAACTTATGTTCTTTTAAATTTGAATCAATTCTCCATATATTTGAGAAATGGGCCTTTATTAGAGAAACTTGCTATAATATTCCCCTTCCCCCCCCCCCCCCGGTTTTCTGCTTTACTTTTAATTTTGGTTGTGCAAAAAAAACAAATTAATTTAATGTAAACAAAATTATCCATTTTACATCTCATAATTCCTCTCTATAGCTTATGCATTATTATCTTAAATAGGGAGTGTATTTTAGATTGTCTATTCTGATTTGCCAGAATTATAAGTTAGTTTCAGGACAAATTTTTAAGCAAATTAAATCTAGATTTATAATCACTGACAGTAATATTTCAATATCATTTTTCCCAAGATCCTACTTTGGCACTCCCAGCTACCATAACTTATCTTATTTCCCTTTAATTTAGCCAAAAAGGCAAATTAATTCCTTTCTGTTCTTAGTTGAGTCACATCTTTCCTGAGGCTTTTCAGTTGTAACTCCAGGAAGGTTAAAGAGAGCAGGGTTCATATACGACTTAGATTCAGAAAGCTATTGGGCTACTGAAAAACAGTGCCTGGTGGAGATCTTTAATTTTACCAAATTAACTGATTTAAAAATACTTTGCAAAGCTTCTTAAAAACACACAATTTAGAAAAGTGATGCTGAGACGACAATTGCTGAGATTCAATTAGCAGTAACATCACATTGGTTCTAATGAAAATGATTAAATATAAATTAAACAGTAGTTCTTTTGACCATTGTTTACTATTATATTATATAAATTCTTTGACATTTAAAATCACTTGGACATTTAAAATGACTGTTTTAGCTTTTTTAAATGAATTTCTATCAATTTCCAAAATTACACAATTCAAGTGTTTCACATATAAAATAGTTTATGTTTAATGTATCATAATCTGCTAAATATCTTGCCTTCCTTTTCTTGTTCTGAAGGATTGAATGTTGGGACTTTCATCACTAACTTATTCTTTAATAAAGTAGATTGCTATCTTTTCTGAACTGTATTCTAATTTTTCCTTTATTTCCTTCTTCTTTTCTTATAAAAAATTGACTACCCAGGATGCATTTTCTGACAGTCCTCTGCCATGAGTGTCCTTCCTGGGAAGACATGGGGTTCCCCTATCGACCCTTGTTTTCTGCAACTGGGTTCACAGTGCCATACTCCCCCATTGTAGATATTGCCGTCCTTGCTTGGATACCCAATTTACGGCTAAAGAGAAGTTCATGGATCAGCAGAGATGTTGGAGAAAAAAAAACCTTAATGAGTTTAAAGCTAAACTCATGGTCTGTTCCAATGCTTTGTTTCGTTTGCCTAACAATTAAGTTCTGATATATTATTCCCAGAAGAAAATACATGAAACATTCTTCCAAATGTGATTTTACTTAACTTTCAGTTGTTCTCTGATTCAAACTTTTTTCTTTTCTTAAAATTTAAACTGCAAACTGAACTTTACTGCAATTAGCTTTAGTTCCCTTTTCTCTAATCAGTAAAATCACTCCTTCTTAACACTAAAATAAACCCTACTGAGAAAGAGTGATTAAAAAGGTCTTAAGTGATTAAAACATTCTTCCTTAAAGCAAACTTACTACATCTTAGCATTAACTTTTAAACCACAATTTGAACATTTTCAGTAGAGACTTTACAATTTAGTCACAAATTTAGTTTTTAATTAATTTGGAAAGTCATATATTCCTGTAAATTAGGAATAGACTCTCTTTCTTCTAAACCATATCTGTTGTCTGTCTCCCTTTGGGCACAGTTAAGAAGGCAGAGAAAAAGACTTTCTGAAGACTTTAAAAGTTCCTCAGCAAAAATTTTCATTAATTTTGTGATCTTTTTCCTTTGACTGATCAGGTCACAGGAAGAAGTAAATTTAATTTACACAGACACAAAACACAGATATTATGATAAAACAGATACACAGATATACTTACTGAAAGTTTAATCAAAAGTCATTGTGCACAGTTTTCTACACACAATATCGAAACTTTTGATTTGTCCTTTCTTCAATTACATTTTTTAAGTCCCACTTTTTCTTCCTACATTCTTTAGCAATATGACCCTCTCATTGTTTATGTGATTAAGGGTTTCATTTTCCTCTTGACCATCAAATTTTGGAGTGTCCTTCTGTAAGGTGGCAGGGTCAGAGGTACTGAAAGGTTGATAGAGTCTAATAGGTGCCATATTTCCTGAATTATTTATGTAAAGGGTGATATGAATCAATTTTTCCTGAGGAAGGAAGATACCAGCAGACTGTCCTTCATTTTCAAAAGAAAGCAAATTTTTCTGTATAGCAAGCATTTCATTAGCAAGAGGAGAAACTGAAGGAAAGTCAGGAGAGAGAGAGAGAAGAGGGCCATTTAAGGGGTGTTGGGCATTGCCTATCAAATAATGCAATCCAACAAAATCATTAATTAATTTGGGAGATGTGGTTGTTTAATAGGCAATCACACAATTTCTTCAACATATAATAATCAAAGGTGACAAACTAAGGCCAAAATATTTTATAAGCTGAATCTCTTTTATCAGCTAAATCTTACACAGTTCAGAAGCACACTTTTTTTTTTATCATACCTGGCTGAACTGGGAGTTTTCTCCTGTTCCAGGGTGTAAGGAACTTTCCCAGGAGGGATTCCTTTGGAATGCTACTACTAGACCTCATTGCTCTCCTGGCTCATCCTCTGTTCCCAAGTGAATTTCCCTGAGATGTCTGATGCAGGAATTAAATAATGCCCTTGGAATAGTCCCCCAAGGGAGTTAAAAAAGGGTCCTTCCCTTGCAAAACTGTCAAGGGTATGAGATTGATCTTGGACTACAGTCACTTTAGAATTTGTCAATTTCAATGACTTACCTTGGCTCAAAAGAAAAAACCATTAGTTGAACTCAAGGGGCAATTCAACCTCTGGGGCAGTCCCCTGCAAAGAAGGTCCTCATGAGGCCATCCCAGGGGGCAGGATCCCTTACTCGCACCCTACCTGGGTCACCAAAACTATCACAAGTGAAATCAATTAAAAACTGAGGAAATAAAATCTAAGCATATAAATTTATTAGCAGAGCTAGCAATTGCCAATAAGTGAGATCCAAGGCTCCTCAGAACCAAAAACGCTGAATGGTGACTAACAAAAGCTTTCTTATACTCAGTAGGAAGAAACATAAAAGAGGAACAAAAATGACAAAACTTAGAGTAACATGGACATTATTGATTTCTGATTGACTCTGGTAAAAAAATAGGGAACTGATAGAAATTAAGGAACTTATCTATTTACACAATATTAAGCAATAAACATTATTTTCATTTGTTGGATGAGATATTATGAAAGCATCTGATTAATGGAATGTATTACATCAGCAAATTGTGACAATATGTATCTTACAGAAGTTTTTCCTAAAACACGAGTAAACCTCCTAACAGGAATAGGGAACTCTAAATGGGGAGATACATCTCATGCTGTGGAATAGAAACTAAACTGATTAAACTTTCAAGTAGATTTGTCAGTATCTGTTTTCACTATTCACAAAATGCCATGAATTGATTGGGGTAGGGGAAGATCTACCCCTCCCGAAACCTGGCTCTGAGAAATAGATTTTGGGTTGGGGTTTTGTTTTGTTTTGTTTTGTATCGTTTGCCTTTTTCAGTTGTAGGTTCAGGTGCCCACTGGACCCAGGAGCTCAAGCCATGGCAATCTTGAGGGGAGGATTCCAAGCCAGATGAGCAGCCAGGGAGGTCCTAAAAAGCCAGGGCACCTAGAACTGAGGAAGTGATTCAGCATAGGAGTTTGGTGAGACTGTGCTATGTGGGAATTGAGCTAAATTGTAAAACTCATCCCTTTCTCTCCCCCTCCCCAGAGTACAAAGTGGTACAAGGGATGGATTATGCCCCAGGTGTTGAAGAGATGTTTGTATATTTATTTCTGCTATATCTTTGAGAGAAACATTCATTTGTAAAAACTAATCCAATTAAGTGGTTAAATGGAACTGGATGCAAGGAACCCATAAAATTGGGGAAATGATGTCACTGGAGGATGAAGCCAATGGTGGAGAAATTATGCAACTTCAAAATCCCTTAAGAATACTGGAAAACTTCAGCGCAGGGTAAAAATGTAGCATATCTGGCCTTTAGGTGGTAGGCCAGGGTAGTCATTGCTACATTTATAAAGTGCTTTGCAAATATTAAAGCACTATCATCATTATCATCATTGTTATCATCAGGTCAATATTTACATATCTGACCCCTCACAAGGGAGCCTCCAACCACCAGTCCTCTGCCTTCATTGAATGATCTCTCACCTTACAGCATCCATGAGTCCACAGCTGGAGTACTAAATAGCCACTTCTTTTTCAGATCTCCCTGCTAGCAGTCTCCTCTTTGGGAAGGTTCTTGTCTCTGTTTCTCCACCATTGGTTCCACTGGCTCCATTGGCACCATTGGCTGAGGGGACGGGGGCAGTATCTGACATCTGCCCTTTCCTTCCTTCTTCACTGGTGATTAATGTCAGTCCCTGGGGAGGATGGTTAACAGAGTGGTAGGACAGGAGCATCTAGCTGTGTATTAAGTGGGAGAAAACTGGCTTGGGAATCAAGACACCTAATACTGCCTTTGTAACTAACTGACTTTGAGCAAATCACTTAACTTCTCTAAGACTAATCATTTCCCCATCTGTAAGATGAGGAAGTTAATGACATACAGATTTCTAGAAAGGGCTCTTTCAGTGCTTAAATTCTATAATTTGATTAACATTTTTGACCACATTATATTTGATATATTAATCTATTTTATGTTATAATAGTTATAATAGTAAACATTTCTTTGAAACATCTTTAATGAGTTTTCTTCCACTGAGGCATAGTATTACAACGTCTTTACCTGTTAAATTCCTATCTGTTCTTTAAAGCCAGCTCAAATGCCAACTTCTCCATAAAGCTTCCCTGATATCCCCAAATTATTATTTTGCCTTTCTGCCTTTGCAAAGACTGTCTTCCCCCACCTGGAATCCATTCCTTCCTCATCTCCCTTCTCTTGGAAATCCAACTTCTGTCAAGGTTCAACTCAGATGCTACTTCCTATAGGAAGTTTTTCTTGACTACCCTAGTGGTAATTACTCTTCCTGTGAAAAAGTATTTTGTATTCAAATCCTGCCTCTGTCAGATACTATCTGTGTGTGTGTGTGTGTGTGTGTGGTGTTTTGGCCATGTAGGTTGTGGGTCCATCTCTCCTGATATAACTTGTATGGAGACATAAATACCTCTAGAGTCTCCTCTACCCACTCTTCTCTTAGGAAGGCTTTGATTCCTGCCAGGGATGGGAGGAAAAGCAGGAGGTGGTTAGACTTATATCTATCTTTCCCCGTAAATATTGCTCATCTAGGGGAAATAGTTTTTAAGCTCTAGCTGAGCTCCTGATTGCTATCCCTCAAGGATAGGACTGCTCCAGGCTACAAATGCAAGTCTTGACTCCCTTCCCCACAAATGCCAAATGAGGTCCTCCCCAGTGAAATGTGAACTCCTTGAGCAAAGAGACAGTTTTATTTGTGCCTTCTTTTCCCTGATGCCTAACACAATGCCTTGGGCATAGTCAGTACTTGATGAATCCTTATAGAATTGAAAGAGTAGAGATAATTATACTTACACCATCAAACTCATGAGAGTGTTCTTACTGAAAGTACTTTTAAATCCTTAAAGCACAAAATAAATATGAATTTATATTTATTAGTGCTCTCCCTTCTCAAATTATATTTACTTATCTTATATTTTGCTCATCATAGATCACAGATCACAGGATGTCAGAGTTGGAAAAGACTTTTTTGAGAGATCCTCTAGAATTGTATCCTCCAGCAGAGTTCAAGTTCCTTGAGAGGAGGGACTATTTATGCACCTAGTAAATCTTGCACATAGTAAGTACTTACAGCCTTCTGTGTCTGTTTCTAAAGACTGTGCTATGACCCCAAGGTGAAACAAAGCATTCAAGAAGGACCAAAATGGAGGCAGATTCCTCCAAGGACTAGAGTTTAACCCCCACCTCCACCTCAAACACCCTTAGAGGCAGCTAGGTTGTGCAGTGGATAGAATACTGGGCCTAGAATCAGAAGACTGAATTCAAATATGGCCTCAGACACCTACTAGCTGTATGACCCTGGGTGACTCACTTAATTACTATCTGCTCCAGTTTCTAAACTGTAAAATGGTGGTAATAATAGCACCTGCTTCATAGGCTTGTTGTTAAGATCAAATGAGATAATATTTGTAAAGCACTTAGCACAGTTCTGGCATCTAGTAGGCTTAATAAATAAGCTTATTTATATTAAAACTTACATAAATTTTAATAAATGCTTGTTCCTTCCCTCCCTCCCTCCCTACCTGATTCTTCTCCTGGATCCAAGGATTAGTAATAGATTCTTACAGGTACAGCCCATGGTTGATACACACATTCCCTTCTCAGAATATGGCCAAATAATCCCTGAAGTTCCAAACTTCGGAGATATTCTAATCCATATTTCAGGATCTCTGGTGCTCTGTCAGGAGCACTGTTGAAAGATGTTTATAGTGGAAAAAATAAAATTCCCTAGGAATTCTTCTATGACTAAAGAAAAAAAGCAGTATTATATCAATAGGATTCAATGTGAAATGTATTTTAAAGAAGAAAAATTTCTAAAATATGAGGATGTGAAAGAAAGGCTTTCAGAATTATGGTACTATGCAAATATGTCCTTAAATGACTTCAGGATGCCATCTACAGTCTCTTTCATCACTCTGAGAAATTTCCTAGAAATTGTCTTGATTCCATTTTCAAGGTTTTTTTTTTTTGTAATTTCATTTTCCTTGATAATTTTATGAGATTATTCCATCGCTGTTTGTTAGAAGTAATTCTTCCTGTAAATCAAATTTAAATTGTGTTTATCTTGCTAGGTCTTAATAAAAAGGCAATTCAAGTCACCACATATGCTTAATGTTGAATAATAATATATACACTATTATAAGAAATAGTCATAATGGTCTGCACTTGAACAAATGCATGTCATGTCTTGACATTAGGCTCACATTATGGACCTGGAAATTATTATATTGCAAATCATAGGCTACCAAACAATTTGCCTATCAATTAACTTTCCACACAGTCCCTTAACTTGTGATTATTATAATAAATAGAATGTTGGCAAAGAATAGACTAACTTTGTGTCATGAATATAAGATCAATCCTGTGACTTCAGGTGGCAGTCTGCATGTCTGCCTAGCATAGTTTGGTTCTTCTCTCAGTGATTCATAATCAATTATAAACACAATTGGGATTTTCCCATTACATTTCTTTAGGTATCCCCTTTTACCTTCATGTAATAATTGATACCATCACTTCATGGCCAACGGGGAACATTGCTGAGATTTCATGTTTCTCAAGTCTAGGTCCAGGTTACAACTGTATAATTAAGGTGCATTGCTGTCTTTACAAATAGGTTGAATTCACAGTTTTCTTTGGATCACTGGAATAGAGCATTGGGAATCTTAAATCTTGAATTTTGGTATGTTTCCCAGAATAGAACTTATTCTCTCCAGGACTTACCATTTTCAGAAAGGGGAAGACAAATACTGCTCCTGTGCCCAGAAGAAAACGCATTTCTTGATGGCATTCTCTGCCTCACATTCTATGTTTTAACCTTCCTCCTCTTTTGCAAATTCAGATTCTAAATGCCTGGTGGTAGAGGGGGTAGTGGAACCTGGAGGCAATCTACTCAATGGGATTTGTAAATTCTTATGAACTCCTTTTCCAAACTGTTTGCACGTTTTCTATACAATAAAAATGGGAACACTTCAGTGTTTATTGATGTATGAATGATTCAAACCAAACTGTATCTTATGACACAGTCTGTTGATGAAAAGGATTTGTAGTCTATTCCATTCACAAATGTCCAATTATTTTGAGGGGGCAAGCCTCTAATAATTTATATGAATTTGAGGTCTGCCCATAAATTACAAAATGCTTCATTTTGAATCAATCATGGCTTATTGAGATCCCGTGGTGATCATAATCCATTAAGCAAGCCCAACAATTCTTTTATGTTCAAGAAGCTAGGAACACAAAGGCACATAGAGGTTAGGTGACTTGCCTAGAGTTAAATAGCTAGTCACTATATGAGTCAGAATTTGAACCCAAGTCTTCCTGATTCTAAGCTCAAAACTACCTTCACTGTCATATGGCCTCTATACAACTTTAGAGGGAAAAGATGTGACATGTAGCTAAGGTCGAAGTTATTTTTCAGAGTTCAGGATTATGAGATGATGTTGGATTATTAAATGCTTTGAACTTTTTCCTTAAATTTAGTTGAACAAGTTTCAAAACTAAGGCTGGGAAGTTTTAGACAAGAAAAGTTAACAGCTAGGTTGGCAGTGTAACTCTGCACATGTTGAAAATGTCATTGCCACCAGGTACTTACTACACAGCTAAAGAAGTACATTTATATTCTCCTGATATTGGGTGTTCAGAGTATCCTCTTAGGTGCTCACCCTGAAAAAGGAGCAGATTTTTTTTTTGTTCAGCAATGAATTCACCTTCCACTTGGACCAGAATGACAAAGTATAATCTATAGAACCACCAAAATGTTCTAATGACACATTTCTTGCACATACTTTCTTCTGTTAGTTTACTTTGTCCAGATTCTGATGACCTTGAGTGATTATTGGTAGCCTTAAGAGAATAGAGCTACATATGCTTCAATGTTCCTTTATAAAAGACCAAAACCCAAAACTTCAGTCAAGATGAATCACAGCACTGGGAATAGATACAGGAATTTCACGTATAAAAGAACATCAGTGACTAAGGTTTGGTGTTTGTGGCCTAAACATTGTCTCTTGTCTTTGATCATAGAAGGCACTTAATAAGGTGCTTGGGATGCAAATACATACCAGCAAGATAATCCCTGATCTCAAGTAGCTTACATTCTAATGATAGAAGAAAACACATTAAGGACAGCCAGAAAACAGCCCCACAGTGTAGTGCTAGTGGCTAGGAAGGGAGGTGGAATATTGGTTCTGGGCAAGATAAAGCAAGAGCTCACCTATGCGAGTCCAGAGTGGTTCCAGGAACAGAGTCTAAGTTTCTGGTGAGGAGAATGTTAGGATGATGGTAGGAGTGAAGGTGTCATGTTTTGGAGTTGGTGGCTGGGAAATGAGTTCTCCTCAGAAGGAACAATTTTAGGACTTTGAAAAACAGTTTAACTTGGAACATTTAGGAGCTCTCCTGTACCAAGAGAGGGATCATTACTGGAAACCAATTACATTCATCAGCAAAAGACCTAGTGACCATGAGGCATGCTACCCAAGCTCTTGCTTTTGATATACGGAGTGACCAAATGTGTATGAGACCAAGTGTAGACTCATAACAATCCACTCACTTCTATTTTGACTAGTGCCAAGTTAGAAGCCTCTTGTCAGAGATAGGGAGCAGCACTAACTAGGAATTCAGCATATACTATTGGCCAGGCAGAGCTTTGGTGAAGGCTGCAGATTACACCCTAGGCAGCTAGATGGTGCGGTGGATAGAATGCTAGGCCTGGAGTCAGGAAGATCCAAGTTCAAATCCAGCCTCAGACACTTCCTAGCTCTGTGACCCTAGGCAAGTCACTTCACCCTGTTTGCCTCAGTTTCCTCATCTGTAAAATGAGCTGGAAAAGGAAATGGCAAAGCACTCCAGTATCTTTACCAAGAAAACCCCAAATGGGGTCATGAAGAGTAAGACACGACTATAATGATTGTAATAACAACAACAAATAGTTTATACCCAGGCCGCTGGGTCACAATCGAGGGAAAGTATCTGAAAGCTGGAGATTTTTACCAGACATCATGCCACAGTGAATGTGAATCTTGTTTCGCTGACCTAATCTTCTTTTCCTTAATTGTCTAGGGATGGCTGGTGGTATAAGCATATAGATGATGAAGACTGAGAGAAATGATACAGATCAAAAATCAAGGAAGTGATAATAAATGACCAAGAAAGCACCCACAGTCACTAAAGTCTTATGGGAGAAATATTTTCCAGCATATAGACTCTCTTCCAGAATACCTTTTGACCAAGGGAAAGACTCTGAGAGCAAATTATTCAAGGAAACGTTAGCTTTGATAGATGCCAAGAAATTTAGAACAACAAATACCTTATTATCTCAAAGGAGACCCACAGATCAGTGAATCAACTGTTGGACAAGTTAGAAACTTTGAGACCAGAGCAAAAATCTCAGCAGAGTCAGCATGTGGAATTTTTCTATAACTCCACCATATTTGCTTATACTTGGGAGAGAGGCTTGTCTATCCATTAACTTGTGCTGGGGTGTTTCAGAAGATGGAGAAAATGTGAATGCTCACTGAAAGAAGACAGCCTACCAACCAAATGTGATTTTAGCTCAGAAAAGCTCTGGCAGAAATAAACAACAGTACAAAGCCTGAGTCAAGACCTCCAAGAAAGACATGTAGTTTTTTCTGTGAAGTCTTAGTGGTCAGAGAACACAAAAGTTAGAAGATTGTTGGAAAGCCACTCCGTACATTATTGTGGGTTGGACTGGGCAATGTGGCTACTCACAGAATCACCCCAGAGACTGGCAGAGGCCCTATAAAGACTATTCACTGTAAGCACTTATTGCCCATAGGAAAGTTAATAAGATTCTCTAAAAGGGAGAATAGAAGTAATGGTCACCTCAACAGTCCCTGAATAAAAGAGACAGCACACCAATTGTACGATGACTATCTAAACCAGATATGAATTCAGAAAGTGATGTTCCAAGTGTGTTAGAGTGCGAACTCTTTGAGAGTATTTAGCACAGTGCCTGTCACAAACTAAGCACTTAATAAATGGGTGTTGATTGATTGACTCTAGGCCTCTTACTATTATTATAACTAGTTTTGCTTTTTTTTTTCTTTTTTGCTATATATGATTGTTTTTCTAAGTACGAAATCATAGGTCCAGACCCTATTATCATGTTATAATTAATGAATCTGTCTCTCCCTTTATATAAATGAAAATCAGAAGGCCATCAGAACCCTCACTTAGTGGGGATGTCAGCACGTAAAAATTAGGAAAGGGAACTCATTTTGCCTTTTAAAAGATAGAAACAGTCTGTCATTGTCTATTTGAGAGATAGAAACATAGTCCCTCTGCCCATCAGAGGGAATTGATGAAGGAGGAGGAAAGACTCTTCTTGGGATTCCAACAAGAGAAAGGTAGCTCCCAAATCAAAACATCATACCCTAGACCAGAGGTGTCAAACATGTGGCTGCTGGCCATAACTCACAAACCAGATTAAAATGTAATTGGGGAATATTTAACAAAATAAATAAAAATACAATAAAACATGATGCATCCATAGGGATCTTTATGTATAGTTTAGTGGCCTCTGTTTCTCTTTGAGTTTGACACCACTGTCCTAGACCAGTTAGAAAACAATTAAGGCAAATATGATTGCATATAGAAAAAAGCCTCATAGGGAGGGAAGTTCTATGAATTTGAGCTTTGAATCTACTTAAGATGAGGGTCATTGAAGCTCTCCTCTGGGTTCTATACATTCTGCTACTGATTGTGGTATAGCTGCTAAAGGTACTAAGGAAGTCTGAGTAGTTCACTGAGGCTGAGAGTTCTTGTGACACCTTACATAGGTGTGAACTCAGCTCTATGCCTCATTTACACAGGCTCCACTTACTCTTCCTTCAGGCACCCTCACCCCATGTTACAATAGGAACTCCTAGCCATGCAAGGTGAGGGTGTTGGGTGTCCTTTCTCAGTCATCTGCTCTTGCGGGTCAGTGAGGCTTCTGTAGAATTTATCCATTTAGGTTCAGGGAGTAGTGTTTTTCACTCTGCGTCTGAGGGGTAGGGATTTAGGGTCAGTATATTGTTTTTCTGTGTCTGTGCATTTCTAAAGGGCACTTGGGAAGCTGGTCTCCAACAGTCAGAATAGGATATGTTGCCAGTAATGCAAATCAGTCCCTGTCTAGACGATGTGATTTCCTGTGATGAAGTGTAGCTCTACTGTGCCCTTCTTTCTCTTTGTGTAGCCACTAATGAGAAGTAATTACTCTCAAACATATGAAAGATTATTCCAAATCACTAATCATAAGATAAATGCAGATTAAAACAACTCAGAGGTTTCATCTCACACTAGCACAATAAAAAAAAGATGACAAAAATGGAAATAGTCACTGTCTTGGCTCTGTGGGAAGACAGACATACCAACCCACTGTTGATGGAGCTTTGAATTGGTTGTATCATTTTGGAAAAGTTTGGAATTATGAGAAAAAAGTCATGATGAAGTCCATAACCTTTGACTCAAAGAGATTCCAGAGCTGGGCATATGCCATAAGGAGGTCAAAGAGAAAGAAAGTTTCCATATATAAAAAAAAAAAATGGCATCACTTTTGCACTGGGAAAAAAAAAAAACCAAGAACCAGAGTGGGTGCTCATTTATTGAGGAACAGTTGAATTGCGATATATGAGCAAAATGGAATATTATGACATAATTAAAAATGAAGAAGCAGTCAATGTGCAATGAACAAAGAAAGATCTGGTCTTAGAGCCACGAAGATCTGGATTCAAGTACCATTTCTGACACATTCTGGCTGTGGTACCTTGTCCATGTCACTTTACTGTTCAGGGTTCTACATAGCTATCTAATACTATAAATTGCAGAGAAGGTACCAGTCTGCATAAACGGTTTCCTCATCTGGAACTAATTATAGTTTTAATTTTCCTATCTATTTAAATTAGTGATTTGTAACATTTTTCATATGGTTGATGGATTTCTTCTTTTGAGAAATGCCTGTTCATATCCTTTAACTATTTATACATTGGACAATGGCTTTTGTTCTTATACGCTGATATCAATTTCTCTATATTTTGGATATAAATCATTTATCAGGGAAATTTGCAAAAAAGATTTTCCCCCCACTTAACAGTTTTTCCTTCTAAACCAAATTGCTTTGTTCATGCAAGTTTTTCTTTTTTTCTTTTCTTTTTTGGCCAGGCAATTAGGGTTAAGTGACTTGCCTAGGGTCACACAGCTAGTAAGTGTCAAGTGTCTGGTCTGAGACTGGATTTGAACTCAGGTTCTCCTGACTCCAGGGCCAGTGCTCTATCCACAAGTTTTTCAATTTCATGTAATCAAAAGTGTCTATTTTGTCTCCTGTCATCCTCTTTATCCTTTGTCAAGATCTAACCTTTCGTCAAGATATCTTCCCTTATCCATAATTTAAAAAGGTATCTACCTTGTATTTACCTCTAGCTTATGATATAGTCCTTAATATCTAGGTCATGTATCCATATGAAGCTTGTGTGAGATATATAGTATGAGATGTCATCTAACCTTAATTTCTCAAGACTGCTTTCCAATTTTCCTGGTAGTTTTGGTTGAATAATGAGTCTTTACCTCTGTGACTGGTGCTGTTGAATTTAATGCATAATGCTGTTGTGTTCAGTTGTTTGTGTCTTGTGTGCTTAAACTACTCTATTATCAACTTTTTCCATTTTTAAACCAGTACCAAATTGTTTGGATGCTTACTGATTTAGAGTATAATTTGAGACATGATACTGCTCCGCCTGCTTCTTTTCTGCTCCCTCCCTCCCACCCCGTTACTTTGCTTTGATTATTAACATTTTTCCTTCAGATAAATTTTATTATAATTCCTCTCTAATTATTTGCCTTTTATTTCTGTAAGGAGTGCTTTATAGTTATATTAATATAATTCCTGTGTGCATCTTGGTAACTTTAAATGAAATTTCCTTTTCTATCTCTTTTGGCTGAGTTTGTTGGTGATACATAAGAAGGCTGATGTTTTTGTAGCTTTATTTTATATGCTGCTATTTTACTCGTTATTTCTTATTATTAACTTTTAGTTGAATCTCTAGGATCCTCTAAGTAAACCACCAGCACAGGCCTTCATAACCTTACCTCTTGACTATTGTAATAGCCTGCTAGTGAGTTTGCCTGATTCAATTTTCTTCCTATTCCAATTCATCTCTATTTAGCCACTAAAATGCTTTTCCTAAAACACAGGTCTGATTATGTCAATCCCTGCAATACACACACTCAGTAAACTCCAATGGCTTCCTATTGCCCCCAGAATCAAATGCAAAATGCTCTGTTTGGTGTTCAAAGCCCTTCATAACCAGATCCTTTCCTTTCTTTCCAGTTTCCTTAACTTAGATCTCCAATGCTTATTTCATCCAGTGACACTACCCTCCTGGGTGGTACATGAGCAAGACACTCCAACTCTCAGCTTTGGTCATTTTCTCTGACTGTTTCCCATGTGTGGAATGCTCTCCTTCCTCAGTTCTACCTACTGATTCCCCTGGTTTCCTTTAAGTCCCAACTAAAATCTTTTACTGGAAGCCTTCCCTGACCCCTTTTAATTCTAGTGTTATCCCTCTGTTAACTATTTCCTATTTATCCTGTATGTATGTATACATGAATATATAATATGTGTGTGTGTGTGTGTGTGTGTGTGTGTGTATACACGTTTTCATCAATACTAAGTCACTTTATTGGGGTGTAAATAATGGTTGTTCTTTGGTACAGATTATGAAAAGGTCAGGTAGCCAAAATATGCACATGCTGAAAGATAGTAGGCATCACACCCACATTTTCTAGTTGTGTGGAAAGCCAAGTTGAGGTTTAGCTCTCATTACCACTGTCTCCAAGGATGTGCTTGTCAAAAAGATATTCAACTGTCCTAGAATCAAGTGCTAGCATTTTTAAGAACTATATGAAATAATAGTGGTAACAACAGACATACTTATTTTACTTCTCCTCTTACTAAAACAGAATTCTAATTTTTCATTACAGAAAAATTAGCCCCCTAACTTTGGATGGATAGGGACAGGGATTGGACTTTTGATAGCATTAATATAAGAGATTTTCAGAGAAAGAAATTCCCTGTACCGAATGTGTTAGCACCTTCTCTGCAACTTAAAGTCAGACAGTTGCTAGAGCTCTGAAACATTAAGTGGCTTACCTAGCATCACAGAGCCAATATGTGTCAAAGACGTGACTCAAACCCAGGTCATCCTGGCTCTGAGGCTAGTTCTCTATCCACTACTATATCACACTTTCTCTATTTTTTGATAGATACTGTTTGCCATTAGGGAAAGGTGTACTTGTTCTCTCTAGTATTCTTAACATAAATGAATCCTGACCTGTGGTAAAGCTTTCCAAACTCATGTTGGACTGATCAACTGTAACTGAACACACTGTACCCTGACCTCAACATTGTGATGTCATTAGTCTTCTTTGAAAATGAAGGGTGAATAACAACAGCAATATAAATGAATCTTATACTTCATCAAAAGCTTTTCCTACATTTATTGATATGATCATGTGATTTCTATCATTTTTGTTATTAATATGGTCCATTTTATTTTTTGCGTTCCTAATATTGAATCAACACTGTATTGACGGCTTGAATCTATCTTGTTCATGGACTTTTTAATATGTTGCTATAGCTTCCTTGCTAGTATTTTATTTCATATTTACTTATTAATATTCAGAGAGCCATTGGGCCATAATTTTCTTTCTCTGCTTTATTTTTCCTTGGTTTATGTATCAGCACTACATTTATGTAATAGGAGGAGTTTAACAGTATTCTGTCTTTCCCTATTTTTGCAAACAATTTATGTAGAATTGGAGTCAATTGTTCTTTATTTGAATTCAGCTAATAAGTCCATCTGGACCTGTTTTTTTCTTTTTCTCTTGGAATTGATTTATGAGTTATTCAATTTCTTTTTATGAGCACAAGTTATTTTAAATTTCTTTTTATTATTATGTTAATTTGTGAACATTTATCTTTTTCATAAATTATCATTTCATTGCCATGAAATTGCACAAAATAATTTCTAATAACTTTATTTGTTCTTCATTTGCTGTGATATTGACAATTTGGTTTTCTTCTCTTCTTTTTGCATCATGTTGACAAAATGTTGACTTTGTTGGTTTATTTTAAAAATTAAACTCCTACTTTAATTCAGTAGGGTTTTTCGAGTTTTACATATATCTTCTTTGATTTTCAGAGTTTCTATTTTTGTTTATTTATTTATTTATTATAATATCATTTATTTATTGCTTTGCTAGGTGTTAGTTTCATGTCCAATTCATCAATCTAGTCTTTCTTTTGTTGATGAATGTATGTAGAGATTTACATTTTTCTGAAGGACTGTTTCTGCTGCATCCCCAAATTTTTTTTTCTTCAGGCAGTTGGGGTTAAGTGACTTGCCCAGGGTCACACAGCTAGTAAGTGTGTCAAGTGTTTGGTTTGAGGCCAGATTTGAACTCAGGTCTTCCTGACTTTGGGGCTGGTGCTCTACCCACTGCCACTTAGCAGCCTCTACATCCCCAAATTTTTGGAATGTTGTTTCATTGTTGTCATTTTCTTTGATAAAAGTATCTATTTTTCTATGACTTGTTATTTGGTTCATGAATTATTGAAAATTAAATTATTTAGTCTCCATTTAATTCTGATTCTTTTCTTTAATTGTCCTTTATTGATTATAATTTTATTGCATTGTGTTCAGTAAACAATGTATTAAATATTTCTACATTTCTGCACTTGATTATGATGGTTTTATGCTGAAGCACATACATGGCTCAATTTTTATAAAGATGCCATTCACAATTGAGAATATGTATACTCTTTTTTATTTACATTCAATAATTGCAAAAGGTCTTTCATATCTAACTTTTCTAAAATTCTGTTCGTGTCCTTAACTTCTTTCTTGTTTTTCTGTCAACTTGTTTAGATCTCATAGAGCTACATTGAAGTCCCCACCTATTATATTTTTGCTTTCTCTTTTCCTTATAATTAAAATAATTTTTCTTTGTTTATGCTATGCCATTTGGTACATATGTTTTAAGTACATATATTTAATCAAATTATTTCATTATCTAAGTGCTTTTAAGTATAACATAGTTTACTTTTGAACCATATCTATTATTAACATTGCCATGTCTGAAATCATGATTGCCTCCTTTGCTTTTTAAAACTTGGCTGAAGCATAGTATATTCTGAACTCATTTTAACTTGGTATGAATCTTTTTTTTTTAATTAAACATTTTTACAACCAATGAAAACCTATCTTCTCTTGTTCCTCACTCCCCCTACCCCATTGAGAAATAAAGAAAAACAAAATTCCTTGTTACAAATATGTGGAGTCAAACAAAATAAATTCCTACCTTGGCCGTGACCAAAAATGTACCTCAATATGCACTCTGAATCCCTTATCTTTCTCTCTCAGAGAATAGATGAGCAGGCTGAGTCCTCTAGAATCATGTTACATGATTGTGTTGATCAGAGTACTTAAGTCTTTTAAAGTTATTTCCTTTATAATATTTTATTATATAAATTATATATTATATAAATATATAATATTTTATTATATAAATTTTATTGTATATTTTATTATATAAAATAAATTATATAAATATTTTATTATATAATTTTGCTCACTTCACTCTGTATCAGTTTTCACAGGTTTCTCTGAAATCATCTCCTTAATAATTTCTTACAAGACAATAATCTTTATCACATTCATATATTGTAGCTCTTTAATCCATTACCCAATTGATGGATATCCCTCAATTTTAAACTCTTTACTACTACAAAAAGAACTGCTATAAATATTTTTATATATATTGATCCTTTTCTTCCTTCAATTTCTTTGGAATATAGTCCTAGAAGTGATGTCACTGAGTCAAAGCATATGCACACTTTAGTAACATTTGGGTTATAGTTCCAAATTGCATTCCAAAATGGCCAGATTAATTCAGACTGTTAATGTACCTGTTTTCCCATAGCCCATCCAACATTGTTTTTTTCCCCTTTGTTTTCAACCCTATCAATGTGAGAGTATTTTTCTAATTATTAGTGATTTAGATTAGTGATTTTTTTCATATGGTTGTTGATAGAGTCAAAGGGCAAGCACAATTTTACAGCCCTTTGGACATAGCTCCAAATTGCTCTCTAGAATGACTGTACCATTTCACAACTCCACCAACAGTAAATTAGTGTCCCTGTTTTCCTACATTCCCTCCAGCATTTGTCATTTTTCTTTCCTGTAATGTTAGTCAATCTGAAAGATGTGAAGTGCTATCTCAGAGTTGTTTTAATTCGTATTTCTCTAATCAATTGTGATTTAGAGGGGTATATGGATTGTTCAGGGAGGACTAGGACCTCTGGTATGAGGGCATGTTGAGCCCTTTTCTGGGCTGCTCATCCACCTGTCACCCAATTCTCACCTGTGGTGCCAACATTTGTAGCATGCACAGTAGCCATACCTCAACAAAACAGTTTGGCAGATGAGCTAACAGGTCAAGGGTAAATAATAGACCTCAAACCAATTGGTGAGTTAGGGGGATGTCTATCTCTCAAGCCTTTAAAGACTTCCCCCAGTGGAGTGGGTGGATGAGAACAATTCCATTTTGAGTAATATACTTTAATACTTGAATGGATCTTCGGTTTTGCCCATGTGGGTACTCCTTCCACCAAGGTGTGGCACAAGCCCTCTACATCTTCTCATCCTACATGGCTCTTGTCCATTTTATTCCATGTGTCTGGGATCCATGTAACTCAATGAAATCCTTGGTTTTCCACTTCCCTCTCCAGCTCATTTTCCAGATGAGGAACTGAGACAAAGAGGGTTAAGTGACTTGCTGAGGGTCACATAGCTAGCAAGTGTCTGAGGCTGTTTTTGAACTCATGAAGATGAGTCTTCTTGATTGCAAACCCAGTAATCTATCCACTGGGATAGTTGCCCTAAAACTGAAGACTAGAATCTTACTACAGCTTAAGAATTGTGAAGGCAGCTGATGCAGGGCTATCGAGTGCTTACTGCTTGGTCAGACATCAAAGATGCTAAGAGCATCCACTGCATCTATGGCTACGGCCAGTCATCTTTACTTTTGTCTTGCCAGTGGACTTCAATAACTGGAAGATAAAATCAAACTGATGATTTTTGCCTCACTTAAGTCTAATTCACCAGCAAGTCAAGACATCACCCATCATCCCTCATTATGTCATTGATACTCTTCAAAAACAAAGGATGAACAAATGATTGAGAGCCTTTTTATGTGTGACTATTGATAGCTTTGATGAAAATTACCAGTACTGAAAAGAGTAATAGAAACTGAAGAGGCAAGCATAAATTGACTGCCACAGATTTGGCATTTACAAAGTGGCATAGAAGACATCATCAATGATATGTATGACAGGAAAAGGGACATTGACCAGTCATATAGTAAGAATGAGAGATAAGTGGATGATGGTCTGAGAGTTGGATCAAGACTCCTAATATATTTTTAACCACAAAGATGCATCGTTAGCCATTTATATAATCTTTTTCACCTAAAACATCAAGCTCCATGAACTCCTCACTCCATCCTGCTGAGGGACAATGCTAGAGGAAGTGTCTCAGAGAATGGTAGACCTATTCCTCAGCTCCATCTCTCTCTAGCTGCTCTTAGTTTAAGGGATTTGGTTGCTATGGATTTCCCCAAACAGAATTATCTCTGAGCCTCACATATTGGAAAATCACACCTTCTCCCTAAATCTGTTTTTCAGTTTTCAGCCACAAATGGGTATATCATATTGTGATTTGTTCCTTCACTTTTGGCTTTATACATGTGGCTAACTTGGAGCACAGTTTGTTGGTCATTAGATAAGATATGGATATTTAACCCCCTATTCCATATTAAAGGAACCCCAAGAAAGGATTTCATTGAGTTACATGGATCCCAGACACATGGAATAAAATGGACAAGAGCCATGTAGGATGAGAAGATGTAGAGGGCTTGTGCCACACCTTGGTGGAAGGAGTACCCACATGGGCAAAACCGAAGATCCATTCAAGTATTAAAGTATATTACTCAAAATGGAATCAGCAGCTTAAGGGGTATAAGGATTTCATAGCTTTACAGTAGAGCATTTTAATCAACAAATTTAAACAGGAGATTTTGACCATAGATTTAAATTAGTGTCATGACACGTGTCCTACTTTCTCTGAAATGTAGTAAAAGCTGAGACCTGAATTCTTTTAGTATATGACTGCTCAGTAAAGGAAAACAGTAATCTCAGAAAAGTAGCAACTGAAGAATAAATCAGAGCTATGTTGGGAAATTCTTAAGCTGTAGTAAGACTCTAGTCTTCAGTTTTAGGGCAACTATCCCAGTGGATAGATTACTGGGTTTGCAATCAAGAAGACTCATCTTCATGAGTTCAAAAACAGCCTCAGACACTTGCTAGCTATGTGACCCTCAGCAAGTCACTTAACCCTCTTTGTCTCAGTTCCTCATCTGGAAAATGAGCTGGAGAAGGAAGTGGAAAACCATTCCAGTATCTTTGCCAAGAAAACCCCAAAATGGGGTCACAAAGAGTTGGATATGACTGAAACAGCTGAACAACAACAAATTCCTTAGTTTTAGATCAGCTCTCTTTTCCCAGCTACCACATATAATCATTTTAGCCAATTACAGCTAGGCTTACTAGGAGGTTAAACCTATGACAAAGTTCCCAGACATCATATTATTTGTAGCAGCTAAGAAGAAGAGCTATTCCTGGGAAATGAGATATAACATCTTTATTACCCACACTAGCTGCCCCAGTAGAAAGGCAGATATGAGCTACAGAACAGTTAGTCTAGCTGGCAAGTGGGGAAAAAAAAAGAATCCTTTCTTTTATTAAGGGGATTTGCTCTGTGAAGTTTGGATTCAGTCAAAGGGCTGTACTTGAGGACCTAGAGGGCCACATGTGGCCTTGAGGCTGCAGGTTCCCCACCCCTGGATCTAGAGCCAGAGGTTCTTCACCTAGACTTGATGAACTTGGCTTTTAAAAACAAATTTTTATGTAATTGGTTTCCTTTGTAATCCTATGCAATTTGTTTTGCTCATTTAAAAACATTATTCTGATAAGGGGTACATAAACTTTAATACTTTGCCAAAGGGTTCAGTGACTCACAAAAAAGGTTAAAATTCCTGGTCTAGATACACCTAAAATGGGTGATCAAACCAAGAGAAAGGGTAAGCTATCTTTTAAAATATAAATCTAAGCTACTCCCCCTCCCCCAAATACCCACCATAGAAGGCTGAAGAAAAGTGTATGAATTACCCAAATTATCCTAAAACAAATATAGACGGAATACCTGCTTACCTCCAATTTCAGTGGTTGTCATGGAACTATAGAAAAGTAGAGAAAGCTCTAACAATGACTTTTGGCTTCTCTGCCTCACTTCTTGCCTCACCTTCAGCTCACTCCATCAAGACCCTCGACTGTATGAAATCATAGGCCTTGCCCAGTAGCAGAGCAGAAGGCCATCTTTCCTGTTGTGATTTCACTAATACTAAGAAAGTCGCACTACCTTCAATCCATTCCACATTGGAGCTTAATCACTTTTAGTTTGGGTTTTAGTCCCTGCTAAAATTCAGTCATCCTTGCCTTCCCCAATCAGGATATATCACCTTAAGCTCTAATACTTACTTTACAATTTAGCGTGAAGGGGAGAATCTTAACAGCAAAACAGAAGAGACAGCAGGCAGGGGAAAGAGTACAGAAGGGAGCCTGGAGATTCTAAAGACAAATTTCACCTATTTCTCTAGCTTGCCATAGGGCCAGCCTGAATGGCCAAAAATAACTTCTCTTGCTGTGAGAAAATATTGCTTTCCTTATACCATATGCAGAATATGAAATCTCTGGAGATGGAAACTTCAGTTCACCCTGAGGAGAGGAATAACATTAAACTGGAAATTTATATTCATACATATCCTTGATGTCTTTTTCTTGAAAGTTCTCAAAGCATTTCCCAAACTTTGTTAGCAGGAAGGAAGTTATTTCATGCCAACCTTCTAAGATCCATCAATATGTATATTCTGAACAGGCTCTGTAGATGGACAATGAGCTCAACCCAGAACTGAATAGGAATAGGAGATTAGGCGGCATTCCCTAATTTGGGAAATTGAGTAGCATTTGCAATAATCCCACACTGTAGTGTCTCCAAAACCCATCCATTCAATATCAGTATTCTCTCAGTCATACTTTGCTACTGTGAATAACGGAATATCATGACTTAAAATAAAAATACCACAAGAGGAAATGGAAAGATGCATTGTGGGCATAAGTCTGCCATGGCATGTTCCCAAGGATAACTTGTGCTGGAGAAGTATCATGAGGGGTATCATTAAGGATATATGGTATCAGAGAAGTGAGTGGGCTGGTCAGGTAATGAGAATGAGAGACAACAGATGGATGGTTTGAATAGTACTTTAATGCCCCTGAGGTATTAAAGAATGAGAGAAGGTTCTCTGACAAGTAGAATATATTCTAGGTGAAGGATTTATGGGAAAACATAAATAGGAATCACACAGGATGAAAGGCATGGGAAGGTTGCACTAAGTGCCATTGCAGAGGGTAAACAAACCAGTGAAATCACAGCTCCGACAAAATTCCTGAAAAGGAGAGTAAGAATGGGCCTGTCATTTAAATATTTCTGCAGAGTGATTATGTGCTACAAGGCTGAATCTATTCAATCACTCAATTCAACAAGCACTTATTAAGCAGCTATAAGGTGCAAAACACTCTACTGGGCACTGGGGATACAAAGATGAAAAGGGGCCCAGTCCTGCCCTTAAGGAACTTAATTTAATAGAGAGGATAAGATATATACACAAATGAGTATAATAAAAGGTATGGCGTGTAATAGGGATAAAGGAGAGATGCAGACAAAATGTTATAGGAAAATTAAAGAAGGAATAGAATACTTTCAGCTGAGCGCATTAAGAAAAGTCTTTAATTCAATACCACTTAAACATTTATTAAGTAGGTACTATGTGCCAGACACTGTGCTAAGTGCTAGAGTAAAAGACAAAAAGGAGACAGTGCAGGTCCTCAAGGAGCTTTCATTCTACTGGAGAAATACAACATGGACATAAGTAAGTTAATATGAGGTGATTTGAGAAGGGAGAGTACATGATCCAGAGAGGCTTTGTGTAAGAGGTGGCTCCTGAAATGAACCCTGGAAGAAGAGGTTCTAAGAGGTGAAGGTTAGGAAGTAGTTCCATCCCAGGAGATGGGAGAAAGGGCCAGGATACAGCCTGTCTGGACTCCCAGAGATGGGAAGCAGAATGTTGAGTCTGAGGAAGAATAAGTAGGTCCATTTTAGTGAAATGCAAAATTTGTGAAGGAGAGTTATATGAAATAAGTCTGGGAAAATGCTATAGACTGATGATTTAAATGCTAGGCTGACGAGTTTGTATTTTATCTTTTCGAGCGTGAGAGTGACATGGTCAGAAAAGAAGGGTTTTAGCAGGAAAGATGTGGAAGGGAGTGTACTCTCATCTTTGTGAATGTGTAAAGCTGGGAGACGGCAGAAGGAGATCAGGGAACAACCAGTAGTCTATTTTGGCTGAAACATAGAGGATACAAAGGAGAAAAGAATGAAGTAAAGCTTGAAAGATCATAGAGGGCCTTAAATACCGAAGGAAATTCTGAAAACATTTCCTGACAAGGTTTAGGGTCTGCTAGAAGTTATTTCTTCTACCAGTAGGAGGGGCAGGGACAGGGACCCGGCCTGTGATTCCGTCATTGGATGGCACTCTCAGGGGAGTAAACTCCCTCTACCAATGCAAGTCAGCATGTTTTCTGCAGCTTAGAAGATGTGAGAGGGTTGCTGAGAGCACAGAGAGGATAAACACCTTATTCAGGATCACAAAGCTAGTATGTGTCAGAGGTAAGATTTGAACCCACATCTTTCTCACTTCAAGACCAGCTCTTTATCCATTACCCCACTTCACTATCATTGAAATGGTGGTTTCTGGATCTTTTGCAATATCCTAAAGAATCTGTCACTCCGTCAGTACACTAAGGCAGTTTATAACTTCCCATATCACCTTATTAGAGGGTTTCATGGTTCCTGCACACCAAACAAAACTGCACTCTGCTGAGGAACCTCTCTGACTTTAGATAGGCTGGTCTTCAGAAAAGAGACACATTTATCACCAGGCTCTGGCTTAGGAGCCCCTGGCCAAAGCTTGCTTTCCACCAGCAGAACTAGGTATGAAAAGGCATCAGAGGACTTGAATGGAGATGTTCAATCGCATCATGGTTCTATGATATAATAATAGTAATAATAATAGCAGATAACATTTGTATAACACTATGTATCAGGCACTGTGCTAAGTGCTTTATGATTATTGTATCATTTGATCCTCACAACAATCCTGGGAGGTAGGCAGTATTATTATTCCCATTTTACAAATGAAGAAACTGAAGGAAACAGGTGAACTGGCTTGCCCCAACACAGATAGGAAACATTTCTTGGGCTTATAATCTATAGGCCAAGGACTGCTATCCAAGAAAAGGGGCTTTTGGGTCTCTTCTGCTGGATATAGTCTGATAACATAAAAATTTACATTTGTAAAATTGCCAGTTCTCTTTCTTAGATTTAGCCAAAGGCAAAATGCAACTCCACTAGGATGTACTAAGACAACTTTTGAGGATTTACCTTACTTTCTAATTTTACTTTTTTGCCCAAAAGCTGGGATGCCATTGGGCTGAGAAGATAGAAAGAAATGTGCCACAATTTGGAAGATTAGCAGTCCTTCTCCTCCCCTGAAAGGTACCTATAAGATGAAACAAATATCTACAGGTTCATAGGGGAAGGAGTATTTAGAAGCATCAAAAAGTAGCATTAAAACTAGTCTATTTCTCTGAAGCATCATAATATAGTTGAAAGACCCCTCTGGATTCATACCCCACATCTACTACTCCCTTACCTGTGTAATCCTGAGTAAGTAATTTCACCACTTGGGCCCAGTTTTTCATCTGCAAAATAATTAGTTTGAATTAATTGACTTCTGAGATCCTCTAAATCTATGACCCTATGAACATTTATTTGACAGGCCTGGGAGTTGTAAGAATGGTGGCAAGGAAGGAGAGTCAGTAATTATGGTGTGAATCATAGGACAATAGGGGGAGTAAGAGAGGTATTTGGAGTAGGGCCAACGAGATTGCCTGAAATAGTGTATGTTTGGGGTTGGAAAGATCATGTTTTTCTTCTTGTCTCAGCTAAACTCCTTGAGAAAGCCAACTGCATTAGATGACCCCATTTCTTCTCCTTTCATATGCTTTTAAACCTCCTGTAATCTGGCTTCAGACCTCATCATTAACTGAAATAATTTTCTCCAAAGTCATCAATGACCCCTTAGTTGCCAAATCTATTTTTTCCCCTCAATCCTCATTCTTTTTAACCTCTCTGCAGTTTTTGACAGGGTCAATCAACATTTTCTCCCATATTTCTCTCTATTCTAGGTTTTCATGACATTGTGCTCTCTCTCTCTCTCTCTCTCTCTCTCTCTCTCTCTCTCTCTCTCTCTTTATTTCTCTCAGTTTTCCTCCTACTTGAGGAGAAATATTAGCACTTATTCTCAGACTTCTTTGCTCAATATTCATCTAAGTTACTCCTACTAACCACGGATGTTCCCCAAGGCTCTATCCTATTTGGAAAACAGATCACAGAGAAAAAAAATTAAGAATCATTGGACTATTTGAAAACCTTGGGGGGAAAAGAGCCTATAGAAAAATATTTCAAGAAATCTTAAAAGAAAACTGTTTATCTCTCTTATAACCAGAAGACAAAGAGAATCCACTGGTGACCTCCTGCTAGAAACTCCAAAATAAAAACTCCCAGGAACAATATAGCCAAAGTCCAAAGCTCCCAGATCAAAGAGAAAATATTTCAAGCAGTCAGAAAGATTTCAAGTACTGAGAAGCCATAGTGAGAATCACATATGATTTAGCAGCCACTATTATAAATAAAGGAATAAGAGAGCTGGGAATATGATATTCCAGAAGGCAAAGGATATAGACTTACAGCCAAGAATAATTTACTGAGCAAAATTGAGAATAATCCTATGGGGGGGGGGTGTTCTTTTAATTAAGTAGAGTATTTCCAAGCATTCCTGATGAAAAAACCAGAGCTGAGTAGAAACTTTGAAGTTCAAACACAGGAGTGAAAAGAAACAGAAAAAGATAAACATATATAACCAACAATAAGGGACTAAAAAAGGACAAACTGCTTACATTTTAATATAGAGAGGTGATACATGTGTCCCCTCTGAATCTTATCATCACCAAGGGTCATAGAGGGAGTCTAATGAGATGGAAAGTATGGGAGTGGTTGTTATATCTTGATCTTAAAAGAGTAATGGAAAGGGAAAGGGGAATATACTATGGAGGGAAAAGAAGGTTAGGGGAAATGACCTCACCTAATGACAGTATGTAAGTAGAAATCTACACAAATAAGGAGGTAGGAGGAGTGCCTGACAATACATACATGGGTATAGAAATATAATTCCTTCAACAGGGAAATAATAATCATAACATACATTTACATAGTACTATAAGGTTTGTAATGTGTTTGATAAGTAAGTGGCATAATCATTTTCATTTTATAGATGAGGAAACTGAAACTGAGAGAGATTAAGTGATTTGCTAAGTCACACAGCTAAGTGTCTCAGGCTGGATTCGTATTCAGGTCTTCCTGACTCCAGGCCCAGTGCTCTATCCAACAGATCCCCTAGCTACCTCTAGTAAGAAGGAAAGAGGAGAAGGGAAAAGGGAATATTTGAGGGAGGGTAGATTAAGAAATAGGCTATTAATTTATAGCACTTTTTGAAGAGGCACAGAATTGAAATCTGAGAGGGTGCCCATCAGTTGGGAATAGTTGGATGGTTTGTAGCAAATGGAGGTGATGGTGGGCTGTTGTACTATAAAAAATAACAAAGGGGTTGATTTCGGAGAAACCTGGGGAGACTTGTGTGAATTGATGCATCATGAAGTGAATAGAACCAGGAGGACAATTTGTACAACTTAGGACAAACAGCAAAGACTTAGGAACTCTGATCAGAATAATGATTCCTGAGGACTAATGATGAAAAATACTAATCCTCTTGATGGAGAGGTGAGAGACCCTCATGGTGTAGAATCACACACACACACACACACACACACACACACACACACACACACACACACTTTCTTTTATACTTGGCCAATGCAGAAATTTGTTTTGCTTGACTATACATGTTTGTAATAGGAGTTTTGTTTACTTTCATTTTCAATTGGGAGGTGGGTAGAGCATAAAGAACATGAAGAGAAAGGGCAGATTTTTGCTGAATGAAAAAAAAATTAATTTAAAAAAGGCATGTAGTTGACTTTTGTAAACCTAAGCCCCAAATCAGAACCCCCAAAATTATTTCTTCCTGTCTCTTTGCTACATGTAATTTTAATCTAATTCTAATCAATATTTCTAGATACAAAAGAAAGTTTCAAGTTTCAGGATATTCCCTTTTGTATTACAACAACAATAAAAAGTAGGAAAAGAAATCTAGATAATTCCTCTTTAACTCTGCTCAGATGAGCTCTCTTGGATTACTGAAGCCTTTTTCCTCCTATCTGACTTCTTGGTTCATTAATTTCCTTTGACCTTAGCTCATACTTTCCATTATCTAACAAGAATAAATTCTTCCAAACATTCCACTGCTCCATGTGCCCTTCTCTCCCAAAACAACAATCTATTTGCTCTTTCTAAATAAAACACCTGAGGATTGGGCCAAAAAAATTTGCTAAGTAGTTTGATGACTCCACTATAAGATGATGGGTATCATGGTGAAGGAGAAAATATTTTTTTTTCTTGAAAAGTATCTTTTGAGGAAGGCTGGATAGAGTTTATTACTCTCTACTTCTGTCGAAGTGCAGCCAAAGGTGGCCCAGCAACATTTCTACTTGGAAATGTAATGTGAGATTAAGGTTGATTTGAAACTTAGAGGTCATTAATAGCTTGTCAAAGGTTTTTTAAATGATGTTTCTTTTACAAGTAAACAATGCCTCTGGTCTGTTTGTTTGATTGCTATGGATTACTCTAATGAATATAAATACTTTTGTTGATAAATGAAGGAAAAGTCTGGAAAAAATCTTGCAATCTCACTGAGAGAGTTTAAAATGAAATTTAAATTTAAAATTTAAAAGAAAAAAGATAGGTTTGTATTCTTTTGGCCTTAAGCAACTGTGTTCAGAGAGAACAATGATAATAACAAAAACAACAATGTATAATTTCAGGAAGCTAGATAGCAATGGATAGACACCAGGCCTAGAATGAGGAAAAACTAAGTTCAGATCCAGTCTCAGACACTAGCTGTGTGACCCTGTGGAACCCCATGGTTTTTACTATCTTCCTTCTCTGTTACAGCTTGGTCCTCCTTTCTCTTTCTCCTTCTGTTACCCCAGGGATGTTGGGTTTTGGCTCAGCTTTGTAAGACCCTACTTCCTTTTTGCTCCGAGATCCTGGAAATCTCTGTCGCCATTTGGAGTTTTCTTGGCAGACATACTGGAGTAGTTTGCTATTTCCTTCTTCAGCTCATTTTACAGATGAGGAAATTGAGATAAACAGGGTTAAGTGATTTGGGTCACACAATTAGTAAGTGTCTGAGGCCAGATTTGAACTCAGGAAGATGAGTCTTCCTGAAGTGAAAATAATTTTGATAACTCTACTCAATTTCATCAGTATTTACTCAGTTCATTATGATCTAATGGGTATTAGTGATTGTATTAGTGAGTGAAGTAGAATACAGTTGTTTGATTTAGTTACGTTGGTTAATGCTGTAAGAATAATAGTCATAATTAATTAACCCACCACATATTGATGATAATATTACTTATGTTTGATTTATAGGATAGATTTGTACTTTATTAGTTAGGCCTGTTAAGGACTTATATTAACTTGTGTTAGCAATTTGGTGTGTTAGCACTACCTGCCCGACCCCACCCTGCCTCCCTCCCCTATCCTGTAAGACAACCATGCTTAAAAAAAACACAGCTTCCTTATCATAAATGTAGCTTGTAGATAGTTCCAGAACGTTGCTAACAAAGGACTAGTGGTTGATGGACATCTCCCTTAGCCAGTTATGGGAGTCCTCCCTCCTTCTGAAAATGACCAATCATGAGTTGTAATGCATCATTAATGACCTCCCAAGATCTATAGTGAGCAAAGGGCATCTTGACTGGGAGGAAGGCCTTGGATCCAACTGCTTAGTGTTCACCAGTCTCCCTAAAAAATTGATTGTTCTCTGAGCTCTGCCTTAATTTCCTTTTGTTGTGGATTGCATTTTTTGCCACCCACCCTGACTCCAGGCTTAGTATTCTATTCATTGTACCACCTAACTTCCAGCCACTTGAACACCTTAAGTTCCCACCAAAAACAGAAAACTGCATCTTTCAGCCTTCCAAAATTCCCTCCCTGTTACAAAAATCACCAAGCCCAACTTTCTATGCAGTTGAATTTCATCATAGTAGGCAAAGTCGAGGAGGGAGAAATAGAGGGGGAGGAAGGAAAAGGGAACACATTAACCAAACGGCAGGAGAAGGAACTGGAAAGATAAGTGTCATACCATACCTTGCATCCAGAACTTTCACTAGTCCCTTCTTCTCCCCCTAAAAGAGACAAAAAGGACTTGTTTGGCCCTTGTGGGGGTTGTGCAGATAGAGAGTGTGGAGGAAGTATGCCCATAGGATACATCCCTGTGACCCAACTCTGAGCTAGGAAGGTAGGGTGGGAATGGGAATGAGAAGAGAGAGGAGGCTTCCAAGTATGTGTCCCAAAGTAGAGTCCTGTGGGTGTTGATAGGGACAGCTTCTTCTGCTTGTTAAGGGGCCAAAGTAACAATATTAATTTACCTAAATTATTTAAAGCAGCTGGATATCCAAATGGCTGGAGCATCTGGGTAGTACAAAAGAACTTTCTCCTTATATCCCTTCCCTGCCTTGGCTTCTTAGTCCCACTGAGAGTTATTGAGCAACTGTCTTGTGTTACAATCAGCTTCTCCCAGTTTTGCAACCATGGGAAAGGCAGGGAAATCTAATGTGATGTGTGACCATCTGATATATGGACTATATATACATGTGAGATTGCTACTATCAATCTGCATATTAGCTACAAGTAAACCTTAAATTTTCCTAATTTTTTGGATAAAAACAAATAGAAGTTTTAATATTTTCTTCTTACATCCACATGAAAAATCTTGTGCATCCTGCTTTGTAGACCACACCATTCATTCTTAGCTACTAAATAAAATATTGAGGCAACGAGAGAAAACACGTAATGAGACATCAGTCTCAGTAGCTAAGGATCTTAAGATATTTTCTTTTCTGTTTTTAATTGTACTTTAGAAAGGTGGCATTTGGTTAGAGGAAGTATTCAGGGAATTGCTTCATGAGTTCCTTTTCCTCAGTTAGTTTATGTTTGTCTATAACCATAAAGGCAAATGGGTCAGGGATTCTAGCAGATAAGCAGTAAAAGAGAACAAAGCTAGTGATTAGATGGAAGACTTCAGATTGGAGCACTGCAGAAATGTCTCTAAAATGCAGCACTTACTGCCTGCCTGATATTTCATTCTGAAGCCATTCTCCTTTCCTTTAGACATCCACCCTTGAGGAGCTGCAGCCTCTGACCCAGTGTATTCTATCCCGAAGAAATATTGGCACAAGGAGGGCACTTGGCTAGCATTCCTGCCCATAAGGAAGGGTGTAATTAGCTCATAATGGCCATAAATGATAACAGCTAGCATTGATATAGCACTTTAAGGTTTGCAAAGTAGTTACATAAATAACCACATTTGATTCTCACAGCAGTCCCTGAAAGGTAGGGGTTATTATCCCCATTTTACAGATGAAGAAACTAAGACTTAAACTCCAATATTTTTTATTCCTAGTTCAATACTCTATCCATTGTATTACCTACATGTGAAAAGAATGCTGTCTTACTTACCTCTTCTTAGCAATGCAAGGATCTAAGACAACTCCCAAAGACTCACGACAGAAATTGCTATCCACACCCAGAAAAAGAACTATGGAGTCTGAATGCAGATTGAAGTATACTATTTGCTCTCTCTCTCTCTCTCTCTCTCTCTCTCTCTCTCTCTCTCTCTCTCTCTCTCTTGTTTCTTCTTTCTTGTGGTTCCTCTCATTGGTTCTAATTCTTCTTTACAACATGACTAAAGTGAAAATATGTTTAATATGAATGTATATGCAGAGCCTATATCAGATTACATGCCATCTTGGGGAGGGGGTGAGGAGGGAGGGGGAGAAAATTCAGAATTCAAAATCTTATGGAAGTGAATGTTGAAAACTAAAATTAATTTATGAATTAAAAAAAAGAAAAAGAAAAGAATGCTATCTTGCGGGAGGAGAAGGGAGAAGCTGTGTGAGGATAGATGGACACATTACCCTACCTACCACCCTCCTGCATAATGCTTTCACCATAACATACTTCATCCTAACACAAGAAGGACTGGCCAGTGAGTGCTAAGTTATTATGAGCACAGGCCTGAGGCAAGCCCTTATATAGATTTTGGAAGATGTGCAGGTATTCTGTTCCTGATACCATTCTAACCATTTGGTAAAGAGATGGACTTTGACTTGGCTGTTGAGCTGGAACTTATAGTGCATACATACATGACTCCCTGGAGAAAATTCAGCCTCTTTTCCCTTTTCTGATGGTAAGCAAGGAGGATGAACTTCTGCGGGCGCCTACAGGTGTGATAGCTTCCTGCTTTCCTCTCTATCTCTTCACTGAGAGACATGTGGCCCACGAATATAGGCCACATGTTCTTTGCCTTTTTGTATTTGTTCTTTCCTGCTCTCAGGTGAAAGAGTATTGACATGGGCTCCAGCTTCCAGATCTTTAGCAGCTTGATCTCCTGACCTTTCCAGCTCACGAGGTCATGCCAGATTTTGCTCGCAGTCCAGCCCCTTAAGAAATGAAGTTCAGGGAACCCAATCAACCCAGCAGGTAGTGAATCAAAGCCAGGCAAGAGAGAGTGATGGTGACATTCACCAGCTGTGCTACATTTAGAAGTGAACTTCTTGGGGGTGAATGCAACTGCTTTTTAAAAGCAGTTGTTCCAATGTTGGTCCTCAGGCACCAAGGCGATATAGGGGAGTATACCTCAAGTACTGGGAGAAATGTTTGTAACTTGTGCTTTTGGTATATCTTACTAGTAGTATTTCTTTTTGTTGTTGTTCAGTCATTTCAGTTGTGTCTGACTCTCTCTGCAGATTTGGCAGCTACTAGTTTGCTGTTTCTTTCTCCATCTCGTTTTTACAGATGAGGAACTGAGGCAAACAGGGGTAAGTGATTTGCCCAGAATCACACAGCTGGTATAAATATCTGAGGCCAAATTTGAACTCAGGGAAGATGAGTCTTCCTGACTCCAGGCCTGGCATTCTATCCACTTCACCACCTTGCTGCCCCAGTAATGTCTCCATCTATCACCTAATTGATGTTAGTTGGTTAAATGATACTGAAGTACTAATTACTGGAGTGTAGTGATGATAGAAAGGAGATACTAATGGTAATGGATATTTGATATTGGGGAGATAGGGGGAGATATTTGATAATGGGGACTCAAGCTGATGGCATTAGAGAAAGATACCTCCTACCTATTGGTACTCCTAGAACCCTAAAAGGGTAGCCAGTCTCACTCCAGGAGCCTGACTGGTTAATGTCCATTTATGTTGGGAGAGTAAGTGCAGAGCCTTTGCTAGGCTAACTTCACCTGGCTTTGGAAGCACAATTGTGAGTTTCATTTCCCATCTCCCATTTCATCTATCTATTTTATTTATTAAGTGTCTGTTATATCCCAGACACTGTGCTGGGGATAAAAAGACAGAAAGAAGAAGAAGAAGAAGAAGAAGAAGAAGAAGAAGAAGAAGAAGAAGAAGAAGAAGCAGTCTTTGCTTAAAAAGTACTTACATTCCAGAGGCACCATATGCATAGATAATAAATACAAGGTAATTTCAAAAGACAGAAAACATTGGCATCTGGAGAGCTAAGGAAAGCTTTCATAGAGAGGTCATAACTGAACCAAACCTTGAAGGAAGGTATAAATTCTGAAAGGTGGGGTTGAGAAGGTGGTGCATTCCAGGTATGAGGAATAGACTGTGTGAATTAAAAGCATGGATACAAAAGACCAAACAATAAATTCAAGAAAAAAACTAGTAGGAGACTTTGTACTCCAATGACTTGACTTGACCTAATAAACTTTGGTTTCTTCTTCTAGGTTAGATTGTGCTCTTTGCTGCAGGAAGGCCTTTCCTTCTGGTGTGGCTGCCAGATATCTGTCAGAATGGAAAGTATAGTCTGATATACTGCACAGAGCAGAGAGTATCATGGGACTGGCGTAACCTGAAAGCCCTCAGGAGTTGTTGGTAGGAGTCCCTTCACAACTTCAGACATATGACCGCTTTAATACCCACAACAACAACTCATACTGATTGGGTCACTTAAGACATACAAAGAACTTTCCTCACAACAACCTTGTGAGGCAGGTAATGCAAGTGTGATTATCTCCATTTTACAAATAAGGAAACTTTGTCTCAGAGGACTGAAATGATTTACCTCTAGTTATCAGGCTACTAAATGTCAGAGGCAGGACATGAACCCAAGTCCTCAGACTCCAAGTTCATTGCCATTTTCACTATACTATGCTATGCTGATTGTAAATTCTGTATTTCAAAGGTAAAGAATCATACTGGTTTTTTTTAAAAGCACATCAAGATAAAGTCCTAACTAAAATTTCTAAATCTTTTTTGAAAAAATAGGTTATTTTTTCTCAGACTGACTGAATAGATGAGTTTTATTCCAAGGACAGTTTTTTAAAAATTCAAATCTTTTTCAAAGCTAATGTACTAGGAAATGACTTGTAAATATTGCTTGAGTGTTAGACAAAATTTGAAGGTTACAATTAAATTCTTAAAGAATGAGTGAAATCTCTTTAACATTAAGATTCTTGGGTTTGTTGCTTTCAGCAATAAAGACTTGTCTAATGGAATTGTTCACCTCCCAGGATGCCAGTGGGCTAGCTAGCGTTGCCATAGAGACGTGAGGCAGAGAAGTAACTGAGCAGACACTGAAACGCATCAGTTTAGCAATGCGGGACTTGATGGGAAAGATAAGGAGGAAAAACTACATTTTGAAAACCACACAGAAGCGTGGGGCTAGGTTGTGGTGTTAGAAGGCAGTTCCCCTGGTCATGGGCTGGCCTCCTCCCATCTGCAAACCCACGAGCACTGAGATTCTTTGGGGCGCCTGCTTCAGGACAACGAGGACATACTGAGACAAATACATACACCCTCCCTCCCTTCTCCCTAATCCCCCGCCTTATCTCCCATTCTGGGTGAAAGAGCAACCCCTTCCTTAATTGTTCCATTCATGCTCATCTAACTTATGCTGTCTTTCCCTGTTGAAGAAAATTTAAAATTTAAAGGGGGGAAGGTGATTCTGCCTCTATAGACAGAAGTGTGAGCTTTTACTGTCCTTTCATTGCTATCACTTCATTTCACTTGAAAATAATGGAAATGTGGCTCCCACTAATTCTGACTTGTGTGTAGTTAATGACAATGGGCCAACAGAGAGGCAGCATTTCCTTTTGTCCTTTAAGAGACAGAGATAGGGCCTCCTCTATTCATTTTCTGTGCGGGGCGGGGCGGGAGACTCTTGGATCCCTATAGGACAGAGACTGTATAAACCTAAACAATCATCCCCTGGACTAGCTACCCCAATGAGGGAAACAACAGTGCATGTAGGAAAAGCTTCATTCAGGGTGAGGTCTGGGGAATTTGGGAGCATTAGAGCTCTTAAGGCTAGGTGCTATAGTCAGCTTTGCCCCTGGAGCAAGAAGGATTTCTAGCACAAAACCCAGTTCCCCATGAGATCTTTTCAGTGAGACTAAGGCCACTGGTACCCTTACTCATACTATTCAATTTATACTTCTTTAATCTTAAGTGGTGGCTCATAATAGGGAGGGCAGCAGCTCTCAGAGTAACAAGAGAACTTGATCCTAATGGAATAAGCTTGCCCTTTTTTGTTGTCCATCGAGTTCTATTCATTTGATTCCTATGGTCACATTTTGTATATAAAGGAATCACAAAAACTAGCTTGGTGATACGGATCTCTCCTTTTCCTGGCTTGAATATCAGGACCTTACCCAAAGCCATTTTCCATTCACCTTTTACTTGACCAAATGTTTAGTAGTTTCCCTACACCAGGGGTAGGGAACCTATGGCCTGGAGACTGCAGAGCATAAATCCTGAGGCAGCTGGGTGCCTCAGTGGATAGAGCTTCAGGCCTGGAGTCAGGAAAACTTGAATTCAAACCCATCCTTAGACATTTATTAGCTATGAGACCCTGGGTAAGTCACTTAACCTCTGCCTCAGTTTCCTCATTTGTAAAATGGGAATAATAATAATAGCACCTATTTGTAGGGTTGTTGTTGTGAGGATCAAATGACATAATTGTAAAGTGCTAAGCATAGTGCCTAGTACTGGCAGAGACCCCTTGTTTATGTTCTGGCCTAAGAGTTCTTGCTCATTGTCTTCATGTACTGGTTTCCTACTTAATAATGATAATAGCTAACATTTATATAGTGTTTACTGTGTATTAGGCACTATGCTTAGCACTTTACAATTAAAAGTTTGCTGTCACCTCTTAGCACAGTCTGCCTCAAGGAAATCAGAATGGAGAGGGAGGTGATATGGAGAGGCACTCCAGGAAAGAATGGACTAACCCCTCAGCTAGTATGAATTTCACTTTCCTTTCTACTATGTGCCAGGTGAGGAGCTAAGAGCTTTACAAATATCTCATTTGATCCTCACAACAATCCTGTGTGTTAGGTACTATTATTACCCCCATTTTACAGTTGAGGAAACTGAGGCATACAAGGTTAAGTGACTTGTCTGGGGTCATACAGCAAGGAAGTGTCTGAGGCTGGCTTTAAACCCAGGTCTTCCTGACACCAAGCCCAGCGCTATGTGCACTATGCCATCTAGCTGCCTCATTCTAGTCAGGCTAGTTTTTAACAATATTCTAAGAACTTGCTCCACACTATGTTGAAGTAGTTTTTACTTAAATAGTATTGATGTGCTTTCCTGGGTTGCATGAATACAGAAACAACCACGAGAAGAGGGGAGCCAGCTCCTTCCTCAGGCTTCTGACCAAAACCCAGCAGCACAATGAACACCAGCACAAGAAAGCTATATTCAGCTAATCCAGGGCTATATTTTTGCTGAGTACCTTTTCTCTGCCCCGCATATCTATTCCACCCTAAGACTGCCAAGCTCCTTTTGTCTCTACGAATACCTCATTTCATTCTAATCTCAAACCTGACCAGACCTGACCTATTCTACCCAGCCCTCAAAGAGCTTATATTGGGTAGGTATCACACAGAGGGGAATGATGCCCGAGGAAGGGAGTTACAAACTTCCCAAGTCTGGGAAGTGTCAAAGATGGCTAGTAGAACAATAGGGCAACCAACTGACAGACCCTTTAAATAGGCAATGGAAATGCTAATTTGTTTAGTACCTCAGTCAGTCAGCACTTACTAACTGCCAAGCGCAAACTAGAGATACAAAGAAGAGTAAAAATAATCCCTGCCTTAAAGAAGCTCATTCTGTGAAGACAGACAACCCGGGCATAAATGGTACATACAGAGTATGACCATCTCTGCATAGCTGGAGTTCTGATTTGGTTCTCACAGCAAGAGCTGGAGGAGGAACGGCTGGGGAGAATGCAAGGACACTCAGAAAATGTCTCTGGAGATAAGGATGAGGACATCTGCGCCTGGGAAAGGGCTTAGCTACTCCTCTTAGGGTTTGGAGGGGTCTGGTTAGGAGGATGGAGTAGCAGGTAGAACCAAGAAGGGAGGTAATGACTGGGGTGAAGATGAGGACCTGGCAGGACTGTTGGCCATCAACCACCCCCACTCCCATTCCCGTCACACACACACACACACACACACACACACACACACACACACACACACACACAGTTGAAAGGACCAATACCCTGGGAATAGGTCCAATTGCTACAATTTGACTAAAGAAAACTGCAGAGAGAATCAAGAGACTTGAATTCTTTACTACAGACTCTGAGTTTGTTTCTCCTTTTGTAAGATGAGGGGTTGAAAAAAATCGGTCAGCCTCTAAGATTCCTTCGGCTTCTAACAGACTTTGAGTCTGGGATTTGGGATCCACTTAACTCTACTTCAGCTCAGCCTCAATATCAGTAAGTTGAATGAACCATCTTCTGTAACCTTGGGCAGCTCACTTCCTCTCTGTAAAATTAAGTAGTTTGACTACAGGGTCTGGCAAGCTATGGCTGTTCATTACCTGCCTTTTGTTCAGCCTGTGAGCTAAGAATGGGTTTTTACATTTTGAAATGGTAAAAACAAAAACAAAAACAACAAAAAAGAGCAATATGTTGTAGCACATAAAAGTTACATGAAATTCAAATTTCAGTGTATATAAATAAACTATTATTGGAACACAGCCATACACATTCATTTATGTATTATCTATGGCTGCTTTTGTACTACGGCAGCAGAGCTGAGTAGTTGGGACAGACCATGTAGTTTTCTCTTTCCTTTGCAAGGCTGTTCAATGCGCTACAAATCACAGTGATCCAGTTATAACTCAATGCTGACTTTGAATCCCAATTAAGTGAAATTTTATTTCCAAAAAACAAAAAGAATTTCATTTTTCTCATGAGTGGATACATATTACAAAAAAGTACTTTATTATTTTTATTATATTTTGAATTTCACAAATAAAAATTAGAAAGATTCAAAAATAAAAATGAAATCTTTTTCTTTTTTTGGTTATATAAGTACTTCCATAATATCCTCAATTTTGCCTCTTGGCCCATAATGCCTAAAATATTTACTATTTTCTCACTGGAGGATTTTTATCTTGAAAAGAATATGGTATAGAGAGAATTCTTGGGTTCTTTTCCCATTACAAAGGTAAAGCAGGTAACTTCTGAGGTTGCTTAGAAGTCTGAGATTCTGTAAAATTCTGAACCTTACCTTAAGGCTGAGCTCCGAGAAAGAATTTTTGCCCTCTGGGATATTCAGAAACCCTGGGATACTGCAGGCAACTGCTGGGAAGGCTGCCTCCCTCTCCATCTCATCTTATCCCTGGGAATTGGGACATCTGGTAGCTTCTTTTTTATATTGTTCTTGATAACTAAGTGCTAAAATCAGTTATTTCTTCACATTTGTCATGTAAAAAGCCTGGTTACTGGGATATAAGGTGAAGAGGAAACAGATAAGATATTTCGAAAGAAAGAAGGCTTAAAGCCATCCTACTTCATCCCCCAATGAAACCAAACCAAAACAAAAGAAACAAATAATGATAATAGCAATAAATGAGGATGGAGACAAGGCCATTGGACCTGGCAACTAGTAACTTTGGAGAGAGCAGTTCTAATGGAATGATACGAGTTGTTTTTGTTACCATAGCTCATCATTGACTCATATTGATCTTGCAGTGCGCTGAAACACTCAGATCTTTTTCAGATGAGCTGCTGTCTAGTCACGTTTTCCTCATACTGCAGTTAATAATGTGATTATTGGAACCCAAAGGTAAGACTTCATATTTATCCATAATAAATTTCCTCTTATTATGTTCAGCTCAACATCTGAAAATTTGATAAACCTACATCTATGTCACTGTTAAAGATGTTAAACAGTACAGTATCAAGCGTAAGTCACTGAAGTAATCCACTGGAGACCATCTTGCCATCTTTTCCGTAAAAATTATGTGAAAGACTTTTGTCAAATGCTTTGCTAAAATCCAGGTCAACCTTGCCCACAGCCTTGCCCAATATTTCCCAGTATTAAGCCTTAGGAGATCATACCCAATAGCTCTTTTTGAAAACAAGAGTGCAGATCTATCAAGGACATAGAGTTAAAATCTGCACAGATCTCTTTGGGAAAATTTAAGTTCAAGGAAAAATATGTAAATCAATATTAATAAATTAGCTGAATCAGAAAGCTATTTTGCATAAGCTTTAAGAATTTTCAGCAGTAACACACACCACTCAGAAAAGATTCACACAGGAGAAGGATGAAGCTAAAATTAAATTTGAAAAAACTTTTTAAAGTTTGGTCCGCATTATTAACATTTGCTCCATCACTTTCTAAGTCTAGATATACAGAAAGGAGATTTACACAAAAAGCAGGAACAGAGTAGAAGCAACAACTGTTGGGAAAATATTTCTGATAAGACAGAACCACCAATAGTCCTTTGGGAGTCCTGATGTGGGGTGCATTAGGGGGATTAGGGGCATCTTGCAAGTCACCCAGAGAGTAAAAGAGAGAGAGAGAGAGAGAAAAAAAAAATATGCTTAGATAATGGGGTCAGCAAGCCTCCTTAGAGGTTCTACAAGCTCCCTCCAAAATCAGCTTTCAGGGACAGTGAGATCTCTCTTAGTCTTGACCTTCATTTTTATATTCTCCTCTAAAATGCAGTGCACATAGTTGTTCCTGCAGCTCAGGAGTGTGCTGCCACTGCTTCCAACTGGCTTTAAATTTTTCAGTGTGAGCATTGATTCCTCAGAAATTGGCAAAGGCTACAAATTAGAATCTGATTTACTATTTTGTTAATTGTCTAGACTTAAGAAAGTGAGAAAATGTCAATAATGCAGATTAAATTTTAAAAGTACATCATGCCTACTTTTTTCCCTCAGTGAATTGGTTGTTAAACATTTACCAGGTACCATACCCTTCCTTTCCTGTGGCAGTAATTATTCATTACCATTAGCATTTTTCTTCTAGTCAATTGGCCTTAAAAACATTCTCACATCTTTGCCAAAGATATTGCTCTTTATTCACAATTCTCTTATAACTTGATACTTTACAAGCTCTGTACTTAGTATGTCTTCCTTCATCAACAAAAGAAAACTATTGAAGGATTACAAGCTTTAGTGTAAGGATGGCTGTGGGGAGGGGGTCCATGTGAGGCAGTCACCTACAATAGCTTCCACTATGGGGCTGGCATGTAAAGCTCAAACTTACCTAACATAATTTTGCTGGGTCTGGTCTGTTTAAATACTGTTTGATCTAGATGGAGTTCTATCCCAGAAATGGCATTTCTTCACAATGTTTGAAAAAGTATCATGAAATAGTAGAACTGACCTTGGAGTCAGGATGTCCTGTCTTCAATATGTACTGGCCATATCACAATGGACAAGTCCTTTAACTTCTCAGTTACTTCCAACTACCTTCTGAGAATATAAATTGCAGAATAGCTTTCAATTTGCATTGGTAAAGGGAGTTTCCTCGCTGGGAATTCCCAATACCAGTGAAGTTACAGATGCAAAAAAACCTGAAAATAGTATATCTTGTTCTCATCGGCTTCGTTCTGAGGCTGTTATTCCTAGATGAGAAGGTATTGCACATGTAGAGGTTTATCCCTCCGCTCCAGAATAGAAATCCATTTTCCTATGTTCTGGTCTGTCTTCTGAACTGAGAAAGATGAAAATAGATCCAAAAAAATTCTGAATAGATCTGTTAGCTCACTTGTATAGGCCCTCAAGAAGAGGGAGCCCCTTTTTTCCATCTTCCTAAATTCCAGGTAACCAATCATCTGGCTCTAGTCCCTGAAATCCCATCAGGAGTCATTTTTTGTCTTCTCACCAAGTTGTCACAGAGTATGCCCACAATCTCTTTGAGATGGTTCCTATAAGTTATCCCAAAAACTTTCTGCTCTGTAAGCTCATTAAGTTGATTGAGGAGCACATTAAATTGATTGGGGAACTTTTATGTTCAACTTCCCCTCTCCCACACCCACATTCCTACACATGCTTTTCATCCAAGGATCTTCCAAGCACTAAGCAAACACAATGAGATGGATATCTGGATTTCAGTTAGACCTTATGTTCATTTCTTCATTTTGGAGGGATCTGTGTTTCTTCACTGATTAAATGAAGGGTTTAAACTGGCTTCCTATTCCTAATTCCTATAAATTTAAGGAAACTTTAGGTTTAGGAAGCTTTAGTGATTTGCTCAAGGTTAAACAGCTAATAAGTAGCAGACTTCTAATTCTTCAATTAGAATACACAGTTTTTCTGTTTCATTTAGTTTTTCAGCAGCCAGAAAAATATTTGAAATTGCATCCAAAATAACCATTCCTCTGATTCTAATCTAGTGGTCTTCCTACTATGCTATGCTACATTACCATATTAGTAAATTATAATCTCCTTGAGCGTAAGGACTATTTCCTTTCTTTCCCTCTGTTCCCAGTGCCTAGCAGAGTATATATTATACAGCAGGTATCTATTAAATTAACTGTTGAATTTTAGCAAGTGATTGCAGAAGAAACAAGGAAGACAATGTAGTGACCATGATGAGCTTGAACGACATTGCTTACACCTTAGGCATTGGAAGAATATTAGGGACTAGTTAAAATGCTTTATTTTATAGATAAGGAATTTGTAGTCCTAAAAAATTAAATGACTTGCCTAAAATCACACAGCTAGTCCACAGCAGAGGCAAGATTCAAAGGCAAGTCTTCTGAATCCAAGTCCAGGTCTCTCTTCACTATATAATATCTACTCATTCATGCCATAGATTGCTAACAGTCTACCCTAAATCAAAGTTTGATTTCATAATGAGAAAGTTACTTGGCATATATTGTGGGAAGGGATTTTCACTTGTCCTAAAATATCTTGTTAATCAGAAGAGATTATATACTTTCAGTTATAAACCTCCTAGATCAAGTCTGCCACCACTCATATTCTGTCTTAGGATTTGCATTTCCTTTCTTTTTAATCCTAGAAGAAAAATGGACAAGTTAGCAGATGGTTTCAACACATACCCTACGTTTGTTAGGCTTTAAAAATATAAGCAAAAATCTCATTTTAGTTCAAAATGTTTTCTTAGAGGTTTAAAAAGGGACATTTTCTACATTTCATTTAATATTACATATGTCTAAACCTTAATACACTATAATTCTGTATCTTTTCATCATGATTCCCAGATATCTTATACTTAATTCCTTCTGCAATGCCTCATCACAGTACAAAGATGAACCTGTGTAATGAAAGGCTAAGTCAATAGAACATAAGTTGATCAAATCCTACTAAACTGGAAAGATTCAAGTAGTGAATCTGCTAGAAGTATGTGTGTTTGTAGTTTGAAGTCAAAAGTAAAAAAAAAAATTAGAGAGTTCATCATCAGAAAGCTGGCCACCAAGTAACAAATATTTTTTCCATAACATGCAAAAGGATGTGATATTTCCTTGTGAAAGACACACTCATACCAATGTAATCCTGAATCCATACTCATCCATACACATGATTCCAATTTCCTTTTAAGCAAAATTTATTGTTTAATGTTATATATAAGCTGCATCTCAAAGTCCATTGGTATGAGACTCTCTCTTCTTCAGTGGAGATCCATTCCCTGTACCTGAGGCATGGAGGGAGGGAGTGGAGTTGGTGAGAGTGAGAGAGAGTTTCTTCAGTCCTTTCCTCTTCAAGTCTCTCTAAACTCTTTGGGTTTCAGGTGCTTCAAGAGAGAAGATGGACAATGCCAACTCCACTTCAGGTTGCTGAAGGAAAAATCTCTAGGAAGAAGCTGAGATGGGAAGAGCTGGCAGTTATCATCATATCCCTATCCCCAGCTTGCTACACTAGAGACTTTGGGGAATTTCTAATTGGGTGAAAGGTCTCTCTCTTGGTTGAGCTGAATTACTGTAATCCCAATGAGAGAGCTCCTTCCTTCTGTATGGTCTAGTGTAGATAGATGGATAGATACACAGACAGACAGACAGACAGACAGACAAATTCTCTTATGTATACTTTTTCCAATTTCTGTTTTGCTGTGATTTGGATAAATGGGTTTCTTGGCTACCAGTTCATTGTGGAACTGGCATTTGGTGGGATCATCCTGTTTTCCCCAATAATGAAATAGCAATCAGAAGTTAGATTAAATCTGAAAATCACATTCCTTAGCCTAGATTAATAATATTTAAGGGAGCAGATAGATATAATTCTAACCCAGTACCGCCTCTCTCTGAGGAGAGCAGAGTGACCAAGCTCCTGGCCCCAACCTCCTGCTTCCATTCCTGGCAGGAAATAAAGCCTCCCTTGGAGAAGGGTAGGGGGAGAAGAAGCTAGAAATGTCTTTTCTGCCTTCCCTTGGGTCACACAATGACATCCCTATGCTACGTGAACAGCCTTAGCTATACATACTGTATTTTCATCTAAAATGATTAGAGATTTGCAGGTATGTAAAGCTTGAGAAAATGGCAAGGTAAGAGATAAATTCAGGTACAATTCCCCTTTACTATTCCAAGTAAATGAGAAAAGTAATTAAAATACAGCGTGTGCACATGCACACACGCGCACGCGCACACACACACACACACACACACACACACACACACACACACACTGACAAAAAAATAACCAACTATGGCAACCTGAAAGAGCAGATTGGTAGATAAAAGCCCTCACAGAAGAGAAAGGTGAGTATAAGTAAGGGTACATATTTTCAGCAAGGAAGGGGAAGGGGAAGGGGCAAAAAAGGAAACAAGTATTTATTAAGTGCTCGTGGCAGGCGTTGTACAAGGACAATAAGAAAACATTAATGGAATATTTGATAATGGCAGACAAAAGCTGACTTAGAGAAATTAACAAATAATTGAAAAGCAAAGCCTTCTCAATGAACAAATACTTAGAAGCAATGGAAATTGGGCAAATATCCCCTGATGAAGATGAAAATATTTAAAGAAAGTTCATGGAGCAACCCTCAGAGGCTACCAAAAGGTTCAGGAGAGTAACCACAAGGATCCCATAGACGTGGGAGAGGATGGGACGAATGTCTTACAATGTGCTAGGGAGTGGAGGTAAGGAAAGGGGAAACATTTTAGGAGAGAAGCTTTTCCAATTTAGGGTTGTACTTCTGGGTGCTGACTAGTCTTAATGATTCTAGCAGATTGATGGGTTCAAAGGGAGTCTGGTATGGCATCAAAAGCTGTTAGTGATGAGGGAAAAAGTTAAAAACAGAACTAGCTCCCCCTCTCCCAGACTTAGGTCATAGGACACTCTCCCTTGAACCCCATTCCCTCTTTTTAAGAAATATTTTTAAAATTTAATCTTTATTTTATTTTTCTCAATTACATGTAAACAAACATTTTTAAAACTTTTGGAGTTTTTTTGAGTTCCAAATTTCTCCTTCATTTCTTCCCCTCGCCTGTCCTTGAAGAAGGCAAACAATTTGATATAGACTATACATGTGCAGTTATGAAAATTACTTCAACGTTAGTCATGTTACAAATGAAGATGCAAACCAAAAAAAAGAATAATAAAGTTTAGAAATATGTTTCAATCTGTATTCAGTTCTTTCTCTAGAGGTGGATAACATTTTTTCATTGTAAGTCCTTCAGAATTGTTTTGGATCATTGTCTTGCCAAGAATAGCTAAGGCATTCACAATTGATAATCATATAATAGCGCAGTTACTGCATACAATGTTCTCCTGGTTCTTCTTCTCACTTCACTTTGCATCAGTTAATGTAAGTCTTCCTAGGTTTTTCTGAAAGCATTCTGCTTGCCATTTCTTATAGCACAATAGTATTCCATTGCATTCACATACCACAACTTGTTCAGCCATTCCTAATTGATGAGCATCCCCTTCAATTTCTAATTCTTTGTGACTATGAAAAGAGCTGCTATAAATATTTTTGTTTATATAGATCTTTTCCTTTTTCTTTCATCTCTTTGGCTTATAGACCTAGTTCCACTGCCTCTTTTGAGAATTTACAATCTTGGGAATAAATTCCAGAGTAAGTAGAAGGATAAAGGAGTAAAAAAAAAAAGGAGTGGAAGAAAAACATTTCTCTTGGAAGGGGGATTAGATATTACTTTCATTGTAATTAAGGGAACAGATGATGTGTGGCAGGTGGGGGTAGGGAGAGCAGAAAGGATTCTGAGCAGGGAAAAGGAAGGATAAAATAAAGAAGTAGAAAGCAGACAGAAGTAGACAGCAGAACAGAGAGATGGGGAGAAAACATAACAATAAAGATGAATTCATAGAAATTAAGATTGGGTAGGATGAGGTAGGGATGGGGTGAGTAGGAGGTGACTGAGACTGATAAAGCTAATGCATGATGCTCAATGCCCTCAACTCACCTGGCCTTCCTGTACCCTCCGGCCTATCAGGCTAGGTAACTCCAAAGGAGCCTGCCATCCCAATTTTCCGCCATTTAAAAGTTGAAGTTGTGCAGCAACCAGGGCACAGTTTTTCTTGCTGTTCCCTTTTTCTTTCTTATGGAAATTTATACAGCAGAAGAAATAAGTCTAGGACTTGAATTAGGATTCATATGTACTTGGAAAGGTTATGAAAATAACAGATTCTTTCACTGGCTTCAACCCCACTTCATTTTATGAAGAGAAATTACCTACTATTTCTTTAAGTGTTTTGGCTTACTTCCATGTCTCCCTCTTACCCCAGGCATTCAACCGGCCAAGCTCAGGTTGATGAAGGCTGTTAGATTATGCAGTTTAAACTGCATAAAGTAAACACTGAAAGTAAGCAATCAAAGAATAACACCCACAGATGTAAAAGCAAAATTGACTTTTCTCTCTTCAATCTCTTGTCGTTTTATAATGAGAAAGGTTCATAACTATAGGGACAGAAGAGACCAGGAAAAGAGACTATTAGCCCTGGATGTATTAACAAACTACAGAAACTTAACCTGTCAGACAAGTCTATTCTATTGTGTTCACAGATGCAACTAGTGTCCTGAATCCTGGATATTTTGATTAATAGCAGGAAACAGCCATTTCTAAAACCATAGAATATTAGAGCTAGAAATGACTTTAGAAAGTATGCTAGTATAAAAGGGCCCCTGCTCCCCTCATTTTACAGGTAAGGAAAATGAGGCCTAGTGAGGCACAGTGACTTGCCTATGATCAAACAACTAGTTACTGGCAGACCTAAAACTAAAGTTCAGGTCTCCTTATTCTTGTAATTACCATTGCACCTCTCTGTTGTATTATTTTTTAGTTGTAATCTGTAATTTCATCAGTGTAGGAAACTCCCATTATGGAAACACCATTTCACTGAGATGTTAAGTGACTTGCCACATACCAGACACAAGATTTAAACTCGTCTTTCTGACATCATTTAAATTTTTTTTAAATTTATTTATATTTATTTTTGCAATTTATTTACTTGTTTATTTTTAATAGAATTTAATTTTCCCAATTACATGTCAAGACAATTTTTAACATTCATTTTTTAAAAATTTTGAGTTCCAATTTTTTTTCCCTACCTCTACCTTCCCCTCCCTAAGATGGTAGGTAATTTGATATAGGCTGTATACATGTTCATTCATGTAAAACATATTTTCATACTAGGCATGTGAAAGAAGAAACAGGCCAAAAGACAAAAACTACAAAAAATAAAAAAAGTGAAAATAGTGTGCTTCAGTTTGCATTCAGACTCCATCCAGACTCTGGATGTGATAGCATTTTTCAACATGAGTTCTTTAGAATTGTCTTTATCATTGTGTTACCGAGAAGAATTAAGTCGTTCGTGGTTGGTCATCATCCACTGTTGCTGTTACTGTATACAATGTTCTCTTGTTTCTATTCACTTCACTTTGCATCAGTTTGTGTAAGTCTTTCCAGATTTTTCTGACATCTGCCTGCTTATCATTTCTTATGGCACAATAGTATTCCATTACATTCATATACAACAATTTGTTCAGCCTTTCCCCAATTGATGGGCATCTTTTTGATTTCCAATTCTTTGACCATTTATCAATTGGGGAATGACTTGTAGTCTTGTAAATTTGACTCAGTTCTCTATATGTTTGAGAAGTAAAGCAAGGCCATCTCTTTATATACACGAACTCACGAAGATTTTTAAAAAATTATAATACATGTTGGAAACAGACATGTTGTTTCCACTCCACTAATGATAGAGTCAGTTTATTATAATTTTAGCACTTTTTCTACATTTAGAAAAGAAAGATTTTAATTAACCATAAAGATGAAATAACAGGGGTTTTATGCATCTTAATATATACCTTCAATGACTCATTAGGAAGAAAAATATAATCCCATAGCTTCAAAGTAAACTGAAATAATTTTCAGTGGTCAAAATGAAAAAGTTAATCTACAGATATAATTTTGTGGAGTTACATGAGCATGTGAACTCAACTAAAACTAAAACTAATTATTTGCTGTCACAAGCAGTAATAAAAGTTAAAATCCTATCAAGTTATTCTCTAATGGTGCATGAATAATTCAGTATTCACATAAGCTTTTCATCTCTCCCAGGTCTTCTCTAAGACTTTGTTAATTTCATTATTAATCTCATCTTTCTTATTTAGTAATCTTGACTTTGGCTTTGCTTACCTTATTACCATAATTATTACTATTATCTGAGGATTTACCTTAAGGTTTTTTATCAGGTCATAATTCAAAGGTTATGTCTTGATAATTAAATGAAGCTCCTGGAGCACAGATACAGCGTCTCGCCTTTCTCAGTTTCCCTACTAGGGTGCCTAGGGTGCTCTGCTTCCTTTTTTACTCTCATACCAGATACGGAGCACTGTTCTTGGGAAACATTCAAACACTTTATTCAGAATTTTATTATCTTATAAAGCTCTTACTAGAGTCTACTTCTGTTCATACTAAAACAATCATAACTGTTGTATCTTCACCTGCAAATGTGAAAGCTCCCTGATCCTGAGCCACTGCCTTTTAAAAAATGCTCTTTTCTTTGTTCAAAATGTCTTTCATATCTATCACATACTTACTCGTCCCTAATGCCACTACCCTAGGCCAAGCCATCACCACATCATTCCTGGCCTGTTACAATAGCATCTTCACTACTAAACAACTGCCATAAATATATTAGTATTTATGAGATTTTTTTGTCTTCGACATTCTTGGGCTACATTACTAGCAAGAATCTTCATGTCAAAAGTTATGGACAGTCTTGTTACTTTCTAAGCATAATTCCAAATTGTTTTCCAGAATGGTTAAACCAATTCACAGCTCCACCAATAGAATATTAGGGTAATCCTCCCTCCAGTGTTGATTACTTTCATCTCTGAACATCTTTGCCATTTGCTGGATATATGGTGAAACATCATAGCCTCTTAAATTTGAATTTCTATTACTATTCATATGGTTATTAATAGTTTGCAACTCTTTTGAGGACTGTTTACTTATATCCATTGACCACATATCCACTGATAAATTGCTCTTAGCCTAACACATTTGTGTTAGTGCCTTACATTTAAAGCTATCCAATATAAACTGGATATCTCTAGGGAGACCTGGACAATGGAGTTGTAAGCACATTTCCCAGTTATATTTATAACTGTCTAGTGATAATATTGTGTTCCTTAATCTGAGTTTTCAGCATCTTAGTTATCTTAAGCAATGCAACAGTAGAGGTCTCTGAGTAAATTTATTCAATGCCACTGTATAAGTGTCTTCTAATTAGATTTCTAGGTTCCTAGCAGTAATGCTTAATTAGATATTAAACTTCCTAGTTATATAGAGCAATGCAGTAGAAATCGTCATTTTTTTGTGTGGGATGTTTTGCAAATGTGTTTTGAGTAGGTGTTTTCCCAATAGTAATACTGGATTCCTTCAGCTCAATTTAGGGCATTTTAACTGCATACAGTGATTTAAAACAATTGAGGCCTTCTTGGTGGAATTATTGCCTTTAAGTTGTCTATGTGTTATGGACTTAGATGTCCAAGTTTTTAGCAGCCCTATTTTATTTCTTCAGCCAGATTTCTGAGATTCTAGCTACTTGTAACAACACAACACATAAATGGGAACTTCTGGGTGGGCTTGTCTTATGGAATTGATGTTGGAGTTGGCTCTTCCTAGTTTCCTAATGATACTATTTGATTTGTTCTGCTTGAATTAAAACTTTTTACCAATTTAAGATAATGGAAAACATTTTAGATCAATGTAGGTGAACTTGTTGCAATCTAATTGCATGTAACTCAAAGTCAGTCAACAAGTATTTATCAAGCACTTAATAGGCATTGTACCAAGCATTGTGATCAACACTGCAGATGCAGAGAAAGATGTTTTTTAAGTCCATGTCCACAAGAAAGTCACATTCTAATGGGGAAGACAACATGAAAACAACTACTTACTTTTGAGATATATACAGTGTAAAGGGGAAGTAATATATATACTGTGTAAAGGGAGATAATCACAGAGAAGGAAGAAGACTGGGAAAGTCTTCCTGTGGAAAGCGGAATATAAACTGGGGTTTGAAGGAAAACAGAGAAACCAAAAGGTGTAAGTGAGGAGTCCAGATGCAAGGGATAGCCTGTGCAAAAACACAGAATCAACAGATGGAGTATTTGTGCAAAAAAAGCAAGGCCAGTGTCACTGGATTTCAGAGCCGATGAGGGTGGGGAGTAAGTAAGTATAAGAAGTCTGGAAAGGTAGGAAGGGTCTGGTGAAGAATGGCTTTCAAACCCAAATAGAAGATTTCATATCTTATTCTGGAAATAATTAGGAACCACTGGAATTTACTGAGTAAGGAGGTTGTATTTAGATTGGTGGGTTCTTGGAAATATTCAAATCCTAGCAATGACTTTTAGAGCATTCAGGGTATTTAGAGTGATCCAACATAAACTGGAGCCATCTAACAGGACTTTAGACAATAAAGCTGAATACATGATTTTTACTTACCTTGCTAATGATATTATTGGGTTTCTCTAAGTTTCCAATATTTTTTCTGCTTATAGCAACACAACAGGAATTGGAGTTCTCTGATAGACTTGTAATGTCATTGTTTCAGAGTTTTCTACATAGATATTGCTGTTTCCAGCTCTTCTCTCACCTGACCTCCAGTCCCAAATGATCAACTTTTGTTTCCAATATAACCAATGGGGCTCTGACCTCACTTTGTATATTTCCCAATCTTAAAACTAACTAACCAGGTCAATGCCACACTGTCCTCTACTCTCAAATTCATAGTCCCTTTTTCTCTTGCTGCTCATTGCTTGACAAACCCCAATTATGGATTACTCCCTCCATATTCCTACTATGGAACTGACTAGAAGTTATGCAACCAACTTGTCTAGAATCATCAACTGATAATTCTCAACTGATTTTTCACTGAAGCAAAGCAATCCTTTTGCTCTACCCATATTGATTCCTATCCCAATCCTCACAAGAGATGAATTAAACCTCTTTTCTTCTCAGGCTTCTCACACCTCTACTTCTCCCTATCCTTTCAGCTGATGAACTTACCTATAATTTTCATAAGAAAATTGAGGCCATTCAGTGTGACCTCCCTCTTGTCCTCTTCTTTTCATTTCAGAATCCCTTATCAGTATCCCTCTAAACTCTCTTCCTTTCCTCTAATTTCCTTTTTTCTTCTCCCTGTTTTCTCTTGTTTCCCTGTTGAGTTGAATATTTTTCAACACAAAGCTATGCGTGTAAGTGTGGTTTTGTGGATGTTCTACCATTTGTTGACCAGTTCAGATGAAATTGAGGTTTGAGAGACTCCTGGTCCCCACTCCATCCCTACTTACAAAAACTTTTGCTTGAGCTACCCAATTTTGTGAGATAGGTTCTCCATCCACACTGACACTTCATCTTTTCTTCCTTATTGCTTAGGTGGACTACTTTTCCTTTCTTTTTTTATGATCATCAAAATATAACATCAACAACAAAAATAAGCCAGTCCCAGGCCTTCCATCTTATTTGACTCTGTCTATGATTCCTGATGACATTCTTAGAGGATCTTTATGTTATACCTCCCTTCTCCATTAGAATGTAAACACTTTATAAAGTCTTTTCCCATTGCTCATTTGCTTATTTTTCTGTTTATGCCCATAGTTATATTTCAAAGCTTCTATTCAACACAGTTTTTCTGGGTAAATTATTCTTGGTTATAAGTATCTATCTTTTTGCTTTTTGAAATATCATGTTCTCTGCTCTTTTTATAATAGTAGCTACTAAATCTCGTATGATCCTGACTATGTATCCTAATTACTTGAACACTTCCTTTCTGGCTGCTTATAGTATTTTTTCTTTAACCTGGAAGCTCTGGATTTTAGTTATGATTTTACTGCGAGTTTTCATTTAGAGGTTTCAGGAAATGACTGATAAATTCTTGCTATATTTACTTTGCCTTTTCGTTCTAAGACATCTGAGCAGTTTTCTTTCATGATTCCTCAAAATATTATTCCCAGGCTATTTCTTTTGGTCATGACTTTCAAGTAGTCCAGTGATTCTTAAATTATCTCATCCTTGATCTATTTTCCAGATCAGTCATTTTTAAAATATGAAATACCTTACCTTTTTCTATACTTCCAATCTTCTGACTATTTTAATATTTCCTGTTGTGTCTTGGAGTCATTAACTTCTATTTAGTCCATTCTAATTTTCAGAGTCTGTTACTCAGGTAAAGTTTTGTGTCTCTTGTGCTAAGCCATAAATTCTGTTTCCAAGGCTCTCCTCCATGCCTTTTGTTGATTTTCTAATTTTTTTCCTCTATTGCCCTCATTTCATATGAAATATTGTTTTAACTCTTTTTTTAAAAAAATCTTGCATAATTTCTTCTATAAATTCTAATTGATTGTGTGGCCAAGTTGTGTTTTTCTTTGAGGCTTTGCTTGTGGGTGTACTGGAGTTATTCTTCTCTTCTAGGTTTGTGTCTTGGGAATCCAGCATCATAAGAGATAATTATCTTTTTGTTTGCTTGCTTACCCATTCTTCCAGCAATCTGCCTTCTACAACTCTGGCATTGCTGGTCTAGCTAAGTGCTCTGGAAATTAAATCATTGCTTCCAGTACCTCTGGGAAACCCTGTACTTCTTTTCTGGACCTGAGGTTGGGTCTGCGATCCTTCCTAGACTGCTGGCCAAGCCCAGAGTTCTGGGTCTAAGATCTTGGTTTATCTCTGTTCCATAGTTTCTGCCTTCATCACTTACCTATATGCTGAATTTGTGATCTAGGGATGGAAAGATGACCCAGTATAGTTTCTCCTTTGATTTCCCTTTTATGCTTTATAGTTAAAATGTCTAGTTTTCTAGTGGCAAAATTGGGTTTCTTTAGGTAGGAGGATTCCTGTTTTTAGCTATTTTTAGCTATCCAATATAAAATGAAGCTCTTTAGATTGACTCATTGTATAAGTGTTTTCTACTTTGATTTCTAGGTTGCTTGTAGCAATACTTGCCTCTTTTTTTTAGTTAGATATTGAACATTTCCACTTTTTAAAGTAGGATAAAACATCTTAGAATTTTCTAGGCTGATGTTTTGCAAAGTATTTGAGAAATTTGTTGTTTTTCTAACACTTCTAGGTTCCTAGTGACAATATTTGATACTTTCAACTCAATTTATGGTTAATATCTGTAGCACCTACCTCACAGGGTTTCTGTGAGGACCAAATGAGACAATATAGAACAAAAGCATTTTCTAAATTTTGAAGTACTCTCTAAATGTGAATCACTAGATACAAAATTACCTGAGGTCTTTCATGGAACACTTCCACTTCTTTGGTATGGTAGAAAAGGGGTAAAAAAAGTGCTGAGAATCACATAGAATCACATTATCTACACATCTCAGTACTAGATTGCTATATGATGAAGAAGAATTGTCATTTAAGATGAAGTTTGGAAGAGCAGCTGGCCCAAGCATACAATCAAGAAATATCTACAGGATCCTTTGAGAAAAGTCTACTCACACATCAAGGTTATCCTGAATGGAAGTATGATATGGGAACAGAATACTTCTCTATGGCAGATTACATCTCTAGTTACACAATCCAATCAATCAAGAAACATTTGCTAAGCACCTACCTGCCAGGTATAGAGCTAAGGGCAAAAATGCATTGATTTCTCAATGTTCACAGTAGCCTGAAGAAGGGGTTTTGGTCTTTTCTTAAGTGTGTAACAAGGTTATGGAGAATGCTTGGGTTTTGTTCTTAAATCATGCACAGGTATTCTCTGGATGGTTCCAGTTTACTGCCTACAAGCTTGGCACAAGAGGGTCTTTCTTCTGTCCATGTATAACTCAATGCTAAAGAATTTGTTTCATGTGAGGTTGAAGATTCCTCTGACTGTTTGCTGAGCTAGAAATGCTGTCACTTACAGGCCTACAATGAAAGGAGATGATGAATTCCCTAACTGATTGCTAAGCCAGAACTCAATAGATGCCAAAAAGGGCCACTCTGACTGTTTGGCCATTCTAACAGCAGACCACTCACCAAAGATGGAAGTTTGTATTCTTGCACACTGTATCATCTCCCCAAAAGGCAAGATAACAGAAAGGAGTCTCACTTCTCAACAAGATATGAAGTTATTTTCAACTTTCCCTGCTTTCAAGATGGGGCTTATAGGATCAGAAGTCATATACTTAAAATTTACCTCTGTGGCAGTTTTAGGGACCATTATTCTATAAAGACATTTGTTGTTAGGCAGATTCTAGTCCCCAGTAATTCCTGCTGGCAAGTCTTGAGTAAATGTTAACCTGTTTATTGCACCTATAGCATGCTTCAGAATCTGGCTCAAAGATGTTAAGAATTAAGTCAGAAATTCAGGCCATGAAGAAACTTAATGGTTTGCCATGAAATGCTTCAGCTAATGACCATCTTTGGATTAGTGAACCCTTGGCAATCAGCCAATGCTATGAGATCATACTCTTATTAGCTATAAAGTTACAAAGTCACATATAAGGTAATTGAAATTCTCTTACACTCTTGATTTTCTCCTCCTCTAACTCTCTTCCCCCCACTAAGTACCATAGTCAAAGCATAGATTTGGAAAAATAGGGAGAGAAGTTGGGGAAACAGCATCTTTTTTCTGGGACTTTCTTCAGCCTGCATCCTCCTCTTCACCACACTCATTGAACCAAAGACCCTGCTCCCTCCCTCCCCTGTTCTCTGCTACAGCTCAGCCTTCCTTTTGCTCTGTACTTTAAGCTCCAAATTCTCAAATCCAGATGCTTAGAATCTTTTTCCATGAGTCTGACAGCTCCTTTCTTTTATATAAAGTGCTTAGGTGTAACATAAGGGAATTGATGGAAAGTGTAAGTTTTCCAGATGGAAGCAGGGACTAAAGAAGGATCGGGGAGGTGGGAGCTCAGCAGGAATTTTTAAGCTCTATAGAGATGGACCAGGAGCACAGCACCTACCAGCAGTAAGCTGATTACAAGTGAAAGACTCTGTTGCCCCAAAATGAATATAAATTTCCGTAGATGGACCGTTGTCTGGCTCACTGATCTACTGACATCATGATCTGCCTAGACAGAATTTTGCTATTTCTCTGACTGTGCCTGTCCTACTGCTACTAGGACCTAGTAAATTTATTCACCCTCTACTTTTCCCCCTTCCTTTGCCTTAGAGATGCCTTACAAATTGGCATCACTTACCTTCTGGAATTGTCTGTTCTCATCAAACTTCATTTGGTTCCATGTATTTTAATGAGTTTTGTCTCCAGATAAATATAAGCTGATTTTTATGGCATTCAGAACTGTGACTGTTTGCTATAAGGAAGTGGGCCATGAGGAGGAAAGGGGGAGAAGAGGACAAAAAGGAAGTTCAGAATTAGATCAATTTCCCTAGACATAATTATGAGCCTATATTAAGTTCTCTCTGATACACAAAGACAGACTTCACTATGATTTGACTTCCATGTGGGCAGGCACAGTATCACTATCTGGAAGAGAGTGTAGAAAACCAGAAGCAAAATAGTTATCACAAAGTTTATACACTAATGCCTATGGGAGCCATTCAGAGTCTATTTACCCTTTTATCAAAGTTTTATTGCTGTCTTTTGTTTTGACCCAACAATCACCTGCTTCTCAGTAATTACCCCTTAAAAAATCTTTACTTTTGAAAAAGTTAAGTAAAACCATGTGATGTATCCATTGCAACTGGCAGGATGTATCACATTTCTTATTTATGATTTACCCTTTCTTAATAGAGAGACAGTGTGATAGATACCTCATACTCAGGTAGAACTGGGTTCAAGTGAAGCCTCTGACACATATTGGTTGTGTGACCCTGGGCATTTATGTAACCTCTCTGGGCTCCAGGCAACTCATTATGTCTACAGGACTACAGATTTGCATTTGGTTCAGGGAGTTTCCTTACCAGTTCTCTATATCAATGGCATCACAGGTATGCCCCATCTCCCTGTCTCACCCCTTCCCCTAAAAAAAAAAAAGCCAAGCCTAGAGTGAAAGGAACTGTGTTTTAACATCAGTTATCTGAAACAGGGCTCCACTTGTGATGAAATACAATCATATCTTCAAAAGTTCCGTAAGGACAGAGAACATTTTATTTTTACTTTGTATGCCCAGTGTCTTGCACAGAATCCACCTTCTGTCTCTCCCTGAGACCCAGCTCCCTCTGATGTCAGCCTCCCTGGTCACCCTCTCCAGAACTGGTTGAACTTTCATTCATTCCCCCTGACTCAACTGGTTGAACTGGGAGACTTGAAATATTCCTTTCTCTCCACTGCTACCACCATCACTCAGTAAACAGTCCTCTTTTGAGAGTCACTCAATCCATATTTACCACCCAATTAAAATTCCGGTACATGTTACTTACCCAATCTCCAGGATACTCCCCTTCTTTGCTCAATGAATTTAACATGCATATTGATACTCCTTTAAACATTCTACCTCCCAGTTCTCCAATTTACTCATTTCCCATGACCTGCTCCTCCACCACTCCACCATATACAAAGATGGTCATAGTCTTGATCTTGCCATTATACATAAATGTACCTCTTCCACTTTCATTAACTCTGAAATTCTCTTATCTAATCACAATCTAGTGTCATTCTACTATCTAATCACAATCTATTGTCATTCTACCTCTCCTTCTGCCTTGCAACCCCTAACCATGTTCTTTATCCTCATTACAACCTCCAATCCCTCAATCCCTTAGTTCTTTCCAAGGCCCTCACTCCTCTACTAGCTACATTCTCCTTCCTTCCACATTTTGAGCACATGGTGAATGAGTTCAATTCTACACTGTTTTCTTCTCCTGAATACTTTACCCCCTTACTGATGATCTTGTCTGACGAAGCCTCAGCCTTGGACCACTCCCACCATCCCCTGCCTTTACCCCTATACATCTGCTGCTAAACAAAGCAGAAGACAATCATAAAACCATGCTGACTGGGTCCACTACAAATTCATGTTATATCATCTCATCTGAGCCCTCACTGCTGCTAGGCAATCCTTTCACATCTCACTAATTAACTTAACATTTTACTCACCATAGAAGCTCTTCTAAACCCTCATAATTTCTCAAACCTCACATGGCTGTCCCTGACCCACCCTTTCTCCTGAAAACCTTGCCTCATATTTTACTGAAAAATTTGAGACCATCCTCTGAAAGCTCCTTCTCTCCTCCTCCTTCTCTTCATTGTCTCACATCACGTAGATGCCATCTGTTTTTCAGTATCTCCTCTGTCACCCCTATCTCACATAATGAGGTGGCCCTTCTTGCCAAGGCAAATGCCTGTTCATACACAAGTGATCCCATTCCATATTGCTTTCTTTAGCAGATGGCCCCTTTTATCATCCCCTCTTTCACTTATCTTTTATTTCTCCTGTTCTGTTGGATGTTTACCTATTCCTACAAACATAGGCATAGGTCCCTCATCCTCAAAAATCCTCCAAGAAACCCAGTCCCTCTAGCTATCATCCCATATCTCTCCTCTCTTTTGTGTCTAAACTCCTTACAAAGGTTATCTACTGTAGGAGCCTCCACTTTCTTTGTTTTCTCTCTAAATACTCTACAGACTGGCTTCTGACCTTAGCATTCAACCAAAACAGTATCTTCTCCTTGATATTCTTGTCTAAGTTTTTGTAAAATAGTACTCTATCCTGGGTTGCCTCCTAATTATCTGAAATAATCCTTCTCATTCTCCTTTGCTGCATCTCCATCTCCTCACTAACCACGGATGTCCTTTAGGGCTCTATCCTGGGCCCTCTTCTCTTCTGAGGCAGCTAGATGGCACAGTGCATAGGGTGTGAGGTCTGAAGTTAGAAAGAGCTGAGTTCAAATCCAGCCTTACAAGTTTACATCACCATAGCATCCCATGTATCCCTGCCCCAACTTTCCCCAAGATCCATCCCATATGAAAATAGTATTTTTTAGAGAGGAAAAAAAAGTCAGCACAACTGATCAAAATGTTGAAAATGTCCAAAACATGTGCAATGTGTAAAACCTGTGGGCCTCCCACTTCCACACAAGAGTAGTTAAGGAATGTCTTCTCATTTCTCTTCATCCAAGTACTTGACTTGAGCCCTTCATTCAAGACTTGATTTTTATCATTTTGTTACACTTACTTTCGATTTTTTGGTGTATTCTCTCCATTTACACTAGAATAGTTATTGTATGTGTTGTCTTTTTTGTCTCTGATTACTTTACTCTGCATCACTTCTTAAGATCTTTCCATGCTTCTCTATATTTATCACACACATCATTTCTCATGGCACATTAGTATTCCATTACATTCATATGCCATAATGTGTTTAGTCATTCCTCAATTGCTGGACATCTACTTTGTTTGCAATTCTTAGTTGTCACCAAAAGTGCTGCTATAAATATTTTAGAGTATATGGAGACTTTTTTCTTATCGATGTCTTCCTTGGGGGATAAACCCAATAATGAAGTCTCTGGTTCAAAAGGTATAGACATTTTAGTCCCCTTATTTGCTTTCTAAATTTTAATTGCTTCCAATAGTCTCAAATTGCTTTCTAAAATGGTTGTACCACTCGCACCAAGAGCCACAGACAATGTATTAGTGTACCTATCTCTCCATAACCCCTCCAACTCTGACTATTGACATTTTTTGTTATTTTTGCCAATTTTCAGGGTTGTGAGGCAAAACCTCAGAGTTATTTTGACTTGCATTTCTCTTATTATTAGTGATTGGGAACATTTTTTCATGTAGTTGTGAATACTTTGCTGTTGTTGTGGTTGTTGTTGTTGTTGTTTTGAGAACTGTTTGTTCATATGTTTTGACCACTAATATATTGAGTAATGGCTATTAGTCTTGCATATACTTACTAACTGTTTATATATCCTGATCTCAAACTCTTATCAGAGAAATTTGATACAAAGATGTTTTGCCATTTGATCACTTCTTTTCCATTCTTATCCTAGATGCATTAATGTCTGTACAGAAGCTTTTCAATTTCAAGTAATTAGTTATCTATTTTATCTTTTGTTATTGTCTCTAGCTATTGTTTGGTTAAGAATTCATCTCTTAGCCATATCTGTTGGAAGCATGTGATCTGTTTCTCTTCTAATTTTTAGTAGTATTTTAATAGTATTATTATTAATTAATTAATTATTATTATTAATAGTATTATTAATAGTATTATTTTCAATAATAAGGTTACACATCAATTTAGAATGTATTGTGGAATATGATGCAACATTTGATCTGAGCCTAATTTCTACAGATAGCTTTTTTAAAAAAAATCAAATAGACAGTTTTTCCTTAGGTAATTTATGTTTTCTATTTTGTCAAATACTGTGTTATTGAGTTTCTATTGTTTCTGAATCTCCCTTGTTTATATTTTCTATTGATTTATCTCTTTATTCTTACACCAATACCAGATGGTTTTGATGACTGCTGCTTTACATTATAATTTGAGGTCTAGATTTGCTATCCCCTCTTCATCTTTACTCTTTTTTATAATTTCTCTTGACATTCCAGATCTTTTGTTTTTCCTAATGAATTTTGTTATTATTTTATCAAGTTCTGTAAAGCAGACCCTTGGTAACTTGATTGGTATAGCATTAAAAGTGTAAATTAATTTTGGTGGTATTGTCATTTTTGTCATATTGGCACAGTCTAGCCATGAGTACTTGGCTATTTAAGATGCTCTTTAAGGAACACTTTGTAATTTTAAATTGAATCTAAACAAGTCTTTTGTGTGCTTTATCTCTAGATATTTTATACATTTCATAGCTATTTGGAATGGAATTTCCCCTTCTATTTTTGTTTTTTTGTATCTTATTGTCATTATATAGAAATACTGTTGACTTCTGAGGATTTATTTTGTAGCCTGCAACCTTGCTAAAACTATTGTCTCAATTCAGTGTCTTTGCTGATTCCCTGTAGTTTTCCTGAGTAAACCATCGTATCATCAGAAAACAGGATAGTTTTATCTCCCCTTTATCTTCATTCTTTTAATTCCTTTCTCATCTTATTGCTATTGCTAGCAATTCCAGAACCCTATCAAATAATAATGGAGATCAGAAAAGATTCTAGGAAATCTCCATTGCATATGATGCTTGCTTTGGTTTTGATAATGCTTTTTATAAATTAAGAAAAGATACTCCTATGCCTATATTTTGTAGGGTTTTTAGCATTAAAGAGTATGGTACTTTGTCAAAGGCTTTTTCTGCATATATTGAGAGGGCAATTTAATTTTGAGTGCTTTAATTTTTAATATGAATAATTATGCTGATTATTTTCCTAATGTTGAGCCATCATTATATACCTGGCATAAATCCCACTTGATCGTAATGAATGATTTCTTTATGTCATCTATTTGATAGTATTTTGTTTAAAAATTTTTGAGTAAATATACATTAATGATGTTGGCCTATAGTTTTATTTCTGTGCTTTATCTCTCACTGGTTTAGTTATTAGAACTATATTTGGCTCATAAAAGGATTCTGGTAGAGTTCTCTATCAATTTTTGTGAATAATTTGTGAGGTATGGATACTAACTGTTCTTTAAAAGTTTGAGAGAATTCTCCTGCAAATCCATCATGTCCTGTAGTTTTTTCCTTTGGTAGTTCTTTTGCAGCTAGATCTATTTCCTTTTCTGATATTGGGTTATTTAAGATATCAATCTAGTCTTCTGATAGTCTGGGTCTTTTATATTTTGGAAGATATTCATCAATTTTTTTTTGTGTGTGTGTTCTCAGTTCTCTTAGCATGTAAGTGTTCATAATAGGTCTGCTTACTCTTTATTTCTTTTGGTGTTTTTTTTTCTGATTTCAACTTGCTCATTTGTCATTTTACTGATTTTTCTGTTCTCTTCTTTTAATCAGATTAGCTAAGGGTTTATCAATTTTTTTAGTCTTTTCAAACAACCAACTTTTACTTTTATTTATCATTTCCATAGGGTTTTTTGTTTCCAACTTATTTATTTCCCCTCTAATTTTTAACATCGCTTCTTTTATCCTTATTTTAAGTTTATTTATTTGTTTAATTTTTTAAAAGCACATTTAGTTCATCAATCTCTTTTTTTATTTTGTTAACATATGATATTAAGCATATGATTTCCCCCCAAGAACTGCTTTAGCTGCATCCCCAAATTTTATTATTTTGTTTCATCCTTATTTTCTCTCATATAATTATTAATTACTTTATGATTTGTTCTTTGATCCACTCATTATTTAAGATTTCATTCTTAAGTCTCCTTTTAGGTCTATATCTTATATTTGTGGTTCCTGAACCAATTTTTATTCTTATTACATTATGGCATGTAAAGTATGTATTGACTGTTTCTGCCTTTTTACATTTGTTTGCAATATTTCTATGCCATGGTATATTGTTAGTTTTTGTGAATATTCCATATGTTGCTGAGAAATATGTATATTGTTTTGCTATATCACTTAGAAGATGCCATAAATCTTTTAATTTTAGTTTATCCAGAAATATGTTTAGTTCCATATTTTCTCATTTCTTCATCTTTCTATTAGACTTATCCAACATTGATAGAGGGATATTGCAGTCTCCTGTCATGATTATGTTACTATCTATGTCTTCTTGAAGCTCAGATAATATTTTCTTTTTGAATTTGGATGCTAAGGCACTTGGAGCATGTAAGTTTATTACTGGTATTGGTTTGTTGTCTACGGTTCTTTTCAATATAATATAGTTTCTTTGTTTTCTCTTTTCATTTTTTGAATGTTTTTGCTTTCTCTGATAGCATGATGGCAACTCTTTTTTTTTTGGATTCACTTGATGCATAGTAAATTTTTTCCCATCCCTTTATTTTTATTTTGTGTATGTCTTTGTTTTTTAAATGTGACCCTTGTAAGCATCAGATTGTAGGGTGCTATTTTCTTATCCAATCTGTCACCCTTTTTTGTTTTATTAGATTGTTTAATCCATTCACATTTAAAATCATGAGTTAGGTTTATATTTTGCTCCATCTCTCTCTAAAATTGTTTTTTTAAAGTTATGATTTTTGCTTCTCTTGCTATAAACAATATTATGTTCCTTCAATTAGTTTATTTTAATCTTTTTTCAGGTGGCCCTATTCCACTGGCTCTCTTCCTGACTCTCCTGATCCTCTTTTTTTTGTTTGTTTGTTACCTCTTTCCCTTTAGGGTTTTGTTTATTCGTTCCTCTCTCTTGCTTTTATCTGGTTATCCATTCCCCTCCCCCCTTAGTTAGTCAAGTAATTTTCCCCTTCTTTTCTCCTTCAGCCAATCCTATCATTAGTTTTTAAATTTCTTTTTTTCCCCCCACTCCTTTCCAAAATGGAATTCTCCTACTTTCTTCATTATCTATCTTTGGTTTCTGTATACTCTACACTGGCATTCTCTGATTCATGACCTCTATGATCATCTGATCTCTCTTCTTTGTATTTTTCAGGCATTCAGAGCTTCTAAGGTATCCATTCTAGGCTGTCCCCTCTAGGTTCTTTCTTTTTCTTTTCTTTTTTTTTTTTTTTAGGCAATTGGGGTTAAGTGACTTGCCCAGGGTCACACAGCTAATAAGTGTCAAGCATTTGGTCTGAGACCGGATTTGAACTCAGGTCCTCCTGACTTCAGGGCCAGTGCTCTATTCACTGCGCCACCTAGCTGCCACCTAGCTGCCCCCTCCTCTAGGCTCTTTCTGCCACTGCCTTGTAGGCTTTACCCTATGGATTTACCTTTCTTTTGTGCCTGTGACTCAGAACAATACCAGTTATTGCTGGTCACCCTCTCATATTGACCTTTTTGGTTATTTTCTTTCTTTCTTTCTTTTTTCTTTCTTTCTTTCTTTCTTTCTTTCTTTCTGTGTGGGATGCCACTCAAATTAAAAATAAAACAAAACACAGAGGTGTCCAAGGAGAAACAGAAAGTTAATTTATTATAGCTATAATTATTATTATTATTTCAGATCTTGAGATTTGGGTGTCCTCGTACCAATGGCTCTGATGAGAGGAGACAGCCTGCAGAGGTAGAAATCAGTTTATATAACCCTGAAGAGGCTCACAATCTCACACACCAGACTCTAATTTACAATTGTTTTGGAAGGTCTTAGGGATTGAACAGACAATGCTGGGAACTGGAAGACATCTGAGTAAGATCCTGTCAAAGGGAGATAAGGGGAGTAGATAAGGAACCTTTTAAGGGTTTTCTGGAGCTAGATTCCTTTAGGGGCAAAGATGCATTTGAATAAGATTAAAAAGTAAGTTAAGACTTAACCACTAGACAAATTTTAACTACTGATATATGTCACTAAAAAAAAATAATTCACAGAAATCTATTCTTAGCCCTATCTTACCTTCTGAACTCATTACCTTAATTACACTGAGAAGTCTTCACTGGGACATCCATTCATTTCTTTCTTTCTTTCTTTCTTTCTTTCTTTCTTTCTTTCTTTCTTTCTTTCTTTCTTTCTTTCTTTCTTTCTTTCTTTCTTTCTTGCAACTGGGGTTGAGTGACTTACCCAGGGTCACACAGCTAGTGTCAAGTATTTGCTCTGAGGCCGGATTTGAACTCAGGTCCTCCTGACTTCAGGGCCAGTGCTCTATCCACTGCGCCACCTAGCTGCCCCAGGTTATTTTCTACATTTGCCTGGAAATCTCCTGTATTCCACTCTCCTACTTCTCCAGGTGCCAATTACTCCCCATCCCCACCCTCACCCCCCCCCAAGGAAAAATAGACTTTTCAGGCACTATATACTCCAGGTCTCATCCAGGATAAGGTCTTCATCTACCTTTACTCACAGTGGAATCCTCTCCCACCTACAAAGTAAGGCCTAGTTCCTTTCCCCTCTTTCAATCTTTATGCCATAGTCCTCACCCACATCCCGATAGGTTCTCTTTCTGAGATCACAGAGATCACCTTCCCCTCATTGCTAGTCCTTGATTTAACTCTGGAGCATCACTTACTCCTCTCTATCCTCCTGCTCCTCTCCCTTCTTTCATACACTCCCCCATATTTTAATGTAGTTCCACAAAAGAAGCATTTGCCTGTTGTCAGGGGTATACTAGGTTCTGTCCACAATGCTCCCTGTCCATCACTTCACTGTTACCTCTACCAAATTGTCACCTTCACCCCAGGCTCTTTGAGTACATTTGAAAAGAAATCTATTACTGGTCTTTCTGTTGTCACTCTGTTGCTGATGCTGATACATGCAGCATTCACTCCTTCTGCAATTCTATTGTTTGGGGTGCTCAAGAAGCAAATAGTCCCTTTAGTTCTGGGGTTTTTTTCCTAAAATATTTCAAATTCCTCTTTATTATTGAACATTCATCTTCTGTCCTATATAGTGAAGCTCAGATTTGTAGGACAAGTCACTGTAGACTGCAACCTGGGCACCAATACTGAGCTTCAGAACACATTATTCCATTTCCTCCTCTTTTTTCCAGTGTGTATGGAGTATTTGAATGTCCAAATGTCCTTTACTTTGTATTTGAAGGTGGTTCTCCCAATAGCTTGCAGAACTTTTCTGCAATTGTTTCTGAATTGAAGTTGTTAAATTTAACTAGAGATGTTGTTAAGGTAGAAATGACAAGACCTGGCAATAGATTGGTTTTGTAGAAAGTGTTCTAGAGAGGAGCTGAGGATGGCACCACAGTTATAACATTGGATAGTACCCTTGATAGTAATAGGAGAGTTTGGAAGAGGGAAGGGTTGTGGGATGGGGAGGTGGACATAATGAGTCTTTGGACATGATGAGTTTGAGAGGCTTAGATTGTTTTCATCTGCAAGCGTGTGTGTATATGTGTATATGTGTGTGTGTGTGCAGTTACAAAAGGAAGGATTCATGGAGGACATGGTACCTAAATGAGGCCTTGAAAAAAGGAAAGGACTTCTACAGAAAGAAATTAGTGGGGGGGCATCCCCACCTTAAGGAGAACTGTATGACCAAAAAAGCCCAGACACGATAGAAGTCAGAACAAAAACAGGAGATGGAGGGTACTCTGGAGACTGACCAGGTGATGGAATTCTTGAAGTAGTATGAACTATGGCTAGAAGTTTAAGTTAGAGCCAGGATCTGGAGCTTAGTGAACCCCACAATATTGAGTTCATATTTTATTGGATAGACAATGAGGACCTATAGAAGTGATTTGATAGAGAAGGATATTAGGAAGATTTCTGCACGCAATAATAATGTAAAGGATAAATTGGAGAGAGGATAGGCTGGAAGAATGAAAAACAGTCAGGAAGCTATCATAATAATCTAAGCAAGAAGACATGAGGGCTAGAGCTAGGGTAATTGCAGTAGAAGTAGACAGAAGAATATAAGTGCCGGAGATTTGAATCCCAGATCTGTGTGATTTTGGACAAATCATTTTTTCTCTTTGGGGTTCAATTTCCTCATCTGTAAAGTGAGAGGACTCCTAAGGTCCCTTCCCACTCTGTGTTCTATGATCCTTTGACAACTTGAAATGCAGTTGACCCAGAACCTTATTGCATTCTGTACATACATAACTAATTCCTCAAACTCCGACTAGAGCATCCAATCATGGTGTCAGTAGTGATGGAAATTGTGAGATGTGGGCAATTATTTACTAGAAACTGCAATGAATTGCTCTAGCAATAATTCTCACTGAAATTTAGCGTATAATTTCCACTGCCTACTACACAATATTGGTGTTCAATAGATGCCAAAAAGAGAATGGCTGAAGAAATATTGTCCAAATGCAAACACAGTTCTGACTTCCAACTGACTTGAGATATGACAACCTTCATCTCTGATTTCCTTTCAGCAAAATGTGACAGTGTTTACAATAGATGTCTGAAATACGCTTCCAGATTGATGAAGGAAAGGCACTGAAGAAAACACAAAGCTTTCCTAGAAATGTTGTGATCACACTGTTATATGAAAATAAAAAACTTTAAAATGATAATAATATTTAATCATCTCTGTCTAGAAAAGAAACAACTTTTTAAATGGGGTCTTTTCTTCCCTATCTAATTTTCTTCTCAATGTTTTACTAACACACACACACACACACACACACACATTACCCACTTAAATGAATCCAAAATATTAACCAAAAATGAAAATTTCTTTATACTGGCATGTTAATATTACTTTATGAGAGCTTAGAATAGCATATTCTATTATAGAATCTAAAAACTAGATATTCTTTGTTGTCAAACTGGATGTCTCAAAAGCATCTCAAACTTCTCATCTAAAACACAACTCTTTATCTTTCCCCCAAAACTGTCTTCTCTGTCAAGGGTACCATTATCCTCCCAGTTACATGGTGTAGCTACCTCAGTGTTATCCTGACTCTTCACTCTCAGTCAGTTCACATATCTAATCCATTAACTAATCTTTCCAACAACTATCATTATACACTCTTTATCTTCACTCCAGTAGTCTCATCTGGACTGTTTCAATAGTCTTCTAATTGGCATCCGGGTTGAAAGTCTTTTCCCAGTCAAATTCATTTTCCACTCAGCTATCAAAGTGACTTTTCTAAAGTATAAGTCTGACTATGTCATCCTCCCCACCCACCACTGGCTTAGTGAACTCCAATAGCTTCTTCTGTTAAACCCCTCGGGCATTTAGGGCCCTTAACAAACCTGTGAGGTAGGTGCTATCATTGCCCATTTTACAGATGCAGAAATAGGTCTGAGGTTAAGTGACTTATCTAAGGGCCACACAGCTAAGTGTCTGATGCAGGATTCAAACTCAGGTCATGCTGGCTCCAAGTTAAGCACTCTATAGACAATGGATACTAAAGGAAAAAATAAAAACATAAGAATATGAGTTAATAAACTACATTATACTTGCTGACTTTCATGGACAGATGGGTTGATTGCTATTATTCCATCCCTATTCCTACTCCTCACCAGGCTTACAAGTGAATCTAGGTTTGGAGTCAGAGGACATGGGTTCTAACTTCTCTGGGCTCTAGTTTTCTCATCTGTAAAATGAAAGTGTTGAACTACATAGCTTCTGTGGTCCATTCTGGCTCAGATTCTGTAATCCTATAGGATTTAGAGCTGCAAGGAACATCTAGTCTATCCACTGCATCTAGTCATTTACTCATTTTACTCTCATTTTATCAGAGGTATTGCCTGAGGTAGAATTAATTGAAGTCTGAGTGGTGAAAAGGAAAAAAAGGGGGATGTGAATGTTCTCCAGCCCATCCCTCTATGGCCCCCAAAGAAAGGAGATGGTAGGGAAGAGATGACGTCAAACAGCTCCCCACTGCAGATGAAGAAACTGCATCAGAGAGGTAGCAGTTGTAGCCTTCCTCCCCTTTGCAAGTGAATTATACACTCTAGCCTCTTACAAGACCTGGAGGTCATCACTTCAGCAAGCTACTTTTGAAAACTTGCCAACCAAACCCTGCCATATGGCTACTGTGGGGTGAACTGAAATGGGACAAGAAAAAAAAGAAGAGTGGGCAAGGATTATGCTATGAGGCACACTGAAGGGTATCAATAGAGTCAAAATGGAAACTGAGTGCTGGAAAGCTGTAGCTGGTGGGTCCCACCCAACCTGCAACGATCGATCAGAGAGGAAGTGAGAGCTTAAGAAAAGGCATTTTATAACTCCAATGCTTATAAACTACATCGCTATAAAGGGCAACTGGCCCTGTAAAGCATTAATGAAAGTTATGTTGGCTCTGTGACCCATTGTTCCCAGCCCTGCTTGTCAACCAGTGTTGAGCAAGGTTCTAATGGGGAAGGAGATACCAAGTCTATAGCTTTTTGTATTACCTGCAAATTGTCATGTTCTTGCTACCTTGGGGAGCAATCTGAGATTCAAAGGCTCAGACTCTTTGGCTGACTGATGTTGACCTATCCGGATTGTCTTAAAGTAACCTATAAAAGCTGTCCACCCCTTGAAGCCATTTCTGACCTTCAGTGATCAGCCCTTCAATGTGTTGCTACTTTGATGTACTTATAATAAAATCCTTTTAATTCTCTTTGTCCTGTATTTTGCCTCCTTATTCAGGGTGAAGAATTTTCCTTTCAACAGCATACCATATTCACAGATTTCAAATAGACTTTATATGGAATGGGTTTGCTGGGGGAGGGATCTTGGTCACTTTGCTAATACACACAGGCACCACATCTTTATGTTGAGTTGGGAGAGCTGGTTCAGGTGTGAAAGAATTTACTTAGACCTTCTCTGTAGCCATTGGTGATAAGTTCAGGGTGGACCCTAAGAATGTTGGAGAGCTACCTGAAATGATGAGGAATAGACGTGCTGGACCTAGTGTTCTGAAAGCATTCACTGCGGTGGGTGGGGAAGCTAAGTGGTGCAGTGGATAGAGCTCTGGCCTTGGAGTCAAGAGAACCTGAGTTCAAATATGGCCTCAGACACTTGACACTTACTAGCTGTGTGACCCTGGGCAAGTTACTTAGCCCCACTTGCTTCACACACAAAAAAAAGAAAAGAAAAAAGGAAGACAGAAAGAAAGAAAGAAAGAAAGAAAGAAAGAAAGAAAGAAAGAAAGAAAGAAAGAAAGAAAGAAAGAAAGAAAGAAAGAAAGAAAGGATTCACTCCAACTGTCTTCAAGTTAATAAAGAAAGGCATTTATTGGGGTGATATACCCAAGAGGGCCTGCTCCCTGTGAAGCAGAGCCCCAGTGGGCTCTCCTCCAAGTGATAGGCAGAGCATAGGCCTCAGACCCTGCTCCCCTAAAGGAGCAGAGCAGACCCTGCTTCCTGTAGGAGGCAAAGGTGGTGTGCTAGGTCAAAGGTATGGTTTAAATACAATTTTATGGAATAGGGGGAAGGGGACAAGAGAATGGGAGGAGCCAAGCTGGCTCCAAAATGCCTGGGATATAAGGGGAGGGGAAGAATTATTCTGAAATTGAAGGTACTTTGTGAAAGCACACAGATAAGTTCATGGGGAGGGTGGGGTTGGGGACTTCAACACATAGTCTTCTTTGATTGCTTTTCTGGCTGGTCACATCCTGCATCCTATCTCACTTGGTGCTTGCTTTGTCTGCCTCAAGCACTCTTTTCTATCTCATGCAGAGCACATGGTAGCTTATGAAAGAGTTTTGAATGCTCTTGCCCACAAAACTTATTTATGCTCTTTTCAGTTGTGATATAAGTTAGCAAGTACAAGTAGTACCCAATTTACAATCAGATAATGGTCCATAAGTTTATTTTGAAAATCTGTTGCTTAGAATTGAGCACATATTTTCAGAGAGAAACAATGGTTATCAAGGTCCTCAGACTCTAAAAAGCATATTTTATTTAGAATGTAGTTGAAATAGTGTACATTTTCAAAGAAAAATGGAAAGCAGTATTATAGTAATATTAGTAATTAGAATAGGAAAGAGAATAATTTAAAGTATGAACTTTTTTTCTTTTTTTGTAATCTTGAATGCTGGTGCTTAAGAAAAAAAGCTTTTAATCAGAGGATAAAGAGGAGGTAAGTGGGGACTTCTATTAAGGTTCCAAAAGATATTTGGGAGAATTTCTAAGGATTTCAGAGACTGAGTACACTAAATTTTCTATTGAGCCAATTTTACTTTAAAACATAAAGTTTTACTTTTCCTTAAGAGAGGTGTCCCATATCCCCAGCCCCCATTAATATAAACTAACAAGAAGCTATGTGCCCTGACTTATCTTTTATCAGATAAGAATACCTCTTGGAATTATAAAATCAACTACTCAAAGGTGTAAACTAGGTGTGAACAATTCATTGACACCTTTATTGAATGGATTAAGCAGTCAATCAAGGGCATAAACTAGAGGCAAACAACCTAGTTAATCAATTTAGAAAACAGTGAAGTGTTTCTTGGCTATTGAATGAAATAAGATAAGAAAATGTATTGGGAAGAAGGAGAATCCACATACTGAGGACCTGAAACCTTGTACCTATAAAGTGGAGGGAGGGAGGGAAAGGAAAAAGGTATCAGTCCAGAGGGAGTGTCACATTCCCTCACGCCCTATGTCACAGGAGACACTGGACTAGTAATACTTAATGCATCCGGGTAAGAGATAAACTAGATATATTGAGGAAAGGACTTTGACCTTTTCAGGTCAGAAACAAGTACAGCTTCAGTCTCTAAGAAGGAAAGAGAAGGGCTTCCGTTCAGCTAGGAGCTGTGAGTTACCCCTTTGTCACTTTATTTTACAGAATTGAGGCCACTTTTCCCTGGACTCTGTACATACTTTTAAGAAAGTGTGTCCTAGTTTTTTAATTTAATTTATTTTATTTTTTAATTTGTGTGTGTGGTGTGTGTGTGTGTGTGTGTGTGTGAGAGAGAGAGAGAGAGAGAGAGAGAGAGAGAGAGAGAGAGAGACAGACAGACAGAGAGACAGAGAGACAGAGAGAGAGAATGGGACGGGACAGAGGGGAAATGTTTGTACTAACTGTTCTTAGTACATCACCTTAATAAATACATCTAAATAAAAATTAAATAACTGTATTTGGGCTATTTGATATTGACTAGAAATCAATGGGGATCACACTAGTGGCAGTTCATGAGTCATACTAGAAATCCCCACTCCTCACCCCATTCCTAAGGGTTTATCCCCGAAGGGAGAAGTGGTAAGCCACCCTTCTGGTATCTTACCAGCTTGAGTCTAGTGTGATTTGAGAGAACGAATCCAAGAAGGAGTGTTACATTTGATTCAAATTTATCACTGCTACTATTCTGCTTTTCCACCATGATTGTATTCTTTGTGAGTGGTATCTGAAAAGACAGGTGACTCATAAATGGAACTTAGGAAGAAAAAGAGCAGGAAAGAGAGAAAAGAGAAGGAAAAGGAGGTATGGTTTCTGTAGTAACTGGACAATAGTTGGATGAGAAAGGATGAAAGGGATCAAAAAGGGATAGTACACTTATAAGACATCCTGTCTGAGCTGAAATTACCTGATCTTAGTGGTGAAAGTGGAAAATGGAGGGGCTTGCCTTATCCTCCTGCCAGAGAGAAATTATTGGGGTCAGACAGTGCCCCCTGCAGGCCATTGGGCCATGATGCTTTTAATCCAGGACATCTTGGTTGCTTGTCTGAAGTGAGACCCTATGTGGGGAGGGGCAGAAACAGAATCATAGCTGGAAGGAGCTTTAGAGATCATCCATCCTAATCCTATTAAATGACTTGCGTAAAGTCATACACCTGGTTGGTTGTTGTCTTTTGGAATTGTCTTAGATCATTGCATTGCTCAGAAGAGCTAAGTCTATCAAAGTTGGTCATCAAGGCCTAGTCTTAAAAGAAATGCAGGATTCTATGAGGTGGAGGTAAGAAAGAGTGCATCCTAGGCATGTGGAAAGCCAGCACAAAGATACGGGGGGTGGGGGTGGAGATGGGGTGCCATATGTAGGGAACAGAGGACAGACCAGTTTGACTGGACCTGTAGAGGTTGGGAGGGGGAGTAATGCATAATGATAATGGAAAGATAGGTTGGGGCAGGTCATGAAAAACTTTAAAAGCCAGAGAAGAGTTGATCCTAGAAGCAATAGAGAACCCCCTGGAGTTTATTAATTAGAAGAATGGCATGGTTCCATCTGGACTTAAGGAAAATCACTGTGGAAGCTTTATATAGGATTTGAAGTAGGAAAACCAAGTAGGATAACATTGCAATAATCCAAGAAAGAGGTAATGAAGGCTCGAATTAAGGTGTATGAAGGAAAGACAGAGGTCAGATGAGAGAAATGTGAAAGTAGACACAGAGACAGGATATGTGGAGGGAGGGAGAGTAAGGTGTTGAGGATAATGCTGAGGTCATGAACCTGAGAGACTGAAGGAATGGTAGTGTCCTCCATGGAAATGAGGAAGTTTGGAGAAGGGGCAGGTTAGAGAAGGGATGAGTTCTATTTTGGACATGCTAAGATTAAGATGTTTTCAGGACATCCAATTTGAAATGTCTAATAGGCAGTTGGTGATGTAGGATTGAAGCTCAGAACTTATGATGTCACCAAGAGTCGGAGTATAGAGGGAGTAAGTGGCACAGGATTGAGGTTTAGGGTACACTCACGAATAGAAAGTATGATATAATTATATGTAGAGATATAGGTATGTACAAGGCAAGTGAGAGGGAGGGGAGGTACTAGTGACTAAGCAGATCAGGAAAAGCCTCGTGTAGTGTAGATATCTAAGGTAAAAAATATAACAGCATTTAGGGGAATGATATGTAGATACAAAGATACAAGAAAAAACTCTGGGAAAAAAAAACCAAGACTTTATTAACAATAGGCCCCAAACTCAATTTAAAACACAAAGATTATTCCTAATTTGAGAAAATTTGGAGAATTATCTCAATTTATTAAAGCTGCATCAACTTCCGGAAGAATCTTTGTCCCTCCCTCCCCAATTAAGGATTACATGGAAAATTATGGAATAAATTCAGCCCTCCTCAAGACAGTGTCCAAGAGAGTTATTGATACTATTATAATGGTGAGAACATTTTAGTAAGACTTACTCTTGTCAAATACCAGAAAGTCATGATGATATATAGTTTAGGAGCTATGTCATTTCCTGGGTGTTTAAGAGATTAAAATATTTCTTTCTTCTGTGCCCAAAGGGCTATAAAACTGTGCATACCCTTTGATCCAGCAATACCACTAATAGGTCTGTATCCAAAGAGATCATAAAAATGGGAAAAGGACCCACATGTACAAAAATATGTATAGCAGCTCTTTTTGTGGTGGCAAAGCATTGGAAATTGAGGGGATGCCCATCAATTGTGAAATGGCTGAACAAGTTATGGTATACAAATATAATGGAATACAATTGTGTTATAAGAAATACTGAGCATGTGTATTTTAGAAAAACCTGGAAAGATTTGTATGGACTGATGCTGAGTGAAGTGAGCAGAACCAGGAGAATGTTGTACACAGTAACAGCAACATTGTGTGATGACCAACTTTGATAGACTTAGCTCTTTTCAGCAATGCAGTGATCTAAGACAATTCCAAAAGACTCATGATGGAAAATGCTATCCTCATCCAGAGAAAGAACTATGGAATCTGAATGCAGATCAGAACATATCATTTTCTCTTTTTTTGTTGTTGTTTTTTGTTTTTTCTTTCTCTTGGTTTTCCCCTTTTGTTCTGATTCTTCTTCCACAACATGACTAATGTGGAAATATGTTTAATATGATTATACATGTATAGCCTATATCAGATTGCTTGCTATCTTGGGGAGAGGGAAGGGAAAGGAGAGGGAGAAAAAATCTGGATCTCAAAATCTTATAAAAGTAAATGTTGAAAACTATCTTTATGTGCAATTGGAAAAAATAAGATACTATTAAGTGTGAAAAAAAGACATTAAAATGAAAAAAAGAAATATTTTTCCTTTTTTCCTGAAATACATGTTAATTGAATTTACATATCAGCTGCATGAGATTGTGTTTGTGTGTCTGCTTTGCCTCCTCTGCAACTGAAGATACATTTTCTTTTATACAGCAATAAGATATTTAGTTATATTTATCCAAAATTTAATTAAGTGAAGAATAGCATCTTTTCATACCCATTTACCCCCAGATCCATTTTAGATGTAATGATAACAAATGTTGCTGGGCCCACAGGGGTGATAAAGTACTTGCATTCTCCATCTCCACTAATGATTTTTCACTTCACTCAGGACCCAGGTACATAGAGGATCTTGGCCTCTGGAGAGAATAATCAAACTCTTTCTCAAGCTCTCTGACTCTTGATAGGAGCTTCAGGGAGAATCGCCTAAAGCTTAGGTTTTGCTCTTGTCTAAAGACTTCCCAAAAGGGGTGGTGGTGGTGGTGATAAAAAAAAAAAGGTATTTACTAGATAATATAAAATAAAGCATAAAACAATTATTTCTTCTATACACACACACACACACACACACACACACACACACCACACAATATTAACACAAAGCCACTCATAAGTAACAAAGACAACCAAGCAGCAATAATAACATAACTGTTGCTATACTCTCCTGGCAGTTAATGCTTAAAACATCACAACATGAAATATTTCACAGGACTACTGAATAGGTATTTCATCTTTGCCTCAGCAATTCACTGTCCAGACAAATCCCTCCTGGTCAGTTTCTTCTGGTAAGTCAGGTCAGGATTTGGGCTTATCCTCCTACTGTCATCTTCTCAAAGAATTGCTGAAGTATTTGCTGAGAGCACCTCCCAAATTGAAAGCTGCATCAGAGCCTTCAACCTCTCCAATTCATAAGGTAGGCTCCAAGGCTGGAACATTCATCTCAGGATCACATGTACCCAGGAAAGAAACACAAAGAAGAAGAGGAAGCTAGGGTTTCAAGATCAAGTCTTAAGCTCCCCTAGGCCAGATCATGTGCTATATGTCATGCCAGACATTAGACATTTCTATCAGGGTAGAGAGAAGAACGCAAAATGTCCCTCCACCATCCCTCCAGTGAGAAACTCAATGTTTTGTTCTGATCAGCAGACAAGAAAGAGAACTAGTCACTTTATTTAAGATTCAATGAGTTGGCTATTCATCCACGTTTAAGTAAAATCCTAAGTCTAGCTGTGACTCAACATTCTCTCACAGCCACCTCTGCTTCAGGTACTAGAGGTCTGGGTATCAAGGAACCACCCTGATTTTGTTGAGTTAACCCAGAGATGAGCACCTTTCCCCAGAAGTGATCAGGGCATAGGCTCTGCACTCGGCAGAGGAAGGGGGAGCTACTGTTCCTCTCCTACTCCCCACTACATAGAGAAATTCTTAAGTTATAGAGTTATAAGTTATAGGACTATATAAGTTATATATTTCTAAGTTATAAAGGACAGTTGTGCTTTAATTTAGATAGAGTTCAACACCCTTATTTAGCAGATGAGGAACTGAGGACCAAAGGAATTAAGTAACTTAACCAATGTCACACATGGGCCTGGATTCAAATCCAGGCCCAGCAGACCTTTCATTGTACCATTCTGATGGAGTGGGAAGAATGCTACATTTAGAGTCTGAGTACTTGGGTTTGAATTCTGGCTCTTTGATATTGTACAAGTCACTTCATCTCTTTGACACTCTTCATCTACAGGATGAGAAGGTACTAGGTAATATCTTGGGTCTCTCTCAGATCTATATTCCATAGTCCTTTTTAGACATTATATACATATTTGTTTAAGAAAATCAGTGGTGTTTAACCGTAGTCCTAGTCTTCTTGATGCATATTATACTTTACAGTATAATTATTCAAAAATATACCGTGTCCTATCATACATATTTACATGATTCATATCCTTGGCTTACATATTTCTTAAAAAATTATTTATCCAACTCTGAGGTACCATATCACACCTATCAGGTTGGCTAACAAGACAAAACAGGAAAATGATAAATGTTGGAGAAGATGTTGGAAAATTGGAACACTAATGCATTGTTGGTGGAGTGGTGAACTGATCCAGTCATTCTAGAGAACTATTTGGAACTATGCCCAAAGGGCAGCCAAACTGTACATACCCTTTGATCCAGCAATACCACTACTGGGTCTGTATCCCAAAGAGATCATAAAAAAAGAGAAAAGGACCTACATGTACAAAAATATTTATAGCAGCTCTTTTTGTGGTAGCAAAGAATTGGAAATTGAGGGGATGCCCATCAATTGGGGAATGAATGTGATGGAATACTATTGTTCCATAAGAAATGGTGAGCAGGCGGACTTCAGAAAAACCTGGAAAGACTTATGTGAACTGATGCTGAGTGAAGTGAGAAGAACCAGGAGAACATTGTAGAAAGTAACAGCAACATTGTGCAATGACTGATTTTGTTAGACTTAGTTCTTCCAAGCAATGCAATGATCTAAGACGATTCCAAAACACTCATGATGGAAAGTGCTATCTACATCTAGGTAAAAACTATGGAGTCTGAATGCAGATTGAAACATACTATTTTCTCTTTTTTGTTTTTGTTTGTTTGTTTTGTCTTTCTCATGGTTTTTCTCTTTTGTTCTCATTCTTCTTTTGCAACATGACTGATGTTGACTAATGTGTTTAATATGATCATACATGTATAGCTTATATTGGATTGCATGCCGTCTTGGGGAGGAGGGAATGGAGGAAAGGGGGGGATTTAGAACTCAAAACTTATAAAAGCGAATGTTGAAAACTAAAAATAAATAAATTTAAAGTTTTTTATTTATGAAAATTAAAATTCATCACCTAACATCTGGTGATTATTTCTAAATCATAAACTATTGTGGAATGTTACGGGGGCTATGTTTGTTGATGTGGTGTATATTGGGACTACACTGAATTCTGAACCTCTGCTCCAGTAGTTGGGTGGCCCTCACACCTCCCTTCTGCTTCTGCCTCTCAGAGGCCTTATTCTTATTCAAGGCTCAACTCAGGAGCTATCTTCCTGACTCCCTCCTTACCCCTTGTTGCTGCTGCTTATTCTATTTACTTGTTCTATTTCCTCATCCCCAATCTCATAGAATATAATCTCCTTAAGGACAAGGAACATTTCATTTTTGTCTGTTTCCATTGTTTTACATGTATTTTCATACTCTAAGTGTGAGGCAGCACAATTAACATCTGCTGCTGCCAGCCCCAGGGAAAGCCTAGGGCATAGTCAAGCCAGTGATTACTCAGGACTTATTCAGGGGTGAAGGTCTTTTCTTTTTTAAATTAAAATCCCAAGAAGAGAGAAAAGAAGGCTAGTTCTGGAGTAGAGGATCTGGGTTCAAATCCTAGCTCTAATGCTTGCACCCGGTATGACCTCCCTGGACTTCTGGTCCCTCATCTATGAAATGAGGGGGTTGTCCTAAACGGCTACTGAGTTCTCTCCCAGCACTAAATCTATGATGCCATGATCAAAAAGCATTTTTTATGCGCCTTCCATGTGTAGAATTTTGTGCAAGTGCTAGGCAAAAATACCCCCCAAAAAACAGATTCCCTAATCTTGTGGAATTTACAGTCACAGGGGAATTTTACACAAGAACAAATAACTGTAATACACAATGTTGTTGTGTCATTTCAGTTGTGTCCGACTCTGTATAACCTCATTTGAGGTTTTCGTGGCAAAGATACTGGAATGGTTTACATTTCCTTCTCCTGCTCATTTTACAGATGAAGAAAGAGGCAAACAGGGTTAAGTGACTTGCCTAGGGTCACTCAGTTACTATATGTCTGTGAACAGATTTGAACTCAGGTTTTCCTGATTCCAGGCCTAGCACTTAATCCACTGTGCCACCTAGCTGCCCACAATATGCAATTACAGTAAGGATATCCAGATGTAACAGATTCAAAATCATATCCTCTTCATTCTGATGCTTCCTATTGGCCAAGAACTCCGCAGAAATTGCTCTTACATTTGTATTTTGATGCAGTCTTATTTGTGAAGTAAAAGCACCTTTTCGGATGCTACTATATCTGTATAGCAAATACAAAAAATATACATCTCAATTACATCTCACTTATTCTTTTAGCGAAGGTAGTGCATGCACAGGCTGAATGTTCTTAAAATTGAATTGTTATTCAGATGACATGTTGTCTAGGATTACTAAAGCAGACAAATTTTTTTTTTGTCAATAGCACAAGTTTATTTTTATGACTTGTGCAGCTCTTGTGAAATTAATTTCACTTACAAACCTCACAATTCACTTACAGACTAATTTGAATCTAATTCTATAGTTATTTTCATAGAATCATAGGATTTTAGATTCAGAGCTTGAAGGGACCTTAGAGGTCATTGAGTGCAATTCCCTTATTTTACAAATGAAGAAACTGAGGCTAGGAGAGTCTAAGTAACATGCCCAGGGTTTCCCAGATAGTAAATGTCAGAGACTGGATTTGACTCAAGTCATCATCCTGAATCCCAAGTCCCATGCACTGTCCACTGCTCCACCTGTAATAGCAGTCAGACTTTTTTGAAAAAATTAAGACTACTCTATTAGTGGTGCTACTGGCGTCTCCAGATTCCCCTCTCACAATGCTGCAGGATGAATTGGAGCACAGCAGCAAATCCAACTGATGGAGCCCTATGGTCCTAGCTGCTTCTGCCGTGGTTGCAGAGATACAGCCACAGCTGTGTCTTTGAAGGTTTACTGTCATTTTTCCACAGCGAGTAATTAAAACTGTATGCATACATGTTGGTGTGTATTACATGTATTTTATATATGGGGTGTGTGTGTGTGTGTGTGTGTGTGTGTGTGTGTATGGCATATGCATACATGCTGTGTGGTGTGTTTCTGTATACCAGAAACAAAAACACCAAATATTCAGCTACCGCAACCCAGCTTGGTCTCGTATAGCATACCTGTTTCTGTTACATCAGCAGACATTTTGCTTAACAGCATTGCCAGTTACAGAGGCTCTTTGTAGATCATGAATTAGGGAAAATTATGACAGGTCAGAATATTTTGAAACATGTACTATACCCTTTCTCTGAGATCTCTCTTCCATTCGACAGACAGTCTGTCACTTAGATTATGAATATAAAATAGGACAGTCTGCATGGATAAAAATCTCTTTCCAAAGTAAAATGCTGTCATCTAGAGGATGCCAGCCTAGAAGAAAATTTCTTTCTTCTCTACATGAGGTTTCTATAAGCAAAATAGATAACTGAAAAAATATCATGAAGAGCTTTTGAATTTAAAATAGACCAGTATTTAAAAAGATGTGAATATATCCTCCAAGAAGTTTTTCCTAATAATTTCAACCTTATTTTCCCTGATTTTCAGAACATAATTATATGCAGTTTATATTTTATTACCTACAATCTGTTTAGCATCATTATAGGCAGCGAGGTACAATGGATAGAGCATTGGACCTGGAATTTTAATTCCCCCTTAAGACTTAGCTGAAGAAGTCAGAGACTCAGTTTCTGAAACTGTAATATGAGGATAATAAAACTTGAATCATTGACCTCACAAGATTATAAAGACATTGATTTTCAAAGCTTCATACAAATGGGAATACTAATAATTATTATTTATATTATGTAGCCCCACCCTTTGGTAAGTGGAAATAACCTATAGTCCCAAGGCTTATCCCTGAAGAAGTCTTGTGGTTGTGAACATGGGCTCTGTAATGCTTGTACTAACTAATTAAATATGATGGAGCTTCCCTTTTTCACAGGGGAACCAGACAATGGAATAGCACAACAGCTAGCCGGTCAGGAAGACTTCTAATGCCCAAGGCTTCTTGACATGCCAACAATCCTTTCTGGTGATTGAGTGTGCAGAAAATCAGCAACTCTAAAGCCAATTAAACTCTTATCTGCTTTGAAGCAGACCCTAAGCTATTTGGTGGTTTATGGACCTTCAAGAGACATCATTATCTTCAAAGATTCCCCTAACTGTTGGTTATGGGGCTCTCAGACACATCCTGTTATATGTTTTTTGGAGATATCCCTTTATCTTATTTTGCTCAAGCCTTGAACTGTGGACTGCTTATCACCAAGAATGCCTTCTGATTTGTGTATCAAATTGGACACTTGTAATTCCTCATTCCCCCTGTTTCTTGTCCTTCCCTTTGGGAATGGAGCATCATGCCTCATTCCCTTCTAGGACCTGCTCAGATTCCTGCCTTTTCCCCCTCTATTTCTCTGCCTTCCTTTGTTTATAAAGTATAAATGCCTCACTCTTTCCATCTCCTTTTTGAACAGATGAGAACACTGACTCATTGTTCCAGCTTGCAAGCTTCATCTTAGGCAATAAATGTATTTATAATCCGTATAAACTGTGATCAGACTCTGGTTCATTCCAAGTTCCCCTTTTTGGACCTGGGATTTCTTCAGTTTTAACAGTTCACAGGGTTTTGTGTTGTTCTTTTAATTTAACATGGTGCTATGTCTTACTAGCCCTGCTCAGTGAAAAGGGATGTGACTTCCAATTGATTTAGAGGCTTCAGAGAGAAAGAAACAATGAGACGACATGAGAGGAGTGGGATTTGAATGGTAAGACCTTTCCATAACTTCAGGCATGTAAGAAAAGTCTGGTAGCTAACAGATCCTTTAATTTGTAGTACTTCCTAGTAATTCCTGGTACTCAGAGATTACTAAAAGTAGACCTCTTGGAAGAGATTACTCTCTCCCTGGTTGGACTGAGATTTTATCTCATTCCAAAGTCAGACAGCCACTGCATGCTTATGTGTTCTATTATCTAAATTAACCTGTGTAGTTTTCTCAATTTGTTATACTGCTTGCATCTCTAAGCTGATGATTTTCAGTAACTAGCCTGTCTTTCTCCTAAATCTACCTCTCTCCAGACCTCCAATCTCACATCTTCAACTGTCTTTCAGACAATTTGAATGGGTAGATATCTTAAACCCTACAGGTCCAAAACAAAACTCATTATCTTTACCTCTAAATCCTCCACCTATCCCTTGACACCATCTTCCCAGTCTCTCAAGCTCACAACCTAGGAGTCATCTTCAACTCCTCATTATCTCTCACCTATCATATCTAATCTATTGACAATGCCTATTGATTTCATCTTTGCAACATCTATTGAATATTCTCCCTTCCCTCCTTTTATACTGCTACCACACTAATGCAGGCCCTCATTATCTCATGCTTGGACTATTGTGACAGCCTACTGGAAGGTCTACCTACATCAAGTTTCTTCCCTATCGCAGTCTATCCTTCATTTAGCCACTAAAGTGATATTTTTGTAAAGCATAGGTCATGTCACCTCCTCACTCAATAAAATCCATTGGCTCCCTATCACTTCCAGGATCAAATACAAAATTCTCTGTTTGGCATTCTTCATAACCTAGCCATGTCCTACCTTTCCAGCATCCTTATTCCTTACTCCCATTTTCCGTCCAGGGACACTGGACTCCTTGCCATACAAGACACTCTATCTCTCCACTCTAGGCATTTTCTCTGTCTCCCATGCCTGGAATTTTCTCCTTCCTCAACTATTCCTACTGACTTCCCTGGCTTCCTTTAAGTCCCAACTAAAATACCATCTTCTACATGAAGCTTTTCCAAATCCCTCTTAATTCTAGTGCCTTCCCTGTGTTAATTATTTCTTATTTATCCTGCATGTAGCTTCTTTCTATATATTTGTTTGCATGTTATCTCTCCCATTAGATTGTGAAGACCCTGAGGGCAGGAAATGTATCTTGCTTCTTTTTGTATCCTTAGCACTTAGTGAAGTGCTTGGCACATAGTAGGTGTTTAATAAATGTTTATTGGTTGATTGATTGGTAAATGTTGGCTTGGTATCAGTGATTGTCTTGTGCACTAAGCTTTTGGTGGGAGGGGAGCTAAATTGACTGAGATTAAAATTACTATTACAGTTATCCTCTTTGGAAAGCAGCTTTTATCCTGAACCCCAAAAAAGCATTGTACCCCAAGACCAGAAATATATATGTATATATATATAATTGTAATATGTAATTTAATTTTTTGATTGTTATTCATAATTCCACTCCTATTTCCCTCCATCACAAAGGAGAAAAAGAAGAAAAGAAGGAAGGAAAAAGGAAAGAACTCTTGTATCACATAAGCACAAATCAAGCAAAACATATTTCCACACTGGTTATGTCCAAAAACACATCTCATGTTCTGCATATTAGTCCATCATCTCTGATGTAAAAAATAGGTAGCCTAGGAGCAGCTAGGTGGTGCACTGGAGAGAACACCAGCCCTGGAGTCAGGAGGTCCTGAGTTGAAATGTGACCTCAGACACTTGGCACCTACTAGCTGTGTGATCCTGAGTGAGTCACTTAACCCTGATTGCCTTGCCCCCCTCGCCCCCCAAAAATAGGCAGTGTCCTTTTTCATCAATCCTCTAGAATCATTGTTGATTAGACTTAAGTCTTTCAATATTTTCCATTTTTGTAATAATGATATTATAAGTAAATTGTTTTTCTGGTTCTGCTTATATCACTCTGTATCAGTTGACATTAAGTTTTTCCATGTCTCTATAAAGCTGTCATTTTCCTCATTTCTTATAGCACAAAAATATTCCAATTTGCCCAGCTACACCCCAATTAATGGGCATTCCTTTAGTTTCCAATTTTTTGTTCCCATAAAAAGAGCTGGTAGAAATATTTTGCATATATAAGGCCTTTTCCTCTTTTTCTGGTCTCTTTGGGCCTTTTGTGTAGAATTCCAAATTATTTCCAGAATGGTTAGACCCATTCACAGTTCCACTTAATCAATTGACAAATGTTTATTAGTCACTTACTATCTGGCAGGCACTGTGCTATGTGCTGGGGATTCAAAAAGAGGCAAAAGATAGTCAGTCCCTTGACTCAAGGAGCTCACAATCTAATGGGAGAAACAATATGTGAACAAATATATACAAAGCAAGTGATTTACAAGATAAATAGGAAATAAGGAACAGTGGTAAGACACTGGAATTAAGAGGGGTTGGAGAAGGCTTCCTATAGAAGGTGGAATTCAATTTGGGCCTTAAGTCAAGAGTGTATCAATGCTCTTGTTTCCCTGTAGCCCCTCAAGCATGTCATTTTGTTTTTATTTTCATCATCTTTTTTAATCTGATGGGTGTGAGGTAGAACCTCAGAACTGCTTTAATTTCTTTCTCTAATTATTAGTGATTTGGAGTATTTTTTGATATGGTCATGAGTTTCTTCACTTGAGAACTGCCTATTCATATCTTTAGACCATGTATCCATTGGAGAATGGCTCATTCTTATACATTTGAATCATTCCCTGATTGAAGGTTAGACCTTTATCAGAAAAACTTGATGCAAAGAGTTTTTCCCCCAGTTAATTGTTTTCCTTCCAATTTTAACTATTTTGGATTTGTTTGTGTAAAAACATTTTAATAACATTAATACCCTTTAAGATAGAAAGGTGAAGGAGTGATTGTCCAGGAACAGCTGTCCTACTCTCTACAAAGAGACTCTTGCTGGAGATACAGGGTGGGACATGGATATAATCTGGGTCATATCTTTATAAAGATCTCTACAGTGTACATACCAGGTCACTGCCATTGGTGTGCTTGTAAATGTTTAACAATTGGCTCTCCAAAAAGTCAGGACACACTTTTAAGTTTAATGTACATTATTAACATTTTTCTCCATCATTTTTTAAAGTTTAGAGTGACAATCAACAAAACAATAAATCAAACCTTGATTTTGTAGTGTTTGTAGATTTCAGAGGAGTAACTGCTCACACTGAAAATTTAACAATTGGCTGTCTCTAGCTCATCCCTACCTGTGGCCCTGTTTAATCTACTATTCTTTCTTCCCAAGTAGGCTACAGCATCCTTAAAGAACGGGTGTTTGTTTTCTTTTTCTGTATTTCTTAAGATACAAGGTACCCACTGCATCCTTCATAAATGCTTATTGAATTTTTTAAAATGGCAATACTTAATTCTGTGACTAAATGTAAATTTCTAGTGACATAAATTAGTATTTATCTCACTAGAAAGAATGAGAATATTATAGAGAATCTTCATGCTTTTATATTATGAACACAGGTAGGCTCTAGACATAACAAGCCCCAAATAAGACCTTAGAAAACCAAAATGTTTACATATTTTAACAACAAGAAGACTTGTTACTGATGTGGGAGTTATCCCCGAGTTAGCAGTCCATGTGCAGTCAGACCATGAGCTCATCAGAGCTGATATTAGAATTAGTAAAAAACAAACAAACAAAAAACAATTAAAAAAAATAAAGAAGGAAGAATAATAATGAGAAAATGGTATGGTGCACAATTGAATGACTTAACCGAACTATTTAAACAAGTAATTAAAAATAAAAATGGGAAATGGACAACAGAAATTATATAATCTCAAGCATAATAATTTCATTTGAAAGTTTAACCAATGTAAATCGATTGCCACAACAAAGAGACTAAAAAAGCCTAGAAGTCAGCAAACATCTGCTAGAGTCCAAATGTGCTAATGGAGCAGGTGGAAATGTCACTAATGAGAACGAAGATGGGAAATGCAGCCAGATTAGACCTGTATATATAGAGAAGATCTGTGTGAAGAAAAATTATTGTGAGGCTGTTAAGAGGCTGTTACACAAGTTATCTTGTGTAACAAGGAAAGGAAGATACCAAAGGTGCACAAAAATTTTTGGTCCTTATTAATAATGAAAAAAGATGATGGAGGTGCTGCTAGGTGGCGCAGTAGATAGAGCACCATCCCTTGGGTCAGAAGGACCTGAGTTCAAATCTGACCTCAGACACTTATTAGCTGTATGAACCTGACCAAGTCACTTAACCCCAATTGTCTCCAAAAAATAAAAAAAGATGATGAAGAGAACATCACTAGTTTCCATGATTGCTAGCATCACCATAAGCCTGTTCTTTCATTTGAACAAAATGTGAGTGTCATCTGTACATGAATTGAGGGTATCTTTGATGATGGCATTTGGTAGAGAACAAGCCAATGTATTCAACAGGTGATCTTTAACAGTGGACCACATCTTTACTCTTTCATAATTAATTTTAAAATGTTGCTGCTGCTGCTGTTTATCCTTCGTTCTTGAAGAGGACTGTGACATCAGAGAGGTGATGCCATGACATGAAAGTGAATTGGATATAAGTGAGGGAGGGCTATACAATGTCACCAGTTTCACTTTCTCCTTCAGAGACATCTGGGTCCAGTAGCCAGATATGGATCAGGACAACTGGAGATGGTCCAGGAGGCTGTGGAGGATATATGATCCTCTAGGCTTATTGTTTGTTGGTTAAATAGAAGGATTTGATTCAGTAGTGAGAAAAATGATTATTTTCTTATTATATTAATAGCCACTTTTATATACAGGACCTGAAGATCCTCTTTCTAATTATCAATGGCCAATTATTAGTAGGTCAGTTATTGAGTTTTTTTCTCTTTTTACTGACAGGGCTGACAATGACAATCTTAGGCAGGACCCCATCCAACTGGGAGAACTTAGTTCAGATTATTTGGTTATTATTTCTTATTATCCGATTAAAGGGCAAAGAGAGTCTAGGTGAATTCTGGCCCATTGTTCTACTCCAGTAGGACTGGGTGGAGAATAGATCCTTTTTGTCTAAATTGCCTGGGTGGGGGAGTGGTCTAGCTTGCCCAAGAGTACTGAAATGATCAAATTCAAGTCCCCCAGCCCTTCATTACACAAAGCACACCTCTCATTATAATATTCATTCTCTCCTTAATTGTTAACCAATCAGAGTTGATTTCCACCCATCAGGGACCATCCCTTTCCGGGGACAACACCTTTCCAGAGGTGTTTAAATATAAATAAATAAATCTATTTTGGTCTTTGGCTTACAAGATTGATTTCAATTTATTATCCCAATTAATAAATTGATTATTAATTACCCAGATACTATGTCTCTCAGACTTTTCATTTGTCTTGGTTGGAAAAGAGCAACAACAGCACTGCCTTACAAATTCTATTACATCAAGAGATCTCCTGACCATATATCCAGGTTTTTAATTTCTTGGAGAGTATAATAGAAGTAACACTGTTCAATGAACTTCTGATAATCATCAGGTAATACACTAAATAGAAGGCATTCAACAATATGATGGAGGTGATCTAGGAGGAAGGGAAGGGAATAAGCACTTAAATGACACCAGGCACTGTGCTAAGTGCCTCACAAACATTATTTCATTTCATTCCCACAATGATCTTGGGAAGCAGATGCTGTTATTATCCTCATTTTACAGATGGGGAAACTGAGACAAAACAGAGGTTGTGACTTGTCTAGGGTCACAGCTAATAACTTTCTGAGGCTGAATTTGAACTCAGGCCTTCCTGAATACAGGCTTGGTGCTCTATCCACTGTGCCATCTAACTGTCTCTATAGGTAGACATTTCTTGCAGTCCTTCTAAGTTATCTTGGGCTGCAAAATTGTTCCACCCCATCCTTTTGTGGGTTCAACAGAATCCACTTCAGTCACTCCAGAATTCCTTTTGAGGTGTGATCTAAAGTTGTTTCAAGGGAAATTGGGGAGAGCTCAGGCAACTTCCTGTGTGCCATCTTTACTCTGCTTCTTCCTAGTGATTTCATCATGGTGCTGCTACTGGCCTGGTCCTTTTCATGTGGTTTATAGTCTCTGCTGGGCTTGGGACTCTAGCTTTCTCAGAATCTTGACTAGAATGGTTATTTCTTTTCCAGAAAGAAATTCTTCCCCCAAGATCAAGCTGCTTAGAATTAGAACAGTTTTAATAGGCTTAAGTCTATTTTAAAAACTCTATTTCCTGATTACCAAGGGCAGTATCTCTACTAGGAGTCTGTCTGACAGCATCAGGAAATGCATATAACTCTGCTTATTTTTTAATTGCTAACTTACTGTCAGTCAGTATCCACTTAAATGCTACTCTTCCAAAAAAACCTCTGAAGACTGCATGGGTTTGGAGGCCCCCAGTTTCTTGACTGGGACAGTTAGTGGTGCAATGGATAGAGTGCTGGGCCTGGAATCAGGGAGATTCATCTTCCTGAGTTCAAATCTGGCCTTAGACACTCATTGGGTAAGTCACTTAACCATGTTTGCCTCAGCTTCCTCATCTGTAAAATGACCTGGAGAAGGAAATAGCAAGCCACTCTAGTATCTTTTCCAAGAAAACTCCAAATGCAGTCATGAAGAATCAGATATGACTGAAACAATGAGTTTCTTAACCTCTCAAATGTTTTTGTTCTTTCATATAGAATAGTAGAAGGGAGAAAGATATAGGAACAAATACAAATGCTAAACCCAGGGAGTAAGGTCATTGTATTCCTGTCTAGTCATATTTTTGACTTTACTATGACCATAAAGCCAGAGGTAAGCTTCTCTTGCCCCTCCATTTTTGTTCAGTTCTACTGATTACAGATCCCTCCTATCAGATGCTTAAATTTTCTTCTTCACTCCATCTGCCTTGGGATTCCCCATGCAGAATCATCTAGTTTTCTCTTCCCCAGCCAATGACCTTCTCCTGATATGAGAAACGGAAAGAGGAAGTTTGGCCATTTCCATTCCAACATGGCTATTTTCTATGTAAGCAAAACTAACAGAAGTTAATTGTTAATTATTGACAGTTAAATTTCATTAAGAGGAGGCAGACTTGTATAGTGAAAAGAGAACTGGACTCAAAGTCAGGAGATCTCGGTTGCAGTCCCGGGTCTGACCCAACATCTAGATAACCATGGGCAAGTCAATTAACCTCTAAGTTTTCCCAACATGCTTACCTCACTGAATGCAACAAATGATGTAAATATAAATTTTCTTTCCTCAGACTTAGGCCTTGTTGGATACTGATTTCTATGAACTCAAGCTTGGACTGTTCTCATGTGGATCTCACTGATGCATTTTACTCATTTTGCTGACCTGCCCTTATGGTTTCCAGTCACATCTGCTGCCTCTCTCTGTTTGCCTCTGTTGTATGTCATGTTTGTTACCCAGCTAGCTGACTTGCTTTGCTTCTTCCGCCTTACAAGCTTGCCTGGCCTTGCCAAGTCTAATGCGGCAGCATTACATTTTGTTAGGTTTTAGACAGTGTTGCTTAGAACTCCTGGCTGAAACCTTGTATCCCATTACCTTAGGAGCTTCTGTTGCATATATATAACACTGATTATCTTGGCCTCACTGCCTGGGAGGCTAGGCAGGTTATATTTTATTCCTTTTCCAGGGTTCTCCAGCACCCTTAAAGTAAATGGGGAAGGGTGTCTATGCTCTCTGCAAATAGTATTAGCTCCCACTGATGTCATTCCCTCAATTGTAGGAGGTAACTTCCTGCACCTTAGTTCCATTTAATTCAATCTAAAAAAACATTTATTAAGCACCTACTATGTGCCAGGCACTGTGCTAAGCACTGGGGATACAAATGATTAAGACAGTTCCTGCCCTCAAGGAGCTTACAATATAATGGGGGGGGGGCGATGAGAGGAGGGAGACAACACACAAAAGGATGTAGGAAAGGTGGGGGGACTAGGAGATATCTTGTTCCGTGGAAGTGAAACAGGCAGAGCAGCAGATGCAGAATGGAGTGAGCTGAGAATTCAGTCTTTCTTCTGCTTTTGCTGGCTCATGCTTTTTCCTGTATTTGTTCAAAGGGTGAGGATCCCAATTCACCCACAACAGGGAGACCATGAAAGACCATGAACTGAACCATGAACCATGAACCATGAAAAGTGAGAAGGGAAGGACTTTCACTGGAGCCACCCTTTTTGGCGACCATTCTCTGATGCTCTGTATACTCACTGACCTGCTTCAGCCATTGCTTTCCATAGGTTATTTCCACTGAGGAAAAGGATAGTACAGTGTGTCTGTCACCTAGAACATCCCTCTGTAGATATGAGTGGTGTCCAGTGGAAGGCACTTGGCAAGGTGAGCAGGGGACTAGTTAATTCCTCTTAGCTCTCTTCCTTATATGAGTGGCAATACTCCTTTCTTTTCAAACTTGACTCAGAAGAGGAAGTGCCTGAGGTGAATGCCTCATAAAGGCTCACTGCAGCTCATTTCAAACCTTCCCACCACCAGGACATTTCACTCATTTTGTGCCTAAGTATTAGCCCAGATTCACATATTCTCTTTCTGCTTTGGAGAAAACATAAAAAAGTGGATCAACAATTCTTTTTTTTTTCAGCTTTACCCAAAGCTGAGAAGATCCCAGAAAATAATCTCTCTTCTGTTCTGTCCTGTTCTCCTCCTCCTCCTCCTCTCTCTCCCACATCACTTTTCACCCCCTATTTTCCTTTCTCTTGTCTCTTTCTCTCCTCTCCTCCCTCTTTCCCTCTTCCTTACACTCACTCTCTTTTCTCTCTGTCTCTTTCTCTCCTTTCTTACTCTCTCTTCTTTCTCTCTCTCTCATCCCTCTCCCCCCTCTCTTTCTTTTCTCTCTTTTTGTGTGTCTCTCCTTCTTTCTCTCACTCTCTCTTTCTCTCACACTCTCTTCTTCCCTACCTCTCTATTTTCCTTTCTCTTACTCCCTTCCTTTTATCCCTTCTCTCTCCTTCTCACTCTCCCTTTCTCATTTTCTTTCCTCTCCCTTTCTCTATCCCTCTTTTGCTTTCTCTCCTCCTCCTTCCCCACTCTCTCTTCTCTCTTTGTCTATCTCTGCCTCTCTCTCTCACCCCCACCCCTTGTGGGTGCCATGTGTATCACAGTTTAAAATCTACTTCTCTGTCCTTTGCCACCAGTCTTCTCTCTCAACTGCATCTGAATAATGAAACACATAGGTAATTCAGTTTTCAAACAATCACAGAACAAAAAGCAAAGACTCTTAAGAAATAAGGAATTGGAAGGCCTCAGTTACTGGGGAAAAGATTCACCATTTGTCGAAAACTGCTGAGAAAACTGGAAAGCAGTTTTTCAGAAAATGGGTCCAGACCAATATTTCATAATGTATATGCCAATGTCTATATGACTATACAAATGGATAATAACTTAAACATAAAAGGTGATATCATTAGCAAATTAGAGGAGCAAGGAATTTACCATTCAGATATATAACTAGGGGAAGAGTTCAAGACTAAACAAGGGATAGAGAGGATAACAAAAGAGAAAATGAACAGTTGCCTCCATTTAAATTTTAAAACTTTTTGCACATATATAGTAAAAATCACAAAGGAAACAAACTGGCATAATGAAAATTCAGCACATATCCAGATCATCTAAGATGCAATCACTTACATGAGAGATACTTGGGACTTGCTTCTGAAAATAAGGGAGCTGGTGCCTTCTGCAATGCCGTACCGTGGATTGGAAACAGCCTTTCCCCCCTTTGCAGAACAGTCAAAACTGTCTTCATCTCTCAAACTACCTGACAGATTGAAGTCTACCTTTGTTCCTGCATTCTATTAGATGGTGAAGTACTCCTTCACAGCAAATGCTGGGAGGGGGAATGCCTGAGAGCTATTTCTCACTGTCCTTCCCACCACCAGACCATTTGACCCAGAGAATGGTTTTGGGGTTTTGGTCTTGTTTTGTTTGTCCTTTTTAGTTCTAAGAGCAGGAAGTAGAGTCCCTGACTAGGGAGATTGGGCTACAGGGATCTGGGTGCCCAAGAATTCAGAGGTTTTACAGCCAACCTGGCAGAAGAGCCCTAAGGAACAAGGATCCTACCTGCTAGCCCACTGGGTCTTTGGATTTCAGCTTGGTGGGACTAATGCTATGTGGGAAGTGAGCTAAACTGTGAGCCTAATCTCTTATTTAGGAATATAATCCAGAGCTCAGACTCTCCTTATTGGTAGAGAATGAAGGGCCGAGTTTGTGCAAGCTTGGGAGAAGAAATAAGTTACTCTTCTTACTTCTGGCTTTGGGAAAGGACACATGTGGTTCTATGTTGTCTTTGGGGAAGGGAGACGGAGACTCTGGGAAGAAGTCAAAATATAGAGGAGGTGGCATCTCAGTATGCCCCTCTTCTCAGTTTGCTTCCCTAGAGGTTTTGGGGAATTTCTCCTTGGGTGAGATCAGGGACTCCCACCAGACAGAATGTCAAATGTGTAAATAAAACTTGTATCACTGAATCAATCTTCCTTATCACAGTTGTCTGTAGGTGACTGGCAGTGAGAACAGATGGCTAATGAAGGACTAAGAGAACTGATATGAGCTAAAAAGCTTGTTAATCCTGCATATCTTAAGTTTCAGACAGCAAAAGTCACCTTACTACTCAGTCAATGACAGAAGTTGGAGCTGTATGATGGAGAGTTTATCAGTTTGTGACTGATCCAATCATCAAACCAGGAAGCAGCTGGTGCTGCTCAAAGCCTCTAGCTCCATAGAAGTGAATACTTTAAGGGATAACTTTGTATATATTAGTCAAGAAAGAACCCTAGAGCTGGTAAAAAACTAATTTTACTTAAGATAGATGCAGATGTCACTGGAAGTAGGAAACATGTTAGATGCTACCAACTCACATTGCTTCTTTAAAGAATACAAGGTTTTAGAAAATAAACAAATGAGTCATATCTTGGTGGTTATTGACCATTTTCCTAGGTACATCCAAGCATACACAAGCAGAAATCCTTTGACTGTTTATCAGTTAGGGAATGACTTGTATTTTTATAAATTTGACTCAGTTCTCTATATATTTAAGAAATGAGGCCTTTATCAGAGATACTTGCTGAAAAATCCCCCCTCCCCCAGTTTTCTTATAATTTTGGTTGCATTGGTTTTATTTGTGCAAAAACTTTTTAATTTTATATAATCAAAATTATCTATTTTGCATTTTATAATGCTCTCTATATCTTCTTTCGTCCTAAATTCTTCCCTTAGCCATAAATCTGAGAGATAAACATTTTTATGCTCTCTTAATTTGCTCACCTTTTATGTGTAAATCATGTACCCATTTTGGCCTTTTCTTGGTATATGGCATGAGATGTTAGTCTATACCTAGTTTCTGCCATACTGTTTTCCATTTTTGCAGCAGTTTTTGTTTCAAAAACTTGGATCTCTGGGTTTATAATCTACTAGATTGCTATGGTCATTTACGCTAATATAATTTGTACCTAATCTATTCCACCAATCCACTACTCTATTTCTTAGCCAGTACCAGATTGTTTTGATAATTACCACTTTATAATACAGTTTGAGATCTGCTATGGCTAGACCACCTTCTTTCACATTTGTTTTCATTGATTCCCTTGATATCCTTGAGCTTTTGTTCTTCCAGACAAATTTTGTTATTATTTTTTCTAGCTCTAAAAAATAATTTTTGATAGTTTGATTGTTATGGCACTGAATAAATGGATTGATTTAGGTAGACATCATTTTTATTATATTGGCTCAACCTAACCATGAGCAATTAATATTTTTCCAGTTGTTTAGATCTGATTTTATTCGTGTGAAAAGTGTTTTATAGTTGTGTTCACATAGTTCCTGGGTTTCTCTTGAGAGGTAGATTCCCAAGTATTTTATATTATCTATAGTTCTTCTTCTTCTTCTTCTTCTTCTTCTTCTTCTTCTTCTTCTTCTTCTTCTTCTTATTATTATTATTATTATTATTATTATTATTTGTGAGGCAACTGGGGTTAAGTGACTTGCTCAGGGTCACACAGCTAGTAAGTGCTAAGTATCTGGTCTGAGACCAAATTTGAACTCAGGTCCTCCTGACTCCAGGGCCGACCACTGTGCCACCTAGCTGCCCCCTGTCTATAGTTATTTTAAATGAAATTTCTCTTTCTATTTCTTGCTGCTGGACTTCACTAGTAATATATAGAAATGCTGATGATTTATGTGGGTTTATTTTGTATCTTGTAATTTTGCTAAAGTTGTCAATAATTTCAAGTTGTTTTTTAGTTGACTCCCTAGGATTTTCTAAGTATAACATCATATCATCTGCGAAGAGTGATAGTTTTGTTTCCTCATTGCCTATTTTAATTTCTTTAATGTCTTTTTCTTCTCTTATTGCTAGTCTAGTACAATGTCTAATACAATATTAAACAATTGAGGTGATAATAGGAATCCTTGCTTCACCCCTGATTGTATTGGGAAGGCTTCTACCTTTTCCCCATTACAGGTAATGCTTGCTGATGGTTTTAGATGCTTATCATTTAGATTCTTATTATTTTAAGGTAAGCTCCATTTATTCCTATGCTCTCTAGTGTTTTTAATGGGAATGGGTGCTGTTATTTTGTCAAAGGCTTTTTCTGCAACTATTGAGATAATCATATGATTTCTGTTGGTTTTGTTATTGATATGGTCAATTATGCTGATAGTTTTCCTAATTAGAACCAGCCTTGCATTACTGATATAAATCCTACCTAGTCATAGTGTATGATCCTTGTGATATGTTGCTGTAATCTCTTTGCTAGTATTTTATTTAAATTTTTGCATCAATATTCATTAGAGAAATTGATCTATAATTTTCTTTCTCTGTTTTAGCTCTTCCTGGTTTGAGTATCAACACCATATTTGTGTTGTAAAAGAAACTTGGTAGGACTTCTTCTTTGCCTATTTTCCAAATAGTTTATATACTATTGGAATTAATTGTTCTTTAAATGTTTTGGTAGAATTCAATTGTGAATCCAGCTGGTCCTGGGGATTTTTTCTTAGGAAGTTCATTGATGGCTTGTTCAATTTCTTTTTCTAAGACTGATTTAAGTTTTTTATTTTTCTTCTTTTAATCTGGGTAATTTATATTTTACATATTATTGCATATATAATATGTATGAATGATTATATTATACATATATAATGCTTACAGGAAACACACTTAAAAAGCAAAGACATATACTAAATCAAAAGCAGGCCCTGTAACAAAACTTCCTAAGCATCAGGTGAGTCCAAAAAATCAGGAATTGCAATACTGTTATTGGACAAGACAAAAACAAAAAATTACAACATAAAAAGAGATGTTACTGAGCCAGTCTCTAACCTGAGAATGATGAAACAGCAGGCCAAAGACAAAGTGCCAATAATCAGGTAGCCATTTAATTAATTTGTTTTCATTATGAGGAACAAATTTGCAAATTGGGAATTCTCCTGATGAGAATTCCACCTTGCTAAATTGAAGACAGATTATATACATAAATAATAAATGGGAAAGGAGGAGGGAAGGTAAATTACAAAAAACTGTTTAGTGGTTTCCCATGAGAAACCCACAAATTCCGCAATACAACAATTCTGAAATCAAGTCTTTGGGAGTCGTTAATTGATAGGTCTCAGGACCAGAATTCTGTGATGGGAATAGGTTCTACAATCTTTGATTCACTTCACTTCAGGTACACAGGCACAGGATTCCAGTGATTGTGAGCATTGTCAAAGTTTAATTGATTATTTCAAGCTTCATTGTGAGCTGACTCATAAGACAGGCAATTCTGAAAAATCTAATCTATTAGAATATTTGTTACACGTATCATATTGGCTATTATGAAAATCACAATTCCCTTCATAGGAATAAACATGGAAACTACATTATGCTGAAAGGAACCATAGACAAAAACCCATCAATATGAAATATGTGCTTCAAATAGCCTTAGCAGCTAAATTAATAAAAGAAAAATTAACTGAAAGAACACACAGTAATACAATAGTGGCACAAGATTTCAATGTCTCTCTTTCAGTTTTAGACAAAGCTAACAGAAAGTAAACAAAAGAGAAAATATACAATTGAACAAATTGCTGGAAAAACTAGAATTAAAAGACTTACAGCATCTTCTAAACTGTATTGCTAAAGAATATACATATTACTCAGCACCACATGGAACTTTTACAGATATTGACCATGTGTTAGGGCACAGACATATTGCAAATAAATGTAAGAAGACCAAAATAGTAAACTTATCCTTTATAGAACATAATGAAAAAATAATAATAATTAGCTCAGGAAACACAAACAAAAAACACAGATTCAAATGAAGACTTAATGATGAAATCCTAAATAATAAGTGGGTCAAAAAACAAATCATAGGAACAATTAATGACTATGTGAAAGAAAATGATAATGATAAAACAACATACCAAAAATATCTATGATTTAGCTAAAGTAGTCCTTATGAGAAAAAAAATTATATCCTTATAAATAAACAAAATAGAAAAGGAGGGGCTAAATGAATTGATTGTGCATTGCTTAAAAAATTAAAAATCCAACAAATAAACTGAAAACAAACACACAAGAGGAGATATTAAAAATATTTTCCTTAAGGGCAAAAAAGCCTAGAAATATAATCAATGAGGGATAAAAAGAAAAACTTAGATGACAGAAAGATAGCAAAACCAAAACAATGTATCAGTTCTCCAAAGGAGTAACTGAATATGAGATAATGAAGACCAGAAATTCCAGGCTTCATCCCCTAACATCCCTGCCTCCTCCAACCACTTTGGAAGGACCAAGACCATGTGGTAGATGAGGCTAAATCTTTGCAGTTCACAGTGAGTCTCTAAATGTAAAGAGGCAACAATGAAAAAAAGCAGCAATGGGAACATCAGGGCTATGAAGAAGATGATGACACTTTCTGTATAGTCACTGATCCTTGTCAGTGGTTGTTGTCCTTCATTCTCCAAGAGGACCAAAATACCAAAATGATATCGCTATGTTGGTGTCAAGATACAGGGTGTCTGACTGCATGATCAGACCAGTTTGATCTCAGAAGGCTCTACCATGGGTCGGGCACAAATAGTCCACATGAACGTTTGGAGTGGAGATGTCTCTAAAATTGCACATCTTACATGAGCTATTGAAATTCTGCTTTGCTCATAGAGCATGGCTCCTTGCTTAGTGGTAATGTACCAGTGTCTTCCATGTCATACAATCAATTCCAAAGTTTTTCAGAGACCTTGAGGGCATACTTGTGTTGCTTCTTCTGACCTCCTTGTGAGCACTTGCCTTGTGTGAATTCTTCATAAAATGGTCTTGGTATTGTATGGTTGATATTCAAACAATGTGGCCAGCCCATCAGAGTTGCACATTCTGCAATAGAGTTTGAATGCTTGGCAGTCCAACTCTAGAAAGAACTTCAGTGTCTGGTACCTTATCCTGCCTGGTAATCTTCAGAATCTTCTTAAGACAACTCAAATGGAAGCAATTCAGTTTCCTGCTATGGCACTGATAGACTGTGCAGGCTGTAAGGGCATACAACAATGGGGTCAGCACAACTGCTCTGTCAACCATAAGTTCAGTCCCACACTTTCCTTCAGAGCCACCAAACACTGAACTAGTTCTGGCAATGCATGCATCAACCTCATCATTTATGTGTACATCCTTGTAAAGTATATTGCCAAGGTAAGTGAACTTATCCACAATATTCAAAATTTCTCCATTGGCTGTAACCAATGGATGGTATAATGCTGGCTAGTAGAGAACCTGGGTTTTCTTGGTGTTAATTGCTAGGCCAAAATTAGCACAAACAGCAGAGAATCTATCCATATTTTGTTGCATCTCAGCCACAGAGGCTGCATTGAGGGCACAGTCATCTGTGAACAAAAAAATCATGCACCAGCTTTCTTTAATCTTGGCTTGTAGCCTTTTCAAGTTAAATAATTTACTGTCAGTGCAGCAGCTGACCTTGATGTCGTTTTTGTCCTTTTGAAGGTATTCAACAACATTGCTGAAAACATTATGCTCAAAAACATGGGAGCCAGCACATAACTCCATTGATGACTGGGAAAACACAATAGCATTTTTCATTCCATCCTTATCACAGGTTAGGAAGCATTGTCCGGTATCACCACCACCCACCTAGGATTCCCTGGCCCACCAGCCAGAATCTCTCCCTCCCTGGGAGCCCCACAAGACTGGGGGAAGGGTGAAATAACAAATTGTTGCCCCAGAAGAGGACTCAGGGACTGTCCCTCTTCTTATTTGGGAGCTTAGTAGACACTTTTACCTCCTCCTTGTTGCAATAAAGCCAGTTACCTACCAACAATGCCATCCCTTGGTCCTCCAAGTCCTCCCATGGAAGGAGTTCAATGACCACTGGGCATTGTGGAGTTGTCCAGTGGCCACAGTTAACAATGTGAAGGGGCCAATCAATCCTAGATTAAACAGTGGCTTTGCCACTGCCCACTCTATTGAGATCAGTATTTTTGTCCATTCTGTTGCTCCTGGGGCTAGCTTTGATGTTTGTTGCCATTGCTATTAACATTGCTGCTAGGGCCAGTCCATTGCCCACTGCAATTGTCACCAGGGATCAGTGACACTTTGGGTGGCACTCTGCTAAGTTTGGCATCTTTTTTTTAAATTTTTAGGTAATTGGGGTTAAGTGACTTGCCCAGGGTCACACAGCTAGTAAGTGTCAAGTGTTTGGTCTGAGGCTGGATATGAACTCAGCTCCTCCTGACTTCAGGACCAGTGCTGTATCCACGGCGCCACCTAGCTACCCCTGGCACTCTGCTAAGTTAAAATGTTATTCTGCTGTCCTGGACATGGGCACTCTTTTGGGTCCTGCCACAGTGGGGGCCTAACTCCACACTCTTACATTGGGGCCAGACACCTGGGTCTGATTCTGACCCCCTATATTGGGGTATGTGTGGCCACTTCTTTTTTATCCTTTGGTTTTTTTTGGGGGGGCAGTGGGGGTTGTGACCCCTACTAGTAAGTGTTATGTGTCTGAGGCCAGATTTGAACTCAGGTCCTTCTGAATCCAGGGCAGTGCTCTATCTACTGTGCCACCTAGATGCCCCCTGGCCACTTCTAACCTTAGAAGATGGGGGCAGAGAGTACTGTAGGAGGCTCAAGAAGGTTGCATACCTCTTTATATTTGGAACAGCCTCTTTGGTGAGTTGGAAAGAAAATAGATTAAGGAGATTTAACACAATTACCTTGCTGCTGTGACAGCCCCACAGATTATATAATAGATTTGCAGTGTGCTAACTCACCATAGTATTGTGATTTTCTCCAGCTAATTAGGAGCATGAGAAAAGGAATGAAGGAGGCAGATGGTGGGAATAATATAAAGTTAGGTCTTGTCAGGGTATGACTGATGATAGGACAAGGGTACACAAAGACTTGAGAGTAGAAGATCACGTAGAATTGAATTGATTCACCAAGAAGTTAAGATAGGGAAGGGAGGAGAGTGTTGTCAGAGTAGGGATGGTGGCCTGGAAAATAAAAAAAGTAAAGGGAATGGAGGTAAAGATTAAAAGGTATTAGGAGGTCTTAAGGCAGAAGGAAAGATGGAATGATAAAAGATTATGATTAGATAAGTGCATTTGGGGGTTGAAGAATATGGAAATGCAGTACTTTTGGATGGTGGCAAGATCAAGGGTATGATCATCTCTGTGTGGGGTTGAGGTAAAGTGGAAAAATAGGTCATAAGAATTACGTAGATTAAGGAACTGGCAAGTTAAGATATTTGAGGGAATATCAATGGAAGTCCCCTCAAAGGAGGGCACTGAACTTAATAAGGAAAGAGAATGTCCTGTGGGTCAGTATATAGCAGCTACCAGAATCTTGATGAGATATTAAATGTGGATTGAATAAACCTCAAAGGAGAACAGGTTACTGAGTGATAGCTGAAGTGGATGGGGACAAGGAGTATTTTGCTTTTTTTTCTGTGAACAGTGAGCAGGAATCAGAGGACAGAGATACTAATTTCTCATTGTGCTTCTGTTTTCTCTGAAAAGAGAATGACTTCTGAATGGGGAAGGCTTGATCAAAAGCAGCCAATAAGGAGCTGGCTACCAACATAAATAAAGGGCAGTCAAAGAGCACCTAATTGCCCTTGATGAATTCAAGCAGCCTTGCCAAGATGAACAACCTCCTCAGGTAATGATAGACTGGCAGATACGACTGCTGAGCCACTGTCAGTGATATATTAAAGACTGTGGAGAACAAAAGATTTTCTGCAGGACCAGAAAAGGACCTTCCCATTCAAATTCTGTGATGACATTGATGGATGTGTGAACTTTCACGGGGAGACAGATCGAGAAAGAGAGAGAAAGGCAGTGAGAGACAGACTGTGACAGAGGTACAGAGAAATAGATAGAAACAGTGAGTGACAGAGGGACAGAAAGACAGAAGTACAGAAAGACAGAGAGAGAAGTACAGAGAGAAAGGGGGTGGGAAGAGAGAGAGAAAAAAACAATCTTTATCTTGGAAATGAAGAAGGGTAGCAAACAGTAGTTCCTCCACCTAGGGGAGACATGCGTTGGCCTGCTTCTGCATCCTAAAAAAGAAGCTTCCTGCAGTTTAGCCATCCAATAGGAACAGTGGATTGAAGGATGTCCTAATGAGAAGCAATGCAGAGAGGGCAGTGGGAAAGGCTCAAGGACTGTAGCCACTGCTGTATTTTTTAGAAAAAAAATTTCAGCAGCTGATGGTTGTATGAAAGGTTAATGTTATCTTTTCTTTGAACCAGCAGAAGTTGGGAGATTTGCATAAAGCATCTCAACTGTTGTTTCTTTCATATATTGTGAGAACTAGCAAAAATGACATTCTGCCTTGTGAGGCATGGGGAAAACTAATAGCCTTGCCTAGTTTTGAGATAGATACGTCTTCTGTTTACATTTTATTACCTTGTAACCTAATTAAAATCTATCAGTAAGAACTGTTGCTGGAATCAGGGGGCCTGGTGAGGTACACACTCCCTTCTCAAGTAAACTACCCTCTCAGGGGCAGCTAGGTGGTGCAATGGATGGTGCACAGGCCCTGAAATCAGGAGGACCTGAGTTCAAATCCGACCTCAGACCAAACACTTGACACTTACTAGCTGTGTGACCCTGGGCAAGTCACATAACCTCATTTGCTTAAAAATTAAAAAAACAAAAACAAAAAACAAAACTAAGCCACCCTTTCTTCTCTGACCCTATCCACATTGTCAGATCAGGTTCAGCCTTTGGTATCCTGGCCTGCAATGAGAGAGATGAGGCTTTCTTTCCTCACACTCTGGAACTCACTAAGTCCCTTACTCTGGGGAAATGTTGCATATAGCTTAGCATGGCTCATGACTATGGTCTCCCCAAGGCAGGGAGTAGAAAGGCAACCAAAATATAATACAAATCAAGTATGGGACAAAAATTTTTGTTTCTTACACACACACACACACACACACACACACACACACACACACACACTCCCACTCAATGCCAAAAGATGCCCAGCACAGACTGAATAAGTAAAAATGGGCTTCTATAATTTCATTTAACAACCTCTTGGGAGGTTGATGCATGAACTTCATCAAAATATAAAAAAAAAAGTTTATGGGCTCACTGAATAGGCATTCCACATTTTATTTCAGAGCTGCATTATCCAAAAGTTCCTGGTCCATGTCTTCTGCCAGTGTTCACTTTCTCCAGTGCAGAAACTCCCCTTGCTGCCTATCATGACAGACTAAAATTAAGTTCTTTCCCAAGCCTGTACACATGCATCTTAAGCCATCTTGAGAATGCTTTTAGTGGTCACCCATGTAGGAAAGGGAGCAGAAAACAGAAAAGGCAGCCAGGGAACCTAAGAAAAAGTTCTTCTGGAGTGTGTGTGCATGTGTGTGTGTGTGTGTGTGTGTGTGTGTGTGTGTGTGTGTGTGTTTGTGTGTGTCTGGGTGTGTTTGAGTCTGTGTAAAAGACTATCTCCCATTCCCTTGCCCCCTCATAGGAAGCCTACTGACAGAGAACACTACTTGTGATATAGGAGGTTAAGAGGAAAAGTGATCCAGAAGCTGTCCATTCCTTGTCCTCTTGGTCTGAACTCTGCAAGTTCTTGACCCAGGTTTGGGTCTATTGACTTGTCCCTGGTTGGGAGCTTCAGTCAACTGCTACTGAACTCAGCCAGCATTGGTCTGCTGAGAGGGTCTGTAGGTTCAGAGAGACAAAAATGTCAGCTCCATATTTGTCAGGGACTCCTGCCTTGATTATTCCCCTGTGGGTTTCCACATTGGGGTGGAGGCTAGAACTGAGCTGCCATTCTGCTCCTGGAACTGGAGCCACACAGAGATGCTTTGCTTCTGGAACTTGTTCTATGGTTAGTATATTATGAGGTCTAATGTTTAAGACCACTCTTCTCCCTCCTGGATCTGTGATCTGAAACTTGGTAGTCAGTGATAGAACTTCCAGATGGCACCTGTCCCTGTGCTCTGTGCTAGTTCAGGAATCACCAGGAAACTCTTTCTGCTCTGGTGCTTCCTGCCTTGGTGTTTTTCAATCTCTAGGTGCTGGAATGCTTCGTGTGGTGATGAGCTCTTGGCCAGACCCTGTCCACAGTACCCACAGACCTCTCTATCTCCCTCAGCCACCCTGGGCTGGGAGAAAATGTAACTTTTTTTTTCTTTCCCAGTCAGAATTCAATGTGGTACATGTTCTAGGTCTTTATTGAGGAGGCTTAGCGGCAAGCTAGGCTACTATGATTTTTCACACTGCCGTCTTGATTCTGCTTCTGCCCAAATGTCTTCTACCATAGGTTCATATTCTGATTTTTGGATTTTCCTCATACGTATATAATTTCATAATTATATACAGTGTTAGAAGCAACAAGGAGTTATACTTGATAGATCACTGGACTTCAAATCAGGAAGATCCATGATCAAATCTTGCCTCAGGTAGTTACTTGCTTAGCCTGGGCAAGTCATTTAACCTCCATACCTTAGTTTCTAGTCTATGAAATGATGAGGTTGGATCAAAATAGCCTTTAAGTCTCTTCCAGTTCTAAATCTACAATACTAACTCCCTTTTTAACTAACCTCTTTCTTTTGAATAAATTATTTCTACTCAGAACCTTGGACCCTGGGAGAGTTGTGAGGGATAGGGTCTATTTTAAAGAGGATTAGTTACTGAGCTGAAAGAGCTGCCCATTCAGATTTTTAAAGGAATCATCTGCTATTGCTCTCTCTTTGTATTTGTTGAGAATGTCAGATTTCCACTTATGGGGGATATTTACGTTGTATATTTAGTACCCTTTTCCCCACCAAAAGGACCACATTAATCTCATTTATGGGAGACTCCAGATAGGAGCCATTTCTAAGAGTTGTTCTAGAGATTCTCAATCATCTTATATAAGCCAGAAAGTATGAAAAATGCCTTATTTTGTCCCTTTGGCATCAGGTCACACTTGGGGTCAGTTAAGTTTCTACAAGAGCTCAGACCATGAGCCATTTGTAGGAGGGGACTTCCCCATGAGTGATTTCTTGGGGCTTATCCAGGATTAGAGGGGTTGATTCCAATCAACCCCAAGTGCTTTGTCCCTTTTTGGTATCCCAACATTTGTTTGAGGCTGTTGAGTTTGTTGACTATTTTGAGCTAGACTGCTATTTCTATCATCAAGTGAGTTTGGGCCTTACTTGGAATGCTCTAATTCTTCATAATAATTTCTAACACTAAAGAGTTGGATTTATAAAAAATAGCACCAATGCCATATTACTTTTAAAAGTACTTAAACAGGGAGCAGCTAAGTAGTACAGTGGATAGAGCACTGACCCTGGAGTCAGGACGGCCTGAGTCCAAATTCCGGCCTCAGATGCTTCTTAGTTGTATGACCCTGGGTAAATCAATTAACTCTCCAAAAAAAGAAAACAAAACCACTTAAACAGATCAGAAAGTTTAAGAAAACTGAGGCATAGAATATTTTCTCCAGACAGCAAAATATTTAATAATATCGATATAGTTCTGATTTACAGATATTTGTGTAATTTTATTTTTAAAAAACTTAACATTTTTCTCAAACCCTGCCCCCCCCCCCCGAAAAACAAAATCCTCATAACAATTATACATATTCAGGCAAAACCAAATTAGAGCATTGACCATACCCAAAAAATACATGTCTCATTCTGAATCAAGTCCATGCTATCCATCTTTGACAGGGTAGGATGCTTCATCATCAGTCATCTGGAACTATGGCTGGACATTGTATTGATAAGTATTCTTAAGTGTTCCAAAGCTGCTATTAGTAACAAAGTTGATTATCAGTAATCAATGATTTGGGAAATTCAGAGTTCCTCCCTTTTTCTAAACTCTGATTTTAAAAGTTCAGTCTGTTGAAGGACATTAGTAATAATGATACTGGATTCAGATCTGACCCAGGTGGAGAAGCCATTGTGCTCTACTCAGGTTTGGGTGGGGATAAATTCTTTGAATAGATTGCTCAAGGCTGAGGTTAACTTAGAAGTAAATGACATAATCAAAGTTATTTGAATAGGTTCAGCCCCTCATTGTAATATTCATTTTCTCATTAATTGTTAACCAATCAGAGTTGATTGCCACCCTTGGGAACACCCCTCTTCCAATGGGATACATATATATGTGTGTGTGTGTGTGTGTGTGTGTGTGTGTGTGTACACACACACACACACACACACACACACACAAAAGCTATGAGTCTTCTGCTCTTTGGTCTAAGAGAAAGATGGCCAAATGACCATCCTTTTATTAAAATTCTGGCATTATTAATAAAGTGATTAAATTACCCAGAAATCATATCTCTTGAACTTTTTAATTATCACATTGTTGTTACTGTATAAGTTGTTGTTTTGGTTTATTTTCCATTATAGGAATCTTTGAAACCATTTTTGAAAAAAAAATTTCTTATGGCATAGTAGTATTCCATTACATTTATATACTATAATTTAGTTAGCCGTTCCCCAATTAATAGGCATCCCCTTACTTCCTAGTTCTTAAGCACTCATTACATGTACAGTTTTTTTATTAAAATAAATTTTTTATTGATATCTTTTGTTATTTATATCAAAGATGTCAAATGATGGCTGCATGTGGCCCACAATATAATTATAAAATTACACCACACACAAAAATCAAAAGTAAATGTAGCAAACTGATAAAGATCAAGTATGACTCAATCTAAGAGATATGGGTAGAAATTCCTCTCTTCCCCCCACCCCTTTGTGGAGGTAAGAAATCCACAGGTATTGTATATTGCACATGTTTTCAGTCTTTTTTCAATGTATTGATTGGTTGTGCTAATCAAAAAATAAATAAAAATAGAGCAAAACATAGATAATATTACATTTTAAAACCACCAATATGTAGCCTGTAGAGATCCTTATGTATAGTTTGGTGACCCTTTTTCTATTTGAGTTTAACATCACGGATTTACAGCATCATAGTTTTCTTCAATATCCCTCCTCCCTCCTTCAGAGAGCCATAAAATATAACAAGTAGTATTTTTTAAAGAGAAAATAAAAGAAGAAAAATCAGCATAGCCAAATCAATGATACATTGAAAAAGGGCTGAAAACATGTGCACTGTGCAATACCTGGGGACCTCTTACTTCCTCAAAGGGAAGAGTTAAGGGTGCCTTCTCATAACTCTCCATTTGAGTTATGCTTGATCTTTATAGTTCTGATATATTCACTTCTGATTTTTTTTTTGTATGTATGTGGTTGTTCTTCCTATTTATATTGTTGGCATTGTGTATATTGTTTTCTCATCTCTGCTTACTTTATTCTGCATCAGTTTCAAGTAGATCTTTCCATGTTTCTCTATATTCATCACATAATATTTCTTACAGCACAGTAATATTCCATTACATTCACATACTACAATTTGTTTAGCTGATGGGCATCTATTTTGTTTCCAATCCTTTGCTATCACAAAATGTACTGCATATGCATATTCTTTTGCAGTTGCATTTAGAAAACACTATAACTTTTAAAAATCTAGTTTCTCCAGCCATTTGTTCACTTCTATATTTTCCCTTTTGTGTATCTTTTTGTTACAATTATTCTAACCTGAGACATTGAAATCTCCTATCACTATTCTGTTATATGTCTATGTTATCTTGTAGCTTAGTTAATGTTTCTTTTAGCCAAGGCTTTTGGAGCACATAAGTTTGATACAGATAAATTTGTTACACAGCCTCAACTAGGCTCTCCCTGCTGCTAGGCAATGCTACTATAACTACCTCATCAATTCCCCATCCTACTCTCCACAGTTGCTCTTCCAGATATTTTTATCCCTCCTTAAACCTGCCATGGCTCTCCCTCCCTCCACCCTCTCAGCTGAGAACTATGCTTCATACATTATTTAAAAAATTGAGACTATTCACTGTTAGCTGCCTTTTCTCCCCTCTTCCTCATCTCATATCACTCACCTATTTGTCCTCTCCCAGTATCTTCTCCTTTACCCCTGTTTCTCAAAAAAGGAATGACTTTACTCTTTATCAAGTCTAAGCCCTCTACTTGGGGTAGATCAAGTGATCTCATTTCATCTCCTCTAATGGATCGCCCCCTCTGTCATCCTTACTCTATCACTTATTTTTAACCTCTCCATCTACTGACTTTTCCCTACTACCTATAAATATGCCCATGTCTCACTTCTGCTCTTTCCTCCCCTCCCATTGGATTATGGGTTCCTTGTGGGCAGAGACAGTCTTTTGACTAGTTTCATTTTTCCCAGTGCTTAGCTTAATAAATGTTTGTTGACTGACTACTGATATTGGTTTGTTATCTACAATTCTTTTCAGCATTATGAAATTACTTGTTTATCACTTAATGTTGAAACTTTATCTTGTTCTGGTGCTCCTAACTCCCTTTTACCCCAGCTAATACAGTAAATTTAGAAGTAACTAGTATAAAGTAACAATAGCAGTGTCACAATAAAAATCTAAGATGAAGAGAAACTGAGGCACAAAGTTCCAGGCATGATCATTTTATTAGCAAGGCTACTAGTTGCCAATAAAGTGAGATTGCAAAGCCCCTCAGTGGCCAGGGATACACCTCACAGTCAGAGAACCTTTTTATACATTTGGTTACACAGCATCCAGTGATGCAAACTAAACTGAGACTGTGATTGGTCTATATCAGAGGTTAAGGGTGGCCTAACATTTGGCATAATCATACTGACTTGCAAAGTCCATGGTAAGTGGAAAACACAGTTAGTCAACATTCTCCAGAAAGTCCTGCTCTGTGATCCCCTACCTCAGAGTGGCATAGTGCTAGGCTTATGACCATGCAGAATATCTTATGACCAAGTCAACTCCTCTTCCCTCCTCCCTTCAGGGGTAAGATGGATTGAGTCCAGGCTATAGTCCAGAGAAATTGGGAAGTCAAACTCTTATAAAGAAGTCAAACTATTTTATAGACTCTAATGTTAAGAAGTCAAACTGTCTTTTTAAATCAAACTAATTCCCAAGTATTGATTTGAGTGACCAGATACAATTTGCAATAATTTTCACAATAGGAAGTAATTTTTACAGTAGGAAGTAATGTTGCAAAAGGGAACCTAGAAGTTACTTACAAATTATCCCACAAATTAAGGGAGCATAAGTTACTTGTAAACTGTCTTATAAATTAGGGGAGCATGGGGCCACTGTAATTAATAAATTAACTGAGGCCACATCCTGAGACTACGTGCTAAATTTAGAAAAGCCAGCTAGGTTTTAATGTAATGATTCGTAGGTCTTGCTAACTGCCCTTGGTCTGTAAGCTTCAGATACACTGCAGTAAGACCAGCAGAGCACCAGCAAAGCATTATGCTAATGAACTAACCCATAGGTATTGATGATAACTTTGAGATGATGTGGATATGTTAATGAACTAAGGCTAAAGTGGCATATATAAGGGTTGTGCCCCACCCAAACTCTATAAAATGGGACCCCAAACTCTTGTCCCCCCAAAACTTTTTCACTTGCTGTGGGTCTGTGCTGCCTGAGTGCTCCCAACTCTGATCCACAGCTACATTTGTCTCCGTCCCCGTTCTCTTCCCCACTGCTGCATCTCTCCCTCCACCACCCCATTCCCTGTCCCCACGCGCTCTGCCTCGGTACTCTCTGAGCTAGTTATCTCTGTACTCTCTGTGCCTTATTATAAAAGTGTGATTGAAGAATTATTCCCTTCTCATCATTGTGGTCTTTCCCAGTGAGTATCCAAAGAACTGGGTGTACCTGCCCCCTTTTTTCTCAAAGGGACCCCATTGTGGTTCCTCTTTAGTTTGTAAACTGGTAGCACTAGGACTGAGACTCTACTCTGCATATAGCCACCTCTATGAGCAAGGCACAAAGAGTTCATTGGTAGAAAGAAAGGGTGCACAGATGAACCTCATGTTCCCTTCCAGGAGAATTTTGCCCTTATCTGGGTCACAATAAATCAATAATTCTATAAATTAATGATTCACATAGGCCTCCTCCCCTGAATACCCTGTTTTATTCTCTGGTTTTTTTTAAAGTATTTCTTATAAGCAACAGATCATGGGATTTTATCTTCTTACATAATGTGACTTTCATTCATTTTTTTGGATTGCTTAATCGATTCACATTTAAAGTCATGAATTAGGTTTTTATTTTCTTCTGTTTGTCTCTAATATTAGGTTTGGTATATAATGCCCCATACTTACCCCTCCACCATCATCTCCACCTGACTTCTGCCCTCACCGTTATCTTCTCATGCATATTTAGAAAGAAGTCTCTTAATGGTCTCTGTGCTATCACTGCAGTGATTGTTGTTGCTGTCCTTGGCTGCTACATTTGTTTCCCCCTTCTGCATTTCTATTGTCTGGGGTGTTCAAGAAGCATATAATCTTTTCAGGTCTGGTTTTCTTTCTAGGAATGTTTCAAATATTTCTTTATTATCGAACATTCATCTTTTTCATTTATAGCTAAACTCAGATTTACAGGGTAGTTCACCCTGGGCCACAGGCTGATCATCTTTTCTCTTCAGAACACATTATTCCATGCTCTCATACATTTTCTAGTGAGTACAGAATAGTCTTGAGTTATTTGAATTTCCTTTCCTTTTTATTTGCAGGTCTTTCTCCTAGTGGCTTGCTGAATGTGTTTTTCTCAATGGAATTGTTAAATTTAACCCTATGTGCCTTGGAGTTTACAACTTTGGTATTTTTTGTGCTTTCTAGAAGTGACATAGTAATTCTTTTGATTGGCACTTTGTTTCCTGTGTTAAGAAGTTCTGGGCAGTTTTCTTGCTTTACTTCTTGCATTTTTGTGTTCAAATTTTTTGACTTGTGTTATGAGGAAACAATCTATAATCCTTAAATTGTTTCTATGTCTCCTTTTCTTCTGAGATCAGTATTTCTTTTATGGAGAACGTTTTCTTTTAATGTTATTGCTTTTTGCTTCCTTTCTTCCTGATTGTCCTTCACTTTCATGTATTTGTGTTCTCAATCAGTTTTTCTCTCTTTTGCTTTGTTGGTGAGACTTGCCACTATGGATTTAAGTTTTTCTATTCTGCCAATTATTTTTGATGGGCCAGTCATAAGTTCTGCTCTCACAATTTTCATTTCTCTTTTAAATCACTCAGGAACAGCATGTTGCAGTCCTCAAAATCTACAGGGTCTTCTGCTTCAACAGCTATTGAATAATTTTCCTTTGTTTTGCAGTATTCACAGATACCCAAACTGATTTCCTAGATATGGAGGCCATTCCTTCTGGCATTGTCTTCCCTATTATTTTATCTGCTTATGTTCAAGGTCTTTGAGTTTTCTTCTTCCTGCAACCTTAGGTAATTTTGGTCTTTCTCTCCCTTATTTTCCCCTATTGCTTACTTTCTGATTCTCTCCTCTCTGATCCTCTTGATTTCCCTGGGGACTAGAACTCAAAGTCTCTCAGCCTCTTTTCGTGCTGAGCTTTCATGGTTTACTACTCCAGATCTCTACCCCGTGACTTTTTGGGGAACAGAATTGTCCTCAATTGGATGCTGAGTCCTTTCTCTAAAGTTTAGTAGCATGTCACAAGGAACCCTTTTCTCTACTCCTCCTTCCCAGAGTCCTGCCTCATTCCTTTCATTTTTCAGAGCTCTCTGGTGCAGCAGTAGTGAATGTTGCTATATTGCTATCTCAGTCTCAGCAAATTTCTACAGTTTGGAGTTTGACTCTCCATAGCACTGAGAGGAGGTAGGGGTCAGGGCATACATAGAATTGAACTCTAATACAAGCCCAGACATGGGTCCTGCCCTTCTATTCTACAGAGCTTGGTTGCAACATGGAACACTACCACTTTGCTGGTTATCTGAGCCTCAACAAATTTCCAGAGTTTCAAATATGGATCTCCACAGCACTGCTGCTGGTGGGAATGTTGCATTCTGCTGCAAGCCTGTGGGTCTGGTTTGCTTGTGTAGCCTTGGGCAATTGGGGAGAGGGTGCTGATTGAGCTCGAGTTATCCAGTTCTTGGAGTTTTTACTTTCTTTGGGTTCTTGGTGTCCAGGACCATGGAAATAGCTGAAATTATTTTATTTCTATTTTGGAGAGCTCTGAGACGTCACAAGGATCAGAGAATATACCTAGTCCTTTATCTTGTTGGTCATGCAATGGCTCTCCCAACAAAAGTGTGACAAACCTTCCCTGCTGTTTACATACTTTGCCCATTCCTGTTACTGTAAGGCCTATCTCTTCATCTCTCCATGTTTATTGATAACAGAACTGTTAAGTACATGTGAATAGCAGGGAAGTTTTGTCACCCTTTTATTGGGAGATGTTATCAGCTTATCAAATGAAGGGGCTCTCCTTTCCCCCAAGACCCTTCATTGGGAATCTAGGTCCCAAGCAATGGAGAATGAGCAATAGGTCCAGGAAGAATCAAAGGACAAGTCAATTCAATTCAATAAGCAATTAAAAAATTCAGGTCAATTTGTACTTTACTTCAAGGCTAAGATCTTGTAGTATTGTAAGATTCAGAGATAACAGAAGTGATGGGATAGAAGGATGAGTAAAGGCCAAATGAGAACTCTGGCAGACAACGTTTAAATGATTACAATCAGCAGAAATTGTAATAAACAGGTAGGCAGAAAGTTAAAAGTCGGCACTTATTAATAAAGGAAATAATAATAATGAGAACGTAAACTTGTTGAGGGCAGGGATTATTTCAATTTTGTTCCCTTCTAGTGTCTGACGATAAATGCTTGATGAACGAATGAATGAATGGTAAAAACTCAACCATTAGACTACAATTGGAATGCAAGGTCTTTGAGAACAGAATTTGTACTTTACTATTTTGAAGTTCTAGTGCCCAGTATGGCACAATTAATGTGCAGCCAATGAACATATATGATTATGTCAATAAGATAGGTGTAAAGTTAAAGAGGGAAGAACAAATTTCATCCACCCTAAAGGCATCACTGGATCTTTCCAACTGACTTACAGCTGAAACTTCCTGTATGTTGTCTTCCCATTTTAGAAAATGAGCACCTTAGATCAGAAATTATCTTGCTATTCTATTTGTATTCCCAGTTATTAGCATAGTACTTTAGACCTAATAATCACTTAAATGATTTTTCATTCATTCATTCATTCATCTGTGGATCCTTAAACAATGTGAGCCAAGAGCATCCTTGCGCAACACCAAACAAGAACTACTCAGAAGAGATGTTTTCGTGGATAGGGTACTATTTTTCTTGGAAAAGATTTTTGAGGGGATTACAATTACCCCCATGACTATGTGTGAGTAAAGAGGACAGTGGCCTGAGTGCAGGTACAGTAATAAAGTGGCAAGGTTGTCAGATCCCAAGTGGAAAGACTGCTAATTTTGGAACAGGAAGACCTGAGTTCAACTCCCATCTTTGACACTTACTCCTTATGTGGCCTTATGCGGCCTTCTTGGGCCTCAATTTCCTCATTCATAAAATGATAAGTCTGGCAGATATGGTTCCTGAAGTCTCTTTCAGTCATAGATCTCAATTAACAGTTATTAAGTGCCTACTTCGTGTCAGGCAATGTGCTAAGGACCAGGGATACAAAAAGAGGCAAAAAGACAGGCTTTGCCCTCCAGGAGCTACAATCTAATAGGGGAGACAACATACAAATACATAAGTATGAAGCAAACTATATACAAGATAAATAGAAAATAATTAACAGAGAGAAGGCACTGGAATTAAGAGGGGTTGGGTAAGGCTTCTGTGGCACAGCAGATAGAGTGCCAGGCCTGGAGTCAGGAAGATTCATCTTCTGACTTCAAATCTGGCCTCAGACACTTATTAGCTGTGTGATGCTGGGCAAGTCACTTAACCCTGTTGCCTCAGTTTCCCCATCTGTAAAATTAGCTGAAGAAGGAAATGGCAAACCACTCCAGTATCTTTGCCAAGAAAACCCCAAATAGGGTCACAAAGCATTGGATACAACTGAAAAAAATGACTGAATAACAAAAAAGGAAGCCAGTGAGGTCAGTAGATAGAGTTGAGGAGGGAAAGCATTCCAGGCCTGAGGAATCACAGATCTATGGTGCTGTAGTCCCTTTGGTGATGCAAAATGAAACTACATAGTCATGTGCATTACCCTGTTGCTAATTAACAGGGGCATCATTGGAGTTAGAAGGAATTTACTTATCCCAATCCAAATATGGGGTGAGAAATATAGTGTAATGGGTAGAGACAAACAGCTAACATTTCTATATGGTTTTCGTGTTTACAAAGTACTTTACGAATTACCTCATTTGATCCTTACAACTACCCTGGGAATTATTTATAATGTAACTATTAAAAGGTGTTATCCCATTTTACAGATGGTAAGACCGAGAGAGGTTAATTGATTTGCCTGTGGTCACAAAGCTAATAAGTATCTGAAGTCACATTTGAACTTAGGTCTTTCTGACTCTATGTTCAGTACTCTATTCACTGTACCACTTAGCTGTCTAGATTAGAGATCTAGTCTCAGAAAAAGGAAGACATAAATTTAAGACCTGCCACTGACACATCTATTGCTTGCCCTAGGCAAAACCACTTAACCTTTCTATGTGCCAGACAACTTCTTAAGACTTGTCAGCTACTCGGAACTGCCTCTAACTTGGCGCAGAACAGAATAAGCCAGATAGGAGAGTCAGGATTCAGACAGAAGTTTAATTTCAAAGTGAGGGAAACAGATAGCAAGAAGGCAAATTAAATATGTGCTGGATCCCCACCCCTAGAGGGAGGCACCTGCTATAGTGTAGGCAGATCTCAGTACTCATACCAATGTCTAGGCAGTGAGCTGTAGCCCTGACAATGAGGGGTACCAGCAACAATGAGACAAGTCTGGTTCATAGCAGGGCTTTGTGACCAAAACATGGATACATCAGGTGCTCAGAGAACACCTGGTGCTGATTAAAGCAATACAATAATTATATGAAACAATTCTGGAATTTTGCTGTGGTTGAGATCATCCAGAGGGTGACTGCAAAGGATTCTTGTTATGTCAAGCTCAGGCCCCAGCTTGCTTGCTGGGCCTTAGCTCTGGAAAAACAGGATGTCTCCTAATATCTCAACAGACTATAAACTGCAGGACAGTTGCTAATCTTCGCTAAAAGAAGTTTCCTCACTGGGACTTCTCTACAACAATTTTCAAACTTTTTGGTTTCAAGACCCCTTTATACTTTTAAAAATTATTGAGGATTCCTGGAAAGTTTTTATTTGTGTGGGTCACATTTATTAATAATTACTGTATTAGAAATGAAAATATGAGTATTATTATGAAAATAGTTTTGATCTCATGGTCTCCCTGAAAAGGTTTCATCTCTAGACTGCACTTTGAGAACCACCACTACGCCAGGCAACTGGCAGTACTCGGATGTGTCCATGTTAGAATACCTTTTCACTCTCGAGGCTGCTGCTAGGGTACTTCTACATAGAGCTGCTTTGTTGCTTCTCTGCTGAACTTCGTCCACCTGCTGCCAATAGGCTCTGCTTCTTCTCTACAGGGATTGATGTAGGGCAAGTCACTTCACCCTGACTCAGTTCCCCCATCTGTAAAATGAGGAGTTGGACAGGAACTGGATTTGAAATGCCTACAGGACAGCCTAGTGCAAATGTTTGGGATGCAACTGGTAATTCATGACTAGAATTTAGAAAAAGAGATTAGGCTTCATATATTGGCCTGGAGGCATTTCAAATCCAGTACAGACGATTCCAATTTGAGCCAAGCCCTTGAGAAGGGCGAGTTTTGTTGCTTAGTTGGTCTGCCTCTTCATGAGCCCACTTTGGGGTTTTCTTGGGCAAGACCTGCCCAGAGTTGGATATGAACTTGGTCCTTCTGACTCCAGGCCCCGTGTTCTATCTACTGCACCACCCAGGTGCCTCAAGTGAGTAAGGGGAAGAATTTTTTTTCCTTTCTCCTCTTTCCCACTATGTCTTCAGAAACTGGACTAGGAGGACCCATACATCCAGGTGGGTACAACAGTCACCTAAAGAAAAGCACCTTCAAGGAGTGTGACTCCTGATTGCAGAAAGAAGTGGCTATAAAGGAAAAGAGGTTTGGAGTCCAACAGAAAGCTATCCCTATGAGTCTATAATGGTGGAAAGCACTTGAAGTGTAGAGAAATACTCAAAGAATATTTTAAGGTTTAAAAACAAGGCAATTTTATTATATAATGACATTTATATTCTCACATTGAATTTGGCAAAGAGCTTTTCATCCATTTTCTGATTTAAGCCTTGCACTAAGCCTGTAAGGTAGGTACTACTGGTATTATCTCCATTTAAGAGATGAGGAAACTGAGGCTATAAGAGGTTGAGTTTGCCCAATGTCTCACACCTCATAAGGGTCAGAGGCAGTGATGAGGTTCTACAGAATGAGCCGATTTATCTCGTGGCATTGTATGACATATTTCTTGATTTGTAGGCTAGTGCTGTAAAGAACCACAAAGAAGAGGGTCAGGGATGTGTAGTACTCCTTCAGGTAATATGTAAATTAAAAATATTTCACATTTTGCTTTGGAGATTTGAGTAATGAACTACTGGCAAAGTAACATCCATTCAAATACTTTTCTACAATTTAATACCAGTCATTTTGTATAATACTATGGAATAAATGACGATGAAGATGGGAAAAGTTAAGAGCAAACAAAATTCCTGATATTAAACAGTAAAATAATGGTTGTAAGACTAGAAATACAGCACTTTAATCATATATTGTCATGTGATATTTCCCATTATGTCCCTTGTTATTTTACAGTCTCTCAAATGGAACTGGAAATGATATTCTAAGACCCTGTATTGTACTTCTTTGTATCTCTTCACAATGCTTATGAAAACAGAAGCAAATTTTAATTATTTAATAAAATATTAAGCAAACTTAGGTCCAACTGCACAGTTCCGGTAGGTATATCTTATTTGAACCAGGTTTGGTGTAAGAGTCAACAGCTTTCTATGGTTTTGTCATCAACCAATCCTAAGAATGTGATTTAAATTTCAAAGTATGAAAGTATTATATACAAGAGTTAAATTTAAAAAAAACCACAAACTGTTTAATAGAGATGCTGACAAAATCTTTACCTATAAAACTTCTTAGAGAAGAAAGGTATGCATTTTCACGCAAGTCTTTACAACTAAGGCATCCCGTTGTTAAGGAAGCCTTGAGTTGGAATCTTACCTCAGATATTTAATAGCTGTATTACCCCAGGTCAATCGCTCAACCTTTCATGTTTCTTAATCTGTAAGATGAAGGGGTTGGATTCAATGATCTAAACCTATAATCCTGTCATCCAAAATATTAATTCACAAATAGGTCATTTGGAAAACATTTTTGAATTGCATACTGGTAGACTTAGCTTTATAAAACACAATTTCTGAAATGTACAAATGATATTTTAGGATCACAGATCTAGTATTGTAAAAGGCCATCTATTCCGACCCTATAACTTTACAGAGCAGGAAACTGATTCCTAGGGAAGTTAAGTGACTTGCCCAATGGGGTTACAGAATCATCAAGTGTCAGAAATGGAGCTCGAAGAATTCAATATTTAAAAGAAGCCTACATTGTCTCCTTTTGTAAAGGAAGGAAATACTAAAATAGATCTGATGTCTTCAATGTAGGTATTCCCTTCAATGATGCAAACTGTAATCCAACCATACCTGCCAATCCATGACCTTCCATAAACTTGACCCAAGAGGCCTTTTTTGATTTGCCTTGACCTCCTGAGGACACCAGTGGAGTATATGGACTATTCATTGGTTAAATCTATGCCAGCACAGCCTATAGATAATTCTCAATTAAGAAATTTTGAAACATAGTATCTTTTTCAACCTGAGAAAAGTAGTTTGTTATGAAAATCATGGTTTTGAGAGGACTTTGTAAATTTCTTTCCCAAGGAGAAGTGTTCATGAAACCCAGCAGGAAAAAAAAATTGTAACACAATAACCCAGTGAGTTAAGTAAAATGATGTTTTTATTCAAGTTTAAAAGATTGAATTTTTTTTTTCAACAGAAGGGGGTCTAAAAATAATAAAAGCATGCTAAAGCTATTGACAAGTTACTTAAAATTAATGCCAAATGTACCATGAATTTTATTTAATAAGTTATTTTAATGTTTAGCTATATATGGTTGCTGATATTCTGAGGCATCTTCATGCAAACAGGAAATATTTTAAAAAGCAAATGTATCTCTATTTTAAGCAAAACCGAAAAATCTGGTGGTTGATTGGACAGAAAGCAAGCCTCAGGAACCAGCCCAGCCTAAGTTCAAATCCTACCTCTGGCTGTGCAGCAACTCTCAAGAGTCCAAACTGCAGAAAAGAGCCTTGCACAGGTGGAGGGAGGGCCCAGTACAAGCCTATGTACGTACGTGCACATACACACCACGTATCCATGACAGAATAGTCTTAAGTGGACCATGGCTTACTCTAACTGGGGGCCTTGACCTTCATTCCTTGCAAAACTGGGACCAGAACCCATTTGTAACCCACCCGTTCTTGCACCGGCAACCGGAGGTCAAGGTGCTGCGATGAGGCAAGTCCACATCCCGCCATTCGCTTGGTGAAGTCTCTTCCCAGCCCGGGAGATAAGGGAGTAGGGCTCCAATCTCCGCCAGATACCACGATAAAGCGGCAGGCCAGGGCGTGGAGTTCCCCAGACGCCCAGCCGGCCAGGCTGGCTACAGCGGGACCCCCTGCGGCGCCGGCCCCGCTCCCGCCCCCGCCCCCCACAGGTGCCAGCTGCTCCCGTAGCGTCGGAGCCGCGGTCACGGGCGCGCGCGCCGGATACTCTTCGGTTAAAATGGCCGGAGACGGAGCTCGCCGCTCCTCCCCCCTCGGCCGGGCCGCCCCGCAGGCGGACTGAGCCAGGTCTTCCGACAGTTAGGCCCCGGCACCGGCCCGCTCCTTCCCCACCCTCCCCGGCTCACCTGGCTCCCCGGTCACGGCATGAAGCCCCCGCCTCGCGCCGGGGCCGCCAGCAGCTGACATCTGCTCCCGGGCCGGGCCGTGAACGAGCAGCGAGTGTGCGTGTGTGCGCGCGTGTCTCGCTGTCGCGGCCGGCGGGGGGAGGGCTCTCGCCTCTCCCTTCTCCTTCCCCCCTCTCCGCCCGGCTCCTTCCTCGGGGCCTTCTATATGGGCCACCTCCTCTCGAAGGTGCCGCGTAACCGTCACAGACAGAGGGGCCCCCGGTGCTGCTGCTGCCGCCGCCGGCGCCACCGCCACCTCCTCCGGCTGCCCCGCTTGCCCCCGGCCAAGGCTCCCCCGCTACCCTCGCCCTCCCCTTCGCCGCCGCCCCGGAGCTGGGACTGTTTGCTCCGCGGGCCCTGCATGCTCTGCTTCATCGTGCACAGCCCCAGCACGCCCGTCTCTGCCGCGGCCGCCGGCCTAGAAGAGGAGCCGCCGCTGCCGCGGGACCGGGACCAGGCCTACGCCACCGCCTCGCAGCACCTGGCGCACCGCAGGGCGGCCGAGGACTGCGCTGCCGCCGCCCGCCACTTCCTGCTGTCGTCGGCCGCGGCCGCCGGCTCCTCGTCGTCCGTGTCCTGCTGCAAGGAGCTGGGCCTGGCCGCCGCTGCGGCCGCCGCCGCCTGGGAGCAGCAGCAGGGCCGGAGCCTCTTCTTCCCCGGCGTGGGGCCCATCCGCTTCCTGGGGCCGCCACCGCCTCCTTTCCAACTCTTCCGGGGGCAGCCGGCGGCCGAGCCCCCCGCCCTGCCCGACATGGTGTGTAAGCGGAAGGGGGCCGGGGTCCCCGCGTGCACCCCCTGCAAACAGCCCCGCTGCGGCGGCGGGGGCTGCGGGGGGGGAGGTGGCAAAGGGGGAGGCGGGGGCGGCGCGTCGCCACCCCGGCCCCCCGAGGCCGGCGGCTGCCCGAGCCCCGAGCAGCCTCCGCCGCCGCAGCTCTGCCCCCTGCCCGCGGCCTCCGGCTCCTCGGACTGTGCGGCAGCCGCTCTTCGGAGGGACCCCGCGGGCGACGGCCTCGGCGGCCCGGGGACTGCCCCGGCATCCGCCCCGCCGCGGCCGGAGGGCGGCGACCCCGACTCTCTGGACGCCGCCGACTACCCCAGCGACGGCTGCCGAGAGCCGCCCCCCGAGACCGCCGGCATCAATCAGCTGCCGCCTTCCATCCTGCTCAAGGTGGGTCTGGGCGAGACGGAGCGTGGGCGGCCCGACCCCCCCCCCCCCAGCGTCCCCGCCTCCGGGGCTGGCTCAGCGGCCCCTCCTCGGGCGGCGGGGGGCGGGCGGGGCCCTGCTCGGGGGGCCCCCGGCTCGGGGGGGACTGAGCGGGGGGCGGGGAGGACAGGATCGGGAAACTGATAATAGCCCTTCTGCCGGGAGGAAACTTCCTTGAGTCATCCGAGTGGGGACCGTCCTGGCCAATGGTTGTGTCGTGGCCAGGGGAGCAGAGGAAGATGTGTGTGACTTTGTTTTTCCAGAAAAATTACATCTTGAAAGGTATTCCCCGCGGCAGATATTTACTAAGCCTTTATTCTGCATGTTATTGGGGATACAAGGAGGGGAAAAAAACCCAGCAAAACAGATAAAAAGCTGCATGAAATGGCTCTTGCCCTCAAGGAGCTAACATTCTTCTGGGGCTTTGCAACAGGTACCCGGACAAGTCAGTACTTTAGGGAGTCTCGGGGGGAAAACGAGACAAACCACTCTTGGAAAATCTGTGGTGGGAAATGAGAAAAAGGGGAAATGTCTAAAAAAGGAGGCAGTACCTGTGCTGAGCCTTGGAGGAAGATGAAGAGTCTGGAAGGTAGGGATGAGTATGAGTTGGAAATTTTTCAGGTTACTGTTGCTAGGTGATAGAAACATCTGCATCTTTAAAATCTCATAAAGTCTGTGGTGATGTGGAGGGAAAGAGAGAGACGGTTAGAATTTTATCTTGTAAGTTTTGAGTAACAACCCACTAGTTTACGTTTTTACCATTGTTTGGTGACATAGTTTCATAGTACTGGTGGGATTGTATTTACTTGTCTGCTCATATTTCCTTCCCCCCAGTTAATTTCAGCGGATCGTAATTTATGACTTTGAAATTGCAAACACACGCACACAATTGCTAGTTATTAAATACAGTGTAGTTTTGGGGGGGATAGCACTAGCAGTTGGCTTCCTGCAGAAGTCCTTTTAAGTGTTTATTAAGTGCCAAGCATTGTGCTAAATGCTGTGAATACAAAAAAAAAAAGAAAGGCAAAAACAGTCTCTGCCCTCAAGGAGCTCACAGTCTCTTGAGGGGAGAAACTTCCAGACGACTGTGTACAAACAAGTTGTATACAAGATAAATTGGAAATAATCTCAGAGGGAAGGCACTAAATGTTGATGACCCAGGAGAGCCTTCTTGCTGAAGGATTTTAGCTGAGATTTAAAGGAAGCCAAGAGAAGGAGATAAAGAGGGAGAGAATTCCAGGCATGGGGAGTGAGTGGGGGGTGCAGCCAGTGAAAATGCCACTGGAAGGCCCAGGAGTTGGAGTAGGGGAGTCACATGCTCAGATTTGTGCTTTAGGAAGTTACTTTGGCAGCAGTATGTAGGATGCACTCCTATGGGATGAAACTGGAGGCAGAGACTAAGATGCTATTGCAGTGATCCAGGTAAGAGATGATAAAGGCCTGAATTTAGGTGGTGGCTATGTGAGTGGAGAGAAGGGCTTAGATTTGAGAGATGTTGTGAAGATAGAAATGGCAAGATTTGGCAACTGACTGGATACAGGCAGAGAGGGAAAGTGAAATTGCAAAGATAGTGGTATCTTTGACAAAAAAAAGTTTTTGAAGACAGGAGGGTTTAGGTAGAAAGATGAGTTCAGTTTTGTACATGTAAGTAGTAAGTCTCTGTGATACCCAGCTTGAAATGCCCAATAAGCAGTTTGCATGCAGGAGGAACTGGACCTGGATATGTAGATCTGGAGTCATTCAAGTTGAGATGATAGTTAAACACTGGGAGCTGAGGAGGTTACCAAGGAGAAGAGCAGAGTCCAAGATAAAACCTTAGGGATCACCCACAATTAGGGGTTATGATGTAATTGATAAATCAGCAAAGGAGTCTTTAGGAGTAGCCAGTTAGGTGGGAGGTGGACTGGAGAGAGTACTGTTGCAAAACATCAAAGAGGCAAATCCAAGAAATTAGAGTGGGTCAGCAGTGTCAGGCTCTGCACTTTTAGAGTGGTTGGCCTTGGCAAGAAGAAGGGTCACCTTTTTGTCAGAGATTTGGGGAAAGAAAAAGAGAGTGAGGGTGATGTCAAGGGGTTTTGAGACAAAAAGAATGGGAGAGTGGGTTCATGTAATTGTCCTCTGTTTTCTCTTTAAAGTAAAAGGCTAGCTGAGGGAGGTTAGGAAGGAGTAGGTGTGGAAGAATTGAAGTGGGATGAGGTTTGGAATAGCTTTCGTGAGGAGATAGAGGATTAATTAGGGAAGAATAAAAGGACTGTCTTGATGCAACTAGAGCCTATTTGAGGTTAGATAACATTTTGAATTTCTAAGGTATCCTCTCAACAAAGGTGAAAGACTTCCTGCTTAGTTCTACAGCTGGTGAATAGGAGTAGAAGAGGTGACTAGGGCAGAGTTTTGTCAGAAGATGAGCAGGAAAAGGGGTTGAGCAATTCTAGAGCACAGCCCCATGCAGAGTTGAAACAGTTAATTTAATGACCTTGATTGGAAAGGGAGGAAAGTGAAGTCAGATCTGGGTTAATGTCCTGGAACAGTACCCAGGGCTGGAGGGCTTGGAGTAGTGTTGAAGATGAAGAGTAGGTATGGAGGAGGCAAGAGGCAAAGGGAGAGATGGACCAACAGTTGGTTGTGGTGAGCTAGAGGAATGTTAGAGTTCTGATCAAGGAAGTGAAACGCTTGTGGTTCATGGTGAAATCCAAGTATTATCCATATGAGTGACTGATGTGGAGTGAAGGAATAGGTTGAAGTATTTGAGGAGGTTGAAGACCTGGGAGATTAAGAAGTTTGAGGGAGTGCCAGTGCAAATGTTGAAGGTTACTAGCATAAGCAAAAGAGCTGGGGAGGAGAAGACAATGGTGAACCAGGTTTTTGAACTCTGAAAAAGGAAAGAAAATTACCTTGGTGTTAGGAAAACAACCTTCATTGTTTTGGGATTTTGTGTATTCTTGATTGAGTGGACTTCAAAGGAGGAGAACTTGCAGTGATGTTGGAAATGTCATGGGGAGCAGAATACTCTTACTCTCCCTTCAGTTCATGTTTGTATGAGCATAGCTGCCAGTGGTGGAGAGGATGGCTAGGGTTTCAATTTCATCATTGTGAAGCCAGTGTGAGAGAAAGAGGTCCATGATGAAGGGAATTTTGTTCACTATCAAATGGGAATTCCAGAGGGCTTAGTAAAAGAAGGTGGCTAGGGTTGGAGTGGGGAAGGGTTTTGAGGAGAGTGGGGATGAGAGAACAGGAGGTAAATTAGTGATAGATTGCATTGACAGGGACAGTGACTGATTAATAACACATGGATAGAGGGAGAAATAGAATGTGGGAAATAGCCGTAGGGATAGTAGTATGTGGCAGATGAATAGTAAAGCTATATTAGTCTTTTTTGGTGGAGGAGTTTCCACATTTGTAGCACAAATGAAATCACAAATTCAGAGCAACAGAAAAACATTTGGCATGGAATGTAACAAATGGTTAATTTTCTGGTTGTATCAGAGTTGAATATTTAAGATACAAAAGCATGGCTGAACACTTAGCACCAAGAAGTTAATGAAAGTATACTAGATGAAGAGTGGCCTGGTTAACAATTCTAAATCATCAGAAAGTCAGTTACCATAAACATGATCTCAGTATCAGGGCAGCCTGCATTTTGCAAGATTTGGAGAGAAGGGAGTTATGGTTGTAAATGAATTTTAAACGCATTTCCTATTGCCCCCCCCCCAATTCTACAATTTATTTGGTTTGTTTTTATTTTGTTACCAGGGTATTATCTTCATTGTTCTGATTGTGCCTTTAAAGCCTATTAGTCTCTTCAGTGTGGTGATTTAAATACTGGCATTTAAAAAAAAATTAAGGTAGGCATTATCCTTCTGTAGGCTTCTAGAGGTGGCCTCTTTCAAGTTTTGGGGGCTGCATTAGCCCATATGAGTTCTTACACACAGTATAGAGATTATTTAAGCTCATTTCCTGTCACTTGGTTGTTCTTTTCACCACTTTACTTAGCAATACTTTAATTATCCTCTTAATAATTTCATTATCTCTACATACCCTCATCCCCAGAGCCTGTTTTTTCCACACTGTAATCCACATGCCTTTTCTAGACACCTATTTTTGTCATGCTGTTTACCAAGTCTTATTCCAGGAGGCCAAAGCTATGTAATGACCCAGAGGTTTATGACTCTTTTTGGGAGTGAGATTGACTTCCTTTTCTTTTTCAGTTACTTAAAAGGTTTCATTCTTTGTACTACCCTTAACTTAGAAGGTTCCCTGTTTCTGTTTGGGTTATAGTCTTAACTAAAGTTGGCCTTCTTTGAGGAAGATACTGTGCTAGCAGGTAAGGAAGATGAGAGAGCATTTTATTATAGTGCTCTTTCTAACCTAAAAATAAAAATAATTTGTCCTGGTTATTCTCTAGGAAAACCCTGCCTCTCTACAAGGCTATCTTTTGAGAAGAGTGACAAATTTTATAATCCTTTTTGGTTTTGTGGGCTGACTTTGGGAACCTAACAACTATTTATTTATAAAAAGATTTTAATCCAAACACTTGACCTAGAAATGAACTTGTAAATTAGGAACTGTTTATATAAATAAAATTCTGTTAAACTGAACTCAAGTTCAAAATCTTTGGCTGTATAGAATTTTTATTACTTCAAGCAATAGATGATATAATTGTGAGAACTGCGAAATTTTTGTTGCAGCTATACATCTCATATATACAGGTATATGTATATCTATATATCTATATATCTTCTGCTATGATGTTTTGATCTAGTCTTTTAGAAGCTTAAATCTACATACACCATAACAAAAAATAATACAAAATGCTACTTTAGTATTTAAAATTTTTGCATTTTCCTTGTAATTGAACTTGGGACACTTTGTGGCAGTTGCTATGTTAAGGAAAAGTAGAGAGCTGTTTATGATGACTATTTAAATTTTTCATTTTAAATTTGTATGCTTAATAATGCAGAACTATGATGGACAGCAAGTAAAAGATCAATAATTATGTATCAGTTTTTTCCCCTACTCTTGGATAAGTTGCTTATATATTTGCCCATTTTACATTTGTAAAGTAGAAATAATTCATTACAGACATGTGACAAGGAGTATTCTATAGAAAAGAAGGTTCTACATAAGTATGAAATTTCTACCCACATGAGTGAATATGGCTTAATTAATAATGATTGCTTAATAATTAACACTTGAAGGATCTGATATTTCATCAATGGGGTGACTCCCTTGGAGCACTACCCTTCCTGTGCTGCTTTCAAAGGTTGCTGTGGCCACATATCACCTGGGAACCAGCCTTCCTTTTATGAGTCTCATTACATATAGACTACATGGACCTTTGACACCAGATAGTCCACCACTGGGCCTGTACTTAAAACCTTTCCAGGACAGCAGGGTGTGCCAGAGCTGTCTTCCATTGGCATAGTCTTTGAGGATTCAGGTTAACTTCTATTCCATGTAAAACACTGGAACAGGACTTAAGTGGTTACAATTACCTCAGATTTTATTTTATTTTTTATCTTCTGGGTTGGCCTTTTTGTCTCAGCCTCTCATTTTATTTCTTTCTAGATTTTCTGGTAGTTGTAGCACATCTCCCCTTTCTCTTGGCTTGAGCTATTTGACCTAACTCCTTCTCTGTTACCCTTTCTTCCTCTTGAGGGGTCTGTCAGCTTTTTTAATTTTTTGAGATTATTCATATATTTTTCTTCTTACTTGTTTTAGTGGATACACTACTGGACCTAGCATCCAGGAAGATGTGTTAAAATTCTGTTGTGACATTTGCTAGTGGCATGATTCTGAATAAGTCACTTAACTTCCCCCAGTTTCCTCATCTGTAATGATAGCACCCACTTCACAAAGTGAGAATTGAGTGAGATGTATGTAAAGAGCTTAGGAAACCTTAAAGCACTATATAAATGTCATCTGTGATAATTACTGTTCTTGTTTTCTTCAGTCTGATTTTTTTTTTTGTTAGAGCCATTCAGATTGAAATAGTATTAGGACAGGTTGCTGTCTTTTGTACTTATTGTTGGGTTTTGTTTTTGTTTTGTTTTTGATTGCTGTAAAGTTAGATGAAAGGACTTTTTGTTAATGGACCTTATAAGTATAAGGACGTAAACTCATCTTCTGCAGGCTCATTGAAAGCAATTCCAGTATCAGAGAGGAGGATGATATAAGTGCTTCATCTTGTTTCCACATGATTTTGATTTCTTCCTCTAGGGTGTCTTACCATGGCTTTGAAAGTCTTGAAGGAGACTTAGTAATATTTTGGGTATTTCATTTCACTTGCATAACTTCCGCTCATCTATGTTATCACTGTGTATTAGTGACTCTCATAATCCTGTCAGCCTTGAATCTTCTGTGGCTCCAGTGTCCTCTATACTGCCTCTCTTTCAAAGGGAATGAAATGAAGAACTGGGGTGGTTGTCATATAATTGAGAAGTGGACAAATTGCTTCAGGAAGTACATTGCCCAACATCTGAAAATTATATTTTAAAGCCAATGATTAGTTTGTTGTATTTATAATAATCAGATTTGTTTTGTATACTTTGTAGCTTATGTAGTTACTTAATAAATTTGTAACCCAGGAATGGAGGAAACCAGTTTCTCAACATCATATAACTGTGTCTGGAGGCAGCAGAAAGAGAGATGGGGAAATTGTAATTCCATGAGCTCCAGCAACAATATTTCTGTGACCAAAGAAATAAACGACCACCACCAAAATAATACTGTTGCATTTACAGCTAAAAAGAAAAGTATTTCCCTATTTATTTCTGTTTACTATATGCCTTTTTTCTTTACAGATATTTTCTAATTTGTCCCTGGATGAACGTTGCCTTTCTGCATCATTAGTTTGCAAATATTGGCGTGACCTGTGTTTAGACTTTCAGTTTTGGAAGCAGTTGGACCTTAGTAATCGTCAACAGGTATGAAGTATAATTCTGAGAATCAGGTGCTTTCAGTACGCTCAGAAATCTTGTTTGATATATTTCTCATACTTTTTAGGTTAAGCACAACTTGTGTTTAATATATAAGTACTACCATTTTTTTGCCTGTAAATATATTTAAAGGTAATGATAATAATAGATAGCATTTATATAGTGCTTTATGGTTTGTAAAGTACTTTACTAATATTTTCTCACTTAATTCTCACAACAACCCTGAGAAGTAAATACTATTATTAACCCCAGATAAGGAACTTGAGGTATCTAGAGATAACTGACTTATTTAGGTTCACACAGATAGTAAGTATCTGAGGCAGGATTCAAAATTAGGTCTTCCTGACTCCATGTCCAGCACTCTGTCCACTGTGCCATATGCAACATGGTCTTGAGAGGAAGTTAGGAAATTTGGGGAGTTATATTAAATACCTTTGGTACTTTGGGAAATTTATTCATTGATAAGTTATAATGCAGTCTCCATACACAGTGGTCTTATATGTTAGAGTAGTTGGACCACTTCACAGTTCTAACATAAGTACATTTTTACCTTTTGTCATCTTTGTTGTGTATTACCTTTGTATACCACAGTTTGCTGTTCAGCCAGCCATTTCCTGTTTGAGTCACACATATTTTGTTTCCATAAGACAGCTGTGAATATTTTTGTACTTGTCAACCTTTTCTTATTGTCACCTTCCCTGAGGGACAGTTCCAGGAGGGGAATCTCTCAATCAAATTAGGAATAATTTAGTAATTTTTATTGAATGGTCCAAATAATTTTCAAAACCAATTTCATAGCTCTTACAATGGTGAATTAAGATTCCTGTTTTCTCACTTAGCCCCCCAACAATAAGTTTTCTTTTTCCTTTATCTTTGCTTTGCACAAATTTGATGGTTGTAAGGTGATACTTCAGGGATATTTTGCTTTTCTTTCTATTAACATTTTGAACTTTTTTTGGGATTTGCTGATATCTTATATTCTTTTGAAATTGTGTATATCCTTTGGCCATTTGTTAAGACAGAATATACTTGTTATCTACTCATTTGATAGTGTCACAAGTGAAATTGAATAAAAAGGTAGATTGAGGTATGTTTTTCCAAGCAAGATAACATTTTATTCATAGGGTGTGAAACCTGAGAATAAGATGGGTCATTGGCTGCCTCATTTTTCAGCCAAAGGCCCTGAGCAAAAGGATAGCTTCCTTTTTATAGATTTTGGGACAACAGAACAAAGAATAGCACAGGGTAAGTGACATCCCGGGGCTGAGAACAGTATGGTTGGTTACATATTTGAGGCATAGGGAACCAATATATGATTGGTTGAAAGTTGGAAATGAAGGGCTAGCAACAGTCCCCTCCTTCCCTCCTGTTATGTGTCTGAGGCCAGATTTGAACTCAGGTCCTCCTGTCTCCAGGGCAGGTGCTCTATCCACTGTGCCACTTAGCTGCCCCATGGATTCTCTTTTGACTGATTATCTACATGCACACATTCCTGCCCCCCATACGATCATAGTGTTAAAGCTGAGAGGAACTTTCTAGATCATCTTTTTTTATTTTATTTATTTTATTTATTTTATTTATTTTACTTTTTAAGAAATTTAGGCCTAAAGAGCTTAAGTGACTAGCCAAAAGTCAAGTACCAAAAGGCAGAGCCAGAAATTGAACCTAGGTCCTCTGACTCCAAATCCAGCACTTTTTACTTATTTTTTCCCCTTGGTTGCTAGATCATCTGTTGAAATGGAGAAAGGGGAAGAAGTTAAAAAAAATAACAATAATAAGTACATGTTGGCAAAAATTAAAATTTTGATTTTTTTAAAATTTTGCAGGTCACTGATGAACTATTGGAAAAAATTGCATCAAGGAGTCAAAATATAACTGAAATCAACATTTCTGATTGTCGAAGTATGTCTGATACTGGAGTGTGTGTTCTAGCATTTAAGTGTCCTGGACTACTTAGGTATACGGCCTACAGGTGCAAACAGCTTTCTGACACCTCTATCATTGCAGTTGCCTCTCATTGTCCTTTACTTCAGAAAGTCCATGTAGGCAACCAGGACAAGTTAACTGATGAAGGACTCAAGCAGGTAATCATTATCTTTGATAAAATAAATTTAGTGATATTAACTCAAAAGTATTTTCTTACGGTAATAATTTGAAAGTAATACATTGGAGGGTAGAAGAAAGAAATTTCTAATAGTGGCCAGATATTAAAATGTAGGAGCTTTCATATTTATCCATAGATATTTGTCTTTTACTGTTTAGATCAGTTGATCTAATCTCTATGCAAGTTTTTGCTTTGTTCTGTAGTCATAGCTCTTATTTCTAATGCTTTCTAGTCATCTTGGAAATGGATGTTGGTTGAAAGGGAGACTGGATAAGTGTATGACTGTTATTTTTCCATTTGTATAGGCAGATCAAACTTTTCACCTTAATGTATTCCTGGAAACGGTTATGATGTAAATTATAAAGAAAATTATGTTTACCCATAAGCAACACTGTTTTATTTGAAGATTGCTTTTGTTTTTTTTGTCCAAGGTCTCATGTCATAAAAGCAAAAGTACAAACTATATATATATATATATATATATATATTTTTTTTTTTTTTTAAGGCAATTGGGGTTAAGTGACTTGATCAGGGTCACACAGCTAAGTAAGTGTCAAGTGTTTGGTCTGAGGTCAGATTTGAACTGAGGTCAGGGCTGGTGCTCAATTCACTGCGCCATCTAGCTGCCCCCAAATAGCATATATTTCTATAGCAACTTAATTAGATTCTACTACTATCAATAAGGCATAATAATGATAACATTTTAAGATTTGTAAATATATGTGTAGTGTCTTGTTTGTACTATATATATTAATTATGCTGTAACAAGTATTTAAGATTTAACAATTTGATGCCTTAGAATTGGGAAAGGTTTATAAAAAGCAATTTGGGTATCTCAGGTCTTTTCAAACTTAATATAGAGAAGTTTGAAATATTCTTGGGGGAAAAGGCTTGTCTTTTGTCTGTACCTCTATGATTTCTGTCACCCTCTCTTGCTGACTAAACCTTCCTTTGTGATAAAGAGAAACAAGCAAAAAATATGTAGTATGGTCACTTTGAGCAAATCTATATGATTTTATTCTGGAAGTCTCCTACCTTTCTTTAATGTGAGGGAAGAGGTATGTGTCATTTTCTCTTCTCTGGGACCTTGATTGATTTTTTCCATTACTTACATCTGAACTTCCTTTTGGTAATCTCTGGTTCTGCTTTTTTCACTGTGTATCAGTTCAGGTTTCTTAAAATTTCTGAATTCCTTGTATTAATTATCTTCACAATAGTATTCCTTTATGTTTGTATAACATAATCTTTTCAGCCATTTCCTCAGTTATTGGGTACCCACTTTGTTTCTAGATCTTTTCCGCTATAAAAAGTGCTGCTCCAAATATTTTTGTATATTTGGAAATTTTTTGTCTTTGACTTCTTTAGATTTATACCTAGTATCTGAGTCATTGGGTCAAAGGAAGTAGATCTTTTAATCACTTTTCTTGCCCAATTCCCAGTAGAAAGTGACAATGGTTGAACTACTTTACAACTCTCCCCAAAGTGCCTGTTTCTGTTTTTTCCCCCACAACTCTTCCAATAGAGACTGTTTGTAATCTCTAACAGTTTAGGGGAAGTGAGGTGAAAACTCAGTTGTTTTAATTTGTATTTCTTTTACTAGCAGTGATTTGAAACATGTTTTCATGTGGTTGTTTATAATTTGCAAATCTTATTTTGAAAAAAAAATTTTTTCATATCCTTTCAACACTTATCTTTTAATGGAATGAATTCTTCTTGTGCTTATTTTTTCCTCTTCAGTAAATGACCCTGTAGCAAGTAAGGACATTTAGAGTCATTCTTCTGACCTTAGCGCTTAATTCTTTTCTTGTCTCTGGATTGTGGGCTTGTGTCCCAGGGAGAAGCATTTTATAAAATAGTATTATTGGCATAACATGATGAGAATAGAGCTTTGGGAGACCTTGTCAGGGAGAAGGCGTGGTCTATCACAGAGGTTTGTTTTTTAACTGGATTTATGATTTCATTAGTGTAGAGTGATCTTGGGGAAGACCTTTTTTTTTTTTTGGCTCGGCAGTGGAGTTAAGTGACTTGCCTAGGGTCTCACAGCTAGTAAGTGTTATGTGTCTGAGGCCAGATTTGAGCTCAGGTCCTCCTGACTCCAGGACTGGTGCTCTATTCAGTGAGCCACTTAGCTGCTCCAGAAGAACTTCTTCCAGTACAGATTGGGAAGTTCTATAGAAGAACCTAGGGTCACACCACCAGGATGTGTCAGAGGAAGAATTTGAACTTGGCTTAGCTTGTCTTTCTGAGGCCAGTTGTTTGTCTTTTAAAATATTTAATAATTTGCTTTTTATTGTTCTGTACTTGACCTATATTGATGCACTAATATGCCTATCCTTCCACAGTCCCTCCAAGAATTGACATTTCCCTTTTTTTGATCATCTTTGCCAGTTTGATGGATGTGAAGTGGAACCTCTTAAACCTGATCTCTACCAGTCATAATTGACAAGTTAGGTGTTATAACTTTAATATAAACTATCAGTTTTTTAAACTGTTAGTGATGGTCCTGAAAAACTTAATTTCTCCAGAGGTCCATAGATTTATGCTATTCAAATTGACCTAATTGCTTTGGAGTTTCATTCTTTATGACTTAGGCAGTGTGATTTAGATAGACTATACATGTGATCAATCTGGTATTCTAGTAGAAATGTTACCCTGTATCCCCTTCTCCCATAAATAAATGGGAACTTTGTTCTCTTTTTACCTTTGGATTTCATTTTAATGAACATTGTACAGTGCAATCTTTATAGCCCTTATTGTCTAATTTGGAAGAAATAAGGGGAGATGATAAAATTTGTGCTAGAAAATGGAATATTTAAAATAATATATAATGTAGCTTTCGTGTAAAGAACAGAAGTCATGTTATGTAGTCTGATTAGAACACTGATTTTCTTAACTAGTTGCAGCAGGTACAATTTTTGTATGTTTTTCTGTATGAACTGTGCGTTTATTAAAGACTTGAAGCAATTACAAAAAGCCTGTCAGATTTGGGGCTCTAATAGGTGTAATAGCTGATATTCAGAATGTTAGATGGTTTGGAAGTTCAGTGGAGAGGTATATGTGAGTTATTGTTTCAGATTTCTTCCCAAATTAAAACTTGGAACAATGGTAACATGTCCAGTTATAGTATGTGGAAAACTGATTTTAACTTTTAAAATTAGCTTTAGCTGTAGCCAGTTTTACCTGATAACTAACTCTGTTATCTAAAGGCATTTTTCATGTTTCGATAGTGTAATTGCTTATGACATTGACATGGCACTTTAAGATCCACAAGTGCCTTATAACTTGATACAGATTAAATTATGTTTTATATAGTATAGTTTGTGTTAAAGTTTGTGTAGGAACCTCTCAGTGAGGAAAGTCTTGAACTGATGCAGATTGGCACCTTCTCTAAACCTTGTAGTCTAAGGAAATTTCTTGGGGCACTGAGAAGTTAAATAATATGGTATGCATCATAGTTGAGACTTGACCCCCGTGATTCCCAAGTCTAGCTCTCTACTATGCTTCACTGCCTTTTTAAGTATATTTGATTGCATTCTAATTCTCAGATATTATTTTCTGTATGGTTATTTTCTGCAGCCACAATATTTAATAAGAAGAATGTCCCATGACCATGCTTGTTTTTAAAGTTTATCATATTTCCAACTAGTAACATACAGTGTAGGCACATGACAGCATAACCTATTACATGCTAACATTCAATATGAAACAAACCCCTCTTGGTTTTTTCAAAAAGGACTTAATTGCTAGACTTACTTCTTCCTAGCACCTATGATATGGTTCCTTATGAATTTTAGGGATGGCATTTACTCCAGAGCGCCATGTATTTAGCTCAGTACCTTTAATTTACTAAGCACCTGCTCATTATTCATTCCTTTGTAGGTAGCATGAAGCAGGAAGTCAGAGCACTTGGGTGTTTGAGAAAATAACTATAGGAAAAGCTCAAGAACTAGGACCAGCTTCCTGTTATCTGAAAAGTAGTTTGGAAAATAAATCCAAGATGTAAATAGAATAAAAACCAAAGTATTTGTTGCCATATCAAATTTCACATTCATTTTAATTAATTTTGTAGTCGACAAATAACTATTTTATGTACCTAGCCATACTGATTATTTTTTAAAATTTACTAATTGCCAAGGTTAAGAATTGAAATTGTGTAATGTGTTACAGTTTTACAAAGTACTTTTTTTTTTTATCATTCATTCAATAAACATTTATTAAGCATGTACTACAAGAAGGGCGCTGTGCTAGGTCCTGGAGATACAAAAAGAGGCAAAAGACAGTCCCTGCCCTCAGGGAGCTTACAATCTAATGGGGGAAACAACCTACAAATAAATTTATACAAAGCAAGTTATATACTGGATAAACAGGAAGTAACAGAGGGAAGGCACTGGGATTAAAAGGGTTTGGGGATTCAAAGTACTTCTATCTCAACTACCACTTTGTAAACCATTGCAAGTATTGTTATTTTCATAAATTTGAGGAAACTGAGGCTTGGGGTGGGTCAGGGGGTGTTTCATAGAATTGAGAGCTGACCAGGGCTTTAGAGATTATTTTTATTTTATAAATGAGGAAAGAAAATTCTAGAGAGATTGTGACTTGCTATATCATCATTTAAGGCATTTTAAATACAATGAAAAGAATACTTGATTTGAAATCAAGAAAGGCCTGAGTTTGAATTCTGCCTCCGTTGTTTATTAGTTTAGTTGACCATGGGTCACTGATTTAATTCCTCTGAGTTGTTAAATGGGGATAATAATACCTTTAGTAATTACCTCATAGTGTTGTCGTAAGGCTTCTTCAGTGGGATAATTCATATAAGATGTTATAAAAGCCTTAAAATGCTTTGATGATGATACTGTTGTTGCTAATAATACTACTATTCACTGAAGGTCACATATGTTGTAAGTATCAAAATTGTGATTTGAACTCAGGTCCTTTCTAGTGCCCCAAATCCATTTCACTTGCTTCTCATGGCACATGAATGTGTAGTGGTTTAGGACTGGAACTCAGATCATCTGGCTCCAAGTCTTGTTTTCTCATGATCCCACACTCATTCTGTTGGAAAGGATATTTGACATTTGGGAACATTGGATAAGACAATATATATTTCTGAGACAAATGGAAATTATTCCTTCTTTTTTTAAATGGAATTGAGATGAAATACTAAATTTGTTGTAAAGCTTGTTAATTGAACCAAGATGATAAAGTTACCACAAAAACACACATTTCAAACCTTTTTTCCTAGTAGATAATGTTCTTATTTTAGGAGCTTAAAGTATTCCACAGTGATATGAGATACTCTCTTTATTCAATCAACAAGCATTTATTAAACATTTACTATGTATCAGGCACTGTTCTAGGCTCTGGAAATACAAAGACAAAAATAAAATGGGCCCTGTTCTTAAGGATTTTAAGTTCTGTGGAGGAAAAGCACTTATGTATCGAACACACACACACACACACACACACACACACACACACAAACACACACACACAAATTGACATATCTACATGGTAATAGTATATATAGGATAATTTTGGCAAAGGGGAACTAACATTTTTGAGGAAATCAGTAATGGCCTCATGTAGGAGATGGTGCTTGAACTAAGTTTTGAAGGAAGCTACTAATCATAAAATCATAAAAAGATCATGACACCTAGGTGGCTCAGCTGATACGGTGCTAGGCCGGAATTCAAATCCCATCTCAGACACTAGGTGTGGGGCCCTGAGCAAATCACTTAACCTGTGTTTACCTTACTGCACTGGGGAAGGTAATGACAAACTACTCCAGTATCTTTGCTAAGAATCCCCATGGACAGTATTGGTGTCATGAAGAGTTGGACATGACTGAAGAACAACAGTGGTCATAACAGGTGGAAGGTAGGAGGGAGAGCCTTCTAGATTTGAGGGACAGTTTGTGTAAAAGTATGGAGAAAAGAAAACAAGGCTGTGTCCTAGGCTTTCTCTTCTGCATCTTCACTTTCTTTCTTAGCAGCGTCTTTAGCTTCCATTGGTTTTATTCTCATCTCTATAGCTCTCATCCATAGATTCAGTCCCACTCTTTCCTCTAAGATTGCCTGGATCACCAAGATCGCCAATTGGACATTTCAAGATAGATATCCTGGAAACATCCTAAACTCAGTGTGTACAAAACTGAAGCCCTCCCCTGTTTTAAACGTCTCTATTTGTGTCAAGGGAATCACCATCTTTCCAGTGTTTCAGGTTTATAAACTCACCATTATCCTGGATTCTTCCATCTCTTTCACCGCATATCAGTTGCCAATCCTGCTATTTCAACCTTCATGACATCTTTCAAGCCTGACCCTTTCTCATACTTGTATCACCTTAGCTCAGGCCCTTATCTCTCACCCAGATCATTGCAGTGGGTTCTTACTGGTTTCCACCTCAAGTCTCTTCCTACTCCAGTCCATCCTATACCCTGATGTCAAAACAATTTTCCTTAAACGCATCTGACCACATGACTTCCCTATTCAACCAACTTCAGTGACTTGTTACTGCCTCTACCTTTTAAAGCCTCCAAGTCTACCACAAACTTATTTTCCAACCTCTTTGGATGGCTTCCTTGGGCACTTTGCAATCTAACCAACATGGCTTTCTCATTCCTTACTCATAGTATTCCATTTCCCATCTCTGTGCCTTTACTCTGGTTGTCCACAGTGCCTGGAATGTACTTCTTTTGTCTCCTAGAGTCCATCTCATCTTTTAAAATACAGCTTAGGCACTATCTTGTGCATGAAGCCTTTCCTGATCCCTCAACTACCCATGGTTTGTATTTAACTGCTTGGTCTATATTTGTTATGCTTATGCCGTATATATTTTTACATATCTTTGTGGTCTCCTACTGTAATGTAAGCTCCTTGTGGATAGATATTGTTTAATTCTTTGTGCTTGTATCCCCGACACCAGGCATAGTGCCTGGTCTGGCACATGGGAAGTGCTTAAATACGAGATTAAGAGATGAAATATTGCTTATGAAGAGTAGCAAGAAGGCCAGTATGGCTGGAAGGGGAGCCTGGAAGGGTAGATTGGAGTTGGGCTGTGATGAGCTTTAAATACCAACCAGAAGAGTTTGTATTTGATCCTAGAGGCAAGAGGGAACTACTGGAGTTTGAAGAGGGCAATGGTATGGTCAGACCTGTGCTTTAGGGGTGTGCCTTTGACAGTTGTGGATGATGATGGAGAGGGAAGAGACTTGTGAAAGTGAGACCCATTAGTCTGTTGCAAAATAGTCTAGTTAAGAGGTGATGAGGGCCTGCTGAATTAGGTTTTCTCTGTGAATACAGAGAAGGGACAGATATAAGAGATGGTGTGGAGGTAGAAATAAGATTTGACAATTGATTGTATACGTAGGATGATTAGAATGAGTTGTTGATGTGTGAACCTGGGTGACTGGAAAGATGGTGCTCTCAAGAGAAATAGGAATGTTTGGAGAAGGCATGGATTTGAGTAAGAAGTTCAGTTTTGAATATGTTGTGTTTAAGATTCCTGTGGGCACTAGTTCACAATGTCCATTGGGCAGTTTATGATGAGACTGGAACCCATTAGAGAAACTAGGGTTGGAAATAATAGATCTTAAGGTCACAAGAGAGAAGAGTATTCAGGTCAAAGCCTTGGGGAACAGCCATAGTTCTGGGAGGTATATGGAGGATGATCTGTCAAAGGAGATTGATAATGAGCAGTCCATTAAACAGGATGAGAACAGTGTTACAAAATCTCAGAGTGGAGTGTCCAGGAGAATATTGATTGGTTGGTTGTCTTTCATTCTTGAAGAGGACCAAAATGATGTCACTATGTTGGAGTCAAGGTACAGCATGGCCAACTGTGGCTGATTAGACCAGTGTGAGCTTAGAAGGCTCCACCACGAGTCAGGCACAAATGGTGCACATGAATATTTGGAGTGGAGACGTCTCTATGTTTGCACATGTCACATTTCTTTTGAGCTATTGCAATTCTGCTTTGCTCATACTGTGCAGCACCTTCTTTGATGAGGGCATGCCATGCTGGGTAGTCCTGTGCCAGTGTCTCCCATGTCTCATGAGGGTGTCCTTGAAATGCTTCTTCTGACATCCACATGAGCATTTGCCTTGTGTGAGTTCTCTGTAAAATAGCCCATTGGAGTTGGTTTCTCTACAGTAGAGTTGAATGCTTGGTAGTTCAGTTCTCCTGGAGTGGAGGGTATCTAAGAAAAGGTAGTCTGCTACGGAGAGGTAAAAATGGGTGAGGTTTGACAAGAGAATCATTAATAACTTTGTAGGAAGCACTTTCAGGTCAGTGATGGTCAGAAGCCAGATTGCAAAGGGTTGAGAAATGAATGAGAGGAAAAGACACTTAAAGGAGATAGATTTTTAATGGGATTTGGCTCTTTATGGAAGTGAATGGCGAATGGTCTCTATTTCCATAGTAAGTGAAGCAAGATCATCTACTGAGGTGACAGAAGAGTGTGGTTTAGGACCTTGAGAGGAAAAAAGATTGAGAAGAGCTGCTTTTGGAGAGTGGGATAAATAGTCAAGAGAGGAATAAAAGGATTGACTTGCTGTAGTGAGGGTTGAGATTAGCTAAGATGAGTTTGTAGCATACACAGTCAGAAACTCATGTAATATATTAGGATCAACTTAGATTCTAGGAAAATATAATGTTAGGAACAGGATTCGTGGTGTTGTTGAATGATATGTACATATATATATACATTCTATGTATGTATGTATGTATGTGTGCATGGAAATATGTATTCATACAGAGAGTGAAAGTGTGAGAGAGAGCTGGTGCATATTTTGAAGCACTTGAGCTTATGTATTTCCCATAATATTGTCTTTGTTGTAAGATATATATAAAGGTACTATTGAACTCATGAATACAATTTGTTTTTGGGTCACTCACAAAGTTTAAGGTATATTCCCAGAAAACCACTTAAGCAAATAAACAACAAAAAAACTACACACACACACACACACACACACACACACACAAGTACTTGGCAACTAATAGTTTGCGTAACCATATACTTTGGTGAAAAAAAAATTTCTTTTGGTTGGGTTGGGTTGAGTTGCTGGTCTGTGATATCATTGGCACAGGGAGCTTCTAGTGTGGAAACTTCTTCCACTAATTCAAGTAGGTAGCTATTCTGTAACTCATAGTCTTCACCGTGGATTTTGCTGCAAGCCAGATAAGCATGGATGAGAGAATTGAGTAAGGTATATTAAATTTCACTTAAGTCTACTCTTTGACTTTAATCAGACCCTTGATGTTTTTCTTCCAAAATAATGGAAATGTAGAGTATTGTAAATTCTCGATGATTAGCAGTATCTTGAAATATTATACTGTCCCACCCTGGTTTGGGCCAATACTGAGCCAGAAGGATATTGGAAGGGGAGAGTATGTTGTATGTATCAAAGTAGATACTTGTCTCTGTTTGAAATATAAATATTAATTCTGTCTTCTGTTATGGTTTGGTAGCTGGTAGTATGGCTGCACTAGATAACTTCTTTTCTTTTTGAATTGTGTTATTCTTATCAGAAATAAGCAATTAAAGTTGATGAAAATTAAAGTGATAAATTAATTGTCAGAAAGTGAGTTGATTGTTTCATTTTTATTCAAACCCATTATTTATTGCATTGATCAAGAATTATGAGTCTTTCAGAATTTTTTTCCTTTATAATGATCTCATATAAATTCTTCTCTCTCTTTTTTTTTAGTGAGGCAATTGGGGTTAAGTGACTTGTCCAGGGTCACACAGCTAGTGAGTGTTATGTGTCTAAGGTTGGATTTGAACTCAGGTCCTGCTGGCTCCAGGGCCAGTGCTCTTTTCACTGCGTCACCTAGCTGCCCCTAAATTATTCTCCTAGTTATCACTTTGCTCTACATTTAGGTCTTAATTTCAAGAACTCATCTCCTTAGAGTGGCAGTTGCTATGTCTTGTGTGATTTTTATTGTGGCTCCTTTGTACTTGAACCTCTTTTTAGCTGCTTGGAGTACTTTTTCTTTTTTTACTTGGAATTGCTGGATTTTGGCTATTATGTTCCCAGGAGTTTCCATTTTGGGGTTTGGAGGTGACCATTGGATTCTTTCTGTTTTTACTTTGCTCTCTGGTTCTAAGAGCTCTGGACAATTTTTATTTATAATTTCTTCTAATAGGGTATCCAGAGTTCTTTTCTGATCATGATTTCCAGATGTTTGGATAATTCTTAGGTTGTTTCTCCTTGACTTGCTTTTCAGGTCAATTGTTTTTGAGATATTATTTCTTAAAATTTATTCTTTTTTCAATCTTTTGGTTTCATTTTTAACGTTTCTTGCTATCTCATCAAATTGTTTTCTGTCTGACCTGTTCTAATTTTGCGGGCATTCAGTGAGGTTTTTGTTTTTTGTTAAAAGGTGTCAATCTTCCTTGCCATTCTTTCATTCTTAGATTTTCCATTCTGTATCTCATTTCTTTTCTTCTAGGTACTTCTGTGGTTCTGTGGCCAGGACAGTTTTTTTTAATTTGACGTTTTACCTGGAGTTATTGTGGGGTTACTATCCTCTTTGGGTTTTACCTCTGGGTATCTCTCAAACCAAGGTATTTCCTCATGATATTGCTGTTTTCCTTGGTTTTCTCATCTCATCTGTTTCCATATATAGGTTGAAGGGTATACGTTTGGGTCAAACCTTGCAATAGTTATGTAATCAGGGCCTGCATGGTTCTGAGTATAGTGGGACAGACTAGGGAACTCCTTCAAGGGACCTTCTCTCTCTGGTCTAAGTTCTGTCTGAGGTCCTGTCCCACCTTCCCTCCCCCTCCTCCCCCCAAGGAGGTGGCGCTTACTGCTAAGCTCAAGGGCTAGTCTATGCTAAGTTCCTACCATAGGCTTCAGGGACTCTTGGGTCTTTCTCTTGGCTGCTCCCTGGTTCCACTGAATGCTATGGCTCTTTTGGGCTGGGCTCAGGTTTTCTTTGGCTTGGGCCTGGAGTGCCAGGAGTGGACTCACCGCACAGACCTCAAGGCCTCTTTCAAGCTAGGCTGTTGCATCCATGAACTTGGAGAGTGCTTGAGCTTAGCTCCAGTTCTGTTTTGCTCAATCAGAGAGGGCCAGGCTGGACCCACCTGGAATATTCTGAAGTACCCTAGTTTGGCTTCTGAAGCCACACATCTTGGGAAGGGGTTGGGCTAGGCTGTGCATCTGAGTAGTCAGAGGTGCTGAATGGGCCTTGAAGCCTCCAGGGGCCTGCCCTTTGCATTCAGTCTGTGACTTTCTGTCCTGAAATCTCTGAAGGATATTGGGGCTCCCTTTGTAAATTCCTGGATTGGGAGAATCTAAAAGTGATTTCTTTCTAGTTCTTACTAGAGTAGTGCATTTCTGAGCCCTGATGGAGTGTTTGTGAAGGGTGTTGGATCCTCCATGTCCTAGCATGGTTCTATTTTCTCAGCTCTATTACCATCTTAACTTCTGAAGCATTAAATATAGATAAAATAGGCATACATATTGGTCAGTGTTGTTTCTTTGTACCCCTATAACATGTGGTGGTATGTCTTGCAGCATGATAGATGTTCAGTAAATACTTGTTTGTTAACAGCAGACAGTTGAGATTTCTTCATTGCCTCTCACCTTGTGGTCTTCATAACAATCAAATGAGCATTTATATTTTTTTAGTACTATAAAACTGAAAATAATTTCATGTAAGCAACCAAAAAACTGAAGGCAGATCACTTTTATAACCTCTTAATCCTGTTCTGCTTAGCTTAACATCTAGTTAAGAGTCTGAGAATCTCTGAAAAGAAATGTTTTCTATATTTACTTAGTATTTGGTTGGCAAGAAGGGGGAGTGTATTATAGCACTTTGTTTTGTTCTGTGTATTGGAGATTTATGTTGAAGGCCTTTACTTTTTGTGGGGTAGTTGAATTACTTGATCATATTGTCACTATGCTCTTAAAGTTTTATTGCTTTTTTTTCCTTTTTTCATCACTATCACTTCCCATTGACTCCTCCCATCTCATAGAACCTTCCCTTGTAATAGGTATAGTCAAGAAAAACAGTGCAACACATGGGCTCATGCCTGTTTGTATGCCATTCTGTAACTGTCCACTGAAAGACGAGAGGTGTGCTCCACCCTCAGTTTCATAAGTCCTAGTTGGTCACAATGTTGATTGTAGTTTTAGTGTTGTTTTTCTTTATTGTTGTTGTAAATTGTTCTTTTGTCTCTGCTTTCTTCCCTCTGTATCAATTCATATACATCTTTCTAAGGTTGACAATGGACTGAAATAGATAAATCGACAAGAATTTATGAAGCACCTATTTTGTGCCAGGCACTGTGCTAACTGCTGGGGATATAAAGGAAAAAAATCCCCAAAAATAATTCTGCCGTCAGGAAGCTTACATTCTGCTGGAGATAACATGAAAATACAAGATTCATATAGTAGATGGAAGGTGGCCTTTGACAGGAAGGTACTAGCAGATGGGAGTCCTGGGAAAGGGCTCCTGTATAAGGTGGTGTTTGAGCCACATTCTAAAGGATGCTATAGACTCTGAGATGTGGAGGTGCAGGGAGGATAGCCAAGGCAGAGACACAGGTGCAGGAGACATTGAGTACTGTGTGTGAGGAACAGCTCTTCATATTTATCTTTTTTTAGAGTGCAGTAACAGTTCATTACATTCATACGTCATCATTTGTTCAGCCATCCTCTACTTAATGGGTAATGACTTAGTTTCCATTTCTTTACTGCTATAAAAAATGCAGCTGTATTTTAGTGTATATGAAATCTGCCACTCTTTTTTTGTGAACTCCTTGGAATATACCCAGGAGTAAGAGCTTTGGTTGAAAGTGTATATGTAGTTTATTGATTCTTGGTATAATTTCATATCATTTTTTTTCAGAACAATTGGACCAATTCACAGCACCATCAGGAGTGATGTCCTCTTGTAAACTCTCTAACATTAACCATTATTGTCTTTTGTCATATTTTCCAGTAATCAAATCATCTTAAGTCCTTTGTTTCCCTTGTGATCCTTGACTGATTATTCCTTCATATGAATTTGTTAGTATTTTGTCTAGTTCTATAAAATAATCATTTGGAAGTTGATTATGTGGCACTAGACTTTAAGTTATAACTTTTCCTGTGTGGGTCCATTTTGTACAGAGAACTCTTCCAAAATCACAGATTATACTCCCCTCAATCTTGGCTGACTTTTTTAAACATGTATCATTGCTAGTTGGGCAAAAGGGTAAGAGTCCAGAGATGACTCAAGACATTTCACCTCTGCTGAAAAGTATGGGTGTATGTCTTTCTGAAAGTGGAGTAATAGCATTTTCAAATATGAAAAATGACCTGAATTTTTTATGGTAACATTTTCCTCTCTCTCTCTTTTTCCCTACAAATAGATAATTCCCTTCTAGCAAATATGATACAAAATAAATTTTATTCTTTTCTTATTGCTTAATTTGAGGTATTCTGTATTCTAAATTTGGAAAAAATATATTAGTCCATGTGATACTTGTTTGTGTTGTCTTCATTACATCTGTGTTGATTGCTAGCTTTTGGTTCTTGGATGACAATATATAAATTTGCTGATGTTTGCTGACCACTATAATCTAGGAAGTTTGTTCTAGGCTACATAGTAGTAGTATTTCTGTTTTGCTGGGGAAACAAAGGTCTGTTTAGAAATGATTCAATATTATGTCAAAAAAGGCTGTGGTGTCTTGATATTTTAGTATTCTGTTGCTCCTTTGTCTTTGAAGAACCAATTCTAATCATTAGTTCTGCCTTTTGTCATTCACTTGAATAAATTTTTTCTTATCAAACTTCAGTGATATTGATGACTTTAAAGTTTCCTGTGTGCTCAGCTCCAAGCTTATGTTAATTATAACTCATGGTGAAAGAAAGTGAAAGAAAGTAAAGACTGAACTATCAAAAATTATTGGCACATATATGCTGCAAGGGGTTAGGAAGGATTTATGAGATGAATGTATTGAAAAAACATTGGTTTCTATAATGATAGAAAACAGATTTTATTTTCTATAAAAAATTTAGAAATAATTGTTTGTCTGGCACATTTTAAAACTTAGGATGGGTTGCTGGTTTTATACAAGAAATTATGTAGAAATTCTGGTATTTACATCTTCATTACTATCGGTCCATCTCCTCAAAAACATCAAAAACCCCTAAAACCTAATAAAAGCCCCCAAAACAAGCCTTCGCACATTCAACTGAATCTTTTTTTTTTTTTTACAGCTGGGTTCAAAGTGCAAACATCTGAAAGATATTCATTTTGGCCAGTGTTACAAGATCTCAGATGAAGGAATGATTGTTATAGCTAAGGGCTGTCTGAAGTTGCAAAAAATATACATGCAGGAAAACAAATTTGTAAGTATACGTACTATGTGTATGATTGAAAACTATTTTTTTACATTATAGTTTATAAATTTTAAATTATCTGAGCTCCATTCATAATGTTGCTTATTTTATTTTTGTAAATAAGGGAAATACTGTTTAATCAAAACTAAGAATCTTTTCAATTATTGATTTATAAAGGTAAGCACATTATTTAACAGGTACTGATATATGGTGTTTTAACACTAAGCGATCACAGGCATCTATTAAAAGGCCATTTTGAAAGGCACCTTACTATATATAAACTCATCTGGGTAGATGTGGTCAATTAAAAAAAACTATAAAAATGCAAGCCTTGATGCCGATATTTTGTGTACCTACTGATTATATGATTCGCACATATATTGTAGATACTTGGTTCATTACTGAAAATTGTCTTGACAATGCTAACTTATTAAAACTTTGTAAGACAAATCTCAGAATTCTTAATTATGGTAAGAAAATTATTAGTTATGTAGGATTAAAAAACCCTCATAATTTGAGTTGATTTTTAAAGTTTAGAGGAAGCAAATTATGCTATTTAGTGTAATTCACTTAAGTTTGATGTTTATGCCAGGTTCTAGGTTATTTAATGTTTTGAGGCAGGAGAAAGGAGTGTTGACAGGAGATTGACAACATAAAAAATTGTCCATGTTATCCATTAGGTGTTCTTAATTTTGGACCGAAAAGGGCATATTACATTATTAGTGAGTCTGAGAGAGTCATATATTAGTCATTAGTCAAGAAAAATAACTGTATAATTTTAAACTAAATCCCTGAATTAAAGTGAAGCCATTTTTCACAGTTCTAAATGAAAAATTCTAACTTTTAATCAGATATTAAGTCTTATTAGACTAAATTTGACAGCTAAATGTAAATTTTTGAAAAACTTGGAAGGAACACTTAAGATCTAGTGTATAAAGTGTCATAAATATTTTACCCTTGGGCTCTAGGTAAAATTATGAGTTTCTCTTGCTGAAGATGATGGAGATTAAAATAATTCTTTCTTATCTTTTCCTTACTTTCACAGTATGGAATATGGCAAATGCTTGTTTTCTTTCAAAATGTGGTAATGAGTTATGTTAGAATTCTTTTTGAGAGGTAAAAATTTCACTTAATTTGATAATTTGGCTATTGTCTTTTGACATTTTGAAGACATTAAAGTTAAGTTTTAAAGTTTAAAGTTCTCTTTTGAAGTGTTCTTTACCTTAACCTGCTAATAGAATGTGTATTTGAATATTTGTTTTTTTATTCTACCACTGACTTTTCTGTTAGTTTTTAAAAAATATATATATTTTTTTGTTTTGAAACATTTCCTTTATGAAAAAAGTAGTAGCATTTTACTAGAACTTTTTAAATATCAAATTGGTTTGATGCTTGGAGTTTAGATATTTTAAATTGGTGCCAGATAAAAGTACTTAGAGAAAATGATATTTAGAAAGGCTACCAACTGTAATTTGTAACAGTGAAAGTTAGCTACTCTTTTCTGGTTTGCTTAAATCATATGTAACATGAGGGAATTTCATTATGTTGTTCAGAAGTAGTTATGTTGTATATTTTAAAATGAAAACAAGCTGAAATTGTGATTTAAAACTACTATCTACTAGTCATTTTTATAAATGATATATAGAATAAATGCAGAATCTGCTTTTTCCATAGCTTTGCCTTTAGATGGCAGTATTGTCATTGAATATTTCAGTAAAATAGCTTTTGTTTCCTTGTTATATCAATGAAGAAAAGCAGATGTACAGTTGTAAAGTATTTATGTTTATGCTAGAGTAAGTTATCTTTATCCTTCAAAAGAGTTTTATCTGTATTTTTGTAACTCAAAACATCATCAGCTGTAACGTAACAAGTCTCAATGTGCTTTTTTTTAAGCGGCATATATTATATATGGGTCCAATGAATCATACTGATAAGAATCATTGATTAAAATAAAAGAAGCTTTTAGTAGAGGAGAGGGAAGCCTGTTTTTGTGTAAATTGAAATGATCTCATTTGGGTGGAATGAGAAAAATGATATGAAATTTTCAGGAGTAAACACTAACAGTAAGATAGAATTTGTATCTCTGCAGGAGAGATACTTCTTACTGAAAGATAAATCTTATTATCTCATGATAATTTTTGAAAGAGAAGGATAGAGTAGATCATAGCATTTGCTACAAAACTGCTATACCGAGCTATGTACTGTAGAAACATATTTGAAGGATTAAACTATTCTGAAGTATTAGTACATTGCATACTTCCTTCAATAAGATTTTTGGTCATTTATTTTCTACTTTTCGTAAAGATGTGTTTAATCACTTTGGTTAGTATTTGTTATTTCAATATTTTGTTTTAAAACTGTTTACAGTAATAGTGTGGTAAAATCTCACTTAGCCATAACTTTTAAGAAGCCAATTTTCACCTCTTTACCTCATCTGAGATAGTAGATTCTTTCCAGTCCTAATTTAGTGATTTTATTATGTTTAAAAACAACTTAGGGTGCATTCTACAGCCAGAACAATCTCTTTGCTTTATATATAGCTTTAATATCTTATAAAACTCTAAATTGTTAAAAAAGGTGAAATGATGTTCAAAATAGTCTTAATAAGATAAAATTACAAAAACAAAGATGGGAGCAAGAAGGATTTTTGGCTTAGTCAAGTCATTCAGTTAACTGGAATACTGAGCACTCTGGTTAATTGGTGTTTTAGTAGTTGTTTCCTGTGTGTGTGTGTCTCTCTCTGTGTGTGTGTGTGTGTGTGTGTGTGTGTGTACGTAGTATAACTTTTTGTTCTTATTTAAATAGTGATAAAAGCTTTTCTTGGATATTAGGTATATTATGTGTGTGTGTATATATGTATAAATGAATACTATTGCTATAATAATGTCACATTTGATTAATTTCATTGAATTTTATTAGTAAGCAGTTTGGGAGAATTCTTATTTTAAGCATTTAAATTTTTTTGTTATTCTTCAAGATTTTGAGTTTCACACTGTAAGTTGTTTTTAGTAAGGCAAATATAAAGTATCTGAAGACTTAAAGGAAGAAGGAATCAGTTGGATTTTAAAGAAATAAGAGAAATAAAGATGGCCTTTGGTGATTAAGATGTTTTTGATTAAGTAACAGAGTGTTAAATGCTATTCTTTACAATAGCATATATTGTCATTGCACTTTAAGGTTCAGAGTATGTCACTATCATAGAATGAGAGGTCATTTGGTCCAACTTTCCCTTACTTTACAGATGAGGACACTGAGACACAGAAAGGTTAAGTATAGTGATTAGCCCAGGGTCACGCAGGTAAGAAGTAGAAGAGTTGAGCTTGAATCCAAATCCTCTGACCCAAAATATAGCCATTTTTTTTATACCACATGCTTCTTCCTATTGTTGTCTGTAAGTGTTTTAGGATTGTCACCATTTCATGGATGAAGAAACAAGCTCAGAGAAACTGACTTGCATATAACTGGGAAGGGTCAAAAATATAACTTGAGCTTAAGGGTTCTGACTTAGAGACTTTTTTCCACTATGCCACGCAACTTGTGTGTGCAAAGAATTATTAGATAACTGTCTTTAGTACCTTCTTACATTCTATTCTGAAATATTCTTGGGGTCATTTTGTGTTAATGACTGTAAATTCTGTTGTATGGCATTGTGCCACTTGCAACTCTGTTAATCAGAGCTAATTAAGCTTCTTTATCCTAGTAATTGAGAAAATGCAACATGGCAAAAATAATCTCAGGAGACAGTATCTTAAAATTCCACAAGATGGTGATGTTTCTTCTTAAAAGTAAAACCAGCTACAGTGCCATGCCTCTGCCTTTTCTGTGCAAAAATTCAGCTTCCTGGTCTTTTGAAAATTAATTTCAGTTTTCACTTTTACAAACACTAAGCTCATTCTGTATGCAGAACTCCAGCCAGCATCTTGGAGGATATAAAATGTTTTGATAAGACAACAGTCACTGCCTTTGTGGAGTGGAAAGACAAAGGTTTAAGATTTCATGTGTGTGCAATGCCAAGGTAGCATTTTAAAGTGTTTGTGTTACAGAAGCATCTTGTGGCAAGTTAGCATTTTTGTTAATCTAAAGGTAAGGCTGCCTACCAACATGATATTCCAGAGGTGGAATGCAGGACAGTCATGACTGGTATCTGGGTAAGTCTTGTCACCTCTCCAGCTTCTGCTAGAATCACCTTCTGGGAGAGTCAGTGATGACTAGCACATTAGTTTTTCTCTGCTTGGTGGAGTCAGCATCTGATTAAGCTTTTCTCTTTCAGCTTGTAAATTTTGAAAGCTGGAGAGAGTATTTTTGTCCTTCCTCTCTGTATTAAACTTTAAAGACAAGGGTGTTGGGGTATCACTTTAAAAGGTTTCTGGGAGGGGCAGCTAGGTGGCTCAGTGGATAGAGCACTGGCCTAGGATTCAGGAGGACCTGAGTTCAAATTTGGCCTCAGACACATAACATTTACTAGCTGTGTGACCTTTCACTTGACCCCATTGCCTACCCCCCCCAAAATAATTAACAGTAAGTCAGTGAATTAAAAAATAGTCAAATATTCACCTGGTGGAAGGCAATAAGCATTTATATCATACCTACTATGTGCCAGGCACTGTACTAGGTGCTTTACAAGTATCTCATTTCATCTTCACAACAACCCTGCAACCCTCATTTTACAGATTAGGAGGCAGGCACAGAGAGGTTAAGTGACTTGCCCCAGGGTCACAGAGCTAGTAATGTCTGCGGCTAGGTTTTGAACTTGGGTCTTCCTGACACCAGGCCCAGTACTCTGTCCACTGTATCACCTAGCTGCCGCAGAAATAGGGCCTACTTACTTGCATTGAATGTTCTTTGGTAGTTGGGACATTCCATACTACCATCCTTTAATATATTATACAGTCTTCTATAGTCTGAATGAAATTCTGTTCAGTATAACTTATGTTAATTGTTATAGTTCAATTATTTGAAAATCAGTAATTCACATGTATATTTAGTGATACAATCAAAATATGTGGCTAATCATCTTAATTCCTTGACTGTGGGGTTTAATGTATTACTAAGCTACTTTGTATGTAGTATAAAATGGCAAAATATAAAGCAAACAAGAAGTGACTCATAGAACAGTCTTACTTTGCTTATAACCTGGATTACATATTCGTGAGTTCTCTACATTTTTTGGCTCTGGTGAGCAGCCTCAGAGAGAGGATCATAGAATATTAGAACTATAACCTCATTTATCAGAAATGCTCAGGGCTGTATGGTGATAAAAATGTTATAAGAAATTATGTTGTTGAGGAGTTGTAATTGACTAGAGGGCTAAATATTTTAAAATATTAATGGAAATATTTGAAGACAGATGTCATTCTTAAAATCTTATTTGCAGTTGCAAGCATCATGACACAGGGATAGAAGATCAGCCTTGGTGTCAGTGGCATCTGGGTTCAAGTTCTTCCTCTGACATATTCGTGATGTGATCCTGGCCAAGTTAGTGTTCCAGGGAACTCCGTAAAAGTGTAGCTGCTGATCTGCATTGGTGGAGGGAGATACTGCATCAAGAGTTCCCTAAATTGATGGAATCATCATAAGTCTGAGGTCCCCTCTTCCCACTTCATCCCCCATGTAAGCCAACTTTTATTAGGGTGCCATTTAATTTAATTGTGATTATATTTTTTGACCTCTGTCATGGTGAGTTTGAGAGGCAATATTGTAACTTAAAAGAAGCTGTCCACAGAGTCAGAGGTTTAAAGTTGGAAGTCATTTATTGTAAGTTTTTTAAGTTGTAGCTGATGGAAGTCAAGTGACTTAGCTAAAGTTATATAACTAATTAGTGGAAAGTACTAGATAGAACAGGTATTTCTGGAACAGCACCTAGAATGCTTTGATGCTCACAGCAAATATATCGTATAGCTCATTACAGCTAGAAGGGACCTTAGAGATCATTTAGTGCAGCTTTGATATTTTAGAGTGCTAGAGAATGAAGCATTGTAAGGTAGTAGACAGCAGAACTAGGATTTAAACGATAGCCGTTTGACTCAAAATGTTTGTTACTCTGTTACTAAGCTCTTTTCTATGCCTGCATCATTTAAGCCTTATTGGTGCTTCTCCTGCACCTTTATGACTCTACTATCCAATACCCAAGTTCCTTAAAATGAAAATATAAGTAATGAAACAAAAATTCTCTTGTAGTATGCCTAATAATTGGGAACATAAGTAATTGTAAACAGGTTGGTTTTGAATAATAAAACATTGTAACTTCATTATTTTGCAAAATCATGTTGTGATTTAGAACAGGAAGGAACATTAGATTATCTAGTCCAGGGGTGGGGAACCTGCAGCCTTGAGGCCACATGTGGCCCTCTAGGTCCTCAAGTACAGCCCTTTGACTGAATCCACACTTCACAGAACAAATCCCCTTAATAAAAGAATTTGTTCTGTAAAACTTGGACTCAATCAAAAGACTATACGTACCCAAGGACCTAGAAGGCCACATGTTGGCTTCAAGGCCGCAGGTGCCCCACCCCTAATCTAGTACAACCCCTTCATTTTACAGATGAAGAAACTGAAGTTAGAAAGGTTAAGTGATTTGGCTACAGTCATGTGGGTATTAAGTAGTAGAGCTGGGGCTTGAAGCTAATTCCTGACTATAAACCTGGTGTTTCTTAACCTCTATAACATTTGTTGTTTTTGTTATTTAGTTGTTTTTCAGACTTTGTGATCCCTTTTGGGGTTGTCTTGGCAAAGATACTAGAGTAGTTTGCCATTTCCTTCTCCAGCTGGTTTCACAGATGAGAAACTGAGACAGACAGGGTTAAGAGACTTGCCCAGGGTCACACTGGTAGTGTCTGAGGCCACATTTGAACTCAGGTCTTCCTGACTGGGCCCAATGCTGGTTACATAGCTGCCCTCCCTGTATACCATACCATATCTCTATTGTAATTTATACTATGTTTGATCATTTTAGATAAAATCTATGCATAGAACCTAACATTTCATTTTTGTTTAATAGTTCAAATAGAAATTCTTATGGGTTCCTGCTGAGTTAAACATTTTTAAAAATCTTTTTTTCAAGTATTTTGAGGAAATGTTCCAAAAAAAGAAATGTGGGTATATAAATAAAAGGCCAGAAACATTGGACAATTTCATCTTAATAGCTACGAGTTTTTGTACCCAAATAAATGTTTCTTGTATGTGGTTGGTGTATTAATTATATTCTTTATGTATCATATCTGAAGCTTTGAAATAGCATTGCTTCAATTCTACTGAAGTTATTTTACAACAAACACCACATTTAAAACTCTTGTTACTTGATTAATTATAGTAATTTAAATAAAAAGAGAGAAACATTTAATAGGAGAAACTCATTTTGCTCATTTACTCTTAACCAGTGCTGCATCTGCTTTTCTTCTTCATTGGAAAGGTAGGTCAGGGGGCCTATCTTGGAAACTTCATTTGAGTAAATTAGAAGATTGAATGCCGATGATAGTCTGTCTTGTGTGTCCAAGCACCTAGCACAGTTTGCACACAGTAGGTACTTAATAAATGTTGAATTTGAATAGAATTTTTGTGAAGAAAGTGTACATTAGAGAATGATTTTGTGCATCCTCCCGCCACCTCCTCCCCATTTTTTTTCCTTAATCAAGATCTGTTGTATGTGTTACAAATAGAAACTGTTTTCTGTAGATGATTTGAGCTGTTCAAACAGAAGCATTCTAGGGAAATGTAAGTTTTGAAGCAAGTATAATTTTTTTATTTTATGGGTATAAGGAAATGATTATACAACTATGGGTGGAAACTCAGGACATTTGAGATGGCATTTAAAAATAAGGTTTTAGGGTGAAATTGACCAATCTCTATGCTAAATTATTTCTGGAGTGTGAACCGGAAGTTGCAGATTTAATATTTGTATGCAAATTAAAGTCAAACTTTTGAAGTGCTTAAGAAGATTCAGATTTTTCAAGTGTAAAAAGTGGTAGGTAGCTATGGGGTTGCATAGTTTCGTCATGCACTGCTTTTGTGCTGTGTATGTGTTTGTGTGTATACATGTGTACATATACACATACACAAATATGGATAGGTAGATGGGAAGACAATACTTGAGTGCCAGTGGAGGTGAGCACTGGTGCAGATAATCTAAAATAGTGGATGATGTAAAAATTATTTAGAACCATCTTTGGAGTGCATTTTCCCTCAGCAGATTTTAACTCTTGGTTTGCTTGGTTTAAGTAGTATCTTTAAAAATACATTTTTATTGTTACTTTTTGTTTTTATGTCACTTATATTTCTCCTTGTATCTTATCAGGTATACCCCCACTCCCACCCCTGAAAGCTGTCCCTTTGTTTTTTTAATAAAAGTTTTTAAAAAAAATAAGGAAGAGAGTGAAAAATTCAGCAAAACCATCCTGTGTGTTAGAAAAAACTGGTGTTGTATATAGTGTTTCATACTTCTGCAAAGGAATGGGAGTCGATGTCTTTGGGGGCAAGCTTGTTTTTATTAATTCCACAAGATTCATTTGTTTTTTTGGTGGTGGTTCTCTTTCCATTTACGTTGTTGTAGTCATTGTATAATGCTGTTTTCCTGACTCTGCTTACAGGCACATCTCGTTTTATTGTGCTTTGCTTTATTGTGCTTCACAGATACTGCAGTTTTTACTAATTGAAGGTTGGTGGCAACTCTGTGTTAAACAAGTCTATCAGTGCCATTTTTCCAACAGCGTGTACTCACATCGTGTCTCTGTGTGACATTTGAGTAATTCTCATAATATTTTAAATTTTTTTCATTATTATTATTATATGTATTATAGTGATCTGTGCTAAGTGATCTTTGATGTTACTATTTTAATTGTTTTGGGACACTATGAACTGTGCCTATGTAAGATGGCCAACTTAATCAATAAATGTTTTCTGTGTTTTGACTGCTCCACCAACCAGTTGTTGTCTCATCTCTCTCCTCTCCTCCCTCCTCTCTATTCCTTGAGACACAGCAATATAGAAATTAGGCCAGTTAATAATCCTACAATGGCCTCTTAAGTATTCAAGTGAAAGGAAGGGTCAGTTGATGTGGCAGACTTTTTTTGTTGTCTTTAAGTAATTGCCACAGAGCCACCCCAACCTTCAGTAACCAGAGCCCTGATCAGACAGCAGTCAACATTGAGACGATGTCCTCTGCCAACAAAAAGATTATAACACACTGAAGGCACAGATGATAGTTATCATTTTTTAGCAATAAGGTATTTTTTAATTAAGCTATGTACATTGTTTTTTTAGACGTAATACTATTGCACACTTAATAGACTATAGTGTAAACATAATTGTTACATGCACTGGGAAATTAAAAATTCATGTGACTCAATTTATTATGATATTCATTTTATTATAGTGATTGGGAGCTGAACCCACAATGTCTCTGAAGTATGCTTGTACTTCACTTTGTGTCATCTCGTCTAATGCTTTTTTGTATTCTTCAAGCTTGCATTTTTTACAGTGTAGTAATATTCCATCACATTTGTATGGCACAATTTTTTTTAGACCTACCTTAGTTGATGGTTATTGAGTTTGTTTCTAGTTCTTTGCTTCCACAAAAAGGTTGCTATAAATTTTTTGGTGTATTTAAACCTTTCTTTTTGTTAGTAAAATGAAGAGTTTCAACAATTTTGTTACTTTGTTTAAATAATTCCAAATGCTTTCCAGAAAGTTTGTAATATTTATAGCTTGACCAAAAATACATTAATGGGCCTGTTTTTCCACAACCTGTCCGATATTATCTCTTTCTTGGGTCATCTTTGCCAGTTTGAGATGAAACATTAGACTTGTTTTGATTTTAATTTCTTTAATTATTTAGAAATTTTTTTCATGTGGATATTAATAATTTGCAACTCTTTTGAAAACTGTTTATCTCCTTTAACCATTTCTCTACTGGGGAATGGCTTTTGGTCTTATGTAGCTGTGTGTATATATATATATATATACACACATATACATATACATATACATATATATGTATATATGTAAATATATATACATATATATTCATATATAATACCTAACTCTTATCTGAGAAATCTGATACAGAGATTTTCCCCTCCAGTTAACCACTTTGCTTATCCTAGATGCATTAATTTTGTTTGTACAAAACCTTTCAATTCCACATAATCAAAATAATCTATTTTGTATTTTGTAATTGCCTCTATTCCTTGTTACATTAAGAATTTGTCCATTACTCTTAGCTGTGAAAAGGATTTTATTTGTTTCTCTTCTAATCTTTTATAGTACAGCTATTAATATTTAGGTTAGGTATCTAACTTGAATTTGTTGTAGAATATGGCATAGGATATTGGTGTTAGCCTTATTTCTGCCAGACTACTTTTTACTTTTGCCAGCAGTTCTTATCAAATAAGGAGGCTCCCCACCCCAGCTAATTTATATTTTGAAGTTTATTGAATACTGAGTTATTATATTCATTTTTTTTTGATTTCTGTCTAGTCTGTTCCATGTAACCTCCTTCCTTCCTGCCTTCCTTCCTTCCTTCCTTCCTTCCTCCCTTCATTTTCATTTATGAAAACAGAATTTTAAGCTGCACCAAATGGATTCGATGATTACTATTTTATAATATATTTTGAGGTCTGTATTCCTCCTTTATTCCTATATTTTTTCATTATTTCCCTTAAAATTCTAGATCTTTTGTTGCTCCAAATGAGTTTTGCCATTGTTTTGTCTATCTTTGTAAAATATCCTTTTGGTAATTTGATTAGTATTGCTTAAAGTATGTAACTTAACTCTGGTAGTATTGTCATATTTATTTTATTGACATGGCCCAGCCATGAGCACTGAGTAGTCTTCTAGCTTTTTAGGTTTCCTTTTATTTTTTTAAGGACCATTTTGTAATTGAATCAGCATAGATATGAAGTGTGTTTTGGTAGGTTGACTCCCAAATATTCTGTGCATTTTGTAGTTATTTTGAATGGGATTTCCCTTTCTATTACTGCCTCTTGGATTTAGTTTTTGTTATATAAAAAATGTTATTTTTTGTTGATATTATTTTATAGTCTGCAACTTGGCCAAAGCTTCTAGTTGTATCAATTAGTTTCTTTGCTGATTCCCTATTTTTTTTTAGGTAACGCATCATGTTATCAACAACGAGGGATAGCTTTGTGTCCTGCTTGCTTATCTTAATACCTTTGCTGCTCTTTTATTGCTAGCATTTCTAGAATGATATCAAGTAATAAAGAGGGGGCCACCTTGCTTTACTCTCATATTTATTGGGAAAGGTTCTCATGTATCCCTATTGTATTATTGGTTTAGCTACTTTTTGATCATTTTAAAAAAAATTCTTCCCTGTCTATGCTTTGTAAGGTTCTTAGCATAAATGAGTGTTGTACTTTATCAGTGTTTAAGTAAAGCAGTTTGCCTTATTTTGCCGTGGGGTGGTGGCTAGGTGGTGAAGTGTATTAACCACTGAATTGCAAAGCCAGGAAGGCCCGAGTTCAAATCCTGCTTCAGACATTCACTAACTGTAGTTTTAAGATGCAAAATTTTTTTCTACCCATAATTGTGAAAACTCTAAATATAAAATTACAAAACTAATAGTATAAGAATTATGAATATTTTCCAGGGGATTTTCTGTAAGAATTAAAAGAAGTAATCCAGTAAAATCTCATGCTATTGTCTGCAAGACCTCAGTTTATTTTACAAATTTTGTTGAATATAAATAACATTTTAAATGAAATAACTTACCAATAGGAAGATGTTTAATATATAATAATCATATGTAAACTTAATTTTGATATTGGACTTTTATTTGCACAAAAATTTGAAAAATTTGGCTCAACCTCAGACAAAGAGGCCTTAAATCTGATATTGTCTCTATTTACCTGTGTGTTTTTTTAAAATAATAGCTAATAATAAGAGCTAACATTTATATAGTGCTTACTATATGCCAGGTACTTTGCTTACCTCTTTTACAATTATCTCAGTTGATCCTCACTTCAATGGGGGGGGGGTAGGAGCTATTATACCTGTTTTATAGATGAAGCAGCTGAGGCAAATGGATTAAATGACTTGACCAGGTCACACAGCTGGTAAGTCTCTCAAGTCAATTTGAACTCAGGTCTTCTGGACTGTAGGCACTATTTCCTGTACCACCTAGCTGTCCCAACAAGAATAAAATGAAAATGCTTACTCATAAAAATATGTGGTAGAAAATGGTAGGGCAATTTTACGAGGTCTGTTGCTGAGAGATGGAAATTAGTTTTTTTGGTTTTTTTTAGCCACTTAACCAGTCAACAAAAATGAATAAGCTAGTTATGCTATAAAAATATTTGTTTTTCTACTGGCTGATGATAAGCTCTATATACTGTTTTGTATAAATGTACTTAATTTTCAGTTGTATATGTTGCTTCATCCTAAACAGTGTTTTTATGTAAACCAACTTTTTAAAGGAAAGAATCCCTTTATTCTCTTCTCTCACTGGCATACTGGCTATACTTTCATAGAAATTTTGATGTACAACTGACCAGTGTTGCCAGGCAGTTTATTTGAAAATCTGCCAGATAGAAGAATAGTAACCTAAGCAGAGGCTAAATTTACATCTGAAAATAACCTTAATATTGTAATGAAGTAAAGTTTATTTCTTCAGAATGTTTGTAATGGTTCCTGATGGTTTCAAGATGGCTTGTAAAGAGCATGCCTGGCAATCAGGGTTTTCAAACTGCCTGACATTTGGGTTACCAAGAACACATATGTAGCATCTTGATCACATGATGACATAGGTGATGAGAAAGGATTATAGGGTAATAGGGGGAACTAGAGAGCTACTCTGGTGCAGTGAATGGAATGCAAATGAGGATATGCATGTGCATTTAATCATACATGAATTGGTTTGCTTTTGAATGACAAACTCTTGTAGCAGTTTAGAAATAATTTGACAGGTTGAGAAACAAGAACTCACTGCATTTAATCAGAATTGGTCAGAGTTTGATGTAATCAATATTGAATACCAGAATGGTTGTGTGACTGATCATGACAGTTTCAGATAACTACAGTAACAAGCTTATAATGCTTTAAACCTGAACTTACTTGTTTTTGCAAAGGAAAAATATATTTGTTACGTAATTGGGCAATTATTTTTTAAGATACCATTTAAGAATTTTTAGTGTGAACCCTTGGACCATCATGATGAAACCTTCACTCTAAATTAGAACCTCTGGTTTGTAGTTATTTACTACTGTGTTTTTTTTTGTTTTTGTTTTTTGCTGGTGATTTTTTTTCTCTTTGTGTCACAACATTTAATTGTGTGGTTATGTTTTAATTTTATATATAAAAACAATGGAAATATGTTCTCTGATTTCTAAGAGCATTCATTTTTTTTTTTTGAGGTTTGGTCTCCTTATCTTGCTTAGGCTGGACATACGGGACTGATCCCAATACTGTTTTGCACAGAAGTTTAAACCTACTTTGTTTTTCTGAGTGGGCTGGTTCACCTCTCTTTAGGCAGTCTTGTGGTCTGTTCCATATTGGTGCTCGATTTAGTGTGGACACACAGTTGGGTTATCCCATCTGCAGCTTAGTACTTCCAGTCTCCAGCAATGCTCCAGGATCAACCTCCCCAGCAGCACGTACTACAGAGGAGAACACCACTCCCAGCAAGAGCATTCATTTAACAAAGCATTTATGTGGATGTGTACATTTGCAATGATATATGTCACAAGTAGACAGATGACATAGAATGCTAAATGGAAAAATGTATTTGACATTAATCATAGGATAGTTGTTGTTGTTCAGTTGTTTCAGTCATGTTTGACTCTTTGTGACCCCATTTGGGGTTTTCTTAGCAAAGGTACTGGAGTGGTTCACCTTTTCTTTCTCCAGCTTATTTTACGGATGAGGAGACTGAGGCAAACAGGGTTAAGTGATTTGCCTAGGGTTTCACAGCTAATAAGTGTCTGAGATCAGATTTGAACTTGGGTCTTCCTGACTCCAGGTCTGGTGCTCTATCCACTGCTCCATCTCACTACCCAAAATCATAGGATAAGCACCCCATTAAACAGAAACATACAAAATGGGTCTTAGTACATTGTAACTCTCATGTGATAGTGTGCTACAGGGCAGTATAATAAACAGTTATTAAGCACCTACTATAATCAAGGCACTGTGCTAAAGCCCTGGGAATACAAGTAAGAAAAAGACAGTCTCTGCCCTCAAGGAACTTTATGATCTGATGGATGAAAACAACATATAAAAGGTATCTGAACAAAGTCTGGAGGCATGTGGATGTCCTGGGGTGTGTAGCTTAATGGGGATGAAGACTTGGCTAAACTTCTGGAAGAGCAGTGGGAATATGATGATGGTGAATTCAAAACCAAGTACTGCAGCTGGAGAGAAATAAAGGGTAGAACAGTGGTAAGGAAAACACCGAGTCACATGGCTTTTGGATTTCTTTAAACTCTAGCTGCTGGTACTATAAATATGAGATCCTTGTCCAGCAACCAACAATCAAGTGTCCTAGTAGAGAAACCAAATTCTTATTAACCATGATGACAGTTTTGACAGAAATGAAATCAGAAGGATAGCTCAGAGATTTGTCTTGGAGAGACAGAGGATTTGGTTTTATTATGTGTCCAAAGGCCAATACAAAATACATTTTTAGGACCACTCTTGTTCAGGTCCTTAATCCCCTAGCACTTAGACCAGGGGTGGGGAACCTGTGTTCTTGAAGCCTCATGTGATCTTCTAGGGCCTTGGGTACATATGATCTTTGGACTGAGTCCAGGTTTTACAGAACACATCCTTTTATTAAGGAGGTTTGTTCTGTGAATTTTGGATTCAGTTGAAGGGCTGCACTTGAGGACCTAGAGGGCCACATGTGACTTTCAGGCCACAGGTTCCCCACCCCTGACTTAGACTATTGCAATAGCCTTCTAATCGGTGCAGTGGACAGAGCACTGGGCTTGGGAGTCAGTGGGACCTGAGTTCAGATCTGGTCTCAGACACTTAGTAGCTGTGTGACTATGGGCAACTCATTTGACCTCTGTTTGCTTCAGTTTCCTCATTTGTAATATAAGGATAGCAATAGCACCTACCTCCCAGAGTTGTGAGGCTTAAATGTTTGGCACAGGGCCTGCTATATAAATGTTAGCTATTATTATTATTGTTAATTAGTCTCTTGGCCTCAAGTCTCTCTGCACTTCAAAACATCCTCATAAAAAGCTTCCTGAATGATCTTCTTATAGTACAGGCCTGACTATGTTACTCTTCTTTTGAATAGACTCCAGTGACTCCCTTTGTCTCCAAGCTGAAATGTAAACTCTTCTGACTTTTAAAACTATTCCATAATCTGGCCCCAGCCTACTTTTTCAACCTCATTATACATACTCACCTTCATGCAGAATACTGGCTTTCTTGCTTTTTCCAGATACTTTTTGCCATCTTCTGTCTTCATGCCTGTTTTGGAATGCAGTCCTTCCTTACCTTTGCCTCTTAAGTTCCCTTATTTTTTTCAAAACTCACCTCAGATGCCACCTTCTCCCGGAAATTTTTCCTGATAACTTCTCTCCTGCCCAGGTACTAGTAACCTTTTTCCTAAGAAAATTACATTGTATGTTTGTAGTTCCACCCCCCACCCAACCTTCCTCTAACGTTCTGCTCACAGTCACAGGTTAGTTTCCCTCAGGGATAGGTACCTAGAGTTCAGCTTACCCTGTGGGTCTGTCCTTATAAAATTATAGTTCGTGAACCTCTCTCAATAGACACAGTTAATTTAAAGCAAAGGCATTTATTGAAGTGGTACCATAACAAAAGTAGCTATAAAGCATTCCCCTTATTAAACTAGAGTACACTTTTCCACAGATACTACATGTAGCATCAGTGGAGACATAGGGAATACACAGTATTCATTGATAGAAAGGTATGCACATAGCGAGGTACTAGAAACTCATAGCTCTGGCATGGCAGAGCCCATCGTGGTATCCTCATGATGATCTGCCTAATGTGTATTAGGCAGCTCACATGGCTGGGCTCCTTGGTCCTTCTTCTCTTTCTCTTCACAGTAACCAAACCTAAGTCTCTCTAAGGTCATGAAGCTCCTCTGGTCTTTACCTTGCTCATCCTCTATACTAAGTGTAGACCACTAGTTTTGCTGCCATACACCATGGTAGATGGCAGTGGGAGGTGGAGAGGACCTCCTCAAAGAAGTGGAGTGATTTTTCTTTAAGATTTGCTTCTTCCTGTTTTCTCTGTTGCCATAGCTTATATTTCTCAGAGTTGTCTCCTATACTTGTTCGCTAAAGAGAGTATATATTACATTTTAAAGGGCCATAAGAAGCATGACTGATCCTTTGCCAAGTCTTAATGTATTTTCATCAGGTGTAAAGAAGTTCTCACGGTGTAGATCCTTTTTTGCTCTTTAAGACTTTAATACCTCATTGTCTCTGATACTTGTCCTTTATTTCACCTGCTGCCTTTGGGGGAAAATGAATTGATCCAGACTCCATTGGTCAAATTCCCTCAGTATATGCTTTGTATATACCTGAGGGCAAGAATTTATTTTATTTTTGTTTTTTGTTTGTTTTTATCCCCAGCACCTGGTTTAGGTAAACATTTAGTAAATGCCTGTTGTTTGATGGGGACAGTCAGTCATCTAGTATTGCAGTAGTTATCACATTGAATGTGCAAAAAGTCTTTTTGTGGTAGCATAGAAGTGGAAATAGGGCAGTTAGGTTGCTCAGTGAGTAGAGTGCCGGTCCTGGAGCCAGGAAGACCCAAGTTCAAATCTGGCCACAGACACTAGCTGTGTGACCCTGGCCAAGTCACTTAATCCTGTTTGCCTCAGTTTCATCATTTGTAAAATAAGCCAGAGAGGAAATGACAAACCACTCCAGTATCTTTGCCAAGAAAACCCCAAATGGGTCACAAGAGTCAGACATGACTGAAACAACTGAAGAACAACAAAAGAACTGGAAACAAAAAATATATATCTGTTGATTATGGAACATTTAAATAAATTATGGTACATGAATGTAATAGAATATTACTAAATCTTAAGAAAAAATGGAAGGACTTGCATGAACTGATACAGGATAAAATGAGAGCCAGGAAAACAATATACAGAATGATTACAAAAATATAAATGAAGACAATAAAAATTAATTACATAATTATATTAATTAATCATAATGACTAAACCTGGCCCAGGGAAAGACTTGAGGAAATGGACTTCTTTCATTTTATGGTACAGGTAGGAGGCTATGGGTGTAGAACAGTAGTGTCAGACTCAGAGATTCCTGTGAGCTGCATATTGACTTAGAAAACTACAAATTAACATTGTGTTGTATTTTTATTTATTTTGTTAAACGTTATCCAGTTACATTTTAGTTTGATTCAGGCCAAAGGAGATGTTAGACTATTGCATGTGCTATTAGCTGAGATCTATGTGTTGTTTAGTTTTGCTAACTGCCTTTTCCCTCTCTTTATTCCTTGTTAGAAAATAGTTTCGCAGAATGGGAGAGGGAGGCATGGATTTGGAAATGTGTGTGATGTAAAAACAAAACTCAACTAACAAAAAATAAGTGTAGCACCTCTGTTGTAGAGGATCAAGTGGAGGAATTCTGCCAATAACTCAATAAGACCTTTTAAATTAAATGAGTATGTAATTTGATGCTCCATGACTTCAAGTGCAAAGGTAGGACTGTTTGGGGACAGTAGCAAATATATTAAAAATGGGGAACAAGGGTACAAAATGAGAGGTCATATTATGTAAACTGCACAAATGCATCATGTCCACATAGTGCCCATTATGCCCAGCTATCATGAATACTTTCTTTAAGAAAAGAATTGAAATGTGGTAAGCACTGGATAGCATTGCCAAAAACGAAATCAACTGTTTTAAAATAGGAAATGACTTCACTGATGTAAGAATCATTCCTAAATAAACTGACTGTATAGTCAGACCATTGACAGGTTATAAGGAAACACCAAAATTCGTACACAGCTTGAAGAAAATTAGAAAGAGATTTGGCCTTCAATTGAAATAATTCTAATGTGTGCAAACAAATAACTGATGATGGAATATGTCCATTTGAATATGGACAGAAGAAAGGTTATTGACACATAATAATTGAATACAGAAGTTTAATGGATATGAATTAATTGCTATATCAAGGATACCAAGAGAGTTATGTTAAATACTTTAGTCAGCAAATAACTGACTTGATAAATAGCCAGAGACTGCAGCCAAAGGCAGTACCAGTTTAGAATTTTGTTGTTGTTCAGTTGTTCTTCAGTTATATCCTACTCTTTGTGACCCCATTTGGGGTTTTCTTGGCAAAGATACTGGAGTGATTTGCCATTTTCTTCTCTAGTTCATTTTGCAGAGGAAACTGAGGCAAACTGGGTTAAGTGACTTGCCCAGGGTCACATAGCTAGTAAGTGTCTGAGACCAGATTTGAAGTCATGAAGATGAGTTTTCCTGACTCCAGGCCCAGCACTCTACCTACTGTGTCATTATTTTAGAATACTGGTTTGTAAAGTCTTTTTTTTTTTAAAGTATTTTTGTTTCTGTTTCTTACATCATCATAGTTAACCCAAGTATCTTTCCCCTGGCCTTCCCAGAGATCTATCCCATATGACAAATAGTATTTTTTTAGACAGGAAAAGAAAATGAGGACAATTGATCGATAATTTGAAGGAGTCTGAAAACGTGTGCAGTGTATGACACCTGTGGACCTCTTACCACCATAATTTCAAATTGTTTTCCAAAATGGTTGCACTGTTTTGCAACTCTACCAACAATATATTAGTGTGCTCTTTCTAATAAATTTTGTTTATTTTTCTAGCTCAATAAAATAATTTTTTGGGGGGCAGCTAGGTGGCACAGTGGATAGAGCGCCATCCCTGAAGTGAGGAGGACCTGACTTCAAATCTGACCTCAGACCTAGCACTTGACACTTACTAGCTGTGTGACCCTGGGCAAGTCACTTAACCCCAATTGCCTAAAAGAAAAAAACAAAATAAAATAATTTTTTTGGTGGTAATTGGGAAGGCACTGAATAAGTAGATTAACTTAGGTAGAATTGTCATTTTTATTATGGTGGTTCAGCTCACTAATGAACAAATAGTATTTCTCCAGTTATTTAAATCTCACTTTATTTGTATAAGAGTATTTAATAATTATATCCTGCTACTTTGCTAAAATTACTGTTTCAACGAGGTTTTTAGTTGAATCTGTAGGCTTTTCCACATATACCATCTTATCATCTGCAAAAAGAGTTATTGCCTCATTGCCCATTCTGATTCCTTCAGTTTCTTTTCCTTTTATTTGCTACTGCTGGCATTTCTAGTATAATATTGAATAATATTAGTGATAATGAACATTCTTGTTTCACTGCTGTTCTTATTGGGAAGGCATCTAGCTTATCCCCCTTATAGATAATGCTTGTTGATGGTTTTAGGTAAATGCTTCTTATCATTTTAAGGAAATCCATTTATACCTGTGCTTTCAAGTGTTTTTAATAGGAATGAGTATTATATTTTGCAAAAATTCTTTTCTGTGACCATTGAAATAATCATGTCATTTTTGTTACTTTTGTTATTCTTGATAGTTTTCTTTGTATTGAACCATCCCTGAATTTCTGGTATAAATCCCACTTGATCACAACGTATATACTCTTTGTGATATATTGTTGTAGTTGCCTAACTAGTGTTTCATTTTTTTGCATCAATATTCATTAGTGAAATTGGTCTCTAATTTTTCTTTCTCCTTAGGTATCAGCATCATATTTGTTTCATAAAAGGAGGTTTGGTAGGTCTCCTTTGCCTCTTATTCTGAATAATTTATTTAATATTGGAATTAGTTGATCTTTAAATGTTTGGTAGGATTCACTTGTAAATCCTTCTTGTCTGATGCTTTTTTCTTAGGAAGCTCATTTATTGTCTGTTCAATTTCTTTTTCTAAAATATGTTTATTTAGGTATCATGTTTCCTCTTCTGTTAATATGGGCAGTTCATGTTTTTGTAAGTGTTCTTTTATTTCACTTAAATTGTTAAATTTAATGGAATATAATTTGGGAAAAAACTCTTACTAATTCCTTTAATTTAATCTTTCTTACTGGCTTATTCATCCTTTTCATTTTTGATATCAGTGATTTGGTTTTTTTTCTTTCTTTTTACAAGTCATATTAACCAATGGTTTATTTATCATCTTATTTTTTTTTCATAAAACCAACTCCTGTTTTTATTTGTTATTTCAATGATTTTCTTAAATTCAGTTTTATTAATCTCATCTTTAATTTTTAGGATTTCCAGTTTGGTGTTTTAAATTTGTTATTTTTCTAGCTTTTTAAATATCTTGCCCAATTCATTGGCATACACTTCTCTATTTTATTCATGTAAGCATTTAGAGAGAGAAAATTTTCTCTGATTACTGCTTTTGCTGCATCCCATAAATTTTGATATGTTGTGTCATTATCATTCTCTGTAATAAAATTATTTATTGTTTCTTTGATTTTTTTCTTTAACCAACTTGTTTTTTAAGATTAGGTTATTTAATCTCCATTTAATTTTTAATCGGTTTCCATGGTCCTTTATTAAATGTAATTTTTATTGCATTATATTCTGAAAAGGATGAATTTAATATTTCTGCTTTTCTGCATTTAAGAATAAAGTTTTTGTGGCCTAGTATATGGTAAGTTTTTGTAAAGGTGCCATGTATCACTGAGAAAAAGTCATTTTCCTTTCTATTCACATTTAGTTCTCTTTAGATGGCTGTCATATCTAGTTTAGCTAAGAATTCTATTCATCTTCTTGAGTTCTTTATTATGTTTTTTGTTAGATTTATCTAGTTCTGAGAGGTGAAGGTTGAAATCCCCCACTATTATAGTTTTGCTCTCTATTTACATCTGTAATTCATTTAGCTGTTCATTTAAAATTTGAATGCTATAGCATTTGTTGCATATATGTTTAGTATTGATATTACTTCATTATCTATGGTATCTGTTAACATAATGTAGTTTCCCTGCTTTTCTCTTTTAATTAAATCTATTTTAACTTTAACTTTTCTTTCTCCTGAGATTGGTCTTCTTGTCTGGCATTTCTGGATATTTAATATTTTTAGGAAATTTCTCTATTTTGCACTCTCATTTTTGTTAGCATATAACTGTGTGTAACATATTCTTATTATTTTTATTTCTACAGCTTTTGCTGTGATTTCGCCTTTCTCACTTGCTATTTTATTAATAGGACTTTCAACTTTCTTTTTCTTCCCCTTCAGCTTTCTTCTTTTTACTCTAATTAGTTAAGGCTTTATCAGTTTTATTAGTCTTTCAAAGAATCAGCTTTTAGTTTTATCATTTCTATTTTTTTGTTTGCAATATATATTTTTCCCTACTAATTTTTAATATTTCTTTTTCTGTGCTTAACTTTTTAAAAATGGCTTTCTGATTTTCCAAAAAGCATATTCAGTTTATTAAAGCTCTCTTTTCATATTTTGTTAATGTATATTTTAAAGGGTATGATTTTTTTTTCTCATGAGGACTGGTTTAGTTTTGATATGTTGTTTTATCATTATAATTTTATTTGCATAGCATTATTTCTCTGATTTCTTCTTTGACCCACTTGTTACTTATGATTTAATTGTTAAGTCTCCATTTGAGTCTGTATCTTTTGTTTGTGGTTCCCAAACCAGTTTCTGTTTCATTATGGCCTCTAAAAGATGTATTAACTGTTTCTGTCTTTTTACATTTTTTTGAAATGTCTCTGTGCCATAATATGTGATCAATTTTTGTGGTGCTGAGAAATATATATATATTCTTTTTCTGTCCCATTTAGAAAATGCTATAAGCCTTTTAACTCTAGATTCTCTAGCAGTTTGTTCATTTCCATATTTTCTTTCGTTTATCTTTCTGTTGAATTTATCCAAAAGTGAGAGAGGGATATTGGAGTCCCATGTCACTATTTACTGTCTGTGTCTCTTTGAAGCTTAGGTAATGTTTTTTTTTTTTTATCAATTTGGATGCTCAAGCAATTGAAGTGTGTACAGTTGCTACTGATACTGGTTTGTTTTCTTTGGGTCTTTTCAGCCTAATATAGTTTCCATTTTTTAGTTTTGAATTTTTTTTTTTAGGTCAGACACCCTGATTTCAACCCCTGTTTTTTTTGATTCACTTGATACATAATAATTTTTTTCCCCATTCCTTCTGTTTTATTTTGTGTATGACTTTGTTTTTTAAATGTTTCTTTTTTGCAACAGATAGGGTTTTGTTTTCTTATCTAATCTGCCAAACTTTTTTTGTTTTATTGTATTGTTTAATCTAAACATTCACTATTAAAATTATGAGAACGGGAGGGTATTTTCCTTCATCTTTCTCTGCTACTAGGTTTTTTTTTGCGTGCAAATTATGATTTTTTTCTCCTTCCAATGTAAACACAGTTTATTAGTCCTCACTTTTTCTAGTTTGCTAAATGTTTGTTTGTAAGGAAATTATTTTTCAGTTATTCAGATATTCTATCAATTATTTTACTTAAATCTTTTTTTAAGGTAGCTCTGGTCCTACTGATTCTCTTCCTCTTATACTTGATCCCATCCTCTTATTTTTACCCCATTTCTTTTGGGGGTTTGCTTCTTAGTTCCTTTTTCTCTCTTACTTTTATCTGCTTATATAATTATTCCCCCCATTTTTCGCTCCCAAGTTAGTCAAGTAGATTTCCTTTTTCCTCTCCTTCCCTTCAACCAGTCCTGTTCTTTAGTTTTTTTAGTTTCATTTTTTGCACCCCTTTCCAAGAAGTATTTTTCACACTCTGTATTATCCATTTTTTCCTCTTTTTATTAATTTATTTTGATTTATCAACAATCACTTCCATAAGCTTTTGAGTTTTAAATTTTTCTGTCCCTCCCTCCCCCCCTCCTCCCCAAGACGGGGCGCAATCTGATGTAGGCTATACATATATATTCCTATTAACCATATTTTCACAGTAGTCATTTTGTAAGGAAGAATTAGAACCAATAGGAGGAACCACCAGAAAGAGGAAACAAAATAAAACAGAAGAAAAAAAATAGCAAATAGTATGCTTTGATCTGCATTCAAACTCCATAGTTCTTTCTCTGGACGTGTATAGCATTTTCCATTGTGAGACCTTTGCAGATGTCTTATGTCCTTGTGTTGCTGAGAAGGGGTAAGTCTAAGCAATGTTAGTCATTGCAGTTCGTGGCTGTTACTGTGTACAACGTTTTTCTGATTCTGCTCACTTCACTCAGCATCAGTCCATACAGGTCTTTCAAGGTTTTTCTGAAGTCCACCTGCTCATCATTTCTTATAGCACAATAGTATTCCAGCACATTCATATACCGCAACTTCTTCAGCCATTCCTCAATTGATGGACATTCCCTCAATTTCTAATTATTGACCACTACAGAAAGGGCTGCTATAAATATTTTTGTACATGTGGGTCATTTTTATGATCTATTTGAGATACAGATTTAGAAGTAGTATTGCTGGGTCAAAGGATATGCACAGTTTTATAGCCCTTTGGGCATAGTGCCAAATTGCTCTCCAGAATGGTTGGATCAGTTCACAACTTCACCAACAATGCATTAGTGTTCCAGTTTTCCCACATCTTCTCCAACATTTATCATTTTCCTGTTTTGTCATGTTGGCCAATCTGATAGGTCATTTATTTTCTTCCTTCCTTCCTTCCTTCCTTCCTTCCTTCCTTCCTTCCTTCCTTCCTTCTTCCTTCCTTCCTTCCTTCCTTCCTTCCTTCCTTCCTTCCTTCCTTCCTTCCTTCCTTCCTTCCTTCCTTCCTTCCTTCCTTCCTTCCTTCCTTCCTTCCTTCCTTCCCTCTCCCTCTCTCCCTTCATCCCTGCCTCCCTTCCTCCTTCCCTCCCTCCATTATTCTCTGGTTCATGGCCCCTATAACTCTCTGGTCTCTCTCCCTTCTCTATATTCCTCGTGTAATCAAAGCTTTCAGGGCATCTATTCTGGGCTGTCCCTTGTAGACCTTTTTTGGTATTGATTTGTAGAGCTTACCCCATGGATTCCCCTTTCCCATTGTGTCTCACCTATAGAATAATGCCAGTTTTGCAAGTGTCAGGACAGTACCCTATGGTAGTAAATACAGAAGTAAATATACCACATCCCTGATTACAGAGCCCACTACTGATCTGTACCCTCCCCAGTAACATTTTTTTTATACATTTGTCTCACACTATACTTCCTGGGTCCATACTTCCCACTTCCCACACGTTAGTTGATCCTAGGGGTTCTAAATGCTTCACCCCACTCCCCATTATAAGAGGAGTGGACTTTTGAAGCACCAGATCCCCTGGGCCAAACTCAGTTTAAGGTCCCCATCTCCCTTCACAGACCATCTCTCTTCACCTAGAGGAACATATATCAGTGGAATACCTTCCCACAATTAAATTAATAGCTTCTTCCTCCCCTACCCCCCCCACCCCCCACGTTGGCTCTTCTCTTTCTGAGACCTCAGATATCACCTTCCTCTTCCCTAGGCCCTTAATTTCACCCCAGCACATCACGCACTTGTCTTTTTTGCCCATACCTCTTCCCTCTTCATGTACTCTCATGTTGTAATGCAGTCCCACAGGGTGTTCCCAGGTTCTGTCCTTATTACCCCCATACCTGTTTTCGTCACTTTCATTTGTCAAATTTCTGATTTCACCTGTGTCTCTGTGTATTTTTAGAAAGAAATATCTCACTGGTCTTGCCAGCTGCAAGGACATTCACTCCTCCTTCATTTCTGTCATTGGGGTTTTCCAGAAGCAAATAGTCTCTTCATTCCTGGATCTCCTTGTAAAAATGTTCCAAATTATGCTTTTTTATTAAACGTCCATTAATTTTCCAGTATGGTTAAGCTCAGATTGTAGGGTAGGTCACCCTGGGCTGCATCCTGAGTTCCATTGCTCTTTGAAATACATTATTCTGTTTCCCCCTTATGTTGCATAATGGATACAAAACAGTCTTGCAGTATTTGAATGTTCTTTCCATTCTTTTTGCAGTATTTCTCCTGACTGCATGGAGAATTTGTTTCTGAATTGAATTGTTAAATTTAACCATTATGAGTCTTGGAGTTTGCAGCCTTGGGTTTTTTTCTGGAAGCAGTCTGTGAATTCTTTTAATTGGAATTTTTTTTTAATTATATGTTCAGAAATTTCTAGCAGTTTTATTATTTTCTTCTTTATAGAGTTAAGGTTTTTTGTTCTTTTATGTTCTTCTGGGCAACTTGTGTTCCTTAGGTTGTCTCTGTGCATCCTGTTTTCTAGGTCAGTATGTTTTGCTTGTATAGTGAACATATTTTCTTCTAATGTTCTTGTGTTTAGCTTCTCTTCTAAATGATCTAAGTATCACTTAGATACTTAAGATTACAAAACTAAAGACAAACACATGAAAAAATTTTTTTAAAATGGACAGATACATCTAGAGGAACAAATAGCATGTTTATTGACTTTGACTCTATTGATTATTTAAAAAAAACCAAAAAACCCCATTTTATTTGGAAGAGAAAAACACTTCCCTGACTGAGGGTAAGGTTATCCTGTTAGTGAATGAAGTGCTGGTTGCATTTACCACTGAGTGTTACAAAACCTTCTGGATGATCTGTGTGACTATTTAAGAATTTGACCCTCACCATAAGAAAAACTAAGAATGCATATTGTCCAGATTATGTTGTGCAGCTAGAGTCACCCTATAGAACTCATCCACTAGTAGATTATGTTAGCTGTATACTGAAATGGAGTATGAATTTGGATACAATTGAGAGGAGGAGAGTTAGCTGGATTGTCATCACAAAAATTGCAAAATTCCTTTTAATGATGTCACATTTCTCCTAGGAACCAGACTTTAAATGCTAATGTTTTGTTGGTGATGTTAATGATCTTAAGACCACAGTCTCAGAGGAATAAAAAATAAATATTACACAGATGCTTGTGGTAGTTGTGAAGAGGAGGCTAACAAAGAATTCTAAAGAACTTGCTTGAAGATGGACATGGCATAAAACAAGATGGGCTGAGCATGAGACCAGTGTGAAGATTAACAGGTGGATAGTCCGAGTTTTTACTGGTATCCTTAGAAGGTGAAGAAAAAAGCAAGGGAGACTACTAGCATGTTGTGTAAACCGCCCAATGATGTACATTTGGGGGGACATGGGTAAGAGTTACACAATAGTCAGGCACTGGTGATGATCTGTATCTATATTGTTGGACGGAAGGAACATTCAAATAGATAAGATCACAAATCCATTTGAATAAGAATTTTGTGTGTGATGAGCAAGGGTGGGTAATTTAATATTCAAGTAGAAATTAGGAAATTCTATGTCTTGATTGGCATGTGCAAAGAGAAATGTCTCTTTTGGACCGCTTTTCCCTGCTAAACCTGTTTTCCAGTTCTGGGCCACTGATGGACCAGATGATCCCTCTTAGTTGAAGACAGAGGTTGTATTCATGCTTTCAGATATTTATTCCATCTGTTGCCCAGTAGATGAAATCAGTTGCTTGGATTTGGGGAGAGCCTCTAGCTTATATTTACCTTTACTATTATGAATATAGGACTGAATAATCAGGGTTTTCAAATTTGTTTCCTTAACTTATTCTAGTTGTTAACTTTTGTAATTATTTTTTAATACTGCATATGTCATTGTACCTGTCAGTTCAGATCAAATTCTTTTGCTTATCTTCTGTGGTCCACTTAAATCTGGTTGTGGAATTTCCTGGAAAGCGTGAATAGGAAGGAGTTTCTCCAGCTCCAGAGGTGGATATAAATTATCACATTCTTATAGTTGCTTTTTTCTTCTTTTTATTTTGTTTCTGTTTGTGGCTCTGTGCTTTCTTCCTTTCTCTTTGTGAGAATAAACCATTGTAATAATTGACTATAGAGCCTATTGTACTTTTTCTTCTTGATTTTAAATTCTGTGAATTATAGTCAGGTTACCTCAGAAGGCTCCCCTGTGAAGCAGTATTAAGTACCTATTATGCAAAGTGCTTGGAATACAGTGAAAAATTAAATAGTTCCTGCTATCAAGGAGCTTGCATTCTTATGGGGGAGACAACATAAATATATATAAGATTATAGAAAATTGATAAAAGGTATTTTAGAGGAGAACACTGGTATTCAGAAAAGCCTGTGTGTAGAAAATAGTACACTAGTTGAGTTTTGAAGGTAACCAGAAATTCTAGCAGGTGGGAAAGAGGAGGGAGGATGTTCTAGGCATGGGGGCAACAGTGTAAGAGGCCCAGAGAGGGGAAATGGAATGTTACATGCAAGAAATAGTAAGCCAGTGTGTCTGAACAATAGGGTGTATGTGAGGGAGTAATGCATATGTAAGATAACTGGAAAGGTAGGTGGGGGTCAGGTTTTGAAGGGCTTTAAATGCCAAACAGAGGAGGAGGAAATAGGTAGCCGCTGAAGCTCATTATAGAGGAGAGGGAGGTGACATGGTTACAATATAGGAAAATTTTGGCAGGTATATGGAGGATAGATTAAGGATGGGAGAAATGTTAGAGGTAGGGGAACCAAATAAGTTATTGCAATATTCTAGGTGAGAGATGATGAGGGCCTGAACCAGGGTGGTAGCTGTGTAGGTGGAGAGAAGGGGACATATTCATAAGAGGTTGGGGAGATAGAAAATATAATACTTGGCACTGATTGGATATATAGGGATAGGGTAAAGAATCAGGGGGGACTTTGAGATTGTAAACTCTAGCAACTGAAAGGATTCTGTTTCAGTTTTGCATGGGAGACAGTTATGGGAGTAAGAAGACTTGAGCCAAATACAGTTATGTGTAATAGTTGACTTGAAGGAGTTTGGAATAGTGTGAGGTAGGTTAGAGGCTGAATTTGGGAGAAATGGAGGAAAATTTGAAGAAGAATCTTCAGGCCTGGATACAAGTATAGTTTATACTTCTGGGTTGTAAAAGAAATAGTATCAAGGACAGTTATTAAAGAGGTTATGAAAGGATTTCATACAGTTGTGGGGACATTGAAGGACTGATTTTACGAGGTATTTAAAGGAGAGGAGAAACCAAGGGCATAGAAAAAAATTTTTGACCATATTCATCCCCTAAAAGGTTAATGAGAGAACATCAACAGCTACTTAATCCTGTATGCCTCTACTCCCATCTATGTAAAATCTTTGAAGGTTATTCTAACATGAATTGAGGACTTCCTTTACGAGGACATTAGTTGGAAACAAGAATGTTTTTCAAAACAGTAATCAACAGTGGGACTCCATCTTTGTCATAGAGGCAGCAGGGTGGTGCAGTACACCGACCTCAGGGCCTGGAGGCAGGAAGACCAGCCTTCAGCTCTGGCCTCTGGCACTCATGAGCTGTGTGACCCTGGGAAATTGAGTTAAATTCTCTTTGTCTTAGTATTTTCAACTCTGAATTGGAGACAATAATAGCACGTTCTTCACAGGTTTGTTGTGAGGATCAACTGAGATAATATTTGTAAAGCTCTTAGCACATAATAGGTGCTATATAAATACTTATACGAACATTTTATCAGTGATACTGTATGGTAATGAGGCTTGGCAGTGAGACTACTTCTGACATGGTGGGTTTTGAGTAGGTGCAATATATAACTAATGGGGAATTTTCCATAGGAGTAAACAATGTCATTAAAAGAAGGGGTGGTGGTGATCAAATAGCAAAGTGAGGTATGACAGGTGAATGTCCAGAGTGCTTCAATATGCTGACCGCTATGATCTAGGAAAATCATTTTGGTAGCTGTGTGGAGGATTGTAAGCTTCTTGAGGGGAGGGACCATCTTTTGCCCCACACCCCCCCTTTTTTTGGGTATCCCCCAGAGCTCACTTTACACAGTGTCTGGCACATAATGGGTGCTTAGTAAGTGTTTATGAAAGTGAATTAGCTGGGAGAGTTGTGAAAGGCAGAGGGACCAAATAGAAGATTATTTTATATGAGAGATGATGGGGTAATATTTGTAAAATGTTTTGCAAAGCTTTAAAGTGCTGTACAAATGATAGTGGAGATGACGATGAAGAAAACACCCTTGGTATTCATGTGATGTCATGAGAAAATGAAGAACGTCTCCAACATGTTAGGTGAATCTTCTGTAGAGAATTTTTGGGAGAATCCAGACAAGAGTCAAATAGAATGGGCATATATATTGGTGGGTTTAAATTGGCATTATTGGAGGGAACACCTAAAACTAGGGGGTCTCAGATTCATTTGAATATAGAAGTATTGAGGATTAAAGAAGATCAAGGAGGTTTAAAGAACAAAATCTTAAGAGGTGGACTCAGAAAAGATAAAGAGAGAAGGTAGTTGGTAAAATAAGGTAAGTGAGGAAAGGTAAAAGGGTTAAGCCAATTGGTAGTGAGTGGTAGGTGGGACCAAACTGGTTAAATTGTAGTTGAAAAACTGAAAACAAGGTGATTGTTGTGGGGCCAAATTGGTTAAGTTGTAGTTGAAAGACTGAAGACAAGGTGATTGTTGCTTAGACATTGGAAAGAAATTTGGAGTCTTTAAAAAGTTGTAACCAAGTGTTTAGAGATTGAAAAGGTGAATATCCATGAGCATTTTCAATAAACAAGGCTGAAAATCTCAACCATTGTGGAAAATAGGGAAAATTGTGTAGTGACTTGCATTTAGTATGCTATGATTGAATTTCTGCCAAATGATTTGTCTGTATTGTAATTATAGGCTTATTTCCCTCCTGGAGAAGGTGAAGAGACTCAAAGAGCATTTCTCCATACTCCAGATTGTAGAGAAAATGAAGTATTCTTAAAGGAAACAGAAGTAAGGCTTCAGTGGGATAAAAAATAGTTGAGATTTAGGAAGAGAGATTTCTCTTGGCAGGATGATGAAAGAGGGTTACATGGAGAAAGGAAGGAAGAAGACAAGGGTACAATTAGAGCTTAGGAAACAGATTTGAGGCGGATTTGATGGCTGGCTGCATAGAGGCAGGCTGCTCAGTTTTGATGCACCTATTCCATCAAGAACCTGAAACTCATGAACACTGAATAGTGATAAATGCAAGGAAACCCTACAGTGAACTTCATAAAAAGTCGTCCGGCAGCGAAAGGAAAAGGAGTTTCTGGCAAAGCCACCTTCAGTGTAGACACACATACTGGCAGCCTCCTACTAGGACAAGAGAAGAGCCAGAGACATGAGTAGCCTGCTTGCAACTTGTCTGGAGACAATGGAAGTGGTAGGTCTTCTGGGGAAAGCTCCAAGTGGTTGTAAATGGCAGTAAAACCAGCAGTTTCCTGACCAACTTCCCTGACTCTAACATAGCTTTCTGGTCCCTCCACCTGTAGTGCAGCCTGGGGCATAAAAGGTCACAACCTTGTATAGTTCTATGCCACTTTTCAGATTTGATGGATTCCTGAGATGATACAAGTTGCTAAACTCCTATCACTGACTGGCCAGGCATGTTTCTAGATGCAGACTATGGGGGTTGCATCCATAGAAGGTAAATGCTACTGTATCCTTGCTGTGTTAGGTCAAAGTAAATGTTCAATGACTCGTGAGTGCCTCATCTCAACATTGAACAAAAAATGAGAGGTCACACTGGCTTTAGAACAGCACCTAAGGCAGAAACCCACAGTAGAAGCCCCAGGAAGCAGAAGCAGCCATTGTAGGCTTAGTAGTGACTAGTATGAGCATGGCTCAGATGGGGATACTTCACAGCTACTTGCCCTAACATATTTGTCCAATGAGATTATAGAGAGCCTTGAAGCTCTAATGCTACAAACCTCAAAGATCTAATGTGAGGGAACCTGACTGAAGGATGTCAAGAAAAACCCAGGTGACTCAGGACAGCCTAAACAGGACCCTCACCATTCCACCCAAAAAAATGCAACAGGAGGGCAGATTCTGATCCTGGCAGAAAACTCAAATTCAGGAATTAAATCTGGAGAGATGGGCAAACCAAAGAAGACACTGACCAGTCTCAACAGTTACTGTAAATCTAGGATTGAGTAATACTGACAATTGCACGCCACGAAATCAAAGGAAAAAAATGGACTTTCTACAAGGAACTATGTGAATACTTAAAGAAATAAAGCAAGAGTTAAAAAAAAAATAAAATCTAGAGGAAAGAATTAGAAGGAGAGTAAATAGCAAAACATTCATAGACTTCCCCAACTAGAATAGATCAAACAGAAATTAATGTGATTCTATGGTACTCCTGTCAGTAATAGCTAAGTTTTGAAGAAGTTTGGGGTTTTTTGTGTGTGGGTGGGGGAAAGGAAGATAAATGATATTTATGTTTCTTTTGGACAATGTGAATTTGAGATTACTATGGTACATCTAATTAGAAATATCCAATATAATTGGAAATATGGAACTAGATCTCAGGAAAAACAAAGTCTGTATTTAATAGAACAGAGTGTCACCTTCATAGACATGATAGTTGAATCCATGGAAGGTGGAAGTTGATATAAGCAAGTGAAAGTGTAGAGTGAGGGAAGAAGACAATACAAGACAGCCTTGGGGTACACTTGCAGTTAGAAGAAGGTGAGACATGAATGATAAGTGAGATTGGGAAGGAGTAGTCAGACAAGAGGGGAACCAGGAGAGAATAGTGTCATACTGACCCAAAGAGAGAATCATATCCAGGAAGATGAAGTAGCCATACAGTGTCAAATGGTGGAGAGAGCACAAAAAGGATGAAGATGTAAGAAAAACTCATCAGATTTATTAATTAAGAAAACATTGGCAACTTTAGAGAAAGTTTCAGTTGAGTGATGAGATTGGAAGCCAGATTGTAAAGGGTTAAAGAGTGAATGAGAAAGAGGAGAGGAATCTGAAGCAAAGGGTATTGACAGCTTTTTTTCCCTCTTTTTTAAAGGGAGGATAGATATAAAATGATAGATTGAGGGGAAATGGTAGGGTCTTTTGAGAGTTTATTAGAAAGGGGAAAGGGACATGTTTGTAAGTAGAAGGGAAGAAACTTGAAGTCAGGGATTAGTGACAAAGAGTGGGTGATGGTGGGGGGCAAACTGTTAGAGAAGACGAGAGTGGTCAGGGAGACTTGGAGAGGGGTTGCCATTAGGGAGGAGAAGGGTTACTTCTTCAGACAGTGGAGTGAAGAAGGAAAGAATGGGAGTTGATGTTCACATATGTGGGTTTGGAGATGTAGAGAAAGGGAGAGAATGAACTTAATGATGAAGGGGCTTTATTTTCTTAGTAAGATATGAAGGTATCCCATAGTAATTGCTAACATTTATATAATATTGCCCTTAAGGTGGCAAAGAGCCCATCTGATCATTTATGTGCTCTATTTGCATATTTTATGTATTGATATATTGTTATATAAACTTTGTTAAGTTTAACATTCGTTTGCTTTCTTGAACTAAAGTAAGTTCTTTGACTTTAAGGACCAGGGTCTGTGTGTGTGTCATTCTCTCTCTCTCTCTCTCTCTCTCTCTCTCTCTCTCTCTCTCTCTCTCTCTTTCTTTCTTTCTCTCTCTGTACCCCTTTTGCCATTTGGTCTAGTCTGGTTTTTTTGTCCATTGGAACATTTTTATTTGTATTTGTTTTGCACCCTTAGAAAAATAACCCCAGCATTTTCCCTCCTGTGTGTTTTCATCTTGCTTCCTCATGGTCCATGATGCCAGCTGAGGTTGTAAGCACAAGATCTTTCAATTGGACAGCAAATCTGGGGCTGATTACACCACACTTGTTTAATCTGCCTGTGAAGTTCACAACACCTTCTCTGTGATCATCAATGATCTCAAATTCGCCAATGTAACCATGCTTCATCATCATAGTTAAGACCAGAGAATTACTTTAGAGGATGGCCTAATAAGAACCTGGTGTATTCCTTGATTTTCTGCACTGTTGATGCTTTGAGAGCATCTGCTAGGACGTTCATGTGCACCATTGTGGCAGCGCTGCAAGACGGCGGAAAGAGCCTAGTCTATTTTTTAAGGTGTTATTTTCTTCAGTATTTTTTGGGTCTCCATTAGCAAACTGTTGCCTCATTTTTCATGATTTTCTTGCAGCACTCTAATTTCTCTTCCCAATTTTTCCTCTGCTTCTCTTACTTGCTTTTCAAAATCCTTTTTGAGCTTTTCCAAGGCCTGAGACCAATTCATATTTTTCTTGGAGGCTTTCGATGTAAGAGCTTTGACTTTGTTGCCTTCTTCTGGTTGTATGTTTTCATCTTCCTTGTCACCAAAGTAATATTCTGTAGTCTGAGTTTTTTTTTCCCATTGTTTGCTCATTTCCCCAGCTTATTACTTGACTTTTTAATTCTTTGTTAGGTAGGGCTCTGCTTCCAGGGTAGTGGGCATAATGTCTTAAACTTCAGGAGGTTTGTGCAGCTGTTTTTAGAGATTCTTCTAGGGACCTGTACATTTTCACTTCTTTCAAGGTGGTATGGTCTAAGGAGAGGTGTTTACTCCTCTCCTGGCCTGTGCTCCGGGCTGTGAGTGACCACAAGCACTCTTTTGTACTCTGGAATTGTGAGGAGGATTCTCTCTTCAGTGCCGCCACAAGTGGAGAGATCCAAGTATGGGTAAAGCAACAGAATCCTGCTTCAGTGCCAGCAAAGAGACCTCTATAATCTCCTTCTGACCAGTTGTTTGATCCCCTTACCATCTGTGGGCTGAGAGCTCCAGAAGCAGCCACCACCACTGCTACCACCTCTGTTCCAGGGATGTATTAAGGCCACAGCTGGAGTGTGCTCTTCTCTCTCTCATCCAGGTCCAACAGACCTTTCCTACTGATCTTCTGAGTTGTATTTGGTGTTTGTTGGTTGAGAAGTCTGGAAACTGCTGTAGCTAACAGTGATTCAGTCCCCTGGGGCCTGGTCTGTGCTGGCCTGGCCCATACTAGACAGCGCTTTTTTCTCAGCCTGGCCCAACAGACCTTTTCTGAAGACCGTAGATTGTCTTGGGCTGGAAATTTGTTTTACTCTGTCTTTTTGTGGGTTCTGCTGCTCTAGAATTTGTTTAGAGTAATTTTTTACAGATATTTGGGAGAGGTTTAGGGGAGAGCTCAAACAGCTTCCTGCCTTTAATCTGCCATCTTGGCTCCACCCCCAAGGGTATTTCTTTTATACTTTCATACAGAGGTAGAGTGTCTGCTCAGGAAATGTTAATAACTGACATCAACAGGATGTACATCTTTATGCTGTTACAATATTGATATACCCCTGAAAATATTTCTAGAGAATGTTATTTACACATGATTTATAGTAGGGGAAAGAGGAATAGTTACTTCCAATATTGGAAGAATTAAAAAAAAAGGAGAATCTCTTTGAAAATCAATTAGTTGATTAGCAGGCATTTATAAAACATTTACTTTGAGTCTAGCTCTGTGCTAGAGGAATTTACATTTCAATTTAAAAAATCATACCTTATTTTAATGAAGAAATTAATTAAATTAATTTAGTTAAATTAAATAAATAAAATTAAATTAAAGAATTTTAATTTCATAATCATACTCTTTCCCTCTCGTCTTCCTTCCTTTCCCATATACAGTAGTGTAACATAGTAATGGTGTAAAGATTTGCTTTAGTCAACAACTCAATTTTAAAATTTATTCTAAAATTTTTAAGCTCTTTGAGGAGCAGGGACTGTTACATTTTGTATTTGTATCCCTCATACCTGGTGCTTAATAAAATGCTTGTTAATTGATTATTGGGATGCACTTACCTAACCATGTACTTTGTTTTTCTCTTGCCACTAAGCTGTGTCCCACTTCTCCTTAGCATTTCTCACTAAAGAATATCATTTACTATGGAGCCTTACTTCCTCTCTCCTTTGAATTCTTCAGTTTTTTACCTCCTGGCCTATGTTTATGTATAGCCATATGCTTTTGTCAGCTAGTAGTGGTTTATAAAGTATGCTTATAGTATCTTTAAAAATATATCTTCTTCCCATTTTGGAAAGACAGCTTAAAAAGGTTTCTGTACACAGTTATCTCTTTTGTAACATTTTGCTTTGTCTAACAGTGTATTACCGAATACTCAAGAAATCGGTACAAGGTGAATCACAGGAAGGATATTTTCAGGTTTCTAGGATCGTTCTTTTGTATACTTTTTCTGGATTGTTTATGAATGCATAGTCCAAAGTCCCATGGATATGCACTATTAAAACATAAAGATTTCTTTGTTTGTAGGATGTTAGTATTGTATTTAAAAATAGTTACTTTTTTCTTTATTATTTTATTATGAATTTGATAGAGTCAACAAACATGAAAATTTATATATACAAATAATGAAAGGATTGCTTATAAACTATGAATCTGTATCACACGTAACTTTTTAAAAAGACTATTGAATTTAGTACCTAGTATTAACACTATCCTGCCTGTCTTTTTATTTCTGAACTTCCTCCTGTTTTCTTCTGTATATTTAAAAAAATATTTCATTGAAGCTCCTTTCATTTTTGTTTTATTTAACTATCTCCCCAATCCTCCTTCCCTCATATTAATTCCTCAAAATAACATTCTTCCCATTTAGCAAGTAAGTGTGGTTTAAGAAAACAAATTCACACGTTGGTCTGGAAACATGTTTGGAAATAAATGACTCTTTGCACACTGTCACCTCTTAGCCAAGGAATTGTGAAGTATGCTTTACCTTCAGTGTTCGAGAGACATTCATTGACCAGATAGCTATTTCCAGTAGTATTATAGATGGTTCAATGCAAAAAAAAAAGTACCTTTTAAAGGTTTTAAAATATTTGTTACTTTATTTGAATATAAAAAATATAATAGCATGTTTCTGATTCTCATTTAGCAAAGATTGTCATTTTATTAGTTTATAGAACTGTCTATTAAACACTTAAAATTTTATCTCATGTATACCTATACAGTTTGAGGAACTATCATTCTCTGAACTAAATAAAGTGCAAATGTATTTGAGTTTAGTGGAACAACAGAAATCTTCAAGATTATATTTATTGCTAAAATATAGCTTGCCATCTGGCCTTTATCTGTTGTAAGGTTAGTAAAGCTTCGTAGCAGAAATACAACACATTATGACCTTTTTCACCCCTCAGGATGGAAGATATAAACATACTTTCTATTGAACTTGTTGAATATGTATTTCATAGTAACCACCATGAAGTGCACAGCATTTAAGGGGATGAAGAATCAGAGATAAAAGATACACATTCAAGAAGGCTTGGTTTCACAGTTGATGTATAATCCTTTCTGTTGTCATTGGTACCCTAACCCGATACCCACCAGAACAAAAGGAACTGAATTAGAAATTGTGGGAGCTAGGGACTCTTCTCTTGGCAGCACATCTCAGGGCCCATAGGCATTGTCAGGTCTCAGTTTGATGCCCTTTATTCTTTCTGACAGATGTGAGGTAGGGTCTGTGAGGGGAAAGTCATTACTAGAGAGAGGGCAGTGTCAGATCAAAAGTAACCAGTGATCAAACAAGGTAAAGGGCTATGGAAAATAAGCTCTCTTTCTGGCCTCGACACCTGTCTGATCACTGAGGGGAATAGTCCTTGTGTGTCAGGGTGAGCTGATTTTCTTTGATGTACAGTGAATAAGAAGTAGAAATGGAAGCTTAACTAGAATACATAAAATGTTGATTTCCTAGTTTTTTGAGTAATCAACCCATTATTTTGACTTTAATCAGAGGTTCCAAAAAACGATTCCATTTGTGAGGCATATGTACCTATACTAACATTTGCTATTGCCAATAATCAAAGGTAACAATAAGGTAATAGTTAATAAATTGCTATGAAGTATGACTGATTTGAGAAAAAACTGAACAGTTTGTTGCAATTATCTAACAGCAGATTTATTTTTTACTGTACACTGAGTACTAGATATGACTTCACTAAATAGAATAATTTTTATTAAACTATGTATTACTCTTCTGCTAAAACTTAGAAAGTTAAGACGAAATTCTGGTATCATTTTGCCTATACATGTTTTGTATGATTTCTTTTCGTTGTTCTTAAAACTACATAATTGAAATTGCCCAGAAAAAGTACAGCAGTTGTGTCTTTGTTTAACTTAGTGATAAATTGACGTTTGGGACATTTAAAAAAATTAACTTTAAGATGTAGTTAACTTTGTTTATGTGAGAAGGAAGGATTCTGATATGAAAGTGCTTAATATTAGCAATGTGGATGTGCATTGGGTAGTTCAAATGATTGAGTTTCAATGCAAACTCTTAGGCAATTAAATATTTTGAAATTTTAGCCTAACATATATCTAAGTCTTATAAAAAGAGGCCTGAGCATTAGTTTTTAAAAATGCTTTTGTGTTTCCTTAAGATTTTTTTCCTATGTCCATCTATTAATCTTTGCATGAGCTGGCAGAATGTTAGTGACCACCATAGCATTGGGAATTGGAGAAATAATTTATTCCTTCTTTGTTATTCTTGGAATGATATTTCAGATCTAGTTTCTTCACATCAAAATATATAACCATTCTGTATATATGCACATATACATATACATCTAGGTACCAAATAAATGGTGAAAGTCCTTCTTCTGGGTAAAATGAATTATTTAGCTTAGTCTTACAAACTAAATTTATTTATTTATTTTTATAGATAATCGTATTTATATTAGTGAAATTCCAAAATTAACATTTTTTTAGAAAGATTTTAATTTTGTGTTTTTTGTTTGTTTTCAAATAAATTGCACTTTAAAAACTACAAAGAACTACATAGATTTGTTTAATTTTTGTTTCCCCTTTGTATTTCTAGGGCCTAGCACAAAGTAGGTGCTTGTTCAATGAATTTTGACGTCCTATAGTAACATTAGTCTAGAAGGCCATTTTAGTCATAGTCCTATTTTAAACAAAAATCACAGGTAGGTACCAGTCCTATTTGAAAGCAAAGTATTTTATATGGGAATAGGATTATTCCAGATAACTTGTTTTGAAATATTTTGGAAAGGTGGGAAAAAACTACTTAGAATAACTGTTTACTCTATGTATAATTTTCTCTAAACTTGATTTCATATTGAGATACAGCAGTCATAACCTTTTTCACAGGGACATGGTAGTATAGTGATGACTGGACTTTTCAGAGTTTTTGAAAATGTGTGTTTGTGTGTGTGTGACACACATTTTAAAAACCTCATAATTTAAAGAAATGTTAAATTTCAATTAGAGGTTTTTGAAATAAAGATATAATTTTCCCTCATCCAAGTTCAAATCTCCTTGAATTCTATTCTCTGACCCTTTGGAATCTGTAAGCCCCAGACAAAGAACCCGCATTTTAATAGATGATGATTCTGTCCGTGACAGTACAAAGTGGAAATCAAGATGCAGGGTTGGCACTGTTCCAGTTCAGTTTAGAGAATAATATTCCCTTGACTGTTGGTCTTCTGAGGGACAGCTGACTTTCTGATCTTTCATAGGGGTAGAGGGGCAAAAGATTGGTTCTATTTTAAAAAGCAAGAATGAAATAGAAGAAAAACTCTTAATGTACTTTGGGAAATTTTTAAAGGAAAAATGAAAATTTGGTTTGTGTTCAGTTGGTTGCTATAAAAACTGACCAGTCATTTATTCATAATCATCATTATGTATATTACAATATTAATGTTGTAGGGAGAGATTATTTTCTACAAGCCAATTTTAAGCTGGTTTCTAGGTCATACTGAAGAGTTAAGCACAATAATACTTCAGCAGGTAATTTAGTTTGTCATCATGAAACTTTAACTTAGTCATTACTCTAGACATACACTTCCCAACCTCACGGTGTCATATTTAAAGTGGTCTTAGAAATAGTGAGCTGAAAAATTACATTTTAAACTCTTTTAACTTTTTGCGCACCAGATTTGTTCTAGGCAAATGTACCCTTTCACCAGTTTGGTGTGGAAATGAATTTCGAACCTTAAATTATTTTTCCTTGTTAGGTATAGCAGTTTATTTTGCTGTATTTATACTGCTGCCTTTGCTCAGTTTCCAAAATGGATTATGTCAATTTGTTCTTACTGTTCTGCTTGTAAGAAGTTAGTCTTAACAGCTTAATATTGCTTTTGGAAAATGAAACTCAAATATCTTTTATTAATTGATTTTTTTTTTGTCCTTCAAAGTTCACAATTGGGATATTTCGCATTCTCTTAAAAAAAACTCTAGGGGGCAGCTAGGTGGCGCAGTGGATAGAGCACCAGCCCTGAAGTCAGGAGTACCTGAGTTCAAATCCGGTCTCAAACCAAACACTTGACATTTACTAGCTGTGTGACCCTGGGCAAGTCACTGAACCCCAAATGCCTTAAAAAAAAGAAAAAGAAAAAGAAAAAGAAAAAAAACTCTAAAAAATAGATTGGACTCAATTAGCAAACAATTTCTTTAAGTAACTATTATATACAAGCTGTTACTTCCAAAGTTACCAACAGTTTCTTGATTACCAAATCTGTTCTCAGCCCTCATCCTTCTTGACCTCTGTGCTGCCTTTGGTACTGTCAGATCTCCCACTGTCAAATCTCTCTAGGTTTTCAGGACACTACTGCTGGCTCTCCTACCTGTTTGACCTTTTCTTTTCAGTCTTGTTTGCTGGATCTTCATCCAGGTCATGCCCACTAATTGTAGATGTCTCACAGGGCTCTGTCTTGGGCGGTCTTCTCTTTTCCCTCTATAATATTTCAGTTGGTGAATCCTTTGGATTCAGTTAGCTCTGTGCTGATAATTGTCACACCTGACTATTCTGTTGCCCTCCAGTCTCCCATCTCCAACTGCCTATTAAACGTCTCAGACTGGATGTGCTATAGATAACATGTGCAAAACTAAGCTCATTTAAATTGGTTGCTATAAAACTCATTATCTAACAAATAAACTAATGAACTCATCCTTTCCCCAAACTGTTCTCTTTTCCAAACTTCCCTTTTACTTTTGAGGGTACCTCTTATCTCTGTACCATTTCTCCTAAGTGCCCCTTCTTTCCTGTGATGTTGCCAGCACCCTGGTACAAGCCCTCATCTCCTCATGCCTAGACTATTGCAGTAGCTAGCAGCTTGGTCTCCTTGCCTCAGGACTATTCCTGCTCCTTCTCCACTAAGCTGTCAGAGTTTTCTTTCTTAAGTTCAGGTCTTACCATGTAATGCTTCCTACTCAAAAAATTTCTGTGGCAGCCTGTTACCTCAAGGATTACATATAAAATCTCTGTTTGCTGTTCAGAGAACTTCACAGACTGTGTGTCCTCTTTGCATAATCCCTCTTCCGGTCTTCTTACACCTCAGACCCCTTCATGTACTCTTTGATTCAGTGACACTGGTGTCTTTGCTGTTCCATGAGTGAGGGCACTTTACCTCTTGACTTTGGGCATTTTTTTGCTGGCTCAGCCTCATGCATGGAATGCTCTCCCTCCTCATTCTACTTGGCTTCTCTGGCTTCCTTCAAGTCCCAGATAAGATCCAACTTTTTACGGGAAGTGTTACCAATCTCCCTTAATTCTAACACCTTCCCTCTGCTGCTTATTTCCAGTTTATCCTGTATATAACTTGTTTGTACATAGTTGTTTTTATAATGTCTCCTCCATTAGACTGAGGGGGAGGAACTGTCTTTTATGGTTCTTTGTATCCTCAGTTCCTAGCACAGTGCCTGGCACTTAGTAGATGCTCAGTAAATGTTTATTGACTGACTAAGTGACTGACTGACTCTATGCTAGGAACTTTTAGGGGACACAAAGAATTGTATGACATGATCTCAAGGAATTTACAGCCTCCTTAGGGAGATAAGATGCACAGAGGAAAAATAATAGTATAAAGCCCTAGAAATATGGAGTAAGTACAGATTAAGTGCCATAAGAGGTCTTAGGAAGGTACAACTACTTTTTTATTCATTCTTTTTCAGGACATGGGTTATTGATACTTCAAAGATGCTTTCAGAAGACTGTTCACAATAGGTGCCTAGTTACTCTGTTACCTTAAAAAATTTTCTGCTGTGAAGTAGCATGAAGGGTATATAATAGAACTTTTAGAAGCTCTGTCATAGACATAATTCCTCCCAGTAAGTCTTTCCTCATGTTTTTGCAACATAGTATTGAATTCTGTTCAATTGATGAAGCAGCAGAATACTAATGGCCTTATTACAATGTGACACAATTTTCCTGCAGTGCTCTTTAGCTAATGCAAACTAGTTTTTTGGGAGAAATGTAAATTTAGGGAAGCCTGTTTTAACATAGATTTCAGGAAACATTAAGTTCACTACATTTTAATGGAATGTAATGAAATATTGCATAGAAATTACAATTAAGAATAGGAAGTTTGAGATATTCTGTAGCCTATCTCTTTCAGAAGAGTATATGGAGGACTTAGAAATGCCTAGGTAATCGGCTTTAAGTAGTACATGTAAAGGAGGGACATGAAAGGAGATATACTTTTTCTTTCTGTTTTTTTTTTCTTTGCCTGTTTTTTTGGTACTATGGTTTTTGGAATTCTCATGTTTTGCCCTTAGTCACATGCTCTGCCATCCAATTGAAGAGAATAACAATGTTAATAGAATAGTCATATAGTCAATAAACATTTATAAAACTCCTGTTACATACCAGGCACTGAACTCAACACTAAGAATACAACTAGGAAAGACAGTCCCTGCCTTCAGGCACCTTACAGTCTAATAAGGGAAGATAATACACAAAAGGAAGCTGAAAAGTGGGGCAGTGAGGCAGGACTGAAAGCATGCAGGCGCAAAGTGTTCATGGAGTTGAAACCAAGCAGAGCAGATTTGGAAAATGAAGAAATAAAGAATCTTAGAAAGCTGAAGGATAATTGATATTTGAATTGCAACACACAGAGAAGAGTGGTACTATAAAGTAATAGAATAGTTCCTACAATCCAGTGATGTATGTGCGTGTATACTTGTATCCGATGATATGTGTGTGTGTGTGTGTGTGTTTGTGAAACTATCTCTAGTTATTCCTAAATATTTTGTCTGTTTTTTTTTCCCCAATCTCCTTTTTACTGTTACAGATAACAATTTGCCTCTCCATTTGTGTTTAACGCATCAAAGATCTTTTGGAGGCACTCTGTTTCTTCTAGGGTAAAATACAAACTCTTTACCCTGGCATTTAAGAACTTCAGCAGTCTGATTTCACCTTATTTTTCCAATACTTTTCAAGTACTTTCCTTTTCAAACTCTTAAATATTGCAGCCCAACTGAACTATTTTAATATACCATTTCCTGTCTGTGCCTTCATACAGCCCATTCTTATATCTGGAATACACACTTTCATTTCTACCTCCTTGTTTGTATCTTCCATTGTGCAGCCTTCCCTAATGTCCTCTGGTGGTAGTGTTTTCTGTCTACCCAAATTATTTTAGTTCTATTTCTTTGTGTATATATTTTATTAGTAGAATGGAAGCTTCTTGGGGTCTAATAGAAATTGTTTGAATTTCATCTTTGTAAACCCACTATCTAGCCCTATAGTGAAACTTAAGGCATGTTAGTGCAGTTGAGTTGCCATGCAAGGATACCCTCCGTCTCTTGCTTCCTTACCTTTGTACCAGCAAATTTCTCATGTACTGTACTCCCAAAGTGAGTTGCCTCAAAAGGAAGTTAGCAGAAAAAAAATCCTTCTTTATGCAGGTTGTTAAACAAAGGCTGGCAACAACCATTTGTAGAGTATGTTATAGTGGGGATACTTTGGGTGTATGGATTGGATTAGATGGTTGCTTTGGTATCTTCTAAGCCTTCGATTCTGTGATTCCCTCTCTACCTTTACCTTGTATAATCTCTAGCTTCTTTCAAAGTATGCTTAATTGTCTTCTACTGTACACTTTTTCTGATTCCCCTCAGTTGTTAATATCAGTACTATATTATACTTTGTATTTAACTTATTTATGAGTATATATTGTTCCCCCACCCCAGTAGGATATAAGCTACAATTGGGAAGAGACTGTTTCCTTTTCCTCTCCTCTCCTTTTCTTTTTTGGTGGCAGAGGGGGTGGGGAGGGAAGTGTTCTATGTATGTCCTGTGCCTCTACTTTCATTCTGTTCACATACTAGGTGCTTAATAGATGCTTGTTGAATTGAATCTCTTTAAAATTTACAGTATGGAAATAAGAATGCCTTGTCCCTTTTTAAGTCTCCAACAGAGCGAGTTTCTCCTGAGTGTTGTAGTTACAGGATTTAACACCTTAAAACATATTGATCACTAGTATACACTATAATTAATTTCTGAGGCTCCAATGCCTATCGGAAAATCATTTAATTATAAATATTTAGTTGCTAACATTTATATAGTGATGGAGGGTTTCTCAAAGCACTTCACATACAGTGTTACCTTAGGTCCTCACAACAACACTGTGAGGTAAATGATAATTATTACCATTTTATATGAGAAAACTGAGACTCAGATTAAATGATTTGTGGAAAGAGTTGTGGCAGTGACACTGGATATGAGTAATTGGAGAGATTTCAGTCTCCACTGGGAAAAAGTGTGTACACTGAATGGATCTATTCAGGTATTGTTTTTAATAATATAAAACTATATGAGAATTGCAAAGATGTAAAATTCACTCATATGATCAAGTAAAGCAAACAATTATAAATGCATTATTATGAATTTTCTTCCTTATTCAGATTTTAAACATTTTTATGTCAGTACCTGGTATTATTTCATCAGGCCTTTATTCTTCTCACTTTGAACTTATCTTTTCCTTTTCTGTACAGTACTTAACATCAGGCTAATTGTCCTGCTTATCATTGGCAAGTCCACTGAATCACAGTATATCGGTAGGAGGGAATCTAGTCCAACTTGTACCCCCAAAGGAATTCCCTCTGCATTTATTCCTTGACAAGTCTTTATCTTTTCTGTTTTAAGAACTTTGACGAAAAAAAGAAAAACTTTGGTGATTAGAAATCAGTTACCTACAAATGTAGCTCCTTTCACTTTTAGATGGCTTTGATTGTTAGGAACTTCTTCCTTTTGTAGAATCTTGAAAGTTGGAACTTGAAAGGAGAAGAAATTCCTTTTCCCATAGGTGGGGAGGCACAGTTTTAGCAAAGGTGTGGATGAAAGATGGGAGACAGTTACCTGCTCTATTATAGAATATGTGAGGAAAATAGTGTGAGAGACAGCTGTTCTAAATAACTTTTAAGATTATTTGCTTTTAAAATCATCGATCAATAATAAGAAGTAGTCATCTGTGTTAATAGCTAATTATGGAAAATTGCTATTTGTATACAAGTATTTTCCCCCCATTTTGTAGTTTTGTGAAGAAAACAAGAACAAACAACATTTTTCTTTGTGTGTTATTCCTTCATTTTTTTTTTCTTTGAAAAATCTGTTATGGCTACTGGTAGAGATTCCTTGGAGAAAATAAAAGCATTTCTCTATCTCTGTCTTTGAAACTGAATGAAGAATATAATAATTCCTTACTTAATATGCTTTCTTGACATTTGAAATTCATTTCTGTCATTTGGGAGTATTTTTTCCTTGAATTTTGTACCATGTTAGAGAAAGGGTTAAAAGAGCGTGTAGAGTACCACCTAGCTAACTCGCTATTGTCTGGTACCATAGACTTCTTAGTATATTCTCTCCCCTATTCCTCCCTCTCTCCCCCCATTCACTTTTCGTGAATTTTTTTTCTGCTGACTTCCCTATTTCTCTCAGGAGCACCATAAGTTTTTCAGTCACCCAGATTTGCAATATAGGAGTCATCTTTGACTCTTTACCTCATCTTCCACCAACCAACAATCTAGAGAGATGAGGTCCTCTTCTAGAATGAAGGACAAAACTACAACATACTGCCCCTTTCCCCAATAGAGTTAGTTACCAAGTTTTGTCACTTCTACTTGCAGGTTCTGTCCCTTCTCTCTAGTTGTGTTGAGGAAGTCAGAATACTCCTTGTCCCCCACTACTGCTTCCAGATGCTTCCTCTACCACTGCAACTCAGCTACACATATGCTTGATCTTGGCATTACTCCCAAGTGTTCCACTTCCATGTTCATGAACATGAATTTCCATTATCTGATCATAATCTCTAATTCCATTTTTCTGTCTTCCTCATGGCCATTAACACTGATCTTCAACTTCACCTTGATCTCCAACCTCTTTAACCTTTAGTTCTGTCCCAGGCCAACATCTCTGCACTGGCTATATTGTACGTACAAAGTTGTTTACATGTTGTCTTCTCTCTTAGAATGTGAGCTTATTAAGGACAGGAGCTGTTTTTGCCTTTGTTTGTATTCCCAGTGTTTAGCACAGTGTCTAGCACATAGTAAATTCTTAATGAAATGCTTCTTGACTGACTGGCTAGTTTAGGTACTTTTATCCTCTTACCTGGACCTTAGCTTCCTAATTTGTTTCACCAGATTAATTCTTTCATTTCTGTAGTCCATTTTCCACACAGCTGCAAAATTGACATTCTTAAAGTGTAGATCTTTGGCCATGTCACTCCGCTGATCAAGAAGCTTTAGTGTTCCTTATTGCCTCTATGATCATATACAAATTCTTTTTTCATTTGAAGACCAACACAAGGTCCTAGTCTACTTTTCTAGATTAATTACATGTTACGTCCCCTTAGATGTCATCGTCTGGCCAGACTGGCTTACTTGGCTCTTTCCTATACATGACATGATATTTTCCGGCTCTGTGCCTTTGCACAATCTATTTCTTATCCTCCAAATGAGCACTCTTCTGTATTTTGGACCTCCTAGTTCCCTTCAAAGCCTCAATTCAAGTGCTGCATCCTTAATGGAACATTCCTGATTCTCTCAGTTGTTAGTATTGCCTCCCTCCCTAGATCAGCATTTATTTTTTATATATCCTATGTTTACTTTTCTGTACATATGTTGTATCCCATCAGAATATAAGCTCCTTGAGGGCAGGGACTGTTTCCCCCCCCACCCCATTTTTATGCCCAGTGCCTAGTGCAATATCTGGCAACACTTCATAAACGCCTTTGACATTCCCAGTTGCTTTTTTTTTCTTCTTATTTACTATCTCATCTTTCCTCTCTCTCTTTGATTGTCAGGGTTAGTGCTTGGCTGGTGGTGGATTGTTAATTTCTTGGTTAAGGGGAAGAACTAAGTAATGGTTCCTATTGACATTGGAATTCAGCATTGAGTTGGCATTATAGCTGCTACTTTCTTCTTCTCCTTCCAGGGAAAAGCTATTTTAAATACCAAACTTGAAAGGAAAACAAATCCTAAATGCAAATACTCTTTTTAGTTACATTGCAAATTATTCTGTGATTTCCATTTTGTAAATTTGCTTGGTTATTCAAACTGACACCTTTCCATATGGATTTTTTAGATTATAATTTTTCCACTTGAAGTATTTTCCTAGCATAAAGCCCACATTGGTAGTGGATCAGGATCCAGGCAGAATTTGTACCCTAATCCTTTGTTCTTGTTTTAGAGTAAAAATATTAGGTTTTAGGGGAAAAAAATAAAGCAAATCATCTAAGTAAATATGGTGACAATCATTTTGTCATTTCTAGAATATGAGATTGGTAGCTATTTTCTACTGGAATTTCAATTCTTATTTGGTTTGCTTGAGCCATTGGAAAGAACAGACCAGAGCTCTGGCATTGGAACCATTGGGTTATAGAGGAATCAGATTTATATAAGCAGATTTTGTTTAAGCTGAACCTTAATGATATTTAATATTAAATGAAAATAGTTCCTCTTCCTCTCATAAGTAGTAGGTGCTTAAGAGATGTTTGTTACAATCAAAAGTTACTAAGTTTAAAACAAAACAAAGGAAGTTGTTTCTTCTAATACTGTAGAATTTTTCATTGGTCTGATGTATCACTGAGCCTTGCCATATCAATGCTGAACCTCCTTTTGATCTCATTTACCTGTTTTATTTGTTCTGCTCCTAAGGCTGCTTGAGGAAGAGACAATAGCAGGGAGGTGGTTGAATCAATAGGATACTTGACTTGGAGTCAGGAAGACCTAAGTTCTAGTCCTGTTACAGATACTAGTTGTATGACCCTGGGAAAGTCATTTAACTCCTTTCAGCCTTATTTTCTTATCTATACTGTGAGGATAATAATAGCATTTAACTTAATTGTTTGTTGGGAGAATAAAATCAATTGATTTGATTTGCAATACTGGCTTTACAAATCAACTTCATTTCTTGTTGTTTGGAACATCCTGCATATCTAGGTTTTGTAAACTTTAAAGTACTTTATGTGTGTTAGCTATTCATAACTTCATAGACTTATTCCATTTTTGCTGGCCTTGACTTCCACTGTTATTCATCTTCTTTGTAACTTACTTCCCACAACATTAATTCTAGACCAACTTACTTCCCACAACATTAATTCTAGACGGGGCTTCTTAAACTTTTTCCACTCAGGACCCTTTTTTGCATTTCAGCAGCTTTGTTGACATTGCATAGCCTGAGGGCATGCACAGTGTAAAGTGAGCTTGTTTTGTGTTTAGAACCAAGGCTGCAAGTGAAGTTGCCTGATGCATCATGGGCAAGTACTGCCAGAAGCATCTTGAATTCATTATGCATTTGATTTTGAATTAATTTTTGGTTGTTGCATGTTCAGAAACCTTTTACTTTTGCCAAATTTTTCATGACCCCATATAGGTGACCCACAGTTTAAGAAGCACTGTAAATCTAGACTTTCTCCTCTATTTGTAAATATCTACTTTTCTTCCCTTTGTTATTCTCAGCTTATGATTTCCTTTTCTGGTTTTTAGACAAAATCAAGACTAAACGGATCTTTTGTCTTTATCAAAACACTGGTTATATATCTTTCTATCTCAGAGGAAAATCTGTTTTCCTCATAGATAACCCCTTCAACTGTCCTTTGGACATATTCTTCTCATCTGATGTAGGATTTTATTCCTATAATTACCCTTTTTTTCTTAAACCTTTTGTACAACTTCTCTTAATTTTTTAAAGTGTTCGGATCTCTTAACCTCCCCATAAACCCCTGTAAAAACTTCTCGTTATCCTGTGGCTTGAACTATTCTTTATTTTTATGGCTTTCTTCTTTTTCCTATCTACCTCCCTCTTTTATTTAACTAGGAAGAAATCTGACTTTTGCTACAACTCCTGAAATTCTTCTCTGAAAGACTATAATTAACTTCAGTCAATCAACAAGCATGTATTAAGAACTTATATGGCAGATGCTGTGCTCTGTGTTAGAGATATGAAGAAAATGCTGAATAAGTTTCTGTCCTCAAGGAACTAATAGGGGTGATAATGTGTACATAGGGAGTTATTTGGAGATAGGAAATAGACCAGTGATTTCATTGATTTAGGCAGCTTCCAGGCAAGGACATTCCCTCTACCAGTACAGATTGGTATCTTCTGTGCAATTTATAGTCTTAGGAGGCTTGAGGAGAGAAGTTCAAGAATAGATGCTGTGATAAGTAGTTAAGAGAATAAATTAGGGGAAGAAGAGAAAACTCCCCGGAAGGGCCAACAGATTAGATTAAAAATTTGTAGTACATTCAGTCAATATGGTTTTGGACTTCTCCAGCTGTATTCAGTAGCTGAATACGCTTTTATTCAGAGTAGGAGTGAAGGAGGCAGGTGTTGGGAGTTATCCAGGGTTATAGTTTGGTAAGGCATGACGATAGGATAGGACAAAGGTGCCAGTGATTTGAGAGGATAATATAGAGTTGAACTCTCAACCAAGAAGTCAAGATTAGAAAGAGAGGAGAATGTCACCAGACTGATGTTTATGGCATGAGAAAATACAAAGTTACAGAGAGGACTGTTAGTCACAGTGAGGACAAAGATTAAGTTTAGGTACAGGGCGAGAAGGGATAATAGGAGATTGTGATTGAATAAAGGAATTTCAGAGTTCTTCATAATGAAAGTAGAGTACATTGTACATGACGACCGGAGTATGGCATCCCTGTATATACTTGAGGTGGAGTGGGAGAGTGTGGATCATGTGAATTGAGTAGATTTAGGAACTGCAAGGTTAGAGTTTTTAAAGGAACTTTGGTGTGTGTTGAAGTCCTCTATTATGAATAGGAATTAAGGTGGAGAGGGAATCTGAGCGAGGCACCAAATTCATTGGTGGGGGGGAGGGGAAAGATTGAGAAGAAATTTCCTAACAGTTATTAGAGAATGTGCTGGAGATTGGTTCCCGTTAATTCAGTTATAATATCTATCCCTATGATTTTCAGATCTGTTTATCTAGCCCTAATGTCTCTACTGACCTCCAGTCTCTCATCTCCAACTGCCTGTTGGACATCTACTGGATGTCCTGTAGGCATCTTGAACCCAATATGTCCAAAACCTGAACTGAATTATCTTTCTCCTCAAACCTTCCTCTCTTCCTAACTTCCCTATTATTGTCAAGGGCACCACCGTCTTTCTAGGCCTCTAGGCTTGTGACCTAACTGACATCCTCAACATCTTACTCTCCCTGTAGCCATTCTGGTGCCAAGGCCTATCAGTTTTTCTAAAGTGCAAGTCTTTCCAGTATTAGAAAGGATCGCTAGGAATGCGGTGCTTTCCAGGTAAGAGACAGGTTTCAGTGCCAGAAGATGGAAGGAGCAAAACAGGAAAATATCTAAAATGAAAGGAACTGGGGCAGCTGGGTGGCCCAATGGGTAGAGCACTGGCCCAAGAGTTAAGAGGATCTAAGTTCAAATCTGGCCTCAGATACTTACTAGTTGTATGACCCTAGGCAAGTCACTTAATCCCTATTACCTCAAAAAAACAAAAACCTGAAAGCAAGTGTATTATTCATTGACCTTGAGTTCCTGAGTGTACAGTGGAAGGAGTAGATACATTGGGAGTGAGATATTTAAGGGGTACAGTTGAGGTATATGGAAATTAGGGAACACAACTGGAATTGAGGTTCTTTTACAGTTGAAGAAACAGTATTACTAGATTGTATAAAGAAGAGACGAAGCATGCTATCCATTGGGAATTGAGTATTAGTGGATAATCCTGTGATGGGGCAAATGATTAAAAGGTTTTTTTATGTAACTTTTATTTTGTGTGTTTTCACTTAATCATTCAACCATCCCTTCCAGTTGGTGGGAAAAAACAAAATCCTTATAAGGGATATGCATAGTCAAGCAAAACAAATTTCTCCATTGGTCATCTCAACAAATCAAGTCAGTAAGCACTTATTAAGCATTTACCATGTGCCAAGGAGCTAACTAAGCACTGGAGATACAAAGAAGGGCAGAAGCAGTTGTTACCTTCAAGGATTTCACATTCTAGTTAGAGAGACAACATGCAAACAAGTACATATATGCAAATAAATACAGTGCAAATTGGAGGGTTATCTCAGAGTGAAGGTACTAACATTGAGGGAGACAGAGAAAGGCCTTTTCTGGGAAGTGGGATTTGAGCTGAGTCCTTAAAGAAGGTAGGAGGCAGCAGTGAGAAGGGAGAGCATTCCAGGCATAGGGGACAGTCCGTGAAAAGGTCCAAAGTTGGGAGTCTCCTAGGAGATGGATTGCCCTTGAAGAGGAGAAGCAAGATGGTCCGTGTCATTGGATTTTTGCCTGTATAGAGAGGAGTAAATATAAGTGAGGAATTGAGGATGACATTTAGAGAGTGACTTGGTGACTTGGAGGATGGTGGTATTCCTTGACAGTATTAAGGAAGTTTGGAAGAGAGAAGAGTTGGGTTACCAAGATAATGAATTCTGTGTTTCAGACTTGTTGAATTTTCATTATTTTGGAGACATCTGGTTTGAGATGTCCAATAGATAGTCCAATGTCCAGAAATGTGTATTTTCATTCTGTGTCTTGAGTCCAAGGATCAAAGTCTGATCTAGGTCCAGGTCCCATAGCCTTCAACTCCCTGATCTAGTGTCTGGCACTATGGCTGGGTCCTGAGGACATCTGAAAGCCCAGCCTTGGAACAGGGTTGAGCAAAGCCTATTGGATATTGTGTTCCTTATTGCAAAATTCAAGTGCCATTTCTCTTCTTTTCTTCTTATTTATATCTCTGATATTTGACACTGTTGGTAAACTTTTTTCTTTTTGAAACTTTTTTCTCCTCTTTGACTTCTATGTCACTGAACTTCACTACTTTTCTTGCTTCTTTAACTACTCCTATCTTTGTTCATAGGACTGGCAGTCTACTGAAGTCGCTGGACCTCTTGTCAGAATAATATTTTAAAATGCATGAAATAAATTACATAGGATTACAGAGAAAAACAATTTTATTAAAGTACAGTTAAAACAACTATATCTCAACAAATATTAAACAACAATTAAATATCAAAATAAATAAATTAAAATTTATATATGATATTGAATATTAAATGACAGATATTAAAACAACTTCGTGGATCCTGGGTTAAGAACCCTTGAGCTAGTTTTACTTCATTGTAGAGATGACAACATGGAGGGACAGAGATAAGTGACTGGTAGACCTTGTATTCAACTTCAGTTATTCTGTCTACAAATCCAGTTCCTCCTCTTCTTCAGTATCCAAATATTGGCATTCCTGAAGCCTACCTATGTCTTTTGTTTTCTTTAATTTCTAAAAACTTACTCCTTCTGTGAGCTGATACATTTTCGTGGCTACTGCTTTTCAGCTGGTGAAGCTTAGAAGTATATTTTTAGGTTAGATCTTTCACATATATTTCAGTCTCATTCCTAGGTCTAAAGGAAATATAATCCTGATTATCTTGCTGTCACTCAGTTAAAAAGCATCTCAGAGTCTGTCTGGTTTAACCTTTACGTGAATAAGAAATCATTTTGTGGTAGAACATCTCTGATAAGTCATCCAGCTTATGCTTGAAGACTTTCAAAGAGAGATAATCCACTACTTCTCAAAATTGCTCATTCTGCTTTCCCTGACTAGTTGTCTCATCTAACCTAAACCTGCCTTTTTGCAACTTAATACCCATTAGAAGTAGTATAATCCCTCTTCCACTTGACAGCTCTTCAAATATTTTAAGATAGCTAAATCATCTTTTCAGGCTCAACCTCCTTATTTCCTTCAGTCAGTCCTTATATGGCATGATCCTGAGGTCTTTCATCATTCTTATTGCCTTTTGGATGCTGTCCAACTTATCAGTTAGTTTCCTTCCTAAAGGATACTTCTATAACTTATTATGTTGAAAATCAAGCATCTTTTTTGCAACCCCCCTTATCTCCCCACCTACTTTAGCTCCCTTTCTCCTCTATATCATTTCTCTCAGTGATAGATCATTATTCTTACCATCTAAGTCAGTAATCTTGGTGGCACTTTTCATGTTTCCTCTGCTTTCATCCTGTGAGTTAGATATCTAACCAGGGCCTTTTGAATCTTCCTCCCAAAGGGCCTTTCCTATACCTATTCCTTCATATTGCTCTTGACCTGTTTACCTTAAGTTTGGTTCATTAAAAGAACTTTCTACCTGGTCTTCATGCTTTCATTCTCTCCTTGATTTATCTTTCAAACTGATTGTGTTATGTGTGTTTGCTTATCATTTCATTCTGTTGGTTAAGGGCTACGCATAGTACTGGAGTAGCATAGAATAGGTGCTGAATAGTAAATTTTGATTTCTTATTTTACCAAATTTGATGAACAGGGCATGAGAAGGAATCACCTTTCCATTTCCTGACTCCATCTCCTCATTGTCACCCTAGGGCAGTGTTCTGGGGCCCTCATTTCCCAATTGGTCACTTCCTTCCTGGGAGGGACCACCATTTTAGGAAGGACCTCAGTTTTGCTTTATCCCACTCTTCCTTCTATTTTCTCCTGTCTTCACCTTCCTGTCTTTGCCTACCATATTGCCCTTGAGCAGGTACCACTCTCTTTCCCTTCCTGTCTGTCACTCCTATATGTATTGTTTCCTCCTATTAGAATAGGAACTTCTTGAGGACAAGGATTACCTTGGTTGCTTGTATTTGTATCTCCAGTGCTTAGTGCAGTGCCTGGTATGTAGTAAATGCATAATAAATACTCCTCTGTCTATGTACATATTATCCATCTGTTGGTTTTAATTGACCATGGAGATATGCCTGGTGACTAGCATATTTTAACATTTTACCTAGGTACAAATGATCCAACACCTAGAAAAAGTTACTGAAACGTTTTAGAATACGGTGCCTCACCCCTTATCCTTATTAATTATTCAGTAAGTATAACTAAATAACTACATAACATTGCTTTATAATCCTGCTCTATTTGGACATCAGCTAGGAACTGGAGAAACAAAGACAAAAATGAAAGCAGTGCTTGTCTTTAAGAAGCTTACTTTCTACTAGAATTGAATTAATTTGGATGACACCAGGTAATTGTAGAACAAAAAAACACATAACTTAAGATGACATGGCAAAAGCATGGGCCTTTGGGTAACAATGCAGCCTGGGCATGTGGCATTCAGTGAAGCAACATGGTTTAGACCCAGTCTTTAGCGGCTTGGCTTCCAGTCTCGAAGCCAAGAAGGCCTCAAGGCCTGCTTCCAACTTACTGGCTGTATCACCCTGGGAAGTCACTTATCCATTAGCTGCTTCTAGGCACCTCTCTCAGACTCTTAAGTTGCAGAGAAGGTGCTGACTTGATGAAATAAAAAATAATAAATTTTGTCCCTGTTCTTATGTAACACTTAGAAATAGGAGGACTTTATATAGAATCAGTGGTACCAAGTTTCATTAGTAGATAAAAGCTAAAAAACATTTTTATATGAGCAAGGCATAGAAGGGACAGTGTCCCTTCAGCAATGACTTAATAAATGAGTAACAGCTCAGATTTGTGTAAGATGTCTCTTTCACTAGAGGAAAAGATAACCTTCGCCTTCCTCTTTTATGATCCTCTAAGAGGAAAATGTGTATGGTTTTGAAGTTGTCTCTGTTAAATGCCTTCCTGGTAATGTATTCAATAGGACTATATTGATGTGTATAGTGTGTTTCAGTGGATTTTGAGCCACTGGAGATGGAGGTATACTGTATTCAGTAGTAGGTAAAAAATTAGGACAGACTATTTGTCTTAAGATTATATAATACTAAAGTGACTTTCATCAATGGATGTATTTCATGTTTATTTCAAGCATGGTATTCTAGAGACAATTATTAGGTTAGAATTTAGGGAACATTTCTTTAATTTGCTTCCTATAGCACCTCCCATGGTCTGAGTGCAGATAGTGCCTTCAAACATGCTTTTAAAAATAATATTCACATACCTTTAATGGAAATTACAGTTATCATCTTGAAAATGTCAGTGTATGTAATAATCCTGTTTGGTGAAAGTAACAAGTATGACAGTATGTTGGAGCAACTCAACCTTAAAATATATTCAGAATTATTTTAGCTACTTTTGTTACAGTTAGGAAAAATAGAATACAACATTCATGACTATGTTGGCATCAATGGTCATTAAAATTGGAGGAATAAAATAAAAATTTATCTTAGGCTTAATATTTTTTTACAAATGAAACATCTTTAAAAAGCATGAAAAATTTCCATTTGTACTTTTATTAAAAATCATTTCATTGACAGTAGTTTCTTACTGCATGCTCACAATAATCTGAATTATTATATCACACTTGAATTCTTTATAACTTCTTTGTAGACTGCAGAAAAGAAGCTAAAAGGAAAAAAAAGAAAAAAGAGGTTTTGGATGCTTTCCAAGAGCTCTTTCTATGTGTGTGCATCAGAAGTTCTAATCACTTGGTTTGAGTCTGGGTTTTATTGGGCAGGCTTGTCTGGTGGGTTAAAGCCCCCCTCATGCTTTCCCAGATAACTGGTTTCTTTTTTCTTTTTTCCTTTTTTTTTTTTTAAATAGTAAGAATTGTTTCACTTTCTCTGATCTGGCTACACTAGCCACTCCGGCTTCATAAACTGCCGGGTAAAAGAGAATGAAATGTGAAATGATAAAAACAAAGAAGGGCATAATAGGAAACGGTAACAAGAGAACCTAAATCAAAGGTAGGAGTACAGTATTAAGTGGAAAAATTTTGTTTTAATGTTCTAACTTTAGGGGAGTAATGAGGTGGGTTAAATTTTGCTTTAGTTCTAAATGTCATTGGGATATTTAGAGTTTTATGTTGTGTAAATTAGAAGAATGTTGTATTGCTGAGAAAACAATGTATTTAAGGTAATTGATTTAAAAAATATATTTGAAAAAGAAAATTTCTTGAAAAAACATACATATAAAGGCTAACAGATTATTTCTAGCACCTAGGAATCAATTTTTTCTGTAGTTGGTTTTTTGGTAAGTGTTTTATATTACATACTTAAATAATAATTAAAGCCCTAAATTCTGAGAAATTATTAGTTTGATTTTTTAAAAAATTTCCTAACTGAGCTAGTTCTTCTGGTTAGATCAAGAAAAGGGAGGTTGCCAGTATAGAAGAAATATAAAAACATGTAGCTTTTTAGAAATTAACAATGGAATACAGTTGCATAATTTGGAAAGGTCACATTTGAAATTAAGAATTAAGTGAATCAGTTATTCTTGAAGATTGCTCCCAAATATATATTTTCTCATATAAAAGTATTACTACTACTTTTATTATGTTTGTTAGAAAATAACATATTTTTATCATCCTTGATGTGGATTAGCATAATTAACTTAAAAATAGCTTGCATTTGCATTCATATAAAATGTTAGGACCAGATCCTATAGGAGTTTTAATTTTTATACTTGTTATTTCATTATTTTTTGTAAAAAGTGAAATCTGTACATTTTTGTCTTGAATATGTAAACCTTGTAAACTCTTAAATTAATTGAGCTCAGGTTTTTTTTTTGTTGCTTCTTGCCTATTGTTTTATATAATTACAGTTAGATAGTCCTTCTGATATTCTTATATTTTAACCAAAATTAAGACTGCTTAAGAGCCGGAAATGATTTTTTAAAAAAACTTAGATGCATGGTTATGCTGAAGTAACTTAACAAATTATATCATGCATTCTTCTGCTCAAGTGGACCTAGTTATCTCTACACTAATTACACTAAGGCCTACCAAGATTCTTGAAATACTATTAGTTTTTAAAAGAAAATCTCAAAAATGATGTGTAGTTACAGAAATGCTAATGGAATTAACAATACCAATAATGCTAAAATAACAAGTAGCATGGATGTCCTTGATTAACTGTGATAATCATAGTTTAATCACCAGGCAGTGATTAAAACACCCATATATTTGTGTATATGCGATGTCATCAACAGCTCTTTTATGCAAACAGATGCACAAATATAAATTCAGTTTGGTTGATATTCATAGAATATTTTTTCTAAATATTGTTTATAATGCAAAATATTTTCCTTTTCATTTTTTTTCTGCCTTGCATTTTTTTTTATCCATGTATCAGTGCTTATATAGAACAACATTATGTAGTTAGAACTCTTCTGTTTCAAGAGAAAAAAAGTTAAGGGAAGTGACATATATTTTTCTTGACCTTTATATTCTTTCATTCAAATTTTAACACATATATGCTAAGGAAGTGCCTATCATTTCTCCCAGTCTGTATTTTGATGCTCTCATTATATTTGTAAGCTTATGGCAGAGCTTCTATGTTGTATATAATCTGCTTTCAAAAGCTGTTTTTGTTTGTGGGGAGGTTTGATGATAGTTGAAGAAGGACTTAAAGGGTGAAGATGCAAGTATACAGCAAAACCACCATTAGATGGCAAACCTCTGTGCCACTGTGTTGACATATGGAAAAGGAACAGAACTTTCCAGATGACAGATAACTTGTAATTGGATTTGGCCTGTGGAGTTTGGAATGATCTGTAATTTTGTTTAACAGTTAGGCAATAATTAATTTCCATGTGAATTTAGAAATTTAGAGGATGTGAACTTCTAAAAATGAGCAAGTAACTTCAACACCTATATCTAATAATAAATAGATAAAGGTTTGTGGCACAGTGGCATATTGCTTTAATAGATACCATTTGTTTATTTTAGGACTTAGATTATATGGCTACAATAATGTAAATATTGTATGTTCAATGGAAATATTTTTAGATGTATTTTTCTACTTCATACTGTTGGTCCCAGTTATTCACATTTTAAAAACATCAGATTGTTATAAGTGCATATGTCCTCTGTTTCCTATTTACCGGGAAGTACTTAATTTCTTGCTTTTAGTCATTTATGATCAAATTACCTAAATGATTGACATGTAGAGGGCATCTTATTACTTGGCTTTTACGCAGATTTGTCAAGAAAATCGAAAGCTTAACTGTGTTTTTAAGTTGTGTTTGTACTGATATTGAACTTGATATATTAAGCAGAATCTAATTTGTTGGAAATGAATTGAAAAAATGAGAGTTAAAGATAAGATTAAAACTATTAAAAAACAACGTATAACTTTTAATGGAAGATATCCTGTAGTTGATTCTAGAAATAAAAAAATTTGGTGACCATTGTAAATTTTAGTAAGAAGTAAATATTTTATGTTGCTTTTGTATAAACTTTTTTTCCCCTTCTCTCAGATGGGCATTCTGTTAAAAACAAGGTTAATACAGTTTTGTGCTAGACTGGTGATTTAGGAATGAAAATATGATATTAATTCATAGAAATGTACGCAATAGTCTTTCTAAGAAGTTTCTGTGTTTCGTTACTTAAATTTTCCTACTTGATTGAATTTCTACTTTGTAACAAATTCTGTTCTCTTTGTGAAGTAAGTCAAGGTTCATATATTAATTTTAGAACATGCTGTCACTTCTGACTTATAGATTATACATTTCTAATCGGAAAAATCAACATATGCGTTTTCATGTTTATTGTGATTTAGAGAGCTTCGAAAGTTTTTGCATACTTTGTTCTTTTGGTGAGCTTAAGATATTTAAGCCTTAAATTTAGTACATTTTGTACCTTTTACTATACCATAACTATCACTTTTTAAAACTTGAAAAAATGTAACTATTAAAAATTGTGACTAGCCTTAAGAGTATGAAATATTAAAAACAAATGAGTACATGAAAAGTTTTAGATCTTCAGAAAAAAAATATCAATCATTTTGTTAAGGAGAAAAATCCTATTCAAATACATGGTTGAAGAAAACTCAGAAAAGCAGTATTGAGATATATATATATATATATTATACACACACACACACACACACACACACACACACACAACACGTCTATGTAATTAATACACCATAGATCTTCGTAGAGTTCCAATTAAGCTATGTTGAAGAAATGGAAACCTGTTTTGTGAACCTTGTACCTTTGATGCCCATTATAATAAAAATAGGTAAAAGAAAGAAACGTGTTGAATTAACTAAGAAATATGTAATTGGTTAAGAACAAGATTGGAACAAAAATTTATTGTTCTAATATATTAATTTTTTATTTTCAAAGAGTACAATATTGTTTATGTCACTAAAGTACAATGTTAAACAAAAATTTTGGACTCTTTAAAGTGAAAACAATATATTAGTATGTTGTATTTATGTTATAGTTTGCAGCCTTTTTAACACTTTGTTAACCTTCATTCACTGCTGTTTCAAAAGTGATTGGAATTTTACAAATCAGTTTGGAATGAGAAAAGTTTTAAAAACTTACTTGAAATAATTTGCCTAGTTAGAAATATCTAGCAGACCTGCTATAAAGTTCAAACTCTTATTTTTTTGATCATTGGTGAACAAAGTAAATTTTTTTCTGCCTCTGAACTCTTTCTTAGACCCGCCACAATGTTAATGGTCTTTAAGTAATGTAAACTTTTCTATTATGTAATAAGCATATGTATTTCGTAGAAAACTATCACTCTCATGTAAATTTGAGCATCTAACCTTGCAGACAGTACTGCGCCATTGATGTCAAGGCAAGTGTTTCAAAACAAGTACTCAAATTATATTAAGTGACATTTGGTATATTTTTAGGGGAAGATCTAGTATAAGGAACATGTCAGTCTCAAAGTAGTTCATCAATTTTTTTTAAAAAATAATTTTATTTATATTTTATACATAACTTTTTCATTGCTAATAACTTATTCTGAAAGCTATCTGACATAATAATTAACATTGCATGTGGCCACAGTTATTTGTCACCTGAACATTGTAGAGGGTTAGGGGATTGCCAGAATGGCATAATTTATTATATGACACAAGGGAAATTTTTTACAAAAGGTTGAATTTTGTATAGTGATAGCCTGATATCTTAATAGAATGCTCCTCATTTTTTTTTTAGCATAACCAGGTGGTCAGACCCAATTGGATCTCATCCAAAGAGCTTTTAGCTACTGAAAGAACTTAAGACCAAAATTATATCTCAATGAGAAAGCTAATCCTGAGATGTCTATGAATTTAGTAGCTGTATGTTTCTTTTGTGTCCCTTTAAACATACTGTTATATGAAGTTGTTTTGGAGGTTTCATTCTGTGCATTGGAGATCTTTAATCTTGTGTTCTTTGCATAATTTTAAGTACTATGTGAACTTTTCAAGATATGCTTATTTTGTTTTTGTATATTGTTAACATTTATTTAAAATATTCTAAAGCTATTTGACACATTTTGTATGAATTACTAAGTGATGTAGTTTGAAAATATATTTTAGATGCCTTAATTTTGGATTTTCCTGCATATACATTAGGAATTTCTTTTATAGATAAAGTATATTATGTGTTGTTGGTAAGGTGTGAAACAGATTACATCAAATTTATAGGTGAAACTAACAATGAATTAATATGTAAAGCTCTGTTGAAAGGTTTTCAGTTCTGAATAAGGTTTAGATGGAAGAAAAAAGGTAATTTTGAATTTTAAGTTATTTTATTACTAATTAGGAGAAAAATATGCATTTCAGTTTCTTAGGCAGTGAAAATAAGATTAAGAATTTAAATAATTTAGGCTTTTGTTTCAAGTTGAGGTAGTTTATAATGTGTTTTAACAACAAATCTAGTAACATAAAGTCATATTTTTAAATTCTTGAAGCATATTTGCTTCTTACTGTGCTATTGTCAAGAAATGTAGAATTTTACAATGATGTTTAATAAAAGCTAGCACTTCAACATTTAAAAGTAGAAAATGGTAATTTATATGATCTTTATGATTTAAATAAATATTTTTGTATTTTTTTGTTGGCAAATTCAGAAAAAAAATCAGATCTGTTTCAGCTTTCCATCCTCTCTTCCCCCAATCTTTTCAGTCAGAAACCAAATTCTGCCTATGGAGGAATTTTGGGTTGTTTTGTGTTTTTTTTCTTTTTGTCATTGTGCTTAAACTGAATTTATGGTTACATTATCTTTGTATATTTTGATTAAAAAGTAGAGAAATTTTATTTAATGAATTGTATTCTGCATTTTAGTTTAATCAGTTGATTAATCTATAATTCTGAGCTGATTTTTCAACAAGGGGTATCCTAGTGCACATTATGATACATTGTCTTTTTTGTGGATTCCTTTTATTGCTAAAGAAACTTACAAATATATACTTAGATTTCTTTGAAAAAATAAAAAAATTGGATACAGATTTTAAATCTGTTTTGACTAAGTCTGGTCCTGGACAAAGCATGTCTTTCAAAACCTTTTTTCATTTGAAACAAGACAATGTGAACATGTGCATCACTCTAGGTAATTAATATTTATTTAAATTAGATTGGATTTGCATTATACTAGTTTCAGAAGTAAAGAATGAGTAATTTTTAAAACATTTTACTTTTTTTCAGAAAACATTTTATTTTGCCCTATTTTTATAGAAATATACTAAGAGAAAAAATTAGTTGATTTCTAAAGTTTGGGATTAACTTAATTTTGTAAACTTTATGGCCTTAGGACCTTATAAACAAACACCAGTTCCTTTTATGGGGAGATAAAATATTAGATTATGTATTTCTCTTATCATTCAGGATAGTTCCTTCTGTTCATCTGCTATTCAATTGAAACACATTCCTTTAAGATAAGATAAGACAACTGATTAAAGTTTAAGACTTGGTTTAAAAAAATTAGTTCAACCCAGTTCAATTTATTAAGTGCAAATGATGTGTTTGATACTGTGCTAAAGTACTGAAGGGGAAACAAAAACAACAATGAAACAGTCCCTGCCTTCAAGGAGCTTAATTATTTTGTAGCCAGAAAGTTAAGGTAAGCTAATCTCTGTCCCTGCCTCCCTCTGATTCATCCATCCTTAATTCCTTCCTGTTTTAGGAGAAAGACTTAAACTGAGGAGTAAAATTAAAGATTTGAACTTCTAATTATGCTTGTGATCCTCAAGAGTTATTAGCCAAAAACTTATGTAATAGTTTCTCTTTCGTATTATTGTTATTCAGTTATATTGGTATTTTATAAGGACCCACTCATACTTCACTTTGTCTAATATACATTAGAAACATTGTATATAGTAGTTTTGGAGTTGTAAATGATAATGCTTAATCACTTTAATATTTTTAGTATATCATGTTATTTAACATGATGCAATGTGGAAAAAATAGTTCCCTGTTAACTTTGGAGTTGACTAAAGATTTTATAAGCAATTAAAAGATGGAGATAATATCAAGAATATTAATATTTTCAGTAATTTTAACATTCACTATTACTGCTAACCTTAGTTGGATTGATATTAAAGTAGCTTAGTAGATAGTGGCCATTCTTGTTTTTTGTTATTCTAGTATTTTAACAAGTGAAAGAACCAGAGTTTTGGGGGGCATCTAGATGGTGCAGTGGATTGAGCACCAGCCCTGGAGTCAGGATAACCCAAGTTCAAATCTGTCTTCAGACACTTACTAACTGTGTGACCCTAGGCAAGTCACTTAACCCCAGTTGCCTAAAAAAAAAGAACCAGGGTTTTCTATTTCAATCTCTCAACCACCACCATCACCTCAATGGTGTGATATCACCCCCCCCATAAAAGGTAGAAAGTTATAATTGATTAACCATAATCTAATTAAATACTATAGCTTTTTTGGTTTTCAAATATTAGGCTCCTTCAGATGACATTTAAATAGCAAGTAAGTTCATGAAATATATGATGTGCACTTTTTACCTTCTATAACTTAATAGGTAAAGCTTATCTTGAAGAGGACATGCACAAGGGTCTATTTAAGTCTACAAAGATGGATGCAATTTAAAGAAATATAATTAGATTTATCAACATGCAAAACGCAATTGGAATTGAATGATTATATTGGAGTGTGTTAGAGAACTAATCTTGTTGACTTGATGATCTAACTGAGGTAGAAGAAGGCATTTGTAGAGGCTAATGCTGTAATTCTCACTGGGCTCCTTTTTGGACAGGCTGTAACATTTTGAGAAGGTGCAAAATATTGCATTTATCGTGTTTTGTTGTCATTTGCTGAAAATGGAAGCCCATCATAGAGATTCAGCCTTAGAGATGATTTAATTCAAATCAGTCCCTTATTTTACATGTGAAGAAATTGTGGGCCACACTGACATCTTAATGTTCTTTGACATCACACAATTACAAAGCCATGATCTGTCCCTTGAAGTTACTTTGTATAAATATTGTATTTACTTACTTGTGCAGTGTTGGAGAAGGGCAGAGAAAGGAATGAAGAGGTAAACATTTATTAAGTGTCTACTGTATGTAAGGTACCCTTGCTAAGTACTTTACAAATATCTCATTTGATCATCACAAAAACCTTTGTAAAGTAAAATAGGTACCATTATTGTCCCCGTTTTACAGTTAAGAAAGCAATGGCAGACAGAGGTTAAGTGACTTGCCCAGACTTACACAGCTAGGGAGTTTCTGAGGCTGCATTAGCACTCAAATCTTCCTGGCTTTAGGACCAACACTCTATATGCCATACCATCTAGCTGTCTTGATGTATTCTCTTCTCAGGAGAACACATGTTCCTTGAGGGATTTTTTTTCCCCTTTATAGATTTAGCACGAGCCCAGTATTGTTGAATTGAATCCCAGGGATTTTTACTCAGGGATAATTCTCAGACAAAAGGGTTGCTGTAAAGCACAAAAATTCTGTTGTCATTTAACATCAACATTGGATAATAAATTTATAGAGTGATACTTTCACAGCAATTTTTATAGCTAAAACTTCTTTGAATTTTAAGTAAATTTCTGAATTCATTGCCTCAAGTTGAAGTTTTGTTTCTTCTAATTCAAAATGGATTTCCCTTTCCAATGCAAATGCTGAGCATAGCTGAGCACATTGTTTCTTATTTTTGTCTTCCTAGTTCTTAATTTCAGTTAATAAATTTCATGAAAGTTAGCAATGGAGCAGCATCACCTGCTGCCTATTATACTGTGGGTAGATTCCACTTGCAACAAAATATTGTAATACCTATTTCTATGCAGTAAGTTTTTCATGTCCCAGATGATAGTTATCTTACTAAATTAAAATCTTAAATCACAAATGTCTTTACCACTTTGTGTAGGAGATATTCTTGATGGTGAAGATTTTGTTCTAGTGAGTATTACCTTTTTTCTCTTTTTTTTTTTTGGGGTGGAGATGTAAAGAGGAGTGGGGACCAGACTTGTGATTTAATTAGTGTAGAGCAGTGGCATCAAACTCAAACAGAAATTGACCTCAGCTGGCCACATATTGACTTAGAAAACCATAGGTTAACATTGTCTGTGTTGTTTTCTTTTCTTTTTTTATTTTATTAAATGTTTACCAATTACATTTTAATCTGGTTGACGGAACTCTGGAGGTTGAGAAGCAAGTTTGATACCTCTGGTATAGAGAACTTCATATGAGAAAAATCTTTCTACTAATGCAGTCCTTCACTTGCTATGCAGTTTATAATCTTAAAGATTATAGGTACTGAGAAGTTAAGTGATTTGCCCGAAGTCACAGCCATCTTGTGTAGGAGGAAAGATCTAAACCACTTCTTTAGCACTCTAAGGTCAGTTGTTCCTGACAGTGTGCCATGGTATTATTATATTTTAGCAAAATGTAATAAATATTTTTAAAAATTGGCAGATGTTACAAAAATCCCTCCACCCCTTTTGGGAGGTGGTATTAACCTTTGATGCTGAAGAAGTGGTCTTATTGAAAGAGCACTGGATTGGGAGTTAGGAGAGCATGATTCTAATTCTGGCTCTGTTTCAAGGTGATCTTTGTTATAATAGAGAAGTCACTTTAAACCTAAGACTTAATTTCTTCATCTATAAGGTCATCTAAGGCCCTATTTTGCTTTAAAGTTCTTTTATTTTGTGATTTTTAAGCCAGGGTAGAGAGGAAATGACTATCAGAATTGAGTATAGAGTTTGGAGGGATTAAAAGGGAGCTGATAGGTCAATGAGAAGGGTCAAATACAAAAATCTAATCAGCCAACATTTATTGAATGTCAACTATATATGCATGATTCATGTGTATGATGTTAAAGTTCAGTATATAACAACAACAACGATAATAATCACTAGCATTTATAAAGCACTTTAAGGTTTGGAAAGTGCTTTTTATAAATATTATTTGATCTAGGACATAGGATATTCATGTAGATGTTCAGCAGATAGTTGGAAATGAAGGACAGGATAGCTTATGACTGGTGAAGAGGGATTTGGGAGATATCCTTCAGAGGTGTTGATTGAAGCAATGGCCATAGGGAGAATGATCTTTCTTAGGACATAGTAAGTTCCCCTTAACTTGGCATCTTCAGTCAAAGTCTGGATAATGACCACTTATTTAGAAACTTAAAAAGCAGGTTTTGGGTCAGTATAGGCTAGACTAGTAGATAGCCTAATTGATGCTCTCAAATACAACAGTCCCTCTTTGCCTTTCTACAGATATCTTAGCTACCTGAAATCCTTACCTCCTCACCAATGCCTCTTGGAATCTCTGGCTTTTATCACAGCTCAGTACAAGTTCTATCTACATGAGGTCTTTTTTGACCAACCTTCCCTCTCCCCAGCCTGCTAGTGTACCCTATTCCCCCCCCAGTTTATTTGTACACATTTTTATTACGCTTATGTGCACAAGTTGTTTCTCTTGATAGGATCTGAACTCTCTGAAGGCAGGGTATTTCATTTTTAATATTTGTATCCATAGTGCCTGATATAAATATTTACTAAATATATTTTAATTGATGATAAGCCTGAAAGACTTGTCCAGTTTTAAATTTAGACAGACTACTGAATTATTTAAAGAAATAGAATTAAACCTTTTTGTCATATATTAGAAATATGATATAAATAAATTACAGAACGCTTTTTCTTTTCTCACAAAATTACCTTTTAAATTAGAATAGTTTAAATTGTTTTCCAGGAGGCCTCAGTTTGCTTTTCTGTAAAATGAACATTTTAAAATCTATCTCAAATATTCCTTCCAGCTCACAAATTCTGTGATTTTATTTATTAAATTTAAGGAAATAATTTTTGGCTATGCATAACTTTACATTCACATAAAATAATTACTGCTTTTAAAAACTTTTGGGTTAACCTGTTTTGGAACCTTCAGTCTAACCCTTTTGATTGACATCTACAATTTTCAGATGAACAAGCTTTGACCAAATGCTTTATTGATTGATTGGTCCAAATTTGTGGCATGTTTTTCAGAAAGACTTATGATCTGATTGAAGCACAGAAATGTCACTAACCAATCACGACTTGAGAAATGGTTGGATTGCCTGTTCTACTAGGAGGTATTCTTACAAATTAGTTGTGCTATTATATTATATCAATGCATATGTCTCAGTAGAGAATGAGGAATAACCAGATTGTTCTATAAGCACAGTTAAAAAAAATATTTGTAAGGCTCGTTTATGATGTAGCCTTTGCAGATTGGCATTATGGAAATGGATAGATCCACAGCTGTTCTTTGTCAGCATATTGTTTTCCTTTTTATTCCAAAGAGGAAGATCTTATCTTTTTATATATTATCATATGTGTATTTCACTTGTAACATATATTCCATGTCAGGATAGGTGTTGCTTTTTAAAAAGCATTTTTTCTATTCCCAATACATATTTCTAGTATTTATAATAACAAAATATTTTCTTTGCCCTTGTTCATTTTGTCTTCTGAATTTTGAAACTGTGTTTAACATATTGAAATATTCTGAATCTTGCCCAAGAAAAGAATAGCAACATATATTTTGTAAAATGTGGGAGACTGTTGAAATTTAGGTAAATATTACTCATTTTAAATTTTTTTAAAAATCATGTAATATCAGTAGCTTGCTGGGAGCATTCACTGCTTTGAGAGGTAGTGTAATACAATGGAAAGAGCACTAGCCCTGAATACAATGGAAAGAGCACTAGCCCTGAAGTCAGAAGACATTTGCTATGACCTTGGGCAGGTCACTTAACTGAATGTCAGTTTTCTTATATGTCAAGTGAAGGGGTTTGACAGGATGACCTCTGAGAACCCTTCTAGTTCTAGAACCAATGATCTTCTGATTCTTTTACTATTATTAAGAGGCTCCATGTACCAAAGTATATTAATGCTTTCTGGATACTATTCAATTCTGTATTTATGATAGCAGCTCATATTTATCTAACACTTGATATTTTTACCAAATGCTTTCTCCATTGCAATCCAGTGAAGTAGGTACTATAAGAGTAATTATCACAATTTAACAGATGAAAAAACTGAGGCTCAGAGGTGGCTATTAAGCAAAGACTAACCTAGGTTTTCTGATTCAGCATGGTGCTCTTTATGCTATAAGATAATATCTCTCCTACCTTCTATAATGATGATTGGTAATTTTATAGTGCCATAACATTTGCAGAGCATCTTACACACACACACACACACACACACACACACACACACACACACACACACACAGAGCACGTCATTTAACCCTCAAAATAACACTAGAGGTATTGTCATTCCCGTCTTACAGATAAGGCAAATGAATTTGGGAGTGATTGTGACTTGCCCCAGCATCACAGAGCTAGTAAGTGGGATTTAAACCTAGATTATTTCTTCTGACTTCTAATCCATAACTCTTTCCATCATGTCATGTTTTGTCATTGCCCCTTTATTACAAGGAAAACTGAGCAATGAACTGAATACAGGAAAAAAATGATTGACAATAGGACTTAAGAGAATGGAGTTCTGTAACTCTAATTCTTTAAATTAAGAAGTCATGAAATATTCAGTGGAAAAACATATGTAAAAAACAGATCTGTTTGAAAATTAAGGCATAGAGTCTGGAAGCTTAGTGAGCCCATTTGTTTTTAAAGCATATATGTTGCATATATTCAGTGGTAATACTTAAATTTGTCTTACATTTAAAATAGGAATTTTTAATTTTAGGTAATGTTTTGTTCCTTGCCTACTGTAATAAAGTAGCACATAAGTGCTACATAAGACTTCTTTTGATAGCTTAATAGCAAGATAATAAAAAAAATACTAGTCAAAAATATATTTAATTGTCCTTTCTCTAAGCTGTCCTTGGTAATAGGGAGCTTAGAAGTCAGTTCTTCTTCAAGTCACTTTATGTGGCTTCACTGAAGCAGAGAAGAGCGTCAGTTCATATGACTAAAGATGATGTTCTCTCCGTAGAGAGCTTTGTTGCATAAACACATGGATTTAATTTAAAAAGAGACTATATCCATATATGTCCTTTGTAAAAACATATTCTGTTTATATATGCTTTAATCACTTATGAAATATGGCATTAGGCCATTCAATCTAAACAAAATTCTGTTTTTAAAAAAATCTACTTTTGGATTTTTTACATGCATAGATATACATAGGTGTATATTAACATTCTTAAATCCAAGTCTCCTTTTTTGCTTTTTATTGTAGTTGAATAATAATTGAGTAGTTTTTTACTTCTATACTTTATTAGAAGAGCTGCTTTTTTGTGTCCATTGTCTGGATGAATGCTTTTTCAAGTTCTTTTTTGTCACTTTGTAGCATCTTTGAGTCAGATATATAAAGGATGATAATCAAATAAGCTTTATACTACAGTGATAGAACATTATCCTAAAATTTTGAGATCTAAAATTAAACACCTGACATCTTTCCCCAAAATTATAGACTAAATATCCTATAACATGTAATCAGAATTTTCTCTAAGAATTAACAGTGTTCTTTATTGACCTTTTTTTTTTTCGCTTAGACTGTTTAGTTATAGGAGCATTGATTTGGAAAGTTAGGTCCATTTGCCCATCATATCAGATTTGGAGAGAAACATGTAATGATTTTTTTCTATGACATCTACCCTTTTTTTCAGGTTCTCGACAGACATTTTATCCTGTTATTGTGTCTACGTTATTTAGTTCTTCCTGAAGACTCTTGAATTTCACATGCAGTGCTTCAATCAGCTCCTACAATGAGGATAACTTACCTAGGGACCCATCTCTTATTGAAGAAACACCAATCGGTGAACAGGGACAGCCAAACACACCATGAACAGGGCAACTTGGCCTTGTTTTTTTTATTTTGTCTTTTGCATTCCCAAGTGTAGATCTTTATTAAATAATTGCAGTTTCCTATAGTGAAATATATGGAACATTTAGAAATTAGTATATATTATACTCAGTTTTTCTCTGAAGTTTGCTCTATGATTCCAATATTTCACTAGTTTTGAAATGTAAATTTTGTTTTGCTGGTTAAATTATGTGAATTTTACTCTGCTACCGATTAAAAATCTGTGTTTTTATTTGCTGCTACATCTTATTATAATGTAAAGCTACGTTTGCGAATATGTGGAAAAAACATAACTTTAATCATTATGCTTGCACCATGTCATGTAGCAGGACTTTATACTGTTTTGTCTTATAGAATAAGCGTTTAAAACTACTTTTATGTAGTAATAACAAAGATGTAGTTACATGATGTAAATCCAAACTTCTCTCTGTATAAGGTGTATTTGTAAAAATTGGAAGAATTAAGTTTTTATAGAAGAAAAAATATATGCACACATATGCACTGATGTATCTCCTTTTTAATTGTATAAAGGAAAACCCAAACCTGACAAACAATAATTAGGTATAGTTATTTGTACTGAAAAAATGGTTGTTTTACTGGAGAAGGTATTGTAAAGTCTTCTAAATAATAAATTCCTTCAATGAATTTCATTGTTGATTTCATAGATTTCTTGATGAGAGTCTAGAACAATTGAGAGGTGCCACTGCTATTTAAAGATGTCAGATGTAGAAATGAAGCAATTTCTAAATTATACTTTATCTATGGGGGGAAAAAACTGATTTTATTGAATCATTCAACTACATAGGCTCCTTTGTTATTCAAGTATCCCACTATATCAGTTCCTTAGACAGAATTGGGATTTTATTTTGGTTTGGCCCTGTAATTTCATTGGTATAGATCTTTTTCTACCAATGAAGATTGGCAACAGTTCTGAAAATTTATAGTTTCTACTCATTACATCATGCTACATCACTGTGCTGCTATAGAGGGAAGCAAAAGTAATCATAACATGAAAATGTTCATTAGTGAGCTGAAATAAATAGTCTCTGCTCAAAACATGTCTCCTCACTATTTCTACCCTTTCTATTGACAGTTTTGTAGGTGTTTTTTTGCTGATTGTTAGTAATTGCTGCAGAAGTGAATAATTTGATTCTCAAAATATTGAGACGCTCTTGGGCAAAATTGCTGAAGCCCTCAATGAAACCCTCTATGATTGTGCAAACAGTAAAATGTAAAGTGAAGGATACTATTTGGTATTATAACTGAATTTTGGAAGAAACAGGAAAAAAATGAAAATGATTCGTTCTGAGTATTAACACAGTTGCAATTGTAACTTAACATTTTTACTAAATATAAGATAAAATATATTTATGTTCCAATTTTAGTTTCATTTTTCAGCATAAAGACCCAATTAAACCTCCCTTCCTCCACCCCGCTACCGCCCCTGCCCCCACTCTCCACTGTTAACTTTTAAGTGTTTGTCCCTATTTTAAGTGTATTCGCTTTATGGCCTTTTTTCCAGCATGCCTTATCTTCATATAATAAGGCCTTCTTGTATATATTGAATACATATTATTCTCAGCACCCATGAGGTTGGGGGGAGGATACAGAGAATTTACAAATAATTTGTAAACTAGGAACTACTTTTTTGTTTTCCTGAAATGAAGAAAGGACAGCTTTTCATTTTACTAAGCGAATTCTTTCAGGAACCATTGTGTGTAGATCACTCTATCTGGTTTGATAGTATCTTTTATTATTACTACATTATAAAGTGAATTGTGATAAATACATTTCATATTATGTCACTTTTGTGAAATTACTCCAATCTTTTAGTGGCCTTTGTGGAACAAGACTATACTTTTTTCAAAAGCATGTGTTATTAAAATTTTGTAGGAGACATAAAGAGAAATTAATCATCAAGTAAATTTTTTTTATGGACTTGTGTTAAGAAGTTATTGACACTGCGTAATGAAGCACCCTGTCTTTCAAAGTATTGCTTTATAATTCAAGTTGCTTAGAGTTTGTGGGAGAAATGATTTCATAAGTGGTATAGCAAAAGAAATTCATATAACCTTTATAACTTGAACAATGAACTATTTTATTTTCTTAATTTTACTTGTTAATAGCCCCAAAATATGTAAAAGCAGATTTAGTTGCACTCTTCAAAAATGGAACACAATCATTTTACTTTTTTTCTTCAGCTTGTTGGTAATATTCATGCTATGTAGAACAGAAAAAAAAAATTTCAAGTGTTATATAACCCCCAAAAGTTTAAGGACATCTGTGAGTCAAGTTAAGTAAAAAAATATAGGAGTAAATAGATAGGAGAAATAAGGGGAAATAAAGGTGTCAGATTATTCCTGTTACGCAGTATATTCGTTTGGAGGAAACCAGTACTTGAAGGATACAGTCCATTTCCAGAGGATTAGGTACTTCAGTACCTAAAAGTGCTCTTTTAGTTGATCTGTGCTTTCCCCCACATCTTTCTTAGTTTAAATTTGAACTTAAATCTATGTCATATAATTAGGCCAATAATTTAGTTTTTATTACATTTAGATATTTTTTTGGAAAGTGATAGAACAGCAATGTAGACTGACCATTTTACAAGAGCGTATTTTTATAGTGGAGTAACCTGCTGGCCACAAACTGGTTTTTAAAGTATTTTGGTAACTATTTTTTATTTTATATAATTGATTTCCTTTGTAATCCTAGGTATATTATTTTATGCATTCAAGAACATTATTCTGAGATGTCCTTAGGCTTTACCAGTCTGGCAAAGGATTAATTAAGGAACCTCTGTTCTCAATCTGTATAATTTTTTATTTTATATGTACACTTGGTAAAGTTTCCCCACAAAACTATAATTCTCTAATGCTTTGGTTCTTCATTCATTATGTCAAAAAGAACTTGAGGACTTAAACTTTTTGTCACTAAAAAGAATCTGTCAAAGGGACTTCATTATTTGGATTCTAATTTTAAAGTTGTTTCTCCTCTGCTGTATTCTTTTCCTTTTTGAATAATGAACTGGAAATAAATAATCATCTGTACTACGTAGTTTTTCCTAACAGAACAGTAATTTTCCTTAGCGTCTTTCTTTCCTTTTCTTTTCTAAAATGAGGTCACACTTTATTTAGTGAAAAAGAACTAAAGCTGCTTTATGCTTTTTCCTTCTTACACTATTTTGCATGAAATTAATAACTTTAGATAGATTATTCTGGTGGTATAATCTGTATCATTGGATTCTTTAATTTGCAGATTTTCAAAATTAGGGTTAATTCATTAGTAACTCAGAAGAATATTCAGAATTTTCTATCCTATAAATTGAATGAAAATATTGTTAGTGTATAAATACAGAAGTTGAATGTTTATTACAATTCATAAAGAGAAATAGTCATGGCAAAATTAAAGTATGTAGTTAAATATTTGACATTTCTGAGTTTTTTTATATTTTAGTTACAAAATCTTAAATCAACTTCCATAAATAAAAAAGATAGCTGTAAAACACCTTCTAGAAGCTAGCGATTCTTGAGATCATACCAGTTTGAACTTTGCGGACTTTGAGTGTTTAGTTTCTTCAAACTGTCTTCCAGGCCAAGGCTTAAAATGTTATTAGTTTTACATCCTCATGGAGAAACAGTACAAGTTGTAAACCCAGGTTTTAAATGACTTAATTCCTAATTCTCCATGGTGCTGTATGTGTAGAGAGAACTAAGTTCTGGGAAAGATACAAAGATTTTCCTATAAATTACTACTGGCATTACGACTAACATTTTTGTAAAAGTGAAATCAGAAGAACTTAATTTCTTATTCTTAATTTTAATATCTTCCAACAGTAAGTATTTCAAGGACAGGCTCAGCATTACTGAATCTTTAAACTATTAGAAATCTATACCATTACCAAAATGCTATTTAGAAGTTAGTTGAAGTAATTTTTTATCAGTTTAAAAGTAACTTTAAATGTCTTAAGAAAATATTTTCTAGTTTGGGTGAATGAGGAGGAATATTCAAACGATTTGAAAATCATTTCTATACGGGACATTTGTGTTCTTTATAAATGGGGATACAGCACCACCTCTTGGTCAACCTGAGTTTTTATTTAAGAAACAATGAAATTGATAAATCAAGCAAATTACATTTATCTTTACATTTTGCAATATGTATGGCAAATCCAGTTTTTGGAAGAGACATGATAAGAGACTACCTGTAGATTTGTATTAATATCACACATAGGATATAAAATGATATAAAATCACAAAGCAGGTTGGTTTTCTCTTCCCTGGCCAAACTATAAAAAATTAGCATTAGGAGCAGAGTTGTTTTTCCCTCTTTTATATGTTTATTAAATAAGTGAGGAGACTAGAACACTGAACATACTGAGATTTCATTTTTTTACCTAAGATTTTTACATCTAAGATGGACATTCAAATTAAAGGAAAACAATTTACTAAACATTTTTTATGGCATTATATATAGTTAGCTGATAAAATGGAATGAACTCCCTGATACCATTGTTAAGTATTTTTCTTTTAGGAAAAGGGATTTTTGTTATCCTCTTAATTCTCTTAAAGAAGAATAAATTCTTTAATTGTTGAGTAACTTTTGTGTGAATCTATAGAACCATAAAGCTAAAGAATCGCACACTGTGTTATAAAGAATATACCTTTTAAATAAAACTTAGTCTTAAAATATTAACTTTCGCTTTTACATTATAAATATTCAGTGTTAAACAGGGACCCAAGTAGATGGAGATAAATATAAAAATATTTACATATTGTCTGCTTTGACCATAGTGAAGTATGAGTCTGAAGTGATGTTTGGCTCTCTCAAAGATATTAAAAATATATGTTCTTTAAGAATAAGCAAAAAGGCATCCATAATACTCTTTTGCTTCTTGACATCAAAGTGAATGTTAAGAGCTATATCAAAGTCTTAACTCTTATACATTAGTAATATATAGTAAATAAATTAGTTCTTTTGAGTCTTAGGGAGATTGGCTTTTTTTTTAAAGTAATTTCTTTTTAAGCATAATAATATCCTGCTTAACATCAGGGTATGTGGTATTAATAAGAAAATTCTTGAATAGGACTATCAGAGGAATCTTGAAATTAAGGTATCCAAATTAATATATCAATATTTTGTAAAAATTATAATTGTTATCTATTAGTTTCAGAGATGATTGTGTTAGACATAAGAATTAATAAATTTTTCTATTCAAATCGTTTTTGAAAAGCTTAATATTAAGGAAGGGAAAAAAGACTTATGGGTTAGTTCAAGATGTGAATCCTACTTATCTTTATATACTCTTTATATCTTTTGTATACCTGTTATGTAATAGACATTTTGTTTCCAATTAATTTCTGACAATTGTGCAGTGAAATCCCAACTTTATGTTAGTTACTGTAAAGACATTGAGGTAGACATTCTGAGGTATGGAACTTAATTTTTTAAAAAAGAATTTTAGATTTTTCGTATAATTATACAGTAAATTAATGTATTAACCTTTAAGTTAATTTTCTGTAGAGGACTAAAAAAAGCTAAAATGAGTGTTTAGTAATTGGACGTTAATTTGTATGCTTTTTAAAAGCACTTTTGGGGAGTTCTTATAAGTATGTATGGGAATAAGAATACTTGTTCAAAAAGTTATTAAATGAAAACATTAGCTTTATGAATTTACATTTATACTTGTTTAATAGAAGTAATCTGTTACATTAATAGCTGCAAGTATAAATTTCTTTTCATAGGTTTTTTTTAAAAAAAGGTATTAAGAAATGGCTTATTTGACATCCTGTGTTCTTTATAGAAAAAGAATTTTGAATTTTAAAATGAAGTCCTTCAGGTATTTATTTTAAAGCAGAGGAGGACAAGATAGAATCACTTAAAGTAAAATTCTGAGGCAAATGATTTACCTGTCACTGACCACAAATGTTCTCAAAGAATATAAACTCAATGTCAAGAAATATGATTGTTATTTTTATCTGATTTATTAGTCACTGATAGATTGAGGGAATAAACATTATATAGTGCCTGCTATGTGCCAGGTGCTGTGTTAAGTACTTTTTACAAATATTATCTCATTTGATCCTCACAACAACCTTGTGAAATAGATTCTGTTATTGTCCCCATTTTAGAGTTGAAGAAACTGAGGCAGACATTAAATGACTTGCCCCGAATTACACAGTGAGTGTCTAAAGTCACATTTGAACTCAGATCTTCCTGACTCCAGTCCTGGTGCTTTATCCCTTCACCATCTAGCTTCTCAATAGTTTTCCTCCTCAATTATTAAAAGGATCTTCCCAGTCACAACAACCATGTCTCCTAATTGGCTGCAAGTTTTTTTGGCTTTTTCTTAGGGTTAGTGGGTTAGAGGAGGAGGAAATAAAGAAGGAGAAGGATTTAGACTCTGGAAGGTTTTCCGTTGATCTTATTTGAGTTGTTTCTTTAATATGAAATTTTATACATTCCATTTGGTATTATCACATTTCTACATATTTATTGGAATTTATACATCCAAAACAAGAGTTCTCACCTTAGATTCAGTCTATCTGTGAACTTAGATAGAAGAAATTACATTTTTATTTCAGTGTAATTTGTTCCTTTTGTATTAAAAACATTACTCTGAGGAGTCCATGACAAAAAAGTTACAAACCCCAGAAAATTAGTAAATATTCAGAGCAAATAACAATTTTGAGGCTCTAACTTGTATTAAAATTCTGAAACTCTACATGTACTTTTTAGAACCTTTGAATGTTAGGAATTGAGAATTAAACGTGTGTGTTTTGTGTGTATGTATATGGACGTAGAGCATAAGAAGAAATACATGTACATATATACATATGATTACTTTAAGAAAAAACTTTTGCAGTCAACTTGATTAATCATGCAAATATTATACATTTTTTTTGTGGCAGTACCATTTGTTTTCAGAGACTGAACAGTTTTGGTATCTGGAATGTAGACTTATTTGATATTGCTACATTTGAGGCGGTGGTCAAAAGCAAAACACTAGTGAAGGGGAGAAAAGAAAAAGGAGAAAAAAAAGCATAAATAGGGGGGAAAAAAGGATAGAGAAAAAGACACAGATAGTAATCATAACTGTGAATGTGAATGGGATGAACTCTCCCATAAAATGGAAACGGATTGCAGAATGGATTAAAAACAATAATCCTACAATATGTTGTTTACAGAAAACACATTTGAAAAAGAGTGACACATACAGGGTAAAGGTAAGAGGCTGGAGCAGAATATATTATGTGTCAGCTGAAGTGAAAAAAGCAGGGGTAGCACTCCTGATCTCAGACAAAGCAAAAGCAAAAATAGATCTAATCAAAAGAGATAAGGAAGGAAACTACTTCCTGCTAAAAGGCACCATAGACAATGAAGTAATATCATTACTAAACATATATGCACCAAATGGTATAGCATCCAAATTCTTACAGGAGAAGTTCGGGGAGTTACAGGAAGAAATAGACAGCAAAACTATACTAGTGGGGGACCCGAACCTCCCCCTCTCAGCACTAGATAAGTCTAACCACAAAATAAACAAGAAAGAAGTTAAGGAGGTGAATAGAACATTAGAAAAGTTAGGTATGATAGACCTCTGGATATTGCTACATTTGTTTAAATTGAAAATATTTTCAGGACTTTTTTTGGTTTCTCCATAATAGTGGCTCTTACCGTGAGAAGTAGGTGATCTTAGGACTTATAGAAATATTCTAAAATGAATTTCAGGAAGTGAAACATTTGTCTCTATGTTTAAAATGGATTTTACAAAAATTTCTTGTAATGTTGATATATTTGTGAATTTGACATTTCTAGAACATGGAGGAGAAACAAGGGTAAAAGATTCCAATATTAGTAGTAAGGGTTTCTCTTTTTATACTTTCTGTTTGATGTATGTTGGTTTAACGGCAATCACCTTTTAAGCACTTTAATGTTTTAGTGACAGATATTTCTCATTCTAAACTAGGAATTGCCATTTGTCTAAGTCCATAGTACTCAGTTTATATTGATCAGCAAAAATCCTGTAAAATATTGAACTGGGAAATTGTTGTATAAAGCAATAAAATCCAAAATAATTATAGTAGTTTTTATGTTTCCAAAGGGGAAATTTCAATTTTAAGCACTTTATATTTTTTAAAAAGTCACATTTTTTAGAATTAATTAAAAAATAGTATTTCTACAGTTTAAAGCTGGTGGAGTCTTAACTTTGAAATTGAATTGACTACATAAACATTTCTAGATTATCTGACAACCTTTGCTTCAAACTAATCTATATACTTTGGAAGTAAAATAGAAAAAGAGTATAGAAGTATATGAAGGTGTATAGCTTATAGTATTTTGTTACTTTTCATCTTAACTAATGCTATAACCTTCTGTTAAAAGTCTTCCACTTTCCTATTTCTTTTCATTCCAATACCTTCTCTGAACGGATCAGATTCAACTTCCTATAGCAACGCTAAGACCAGATCACTCTTCTGATTAAAAACATTTAGTGGCTTCCAGTTTCTTACTAAGTAATGTCTGTTTTCCTTTGCCTGGACAAAAATCTGTCTGTTCTTAAGACTTCCTAATCTGACTCCTGTTAAACCCTACTCTTTAGTCAAATGGGGTGCTTTTCTCTTTAGCTACCCCAGAGGAGGAGCACCAGTAGCCTGAGATTGCCTCAAAGTCTGGATTTGGCGTGGTCATTAATGTGCCTAGCACTGTGCTAAAGTTTCAAGGTTACAAGGAAAAGCAAAAAAAATCACTACTCTTGAAGAGTTCACAATATAATGGAGGAGAAAGCATGTGAATAGTTGTGTACAAACGAGTTCTGTACAGGATAAAATAGGAAATAATCAGCAGAAGTAAGTCACTAAGATTAAGAGGGATTCAAAAAAGCTTCCTGCAGAAGTCTTTTTCAGCCGGAACTTGAAGGAAGCCGGCGAAGCTAGGAGGTAGAGATGAGGAGGGTGAACATTCTGGGCACCAGGGACAGACAACAGTAAAAACAGCTGGAGCTAAGAGATGGGGGGTTTTGTTGTTTGTTTTTGAGGAAGAGCAAGAAAGCCAGTAACTGGATTAGCAAAGTATGTGAGGAAGGGTGTAAGGAATAAGAAGACTTGAAAGTTATGGTGTGGGGCTAGATTATGAAGTTATTTGAATACCAAGAAGAGGATTTTATATTTGACCCTGGAAGTGATTTGAGTAGGGTGGTGACATGGTTGGACCTGCACTTTAGGAAAATCACTTAGTAGGCTGAATGGGAAATGGACTGGAGTGGGGAGAAATATATTGGGCAGACCAACCAGCAGGCTATTGAATAACTCAGGTATGAGGAGATGAGGACCTACATACACTAGGATCCTTGGGAATATCAAAAGAGAGGGGCGAATATCGAGAGATGTTACAAATGTGAAATCAGCAGGTTTTGGCAGCAGATTGAATATGGAAGGTGAGAGAATGAGGAGTTGAGAATAACACTTAGATTGTAAGCCTAAGGGACTAGGAGGACGGTGGTACTCTCGATAGTAATAGGTAAGTTTGGAAAGGGGGAACCTTTTGGGGTTTTGGGGAAAGATAACTAGTTCATTTTTTGCATATGTGGAGCTTTAAGAGGCTTTGAGTTTGGTGAAACTTTCAGTTTGAGATATCCAACTTGAGGTCAGCAGAGAGATTAGGGCTGGATAAATAGAACTGAGAATCATCAGCATAGAGAGAGATGATAATTGAAACCATAGGAGCTGATGAGATTACTAAGTAGTAAAGAGGGAGAAGAGAAGGCCCAGGACAGAGCCCTGTGGGAAATACAAGGTTAGTGGGCATGACCTGGATGAGAATCTGGCAAAGGAAGCTCAGAATGATGGATCAGATAGGTAAGAGGAGAACCAGGAGATAATGGTCATGAAAACCTGGAGAGAGGAAAGTGGCTGCCAGCGTCAAAGGCTGCAGAGAGGTCAAGAAGGATGAGGATTGAGAAAAGACCATTATATTGGATGATTAAGAGATCATTGGTAACTTTGGAGAGAAAAGTTTCAATTCAGTGATGAAGTTATGAAGCTGGATTATAAAGAATTAAGAGGGGAAAGAAGTAAGCATTTATATAGCACAATTTCAGGTATTAAGCACTTTTTACAAACATTATCTGATTTGATCTTCGCTACACAACCCCGTGAGGGAGGTGCAGTTATTATTTCTTTTTTTTTTCTTTTTTTTAGTGAGGCAATTGGGGTTAAGTGACTTGCCCACAGTCACACAGCTAGGAAGTATTATGTGTCTGAGGTCACATTTGAACTCAGGTCCTCCTGACTCCAGGGCTGGTGCTCTATCCACTGCGCCGCCTAGCTGCCCCCACAGTTATTATTTCTGTTTCACAGTTGAGGAAACAAGAGTGGACAGAGGTTATGTTACTTGATGCCCTATTAGTTTCATTGACTAAGTGTTGATGGCTTATAAGTTACAGATCATACATTCTGCCTTATATATTCTATTCAAGGTAAGAAGATTCTGACAAGTCTGTGGAGTCTGCTTTCTTGAAACCGTCCCTAGAAGGTCATCCCTATGGACCCTGTGTAGCTCTATTTATATGGTTTTCAGGGTCCCTTGTGTATAGTAAATGGTCTCGCCACTGCACTTGGGGTGCACTCTTTGTTAGGGACTTGTATGAGAGAGGCTGTATCATCAGAGATACAGAATTCCATCAATGGTTGCTAGAATAGAGAAAATTTGCTTTAAAAGTAGTGTTGTTGAGGGGCAAATCTATGTGGTCAAAATCCTCTCAGTTCCAGAAGTCTGGAGATGAACAGTTATGGAGCTGGGAGAACTTGGTTGCATAGCCACCAGGGTAGCATTTTAAGTTCTGACCCTAATTTTCTCTAAAACCCAGGAAGCATGAGTGGGGTGGTGAGTGGCTGGGAAGTTTTCACAGTGTCTATGATATTGCTTAATATTTCAGAGATGCATTTTGCACAGTAGAATTAATAAAAGGTACATTTATTTCCCTGAAAGCATATTAATCATATTCCAAATTCCTTTTTTCACCCTAGGGAGATAATCTGCCTGTCAGTTGTTAGGTTATAGGATTTATATCCTTTCAGTCATGATTTGTTTGCTGAATTTTGTTGAGAGAGGAAGGGAGGGAGGGACTTTGGGTGTTTTTAAGCTGGAAAGTTCCTGGCTGAGATAACCAAATTAGTTTCATGGTCAAACCTCCTTGAAGGCACAGTTCAAGGTTCCCCCAGGAGTTTTATAATGCTTGATCCAATCCTCATGGTAATGTGAGGATATGGGTTCCTAGTGGTGAACCAATGGAACAAGTCACAAATAATAGAAATCAAGGCAGCTGTCAGGAGGAAGAGCAGGAGGCAGATAATGACGTTTTGCTTTGTTCCCATAAATAGACAGGTCTGGTCTGTCATACCTGTAGGAAGACTGGAGCAGAAAAATCCATAAAGATAAGGCTTATGACTCTCTTCCCCACCATCCCACTGGAGACAGGTGATTTCCCATCCCACTAATGTGAACATCTTTCTTCTTTTTGTTATTCTCAGGGCATTGCCTATCTCTTGATCTACTGTCCTCAGGGGAATCCATCTTTCACTCCCCACAGCTTTCTGCAATACTGATTCACTGGACTCTGAGGGTAGACAAATAAGTACAGGTCCAATGTTGTAACTTGTTGTGTATTTCTTATGGATTCCCTTGGTTGCAGTTTGGGTAACTTGGGGAAAAATTAACTGAATGCTAGAGAGAAAAAATATTATTGACAACTGCCTTGTTAGAGTGGCTGCAATAATATATAACTAGGAGGCTTCAGGGTGTCTAGATTGGTGTTGGTCCCCCAATATGTGTGGAGCCTTTAGGAAATAAGGTCCACCACCTGGTTTCCCATTGTTTCGTCAGAAAGTGGGGAAGAATGGGGAGCACAGCCAGATGTGGATTTATACAACCAGGAACAGATGTCCTTCACTCTATGAGTTTCAGTATTGGTTTTATATGTTCTCTTCCACGTGGATAGTGAGTTTGCAAGATGAGAGATTCTTGGAATTTTTGAGGGTGAAGAAGACTCCTCTTTAGAGTTTGTTGATCCAGCCTTTTAGGTTGGTCAAATGTTTCAGCATCAGAAGTGTATTTGGTTTTTATCATTAAAAATATTTAAGAAAGCACCTTCTTTAAGGTTGCAATCCAGATACCACTGGGCCTTTCCATCTGATCTGCAACTGAAATTTCCTATATGTGCTATTTCCACCTACTATAACATCAGCTGCTTGAGAAGGACTGTTTTGCTTTTCTTTTGTATTCCTTGACACACTTTGCTGTTCCTTCTCTTCCTTGTCCACCTCCTTTTCCCCCTGTGGGGGGTGTGTGTGTGTGTGTGTGTGTGTGTGTGTGTGTGTGTGTGTGTGTGTGTGTGTGTGTGTGTGTGTATGTGTGTGTGTTTAAGAATTTTTTTCTTTTTTTTTCTTCTTAATGCAAAATAATTACCTTTGGTATCTATGTTTTTACTCAGCACCTCCAGAATATTTGGTACCTACAAAGTTTTTAGGACATTTCAGTAATACCTGTGGCTCTCCTGCAAATCAGTGACATTTTCCTCCTTATCCATTTCTTCTCTCTTCATTTTAAAAAAGTACCTTGGTGGGACTCAAAAGGTTGGTTCTTAATAATCTCCTGAAAGTCCAAACTCCTGGCAGTCAGAGGCTGTGACCATCTGGCTCTTGTCTGCCTTTCCGACATAATTTCTCATTTCATGCTGTGTGAACTCTTCTCCCACCAGGTTGGTCTTCATTCTGCCCAGCGTGGAATTCGTGTTCATCTTTTCCTTTCATGACTTTCCTTTTTTCTCTGTCTACTAGCTTATGATGCTGTGGAACAGCTCAAGCTCCCAGCTGATGACGACTCGGGTCATAGTAGTCACTTCGTCCTCTGAAATTCCTGTAACACTTCTAGACTCTACCTACTCATATTAACATGTGAATGAATGACTTCTCTTGTGAAGAGGAAGAGTTATTTTTCTTTTAAACTTTTTCTTATGTGTCTGTTGCTTGAACTAGATTTATTTAGAATATTTGTCTTACCTATTTTCAAAAGAGCTTGAAGTAACTTTTGATATTAAACATAATATCAATTATGCCAATTAGTAATAGAAAGTAAAAACTAAAGCAAGAAGGAAGAGGGGTCACACCTGAGATGATAACTATGGAACCTTGAATCTAATTCAATCAGTTACTGAGTTATATTATTCTCATTTGTGACAAAAGACATACAATTTCCTGATGGTAAACATTTTTTCTTAGAATAATACAAGGCTTTATCACATAAGAATATTTTTGTATGGTCATTTTTCATTTGTGTCCGACCCTTTGTGGCCCCATTTGGGGTTTTCTTGTCAAAGATGTGGGAGTAGTATGCCATTTCCTTCTCCAGTTCATTTTACAGATGAGGAGCTGAGATACACAGGGTTAAGTGGCTTTCCCAGGGTCACATAGCTAGTGCGTGACTGAATTCATGAAGCTGAGTTTTCCTGACTCCAGGCTCAGCGCTGTATCCACTGTACCGCCTACCTGAACCACAGGAACATTAGATAACAGATGATTTCAACTGCAGTTTTATAGAAAACATAGAAAAAATTTAAATGGACATTTTTTGTATCCACCTTGTAAAGGTACCTGGGTTGTAGCTAAATGGCAAGAGCTATTTCTTAATCATCTTTTTTTATGTTTTATAGGATAAAACTTAGTGGTCCTTATATGAAGTAGATTCTTTCTATTTGTTGAATGAATGAATGAATGAATGAAAATTTTAAATTTTAAGTCAGTGAAGGTAATTCATTGGTGTCACTCAGGTACTTTGTTTCCTGATGATACAGAAATAGAGGTTGAAAAATCTGGACAAAAGTTTAGGTAACAGGTTCCTTAGATGTTCTCAAATATCATATGTCTTAAGTGAACTTTTGGCAAAAAAAATGTATTGCAGTCAATTCATAATTGAAATTTCTAATAATTGCTTGTAGTTCATAGGTTCTATATTGTCAGTTAACTTGAGACCCATTTGCTTTATGTATTTAGGTATATGGGAGAGCAGAGTTGTCTTTCCATTGTGAAAGTTTGGCTTTTACAGTGAAATAGCCACCTAAATGAATGCTAATTTGAATTATTCCTATTTCTTTGAAGTCATAAAATTTTCCTTAAAAATGAAAGGAATTGATCAAGTTTTATCAAGTTTTAATTCTTGCATTTGGCAGTAAATGCTTCTCCAAAAAAAAAGTGATTTTGTGATTTAAATAATGCAGAACAATTCCTTCTGAAAATAACCAGGAAATAATTTCAGTCATTTCTTACCTTGAATTCAGTGTAATGAAGTTATTGGTGTATAAATTACAAAGAAAGAGGATTGGCATTGTCTTTGTTTGGCATCTTTTAATACCAAGATTAGGGCAGTTAAGTGACACATTGGGTAGAGTGCTGGGCCTGGAGTCAGCAAGATCAGAATTCAAATACTGCCTCAGACACTTCCTAGCTGTGTGACCCTGGGCAAGTCACCTAACCCTATTTGCCTCAATTTCCTCATTTGTAAAATGAGTTAGTGAAGGAAATGACAAACCACTCCAGTACCTTTTCCAAGAAAACCCCAAATGGGGTCATGAAAAGTTAAGACCTGACTGAAAAAATTACTGAACAACAACAAAAATACCAAGATTGCATGTCCTGAACCAGTTTTTGCCTGCTCTGAAGAAACTTCATAGCATAAGCTCTAGATCATGCTTGTATAGTTTGCTCTGTAGAAACTTCCAGTATATAAAACCAACTGCTAAGAAAACTTGATGAATGCTCCAAATAGCCTTAAATTAACTTCTATTGGTGAGAAAACTTTTATTGGCTAATGGCAGAATAACTGTGTCTCAGATTTTTCTTCTCATGTAAAATATGGATTTGGAAAATTCACTCCTGCAGTTTTATTTATTTATTTTTTAATTTTTTAATTTTTTTGGTGAGGCATTCGGGGTTAAGTGACTTGGCCAGGGTTACACAGCTAGTAAGTGTCAAGTGTCTGAGGTCACATTTGAACTTGGGTCCTCCTGACTCCAAGGCCAGAGCTTTATCCACTGCGCCATCTAGCTGCTCCCCTGCAGTATTTTCAAAGGAAAGTTAATGCAACATTTTGAAGGGCTATCTTACAAATTCATAATATTTTGAGGAAATAAAAGAATATTGCAGTATTCTATTTTTTAGGAGTTCTCTCTAGGTTTCATTTATTTATAAGTTAACCAATCTAGTTTCAAAAGTTGTTTCACTATTTGTTTTGAAATAATTGTGTTTTATATTGAATTCTAAATATAATCACATAATTTATAAATATAGTAGAACTGCTTTTAATTACCCTTGGGCTAGTCACAAACTTTTTGGGCTTCAGCTTAGTTTTTTTGCAAAAATCAAGATGGTTGGATTAGATGACTTCTAAATGCTCTTTCAGCTCTACATCTATAAACCTTTGATCCTAAAACTGTTAGTAGTGAATAGCACTAATGTTCACATTAAATAGTATAACCATTGAAGCATTTATTTAACTTTTACTGTATGTAATTATTTTCTGGTAGATATGACTTGGAATGTGTCTGAAATGACTTTCATTGTGTTTGAATTTATGTAATAATAGTATTATGATGGTGATATTTGGAGAATTTTATCAGTATTTAGTCAAAGTTGAAAGTATTAACTTTCATCTGAAATTCAGTGTGTTTTTATATCTTTAAAATTCATTTCATTATTCATTTGCTCCCAGTTGACAATAAAACATATAGTGAGTGACATGATAGTAAACTCTTGCACTGCATTTTTAAGGTGATCATTTTAGTTTAGGATACCAGAGTACTTTAATTTCTTTTTCAGAATTTTTAAACTGTTGTCACTTCTGCCTAAGATGGTGGCATAAGAGGAACCCAGAAACCCCACAAATATCCAATAAAGCTATACAAACATACAGAACAAGCACTGATAAAGAAAAACAGCCTTCTCCATTCAGTCTAGGAATACACAAGAAGCCTGCCAGAAATGTTCAGAAGCTCTGGGCAGAGATTAGCCAAGGTAGACTGAAAGAACCTACAGAAGCAGCTGGAAGTCACTGCAGGAGATAGATACCTCAGAAGCAGAGCAGCTGGGATCTTGCAGGAACTCTAACAGCTCAACTGACAACATGTGGTCAGGACCTGCGATTCACAGCAAGGGATGTTGTCAGCTCTTGGTTCAGGATTGTGCAAAGAGAAGACAGAGAAGGTATGAAGGCCAAAACCCAAGCTGAACCATTAGGAGACTGAGCTAAACCCAATGATTTCTGAAAAGGGCGAGATCTAGTCTTAGTTACTGAATACAGGACTAAGCAAATCCTACTCACTACACTTGCAAGTATAGGAGAGAGCAGATTCTGAATCAAGCACAAAAGCTGGAGATGTGAGTTAAGGAAGAACACTGTCAAACGGTAAACAAAAAAAAAATGCTGTGGTTGAGAGAAGCCCGTGAGATAAACCCAGAAAAAGAGAAGAACTCTACAGGTTGAAAGAAAATAATGGTTTGGTCACAAGGATTGCAATAGTATCTAGAAGAAATGAAGCAATAGATGAAAAAAAAGTAATTGTAAATTAAATTAATTCTATGGAAGAAATAATGGGATGGACAGTTAATAGCTTAAAATAAAAGGTGGTAATCTGTGCCCAAGAAATGGACTTCCTGAAAATAAAATGGGCCCATCAGAAGGCAATGACTCTATGAGACAATAAAAAGATATTAAAACAAAGTCCACAAGATTGGGAAAATAAAGAGAAGAAAATGTAAGGTGTATACCATTTAAAAAAATGACCTAGAAGAAAGTTCAAGAAGAAATAATCTAAGAATAATCAAACTACTTGAAAATCATGACCAAAAATAAGCATGGAAACATTATTTTAAGAATTCATAAATGAAAACTTTACTGACATTTTAGAACTAGAAAGCGAGTTAAGTAAAAAAGTATCCACAAGCCACTTCCTGAAAGAAATCTCCAAATGAAAACTTCTAGATATGTCATAGTCAAAATCCAGAGCCTCCAGGTCAAAGAAGAAATTCCTGTAAGAAACCAGCATGGAATCAATCAATCAATAAACATTTATTAAGCAACTACTATGTGCCAGGCACTGTGCTAAGTACTTGGGGATATCAAAAGAGGGAAAAGATAGCTCCTGCCCCCAAGGATAGTTGGGGAGAAAATGTGCAAACAAATATATACAAAGCAAATTATATACTGGATAAATAGAAAATAATTAAAAGGGAGAAAGCACTGGAATTATGAGGGGTTAAGGAAAGCTTCCTGTAGAAGGTAGCATTTATTTTAGTTGGGATGTAAAGGAAGCCAGGGAGGCCAGTAGTTGGAACATATGAGGGAGAGTGTTCCAGGCATGGGGGACAGCTAGAGAAAATGCCTGGAGTTGAGGAATGGGTTGTCTTGTGTGTGAAACAGCCAGGAGACCTGTGTTACTGGAAGGGTACTTGATGTGGAGTAAGATGTAAGAAAACAATAAGGGTAGGAGGGGGCTGGATTATAAAGGGCTTTGAATGCTAGAATATTTTGTATTTGCTCCTGGAGGCAATAGAAATTCGCTGGGGTTTATTGAGGACCTGCATTTTTTGAAAATCACTCTAGTGGCTTAATGGAGGATGGATCACAAGAATTGGCAGCTACCAATTTAAGGAGAGCTTGGAATATATTTCAGAAGGTGAATAATAAAGGTTTACAACCAAGAACAACTTATTCTGCAAAATTGAGTATAATCCTATAGGAGAAAAAAATAGACCTTTAATGGAAAAATAACTTCCATGTATTCATGATAAAAAAACCAGAAGAGACACTTTGAAATGCGAACATAGGAGTCTACTTTATGCCATACCAGTAGATTTGCAAAAATAACAAGATGTACAATGACAGTTGTTGAGCTAGCTGCAGGAAAAGAGCTGCACTAGTTCATTGTTGGAATGGTGAAGTCATCTAATTATTTTGAAAAGTACTTGAAACTCTACCCCAAAAGTCACTATTAGGTTTATGCTCCTAAGGAGATTGAAGAAAAGGCTATTTACAATACTATTTGTAGCTCCTTTTTTTTTTTTTTAACGGCCAGGAGCTGGAATCTAAGGGGGTATCTATTAATTGAATAGTGGTGGAACAAGTTATGTTAGGTGAAAGTATTGGAATTGCCTAAGAAATGACAAAAGGGACAGTTTCAGAAGAAACCTAAGAAGAAACTCTGAGAAGACTTGTATGAAGTGATGTAGAGTGAAGTTAACAGAACCTGGAAAACAAGTTGTAAAGAAAAAAAAAAACTTTGGAAACATTAAGAATGCTGATCACTGAAGTGAATAACCCTACTTTAGAGGAAGTCAGGAAACATGCTACACATCTAACAGGTGGAGGATGGACTCCAGATACAGAGTGAGATAAACATTTTTAGGTATACATAATGTGGGAGATTGTTTTCCCTGACCATTACATTTATTACAATGATTTTGTTTTTCTTTTTTCACTTTTGGGGAGTTAAGAGAAAGGGGGACCAGCAAATAGGATGCTCTCCCTACCTCTAAAAGACCAGATAAGAGAGTTATTTTAAAAACATATGTATAGAAGAGAAGGAAGAACAGAAAGACCCAATAAGTGGAACAGTTTTCAAAATTATGTGGTGCATTTACTGTATACTTAAATTGAAAAGCAAGCTTGGTATAATAGATTTGTGGTTCCATGTGTAGTTCTCTTTTTCTGTTCCACTTCATGAATGGCAATACTAATTTTATTTGATATTTGGTTTAAGTTCAAATTAAATAAACCCTATAGGCTACAGTCAAGGGTAAAGTCTTGCAAATATGGACTGTTGTCAAAGGTATGTTTAATATCCAGTGTGATAAAAGCTTTCATGGTGAATTAAATAGTATGTATCAAAATCTTGTGAACTCATTGGTAAAAGTGTCTTGCTGCATATTAGAAGTTTTTGAAAGATGTAAAAAAAAGTCCAATGGCCTTTTTAAAGAAAATCTAAATGTTATTTTTCTTAAATGTCTGTTATAAAATTTTTCCATTCTAAATCAAGTACTTCTTTATGTTATCACATCAAATGTTTTGGTAGAATTAAACAAAGAAAGCAACCTGTTGAAAAAATGTCTACTTACTGCTTAATGCTGTTAAAATTTGCAAGACTGCTGAGTATAAGAATGATGAAGTACATCTATCCCTGCCTTATTTAAGTCTGTATAGGATTATCAGGTCAGAGATCTGGAAGAGACCTTCACAGTCATGTATAGGTCAACCCTCAAATATGATTCTGGATGCAAAAGTAGTGACAAAGCAATGCTGCTGGCAGATTTTCATTGATAAAGAATTTTTGTGTTTTATTAAGCATATCTCTGTTTAATTGAAAAAACTAATTGTATTTTAATAGTTATTTGATTTCTGAAATATCTGAATCACATTTAAATGCCATTCATCTGAGAAGCTATTTTGCTATCTGATTCCCTGTATAAATGTAATAAGGTTCATGTATGTACCTAATTACTTAAGATTTTAAGTGAATTTTTTTTGTTTTTGCTTCTGGCAGTATGAAGTAGTGTGGGTTCATGAATAATAACCTTTTATATGTCATTTCAAAATGCCTAAGGACCTGCATCCTCATCTTTCTCCTCTTAAATCGTTTGAAAATGACAATTAAGGCATTAAACTGCTTTAGGATAAAAAAGTTTGCCAGATTAGGATCCTTCAAAATTCTTAATTCATTCTCAGTTGGCATATTCTATTTAAGGTGTTATTTGGGATTTGTTTATTAGATATCTCTTAATGAAGAAATTTTTATTTTTACTCTTAGCTCATTGGAGATCATTATTAATGTGGAGATAAATATCCTGGTAGTTATATTGCAGTTTTTTTGTCCTGAGCATTATTGATCCATAAAGATTTACATTATATTGTTCTAAGATTATCATTGCTGTGAAGGACTTGAACAAGAATTAAAAAAAAACATGCTGACAGAAGCCATCATTTTAATGATAGGCAATTTAGTTTAAGATTCCTAAAGAACACAGTCATCCTAGCAAGTATCTTAATGAATGTTTACTAGTTGATAATCAACATTATGCAGGTCATTCAGGTCATGGTAATAGGGATGGTGGGAGGAACATTTTCATATTCTACCCAAGCAGTCAAAATTTTATAAATAAATTGCTGCCACATTCAGGTCCCTGGAGTTTTAAGATGTGCTGAAGCATTGAATTTTTTTTAAGAAAATGTAAACTGAACAACTATTTCCTCTTGTTTGGCCATGTTATCAAAGTTTTAAAATTCATTTGTGATCATTCTTTTCATGAACAAATATTTAGTACTTGCTAGTTTTAAGCTAACAATTAAAAACTCACACAAAGAAAGTATAATCTTATTGACATGTATGGCTTAACATTTCATCTAATTCTTAGTTTTGTTAGCAATGGAATTACATAGTTCAAATAATATTGAAATGCTTATTTTTTTCTTTAAATGAGTTTCCAACAATTTTTAATGACATTTACATTGGGCAGTTTATACTTAAACAATTAATCACAAAGAAGGAGCTCCATAATGAGCAGGTAATGCCAAGCTGATCAGATTTCTTTCTTTCTTTTTTTTTTTTGGCAAGTTTGTTATAAGATTGGTAGATGATGTTAATGCTAATGATACAATTTATCTAGATTTGAGGAAAGAATGTGACAGGCATCCATCCACTTCTTTTGGACAAGACCAAAACATAAGGGAAAGGTAGATGATATTTCAGCCTTTCTGAATGATTGGACCCATAGAGAAGTTAGTAATGACCCAGTGTTAATTTAGAGGCAGTTCTTCAGTGAAATGCCTCAGGAATCTGTCTTTGGCCCATAGTTCTTTCAACAATTTAATCAGTAACTTCGATGAAGTCATAGATAGCATATTTATCAGAATTTCAGATGAGACAAAGATAGGATAACTGACATATAGATAGAATTGGGAATGATAGAATTGAGATTCAAAAAATCATAATGACCTAGAATAATTGAGCTGAATGCAATAAGGTGAAATGTACTTGGGTTTAAAAAAATAATCAATTTCATTAGCACAGAATTGGGGACATATGACTAGACTGCAGTTTGTGTAAAAATGATCTGGGGACTTTAGTGGACTGCAAGCTCAATGTGAATCAAGTAGCCCCTTCCCCACCCCCCAGTCTAATGTAATCTTAGGCTGCATTGAGAAAAAGTATGTCTAGAACAAGGGAGATTCATGTCCCACTGTATTCTGCCACAGCCAGATGCCATCTGGAATATTTTATTTTGTTTTGGGCATCATGCTTTACAAAGGACGTTGATAAGCACAGTTTCTTGCATGTTAGTAAATTAAATAATATATCGTGTCCCAAACAGACTTCACTATCTTACTCTTAAATCTTACTTTCCTCTCAACTTTCTTGTTTCAGTTGATTGCACCACTTAGGAGCCCAAAAATCACCAGTGATGTATAAGCCTCTTAAAGCAAATGTTGTTTTGCTTTTTTTTTGTCTTTGTGTCCCCAGGCATCTAGCATAGTATCTTGTACGTAGTTGGAAACTATTAAATGTTTCTGTGATTGTTTCACCTAATATTTGCCAGGCACTGTGCTGTGCTGACCACTAGAGTAGGAATTCAACAAAATATAAGACAAGGTCCCTGTCTTCAAGATATTTCAATGTTTCATTAAATTGAAATGCATTTTTTTATTGTTCCCATTCACCCTGTGTCAGTTGTCACATGCTGTTGATTATATTTCATAATCTCTCTCCCATCTGTCTATTCCTTTTGATTCTGTTTGTCAAGCAGTCATTACATTTCAGCTGGATTATTGTAATAGACGTCTGACTGGTAGTCTTCCAGTTTCTTCTTAATTCTTCTTCACACAGGTGCCAAAGTAGTTTTTCTAATGGGTAGCTAACTTTCCTGAAGCTGATTATTCATTTAGCAGAGAGTGACTTCTCCCTGGGTTGGTTTGAGGTTACCTAAACCTTACATTATGTTATTTTGATTTGGACCCAGACACATTTTCTTACAATACTTGCAGGTGCTAAAAAAAAGAAATAAAATCAACCATTTTTGTATCTGATCTTGTGAACAAAGTACCTTGTTGCCTTTGTTTCACTTTTTGAAAATAAATCCATGAGGTACTGATGCTCAGATGGAAGAAGAGGATGGATTAAGAATGAACGTTCCAACACATTCTTTCACATACATCCAGCATAACTATAATGCTTGGGAGGAGTCTTACTCTGGGTCCTTCACCTTTTGGTTCAACAATAGAGGTCCATCAAATATATCCATTCCTAGAGTACAGACTTCTTATAAAGCTAACAAAGTGCCCCAACTTGGAACCAAGAGAACACATTTCAGTGAGATTCATTTCCTGTAGTTGTTTGAGTGGGGCCTTTTGGTTCATGTTAAATAAAGACTTAAAGACAAGCATAAAAATATCTTTCTTTCCCACATCAACAACAACAACAACAACAACAACAACAGCAACAATCTTTCTTTCCCATAACAATGTGCACTTATTAATCTCTTTTCAAGTAAATGACAAGTATTTCAAGAAATTTTCTCTCATCCTGCTCTTGTTCATAAAACATGGAGCAGGTTATAATTTTTTCACATTCAGGTAGGTAGCAAGTATCAGATGCAGAATTTGATCCCTGATTCCCAGTCCATTGCTATTCCTCTGTGCCACATTGCCTCCCCAAACCTCCAAAAACAAAAAAAAACCATTTTGAATTGTCATTGAAATATACTAAATATATATGTGTTAAATTCAAGGCTACTACTAGTTATTTCCATGCTATATTTGTATATTATGTTAATTGTTTTATTAAAGGAACTGAACCAGTTTAAAAAAAGTTCATAGTTTGAACCTGAATTTCAATAAATATTAAGTGAATGATTTATCATAAAAGAAGTGAAGACTTCTCCTCTATGGAGACTAAAGTAATGAGCCAAATGACTGATGCAGCTCAGGAGGGAAACTTTTTTGGTGCTGTATAGAATATAAAGTGCTATTTCTTTTCTGGTAAAGTTGAGTAAGAGGTAGTTTATGGCCTCTACTTATATTTTGAGAGAAAAAAGTGTTGATGGAAAAGGGAGAAAATCCTAGGTGGATCTGGTTAGAGAAGAAAGTGGCCCTCCAATGAGATTTTTGCTACCCAAAACACAATGCAATTTTAACATGTTTTTTGATAATTCTTGAGTTGATTATCCACTTTATTCTCTTTCTTTGTACCAATCTACTGCTTACCTTTAAGCTTTTTCATTTCACATTAGCAACTTTACCAGATGGTAAAAAGAATCAGAGAGAAAGAAAATTTCAAACCAGTCATTTTGTTGTTGTTTGCTTAATATTTTGGAAGGGTCGGTATAGCCCAGAGGCCTAAGGTGCCAGATTGAAAGTTCTTCCTTTCTGCTTGGTCTTTGTTATGTTATAGTCTATTTATGGAGGTTTATATTCAGATCCCACTTTTGACACATGAAAAGTTTTTTTTTCCTGTGGCATAGCAAACATGAAGTAGTTACCTACTCAATGTCCGGGCAAGAGAATAGCGAGGTTCAGGGACTATCTTTGATTATCTTGTTTATATTCTCCTGTTCCTTGTTTCTGTGGAGAGTTCACAGGAGCATAGATTTAGATGTGGAATGAACCTGGAACATTGAGTCCAGTCTTCTCATTTTACGTGTGAAGAAACTGAAGCACAGAAAGTTTCTGTTCCATTGGAATTATTTCTTAACCAGTACCAAATTGCTTTGATGATTACTGCTTTGTAGTAAAGCTTGAGATCTGATAGGCCTCCTTCCTTCTCGCTTTCCACTAGACATTTTTCCTTGTATATTTTTCTGTCCCCTGAATCTTCATTTCAGAATCCTGAACTCACCTTTCCTCCGTAAAATAAACTCTAATATCACTATTTTGACACCCCCATGCTAAAATTTTATTCATTTTTATGTCCTTCCTTTTCTATGTGCTCCACATGTGTAATTATCCTTCAAAATATTTCTTCTCTATTACTACCACTTATTTCCCACTATCACCTATTTCAGACCATGTGTCAGTTTCTTGCCTCCAGTTCCTCTCTCCTTGTCTTTAACTAGATGGAACTTTTTAGAACACATGAAACATTGCAAAATATTGTGAGTTGGTATTTCATCCCCCTATTGGGAATGGCTCCCCATTTTATAATGGGCAAAATTCAGAAGAGTGTATGAAAATCTTTTGTAGTCTGATTACTGTGGGTATTTTATAGTTTGTTCCAGAACTCAATTCATTTAGCCAGCATTTATTAAGTGCCTATATATGCTAAGCACTCAGCTAGAATATAAAGGGTACAAATATTAAAAATGAAAATCCCTGTTCTCACAGGGCTTGTATTCTGTGTACAGACACACATGGAGGGAGAGAAGGGAAGAAAGAGAGAGAGAGAGAGAGAGAGAGAGAGAGACAGACAGACAGACAGACAGACAGACAGACAGAGAATGGAGAATGCCCTGAATGAATACAAAATATATGCCTGGTAGTTAAAAAATAAGGTAGTAAAGGATGAAACAAACCTAGCTATTCCAGGGGTCAGGAAAGACTTCATGTAGGAGGTGGGTTTTGAGTTGCATGTTTTATCTAAAAGGTAATAGGGAACCACTGGAGTTTATTGAGTAGGAGAGTGACAGGATCGAATTTGTACTTAAGAAAAAGTTGCTTCGGCAGCTTATGTACAGGATGGATTGCGGGGGAGAGAAATGAGGCAGTGAGACCAATTAGGAGGCCACTGTGGTAGTCTAGGTGAGGGGTGATAAAGGTCTAAATTAAGGTAGAAAGGGTAAGATTTGGCAGTTGATTGGATTTGTGGAATGATAGTTGAGCAGAATACCAAGGTTGTGAATCTGGGACACTAGGAGAATGGTAGGGCTTTCAACAGAAATAGAGAAGTTTAAAAGAGGGATGGGTTTTGGAGGAAAGATGAGTTATCTTAAACATTTTGAATTTGAGAGACCTCCAGAATATCTACATGCAGTTGGCAATGTGGGCTTAAATCTCAGGGAAGAGATAGACTGGGTAGCTATATCTGAGTCATCTGAATAGAGATGTGGCAAACCAAAAAACAAACAAATACTCAAAAAACAATCCTGCAAAAGTGCAAAAAAGCAATTCTGTTAGGGTTTTTTTTCTCTCTCTTTCTATGTATATGTGTGTGTGTGTGTGTGTATACACACACACACGACAATCATAAGAACCTATGTTGAATATCTTGTAGTAGGATCTAGCCGTGTGCACTAAATACAGTGTTTTATTTATGTAATACTTACTTGCAACTGAAGGCTGTTAAAATGTATTATCATCACTTGTCCAGATGACAATTTTAGGAGGTTCTTTGTTTAGTTTATATTAATAAATATTCCCTGGGATGTCCAAGATTTATAGTTTTTATGTTTAAACACATCTAATGCTGTGCTTCAGCTTTCTCCCCTGGCAAAGCAATAGAAAACACTGTTTCCAATACTCCCATATGATAGAAAATACGTATTTTATCTTTTAATAAAGTTGAAAGTTCTAGAATAGTAAAATTAAAATAAAAAAAATCTGAGAGTTTGCTTATACAGTAAAAAAATAAAATACTAATGAAGGATAGGAACTTCATTGGTATAAGGAACTCCTAAAAGAAACTCCCTCTTTAAATACAAGTCAGCATTTTCTTTGTAACTTATCTTCTTTACCTAGGGCACTGAAAGGTTAAATGATTTACCCATCTTACAGTATGTGTCAGAGGCAAAAACTTAAGGCTCTTTTTTCCTGGCCTTAAGGCCAGCTCTTTATGCCACACTACTTCTGATGAAGCAATTGATAATTCTAGGCAGAAGAAATAGACATTTTATTACAGGTAGCTATAATAAAACCTAATTTAAGAATTTTAAATTAGTATTAACGTACAGTAAGATAGAGCACTGAGCCTGGAGTCAGGAAGACCTGAGTTCAAATGTGACCTCATACACTAGCCTTCTGACCCTGGGACAGTCACTTAACCACCATTTGCTTCAGTTTCTTTAACTGTAAAATGGGATCTATTAGCACTTATCTCCCAGAATTGTTGTGAAGATCAAATGATATAATTATTATAAAATGTTTAGCACAGTGCCTGGCACATAGTAAGCACTATATAAATGTTAGCTAGCTATTGTTTGAAACACTTGGCTGGGGGAATGTCTGTCAAATGTTCAGATGAAAGTCTTTAGGAAAAACAAGTACTCCACAAGTGTTTTATTTTAAGAAATTCTGATAAATGTATGACAATCTAAACTTAAAAGGCAGATAAGTTATGGGAGTGATTTCCCTTGTTTGCTTTATAAAAACATTCAACTTAGAATTTCTTTCAATTTAAAAATCTCAGACCCTCTAAAAGTATCCTGAATAAATGGTCATTAGCTTCTAATTGAAGATCTCCTTGTGACAGGCAACCCATGACTTCCTTAAGGAAGCTCATTTCACTTTTAATTTGGTGCTAATTTTTAGGAAATATTTTCTTACTTTGAGTTGCCCCGTTTGTCTGCAACTTATACCCAGTATGGGAATTTTTTCTGTTAACTGAAAGTTTTTGTAATTCTTTATATGTATCTTATGGAAATCAAGTTTCTCATTTATATTTTCATTACTTAAAGAGTAAAAGGCTGTTTCTGTACACTTGCTTTAAGTAACTTGTCGGTCTGTGCTTGCAACATTGTGAAGAATGTTTCATTTCTTACCGTATTATGTGACTTTTCATTTCCATTCAACAGGTGAATAGAATTTAATACCCATAAATTAAAGAGATTTTTTTCTTCTGTTTCTTCCTTTTTCTCCCAAATCAGCTCACCAAGTTCTATTAATCTTACCTCCTAACCATCTCTTAAGTATAGATTCTTTTCCATTCCCCTTGTCCTCATCCCACCCTTGCCAGTGTCTATATGTATGATCAGGAACAAGTCGTTTTACCCTCGTGAACCTTAGTTTACTGATGTAAAATGAGAGGTTTGGTTCTTCTATTTCCAAAGCCTTTCTCCTGTGATCCTATTTCAGGGTTTCGTTAATTCTAGCACAGAGTATTCCAATAATCTCCAGCTAAAGGACTTTAATTATAATTGTGAGTTAGTGTAAGAATGCAGCATGTAGTAGAGTAGTTTCCAAGTATGGTATGGGAATCCACACCCTTTCAGGGGGCCTTTGAGTCCAAAACAATTTTATAATACTACTAAAACATTTCAATTTCTATATGGTAGATATTGATTAAAAAATCACCATATAAACAAAAGCTTTTTCAGGAGTTCTTAATAAATTTTAAGGGTGTAAAATTATCATGAGACCAAAATTTTAAGAACCACTAGTCTAGCAGATAGAATCAGGAAGAACAGGGTTTAAATTTTGTCTCACATACTAGCTGTGTGAGCATGAGAAAATCATGTAACATTTCTCACACTTACTTTCTTAATCTGTGAAATAGAAATAATAATCACACTCATAGGGTTATTGTGAGGATTAAATAAGCACAGGCATACCTTGGAGATATTGCAGCTTTGGTTCTAGACCACAATTCACAATGAAGTGAATATTGAAATAAAGTAAGTCTCATGAATTTTTTGGTTTCCCAGTGCATATAAAAGTTATATTTATACTATATTGTAGACTGTCAAGTGTACTATTGTATTGTCTAATAAAAACCCAATGTACATTCCTTAATTAAAAAATACTTTATTGCTAAAGATTGCTAACCATCTGAACCTTCAGTGAGTCATAATCTTTTTGCTGCTGATGGAGGGTCTTGCCTCTGTGTTGATGGCTACTGACTGATCAGGGTGGTGGTTGCTGAAGGTTGGGGTGGCTGTGGCAATTTCTTAAAATAAGACAAGGAAGTTTGCTGTGCCAGTTGGCTCTTCTTTCCACTTGAACACTTAGAGGCCATTTTAAGGTTATTAATTGACCTAATTTCAATATTCTTGTGTCCCAGGAAATAGGGAGACCCAAGGAGAGGGAGAGACATGGGGAAACAGCTGGTTAGTAGAGCAGTCAGAATATATACATCATTTATCAGCTAAGTTTGCCATCTTATATAAACTCAGTTTGTTAAAGATCACTGATCTCAGATCACTGTAATAGATATAATAATAATGAAAAAGTTTGAAATATTGTGAGAATTACCCAAATGTGACATAGAAACATGATGTGAGCATGTGTTGTTGGAAAAATGGTGCCAATAGACTTGCTTGATGTAGGGTTACCACAAACCTTCAATTTGTTTTAAGAAAAAAGCAGTATCTGTGAAATGCAACAAAATGTATGCCTGTAATGTGTGTAATGCTGTAGATTGTTTTCCGAACCTAAAAATCACTAGTGAACTATTTTTATTAACACTTTGAGGTGGATAAGAGAGAATTTGATCAGATTTATCTTGGTGACTTCAGTCTTGTGAGTAAAGTAAGAAACAAAGTTGTCCTCTGAATATTGAGGGACCAGCAGCATTGATTTAATTCTGCAAACATTTATTGACTATTATACATAAGTACTTTTTCCTTAAAATAGACCATATTCTTCGAAGTTTATTGCATTTGTAAATGATTTTGGGGACAAATTTATTATTAGTTGATTGTTATATGATCCCTTAAGATATGAGTCTTTGTGTTAGAGTACTTGATAATGAGGAATAGTTAAAAATAGAGGAATAAATGCTATTGTAATTGTGTTTTGGCTTTGTGCTATATCCTTGTTGTCATCTGAACTACAGCATTGCTTTTTGTTAGATTAGCTGCCACCACAAAAGATAATGCATATGTTGTGTAGGATTATTTATTTTTTAACAAACATTTATAGAGCACCTATTATATATAAAATACTGTACTGTCTTTGGTGGAGAATATGAAACATGATCTCTGCCCTTTGCTAAAGCTGTTAATCATTTCAACTAGATTTTTAGTTGACTTTCTAGGATTCTCTAAATATAGCATCATATCATCTGTAAAGAGTGACAGTTTTGTTTCCTCATTGCCTATTCTAATTTCATTCAACTGAGAGGAATGAGACCTCTCCAGAGAAGTGTCTCTGTCAGCAGGGTCTTATGACTCTGGGTCCTAGATAGGAGGTCAAACTGAAAGCAAAGAAATGTACTAACATGCCAAGGAAACTCTTGATAGCACCCTGTTTCCTAAGGTACAGATTTAGTTTTTATAACTTTTTAGGCTTGCATGGAGTACATAGCCAATCAGCAGTATTATGTGGCAACTTAGAATAGATAAGTATCACCTTTCACAGGAGAGAGGGGTAGAGAATGGGGGAATCATGCTAAGGAAAAAAGGAGGGGAGTATTTGCCATGCAGCTGGCAGAGTTTGTTATCTGAATGAAAAGACATTTCTTGCTCAAGGGCAGGAGATAAGGGAAAGTGACCAAATACTTTTACAATTGTGAAAGAAATCCTTTTGGACAAGTATTTAGGCCCAATTACAGGTATCTCTTGTTTACAGAGAACAGATAATTGTTACAATAGTGAATGAGACCTTCGGCCTTATATGATTTGTTTATATTTTCTTTTTCCTCACTTAGCACTGTTTGTTTACCCTTGGGATTTCTACATTGTTAGTCCATCAAGATGTCATGAAATGATTGATTCCTATTCTCACCCCTGCATGAAATTTGGAACTACTTAGGGATTTCGAGCAGAAGAGTTATGTAATCAGAACTGTACATTTGAAAAATTAGTCAGTAGTAAGTGTATCATTAGATGGGTTGGAGTTGGAAGTTGGTAGAAGATCCATCAGCAATTATGGTCTGTCTCTGAGATCTAGAAATTGATTTGCTAAACATTATCCTATGCTAAAATGGTATTAAGTTAAATGGGTTTTACCTTCAGGAGAGAAAAATAACTAATATGAAATATTATGACATTAAATGATAAGGCATTGCTGAATTGTTTCAGTTGTGTATGACTCTTTGTGACCCCCTTTGGGATTTTTTGGCAAAGATAAAGTGGTTTGCCTTTTCCTTCTGCACCTCATTTTACAGATGAGGAACTGAGGCAAGCAGGAGTAAGTGACTTACCCAGAGTCACACAGCTAGCAAGTATTGGAGGCCAGATTTGCACTCAAGATCTTCCTGACTTCAGGCCTGGCACTCTGTCCAGTTGTGCCACCTAGCTGCCTATAGGAGTTATTCCTAGACAATTATTTTGAATTATAAAGCATCATATATTTGCTTTTGCATCATCTTTATGCTTGTAAAAACATCATCTTCAAAAAATTAAAGCATTGCAGTTGTTTGGTATGGCTATTATAAAGACTTTGATAATTTTAACTGGATATGTCACTATTGTCTTTGTTAAGTAAGAATTTCTTTAATATATATTCAATTTTAAATATAATTAAATGCTTACTATATTGAAAACTAAGCTATATGTATGTTCTCTTAAAATGTCTTAATTTATCTGTGTTTATAAAAACACATAGAAGTGTGCCATTATTTTAAATGAATAAAAATAAGATCCACAGTTCATTTCAACATATTATTAAATTTATAAAGGGTCTGAACCATGGTTCTTTGCCTCAAGAAATCACTAGAATAGAATGTATCTATCTGTTAGTCTCCATAAGATACTTCTGAGGTCACTCTGTATCTAATTTTAATTTCATTGATGAAACAAATATCTATTGTTTGCCTGTTGTGTACAAGGTATTACATATATTGGTTGAATTTTTGCAGTTAGACTTTTTAAGGGAACAAATCTTGTACATTTTTTTGAAAAAAGCATTGATTTACAGCTAGAAGGGACCTTAGAGGTCACTTAGTCCATCTTCCTCTTACATATGAAGAAACTGAGACCTATAGAGGTTAAGTGACTCGTCACAAAGGCAGCACAAAAAATTACTTAAACCATTTTAATTCAGCTTTATTAGGAGTATAACATATTCTAATTGCAGTTGGAGCAAGCTATAAAACTCAATAATTGATAGGCTAAAAGCATTAAACTTAAAGTTTTTTCTTCTAAAAATCACCCATCAGGGCCTTTGTGGGAATAAATAGGAAAACATCGATAATTTGTAGACATTTCAATTCCATGTAACTCTAGAATGCTTAGTTATATAATTGTATTTAATCTTATAAAGAAAAGTCTATAGAAATAATTAAAAAATCAAGCCAATCAGAATCCATTTTAGAGCATAGGATATTCAAATTTGCTCTATGATAAAACCTTAAGCATAAATTATTTGGGAAATCATAGTGATGGAATGTTCTGACTGGCTAGCATAGAGCAAATTTGAATATGCTTACTTTTGTCAAAACAACAAAACTTGATAGGTTTGTGTCCAAGTACTAGTGCTCCCTATTGCATTGGGAAACGATACGTTATGTCAACAAGGGATAAACAATAAAAATGTTATTGTATATATCCACATGCATGTATTTATCCCCTGTGTTTGACATTTTTATCACCAGAGCTTTCTTGTTATATGGAGAATTTGCTTATTCATCTGCCTGTAGAGGGGACAAAGAAATCCATGGAAGGCTTAGTAAGATTTATTAAAAGTTATTCTTCACTGCCAATTTCCTTAGCTGCTTTAGGGATGAAAAGAAAGTAACAACAACAAGAAAATAAGAATAAGAAGCAATTAATATAAGATACTTGCCACTTGATAAAGGCATGAAACTTCCCAGGGTTTTTTCCTCTTAAATTTCCTGGACAGTGCCAGGAGAAAGGCCTTAGGTTATCTTCCCAGGTTGAGGATCAAAGGCCTTATGAATGTTTTTATGGCTTTTTCCCTTGAGATTCTGCATAGAAATGTTAGTCCAGATTCTTTAGTGGAGATGGAATAAATTGCCAAGATACGAAAGATCATAGCAAAGGGAGAAAATTCTTAATTTTTAATGTAGCTGTATATTAATGTGTGTTATGCTTATATGCATTTTATAGCAACCCTTCATTTACATTCCCTGAGGTGACACTCTTGAAAATCATAAAATTCTAAGAAGCAGAATTCTTATATACATTATAACACAGGGTCACTGAAATCACAGACTTGGCACTATGAAATGAATCATCACAGTAATAGTTCAGCAGGCACTGTAGAAGAGGGCCTATGTAATTTTGGTAGAACTCTTGTAGGAAACTTGATTTAAAAAACAACAACAATTGTTTATATCATCATCAAAAATTCTTATTTAGCAACTATTTGATTTTAAAATGTTGAAGGTATAGAATTTAAGTTTCCTATGCCATTTTTAGCTTGCATTTATATAGTGGTTTCAGGTTCACAAAGCACATTGATTTTCATAACAATCTTATGAGATGTGGGTGCTATTATCCCTGTTTTACAGAAAAGAAAAGAGTGATTTGCATAAGGTCATATAGCTTGTAAGTATCTGAGCCTGGATCTGAACTCAGAACTTCCTAATTCCAGTTCCAACATACTATATGTATTGAGCCATCTAGCTGCTTTATAAAGTTTGTAGATTAAGAACATGCTTGGCAGTCACAATTGTATTATTATCTTAACATTCTTGTCAATATCTAGGGTAGAATGGTGACAGGATGGTTCATACCAAGGTGTTCTAACATTTGCATAGAAGAGACAGTTATGGAAGACCCTCAACCATGAATTAAAGAGGAAGTATAAGCAGGTAGGAAGAATGTTGAAGGATTTTTGCAAGAGGTAACACAGCTATTTAGACCAGGGCTTCTTAAACTTTTTCCACTCGAGACCCCTTTAGCACATCTTACTATGGGTTGTAACCCCATATACAGTTTAAGAAACACTGATAAACCATCAGGCAGACAGTTGATGTTTAGTCCTAGAAGACAGATGAAATGCAGCATCATGGTAGCCTTGTAAACTTCAGTATTCAGAAATTTAAGTAGGTATCCAGAAAGGATGGAAAAGGTAGAGTCAAATAGTACTTAAAGTAGGTACTTAGTCATTGGAGATAAAGTATGAATTCAATTAAAATGGAGCTCAAGGTACAAGACAATTAAAAGTAAAGATAACTTGATGCTAAAAATCACTAGGTTCTTATATTTCTCTTGCTTAGGTGTTAAATTCATCCTGTATTACAAAATTGGTATGGAAGTAATTCAACAATAAGGGTAAGGGAGCCAGGTTGATTATTAATATCTCCTCATAGTCATATAAATATGCCTATATATCATCAATTTTCTGACCCTGCAGGTTAGTAGGTTGGACAAGGAATAAACCAGAAATTTAAATGACACCCATATGAAAGAATGCCTATTGTTTAGACTGTGATTTGCATCTAGATAGATAGCCTTTGAGCTAAAACATATGTCTTAGACAAGCCCTGAAGATGGGCAGTGAGCTAGGCCTAGAACTGAATCGACGGATAGGATTGCAATTAGAATTTGGGTTACATTTGAAAAATTCTGCAGCACTTTAAATGATCCCAAACTTTTTGAAACAAAAACATTTTTAACACTATGTTAGGGGTGGGCTTCATGCTAGCACCCTGTTACTTGAGATTTAATGTGGGGATAAAATGAGACACTTATAGGTACAATTAGCAAAACAGGTTTATTTGAAAATAGCACAGAAAACATTGCCTTTTTATACAAATAGATCTGGGCAGCCCCACAGGGTGTTGGACATATGTGGTCTAGGGCACCTACCAAATATGGGAGGACTGAGTTCCATTCGATGGGACTTTTTATGGCCTTGGATGAAAAGAAAGCTAGATCAGTGAAGGCAGGAGCCAGTCAGGTCGCAAGGATAGTTTTTCGTCCTTTTAGGGAAAACTAGTCCTTATTGGGGGAGGAGAGAAGGAAGGATAGGAGAGGCATAGGTCTAACCCATTAGGGAAATGATGGTAGATAACAATCCTATCACATACCACCTTGTGGTAGCAAGGTCCTAAGGAATTCTAGAGCACTAGTGCTAGTGGTATCAAATGAAAACAGGGCCACTAAAGCATATATAAGGATTTCTGTGGGCCTCATATTGACTTAGAAAACCCCATATTAACATTATATTTTTGTTGTATTTCTATTTACATTGACTGTTTTTCACTTATATTTTAATCTGATCCAGGTTGCACTTCGGAATGTTGTGGGCTATATGTGGCCTTTGGGTGGTGTGTTTGACACCTCTGTTACAGATATGATCCTGCACCATTTAATTGCTTTTAGGCCTTTTACTGGACAGGCCAAGCATGGGCAGTACAAAGGGGGAAAAGGTAAAAGGACAAAAAAATTATCCCACTCCCCCAATTACTCAAGTGATAGCACTAATATCTGCCACTGTTTCTCCACATTATGGATTAGTTCCATGCCTTCCTCTTACCTCTTACAAGATGGATTGGTTTTCCCTAAAAGGAAACAGAGCTGTACCTGGGACCTGATTGGTCCTTGCCTCCATTAATGCAGTTTATTAGTCACCTAAAGGCATAAATAGTCTGAGATCAAGAGATTTACTTTGCTCTACCCTGATGCTCAGATGCATTTCCATAAGGAGGTGAGGAAGGCTGAATCTATTAAAGCTACTGTAAGAAGTGTAAGTGCTACTGTATCCTTGTTACATATCCTTGCTGTGTTAGGGCAAAGTAAACCTTTTGTTAACTGTTCATTGCCATATGGATGCCTCATTTTTGTCCTAATCAAACATGAACTAATAGGTTGCTGGCATTAGGCCTGTCACTAACTTTGAATATAACTTCTAACAAATGCAACTTTATTTTATCTATGTAATTTAAAAGTGCCATTTCTAGTCTTTTTCTTGCCAGTTTGGGAATATAACACTCAAAGTTTACTCTTCTTGATATACATTTCTGAGGACATTGCTTCACAATCTCTATCGATAAAAGATAATGTCATTTGCCTGGTTGCTGAAGGATTTGGCAAGAATGAACACTTGGGCAACAATTTACCATTATCTGTTGATTGTTATCTTAGAAGATTACCTTCACATAGGCATTGTGGGATACCCAAAGAAAGCTTGAATGTCGCTTCATAATGCTTCCATATTCTTCACAGAGACTCACCTCAAGAAAGAGCCTACTGATAGCAGCCTTTGGGAATGTGAGGAAGAATGGGGAAACAATGACCTTCTTCCTCCAGACTTCTTTTATCACCTTCAAATTCTAGTTTGCACTTCAGGGTATTGCTGCTAAGGCTGTTGTCCAAACATGTTATTTATGTAAGCATGCTCTTAATACTACACTCTTTCTTGCATTCCTGCTTCCACATAATTAAAATTCAATTGCACTAGTGCCCTTATATTATCTTCTCATTCTGATTCTGTGTGTACAGCTGGGACTTGTACTGGTTGTAATAGAGCCTAGCCAAAGCATACCATATCTGTACATGTTTTCTTCTATTAGAATTTAATCTCTTTGTGGACAGAGACCATTTCTCTCTCTCTCTCTCTGTATATATAGATGTAGATATAGATATAGATATCTATCTATCTGTCTATCTATACCCACACATACACATATACATACATACATACATACATACATACATATGTATCTATCTGTCTATCTTGTAGTTGCAGAGCCTGGCACATAGTAGGCACTTAAATGCTTATTGCATGAATGAATGTATGGTAATTATAGAACATTTAAGCTTGGCAAAAGCACAGCTTGCATTTCTATTCCATGAACATCGTGATGCTATCTCAACATTTGAGAGTTCCCTTCTAAAATGAAATCCTGAGTGTATTTATTTAGTCTTGTGACTATCATCAAGTTTCTGTGTTTAAATCTTATATTCTGAGTTTTTGTGATATAAATTGATAAAAAAATTCTGTCTTTTAATTTACTTTCTTCTGTAATATAAGATGACATCTATTTAGATTCTCAGAAAAGTAGATTTAATTTGGATTGTTTAGAAAGAAATGTTTGAAAAAATGTTACTTAGAGGTAGTACTTAAACATTTTTGTCACGTTTTATTTATGCTTTAAAAAAATTACTACCACAGTGCCTGGTATATAGTAGACACTTAATAAAAGTCTGTTGATTGGTTAAATTGAAATACCCACTATCCACAACCCTTCCTCATACTAAAGAGCAGTTAAGTAAAACATATTGGCACATTGGCCTTGTCTGACAAATTATGCCATAACTTCGCTCCTTTATTTGGTCCACAGTGTTTCCTTGTGTACCTAGTTCACCTCCTGTTCTTGATACTTCCTACATGTATGGCGCATGGGCAAGTCCCTTAGCTTTGCTGGGCTCATTTTCCTCTTATGCAAAATCGACAGGCTCTAAGGTCTCATCCGTCTCTAGATCCATGATTCTGTGACTCAAGATCGGTTATTTTATTGATTTGAGCTCCAATGCCTTTTAGTATTGTTTTCTTTTGTACTATGGTGGCCATTGTGCATATTGTGCTCATATATATTTATTCTACATCCATTTATCCAAAGACCCAATATTCTTATGATTCCTTATATTTGTCATTTTAATGGTTCAATAATATTCATTCCGTTAATATGTCACAGTTTATAGTTCTCTTCCCCAACCAATAAACATCCATTTTGATTCCAGTTTTTAACCACCACAAAAAGTGTTATATTAAATATTTTGATATATATTAGTTTTTTCAGAGGCCATACTTTTTGTAGTTCACGTACAAATCATATTCTACTAGTTTTTTAGTTGATTTTCTAGGATTCACTAAGTATAAAATAATATTATCTGCAGAGTGGTAGCTTTGTTTCCTCATTGCCTGTTTTGATTCCTTCAGTTTCTCTTATTGTTATAGCTAACATTCCTAGTACAATATTGAATAATAGTGATAATAATGGGCATTCTTACTTCATTTCTGATTTTATTGGGAAGGATTCTAGTTTATCCTGTTACAGATGATGCTTGCTGATGGTTTTAGATAAATACTACTTATCATTTTAAGGAAAGCTCCATTTATTCCAATGTTCTGTAGTGTTTTTAATAAGAATGGGTGCTGTATTTTGCCAAAAGCCTTTTCTGTATTTATTGAGATAAATTATATGATTTTGTTGGTTTTGTTATTAATATGGTCAGTTATGCTGATAGTTTCCCCAATATTGAACCAGCCCTGCATTCCTGGTATAAATCCCACCTGGTCATAGTATATGAACTTTATGATATATTGCTATAATTGCTTTGCTAGCGTCTTATTTAAATTTTTTGCATCAATATTGCTTAGGGAAATTGGACTGTAGTTTTCTTTTTCTGTTTTTGTTCTTTCTGGTTTAGGTGTCAGCACCATAGTTGCGTTATAAAAGGAACTTGATAGGATTCCTTCTTTCCCTATTTTTCCAAATAGTTTACATAGTATTGGAATTAATTGCTCTTTAAATGTTTGGTAGAATTCGCTTGTGCATCCATCTGGCCTTGGGGATTTTTTCTTAGGAAACTCATTGATGGCTTGTTCAATTTCTTTATCTAAGGTTGGATTATTTAAGTATTGTATTTTCTATTAATCTGGGCAATTTATATTTTTGCAAATATTCATCCATTTGATTTAGACTGTCAGATTTATTGGCACATAATTGAGCAAAATAACTCAAATAATTGTTTTAATTTCCTCTTCATTAGTGGGGAATTCACCCCTTTCAGTTTTGATACTGGTATTTTGGTTTTCTTCTTTCCTTTTTAAAATCAAATTAGCCAATGGTTTATCTATTTTATTATTTTTTTTATAAAACCAGTTTCTAATTTTATTTGTTAGTCCAATGGTTTTCTTACTTTCAGTTTTACTAATCCCTCCTTTGATTTTTAGGATTTCCAATTTGGGGTTTCATTAAAATTTTTTCTTTTTCCAGTTTTTTTTAGTTGCTTGCCCAATTCATTGATTTATTCCTCTATTTTATTGATGTAAGTGTTTAGAGATATAAATTTTCCCCAAATTATTACTTTGGCTGTATCCCATTTTGGTATGTTGTCATTCTCTTTAATGAAATTATTGATTGTTTCTATGATGTTTTTCCTTTTATCTACTTATTCTTTAGTATTGGATTATTTCATTTCAAATTAATTTTCAATCTATCTTTCCACTTCCCTTTACTGAATGTAATTTTTATTGCATTTTCATCTGAAAAGGATGCATTTAGTATTTCTGCCTTTGTACATTTGATTGTGAAGTTTTTATGCCCAATACATGCTCAATTTTTGTGGAGGTACCTTATAGCATTGAGAAAAATGCTATATTCTTTTTCAACTCCATTCAGTTTCCTCCAGAGGGTTATCATATCTAACTTTTCTAAAATTCTATTCCTTTCCTTAACTTCTTTATTGTTCATTTTTGTGGTTAGATTTATCTAGTTTTGAGAGGAGAAAATAGAGGTTCCCCATTAGTACAGTTTCAGTGTCTATTTCCATCTGTATCTCATTGATCTTCTTTAGGAATTTGGATGCTATACCATTTGTTGCTTATATATTTAGTATTACTATTACTTCATTGTCAATGGTAATTAAATCTATTTTTGCTTTTGCTTTGTCCACCACTATGATTGCTACCCCTGCTTTTTTTTTTCCCTTCTGCTGAAGCATAATAGATTTTGCTCTAGCCTTTTACTTTTACTCTCTCTGTGTCTCTAGGCTTCAAATGTTTTTTTTTTTTGTAAACAGGGATTCTGATTTTTAATCCATTCTGCTATCTGCTTCTGTTCTGTGGGTGAGTCCATTAAGTCTTCCAGGTGACTGACAAAAATGATGGAAAAAAAGGTACTCTCCCTAACAATATAGAATAGGACTGTTCTCTTTTTATGAATTACAAATCAAATGACCACTTTAAAAATTCCTGTTTTAATTAATAAAATATATCTGCTTGTTACTGGTTGACTCCTTTCTATCATGCTGCATATGTATACTTGGGTCTTACACAAAAATATTCTATTGTGATTCAAAGGAACAAATAAATAGTTTCCTAAAAATGAATAAACATATTTCTTTGCACTGTATCATTTGTTTTTTACTAAACTTTTTGTGGTAGTTGTATCACACCTGGGACACTGATACACTGTGTTGGAACTGTGAACTGATCCTACCATTTTGGAGGGCAGATCTGGAATTATGCCCCCAAAGTTACATAACTGTGTATACCTAGTACTACCACTATTAGGCTTATTTTCCAAATTGATCAGGGGAAAAGGAAAAGAACCTGCATGTTCTAAAATTTATAGCAACCTCTTTGTGGGGGCAAAAGAAAAAATAAGCAAGTTGATTTAAAAAAAAAACACATGGAAAGACTTGTATGAAATAATGAAGAATGAAATGAGCAGAACCAAGAGAACATTGTATCCAGTAACAGCAATATTGTTTGAAGATTAACTGCAAACAACTTAACTGTTCTGTGTATTATAAATATTCAGATCAACTACAGAGAACCTATGAAGGAAGATGTTATCAACCACCAGAGAAAGAACTGATAAATAGAAGTATGCACAGTATGATTTTTTGCATATACATATCTATGTCAAATGGTGACCTTCTCTAGTGTGGGGTGGTGAGAGAAGGAGGGAAACAAGTGTTTTAAATAAATAAAATTTAATTATGTACATATGTGTATATATATATATGTATGTATGTATATATGTATGTGTGTATATGTATGCATGTATGTATATATGTATTTGTGTATATATGTATGTATGTATGTATGTGTGTGTGTGTGTATGTATATAATCATCCCAAAATGCTCTTCTGTACTATATACCTTTCTTATGCCTTCCTAAGGTTTAATAGTTACTCAGGATTTTAAGGTAGACTTGGATAGTTATGATTAAGAAAACTTTAAATAATTTTTTTTCTTTCAAATGGATTCTGAAATATATGTAATGTCTTTGAGAAAGATAAATGAATACTAATCTTGGCACAGTATAGTCAGCTGCACATGGATGTTACTTTTTTGTAAAGGAGCATAATTTATAACTGTCCATTATGGACACCGAGAAATTAGTTGAAGTGCTTACATGGTGTTAAAGTGCTTGTGTGGTATACAGATATAACTGTAAAAGGTTTCTCTGTGAGAGGATAAAAAGTAAGAAATCTTCCTCTTCATTAACTTGGGAAATAGGATTTCTTATCAGCTGTGAAGGTTGGTGCTTGGTAAGCTATGGAGACACTTTGACATGCTGAAAAAGTATAATTTAATTTTAATTTGTCTTGAGGTTTGTTTAAAGAGTACTGAAATATTCTGTTTCCATATAGAGCATGTATTTGTTTACTTTTACAACTGATTATGTTATTTCATTTGTGATTAAAGTTCAAATTTGGAAAAATATTCATCTGCTTTTGTGAAAATTTCATATATTCAGCATAGAAAATATTCATTACTATTAAAATATTAAAAACCTGTGTTCAAAACATTTCATGAACATAAGACCCTATTGCAGGTTATTTTTGCCCTCGTTTTTGTGCATCCCCTGGTGGTAGGCTGTCATTTGTAGTATTTTTGTGTAGAATTATTCATATTCGCAGTGCTCCTGAAACATTATAGATGTGAATCAAGCTCTTTCATATGCTGTGTGTTGCATAGATTAAAAGTACTATGCCTAGTTTTTCAGCCAAAGGCACAGTTCTTGCAAAACTTTATGGTGCTTTGGAACAGTGTAAAGAATACCCGTTCTATATTTAGAGGATTTTGTATAAATTCCTCCTCAGTGATAGGTCACATCATTTAATTTCCCTAGGCCTCAGTTTCCTCATATGTAAAATGAGGCAGTTGGACAGGATGGGCTCAGAGGACCTTTCCAGCGCTAGATCTGTGATCTTCTGGTCAGGAGTATTACAAAGCATGATTCTGTGTTTATATATTGTAGTGAGAGATAAATCTTGTGGGTAAAAGTCCTCCATTTATTACTCATGTCATTCTGACCACGTAACTAGGTCTCAGTTTCTTAATCTAGACAATAAAAGAGTTGGACTAGGTGATGATCTCATAAGGTCTGTAACAATTCTTGAGTTCTATGTTTTTATTATTTAAAATTTCCAAAAATTATAGTGCAATACTACTGTTGGATACTTTATATGACTATTTAATCCATATATTTTTATGACAGATAACATGGCAAGGTGAATAGAGTGCAACACAGGAATACCTGGGGTCAAATACTGTCCCTGGTATTTATAGTTTGTGTGACTTTGGGCAAGTAACTTAATTTTTGTAGTCTTCAGAAGGCTCTTTATGACTTATTTATTAAGTTAAAGGTGGGTTGTGTTCCTCACTGGTGAAGTGAAATCATAGATCCTTGTTGTGTTGCTGTATTATGGTAAAATATTTAATTTGTAGAATTTAAAATGTCTAACAAAATTAGTTTAATTTAATAAAATATATGCTGTTATTGGAATTCCTGACTTTTCCATAGTGTTCATTTAAATAATGTCTCTAACATTAATAAAATTGTGTTATATAACAATGACCAATGACTATTCCAGAGAACTGCCAATGAAACATGTTAAGCACCTCCTGATAGAGAGATGATAGACTAAAGATTCAGAATATGACTTGCATTTTCAGACATGCCCAATCTGGGAAATTGTTTTGCTTTAATATGTTACAAGATGAGATGGTGGGGTTGGTGATCCGAGTTTAGGGGTAGAATGGCTTAGAAAACAAAGAAAAAAGAGTGACATGGAAGCATTTTAAACATCCAAAATAGTTGTCTGAATTTCTGGTGTTGAAGAATGGTCTTTTCTTGAATGTGTAAAAAGCATATTTGCATACAAGATGCCTATAAGCTAATAATTATTTCTGATGTAGGCTTTACAGAGACAGCTTAAAATATATCTTCAAAACAAAACTTCAGACTTATGACGGTTTGGTATTTATAGTCATAGAGTATTTTTACAATTTTAATTTTTTTTCAGTTTTTTCCCTCCAACTGGTGGTTGGTGAAGGATAATTAAAACTCTTGTAAAAATTGCATTGTCAACCAAAACTAATTCTTGCTTTGGCCATGTCCAAAAAAATAAATATCTCCGTTTGGCCCTTAAGACCATTACCTGTCAGGAGGTAGGTAGTATGTTTCACTGTGAATCCTCTGTAATTGTGGTTGGTTATTGCATTATTCAGAGCTCTTAAGCCTTTCAAAGTTGCCTTTACAGTATTGTTGTTATAGAAATTATTCTGCTAGTTCTGCTTTCTTTACTCTATATCATTTCACACATGTCTTCCAAGGTTTCTCTGAAAATATTCCTGACATAATTTCTTATAGCCCAAAATTATTTTCATGTACCATATTTTGTTTATATACTACTTGCCATATGCATATGGTACTATATTTTGTTCATATACCATAATCCATATTTTGTTCAGCCATTTCCCAAATGATAGGTACCCTTCACCCTTCCCGTCTTAGTTTTTAGTTCTTTGCATTGAATCCAAACATCACCACTGATGATCAGTAGTTGTTATAGTTTATTGTACTGAGCACCTTAGAATGTCATCTGTAATAACTTCTATATTTTTCACACAGGTGACAGATCAGTCAGTAAAAGCTTTTGCTGAACACTGTCCTGAGCTACAGTATGTTGGTTTTATGGGCTGTTCCGTTACCTCAAAAGGAGTCATTCATCTAACGAAGGTAGGTGCAGTTGCTGTGTATTTGCCATCAGTGATTGTCACTCAAGTTCTTGACTTCAGTAGCATCAAATTAACTAGTATACATGGGAATCTTTTTTTTTCCTTTTTAAAATTGTTATTTTTAGTTTTCAGCATTCACTTTTGTAAGATTTTGAGTTGATTTCTCCCCTTCTCTCTCTTTAATAGATAGTCTTTGAGAACTGTTGTGGTAAAAAAAAAATTACCCTTGACCAGACTAGGGTAATAAATCTCTCTGAACTTAGCTAGCTGGTTGTCAGATAACTGGCACACAGTGCATCAAGTGGGGCCAGCTTGGTAGCACCTGCCAAACCTTGCACTGTGGTGTCCTAGGCTTTGAGGACAGTGTCCCCTCCTGACTTGATCAGTCATCCAAAGTAGGATGTTAGTAAAGATATAATTATGATAGTGTGACTTGTATACTTTGAAAAATGAAGATAAATGAGAATTTTATGTATTTTCCAAGTGGTTATCAGGAAGATTTAAGTTTAAATGGCCATTTGATTGTCATTTAGATTAGCTGTATATCCTGAAATGAAGTAGACATTGGTTACTTAATCATTTTGCATGATCAGGGTAGACATATAAACCTCAAACGCTCAAATTGACAAATGTACTTAGGGAAAGAATTAAGCCCCAGTACCAGATCTGTGAAGTCAGAACAGGTTCAGCAAGTACATGCACATGCATTGTAAACACAGATGTCATGCCTTAGCAAGCTCAGAAACATGCATCTCTCTGTAGTCCATGCTTTTGGTGTCACCTTTTCTGTTTTATAGAATAATGACACAGGGCCAAGTTTAATGTGCACTAAAATATTTAAAAATATTTCTCACCTTTTCTAATGGAAAAAGTGTCCCTTGAAGAATGTACCTTCAATTTGTAGGAAGTCTAAAGTTGAAGTTTAATTTTTCTTCAGTGTAATAGTAGTTGCTAGCATAGAATCTAGAATCTAACACAATTAAGCACATTACCTTAGGAGCTAAGAATCGAATTTCAATTGATAATCCCTGTTCTGCTGTATTTGAAAGATTCTGTAGTGGGCATATGAACCATGTTATTCTGTCCTAGAGAAGCAGTCGCTTGTATAGCAGTTACCTTTTGGAGGAGGAGAAGACTCTTAGAGCAGTGCCAGAAAAACTTTGTTGGGAAAATTCACCTGAAAATTAGAAATAGTTTTTGTTGGCTTCTTCCAATTGGGAAAGGAGTATATTGGGATTCATATCAAAGGAAATCACAAAGGTTTAAGCAGTCCCAATGCTTGCTACAGTAAGAATGACTCATGTCATAGTATGAGTTCCTATCTTAGTCACCTATGTTCAGACAAAAGAATAGAGTAACATTTTTAAGGTGGAAAGGATGCAAGGATGCTCCCATCTAGTTTATCTGTTTCTTCTGGTTAAAAATCAGGCAATAAGTTCATACTTTAGCCCTCAGAGGTTTAATAATCTAAAAGTCTTTCATGACTTAAAAAAAATCCCTTTCTTTCCTGCATCTTGATCCCAGCTTTGCCATAACTAGTTATGAGACTTTAGAAAATTAATGTTTGTGGGTCTGTTTCTTGATATGTAAAGTTTTTTTTTTGGTGGGAGGAGATAACAGTTCAGCTATACCATCTTTTAGTTCCCCCCTGATTGTAACATTCTATGAATCTGTAAATAATGTGTTTAAAACAGACCTTGGAGCAGTCATATGGTACATCTCTTTGATAAATATTAGGAAAACCTATGCCTGGTGAAAGTTTCTCTGTAAATTTTCCTCATCACTAATTATTATCTATTTAACCTCAACAAACATTTTTAAAGCACCCGTTATATGCCAGGTGGGGATAGAAGTACAGAGAATAAAATAATTCCTAATCACAAGGAGGTTGCATTATCAAGGAACATATATATCATCCTATATATATAATAAATAAAGGAAATAAATACAATTCTAGGTTGTTTAATTCATTGTAGTTAAGGATGAAGGGCAATATCAGTTGCCAGGGCAGGGGGTGGGGCAGTTTCAGGGAGGGCTGGGAGGGGGAGTGGGAATCCAGAAAGGTTTCATTGAGAAGGTGGAGACTGATATTTATTTCATGCTGCGAGCCCCTTGAGGGGAGAGTATTTCTTTTGTGACTCTTTGTGTCCTCATTACTTAACCCAGTGTCTGACACATGGTAATTGCTTAATAAATGTTTATTGATTGACTGAGGAGAAAAAAAATTTGTGAGGTAGACATGTTGAGGAAATACGTTCCAAGCGTGAGAAATGTCTAGTACAAAGACATAGAGGTGGGAAATGGAGTGCCATTTTTGAGAAACAGGGAAAAAGCCTGGTTTTGAGGGATTTCCCAGTGGGGGAGGAGGGTAAGTAATGTCCAATGAGGCAGAAAAGATAAATTGAGTCCAAGTTGTAAAGCACTTTTAAAGTTATAGAGGAGTTCGTATTTAATCCTGGAGGCAATAGGGAGTCATTGGAGTTGATTGAGTAGGGGAATGACATGGTCATATCTTCACTTAAGGAAAATCTATTTGGCAGCTATGAGGGGCAGGGGGTAGATTGGAGTAGGGAGTGACTTGAAGCAGGGAAACTAATTGGATGTTATTGCAATAATTGAGGCCAAAGGTGATGAGGACCTGAAATAAAGTGGCAACTGTCTGACTAGAAAGAAGTTTGGATGTGACAGATTATTGAGGCAGAAACAGCAAGATTTGGAAACTTCTTGGGTGTTTGGATTAAGAAATAGTGAGAAAGAGGATGCTAATATTAAAAACCTGAGAGGAATGGTGGTGTCTTTGACAGAAACAGGGAAGTTTGGAAAAGGGTTCTGTTTGGGAGAGAAATGAGGAGTTCATCTCTTTCTGCCTTAGTTTTCTTATCTAGAAAATGGGAATTAAAATAGCATTTACCTCCAATGGTTGTTGTGAGGATTAATTAAGATAACATTTGTAAGGTGCTTTGCAAACCTTTAAAGAGTGATATGGGGCAGCTAGGTGGTACAGTAGAGCACTGGAGTTAGGAGGACTTGAATTCAAATCCAGCCTCAGACACTTGACACTTACTAGCTGTGTGACCCTGTGCAAGTCACTTAACCCTAATATCCCCCCCCCCCCAGTGATATAAATGCTATTTGTTGTTATTGTTAGTTCTGTTTTGGGCAGATTGAATTTGATATGTCCAAAAGGTATTTGGTGATGTGGGCCTGAAACTTAGAAGAAAGAATAGGGCTCAGTATATAGATTTTTGAGGTGCCTGCATAAAGATAATTATGGCAGTTAAACCCATGGGAGCTAGTGAGTATCAATGTCAAATAATCTTCTAAAGTACAAGTCCAACCACATCATCTCCATATTCAGTTAACCTCTACAATCCTTTTTGCCTTTGTTTCTACCCCTAGTTATTATCACAGTATGTGGAACATAGTAGGCACATAATAAAAACTTGTTGTTGATTTTGTTGTTGGTACTAAAAGAAATACTGTTTATTTAAATTCACTCTTTAAAAGTTTCATAAATGCAAATAACCAATTAAGTAAGCAAGTCCATGCAATCATAAATCCCCTAAAATTTAAGATCATATAAAATGTTTCTGGAGGTCCAGCTTCAGGAATGTTATGGATTCTTTAATTTTAATAATCTCAGTTTGTGTTTAATTAAATCAGTTCTAAAATGATTTAAATCAGTAGTCTTATTAGTTTTTACCAAAGTTCATTTCTTTTATTTTAACATTAATATAGTTTCTTTCCCACTCAGATGTAGAAATAAGTTTTGCTTTTTTAATATAAAATATGCATAAAAATGCATTGCAATATTGATTTTTATATTTTTATTATTTTATAATATACCAGAAAAATGATCCATAATTAGGTTATTCAGTTTACTGGGGTGAGCCATCTGCAATTTAACTTATCAGCCATTGTTTCTTGTATATTTTTGCAGTGGTATATTAGGAAGACTAAATCCACTATCAAAGACATTTAAATTATTGAATTAAAACAAAAACTTTTGTTTTCAGTATTTTTCCTCTGAATGAGGCATTAATTAAAATTAATATTTAATACCATAAGAATTTTAATTTACTAATTCTGAAACACAGTTTAAAAATAAAACTTAAGGAGACAATTTCTGTAGGGATCATAGAATTATAGGAATATTGATTTAGAAATAGAACAGACCTGAAATCACATAGTCCAAACCTAGCTTATTTTATAGTTCAGGAAATTGAGGCAGGCTCGGAGTTGTTAACTGACTTGTCCCAAATCACATAGTTATTAAATAATGAAGAGATGGCATTCAGCCTTCTTATTATAATAAGAATATAAGAATAATAAGACTATATTAGATTATAATAAGAATAAGTCTTATTCTAAATCCAGGTAAATGTAACAAATATAAAATCATGAATTATGAAGCTAACTTATTCATTACCTTCTCTTCCTATTTCTGTATAGACTGGAGAATAAATAAGAACTTTCTTGGTTTTTCAGTTCCCAAAGACTTTATTATCAGTAGACCAAAGGAAGGAAGCATTCTTTCTGTAATTGTGGGAGAAGCTACAGACAAAAGGTGGCTGGTCATGTAAATAGCATCTAGTTAATATAGCGGTTTAAGTAGCCTGTACCAAAGTTATAGAATCTCAGGGTTAGAAGGAACTTTCCATCTACTTCACCCTGTATCTGATCGAGAATTCTCTTTATAATCTCCCTCATCATTTAGCCTTAGTCTACACAGTACAATTAAGAGGGAAGAACCCTTACCTCTTAAGGCAACCCATTGCCACAAAATCCACTGCTTCATTTGGCACCTGTGAACAAATAGATAACTCCCAAAACTCTCTCTCTAGTTATAATCACTGTCACCCTGTATTTCCAGATATCTCCTAGACATTCCCACACAGATGTCACAGGTACTGACCAGACAACAAAATTGCTTTTAAATTTCATTTAAATAGAAATAGCAAGATACTTTTTATATGTGTGCAGTGCCATATATGTAGTTGACATTTAATAAGTTTGAGTAATTATTAGATTGAGGCACTTGATTTGCTTTTGTTCTAATTAGCCTGCTTCTCTATTTTCTTCTTTACTTTCCTGCATTTTCCCAACTCCACTTTATTAATTATCCTGATCTCTATCCTGCAGCCCTACAAGCATTTCCAATCCTAGAATCTTAGAACTTTAGAGCTAGACAGAAACGGAGAAATAAAGAAATCAAGATCTGCAGAGGAAAGTCAGTCCTCTTTCACGCAGCTAGGAATGGGAGGCAGTGTGGTACAGGGGAAAGAACACATATTTTGGAGTTGGAGGACCTGCATTCAAGTCCCACCTCTGAAACTCACTACCTGCATTACCTTTGGCAAGTCATTTAACCTCCTTATTTTCATTAGGAGATTTGCCTGGATGACTTCTGAGATCTCTTCTAGCTATTTCTGTATGGTCCTATGATTAAATCTTCATCTGTTACCTACTTGTATAGTGATCTTTCCTCAACTCCGTGATTTTCTAATATTGCAGGAGATTCCAGTATTTAGGAACTCTCAACTGTACCTTTCAAAGAAAAAAATTTTTTATTATATTAAATTATATTAAATTATGTAGCTATAATACAATGATAGGTACTAAAAAACCAAAATATTTTATAATTATAAAGAAAACCTACTTTATAGGCAAAGATTTGTGAAGACATTTGTGATATAGGGTGGTATAGGGTGATATTTCCCTGATGTGGCTTCTTTTAAAGCCTTTTCAGAAAAGCATATATGTCTCTAATGGTTCACGTTTAAACCACAAATTTGTTGTAGTTTTGTGAAACAGCTTGTGGTGTTATGGAAATAACCCTGATTTTGGAGCCAGACACCTTGGTTTGGGTTTCTATAACTTATTAGCTCTGTATCCTTGGATAAGTCACTATAAGCCAGACTAGTCTAATTTTTAATGAGGATAGGTATACTTGTTTTATCTACCTCACAGGTAACTAGGAAAAAACTTTCAAACCTTTGAGTTATCTTAGGAAGTTCTGTATAAATATTAGCTTTCATGAGTTGGTATTACAGAGTGATGTTTGTTGGGTAAACATGACATAATCAACTTTATTCATCAGGAGTTAAGTACTGACTTTAGTACTGAATATGAAGAATATGGGCAAGTAAATTTGATTTATAATCCATTAGATTGTAAGCTTCTTGAAGGCAGGTCTTCTGCTTCCTTTCATATTCCTAGGGCTTGGCATGGAGCCTGGCACATAGTAGGCACTTAAATGTTTATTGATAATTAAAGTAAATGTCTGTTGTGACCTGTTAATAACATCTTTCTTAAAATATTACAGGATTACATTATTTTAAATACTTTGTAATTGCAAAGTATGAGTCTCATTCTGTGTAAGGTTTTGTTTTTTTAAAAACCTTCAACATACATTAAATATATTATATATCTTGCCTGAGAGGCAGCATGTCATAGTGAGCTTACCTTGGAATTAAGAAGACCAGGGTCTAGGTCTTGCCTATATGTGATACATGTTAGTTGTGTGAACCTGCGTAAGTCATTTAACCACTTTTTTTGTTCTTAGGAAACAGTCTCTAATACTAATAACAATGAGTTCCTGGAATGTATTGATAGAAGGCATTTCCATATTAACAGTTAACCTCCATAGGTCCTATCTCCTATTCTGTCTCAGAGGCAGCTAGGTGATGTGTGGAATAGAGAGCTAGGTCTGGAGTCAGGAGTTCAAATTTGACCTCAGATACTTAGTGGCTGTGAACCTTGGCAAGTCACTTAACCTCTGTTTGCCTAAGTTTCTTAAACTGTAAACTGGGGATAATAGTGGCACCTACCTCAACAATTGTGAGAATTAAAATAGATATTTGCAAAGCAGTTAGCACAGTGACTGGCATGTTGCAGGTGCTTATATAAAATGCTTATTCCCTTCTCATTTGCCAAAATTACATGCCTGTAAAGTCATGAGAGTCATTCCCATGAGATTAAAAAAAAATTAAATACTTTTAATGAAGACTGTCATTAATTTTTATCTATCTCCTTTTCTTCCTTGTCATACCACCACCTACCTGTACCTTGCCCATTGTGAGGTCTGTTGAGAGCACTATAGGAGTGTTCAGCCCATTTTTCTAGGATCATTTCCTTATCACTAATCAGTGTGGCTCTGTCAGCCCTGAGTAGTTGAGATATGCCATAGGTCTTTGAAGCTGAGATTCAACAAAGTATGGATCATTTCTCTGCTGCTTGTGCTAATTTTGGCCTAACAATTAACACCAAGAAAACACAGGTGATCTATCAGCCAGCACCACAACACCCTTACTTGGAACCATTGGTTACAGCAAATGGAGAAGTTTTGAATGTTATGGATAAGTTCATTTACCTTGGCAGTGTACTTTCTAGGGATGTACATATTGATGGTGAAGTTGACGCATATATTACGAGAGAGAGAGAGAGAGAGAGAGAGAGAGAGAGAGAGAGAGAGAGAGAGAGAGAGAGAGAGAGAGAGAGAGAGAGAGAGAGAGATACTCTTTTAGGTAATAGAATAACCTAAAAATTAATTCCCCAAAGCTTTTATTTTACTTTTTGAGAGTAAACCAGTTGTTTATTATTATTGTTATTATTATCCTGTACGTGCATTTAAATTTTTTCTATTAAGATACTTTGTTTTTGTATCACCATAGTTTATAAATATATCCCTTTCTTCCTCCTTCCCTGCCCTAAGAGTCAACCTTCCTATCAAAGAATAAGAGAAAAAAAAAACAGTCTAGCAAATCTAACTCACATAAATCAATTTATTTGTCTTCATGTGCTTCTCTAAATTCCTTACATGAATAATTTCTTAAAGTGCAGTAATATTCCATTATAGTCATGTATCACAGTTTAACAATTCTCCAGTTGATAAGTATCTATTCTCTTTCCTGTTTCTTGCTTACTGCAGGAAGTGCTTCCAGAAATAGATTATGTGGGTGTTTTTTTTTCTGTTCCCTAAGGTCCTTTTGTGATTAATTCTTATTTTTTTTTCCCTAGGTAAACATTTATTGACACTATGTTTTACGCACTGTGCTAAGTACTATACATATAAATACAAGCAAGGAAAACATTCTGTACCCTAAGATTAGCTCATATTCTAATAGGGGAAGAAAGCACGTGAAGATGAGCATGGCTTGGAGCTGTTGGAAGGAAAATAGCTGCAGCTGAGAACAGCTCGTTGCTCTTGAACTTGAAATATGACTCTTAATACTACCTTACTTACATACTTCAGGGTTTACAAAGGTCTTTCTTCACAGTTGTGTGATGGAGGCAGTTCAAGTAATAGCATTCTCATTGTACAGAGGAGAAAACTGACACTGAGTGAGCTGAAGAAGCGTTTTACCTTGGTCACACAGCTGTCACGGGTCAAGAGCTGAGATTCAAATCTATGTCCCCTAATTTCAAGTTGAGGGAATTTTCTGTTATGTCGCTTTGCCTCTCCCAGGGAATAAAGTAAAAGTGATGAATAGGATTGAGTTCACCAGGGACAACAACATTTAACTCATAGGTGCATAGGATGTGATTGAGAAAAGGATTGAAGAGGGATAATCATTTTCATCAGAGCATAACATAAATCAGTTATAATTGATATATTCTTTGAAGAGTTTAACATCTAACACATGTGTCTCTGATATATCTTTTCTTTTTTACTTTACTTAAGTCAACATAGACTGTTTTTGTAATTTCTGATTATTTTATCTGATAGTTATCCCATATATTAAATTTACCAATCTAGATTTTCCAACTGTAGCTTTTTAGCTTTATAGTTTAACTTTAGGTGTTTCAATTGGAGTCATGAAATTAACACAAAATTCTCAAAACCAAATTAATCTTAATTCATTTGAAAAGTGTATATTTGCTGTAGATCAATTTTAGGGGAAGGAATAGTACAGGGTATCCCAAAAGTCTTGGTGTAGTTTTAAGCTTTTAAAATTATTTATGTGTGTGTATACATATGTATGTAGATATGTATATACACACATACATACATGTATGTACATGTCAGAGAGGCAGCATGAAATAGTAGATAGATAGCAGAGTTGGAGTCGGGATGCCCTGTGTTCAAGTCCTGCCTCTGACACATGGTGCTGTATTGCCTAAGAATAGTCACTTAACCTCTCAGTGCTTAAGCCTTCAGTCAGTAAGTAATTATTGTGTTAGCATTTAACTCTGATTGTAGAAAGGAGAAGAAAGACAAAAACAGGATAAGGAAGAAAACTGAAGAAAGAGGCATCGAAGACACGAATAGAGTTAAAGAAGGATACACAGCAAAACCTTTTAGGATATCATTTATATTAAATTCACTGAGGAATTGCCTTCTCTTTTCTGAGACAGTTCTAAGACTTTAAAATAATTATAGTTTCTTTGCCCACCTTTGAAATCCCATGCCACCATCCCTCAGCTTCCTTTTTCCTCTGTCCCGTGACTCCTTCTCCCACCAGTGATTTCTTCCCATAACTCCATTTCAAGGTAGGGCCCAGACCAGTCATGCTTCATTTTCTAGACTTTACCACCATGCCCTTTTGGGTATCTCCCACTTCTCCTCCCTTTTTTCAGTTCCCTTTTATGCATTTTCTTTCCTCATTAGAATGTAAGCTCCTTGAGGGCAGTGACTTTCTTTTTGCTTGTATATATATCTCTACAGTGGTCAGTGCAGAACCTGGCACGTGGTAGGTGCTTAGTAAGGGTTTGTTGACAAGCAAGACAGGTTTGAAGATTGATTTAGGGTATGGCTTTTAAATTTTATGGCTATTCTTAAAGAATTTCAAGGAAATGATGCTATCATAGAAGAGAGAAGAAATTCAAGATCTTGATAATAATTATATTAGTCATTTTGGAACATTGCAGGAGGACCTTATTCTGGTGAACCTGCCTCCCAAATGAACATGCTACTAAAAATATCATTGAATCAGTTCTTTGTGGAGAATGTAGTTCTAGTAGTTTCATTTCAGAAACCAAAATACTGGAATATATGTGTTGTTGTTATTCAGTCATTTCAGTTGTTTCAGACTCTTTGTGACTCCATTTGGAGTTTTCTTGGCAAAGATACCGGAATGATTTGCCAATTACTTCCCCAGTTCATTTTTACAGATGAGGAACTGAAGCAGACAGAGTTAAGTGACTTGCCCAGGGTCACACAGTTTGTAAATGTCTGAGGCCAGCTTTGAACTCAGGAAGATGCATCTTTCTGATTTCAGTTCTGGCACTCTATCCACTGTGCCACCTAGGTGCTGTGTGTGTATGTGTATGTATGTATGTGTATTCAGGGGTTCATAACTTAGCTCATTGAATTTGTTTTTTATTTTTATTATTTTTATTTACTTTTATATTTCTGTAAGTTTTTAAATTTTATTTATTAATTCACTTTTATAGGATTTTGAGTTCTAAATTTCCCCTACCTCCATCCACTGCCCACTCCCCAAGATGGCATGCAATCTGATGTAGGCTATACATGTACAATTATATTAAACATACTTCCACATTAGTCATATTGTGAAAGAAGAATCAGAACAAAAGGGAAAAAACACAAGAAAGAAACAAATAGAAGAGAAAATAGTATGCTTTGGTCTTCATTCAGACTCCATAGTTCTTTCTCTGGATATTGATAGCATTTTCTATCATGAGTCTTTTGGAATTGTCTTAAATTATTGCATTGCTCAGAGGATCTAAGTCATTGTACAGTGTTGCTGTTACTGTGTACAGTGTACTCCTGGTTCTACCTACTTCACTTTGCATTGGTTCATGCAAGTCATTCCAGGTTTTTCTGAAGTCCACCTGCTCACCATTTCCTGTAGCACAATAGTATTCCATTACATTCATATACCAAGACTTGTCCAGCCATTCCCCAATTGATGGGCATCCCCTCAGTTTCCAATCCTTTGCCACCATAAAAAGAGCTTCTATAAATACTTTGTACATTTTCCCGTTTTTATGGTCTTTTTGGGATACAGACCTAGTAGTGGTATTGCTGGATCGAAGGGTATGCACAGTTTTATAGCCCTTTGGGCATAGTTCCAAATTGTTCTCCAGAATGGTTGGATCGTTCACAACTCTACCAACAATTAGTGGTGAACATTTTTTTTCATATTTTAACTGTGTTTTGATATAATTGGTTTCCTTTGTAATCCTGTGTATTTTATTGTTGTGAGGGCTGTCCTCCACATATAGTATGGTGGTGTCATCATGTGGCTGGAAGGGAGGCAGAACAGACACTTGTCCTTTTTCTTCCTGAACTCATCTCAAGGGGGTTTTTAATTCCTAGCAAGAGGAGAAATGGGAGTGGAGGCCAGAAATTTGGCCATTCTGCTTTCTCCTCAGAGAGAGGGGCTTTGGGCTAGAATTAAATCTATTTTTGTTCCTTAAATATTATTTGTCTAGGGTATGTGATTTTCAGGCTCAAGGTAACACCTGATTATTGTTTCTTTGAGGAAGCAGGACCTCAAGCTTTATATCTAAGACTTGACTCCCTTTCCACTGAATAGCAGTTCCACAATGAATACTTGTAATGCTTGGCCAAGAAACCCATTTATCTAAATCAGTAGTTAAATAGAAGTCAGAGAAAGTAGCCACTGGAGAATATATACCAGGCAATACAGAGCAAAGAGCTCTCCCAATTTTGGAGGGTGGGAGGGTGTAACTCAGCTCAGCTGTATCTAACCCAAAGGGAAGTTAAGTTCCCCAAAGTCTCTAGTGTAGCAGGCTGGAGATGGGATTGTGATGGAGACTGCCAGCTCCTCGTGTCTGCTTCTTCATGGTCTTTTCTTTTAGCAAGTGGAGTTGGCCTTCCATCATCTTCCTTGAAGCTGGAAGCCAGAAGTACCCAAAGTGACTGCAGAAGCCTAAGACGGTCTACAGACTTGAGACTTGAAGCAACCAAGGAGCTGGAAGAGAACTAAAGAGCTTGCCTCTCTCGTGCTCTGGCCAACCCTATCCTGCCCCTCATGCATGTGGTGTCTTGAGCTCCACCAGTGAGGAGAGAGTCCTACCAATGGTCTTTGGGACTGCGGTTACATTCTTTTATGAATTTAAAAACACGTTGTTAGGTCATTTCAGTCATGCCTGACTCTCTGTGACCCCATTTGGGGTTTTTCTTGGTAAGGACACTAGAGTGGTTTGGGCAAACAGGATTAAGTGACTTGCCCAGAGTAACCCAGCCAGTAAGTGTCTGAGGCCACATTTGAACTCAGGTCCTCTTGACTCCAGGGCTGGTGCTCTATATACTGTACCACCTAGCTTTCCTATAGCACTTGAATACAAATAACTGAAAGCTTAGTAAGATAGTATTATTTTTTTTCTCCTCATCTGCTGTCAAATTACTTTTAGTATCAGTGCTTTTGGAACTACATTAATTTGTGTGGCTTATTTGACTATTTCTCTTATCACTTAGTTTTCCCCTTTTTCTATGCAGGCTACTACCGTCCTTCTACTCACCCAGGTTTGTAAACTCGATGCCATCCGTGAGTCTTTGCTCTCCCTCATTCACATATCTGATCAGTTGCCAAATCATGTTTTTCTTCCTCTATAACATCTCACACATATTCACCTTCTCTCCAGTCACACACCATGTTCTTCAATCTCTCAATCATGTCTCCCCTGGAATGAATGAATGAATGAATGAATGAATGAAAGAATGAAAGAAAAAGCCTTTGTTAGGCACTCACTATGTCCAAAGCACTGTGGGAGCGCTAGGGATACAAACAGAAGAGCCGATAGTTCTTGCTCTTAAGGAGCTGACATTCTAATGGTAGAGAGAACACATATGGAGCTACAAGTTGTGTGTGATGTTCCTATGGTCCTAGGGGGGGAGTGGCAAAGTAGATGATAATACCTCTTCTTCAATTTCATTTCCTTGGAAATTCCTTGTATTTTCCTGTATCTGACTTTCATTCCTAATATTTGGTTGATAATATTTTCCCACTCCCATTTTACTTCTAATTCTATCGTAATTGAACTTATTCAGCAAGTTTTAAATTTTATGTCATAGTTGTCTGTTTTTTTTTCTTTTGTGGTTTCCTCTATCCCTTATTTGGTAAATGGTTATCCCCTTAGGCATAGTTATGACAAGTATCTGATCTTCTTTTCTTTCAATATTTTTAATGGCATGACTTTTAATTAGATTGCATATCCATTTTGAGCTTATTGTAGTGAATAATATGAGATATTGTTCTAAGACTAATTTCTGCCAAAATTTACCCTGTTTCAGCAGACCTTATAAAGTAGGGGAGTCCTATGCCCAGTGATTCCTTGACGTATACATCAGTCTATAGTTTTGATTGCTTTTCTTTCTTGCTTACTTAGTTTGTTCTGCTGATCACCTTTTCTGTTTGGTGTTGTAACCAATACCCCATGGTTTTAGTCACTACTACTTTATAAGATAGTTTAGGGGCAGCTCGGTGGCGCAGTGTATAGAGCTCTAGCCCTGGAGTCAGGAGGACCTGAGTTCAAATCAGGCGTCAGACCAAACACTTGACACTTACTAGCTGTGTGACCCTGGGCAAGTCACTTAACCCCCCAAAATATAAAACTTTAGATAAAGTAAAAGTTAGATAAAGCTAAAAATATATTTAAAAAATTATAAGATAGTTTAAGGTCCAGTCATATTATGCCCTTTGTAGTCATAATTTTTCTTATTATTTCCCTTAAGATTCTAGGTTGTTTGTTCCTCTAAGTTAATTTTGGTATTATTTGTCTAATTCTAAAAAAGGAATCATCTCACTAATTTGATTTTTACAGCACTATATCTATAAATTAATTTAGAAAGTATCACCATTTTTTATTAATTTGTATAATTCAGCCATGATCAATGAATTTCTTTCCAATTATTTAAGCCTTATTTTATTTCTGTTAAGTATGTTTTATAGTTATATTTGTGTAAATTTTGTATGTGCCTTTATGGGTTAATTCCCAGCTATTTTATGCATTTAGTGGTTATTTTGAATGAAGTTTTTATTATAATTTTCTTACCTTTTTTATTACCACTATATATAAATGCTGATGATTTTTGTGGATTTATTTTCAATCTTGCTACCTCCATGAAACTATTAATTTCTTTGCTAATTCTCTTAACTACCTCAACATGTCATCTATAGGTAGGTGTAGTTTTGTCTCCTTTTTTGCCACTGTATATTATAATTTTGATTTTGTTTTCTTGTCTTAATTGCTATAAGTAGCACTTCCAGAAGCAGGTCATTTAATAGTGGGGTATGTGACATCCTTGCTAAGATTGAAAATTTTATAAATTCATTGGCTTATCTAGAGTCATTTAATAATTCTGCAGTTTTTGAGGTGAGAATTACTGGCTAAGTAAATTTTGTCTGATATTTTGTGCAGTTTTTTAATAACATAAAATTTTCAATTGGACTTTTATTTTCAGAACTTTCTCTCTTGAAGCACCAGAATTGGTGAAAAGGTGATTAATATAAACTAAATATATTCAGTGGTCTTTTTGTTTCTCTTCTTGAAAAACACAGACATGAGAAATGAGCATAGAGGAGGTATGGTAAAATGAAAGGGATATTAATTAAACCAATCCAATTAGATGAAGTAATTGCCCTCCTTCCTTATTTTCCCATTTGATTTCATTTACCTTTAATTCATTTAAGCTCTTTTATTTTTGGTTCAAGTGAAATTGTATGAAAAATTTATACTTTAATTGAAAAGAATTTCTTATCCTCACCTCTCACTGAGTAAAAATATGACAGGCCTCAGCTCTTCCTCAATGCTCCTGACTTTAAGAGTTGTTTGTAGTTTGTTTTGAGCTCTGGAAATCTCATGTAGAGAAAAGAAAAGTATGTAGAGGGGAAGAGAAATCTAGGAAAAGTCAATTAGAAAGTGTTGCTGTCTTTCAGAGTGAAAGAACTGGAGCTGTGCATCATTTATGAATTCGTTTCCTAACATGCAGAAATCCAATTAGCAAAATCATATTTCTGCAGCAGAAGACAGTGATTAAAAAACTGCTGAACTCAAAGTAGTCAGGATTCCTGCCACACACATTAAAACTGACAGTTTACTAAGCTTTAAGAAATGTTCTGTACTTTAAAAACAAATATGTAAATAGGAAAATGAGTGTGCCTCTTGATGCTGAAATGACTTTTAAATCAGCGGAATTGGGAGTGCATTTTATATGATTTAGATCTAAGTATTAATGAAACTTGTGCTGTAGATAAAGTTTTAAAAAGATGCATGTCTTTTTAAAGTTACCAGACCTTGTATATTTTAATGATATGCATAACAGTATAAATAAATATTTATTTTAAATGTGGTAGGCCAAAAAAAGCTGGTATTTAACAAAGATTTGAGGTATGATTTCTAGGACTTTTTTTTTTTTAGGTTAGGCAATGGGGTTAATTGACTTGCCCAGGGTCACACAGCTAGTAAGTGTTATGTGTCTGAGGCCAGTTTTGAACTCAGGTCCTCCTGAATCCAGGGCTGGTGCTCTATCCACTGTGCCACCTAGCTGCCCCTGATTCCTAAAACTTTTTGATCCAGATTTCAAATATAAATGATACTTAGTTTTAGAGAAATGAAGCCAATTTGTCATCGTCACCAGAAGGGCAATCCACATTGCTTCCCTTTACTCCCTTTCCTTTTAGAACACTGAGACCCTCAATGTTTTTGTTTTGGTTTGGTTTACTACACATGTGTGTAAATTGTGTGGTTGCTTACAGTAACTATAAGACTGTTTTATTAATACAATTAATGAATTTGTAATAACCTTTTCACTTTAAAAGAATAAAGGTGATAGTTGTCATTTCCTGGCCCTTTCCAAGACTAGAATGGGAACAGAAGGTATCTTATTGCCTGCATTTATTAACTTTCTTTAAATATGCAATTCTCTTCTTTTGCACTGATGTCAGGATGATAATTACACAACAATTTGACAAACGAGGGATATATAAATTAACTTGGAAACAAATCACCCATTTCTACCCAGAGTATTCTGTTATAGCAATAGCCCAATGACATCTGGGAAATGACCTTTTCACTTTCAGTTTCTTATAGAGAAATCCTTTGCGTATTTGGTATTGCACTGTGGTTTCTTTATTTAGTTGTACCCAAAGGGCATCCCCCTCTCTTTGGTACATAAAGGTTTTAGGCAGTATTTCAGTTGTGTACCTTGGGTTTAGTTATCAGTCAGTCACAAAGTTTTATGCCTCGGTTTTATTACCACACATGATAAGTGTGGGAAAGATTATGAAAGAAGTATAAAGTACAGTAAGTTCCATCAAGGAGTTTATAGACTTTCTTGGGGCTGGTGGATGGTGCAAAACAGAAGAAACATTTAGAGAACCAAACAAGATGCCCTAAATTCAGTGCCAAGTTCAGTAGTACTTCTTGTAGTAGACAAGAACTGTGAACAAAATGGGTGCCCATTGATTGGGGAATGAATGAATGAATGGACAAGCTATGGAATATGAATTTAATGAGATACTAGTATGCTACTAGAAATGACCTATATGAGGAATTCAGAGAAACATCAGAACTTTTGTGAACTTGTGCATAATGAAGAGAAAAACATGACTACAAATAATGTAAATGAAAAGAATACTCAAAGAAAGCTGAACTCTGAATAAAATTGTAATAACCAATTTTGATTCCAGAAGGCAGATAAGCAGAACTCTCTGCTTTCTTCAGAGTGGTCAGGTAATTGAGGGGTGTAGAAAGTTGCATATTGCTAGAGAGTCGCTCTACATTGGTTGTTTTGTTCAATTTTTCTGTTTTGCAAGGGAGGTTTCAATTCTAGGACAAAGAGTTTGGGGGTGTGGAGTTATAGAGAAATTAATATTATGTAAAAACAAAAGGAATCATTAAATCTTATTTAAAAAAAAGAATAGTCTATGTGGTTGGGCATGAGGGCTCATACTTCAGCAGTAGCAATGGGAATAGAGAATAAGCAATAGATAGGACTGGTGGTGTGGGGATAAAATCAATATAACTCAGAATTGATTGCATATGAGAGGTGAGGGGAAAAGGAACGTTCAAAGCTAGCTCACTGCTACCATTTATTTTCATGAGCCCAAGTTCCCTGACGTCCAGTTTTACTTTAGTAGGAAAATAGTACCTTTTTCTTTCTCTTTTTTGCTTTAAAAAATGCACACAACCTCCCCCTTTATTTTTAGGCATTTGAGGGTTATACCATAGCACCCATTTGGAAGCTCATTGTAGTGGCAGAAACTAGGTGAGGTGGAAAGTTCCATGAGTAAAAGTTTGAACAATGATTCCTGAGCCTGTCTGTAGACATACAGGGAGAGCTAAAAGTTCACATTTATACAATACTTTAGGGTTACAAGGGTTTTCCTCACACCAACGCTCTGAGGTAGATTAATGCAATTATCATTAACTGTATTTTACAGAGGAGCAAATAAAGCCTAGGAAAGTAAGCTGGAGATCATAGCCTCAACAATAATAATAACAATAGATAGAAATTATCTAGGTCTACAAAGCACTTTATAAGTAGCGTCTTATTTGTGCCTCACAACAACCCTGAGAAGTAGGTGCTGTTATTTTCTCCATTTTACGTTTAGTAACTGCCAGAGCTGGTGCTCAAATAATAATAGCTCGCATTTATTTAGTGCTTTAAGGTTTACAAAGTGCTACATATTTCCCCCTGTTAATCACTACAAGCCTATCTCTCCCCTATACCAGACTCCCTTTCCTTGATCTTTCTTAGTTACGATGCCTTTGCTTGTGTAGCTCCATATTATCAAGGGGGGCCAATGGGAGAGTGTAGCTTTTCCCAGGATCATGGGAGACCCCTCATGGGGCTTGGGGAAGTCAGGGAACTGTTGAGACCTAGAGAATGGGAAGGGGCTTGGGGGTTTGCTTGTATACCAGCTCTGAGGCTAGCTGATTGCAGGTAGAGGCACTGCCCCCCAAGAATAGAATATAATAATGAACAGTTGAAACCTTGTTTGGATTACTGACCTGCTTAAGGAATGAGCTACCTGAACATAACTTTTGCGATTTCCCTCACTTCACTGTGACTGGATCCTGGTAAATTTATCCCCTCTCCACTTTTCTGTCTTCTGCTTTCTTCTAAGTACCTAGTGAACTGGCATCTCTTGCCCTTGGGAGTTTCCTGCTTTCTTTAAATTTTGTTTCCTGTATTTTTTTTGGAGGCAGGGTTAAATGACTTGCCCAGGGTCCCACAGATAGTAAGTGTCTGAGACCAGGTTTGAACTTGGATCCTCCTGACTCCAGGGCTGGTGCTGTATTCACTGTTATACCCAGCTGCTCCTGTGTGTACTTTTTACCGTGGGTTCTGTCTGTAAGTAAAAATAAGCTTATTTTTATTTTATCCTGAAGGAATGTTAGCAATAAAGGAGGGGGCCACACAGTGGGGAAGTGAAATGGGGAGCCCATGGACCAATAACTATAGACTTAATGATGAGACTATGCTTAAGCTCTCTTTCTCTTGGAACAGACAAGAGGGGGCTTCATATGACCAGACCTTTTATCTCCAATTTTGTCCTCGCAATAAACAGGCAGATAGATGGTTTCTAGTTGATAAGAGATTTTGACAAAGCCGTAACATCTCTCATTTCTTCAAGAATATGCTTCCTTAGCTCTGGATATAGGAGCCTAATACTGCGAGAAGCATTATCTTCTCCCCACCACTCTCACAAATGAGACTTTCAAGGCTTTTAAAACCATAAGAAATTTATACTTGCTTCCACCTGTTTCCTGACCTTTCTCTAATTGGTTTTCAATCCCCAGCAATGGTTTAAGCCTTCCAGTCTTGACCTTTAGAGATTCCCTGTTTCTCTCTTCAACAGTTGTTAATGACTTTGTCCCATGGAAACTTCTCTGTCTTTTCTGTTCTGATTTGTTGGCTTGAAGCAAACACACTAACTTGATGTAAAAGGCTGTTGCTAACCTTTGTAGGAAGTTAGCTTTTCTCCCTTAATGCTATAGACTGACAGTCTCTGCTCCTACTTCTCTGGACACCATGTATCTGTGAGACCTATTCTTCCATGATCTACTTCCCTTATCCTTGAGTGCTCATACTACTTCCCCCACTAGTCTTATCCAGATGGACTTTTTCCTTCCTTTTCAAACCTGTATATTTCCTTGACTTCTTTTAGGTCTCAGCTCCTTGGCCACAATGATAGCAGATACACTCTGCAGCCATCTAATAATGAGGACCTTTTCTTATTGATACCTCCCCATGATAAATTGGCTGAATTTATCTTCCCCCATCCTCCCCCAAAGGAGGTTTGTTTTTCTTGAATACAGGCTCACAAAAGAAACATATCTTTTTAAAAAAATTTTTAGGCAGTTGGGGTTAAGTGACTTGTCCAGGGTCACACAGCTAGTAAATGTCCAGTGTTTAGTCTGAGGCCCGATTTAAACTCAGGTCCTCCTGAGTTCAGGTCTGGTGCTCTATCCACTGCACCATCTAGCTGCCCCAAAAGAAACATATCTTAAACTTAAAGAAAAAAATAATAAACGACTATCTGCTCATCAATAATGCAAGGTTATGAAACCACATAAAATAACAATAAAATATGTTCACCTACATTCTGAGTTCCTAAGTACATTGACTAAATGTTGAAATATTGCGATGGATCATTTATGAGATTGGGTTTGTCAACCTTTACATGATCAAATCTTGTGACTTGCATCACTGATGAAGATGACAAATCTCTTATAAAGAAAAATAAATTAATTAAAATGTCAAGAACTTAAATGTGTGATTTGTTTCTGATAAGGGTGGAGACAATATTTTAGGTAGGTTTTTATGAAATACCAGAGGGCAATATTTTGAAATTCCCATGACAGAGATATGATTGAGGTGTAGTTGCCTGAGCTGTTTGTGTAAGTTTTAATAAAATGATAATCACATACAGGTGCTGCAAAAGGGCTGCATGATGTTTATGGTAGCAGGAGTCTGCAATCTAGGAAATGGCTTTTGAAGGCAGTAAAATTCAGGTCCAGATGGCCAAATAGACCTATTAATATTAATTTAATAGGTAACTGTCAGTGTATGATGTGTGCTTTATTAGAAGCTAAATGTTTGTTTCTGGTGATTGTATTAGCACAACATTTTGCATAGAGTAGTCACAATAGGTATTTGTGGAATTTAATTGAATGTAATAGAATGGAAGAGAAGGGAACTTTAGTGATGAAGAATGTCTTTCTGTATTTGAGAAATGTGTGTGCTTAAAAAAGGAATAGTACTGGGGAAGAGTCCTTTTTGCAAAAGACAAATTCAGTTATTTGCCAGTTATGTAGAAGCCAACCTTGGAATGCTGTTCTTCTCTGCAGCAGTGAATGGTGAATTCTATTCAGGAATTAGAAAAGTTTCAAATTTGAGCAAATCTGAATTAGAGTTTTATCACATATAAGATGAAGCATGTACTTTATTGTTTTATATAATCATAGGTGTTACAATTCTGAAAACATGCAGTTCTTAGAATAGTTTAAGTATATTAGCAAATCTTTCTTATTTTTTTCACCTTGCCCAAGTCAGTGTATTTCATCTTGCCAAATTAAACTGGTTATTAGTTTCCAAAGCTATAAAATGGAAATAGTAGTAGTTACAACAATAACAGTAATAGTGCTGCTTATCTTATAGTGTTGTTATGAGGATCATATGATATAGTCCATATAAAATGACTTATGCTTTTTTATAGTACTTCATTATTTTAAGTTATTATTATTATTGTTATATGAAACATGTTTTGGAATTAAGAAGATGTACTTTCATATCTTGCCTCTGACACATATTAACCAGATGACCATGAGTAAATAACTTTTCATTTCCAGAGGCAGCTAAAACTGTAAATAAATATTGACAGGTTTTCATTATGAAAAGGGGAAGAGAGTTTCTACATTGAGAAGAGTTCTCTATATCAGTACAAATTTGTACCAAAACAGGACAGATGGCCTGGGTAGATGACTGAATGGAATGTGAAGCCTGGTCTAGGTATAATGACCAGAGACATTTTTATTCAGTCATCAATCAGGATGATTCATTCCTAAAGACGGGAGTTCCAAAGCTGAGTAGATTTGTTTCCCCATGGATTGGGGCTATGGATTCTGGGGATTTGGTATGAAACTTGAAGGCAAGGTACTGGTCTAGGTAGGTAAAAATGGGATGATAACAGGTTAATGCGTATGAAAGGGATGAGAACAAGTATTTATTAAGCACCGACTATGTTCTAGGCACTGTGCTAAGTACCTTTACAAATATTATCTCATTTGATTCTTACAACCCTGGGAATTAGGTACTATTATTATAAGCATTTTGCAATTGAGGAAACTAAGGCAGAGGTTAAGTGACTTGCTCAGGGTCATAGCTAGTAAATATTTAAGACTGGATTTAAACTTATGTCTTCTTGGCTTAAGGGATAGGCAGGCATTCTATCCAGTGTGTCCTCTAGCTGCCAAGATGACCTGGATTGTGAATTTTACTCTGGTCTGGAGCTAGGCAAATTTGTATTCAGTCACCAGCTGAGGTGAATGTAGTCCCAAGATGAACGTTTCAAGGGGAGGTACCATAGGTATTATTATCCTCATTTTAAGGATGATAAAGTGGTTGCGACTTTTCTTTGGTAACAAAGCTAGTATCAGGAGTTAGATTCTCTACCTAACAGTCTCTAGTATTTCATGCTTTATGCTTTTAAGATTTCTTGTTGCTCTAACCTTATGTGATTTGATGATTATTATAGTCCTTAGCAAAATGAAGTGTAAGTTAAGGCAAATTATATGGATAATTTAGGCAAAATAAGTGGGATAATGGAGGAAGCAGTGGACTATGAAAGTAAAGACTTGGGTTCTCATCTGATCAAATGCCAAAATTAACTATTTAACCTTGGACACCCTGACATCCCTGGGCCTCAGTTTTTTCATCTGTAAAATAAGTGAACTGCATCAGTGATATCTAAAGTCAGCAGTCTAAGATTATATAATTAGTGATGATATGAAAGGTATGCCTAAAGTTCAGGTACACAAGGATTTATATAATTTAATATTAAATAATTATCTTTTGAGGCATATTCTGATCACCTAATCCAAATATCTCCTGCACTGATGATTCTTATTCCACCATTAATAATTCATGTCTTTGTCTTACACTAAGAATAATTTTGCTAAATGTAAATCCTCCTAAGAAGGGTAATACATAAAGTTCTTAATTTTTTTGTAATAAATGAGGTTCTTATTTCTTCAGTTTAAAGGAGAGATGGAAGAGCCTGTCAGAGATAAGCTTGGCTTATTTAAAAATGTCCCCTGATTCAGCCCTACCTGTAGATACAGATACACAGAGAAGCAGCATGGTGTCAGCAGGGGTGGGGAGCCTGCAGCCTCAAGGCCACAGAATAGAGTGCTGCATTTGGCAGTTGGGAAGACTTGCGTTCAGGGGCAATTAGGTTGCGCAGTGGATAGAGCACTGGCCCTGGAGTCAGGAGGACCTGAGTTCAAATCCAGACTCAGACAGTTGATACTTCCTAGCTGTATGACTCTGGGAGAGTCAATTAACCCTGATCACCTCACCAAAAATCGAAGAAGAAGAAGAAAGAAGAAGAAGAAGAAGAAGAAAGAAGAAGAGAAGAAGAAGAAGAAGAAGAAAGAAAGAAGAAGAAGAGAAGAAGAAAAAAGAAGAAGAAGAAAGAAGAAGAAGAAGAAGAAAGAAGAAGAGAGAAGAAGAAGAAGAAGAAGAAGAAGAAAAGAAGAAGAGAAAAGAAGAAGAAGAAGAAAGAAGAAGAAGAAGAAGAAGAAGAAGAAAAGAAAAGAAGAAGAAGAAGAAGAAGAAGAAGAAGAAGAAGAAGAAGAAGAAGAAGATAATGAGGATGACAATGACAAAAAAAATTACGTGGGTTCAAACCCAGCCTCAGGATTTGTGATTATAGGCAAGTTATTTAGCCACTTTGAGACATACTTTCCACATCCCTAAAACAAGATAATAATAGTACCTGTCTCACAGGTTGTGAAGGTCAAATGAGTTCATTTGTATAAAATATTTGTAAATCTTTAATGCTAGAAGTTTTTATTATTAACCTGTTAATTTATAATGAAAGGGATGTATTCATATGGGAAAATATGTCGTGCCCAAGTACTTCTCTGAATTTACAGATTTACAGATTTTACAGAATTCCATATTTTATATAATTTTTTAAAAAAAATCAAATTGTTGATCCAAATTTGATAAACACCAGAAAAATGATTCTGGAATATTGTATATGAAACCAAAAATCTCCTTACATAGAGAAGTTTATACTTAATTCAGCATGTTAGCCCCTAAGCTGTTGCTTTAACCTTTGTTTTCCTCTTAACCTTCTTTGTATCTCTTCTGTTCTCTGAAGCGCTTTTCTTTCTTTTTGTTGGGGGGGGGGAAGAGGGCATAGCTATCCTCCCCAATCATCTCATTTTAAAAATTTCTTATGCCACAATAATATTCCATTATATTCATATACCCTAATTTGTTCAGTTATTCTTAAACTGACTGCTACTCCATTCATTACTTTATAGCTGTTTGTTATGACAAAAAGTGCTATAGTAATTTATTACATGTAAGCTTTAAGGGTACTTAACCTAGTCCCCTACTTACATTGGCAGGTTAGGTCCCCAAGAAGTCAGCTGCTACTTGGTCCTTTTGGTTTCCAAGAGTAGGTAGACCTGAGTGGTTGTGGACCATCTTTTTAATGCTGTGTAGCTCATGATACCCACTATCGAACTTCCCACTATGATTATCAGTAGATATCAGTTGGTCAGCCAAATTTAGTTCGGTTTTAGAAAGGCTGTACAGTTGGTATAAAACATTCGCCCAAAAAGTCTGTGACACTCTTTCCTAAAGGTACATAGAGAGTGAAGAGGAAAGTGGGCTTAAGTTTATAGAGGATGTATGATAAAGAGTTCATGCATAGCTCCTGGAAATCCTTTTGTTGGAGCCACCAAGATATTCTGTTTAGTATGGGAGAGCTATTCTTCTCTGCTCTTTATAGAGACTTAAATCAGTTTTCTTCATTCAGTCCATTATATGATTAGCCACCAATACTGACACTGTCATCAGCCATTCTTGGTGATACTGCCAGGATGCCAAGGGAAAAGTCTAAATTCTCTGCACCCTTTGAAGTTCATGAGACTCTTGACCAGTGAAAAGGAGGAGAGATAGAGACCAAAGCTGAGGCCTGGTGCTCTGGTCCTTCCCTACTTTACCCCTAACCCCCGATCAGTTTCTTCTTAAGGATTTGGCTAAAATGCTCTCTCCTCATTGTTGCCAGGCACTTAAATCTCTGATTCCAACTAGCTACATGATTTTACCCATGTCCCAGAAGGCATGACTAAGTCCTTTGGACAATGTGAATAAACTTCCTGTCACCCCTAGGGAGATATCTAGGCTGTATTCAAACTAATGAACAATCAGAATGTATTCTCACCAGATAGATGTATAAGATTATAAGCATCTTATCGCTCACCTTAGGTAGAATAGGTTAATTGTCTAGGCTGACCCTGCCCACCCTTACAATAATGATGACGGTGATGATGATGATGATGATGATGATGATGATGGTGATATTTAACATTTATATAATGCTTTAATGTTTGCAAAGTATTTTGCACCTGTAAGACTTTTCCCTTTTTTATTTTATCTCTTTGGAGTATATGCCTCTATTAGTGGTTTCATTAAGTTGAGTATATATATGATTTAGCAAATTTTAAGATATAGATTGCTTTCTAGGATGGTTGGACCAATTTGTGGTTCGACTAATAGTGTGCATTATTGTGCTTATCTCTTCCACATCCACCCCAGCAATTGTTATTTTCCTTTTCTGTCATCTTTGACATTCTAATGAGTGCACAGTATAACCTCGGTGTTGTTTTAATTTGTATTTCTCTAATAACTAGTGCCTTGGAACACTTTTTATTGGTTATTGAAATCTTTAATATTTTTTCCTTTGAAAACTTTCTTTGACCATTTATTTATTGGAGAATGACTCTTGCAATTATAAATTTAAATCAGACCTTTATCACAGAAATGTGCTGTCCAAACATTCTGAGTTAGTATTACTCCATTGAATTTAACTGCATTGGTTTTGTTTGTGCAAAAACTGTTTAATTTTATTTAAACAAAGTTGTTCATTTTATCTTCTGTAATACTCTCTGTTCCTTGTTGGTCATGAACTTTTTCCCTATCCATAGCTGGGAAACGTATTTACTTCCTCATCAAATTTGTTTATGACATTACCTTTTATATTTAAATCATGTACCCATTTGGCTATTATTGTGGTATATTGTATAAATTTTGGTCTAAACCTAATTACTACCAGATTGCTTTCCAGATTTCCAAGCAACATTTGCCAAATGGAGAATTCTTATTTTGGTAGTGGGAGTCTTTGGGTTTATCAAGCACTATGACAAATGTTTATTTCTGGATCTTATATTCTCATCTTTGCTACTGATCAAATTTCATTGTTTTAAATCTGTACCAAATACTTTTTGGTGAATAGTGTTTGTTTTAGCAAATTTTGGGATTTGGTACTGCTAGGACCCTATTTTCTATGTTTTTCCATGATTTCCCTTGAGATTCTTGACCTTATTGTCTTTCAGATGAATTTCATTATTCTTTTTTTTTTTAAGTTTTGTAATATAATGCTTTTGTTATTTGGTGTGGTACTGAATAATTAACTCAGGTACAATTGTTACTTTTATTCTATTAGCACAACCCAACTATGGGAAATCAAGTATTTTGTAATTGTATTTGCATAGTTTCTGTGCCTTAGAAAGTGGACTACCAAATGTTTTTACATTCTATAGTTACTTTTTAGGGCAGCTAGGTGGTACAGTGGAAAAAGTACTGGGCCTGGAGTAAGGAAGACTGATCTTCCTAAGTTCAAATCTGACCTCAAACACTAATTAGCTGTGGGACCTTGGGCAAGCTACCTGTTTGCCTCAGTCTTCTCATCTATAAAATGATCTGGAGAAGAAAATGGCAAACCACTCCAGTATTTTTGCCAAGAAAATCCCAAATGGGGTCATGAAAAGTTGGACATCACTGAAAAATGTCTGAATAATTACTTTCTGTCTCTTCTTGCTCAGTTGTATTGGGAATATATAGAAAAATATTATGATTATTTTTGTGGGTTTATTTAGTATCCTGCTACTTTCTTAGAGTTGTTATTTTAATCATTTTAGTTGAATCTCTGTAATATCATCTGGAAAAAAGCCATTCTTTTATTTTCTTACTGTGTTTGTTCCTTGATTTCTTTTTCTTGTCAGAGTTACAGCCAGCATTTTAGAAGTATACTGAATAATCATAGTGATACCGAACATTCTTGCTTTACAACTCTGATCTTATTGAAAAGGCCTCTGGTGTTACTGCACTACAGATAATGCTAGCTCTGGGTTTTTAGACAGATACCCATTTATTATTATTATTATTATGGAAAGCCCCATTTGTCCCCTTTAAAAATTTTTTAAAAACAGAAATGAGTGTTATATTTTATGAAAAAGATTTTTTATATATTGATATTGTTTTAGTTAATATTATTATCTGTTATAATTGTGGTTTTCCCAATATTCAGCCAGCCCTACTTTCCTGATATAAATCCACCCAGGTCATAGTATATTCATTTTTTCTATACCTCCTTGTTTATATCTTATTCAATATTTTAGTGTCAGTATTCATTGAGCACATTATTTTCTAGCTTCTTTATTTGTTTTATTTCTCCTGGGTTTAGGTGTAAAAACCATAGTTGTATCATAGAAGTAATTTGGTAGTATTTCTTGTTTTTTTTAGCAGATAGTTTATTTAATACTAGAATTAATTATTCTTTGAATTTTTCCATAGAATTCATTTCTAGATACATGTACTTTTACAGTTTTTCTCTTTGGAAGTTTCTTTATTTCTTCTTCAGTTTCTTTTCCTGAGATTGGGTTATTTAAATTCTCTATTTCCTGTTCTCTTCCTTGAGGCATTTTATGTTTTTATAGGTATTCATCCAGGGGCAGGTAGGCAGTGCAGTGGATAATCATGATGCTGGCCCAGAAGGCAAGAAAACTCATCTTCCTGAGTTCAGATCTGGCCTCAGATACTTACTAGCCCTGTGGCCCTGGGCAAGTCACTTAACCCTGTTTGCCTCAGTTCCTTGGCTGTAACAATGAACTGGAGAAGGAAATGGCAAAATGCTCCAGTCAAGAAAACCCCAAATGGGGTCACAAAGATTCAAACATGATTGAAATGACAGAACAACAATAGCAAAATATTCATCCATTTCATTTATTGATTTTGTTAGCATCTAATGGAGGCACATTTCTCATAGGTCCCCTTATTTCTTTTTCAATTGTTGTGAATTCTTTTTCATTTTTGAGATGAGTAATTTTCTCTCTTTTTTAAAATTAGGTTAGCTAATGGTTAATCTTATTTTATTAGTTTTTAAATAAGCACCTCCTAGTTTTAGCAGTTTTGTGGCTAGCAGGCATTTATTGATTTGTTCTGTTCCAGTTTGTTTTTAGTGTATGCTCTATCCATTGATATGTCTTCTCTCTCTTCTTTTTTTTTTGGTTGAATAAAATGCTTTTAGAAATACACATTTTTCTTAGATTGCATCCAGAAAGTCCTTATATTGTCTCATTTTCATTTTCTTAGGTGACATTTTCTGTTGTTGTTATTATTTTACCTCTGACCCAGTTCTTTAAAAATATTTAATCACCATTGAAGTTTCAATCCTTTTCTTTTTTTTTCCTTTTTGGTAAGGCAATTGGGGTTAAGTTACTTGTCCAGAGTCACACAGCTAATGATTGTTATGTGTCCGAGGCCAGATTTGAACTCAGGTCTTTCTAACACCAAGACTGGAGCTCTACCCACTGTATCACGTAACTGCCTCAATAATTTTTTAATTTAATTTTTTTTTTTGGCTAGGCAATTGGGGTTAAGTGATTTTACACAGCTGGTGTCAAATATCTGAGGCCGGATTTGAACTCAGGTCCTCCTGACTCCAGGGCCAGTGCTCTATCCACTATGCCACCTAGCTGCCCCTTCAATCCCTTTTTTTTCAGAAAGCCCTTTATTATGATTTTTCTTGTATTGTCAGAAAAGAATGTGTTTAATTTTTTTATTTTTCTACATTTGATTATGAAGTTTTCATACCCTGGTTAGTTTTTATACCTGGTTAGTTTTTCTAAAATTGCCATGCACAGTTCAGAAATAAAGATGCTTCTATTCAATAAATACCAGAAGATTATCATAGCTAACTTTTAACTTCTTTCTTGTTTTTCTTTTTGTTAGATTTGTCTAAGTCTGATGGGGCCACATTGAGGTCCTTCTCATAGTCTTGCTTTCAATTTCTCCCCATTATTCTGTTCGATTTTCCTTTAAATACTTAGGTTTCATACCATTTGGCACGTGTGTATAGGTATATGTAAACATTATTGGTATTATTCCGTTGTCCTGGATGGCCTTTTCAGTCTCCTTGGTTCTTGTTGCCACCTTCCACATCTTTGGATGTCTCTGTGCCCAATGTGCTGTCATCTGTGGGTGGCTATCTCCAGTCGGAGTATTGCAATAATCTTTTTTTTTTTTCATTGTCTTTCAACTGCCACTGTGTAACTATCTATTCTGGGTCCTCCTGTGGGTTTCTCTCTTCTCGCTCCAGCCCTGACTCCTGCCAGGTTTTCCTGATCTAGGCCCTGCTGCAGGTGTCTAGCCTCATTCACCTTAGCTAGAGAGGACTTCTCTTGGACACTTCCTCCAATGCTTCCGGCTTCTGACTGGCTTTTGTGCTGTCCTGGGCCAAATGAAGGAGCTTGTTGATATTTATCTTTGTGTTTCTTGATCATTATTTAATCTGTTATCTTCTTTTAGATCCATGCTAGATTATAATGTTGAAATATGCTCCTTGCTCTAATTAATGGACAAATCATGTTTCTAGCTCCATTATATCTGTTACATCTAACCCCTTCTCTCTATTCTCCCATCCACCTACTTTAGTTGAAGCCCTCATAACCTTTTGGCTGTGTTATTGAAATGACTTCCTAATTGGTCTCCCTGCCTCAAATCTCTCTCTACATTGTTGCCAAAGTGATTTTCTTTAAATACATGTCAGACAATGTTACTACCCTATTTAGTAAACTTTGGTGACTCTGTATTGCTTCTAGGACCAAATATGAACTGCATAACTTTTTTTTTAAGGCAGTTGGGGTTAAGTGACTTGCCCAGGGTCACACAACTAGTAAGTGTCTGAGACTGGATTTGAACTCGGGTCCTGCTGACTCCAGGGCTGTTGTTCTGTGCACTGCGCCACCAGCTGCCCCCTGCATAACTTTTAAAGGCCTTTACAGACTAGACCCAACCTATCTTTCCTGACTCATTGTTCTAAACCTCTCCCTCACCTCACAGTGTAGTCAGTTTCTAAATCTTATCTTCTACCTCTACAATATCTCCTGCTTCTGGCTCCTTGCCTCAAGCCTTCCCCACTGAAGTCCATCCTGCACATTGCTACAAGTAGCCAAATAGAAAAGATAGAAGTGCCTGAAAAACCACAGTCAGGATTCCCAACAAGGCTTGGCGGCAGCTAATGTAAAGGTAAGAAAATCTACCAGCGTAGTTCTGGTCATGTCACTCCTTTCCTCAAGGATCTCCAGTGGCTCCCTCTTGCCTGTAAGATAAAATAGAAACCCCTTTATGTAGTCTTTAAATGTCTGTATAACTAGGCCTGACCTTATCTTCCACATTATTCCTCTTCCCACATGCTGGAATTCAGCCAAACTGGCCTTCTGTATGCTTCTCACACTCGACACACTATTTTCAGTCTCAGTGTCTTTGCTGTCACTGTCCTTCACAATTGGGATGCTCTTTCCTCACTTCTATCTTACAGGATCTTCACTCTTCAAAACTCAGCCCTGGCACCATTATTTTACATGAATCCTTTTCTATTCCACTCAAATACCAGACCTCCTCCCCAAAAACTTTATTTCTTGACTTTGTGATAATTTTATTCATAATTATTTTCTATGTACTTTGTATGTTGTTGTCACCTCCATTAATGTAAGGTCTTTGAACATAATGTTGTTTCATTCTTTATAATTGTATCCCCTGGGTGTCTGTGTGTCTGTCTGTCTGTCTGTCTGAATTGGACTCCTTTATGAAGTTTAAAACTACCTTCTTAACTGGAAGTCAGAGTGATAATTTTTCAAAAATGAAAAACTTACTTGATCAGATCATTGAAGTCATAGAGATAGATAAAATTTCTTTATGTAGGGTTAAGAGCTTTGTAGTCATTGCAACTATTGCAGTTACTTAAAACGATATATATATTTTTTCTAATTTATTCCTCTTGTAATAAGACTTATCCTTAGAGGTTTTCAGTTGTGGTCATTATGTTTTATTTTAATCATCAGAAATTTTAAAATTAATCTTTCTAATTTATAATGTAATATATCAACCATCCATTTACTATTTATAGCAGATTGTTTAGTTTGGAAATAGGATCAAGAGGTCCTTACTTTTCAACTCTTTCTCCTTTATTTTATTTATCTCATTAGTTAAGAAACCTTTCCAGTTTGGATTTACGTCACATCACTGAACTGGATAATGAAACTGTGATGGAAATAGTCAAGAGGTGCAAAAATCTTAGCTCCCTCAATCTCTGCCTGAACTGGATCATTAATGACAGGTAACCATTTTAACATCTTAAAACCAGTTTACTGTAGAAAACATAGTTGACCTTATATGCTTAGCATAAATTATCAGTGATATAACAGCTTCACAGAAAATTTTAAATTGTAATAGTATTTCAACAATTTATTATACTCTGGTGTTACATTTTTGAACATCCATCATGTTGTATTATTTTGTTATGTCTTGAAAAGGTTATAATATTTCAAAATTATTTGCAGAGTACTGTACTGTCAACATCTGCCCCATAAGTAAACCAGAGGCTGGTCATTTGTTACAGGATCAGTGTTCTTAGATCTTAAGTAAGCTGATTGTACTATACAGACTTGTTATGGAGAAACTGTGATAGAGTGATTCAGAAAAAGTGATGCAAATGCTCATGTGTATTTTCTTATGCTTCTTCAAGTGGTTTTTCTTTTGTTCCTTCGACAACTGTAATTTTTTTGGAAAATGAAAAACAAATGAAAAGACAGTGGCATGCCTAGGAGAAAATATGTGAAATGGGAAAAATTTCCCAAAAAACAATACAACAGTAGAGCAAAGTGAGGAGCTAAGTCTGACCCAAGTTTGTGGAAAACAAACAAATCTTTAAAGTAAATGTTTATAACCAAACAGCCTTATACAAATCAACAGGCTCTATAAGCAGGCTTAGGAATTAAAGATTTGCTGATGTTCTAGCTAATATTCAGAATTTCTTCAGGAAACAAAATTTTGAAACCTTTCCCCCTTGAAAATGATGAAATGCTATTCAAACTAAAATTAAGACACATTTAAATGGAATAGTGACACTGTTTTCAGAAATAACCTCTTGATTACTAAGGTCTTTTAAATGTCAGAAAACTCAGGAGGCTGATTGAGTACCCCTTAAAAACAAGATCCTCCTTGATTTTACTTCTTAAATTAACTGCATAAATAAAATAGAGATTATATTTTTGTTCATTGTGATACATTCAGATTTTATTCTGTCCAGCTGAATTGTGTATATAGGTGAGATAGGTGTAGATAAAGAGCCAGCTTTGAATTTAAGGAAGAGGAAAGAGACCTGAAGGTCTTCAAGTCTTGCCTTTGACTTTAAAGCACAATATAATAGCTGCACGACCATAGTCAAGTCACTTAACTGTTAGACACACCACAAGGTACTCATACGAATGAAATCTCATCTCTGGACCAAAAAAATCCCAAATAAAATTTATTTGTTGAAGTATTGTTGAAGTTGCCTTGTGTACTCATTTAAATTCTAAACATTTCATTGTAGCAAGTAAAATATAATAATTTCAAATAATTTGAATCTGAAGTTCCTAAGCAAGATTATTTTAATACAGGATTAAATAAAAAATACAGGTATTAGAAGTCCTGTGCTTTACGATGACATTGTTGAAAATGATAGGAATAAACTATAAATTATTAAAGAAATATTAGTATTATTATTATTAATATTAGCATATTAGTAGTGATTTGGTATGTAAGGAGAATATTGTTCTATAAAAATGAATAAGATACTTTCTTACCTATGGGTTTCATATATTTAAAAATGTTCTTGTGTGTTATACTCACAGATTGAGTGTAAGAGTTGAAGAGGTCTTAGTTTATTTTTAAATAGTATTTTAGGGAAATAAAATCATACATTCAATTGCTGAAACGGTCATAGCTGACTAACTGACAAATAAAATAATAGTTAGACCCCACTCTGACTTTGATTTCTACTTTGGCCTAAATCATATCATTGATGCTATTTTAATGGTTTTTCCTACTTAATTATATTGGCCTTTTGTTGATTGATCAGAAATTTATGTGCCATAGGGATTTATTTGCAGGAACTAAAGTGAGTTTATCTTAATGTTTTTAATGGAGAAGTTTGGATTAATTGAGAAAATATGCATTTTAATGAATTTGAATCATACGGGTTTAAAAGGCAGTCTCCTTTAGGTTTAATTACACTACTTATTATGTGTTCTGTAAAAGAACTTTCAAACAATAAAACCCACTTCTCAGTATCATTTAGATTACTCATCTCATTGTTCTTGCTATATTGTATAACTAGGTTAAATAATATTTTAATTATGCTGGCATAAATCTGGGACATTTCATCAGGCTTAATTATAATTTTAGCACTTAACTCAGATTGGTTGGTAACCTTTTATATAGAGGGCATAGAATGTGAATATATTTAGTCTGTCAGTTAGCCTGTCTACATGTTCATTGTTAGTATCAATTAGTAAATCAATAATTTATTGAGCTCCTACTATTTCCATAGTATTATTCTAAGAGTAATATTTTCAAAAAATTTCTGTTGTCTCAGAACTTCAGATCTGTCTGGGAAATAATAAATAGCAGTACTAGACTGTTATTAACTCCTAAATTATGTGATCTGGCTTCACAATAGTCTAATAAGTATTAATGTTGTTAAGAAAAACATTGGTAGATCAATTAGGGCTGAAGTCAGGAAAGACTTTCTGAACGATGTAAAACTTGCCCTTGAAGGATATACAGGACTTGATTCAACAACAAAGAGGATGAATCCATCTAGAAAAAAGACCAAGGGAAGTAAATGGGGATAATGTAGGAAAAGAACAAAGATTAGAGGGAAACAGTATAAGCGGTATGGGGTCAGATTTCTACTTGCTGTCTTGGTTAGGCATGTAAGCAAATTTTTTTTAGAATAAATGTCAGTGTTTGCTCAAAAGAAGAGCCCTCCTTTTTTGTTGGAAAATCTTAGGGAGAAAAAACCCCCCACCACATAGCTTATCTTTATCACAAAGTATTCATAAGAATAGTGTACTCGGTACTGAAAAATATAATTTGTACTTTATATGGACAATGAGTCAAAATTTATTCTTTCTTTGAGATTTTTTGTTGTTGTCTTGACCTGTAACTTGAGTGTAGGAATGTTTCTTTTCCTTTTTTTTTTTTTTTACATCCCCAAGGCTTTTAGTGCAATGCTTGCCACATTGTATTCGGTTAATAAATGCTTGTTGATTGATTGATAGGAACTCCCAGTGGGAAACTTCCTCTGCTCATGCATATGGGCAACTATTCTGCAACCTATCAATTTGGAGAGTTGCCCTGGGCGCTGAGAGGCTTATCCAGAGGTATATAGTCAGAGTCAGAGGTGGGACATCTGAACTCAAGGTCATTTTGACTCCAAGTCTCATCTTCTTTCTGAAATGACCTATCGTATATGAGATGTTCTCCTATATATAATAAAAACTTAGTTTTTCATTTCTCTGTATTTATTTCTTTGTAAAATGAGAACTATAATGCCTTAGTGTTACTATTTTTTAGAAACATTGTGATCATTTCAATAATATCTGAAGCCTTTAATAGAACTGATTGTGTTTAATGAAGAATTTTTGGTTTATATAGAATATTTGTCATATCTTTCTATATTTAGGTTTTGGAATTATTTATGAAAAAGAAAAAATACTTCATACATATTCATATTTCTAGCAATTAAAAAAACAATTAGTTAATTAGTTCCCATTTATGCTGATGTTGCAAAGACTCATTTTAATTATAATCCATTTTAAACGAAATGTTCAGCTTTTATTGGAGCTATTGGTGCCTATAAACACTGGAGCTGTCTTTGAATTTCGTATCTTCCATTTCACAGTCAGGAATACAAGCTCAGTTACCACTTCCATATACTTACATTTGCAAGGTGCAGGATATTAAATAAATCAATAGCTCTCAATTATAGCAATTATTCCTGATTCAGAAATTCTTATTTCCTTCTGTGTCTGTTTTGCCATTTGTTATAAGCTTGAGATTTGTCATTTCTTGGTGAAAAAGGAATTATCTTGACATGAAACAATCTTAATTTTGTTATTGTTTTTAGTTGTCAGTGTTTAAGATGAGAGATACCTTGACATTGTGGATAGAGCTGTCCTAAGGGTCAGACAGATGTTAGTTTAAGCCTTGCTTCTGACATATACTGACTGGATGAACTTGAACAAGTCACTGTAACCTCTCAGTACCCTTTTCAACTCTACAAGACTTTGAAGTTACAGAACAGCTGCCCATCTGCATTGATAGAAAAAGTACCACTGGTAACATCACTGGTCCAAACATAAAAAGGGAGATCTTAGTATCACAGTATCATGGATTTAGAACTGGAAGGGAACTTAGAGGCTATCAAATCCAACTCCCTACATTTTAGAGATGATACTGAAGTCCAATAATGTAATGTGTTTTTTTCCCCTAAAATAACATAGGTTATATAAAACAGAGAAAGGATTTTAATCATCTGACTCCAGAGCTATTGCTTTTTCCATTCTGCCATAATATATACCTTTGGCTCTTATCACAGTTTTTGTCTTTTACTCTTTTTAAACTTTAGATTTTGAGTTTGTATTTTTTGACAGGCATTACATTATTATTTTTAAAGTACTTTTGGACATTTTCAGCACCACCCCTCAACTGATCTCTCTGCAACTGAGACATGCTGTTCTTTATCTTCCTTTTTGTTTTCTGTTTTTTGTTTAGAGAGTTAAACAGCAAAGACATTTTGTGTATTCGGAGATACAGTCTAGTCACTTGACATTTACCATTGCTCTGAACACAAAATCTAAGTCTTTGGTTTGTGAGAAGAAGATGCTGACTACTTCTATCAATAATCTAAATTAAACATCTGGTTGTTATGTCTTCTTCATTATCTGATCCATGGATTGTTGAAATGCTTATTTATATTTGGTTCTGGTTAAAAAAAAATCTCTCCATGTAGAGTTGGGTCACTAGGGAATCTGAAAGCACTGGCTGTTCTGGTTACAAAAGAATGATATTTTAAAGAGAATTGTTCTGTGCATCTTCACATATTAACACTTTCTTTGGCTCTTTTGTTCCTTTCAGAAAGGAAAGGAAACTTTCATAATAAATCTTAGCCAAAACTATTGCCTGCTTTTTATATGTGATGGAGTTTATTTTTCCATTTTAAATTTGCTTTCAAATGGGTTAATTACTTTTTCTTCTTAAATATTTTAAATTATCTCTGTGACCTTTTTTTCAATCTTCAATCTGTAGGAGCCACTGTCAGATGTATGTATGTTCCTTTAATGGGCAGTTGCCACTGTTTATGTGGGAATTAGTTCACAGAGGGACATTAAAAGAGAAGTGAAGTTTCCTATTCCTTAGATGCTCATAAACTAAATTTTCCTTGTTATTTAAATTACAGATTTAAATAGTGGCAAGGAATTTCAAAGGGTAGTTAGTCCAAGCCTCTCATTTTACAGATGAGAAAACTGAGGCCCAGGGAATTGGGGTGATTATTCAAGGGGCACAGAGGTAGTGATCATCAGTCAGTAAACAGGCATTGTTTGTGCCCTTGCTATACGACATGTAAATATGTAGATATATACAAGATCTATACAGAGTAGATAGAAGGAAATATGAGATAGGAAAACAGTAGCAGCTGGGGTGGGCAGGAATGAAGGGAGAGAGACCCAAACAGGCCTCATGCTGAAAGTGGAATTTGATCTGAGTCTTGAAGGAAGCCAGAGAACCAGAAATGCGAAGGGGAGGCTATAGAATCCTCCAGGGTGGGGGACATTTAGTGCAAAGGCACAGACTGTGAAATGGAAGGGCTAGTAGTCAAGTATTACTGTTTCGTAGAGTACGACGAGGGGCATAAAGCATAAAAAGACAAAAGGTAGAAGAGAGATTTAAATGACCAATAGGAAAGTTTCCTGTAAGTAACTCATTAAACAGAGGTATGTGTGAGGGTGTGGTGGGGAATAGGATTGGAAACATGATCAGACTTAAGCTTTAGAAGAATTGCCTTAGTAGAGCAGAGGAGGGAGGGGAGTTTGGAGAGACTTTAAGGCAGGTAGACCAATTAGAAGGCTATGATAATTGTCTAGGTGAGTGGTAATAACAAGGTAAACTAGGATTGGAGCTGTGCAAGTGGAGAGAAGGAGACATAGAGATTTGAACCCAGGTCCTCTAATTCAAGGATTGATCCACACTTTGTGGCATCTCAGTTTCAGAGGCTGCATTGAGTGTACAATCATTTGCAAACAAAAAATCATGCACCAACTCTCCCTCCACTTCAGTCTTAGCTCGTAGCCTTTTCAAGCTAAATAATTTACTGGCAGTGCAGTAGCTAACCTTAATGCTGTTTTCATCCTCATTGAAGGCATCTGATAACATCACTAAAAACATCATGCTAAGAATAAAAAGCATGAGAGCAAGCACACAGCCTTGCTTCACCCCATTGGTGCCTGAGAAAGCATCCATTAACCAGAGCTTGTGCAAGCATGCCATCATGAAACAGGCAACCAAATTTCACCATGATATTCAATAGGTCCTAATTACTGACAGTAGCAAAGATTGGGAGCCTGCATGGCCTGAAGGATGGTGGTACCCCCTGCAGTATTAGAGATGTTTGGAAGAAGATAAGATTTTAGGAGAGAGATAACAAATTCAGTTTTGGACATGTTGAATTTATGATGTCTATGGGACATCTAGTTCAAGATGTCCAATAGGCAATTGGATGTCAGGAGAAAGGTTAGGACTTGATAATTAGATTTAAGAATCATCAGTGTAGAGATGATAATTGAGTTCATGGAAACTGATGTGGTCACCATGCAAAATATTATAGAGGGAAAAAAGAGGACGGCACATGCCAGAACTCTAGGGCTTACCCACCATTAGCAAGCTGGATGATGATCCAGCAAAAGAGACTCTGGAGATATAGGTAGGAGGAGAACCAGGATAGAATACTGTCATGTAAACCTAGAGAGGAGAATATTAAGGAGGAGAGGGTAGTGACAGTGTCAGAGTCTGCAGAGAGGTCAAGTAGAATGAGGATTGAGAGAAGGCCTTTTTTTTTTTTTGGCAATTAAGAGATCATTTGTAACTAGAAAGAGCTGTTTCAGATGAATAATGAGTTCAGAAGCCACATTGTAAAGAGTCCAAAAGAGACTGGCTGGAAAGAAATAGAGGCATCAATTGTTAGACAGTCTTCTCAGGGAGTTTAGGTGTGAAAGGGAGGAGAGATCGAAGACTATAGCTAGTGAAGATGGATGAATCAAATGAAGATTTTTTTAAGATGGAAGAGACATGGCCACATTTCTCGGCAATAGGGAAGGAGCTGCTAGTTAGACTGAAGATTACAAGGGGTGGAGAATATGGAGAGATGTCTGCTGGAGAAGATGAAATGGGATGAGTTCACTTGTGCATGTAGAGAGGTTTCCTTGTCTCATTATGTGAGATAGGGATGAAGGTGGAGACAGTGGGGCAAAACCTCTGAGTAATGTGAGATGGAGAGGAGAGGGAAGTTTCTGTGAATGTTTTCTCAGTGTTTTCAATGAAATGTGGTTCTCAGTTGAGACTGGAGGGGAAGGGATCTTTGAGGTGGATTGAAATGGTTTGGAAAAGGTGTTGTGGCAAGTAGGACAGTGATTCAATTAAGGAAATATAAAAGGATTACCTTGCATCAATAAAGGCTCAGTTGTGATTATGTAGCATGAAATTGTAATTTTGTGATTTTTTCCCATCTTCTTTCAATATCATGGGAGTAAGAGTAAAAGCAGTAGATGGTTAGGAGTGATCCAAGGCTGAGGCTTGGAAGAGCAAGACTGGTATTGGGATAAGGGGGCAAGGGACCAGAGAGAAGATGATAGCATAAAGTTGAACTGGTTCACCAGGGGGTCAAGATGGGGAAGGGAGGAGAACGAAGCCAATACAGGGGTGATGTATTGGAAAAGAATTGAGAGGTTAAGGGATTTGAGGTCACAGTGAGGGTGAAGAACAGGTTTTAAGGTTGTAAGGCAGAGGGAGAACTGGAGTGACAACAAATTGTGATCAAATATGGGTCTTTGAGAGTTCATGAACGTGGAAGTAGTACATTTTTGAATGGTGCCAGGATCAAGAATATGGACATCTCTGTGTATAGCTGAGGTAGGGTGAAGGAGTAGGTTGTAGGAAATGAGCAAGTTGAGGAACAGGGAGATTAGAGTATTTGAGAGAATATCAGTCTGTATATTGAAGTCTCCTACTTTGGCAGGATTTAAGGAGAGAAAAAATGTGACCCGTGCATTGTATTCATTGAGTAAAGTGTGGAAGTAGACAACACCTACCCGAATTTTGATTGGGTGGTGGATATAGTTTGAGTGAACCTCAGAGGAGGAGAGGTTACTGAATAATGGAGGTAGAGGGAGATCTTGGATGGGGTAATGGGGAATAAGGGTATTTCAACTTCTTCATCTCTATTGGTTGGAGGAATGGGTGAAAGTGCTGCTGGTGATAGAAGGCTAGCCAGGGAGGTTATTAATTATCAGGCAGAAACTAGGAATAATGAGAGCCAGAAGATGAAAGGAGTGGGAAAGGAAAAGATTCAAGATGGAAACAGGTTTGTTCCCTTTAGAGCAGCCATTCTAGAGAGAATGGAGGAAGGGTAGGATATTTAGAGTGGAACACTGAGGGAGTTGTGTTGAGGATGATGAAGGGATCTGGGCATTGGGGAGAGTGAATTAGATTTGGATATTGAAGGCCAGGGTTAAGATTCTCTGGAATGGAGATAGCATGACCAGGTGGAAGTTTGTTAGTCATTGAGGAATGAGGGCCTGCTTTGTAAGTGTGTTGTTCTGCACTAGACCCCCTCCCACCCGTTTACCTTCTGGACCCAGAAATCAAGTCATTTTGAATCAAGGAGATTCTAAACTGTTAATTAATAGAAAGCCTCATCTTCAGTCTAGTCAACATGACATATTAGGGGCCACTTTTTTGGCTGGAACTGGGTAAGGCAAAACAATGTTTTATGTCTCCTATTACAAACAACTAGAAGGCAACTGGGTGACAGTTGATAACTTGTAATATTGCTAAGGTTGACCTAAGCCAGTCCAAAATACACCACTTTCTCTGTTATGAATGTCATAAAAGGAATTCTATTTTGGGAGGGTGATTGGTATAGATGAGCTTTACAACTTGAAGATTCTATGGTCTGAGTAGTGCTTAAAAAAATGAATTTATTGGAACTATGGTGTGTACCCACCAGCATCTGATTTTTCAAAATCCTTTATAAGTTTTAATCATATAAACCAGTAATAAAATATTTTTATGTTTTTAGTCATTGCTTCTCATATGCAGTTATTAACCTGCAGAATTTTAAACAGGTTGGATTTGTAGACTGATAGATTTACTTCTTTTTACATTTGATTTATAAATATAGAAAAGGAGATTGACAGCACTGACTTATATAAAACTCAATGAAGCTTTATATAAAGATTGTTCTAACTCACCTCATCTACTCTGGATGTTTATTCTGTTTCTTCTTTCAGATTTCTATTGAGTCAATAAAAAAGGGTGACATTTAGAAATAAAGTTCAGTAAGGATTGGAGCAGGTGGTGCTAGTACAAAGTATTTGCTTAGTGCCCTTTTTTTTTTATTATTTCCAGGAATTGTTTTGTGAACTTATCTTATATATTTTATTTTTAAGTGTTCATCTGCTCTCTTCTAGTGAATGTCATGCCACTGTGGAATATGTACTTATAATTGTACTTTATTTTAATCTCCTAATACTACTTAATTTTCTGAGGGACTAAGGTTTCAGAATTGCCCAAAGGGAACAGGTCTATCCATTAAATTGAGCAAGTATAGTTGTATTTGAGTTAGAGGATATTTTGTTTTCTGTTAAAAGTTATGTGGTCTAGAGAAGAATACTTTTCACTTTTGATTATTGACTATGAATTCTGAACATATTTCTTCTGCCAAAAAAAAACCCCAGTTTGGAAATGAAGAGACTGAAAAAATTATTGTGACGGCTTAATCAGCTTTTTGGTAGTATTTTTAGCCATTCTGTCTTTTCTTTGTTGAATGTTGCAACCTGTATACCTACCAATTTATGTGCCTATTTGGCTAAAATTAAGTTGGAAGATAAATAGAACAATTAATTTTAGCTTGACTACTGTTGATGAAAAAGATAATACAACTTATTGTATTCCTCAGAAGTGAACGTGGACTAAGACTGCAATAAGAGTTAATGTGGGCTGAGAGAGTTGTAATGTTGGGTGGGGTGGAACTTTGCTAGTCTAGCTAAATTTCATAGATTATTTTGGAAATTGCTACAGTATTCAGAATTATTTGTAAGGCTAACCTTTATAATACCTACCCTTTTCTATAGCTAATCATTGTAGTGGGGCCAAATAACAAACATCTTGATAAACAGACTACCTATGAAAATATTGCCTTTTGTGTCTCTGTGATTAGCTCCCCCTCTCACACCACTATTAAAATGTTTATTATTTGCAATTCCAGTGTCTCTCTTCCTATGTGTGTTTATACATAATACATTTATTGTAGTACAATGCTTGGGGTTCCTGACACAGGACTGTATTATGATTGTAAGGAGATTCTTACTCCTGGAGGCTGGGTTGTGACTTTGTGATTATATTTTGTGAATGCTTCAGTAGATGCTCTAAAATATTACATCATAGTAGTTTATGAAACTTTTTCAAATCAATTTTCAGTGGTAGATATATTTCTTTAAAAAATTTCAACAAAATGCTTTCTCTATGATATGCTTTTTTGTTCCCATTAAACAAACAAGCTTATTCTTGAAATGGTGTGCCCTAACAAGGACTTTGCAGACGCTAGTAATAGACGTATTATAGGGACATGCTTTATGGAATATTCTAATGTAAATGGTATTATTACATTTTTGTCATTGAATATGTTATATTACTGTCTTTGGAGAGTGTCCAGAAAAATCCATGTTAGACATGCATAGCCCGATCCCTGAGGACCCTTCTCAAGATGTCAAACTCTACAAGTTTGATGATTAGCATTAGTATATATTGTGACTCAAATTTATATTAAGCACAAGATTTGCAATATGCTTAAAAAGCTATATATTTCCTTCTAAAATCAATGAAGTATGATTATTTGATTCTTCTTGTGAATGGGCTACATTTTATTCAGGGAATGCAATAAATGATGCTAGTGCATTTGGAGATATTACTAGGGCTCACTAACTTAAAATGTGGGGAAGCTGTCAATATTAAAGAAAATGATCTCTTGGAAATCTTAATAAAAAATATTGATAGTACTATGAAAGTATCAGTCATAAATTAATAAGCATTTTTCTCCTCTTTTTTTCCCTAAGGAGTTTTCTTGTTATTAATCATGAGGACTAGGGAAGAGTAATTACAATAACTCACTGTTGTCAAGTTTTTAAAATGTATGATAAATGAAGCCCTGTAAATAGTGAAAATATGAGAAAGGTGATTAATTCTGACAATTTTCATGTAAAACACTGCAATGATAAATGTCTCCTGTGATTAGTTATTAATTTAGTGCAAGGAGTTTAGCTTCAGCCTAAAATATTTTTATGAGTTGTGGCATAAAGAAATATTTTAAAGAAAGGTACACGTATGTTAAACCAGAGGAGAAATTGCTTGGACTCAATTAATAAAAATTAAAAATGGCAGTCCTGACATAATATGGCTTGGCTATATTCTCTATGACAGTCCTTATAGAATTTAAGGAAAGATAATATTGCCTGAAGGAATGAAAAATGACAGAACATTATCAGTTTGAGCCTTTCTTTATGCCGCACAAAAACATGATTTTGTGTGTACCATTGCTCAATGAACAAAATATTTTAAAGTGGTACAGAAAATCTTTCTTGCTTAGTGCTTTTGATATGTATGCTTATAATTCCTATGAAAATAATGTGGGCATCTTTTTATTTAAAGTAAAGGTGAAATAACAGCTGTCCTAATAATTTGTTCTATTGACAGAGTTTTTTAATTTCCCCTAGTGTTTCCATTATAAATACTGGCTTTGTAGGTTGTGTACATGTCATCATTTACATTTTAATTAATATTCTGATGCCTAAAATATCTGTTCAAATGCCTATTTTTTTTTCAATTTGCTATTTATGAATTAATTTTATGTGACCGAAAAGTTAAGATTAGTTCATTGACTGCAGTCAGATGTAATTTGCTTTGCTCATTGCTTCTTTTTTACCTGAAAATCATAATCCTGCCCTTTTGAGTAAGAAATAGAATTTTAATCTGAACTTTGTTGTAGCTTACAGTTTTATTTTGTGAGTAAAAAACAATTAATAAAGTAGAATCAAAAATTTTACTTGCCTTTTTCACTGTAGCAACAGAAGAGACATCAGTGAACAAAATACATAACTATGGATGCTATGTAAGCAGCTATGTAATATGTCTACCCTTGGCCCCTTTGTTGCAGCTTTTTTAAAGTGCTGTTTTTTAAATGAAAGTTTATTATTTAGTTAATTGCAAGTGTGAGCCTAAACATGCTGATTAAAGGTAGGCTCACATTAGAGCAATTATTTGGTTAGTTGCATCAGTGTAACTGTGGTCCAGAAATCATCAGAACGTTAGTTTGTGAAAGTACAAGCAAGAGTTTCAGATCTGCCAAGCATACCTAGTGCAGCTAGCATCAGCAAAGCAATTAATTTAAGCTAATTGCTTTTTCTGTTTGTTAAAAATGGATTTTAGAAGTTTTATCATTGTGACTATTAGGATTGTGTAAGTAATGTTTGTATTAGCTTTAAAAATTAGTATACGCACAGCTTTCTAAAAAGTGATAAATATTCCACATGATTTCTTATGGTAGAAAGTTTCTTAGCTCTATAGAACTCTTTGGAGGTGTCAAAATTGTTTCCTCATCTGTAAAACAAGGGAGTTAGACTAGCTTGCTTCTAAAGTGTATTCCAGCTCTAAGCCTATGATTTTGTGAAACTGTGAACATAATAAATATCTTCTAGAAATTTTATACAGTTAATGAGTTGAGGTGTATTTCACCTATTCATGATCTTTGCTAAGGTGTAAGCTTTGAACTCTATTCATTGGTTAGGATTAAATGAATTATACACACACATACGTGCACACATATACATATACAGACATATATACACACACACATATGTATATATATTATATATACACATATATATGTTTTATATATATATATATGTACACACTCATACATACATATTTTACATGAAAGCATTTAATAATTATCTCTGACTGGGTATCCCTTGGTACTCTAGGGACAGAATGTATGTTAGGACCAAGGGAAAGTCCTATGGCATTATCTAGTGGCGTTTTTCTATTGATGAGCTTATGTTTTACATATGTTACTAATTTGTAATTGCTAATTACTAATATTAATCACTGGATTCTAAGCACAAAAATGATAAAATTTTAAAATATTTCATTGTCATCTTTTTAGGATTAGAGTAGGTATATATTTACATTTATTGAAGTAACTTAATAACCTTGAAATCACAGACTTTTAGAGATGATAGAGTTTTGTGAACCAGACTTAATGCAACATCAGACAGAATGTTATTGACAGAGCCAGAACTAAAATTCAGCCTTCTGTAATCCTAAGCTAAGAATCTTTCCACTATACCACACTGCTTCTTGAGGAAGGAGAGTCACCCTTTTAGTTTGCTTTAGCAAAACTGTATACAGTTATCTCAAAATTGTCTAAAATTGCTAATGGTACTAACTTTATGAAACTCAGGCCATTTCTAAAATCTGCTAAGTGGCAGATCCAGAAGTCATCTCCTCATTAACAAATGTACAAATGCCTTCAGGAGGGCATTAAACCTCTCCCAAACTGTGACTGTATCCTACAGCATTTTCTAATAGGGTGACCCAGCTTCCTAATCAAGGCTCTCCCACCCACCCCTTTCCATAAAAATAAACTAATGTTAGTCAGGTTATTTAATGGCATTTCATGCCCACAAAATCCCTCTGGTAACAAGTATGATTGTTCAGTACCTAAGGCTGTGTTGAATTCTTCTGGAACGATTCTCTGTGATAGCAAAGAAATCCCTGTCAGCAATAATTCTGACATTATGCAGAGGCCTGGTTTGGCCTTGCCAAGAAAATGTAGAAGTAGAAATAGTGTCCTTAGATTTAATGTGAAATAAAGGAAAAGTTCAATTTTTTTAAAACAAAATTTCTTTTTTCTAGTTATCAATATCGTGAAAGGAATTATTGGGAAGTAATATGGTGTAAAAATTAAAATGCATTGGTAAAAGATTAAAAAAGAAAGTGAGTCTGGGATTATACAATGGATCAGTGAGCTCAATCCAAGTTTGCAAGGTGGATGAATCTCAAAATCAACTGGAAGTTGTTAGGATGTTTTGAGGACACCATTCTAATTTGAGGATCATGGGAAGCAGACAAGATTCTTCATGATAATCCAGGCTAGAGCTGGGAGTACAATACCTATCTAGGATGATTGATACAAAATATTTTTTATTCTATGCCTGTGGACTTATTTTATTCTCATTTTTTCTTTTATTTTACTTAGTGCATCATTATCATCATCATAATCATCATCATTATCATTAGATTTTAATATTCTGTTTTCCTTTGCAAATAATTTCAGAAAAACACGTTCTTAAGCCATAGAGCAATGTGGAAGTAGGAAAAATAAGGAGAGAGGAAGCAGAGCTCAGAGCAGTGGATAGAAATTGCAAAGTAAATTTAATTTTGATGTCAGGTTGTTCTCAAGGATGAAAAAGTGTAGAAATTTTATGATGAATTTGATAAAACCCTCCAAAGTAAATCACTATAATCTTTGAAGTTTGGTGGCCTCAATGCAAAGGGCAGTAACATAGGTGTTAATGGTCAAAAAGATGCATGAGAAACTATAGATCAAGACTAAAGTGTATAATGTGCTTGGGACTGCCAGGAGCCAAGACAGTGGAATAAGTCAGGAAATCACCTGAACTCTCTCAAATTCACCTCTAAACAACTATAAAATAACACCTCAAAATGAATTCTGAATGGCAGAACCAACAAAAAGACAGGGTGAAACAATTTTCCAGCCCCAGACAATTTAGAAGGTTGGCAGGAAAGGTCTGTTTTATTTGTGTAAAAGAGGAGCATGGTTCAGGGCAGGCAGTGTCTGTGCAAGCCAGCAGGAGGCCCTGAGTCCTAGTGCAGGTCAGTATCCAAGGCCCTGTGGCCTTGGTGCAGCCCAAGGCCTACCGTGGGCCCTGAGGCAGTACCAGATGAACAACAGCCAGGCCCCTGTGTGGCCCCAGGGCTGTACCTGGCCCCTTAAAGGCTACAGTGCGCAGGAAGTGAGTGGCCAGCCCCTCCCTGCCGCAGCCTTCATGCAGTGCCAAGCCAATGGCCAGACCCCTGTGGCGCCTGCACAGCGTCACACACACAGCCAAGGTCTGCAGCCCCCAGCACAAGAAGGTTGGGACAGTGCCACCTCCATCCCAAGAGCAGAGTTCAACTTTAAAAGTAATGTAATAGTCTGGAAAAAGTGAACAACAACAACAACAAAAAAAAAAAACCTGACCATAGAAAGTAGTTATAGTGACAGGGAAGTTCAAAACAAACTCAGAAGAGGGCAATAATTTCAAAACACTTACATAGAAACCTCAAAGAAAAATGTGAATTGTTTTCAGGGCCAAAAAGAACTCCTAGAAGAGCTCAAAAAGAATGTTAAAAATCAAGGAAGAAAAGTAGAAGATAAAGAAATGAGAGTGATGCAAGAGAATCATAAAAAATCAACAGCTAATAACAAACACAAAAATGGAAAAAGATGTAAAAAAAAATTACTGCAAAAACCAACTGCTTAAAAAGTAGAATTGGCCAAATGGAAAAGTAAGCTAAAAAGGCTAACAAAAGAAGATAACTCCTTGAAAATTTGAATTGGACAAGTGGAAGCTAATGACTTTGAGACGTTAAGAATCAAACAAAAATCAAACAAAATGAAAAAATAGAAGAAAATGTTAAATATCTCATTGGAAAAACAATTGACCTGGGAAATAGATCCAGGAGAGATAATTTAAGAAATATTGGACTGCCTAAAAGCCACGATCAAAAAAAGAGGCTAGACATCATCTTTCAAGATATTATCAAGGAAAACTACCCTGATATCCTAGAACCAGAGGGTAAAATAGACATTGAAAGAATCCACTGATCATCTCTGGAAAGAGCTCCCCAAATGGAAAGTCCCAGGAATATTATAGCCAAATTCCAGAACTCCCAGGCCAAAGAGAAAATATTGAAAATAGCCAGAAAGAAACAATTCACTATTAGGGCAGTTAGAAGTAGGATACATAGAGAAAGGGTATGGGCATAAGGTAACTTTGATGGAATGATGTAAAAAAAAGATGAGAAAGAGAGGATTAAACTGGGAGCAGAAGGAAAGGAGAAGTCAAATGGGGTAAATTACCTCAAATGAAGAGGCACAAAAGACCTATTACAGCGGAGAGGAGAGTGTGTGTGTGTGTGTGTGCGCACGCGTTGCTTGAACCTTCACTCTCATTAAAATTGGCTCAGAGATGGAATAATATATACAATCATTTGGGTATAGAAATCTGTCTTACCCTATAGGGCAGTAGTGGGGAGAGAGTTAATAAAAGTGGGTAGAAACCGACAGAAGGGAGGAATGATTGGGGAAGCAGTGGTCAGAAGCAAAATGTTCGTGAGGAGAGATGAGGTGAAAGGAGAGAGAGAAAGATAAACAGAAAGAAAAATAGGATACAGGGAAATAACACAGGTATTAATCATAACTGTGAATGGGATGAACTCACCCACAAAACAGAAGGGGATAGCAGAGTAGGTTAAAAACCAGAATCCTACAATATGTTGTTTACAAGAAACACATTTGAAACAGAGAGACACACACGGAGTAAAGGTAAGGGGCTGAAGCAAAATCTGTTTCAGCTGAAATTAAAAAAAAAAGCAGGCATAGCAATCATGATCTCAGACAAAGCAAAAGCAAAAATAGATCTAATTAAAAGAGATAAGGAAACAAATCTTGCTAAAAGGTACCATAGACAAGTAATATCAATACTAAATATATACACACCAAGTGGTATAGCAGCCAAATTCTTAAAGGAGTTCATTGATAGACAGTAAAACCATACTAGTGGGTGACCTCAACTTTCCTCTCTCAAAACTAGATAAATCTAACATAAAATAGACAAGAAAGAAGTTAAGAAGTTATATACGTTTTTAGAAAAGTTTGATATGATAGACTTCTGGAGAAAATTGTGTGAAGATAGAAAAGAATATACCTTTTTTCTAAGTAGTACATGACACCTACACAAAAGCTGACCATGAATTGGAGCATAAAAACCTCAGAAATAAATTTAGAAAGGCAGAAATATTAAATATACTTTTCAGATCATAATGCAATAAAAATTGCATTCACTAAAGGGCAATGAAAAGATAGTTCAGAAAGTAATTGGAAACTAAATAATCTAATCCTAAGGAATAGGTGGGTCAAAGAACAAATCATAGAAACAATCAGTAGTTCCATTAAAAAGAATGACAACACTGAGACAATGTACCATAATTTATGGGATACAGCTAAAGCAGTACTTGGGGGAAAATTTGTATCTCTAAACTTTCATATCAATAAAATAGAAAAAGAGCAGATCAATGAATTGGTCATGCAACTAAAAAAAGCCTAGAAAAATAACAAATTAAAAATCCCCCATTAAACACCAAATTGGAAATCCTGAAAACCAAAGATGAGATTAATAAAATTGAAAGAAAACTATTGAGCTAATAAAACTAGAAGCTGGTTTTATGAAAAAACCAATAAAATGGATAAACTATTTATTAATTTGATTTTTAAAAGTAAGGAAGAAAATAAAATTACCTGTATCAAAAATGGAAAGGGCGAATTCACCACCAATGAAGAAGAAATTAAAATAATTATTAAGAATGAGACCTACCAATTCCTTTTACAACACAAATATGGTGCTGATACCTAAACCAGGAAAAGCTAAAACAGAGAAATAAATCTATAGAATAATTTCCTTAATGAATATTGATGCAAAAAGTTTAAATAAAATGCTAGCAAGGAGATTATACCAATAAATCACAAAGATTATACACTATGACCAAGTGTTATTAGGAAAACTATTAGAGTAATTGATCATACCAATAACAAAACCAACAGAAATCATATGATTATCTCAATAGATGCAGAAAAAGCTTTTGAAAAAATAGAACACCTATTCCTATTAAAAACACTAAAGAACATAGGAATAAATGTAACTTTCCTTAAAATGGTAAGTCGTATCCATCTAAAACCATCAGCAAGTACTATCTGTAATGGGGATAAGTTAGAAGCCTTCCCGATAAAATCAAGAGTGAAGCAAGGATCCTCGTTATCACCACTACTCTATATTGTTCTACAAATGCTAGCTATAGCAACAAGAGAAGAAAAAGAAATTAGAATAGGCAGTGATTCTTTGCAGATGATATGATGGTATACTTGGAGAATCCTAGAGAATAAACTAAAAAAGCTATTTGAAATGATTAACAACTTTAAATAAACCTACATATATTATCAGAATTTACACATGTATTACCAACAAAGCCCAGCAGCAAAAGATAGAAAGCGAAATTCCACTCCAGGCAATATAAGATACTTGGGATTCCACCTGCCAAGACAAACCCAGGAACTATAAGAACACAATTACAAAACACTTTTCACTGAAATAAAGTCAGATCTAAACAACTGAAAAAATGTCAATTGCTCTTAAGTAGGCTGCACCAACATAATAAAAATGACAATTTTACCTAAATTAGTTTACTTATTTCAGTGCCATATTAACCAAACTATGAAAAAATTATTTTATAGAGCTAGAAAAAATAATAGAATTTTGCTGGAAGAACAGAAATGTCAAGGATATAAAGGGAATTAGTGAAAAAAATGCAAAAAGAAGACATGGCTAGATTCCAAATTATATTGTTATTTTTTAAATTTTATTTTATTTTTGGCTTGGGGAACAAAGCAAGCATTTCTATAACACAGTACAGTAAAAAAGATAACTGAACATGAAACTACAATTCTATCATGTACAACTTGCTATTCCTTCCAAATATTTGTATATTTGGAGTTATCATGTAAATTTCTTTTTTTTTCCTTCCCCCTCCCCAGATGGCTACCAAATAGGTGTGTGTATGTACATATGTAAACATGTATGTATACATAAATTATTCTATACATCTATCAGTTCTTTTTCTGGATGCAGATAGCATCTACCATATGTCCTTTATTTTTAATTTGTGTATTTATAATAGTTAAAATTACTTAGCCACTCAAAATCATTCTTAAAGCAATATTGCTGTTACTGTATATAATGTTCCCTTGGTTGTGCTCACTTTGCTCGTCATCATTTCATGCAAGTCTTTCCATGCCTTTCTAAGATCAATGAGCTCATCATTTCATTTAGCACAGTGGTATTCCATCTCAATCATACACCACAACCCGTTCAGCCATTCCCCAGTTGATGAGGATCCTTGCAATTTACAGTTCTTTGCTACCACAAAGAGAACTGCTATAAACATCCTATTAACATTCAAAGTTATAATTCCTATTTGTGAGTTTCCTTCCGTCTTATTTTGCTTATTATTTTTTTTCTAGCCTCTCTTTTTACCCTATCCTTGTTACCTTCTTTCCCTACCCCCCAAACCCCCACTTCACCTACCCCTCCAAGAGCCCCTTATCCCCTACCCCTACATCTCAATCCACACACCCCTCCAAAAGCCCCTCTAATTTCTCCTCCCACCCTCCTAAATCCCAAACCATATATCCCTCTAGAAGTCTTCTCTCCACTCTGTCCCCCAGTTTTCTGAGCTCTGTACATGTTCAAAAAACTTCTATATCATTTCAGATGTACACATTGATTCCTCTTCAACCCAGATGAGAAATAAGGTTCCTGCTTTCCCAGCCCTCCACCTCTGCTTGCTTCCTCTGTATTAGTTCTTCCTTCCATGCCCCATTTTTATAATATAATTGCTTCCTTTTACCTTTTCCTACCCAAGAAAATAAAGGTTGGGGTTGAGTTGTATATGATGGGGTGGTTCCAAATTATATTTTTAAAGTGATAATTATCAAAACAATCTGGTACTGACTAAGAAGTAGAATGGTGTATTAGTGGAGTAGATTAGGTACACAAGATGCAGTAGTAAGTGAACATAGTGATCTAGTGTTGGATAAATCCAAAGACCCTAGCTTCTGGGACAAGAATTCACTATTTGACAAAAACAGCTGGGAAAACTAAAAAACAGTGTGGCAGAAACTAGATATAGACCAGTATCTCACACTGTATGCCAAGATAGAGTCAAATTGGGTGCATGATTTAGACATAAAGGGTGATACCATAAGGAAATTAATAGAGCAAGGAATAGTTTGCCAGTCAGATCAAGGGAGAAGGGAAGAATTTATGACCAAAGATGAGATGAAAGTATTATGAGATGTAAAATGGATAATTTTGATTATATAAAAATAAAAGTTTTCACACCAACAAAAACCAATGCAGTCAAGATTAGAAGAAAAGCAGAATGCTGGAAAACATTTTTATAGCAAATGTCTCTGATAAAGGCCTCATTTTTCAAATATATAGAGAACAGAGTCATATTTACAAGAATTCAAGTCATTCCCCAATTGATAAGTGATCAAATCATATGAACAGGCAGTTTTCAGAGGAAGAAATCAAAGCTATATAGTCATATGAAAAAATGTTGTAAATCAGTAGTGATTAGAGAAATGCAGATTAAAACAACTATGAGGTACCACCTCACTTTTATCAGACGGGCTAATATGACAGAAAAGAAAAATGATATATGTTGAAGAGAATGTGGGAAAATTGGGACATTAATGCATTGTTGGTGGAGTTGTGAGCTGATTCAGCCATTTTGGAGAGCAATTTGCTATGCCCAAAGGTCAGTCAAACTGTGCATATCCTCTTTTTCTAGCAATACCACCATTAGGGCTGTGTCACAAAGAGATTAAAAATGTGAAAAGGACCTATTTGTAAAAAAAATATTTATAGCAGCTCTTTTTGTGGTGGCAAAGAATTGGACATTGAAGGGATGCCCATCAATTGGGTAATGGCTGAACAAGTTGTGGTATACTAATATAGTGGAATACTACTATCTTATAAGAAAGGACGAGCAGGCAGAAAAAGCTGGAAAGACTTACGTGAACTGATTCAGAGTGAAGTGAGCAGAACCAGGAGAACATTGTACATAGTAACAGAAATATTGTATGATGATCAGCTACGAAGGATTTAGCTTTTCTCAGCAATACAGTGATCTAAGACAGTTTCAAAAGACTCATGATGAAAAATACCGTCCATATCCAGAGAAAGAACCGATGGAGTCTGAATATAGATCAATGTATACTATTTTCACTTTTTTTCATGTTTTTCTTCTCTGGGTCTGTTTCTTCTTTCAAAACATGACAAATAAGGAAATGTGTATTACATGATTGCACATATATAACCTATACAAATTGGGCTGTTAGGTGTAGTGGGTAAAATACTGGGCCTGGAGTAAGGAATTCCTGAATTCAAATCTGGCCTCAGTCACTGAATAGCTATTTGACCTGGGGTAAGACATTTAACTTCTGTGTGCCTCTATTTCATCATCCGTAAAATAGGGATGATAACAACACCTACCTTGCAGATTGTTGTGAGGAGTAAATGAGATAATATTTGTTAAAGTGCTTAGCACACAGTAGATGCTATTTAAATGTTTATTCCTTTCCCTCCTTCCTATAATGTATCCCATCCACTGGAAGCCTTCAGGAAAAGGCTATGTGACTATTTGTCAACTACATTCTAGTGGTGAAAATCTTTTTAAAAATATTAGTAAAGTTTTTTCTTTAAGTGTTTAAATGTAAAGTAACTAAATATTTTATGTTTATGAAGGGTGGAAAGGGTGTGTTTTTCCCGTCATATTTATCCCATGGATTCTTAGTCATTGTTTAATCAATTTCTGAATTGCTTAATGATTTTATCAACAGCTCATATTTATGTAGCTGTTGGTAGTGTACAAAGTGCTTTCCTCAGAATGATTGGAGGCAGGCAGTACAAATATATTATCTCTATTTTACCGATGAGAAAATCGAGACTTATTTTGCTTGGATTGTCACACAGCAAGTAAAGGCTAGAGCTTGAACTGAACCCAGGGCGTCTGCCTCCAGACCAGGACATTTTGGTGCAATGAATCTACCTGTGTTGAAATTCCTCTTCTTACTCTTGATAGATGCATGACTATGGACAATTCACTTAACCTAAATGTTTCCTCAACTGTAAAATGGGGGTGATACTGGAATGCTTACAGTATCTTATGAATACCTACCTTATTGTGAGACTTAAAAAGATAATAGAAGTAAAAAGTGCTAAAACCAAAGTTAGGTTTTGTTTTCTCCCTGCAGAATGTAAGCTCCTTATGGTCATAAACTGTTGTTTCATTTTTGTGTTGGTACGCACTGTTCCTAGTGTAGTGACAGTTACTGGTGCTTCATAAATGCAATTGAATTGTATCCATTACATCATGGTTATTAATTTTTTTAAAATCAGTTTAGAAGTTAGAACTCTCACCTCCTGTCTCTAAGTGTTGGCATTGGGTTGGTACTTAATAAATGTGTAATGATTAATTGGATGGACAATTGAAGCTAGTAAATGTAAGGTTGTGATCAAAGTAAGAATTATAAAAGAAAATGAACTTAGATTGTGTCTGGGGGTACAAATAAAGCCATTTAAGTTCACCATAAAACAGATTAAATCAAAATAAACCAGTGAAGTTAGAATATTGGTGCTTTTTTCTTATGCAGAGACACTCCTTAATACATGATCCTGAACTGTATGAGCACAGTATAGCATAGTGGGAAAGCTCTGGAATCAGAGGCTGCAGTGGTCTGGGGATGCTGACCAGCTCTTTGGGTGTGGGCAGCTCACATCACCTCCCTGTGCTGCAGTTTCCTCATCTACAAAAAAAAAGGAAATTGGGGTAGGGGACTTCTGAAGTTCCTTCCAGCTCTCTACGTGTAATTCTATGATAATCCTCTGATTTTAGAGGGAAAGTATTAGCAAAATTGAATGAAGAAATTTATTTTTAGCTAGAAAAGTACATTCGAGAGAGCAAAGTGTGTCTGTGTACTTTACATGTTGCAAAACTCTTTGTTGGAGGTGGTGGAGATGAATCTGGACCTTTAATTTCATTGGGATAGGGAACTCTCTCTGTGGGAATTCCCATCTACCAGTGCAGGTCATTAATTCATTTGTGACTTGTGAGACCTGGAAGACTGAGAAGTTAAGGGACTTCCTCGTAACCAAGGTAGATGGTGTGTGTCACAGGCAGGATTGGATCCTAGGTTGTGTGTCACAGGCAGAATTGGATCCTGTGTTTTTCTGACTCTGAGGCTTGCTCTCCATTCAATATTCTAGCATATCTCTCAAAACTTACACAAAAGAAATGGTAAAACATCATAATAAAAAAGATTTATCTTATTTTTTAATTTTAGAAAATGTATTTGAGAAAGGAGTTGTCTTTTTTCTGTGTATGCTATTTCTTCCTACAGAAGTATTAACATTTATTGGTCAGAAATCTTGGGAGAACATGTTTTGTACAGTTTTCTTTTGTTAAATAAGCTTTTATTGATGTCTTTTGTTTTTTACATCATCTTTTCCCCAATATTCTTTCCTCTTCCCTTCTCAGAGAGCCATCATCTATAATAAATAGCATTTTTAAGGACAAAAAAGGAAGAAACAGAAGAAAAAGTCAGTATACAGTAATTTTTAGTGTAGTTATTGTATCAGACTATAACTGACCTATTGGAATTAGAGACTTGTAATAATCTTTATGACTTTTAAGCAAAAATACCCATCTTCTTCTTGGCCTTTTTCTTTTGTCAAGCAGTATTTATTCCTAGTACCCAGACATCATTATGTTGTAGAGGAGTTTTTTTGTGATGACACTTGGCAGCCATCCACAAGTAGAATGTAGCAGTAAATGCTTGTTAGAGTGAGAACTGTATAAAGTAGAACCAGACGGGTCTTGTTAGATACTGAAATCTGTGCAGACATTGCAGGTGCTTCACAGCAGTCTCCCACTGTGAAAAATACAACAGTTTTAACAGCACAAGGTCACGTTAATTTTGGAATGTTATATTCCTCTTTTTTAGTAAGGGCACACATATTTGACTTAGGGAGTTTTGTTGGTTTTTTCTTACAGCGAGTCTTCTGATATTTACTTTGACCTTTTTTAATTCGTCATTTCTAATTTGTAACTTTGTTTCATATTTTGGTCAGTTATATTGGAGTCCTCTAAAAAGACAAGTTCTGTATGTAAATATTATTTTTGTTAAAGCATTTAGAGTACATCCTTCCATAGAGATTATAGGATTATAGAATCATAGTTTTTGAGCTAGAAGAGGCCTCATAGCTCATTTAGTCCATCCCCTTCATTTGATAGATGAGGAAATTGAGGCCCAGAGAGATTAAGTGATTTGTCCAAGGTGACACATATAGTATTGCTAGAGACAGAGGGAGTGGTAATCCAAAATAACAGCTAATCCAAAAATCATTTTTATTTTATATTTGCAGTAGCTTTACCTTTTGGATTTTATCTTACTTAGGATAACTACCTGAGCACACATCAATTGATAGCAGAGTGAAGGTGGCCTGTACAGATGCTGAATTATGGGGCAAACTGAGATTAAAAATGTACAGCATATAATCCTTGAAGTCATCAATTTGCATGTAGATAATACAAATTAACTGCATGTTACTTTTTAACAGGTTTTATTTATGCAAATCACTTGTGTATTCAAAAGCTCTAAACTCCACCAGAACGTTATATAAATATACACTTGTCTATGGTGTTCTGTGATGTTGAATCATCTATTTCAACAGTCTTAAAAAAAGGTCTCATTCTAACTATCATAATAACTGTGTTGAACAGTGTAAAGAACATAGGACTTAACAAACATTAGAAAAGGTAACATATTTTATTATTTTCAAGCAGTATTTGCACATTAACAAGGTGAAACTTAATTTGAAAAATAACAAACCAAAAATTCAGTGTCAAAAGCTTTCTACATTTTGGTTTCCCAAGTTGACAGCATCTGGGAAAGAATTGCTGTGCATTTTCTGCATCATTTGCTGTTGCTACTTTTGACATTAGTGAATTGTATCATTCATCTTGCCATACTTTGAAAACAAGAGAATGCTAAGTAATAGAATTCAGGACTCAAATGAAAAGGAATCTCACAGGATCTATGATACAGTTCTTTTCTTTCATGAGCATTAGAAGAGTAAATGCATTATTCATTGGCTTGTGTAGAAGAGAAATCTTTTCCATTAAAGAACTGTTTCATTTTGTTCTTTATGCACTGCAGTGTCCTTGGCCATCTTTTCCTTCATTTTGTCTCTGCTCTCTTTTCTTAATTCATTAGAGTTTTTCTTACTGATATGTGTGTATGTGTATATACTTATAGATTTATATGTGTTATATGTATGCACATACACATATGTATATATAAATATTATATATAAATTATAAATAATGATAATACATATAAATATTATATATAAATGTATATAAGTTTTTACGTATGCATACACATTTATACATACCCATACACATATACACATGTATACATGCGCATGCAGATGTATTGTGCCTATATGTGTATATCTACCAAGAGATCTCCAATTTATAACAATAATAATTACCAATAAAATATTTACTCAACACTAGAGGAGAAGAGAATAATGTGTTAGCTAGGAGACATGGTTTCTCTTTTTCTTTGCTTCAACTCTTATATACAAGTAACCTCAAATCATTTAACCTTTTTGTTTCATAAAATAGGGTAATGGTAGTATATTGGGATGTTGAGAAATTTAAAGATGTTTCTAAAGTACCTTGAGCTGTTTCAAATAATTATAATGAACCATTAGTCTGTTATTAGAGAAGCGGCACAATATAATAGTATCTATCATCAGTATTGTATTGTGATTATGGCATAGCGGTGCTCTGCAAATTGACTGTAATTAACTCAAAATTTAAAGATATGTTAGTTCATTATTAGGAAAATGGCTAAAATAATTCATAATTAAAACCATATGATTATATCAACTGATTTCTAAAAGTTTATGACAAACTACAACATTCATACTAAAAACAAATTACTTCAAAGCAAATTACTAGTCTTTTAAAATATAATAAAAGCATCTATCTGAAAAAAAAGCTAGTGTAATGGAAAACATCAGAAGCTTTCCCAGTAAATATAAGAATAAAGCATTATCCCCCCCCCCATGCTGTTATTTGAGATAATTCTAGAAATCCTAGCAGTAGCAATAAGGAAAGAAAGAAATTAAAGACATCATCATCATAACAATACAATTAACAATAACATTTATATAGCACTTACTATGTGCCAGGCATTGTGCTAAGCAGCTTAAATTTATGTCTTGTTTGATTTTCACAACACTCCAGGGAAGGGAAGTATTAAGTGCTATTATTATCTCCATTTTACAGATAAAGAAACTGAGGCAAGTAGAGGTTAAGTGACTTGCCCAGGATCACACAGCTAGTAAGTGTCTGAGGCTATATTTGTACTAAGTCTTCTTGACCCTAGATCTAGTACATTATCCACTGTGCCATTTGCTATCCAAGAAAAAGAAGTGATAAAACCATCCCAGTTTTTTGATATTATGAATTACTTAGACTATTCTAGACTTTGGCAAAGAAACTAATTTAGATAACTAATAGCTTTAGTAAAGTAGCAGGTTACAAAAGAAGCCCAAACATCAACAATATTTCTATATAAATAAGAATAACAATAAATAGAAATAGAAAATAAATAGAAATAGAAAAAAAATAGAAATCCAAGAAGAAATAATGAAAAGATAAGTCATTCAAGTGAACAAAAATACATAAAATATCTGGGGGCTAACCAATAGAAACATACTCAATACCTATATAGATATAATTATAAAATGATCCTTAAAGGAATAAAGAAAAACATAAATAATTAGAATAATATCCATTGCTCATGGTTGAAATGTACCAATAAAATGAAAATGACAGTGGTACTGAAAATAATTTATAATAAAATTTATTTGGAGGAATAAAAGATTTAGAATACCACTGGAAATAGTGAAAGTAGGAATGAATAGAGAAGTAGCACTTCCACTTCTCAAAGCTGTATTATAAAGTAATAATCAGCAAAATTGTTTGGGATGGTTTAAAACTATATAACTAAAGGAACATTTCTAGACAATAAAGAACAAGAAATAATTGAACTCAATATTGCAGTGTTTTATGAACTCCAAAGCACAAAGTACCTGGGAGAAAACTATTTGACAAGAATTGATGAGAAAACTGGAAAGCAGTTTGATAGATGTTAGGTCTAGATTAACAACTCGTATAATATACCAAAGTAAGGTCAAAATGGATACATGACCTGCATAATAAGGATCATACTCAAAATTTTAAAAATGAGAAGAGAAATAGCTCTAGTTGGGGCAGCTAGGTGGTGCAGTGGATAGAGCTCTGGCCTTGGAATCTGGAGGACTCGAGTTCAAATTCGGCCTCAGACACTTGACACTTACTAGCTGTGTGACCCTGGGCCAAGTCACTTAACCCTGATTGCCTCACCAAAAAAAAAAGCAAAAAACAAACAAAAAACATAGTCTCTTATATGTTAAATAAGAGACATAGGCTATTATCATATGAAAGAATGCTTCAAATTAGTACTAATAAGAAATGCAAATCAAAACAACCCTGAAGTTTTACCTTGTACCCAGCAGATTGGCAAAAATGACAAAAGATAGGGAATAGTAAATGTTGGAGGTGTTGTGAAAGATAACTAATGGACTATGTGAATTAGTACAACTATTATGGAAAATAGTTTGGAATTATGCAAATAACATGATTAAAATATACTTGACCTTTGACCCAGGGATTCCACTTCTAAGCATATACCCCAAAGAATTCAGTGACAAAAAGAAAAGCCTCACATACCCTGACATATTTGCAGTAGTACTTTTGGTGAGCTCCTCCCAAATTTAGAAAGAGGTCCTGGCCAGCCTTTCTGCATTCCTCTCACAGCTTTGCTTTTGACTTTTTGGACTTCACTACCAAGCCTCATTTGCCTTTTCAACCTGGAACTGCCTCCACCCCTTGTCTCTTTTCTCCTTTCGGTGAGTTCCATCCATGTTTGGAAGGCATCCTGTCTCCCTCCATTCCTCTTCCATTTATGCTTTTGACTCTGGGCTTTGCTACCATGTCCTTCACTGGTATCTTCTCTCTCTCCTCATGAGCCCACACCCACCTTTCAGCTCCCTTTTAGGTGTCAATCTCTTCATCAGAATGTAAGCTTCTTGAAGGGAGGAGCTGTTTTTCTTTTTGCTCATATTTTCATCCCCAGTACTTACCACAGTGCCTGGCATATAGTAAACATTTAATAAATGCTTGTTGACCAACAACTGGAAACAAAGTAGATGTCTATTAATTGGGGAATTACTGAGCCAGTTGTAATACATGAATATTAAAGTGCTATAAGAAATGATGAATATGGAGAACCATGAAAAAGACTTGTGTAATCTAATGCAAAGTGAAATCAGCAAAACCAAGAATTATACAGCTGTTGTTTGTCCTTCATTTTCTAAGAGGGCCAATGACATCACAGTGAGGCAGAGCTGTTTAAATCATCTGCCTCACTCTCTTTTCTGTAGTCATCCAAGTCTAATGACAAGACAAAAGTCAAGACAATTGGAGATGGCCAGGATGCAGTGGATGACCTTGGCATCTTTGATGTCTGATCAGGCTCTAAATGCTCCACAGCACCTGCTTCAGCCGCCTTTGTGGCTGTTGGAACAGATTGGGAAAATCTTAACAGGCTGGGGTAGACATCCCCTTAACTCACCAATGGATTTGAGGCCTGTTGGTTACCCTCAACCTGGTTAACCCATCTGCCAAGATGTTTATATCAGGGTGTAGTCACTGTGCATGCTACATATGGCTTCTTGGAGCCACAGGTGAGAGTTGGACACCAAAGGTAGATAAACAGCCCTGAAAAGGATTTGGTAAGCCCTCACACCAGAGGTGCTAGTCTTCCATGAACACCGTATACAGCAACAAAGGAAAAAAAAGAAAACAACAGTGACAAAGCAAAGCTGAAGAGTATAAAATGGTAATGACTAAGCTTTGTCCCAAAGAAGAGATATGAGAAGTCACCTTCCCTCCATTTCTGTGTTGAAGTGGGTTACTATGGATATGAAACATTGGAGATAATTTCAGACTTTTTGTACATGTTGATTAATTTTTGCTCAACTCTTTCCCTCATTTTTAAAAGTTCTTGGTTATAAGAGATGGGATACCAAGGGGAATGTAGGAGAAGTAAAAACAAAAGATAGACTTTTTTTTTTAATGCCTAAAAACTATTAGTTGTATCACAGTCCTACTTGTAGAATCAAGGTACCTGGTTTGAAGGTTCCGGACACCCTTGGTACTACCCTTGTGACTACACGCAAGTGATTTAATATTTATAGGCTACCTTTATAAAATGAAGGGATTGGATTGATCAAATTCATGGTCCCCACCATGTCTCAGATATGTGATCCTGTGACTTCGGTAGCAAACCTTGACTTTATGAATTTGTTATTATGTGTTGACATTGAAATGTTAACTTTTATATGAGTAACACTACTCAAATAAATTGTGTTCACAGTAATGTATACTCATATATATCTCAGTGTTTAGATTGTATTGACAAAAGCCAGATGTACTTAGCTTCCTAGGTAGTGTCTAGACAAGCAATGATTACTATTTTATGTGACTATAAAATAAGATCTCCTAATGTCATGTAGCCACTAAATGTTTATGAAATAGTTTTTGGGCAGCAGTTATCATCCAAATATATGTCTTTATACCTTTTCAAAGTAGACTTTGTTGTAAACAAAAATAAACTGAACTGACAAATAAGACAAATATTTGAATATTCCAGGTATTCATCATTCATTATTTGGGTAACATCCACAGACTCTAATTTCTGACATTGCCTAGGATCATTTTGTGGAGGTAGTAATGGAATGATTTAGCACTAAGTTCACCAGGAATGTACAGAGTAGTGTGTTCTGGCTTCTCAGGCAGAGGGATTTCTGTGCCAGTGTGCAGCCCCACAGAGGCAGTATAGATAAAAGAACTAGCCTCAGAAATCAGAAAGATCTGGGTTCAAAATCCTTCCTCTGATGCAGAGTGGCTCTGTGTGACCCTGGACAGATCAGTTAAGCTCTCAGTCCTCCAGGTGATTCTCTAGGATTCTAAGAGAAGGTGCCAACTTTCTTTGGTATCCAGGAGTTTGCTTTGCCAGTGAAATTACAGTTCCACTCCCTGTTCCTAATAACATGATGAGAGGAAAGCCCTTAAAAGCGGTATAGAAAGACACTGACTGTTTTTCTCTGGAAAAATTATATAACTTATCAGTGCCCCAGACTACTGTCTATAAGATTATAGTTTAACAGTGGCTTATCTGCGCTGGTAGGGGAATTTTCCTCACTGAGGTTTCCCTACATTAATGAAATCACAGGTCTAGACTTCTCTTCCTCCTGCCTTTCGACCAACTCCTCAAATATAATGATTGGAAATTAAGGGAATTTTAAGTTATTCATTCCAAGTTGATTTTATAGGCAATTTGAATTTCATATTTTGCTTTTTAAATAAGCATTATCTTATTTTTATGCATTTAAAAAAAAAACCTTAGGTCCATTTACTTAATATCTTAAATCACATTGAATTGACTGGAATTTTAAATACTTAAATAAAAAAAAGCAGCATCTTAAAAATCAAGTTGCTCAGTTTAAAAAATGACTACAGCAGATTTCAATCATAAAACCCCAAAATATCTTCCCTAAGGGGCATAGGGGAGGGGGAGAAGGGAGATTGCCAAAGGGCAAACTGCCAGGGGACAGACAATGGCAGGTGTTGATTTTTCCTTCACTAGATCTTGCTCTGTTTTTGAGCCCTCTGGCTTTTAGGTTTATTAAAATGCTAATGATGTTTATTCTGCTTTCATTGGCAGCTCTCCAGATTTGCTTATTGACATATCAGAATAGCAGCAGAATGCAACATCAAAGCCTCACTTGTCTTTTTCCTTAGATTTTTGTTAGTGAAAATATAAATAACATAATATCAGAAATACCTTGTATACTTTTTCTTTTCCTATGTGAAAGAAAAATGTTAAAGGAATTGTCTACCTTGTGGAAAAGAGATCACAATGTGAATTTAAGGCTTTAGTTTCTTTTCTTAGGTTATTGCATTACTGTACTATATTTTAGTTTTGTATAGTATTTCTAATTGCATTTGACAGGTTGTGTTTATGGTTATCTAGTGTAGTTATTTGACATGGTAAAGCATGAAAGCAAAAAGTCCTTTTAGAATCATTGCTATGTACATATTTGGAAGAGGGTATTTTTCTCTGGGATTTGTGACCTTGTCATAGATGTCATTTTACATATCTTTAAAATATGTTCTTTTCACCATTTTCTGGTTTTATTAGTATTTATATGATGGAAATGACTGTTGGACCTACAAAGTAAGTTTGAGTAATTGGTCAATAATAAATTCATAGAATTACCTTTCAGGAAGTTATTTTCCTTAAATATAGGTTATGACAAAGAGTTTTGCTCAACTAAGAAGTTTTCTTTTTAATTTACTAATTTTTTCTTGCTGTTTAGATTTATAGAATAATATAAAGTTATTTCTGGAAGATATTATAGAAGGGGCTCATTTTATAGATAAGGATACTGATACCCATAGAGAAAAAGTAACTTGTCCTGTAGTCACACAGTTAGATATCGGCCGAGCTGGGACATAAAAAGAAGCCTTCTTCATCTTAGACAAGGGTGCTTTTCACTATCACACTCTTATTCAATTATTCTCTCTTTTAAAGTTCAGAGAGGTTAAAATGATTTTGCCCAACATGATTCAAGTTTGTTTTGTTTTGGTGAGGCAGTTGGGGTTAAGTGACTTACCCAGGGTCACACAGCTAGTAAGTATCAAGTGTCTGAGGCCGGATTTGAACTCAGGTCCTCCTGACTCCAAAGCTAGTGCTCTATCCACTGTGTCACGTGGCTGCCCCTATAATTCAAGTTGAAAGGGACTTTTGCCATCATCTTGTCAACTCATGCCTCAAAAGGAATCCATACGATCACACAGCCAAAAAGTGTACATCTTAACTCTGTTTAAACAATCTCTAATGTGAGGGGACCCATTGCTTGTAGAGGTAGCCATTCTGCTTTGGGACAGCTGATTATTAAGGTTTGCCTCTTAGTTCTGCCCCCTGAGTCTAACAGAACAAGTCTTTTAAATAAGAGTCCTTCAAGTACTTGAAGACAGCTCTAGATTAAGCATCCCCAGTTCTTTCAACCTGTCCTCTTATGTCATGGACTCAAGGCTCATTACCATCCTGGTTGCAGTGTCATTTTTTTTTTTGCTTTTTAAAAAAATTTATTTAGTTTTAGTTTTCAACATTTACTTCCACAAGATTTTGAGTTCCAAATTTTCACCCCATCTCACCCCTCTCCCCACTCCAAGATGCCATGCATTCTGAATATCCCTTCCCCTAGTCTGCCCTCCCTTCTATGTCTCCCCCCTTCTCTTATCCCCTTCCCCTTCTACTTTCCTGTAGGGCAGGATAGATTTCTGTACCCCATTTCCTGTATTTCTTCTTTTCCAGTTTGCAGTGTCATTTTAAAATGATGATGTTTAGATAGGGCATAGCATAGCAGGAATATTACTGCTATAAGCCTAGAAAATTCCTGGAGTTAGTTTTGTTTTACCGGACCAATGCAGAACACCTGCTGTGGACTTGACGTGTTATCAGAAAGATGCTTGGGGCACTGAGTTTTACTCAGGGTCATTATAGTCTGTGTTCCAGAAGCAAGACTTGAGCCTAAGTCTTCCTGAATTTATTTACTATGCCCCACTCATTTCTGGACTATGCCTATAGCCCGAAACCCAGTTAGTTTTTTTGGCTACTGCATTTTATCATGTCTTTGTTTCAGACAACGGGCGAATGATGCCTCCCACATTTTGTACTTGTGGAGTTATTTTTTTCAACTAGCCTATAAGACTTTACATTTATAACTACTGAATTTTATTGTAGATTGAGCCCAGGGCTCTAGCTTGTCAGGATGTTATTTTATTGAAATAATGGATTCAATGGAAATGTCGATCAGTTGAAATACTGAATTCAAATGGATTATTGAATTCAGTAATTAAAACGCACCTTTATTTAGGAAGTGTCTGAGGTTAACTTTGGAGAAGAATGAACAATAACAACAGCAGTGAGGCCAGATTTGAACTCAGGAAGACAGGTCTTCTTACCTCCATCCGTGGTACTTTATTCATCTAGCAGCCCTATCAAATTTTTAATTAGTCCCAAATGGTTTTGATGATTGCTGCTTTGTACTACAGTTTGAGGTCTGAAAGTGCTACTTCTCTTTCATTCTTACCTTGTTTCCTTATTTCCCTTGATGTTCTATATCTTTTGTTGCTCCAAATCAATTGTTTTATTATTTTTACCTAGCTCTATAAAATATTCCTTTGGTAGTTTGATTGGAATGGCAATACATTTATAAATTAATTTTGGTAGTATTGACATTTTTATTGTACTGACATGATTCAGCCATGAATAATTAGCATCCCTGCATTTGTTTAAGTTCTTTATTTCTTTAAGGAGAATTTGATATACAATTCTGCACTTAAAGTATTAAGTTAAATGTTCTTTGGTATTGAGTCTGAAATATTCTGAGCATTTTGTAGTTGTTTTGAATGAGGCATTCTGTTATTTCCTCCTGGGTTTTGTTATTATTATATAGAAATACTGTTGATTTTTGTGGGTTTATTTTGTAGCTTGTAACTTTCATGAAGCTCTTAATTGCCTCCGTTATACTCTGCTGATTCTCTAGGATTTTCCAAGTAAACCTTCATGTTATCAGCAATTATGAGTAGTTTAACCTTCTTTGGGCCTATCTGACTAATTTCTTTCTCTTGGCTTCGCAGCTAAGTAGGTAGAGTCTTCAAGTTGGAGTCAGGAAGACCTGGTTTCAGATATGTTTTGGACACTTAGGAACTTTGTAATCTTGGGCCAGTCACTTAATCTCCGTGCCTCCATTTCCTCATTTGTAAAATGGGGATAATAATAGTACAGTCTCCCTCCCTAGGTTGTGTTGTATGGATTAAATGAAATAGTAAACTATTTGTAAACTTTAATGCATTTTGCAAATATCAACTATTACTGTTGCTAGCATTTTAAGCATTTTACCAAATAATACTGGGAAGAAAGGGAATCCTTTACAACTGTAAAAGAAAATGAGGGAGGTGGGGAAAGCTTCTAGTGTATTAACGTTGCCTGTGGTACTTGATTCTTGTTTTTGGTTTTAGAGAGATACTTTTTAAAAGTCATATTAGAAATGAACTCTATGCCCATATGTTGTAGTTTTTTTAAGCTTCTGATTTTCCCTCCCATGTTCACATTGTGCTTGCCCTAATTTAATAGGGATTAAGGTATCAATTGTCTTAGAGAAGTCAATAGCCAACAAGCAGAGTATATTCACTCTAGGACCCGTCCTGGTTTTCATGAGGAACTGGAATTGGGGAATGCATTGGAGGTCTGGCCCAAATCAACCTTGGTCCAATAAATTTCCAGTTCACTTAGACTCTTGAAACAATCTGTGGTTTCAGACCTCTGTAAAGACCTGTTCCTAGAGTTGGTACATAATATTCAAACTGAAGCAGAAATGGAATGCATTTTGGTGTTGGGAAGGATATTGGTTATTCTTTAGTCTATTTATTTATCTTTAACTTGTCTCCTGACCTCTAGTCTCACATCTCCAACTGCATATTGAACATCTTGAACTGGATGTCTCATAGATGTCTTAAACTCATCATATCTAAAACTGAACTTTCCTCCACCTAATTACTATCAAGGATATTAACCATCCTCCCAGTCACTCAGGCTCATAGTCTAGGTATCTTTTTCAACCCCTCATTGTCTATTATTCTCCCATATCCAATCCATTACTAAGTCCTGTTGATTCTACCTTTGTAACATCTTTCATATATGTTTCCTTTTCTCCTCTTACACTGCCACAATCCTAGTGCAGACCTGTATCACCTCAGTCCTGGGCTATGGCAACAGACTACTACTTCAAATCTCTCCTCCCTCCAGTCCATCCTCCACTCAGCTGTCAAATTGATTTTCCTAAAATGAAGGTCCCTCAACATCCCTCATTTAATATGAAATGAACAGTGCCTCTGGAGCCATAACCTTCCTTAGGACTCATATCCCACCTCTTGAAACTGTGAACATGTCTCAGAACTTCCTTGACCTTAGATATCTCTTCCATAAAATGAATGTTAGAATAGATGTCCTCTCATCTCTAGATCTATTATTTCATAGATTAGTAGCTTGCAATGATATGTGATAGAAAGATTGCATGGAAATTCACTTTTAATCCTTTTTTTTCCCCCCAAGAGAATTCCTAATCAACAGTTATGACCATATCCAACTGAATCACTTTGAAATGTTTGGTTTCTTGCTAATATGGATTAGCAAGTTCATAGAGCAAAAGTTATAGTACATTATACGTGTTCAGCTACATCTTACACATTGTACATCATTTTCAGAATTATAAAATGTCAAAATTACATATAGATTTATATTTCATGTTTTCTTGTACTTTTACATAGTATTTATATTTTTTCTATTGTCATCCCACATTTCTGATATATAGGTACATATCCCTCCAGATCTTATATTATTTCTATATAGGAAAAAAATTTTAAGAACTAAATCCTCTTTGATAAGAGAAGGATCACTGTACATTTCCATCTTCTCAATTTATTTTAATAGAGTGCAGCAAACAAGTAACTTCACTGTTTTTGTAAAAACTATCATCAACAGCAAAATTTTGCAAAATGGAAACATCATTGCTAAAAAAGGTTGATAATGTAGGTTAGAAATAGCTCTTGCATAGTCTATGGTATTGAATTTCTTCTTTTGGAAAAGTTGCTCTTAGATTTATAGTGAAAACAGTGCTTTCCTTGAATTTTCCTGAGTTCAGAATAAGATTTGATGGAAATATTATTTTCTCTTATTATATGGCATAACTCATTGAAGCTGATCCAACAAGATTTGCAGTACATGTTGATTACTGGTACAAATTTTATTTAAGTAGATAAAATGTTAAGAGTTTGATTGATAATTTGTCTTGGTAATTTTGTAAAGCAAAAAGGTCTTTCTTTATTAATCAATGAGAGAACGCTTAATTTGATGGAGGATAGTTTAGTTTTTCCTACATACTTCTCTACCCCGGAGATATAAGGTAAAAAAAAAGATGGAAAGAGGCTCGATCTTTACATTGTAAGGATACTATTTTGCTAAGCTGCATTAAAGAACTCTTCAAAAAAAATCAAGTTCAGAAAAAAATTATAATTTATTAAGCAGAAAATTGCCCAAGACTATAAAAGAAAAAAAATGACAAACTTTCAAATATTAATCACCTGTGTTTCAATAACACATCAGAAGAAAGTGGTGGGTGGGACAGTCCAGTAAGAATGGCTAATATAGCAACACAAGAGAATGAGGGTATCCTACATGAAAAGCTAGGTTACCTTGGTAGCCATCTCCTGATTGCAAGATAAGAACCACAGGATAGTGAGAAGATCCTCAATAGCTAGCAGTTTTCTTCTTTCATTGATTCATTGTTGATATTGATTTTAAAAAAACAAACAGCTTTTCAGAGGAGGCATAGGGATTTGGAATCAAAGGTTAGTTTTCTCCTCCATAGGTACTAGATCAAAAGTTTTTGATCTAGTAATAAGAGGAAAATTAGCAGGCTTCCTTTCTTCAAACTAGTGTGATACTGAATCTTGATAAGATAAATTAACTGAAAGTAGTCAGAGAGACTTCCACCAGATATTCAGCAGATTGCTAGGAGTACAGGAAAAAAAGGAGACTTGACTGCCTCTTTGCTTTGTGGAAGCTTCTGTTAGTAGTTGCAGTTAAACTAGAGGATAATTATATTAAGGAACCATTAAAATCACCTATAGGAAGGATAACATTGGTACCTCTGTACTTTTATTTCTTTTAAATCTTGCTCCAATAATATTTTCTTTTTGTATGGCAGTTTAGTGTAAAGAGAGTTTTAATATTGATATTTGGATACATTTGATTTTTTTTAAAGGAAGTTGAGATTACTTTGTTTTTTAATGTTATTCAGTATTAGTTTGTTAACCTAAATTCCTGGTTGTTATGAAATACTCCATCACTGCCATCTGGTGGCAGCTAGATTCTTAGATTCACAGGTTAGAGGGAAACAGCCATAAATTTTGACAAGTTTTCTACAAACTTTGATCACATTCCCATAGCAGTAAAAGTTTTAAACCATGTACCCTCAATGTATATTTGCTTATTCATAAATTATTTATATATTATATTCTACTAGTAATTATGTACACTAAAAAACTTAAAAATAGAAACTGGAAAAAATAAGATGAAACTTTTAAAAAAAGATTAATGAAGCAGAAACTTTTTAGGTACCACTAAAATATCATAGTGAAGGCAATATAATTTAATATGCTTCAGCAGTTTTGAAAAGGTCTCATTTTAAGTTCTTTTTAAAATGTAATATTTGATTTTAATGGCTAACATAGCTGAAAAAGATACCTTCCAAAGATACATACATCAAAATGGAAGAAATGCATCATTGCCTGCAATTGCTACATCAAGATATTCATTTTAAAATTCTATCCATTAGTGAAATATATTTTAACAGGAAAATTTTATAGTTGATGTAGAGTTTTCCCGCAATCAGCTGTCTGTACTTTTTAGCCATTGACCCATCAGAGCTGAGTTCAGAATATGGGAAAAAAGAATACTGAGGAACAATATATAGAGTACAAATGATTGAACCCTAAATTATTTAAACAAGTAATTAAAAATAAAAAATGGGAAATGAATGTTTGGACTGATATTTATACCAACCATAAAAATTTCATGCAGAAGTTTAATGTAAACTAATTTATCATAACTGAGACACTATAATAGTCCAGAAAGCATTTTGTCAGCAAACACCTGCTTTGCCAAACAGATATCACTGTTGAAGGCAACAGTGGGTCAGAATAAATATAAATTCTTCTATAAAATCTTATATAGCATGTAAGGATGATACAAGGATGATAAATCTCATAACACAGAGAAGCAGTGGAAGGTGACACCAGTTATATGAAAATAAGGCATAATATTTAAGTTAGAAAATCCATTCTAGCAGCATTCGGGGTTGAAAATGAAAGGAAAACTTTGAACAGAAGAATGGAAAAGATTTGCAAAAGCTGTTAAGGACAGTGGAAGTATTATATTTGTACACTAATGTCACAGATGTACTCATAAAGGAGGTAGAAATAAAGAAAACTAGGATTGGAAAATCAGTTGGATTGTACTAGATATATTTAGAGGAAATCCATGCTGGAGATGGTACAGTTTTGAGAGCACTGAGGAAATTATATACCCAGTATCTGAAGAAAGAGAAATACAAAAAGCATGGCAAATAATCTGACTTGGTTGATATCCAAATAAAAGTTGATCGTGTCCTGATTGCAATAAATTTCAACTTTTATTTCTACTCTCTCATCTTTGTAGAATCATTATGGAAGTCATCTATATACAAATCAAGGACATCCTTGATGAGAGTGTTAGTAGGGAGCAGCAGGCTTTCAGAAGTGACATTTACATCTTTCAATTAACTGAAAAATGCAGAGAATACAATATCCTTTTGTGTTTATTATTTGTTGATTTTAAAAAATTGTAAAGTAGGAAAAAAAATCTCTACTTTATGTGCTCTTTCACAACATAGGGAATTAATCAACAGAATTAGAGCTAGAAGGGACATAAGGCTCATCAAGTTCAATTCCCTCATTTTATGGAGGAGGAACTTGAAACACAGGGAAATCAAGTGACTTGATCACCAGGGTCACCAAGTTAGTAAGTACCTGGGGGCAAGATTTGAACTCAGGTCTTTCTGACTCTGAGTCCATGTCTTTCTATCTAGTACACCCCTTTATGTCTCTGTATGTTGCTTCCAGTAGATTCATCAAGATCATTCAGGATTTCCTGGAAGATTTAATAATAGAAATGATTGTATTCATTGGTATCAATAACAATCACTTAAGGCATAGAAATAGATGTTCTTCGAAGTTATTGCCACTGATATAGAGGAGATTCAGAGCAGATCAGAGGGGATTCCTTGCAGATGGTGAAATGTTCTATGTGCTCCTGTTTTCAGATGACATTGTGTTGATTGTATCATGCCCTGAAACATTACAGTCTCCTTAAAGAGAGCTGTAATTAGAGAAGTTATGCTCGCCTATCCACACAGGAAAGATCAAATGGATGAAGAATGTCCATTGCCTGGGTGGCAGATGGAAATCATATAGAGTTTGTCCAATAAAATGTATACATTGAGAGACGTGATGCAGACGGACAATGAGCTGATACTCCCTCAGAAGGGAAAGGGAGGAGTAGAGGAGGCTGGATTGCTTTCAGGAAATTACGGAGCTCTTTTACTATCTCTAAGCTTCCCATGAAGGTATAGGTCCATCTTTTCAATTCAGACATTTTACCATTGCAGCTATCAGGAAGCGAGATACAGAATACCACTTTCTCTGAAGAAATAAATCCAGACAGCAAAGGAGAGGCTCATGGTGGTTATTTTTTTATTGTTGATGATTCCTTTCAGTCATCTCTTAGCAGGCTTCAATACATAAGCAAGAAGGAAGTCTGAAGAACAGGTCTAAATGGTGGCATAAAAGAACTGTATGACATGAATAAAAGATGAGTAAGAGTGAGGCCAACAGGTGAATGGCCAATGTTCCACTGGTACCCTAGCTGTGTCAAAAGAAAACAAAGTAGTCTTTTAGCATGTTGTATGGATCCACTGTGTTGAACTTTTGGGAGAGTATGAACAAGAGTTGCCCAGGATGTACAGGCATGGATGATTTGAGATTAGCATTTTGGAGGGAACTCCTAAATTGATTAATCACAGATCTACTTGAATACCTACCTTTTATGCAAAAGTTTTTGTTGCTATCTGGCTAATATTTATTTTCCCTTATATCGGCCAATTATTCTTGCAAAGTAATTGGAAGATGTTGCATTTTTCTCTTTTAAACAAATGGTTCCCAAACCATTGAAAATCTTTAGTTGCAAGTTTTAAAAATGGGTTAGAAAGCCATTTTCAAAGTTTTTAAGTGTGCAGGGGTGTATCTACATATATGTATACGTTTACATATATTTTTATACATGTGTGTATTACATAATATAATTTTCAGCAACTGAGAGAGAGAAGACAGTAGATATCCAGGAAAAGGGGTTAATAAATATTATGAAATGCTGCTATACAGTACAAATACAGTGTATACTTATATACAAACAGTAAATAACAAAAATTGTTTCATGTATAGTTCTTTGTTTATTTTTCTTTGCATCAATAAGTCTGCAGCATTCAAAGCTGTCCTGTTTGTAGATTTCTTTCTGATCTTCTTTACATTTTTTATAAAAATGATGCTTCAGGGCAGATAGGTGGCAGAGTGGATAGAGCATCGGCCTCAGGTCAGGAGGACCTGAGTTCAAATCCGGCCTTAGACCAAACACTTGACATTTATTAGCTGTGTATCCCTGGGCAAGTCACTTAACCTCAATTGCCTAAAAAGAAAAATGATGCTTCAATGAACCTGTCCCTCCTCCTCCTGTTCTTCCTCTTCCTCTCTTTCTTCCTCTTTTTCTTTTTCTTTTTTTTTTTGCTACCATATCTCTGTTCCTCTCCCCTCAACCTCCCACTCCTCTTTTATTGAATTTTTTTTAAAAAGGTTTTTTTTTTTTAGACAAATGTACGTAGTCAATGCTGACTGTTAATGGGAAGTCTTTAAAAAAAATCCAGCCTCTCAGAATAAAATTTGTCTTCTTTTGATTATCTTTGTTAATAATTAATTTATTATATATTTTTTCTTAATTCTTTATTTATTTTTAACAGTCTTTTCTTTTTAGACTTCCAAATTTTCTTCCTTTCTTCCACCCCCACTCCCCACTGAGAAGGCAAGCAATATGATATCAATTTATAGGTATGGATCTTGTCAAACATATTTCCCTATTAGCCATATTGAAAAAAAAAACAACCTAAAGAAAGTGAGAAAAATTACTTCAATTTGAATTCAGAATTCATCAGTTCTACTGGAATAGATAGCATTTTTTTCATCATGAGACCTTTGGAACTATTTGTCTTAGATTGTTGCATTGATCAGAGTGGTTAAGTATTTCACAGTTGATCATCATTACAGCATTGCTATTACTGTGCACAATGATTTCCTGGTTCTTCTCACTTCACTTTGCATCACTTCATATAGGTCTTGCCATTCCACCATAATCATCTAGTACATCTTGTTCAAGCATTCCCCAGTTAATGAACAACTCCTCAATTTCCAATTCTTTGCCACCACAAAAAGTGATAATTTTTGTACATATAGGTCCTTTTCCTTGTTCTTTGATCTCTTTGGGATAATGGTGGTATTGCTGGGTCAAAGGGTATGCACAGTTTTATTGCCCTTTGGGCATAGTTTCAAATTGTTCTCCAGAGAGGCTGGACCAGTTCACTACTCCACCAACAATTCATGAGTGTACTTATTTTCCCTCATCCCCTTCAACATTTGTCATTTCTGATGAAGGTGGTACCTCAGAGTCATTTTAATTTGCATTTATTTGCATTTCTTCTTCTGAAAACTACCCGTTTATATCCTTTGATCCTTTATCTATTGGAGGATTAGTCTTGTTTTTGTCAATTTGACTTAGTTCCCTATATATATGAGAAAATGAGGACATTATCAGGCAAACTTGCTGTAAAAATCTTTTATATTACTTCATTGTTGATAGTAGCTTTTAGCAAAATGTAGTTTCCCTGCTTCTCTTTTGGTCTGTTTTTGCTTTTGCTTTGTCTGAGACCATGATTGCTACTCTTGCCTTTTTTTTTGCTTCAGCTGAAGTATAATAGATTCTCCCCTAGCCCTTTATTTTAACTCTGTTTCTTTTTATTTTAAGTGTGTCTCTTATATACAACATATTATTAGAATCTGTTTTCTAATCCATTCTGCTATCTGATTCCGTTTTATGGGTTAGCCTGTTACATTCACAGTTATAACTTCTAACTGTGTATTTCCCTCTATCCTATTTTGTTTATCTTTCTCTCTTTATCCTATCCCTTCTTAAAAGTTTCTTTGGCTTCTAACCCCTGCCTCCCTTAATCCACATTCCCTTTTATCATTGCTCCTTTTCTTATCTCCTTCCTCTTGTATTTCCTTATTGGGCAAGAGATTTCTATACACAGCTGAGTGTGTGTGTGTGTGTGTGTGTGTGTGTGTGTGTGTGTGTGTGTGTGTGTGTATATATATATATATATATTCTTCCCTCTTTGAACCAATTCCAGTGAGAGTGAGGTTCAAACATTGCCTGCCAATTCCCCCATTTTCCCCTACACTATAACAGCTCTTTCTTGTATGCCTTTCTTATGTGAGAAAATGTTTCCCATTCTACCTCTTTGTTTTCCCCTTCTCCCAGCACATATCTCTTTCTCCTCTCTTTATTTTATTTTTAAAAAGTCATCCCATCATAGTCAACTCAGACCTGTGCCCTCTGTCTGTATAAACTCCTTTTTCAACTTCCATAATAATGATAAAGTTTTTAGGTGTTACATGTATTATTTTCCTATAAGGGAATGTAAACAATTTAACCTTATTGAGTTTCTTATGATTTCTCTTTCATGTTTACCTTTTTATGTTTCTCTTGAGTCTTTTATTTGAATGTCACATTTTCTGTTCATCTATGGTCTTTTCATCCGGAATGCTTGAAAGTCCTCTATTTCATTAAAGATCTATTTTTTTCCCCTGAAGGATTATACTCAGTTTTGTTGGGTAGGTGATTCTTGGTTGTAATCCTAGCTCCTTTGCCCTCTGGAATATCATATTCCAAGCTCTCTGCTCCTTTAATGTGGAAGCATTACAATCTCATGTAATCCTGACTGTAGGTCTATGATGTTTGATTTGTTTCTTTCTAGCTGTTTGCAATATTTTCTTTTTGACCAGGACACTCTGGAAATTCTGGGAGTTTTCATTTTGGAATCACTTTCAGAAGGTGATCAGTGGATTCTTTCAATGTCTGTATTGCTCTCTGGATCTAAGATGGGTGCAGTTTTCCCTGATAATTTCTTGAAATATAGTATCTTTTTTTGATTGTTGCTTTCTGGTAGTCCAATAATGCTTCAGTTATTTCTTCTATTTTCCAGGGCAGTTTTTTTTTTTGAAGATAAAATGCATTTAATACTCAAGAGGCCTCCCAAGGTACTTTTAATATACATGGAACTCTGAGATAACAAGAAAAAATTGTCCCCAAATAAATACACAGTATACCTCAAAACACAATTCTTATAAATGTGCTTTGTAACAAAGGTCTCTTTTAGCCCAAAGATATTTTCTCTCTAAATTAGCATCTTTAAGGAAAGAAAGGGAGAGAACAGCAGAGAACACCAATTACAAAAAGATACTGTATCTCTAATGGAATCTCAGAGCCAAGTTTCTGAAAACACGGTAGTGTGAATGAGCAAAAAAAGTCTTTTCTCAAAGATTATGGTAAATGGTCCCCAGCTTTCTTGGTAATAACAGCACAGTTTGGTACTGAATCTTGAGTAATATCTGTATTTTGGGTACCATTCTGTTGTTATTGCAGATGATGTTGGGGGAAGCCTGAAGTACATTACAATTAACATAAAACACAAGCTGTCTATGACAAGGTCACAAACTGGTAAATCTTCTGTTGTACATATGTAATTCCAATATAAAGTACAGGGCAGTTGTTTTTACAATGAGATATTTAACAATTTTTGGTTTTGTTTTATGCTTCTTGATGTCTCATGGAGTCCTTAGCTTCCACATGCCCAGTTCTAATTTTTAAGAAATTATTTTCATCATTGAGCTTTTGTATCTCTTTTTCCATTTGGCCTATTCTGCTTTTTAAGGAGTTTTTTCTTTTAATTTTTAAAAAAATAATATTTATTTTTTCCTCAATTACATGTAAAAACAGTTTTTAGCATTCATTGTTTTTTAAGTTTTAAATTCCAAATTCTATGTTCTTCAGCACTTTTTGTGCCTCTTTTATCAAGGTTTTAATTCTCTTTTCATAATTTTCTTACATCACTCTCATTTCTTTCCCCAATTTTTCCTCTACCACTTTTCTTTCTTTAATTCTTCCAGGTATTCTTGTTGGGCTTGGGTCCAAATAGCATTTTTCTTTGAGGCTTTGCTTTTAACTGTTTTCACATTGTTATTTTCTTCTGAGTTTGTGTCTTGGTCTTTCTTGCCAGTATAGTAGCTCATTTTTCCAGCCTATTTCTTGACTTTCAACTTTATGTTAAAGTTGGTTCGGCTCACCATGGGGTGGGGAAAAACTGTTCCAAGCTTCAGGCTTCTTCTGCTTCTGTTTCCAGAGCTAGTCCTGGGAGGATCTGCAAATTTTTGTGTTTCCAGGGTGGTGGTATCCTAGGAGAGGTATGGTTACTACTTTCCCGATCTTCACTCTGGTCTTTACTCAGGTAAACCCCCTACTCTTCAACAGCTGCAAATGCTAGCTCCTCTCTTGGCCCTGGAACTGTGACCAGGTCCTTTGCTCTCCTACAGCTGGCTTAATGGCACACCTTCTCCCTTACTCCTCCCCTCCTTGGAACTGTGACCAGGGCCCCTGCTCCCTTGGTACAAGGGATTGCTTCTCTCTGCCCTGGGACTGCAACCCAGAACTATGTATGGTCAGTAGAGTTGCCAGTCGGCATCAGCTGCACTCAGTGTTCAGCAAGGGGTCCCTGTTATCTCTTTCTAACCAGTTGTGTGACCCCCCTTACTGTCACTGGGCTGAGAGCTCCTTAGGTTACTGATGATGTTGCCACTGCATGTGTGTGCTCTGGATAGGCTTCCAACTTGGTGTCACAGACCTCTCCTGTGGATGTCCTGAAATTTCTTAGGCTGGAAAAATGTCTCACCTTTTGTTGGCTCAGTTGTTCTGAAATTTGGTTTGAATTGCTATTTTTAAATTTTTTGGAGGGGGAATGTTAAGAGAGTTCAGCTGGTGAGTGAAGTGAGCAGAACCAGGAGAACATTGTATACAGTAACAGCCACATTGTACAATGACTAACGTTGATAAACTGAACCCCTCCCAGCAATGCAAGGATCTAAGACATCTCCAGAGGCCTCATGATGGAAAATGCTATCCACATCCAAAGAAAGAACTATGGAAGTTGAATTGCTATTTTTTTTTCTCTTCTGTTGAGTTTTGTCTCCTCTTTCTGATGGTTCCTCCTATTGGTTTTAATTTTTACTTACAACATCACTAATGTGAAAATATGTTTCATAGAAATGTAAATGTATAGCCTATATGAGATTGTGCGCCGTCTTGGGGAGGGTGGTGGGGGGGAGAAAAATTTTAAACTCAAAAGTATATGGAAGTGATTATTGATAAATCAAAATAAATTAATAAAAATTTTTAAAAAAGAATTACCTTCTCAAAATAAGAGGAGGAAAAAAATCCCTTTGAAATTTGAAAAATTACTGTTTGTTAAAAAAGATTACAGAGAAATCAAAACTGTGAATTTAAAAAAATTATAATTAGGCAGTAGTTTCTTATAGTTTCTGAAGTACTAGGGCAAAATGATTAAACTAGATGGATAAAACAGATGTCAAATTGAATACAATAATTAAGCTACATTGCTTATTTTATTTGCTCTTTTCACTGCCCCTTATACCTTTTATGCCTTCCCTTACTTTCTCGATTTTTATGTGTGTACATATTTTATATATAACATATCAAGAACTATATGTGTTATCATAACATATATACCTGTATAGCAAGTATACCTATATATGATATACAAAAAGACAAATTTATATTTTCACACGTTTTGTTTATATCTTGAGTGTTATAAATTATGGTAGACTGTTATGACCCTTAATTATTTTCTACACTTTGAAATATTAAGTGATTTTTCGATCAGAATTTAGAATTTCTGAAAAGATGCCTGCAAAGTGAATTTTCTATATTGAATTGGTTGTCTTGTTCACTTGTACTGTTGAATGGAAATATGTTACTATTGGAACTTTCCCTGAGAAAGTTTGACCTCTAACATTTGCTTGTAGTTTTTTTTTAAGAATGTGTTTATAAATTTTAAAGAACAATGCTGACTCAACAAATTTGGGCTCTGTGCTGGCTCATTAAGAGATTCTGAAACGTGAGTTTAGAATTTAAAAAAATTCTGTCTTCCTAACTTAGTGTAGGATATGGGCAGCAACTTCCAGCTTTTACAAATATACCAGTTTTGTCTCCAGACTCATGTCAAACTTCTTCCCTTAGTAAGCTCATATTCTAGCCTCACTAGACTCTGCAATGTTCCTGGGAACTTCCTGTCTACCTTCAATCTCTTTGCTGCACCTATAACAAAGGCTCCCCTTGCCTGAAATGTTTTTCCTCCTCAACTCTCTGTCCTTAGTTTCCTCCAAGGGTAATGTGTTATCTCTTTTCTGGAAGCATTTCCCCATCTTCTGTTTTAAATTATTATTATTATTATTTTTTACTGTTCTGTGTTATCTTTTGCATCTTCGGTAAAATGTAAGCTGCTTGAAGTTGGGAAATTTTGTTTTTGTTTTTGTCTTGATCTCCAGCACCTGATTAGGTCCTTTGCTCACAGGAGGAAGTTAATCAATCATTGAAATAAAGTGAAAGAGAGGAAGAAGACCCATTTTGGCAGCCAGCCCTTTTTTCAAGGGTTCAGATTTTCAGAGTTTAGGATTAAACATTTGTACTTTGCTCTAAACAGCTATTGGCCCAAGCAGCCATTCTTAGCCAAAGGAATCCCGTATGCTAACTGTTCCTTCAATAATTACATTTAGGTGCTGTGTGTCTGAACAATTCAGTAACCTGTGTGGCACAATCAGGGTTCTAGAAAACAAAGATAATATGATACACACATCAAACACTATTTGAAATTTTGGAGTCAAGCAACCAGTGACTTAAACGTAAAAACTGTTTGTTCTTGGGCAAGTCTCTGAGTTGTGGTGTCTGTGTCTATATAAAGGAAATGATAATATCAGTACTAGCTAAAACAAAAGATAGTATGAGTAAAGTGCTTTATAAGCTGCTGCATAAAATGAACTTTGATTACATAATATTTTTGAGGCGTATCATGGAATATTTTACATGTTGCTCCTGTTAGTATTGAGTGAGCAAAATTCTCATCCTCTACTCTGTGCCTAATCCTTTATTGATTTTCATTGGTAATATCATGTGAAAAAAGATGAAAACTTTCAGTAAATCAGTCTTAAGTGGCACTTGCCTATGAAGACCATGGATAAAAATATGAAATTATTTTCCATCCTCTGTTTTACTTTTTTGTTTTGTTTTAGAAATAATTGACTTCTTTTGCTTTTCGTGAAATAATGATATCCCATTAACTTCTCTCCAACTCTGCCTTATGATGAAGAAAAACAATTGAGCAAAATTGGTATAGCTACTGCCTCTGACAGTATATGCAACATTCTATACCCTTAGTCTGTTGAACTTTTTCATTGCTTTCATAGTATTTGACAGTTTATGCTTTGGGAGCACAAATGGGTAAAACAAATCATGTAAAGGTAGTGTGGATAAAGACTTTTTTGGATTTTCTTTTTTGCTATATGTTACTATAGGAGTCTGATAAAAGTAGACAGCTAGCTTGCAGTTTAAAAGAAATACTTAAATTTTTCTCCAACAATTATCAAATGTGCTTAATGAGTTTTCTGAATAAATTTATCAAATGGTCTTCTTTTAGAATAGGTCTTTTGTAGCTACGGGTATTGCTGCTATTTCAAAACACTATCCTCTTGAAAATGTTCCATTGAAATGGGGTTAGATTGAGAATTTACTTCTTTTATATTCTGAATATAAATGCAATAATTGAATTTTCTGGGCCAGTTTTGTGTGTGTGAGTTTTTTTTTTTATTTTGCAGATGTTAGATATATCCAGATGTTTCCAGAGAAATTATGAATAATTTTGTCTTAGGCATTATCTACAGAAGCACCTTGTAGCAGCTACACACCACAGTGTTTCCCTGTTGCTTTTTTTTAGCTAGTGATAAGACATAGCAGCATCTCATTAAAATTTTTAAATGCCCAGAAACTAAATTGTTCTAAGGATCTCACATAACTTCTAGCTATGCTTTGTGGCTTTTTTCTTGTATTTGAAATGTTTACCAGCTTAAAGTGACAGCTATCAGAAGGTTTATGATAGGAGGGAATCCATGCTTGTGTTTTGTTTTTTTTTTATCATGGAGCTTCTTTTTGCTCTAGGGCAAGTTATACAGCAGTCAATTAACCCATTTATCCATTTCATTCTGTAGTTGCCATTACTTTATTAGTCTTTTACCAGTGAAATTGGGCCAGGTTAGTTTATTGTTAGTGAAAACAAATGAAAAATGAGGAAATTCATAGGCTCTGTGACATGGGAAATGAAAGATTTTGAATCTTGTATTTAGGGCTGTTAACTAAATACAAAAGTATGGCGAAAATTCATTAAATAAGATTATACAGTGAGTGGTGGTTGGAAAGTAGGATTATTAAGTAAAATTTCTAATTAATAAAGGAGTAAGCTGAAAAACTTATTTTTGTTTGTTTCAGCCATTTGTTGTTGAAAAATCTTTCCGAAACACACTGCTGCCTTTCTTATTTGCAGTTCTAGAGATATGGGTGTAAGAAATTTTCCTGAATATTTACTGAGTCTAGGACTGGTACTGGAAATTACTCTTTTAAATAAATTCCTCATGCTATAGTAGCTTAGAACTGCACTAAGACTTTTGGGACACTGTATTTTCCAAATCTTTGAGTAATCATCATAATGATAAAATTTTGGTCCATTCTAGAATACTGATTGTGTAAAGCTATACCCAAGTGTATTAAGAAATTTTCCTGCAGAAACTCCAGGTGGAGGCAGTGAGCCAGAGGGATTGAAAAGGGTTGGACTTGTCCATGTGAGGCCATAGCTTTGGGTTGCAAGTGGGGAGACTGGGCCATTTGATTTACAGAAAGTTTTAGAAATTCCCAACTTTGATCTGAAAATTTTCTTATTATTCTGGTATACTTTTCAAAGTTATTTTCTGTCTTTAATATTCATCATCAGTAGTGGCAAAATAAAAATAGACTTATTCATAAGTTAGATGTCATTCTCTCAGTAATAATGCCATACTTAACTATGCCTCCCATTACCCTCAGGCCGTTCATTCTTCCCTTGTCTCTCATATCATTCCCTTGTATCTCTGTCAATCAGGAAATAAGGATTCTGTATTGATAGCTCTAAAAACCAACAATCTCAACCTTATCCTTTTTCATGTCACTGTCACGCACATTCCAATAAAAGTAAGGGATTGTTGGCGGCTGTGAAAGAAGGAAAAATGTAATTTTGTGGAGGGCTAAAATACAGTGCCTTTCTTTCCCATTCAACTCTGCTCTATATTTTTTCTTTTCTCCTCCCATACAGAGAACAGTGATGGTAGATTAGCTTGTGTTGTGACTGAAAAGTGTTGTCAAGAGATTTTACTATGATTTCATTATCACCTTAAACTGTATTCAGATGTGTGGGTTGTATTTTTTCCATTAATGCGAATAGTAATAATTTAAAAAACTGACATTTGTTTAGTTCTTTATAGTTTATAAGGCTTGTTATATACATTATCTCATTCTGTCCTTTTAGCAGTCCTAAATATGTATTATATCTGTTATTATTCTTTGCATTTTACAGATGATGAAACAGGCTCAGAAAGGTTAAAATGACTTGTCCAAAGTCATACAACAATATATAGTAGAGATGAGATTCAAATATGATTCTTCTAATTCAAAAGCTAGAATTCTTTCTACTACACTAGCATTTATCTAAAGCATATAACTTGATGGAGTCTCCAAATTTAGTTATTTCCTGAGATCACACTGAAGATGTTTTATTTATATCACTCTTATTTTCATGATTGTTAAACAACAGCAAAGGTCAAACAGAGGAGCACAGTGAAGACTGTGAATTCACTTCTTTGAGGACTTGTGTCAGGCATTTGATGGCCTGAGAGGAAACCAGTATGGACTGAAATCCCCAAGGTGTAAAGGAGAGCACTTTTGCTTTAGTCTCAGAGACCTTCAATCTGCTTCCTTTTACCCTTATAACTTCATGTTTTTATAGCAATAAGATCTTGGACAAGTCACTCAATGTCCCTAGTATTCAGTTCCCTTATCTATAAAATGAGAGTTTGACTGGATGGACACAAGTACCTTCCAGTGCAAGCTCTATGACCATATAAATGTGCCATTGAACTTAGAGTTCATCGAGTTCAACCCTCTTCTCTCTCTCTCTCTCTCTCTCTCTCTCTCTCTCTCTCTCTCTCTCTCTCTCTCTCTCTCTCTCTCTTCTTTCTTTTCCCCCTTTCTCCCTCCTCTCCTTTTACAAATAAGGAAACAGACCCAGGGAGGTTTTAAGACTTTACTCAAGGTTACATAGATAGTGACTAGAAGAGTCAGGATTTGAATCCAAGTATTCTACCTTAAAATCCCAGTACTGTTTCCACTGTACCCATGCTGTCTATCAATTGAATCACTTAATGAACTAAAGAATAGATGAGGACTGGATTAGGTAAAATGTTCAATGAATCAGAGAATCTCAGAGTTAGATGTTCTGCTATCCCTCAAAGTCAATTAACCTTTTTCCATGTAACTCCTCATTTGGAAAATAGGACTACTAATAAACCATATCCCAGGGTTGTTCTAAGAATAACAAATAGTGATTGCAAAATCTTTCACATCCAGGGTGCCTAGCAATACAAATGTAAAGTAGAAACCTCTCTTATGTTGTTAGTGCTTGGTGTAGGCAATTTGACCTGTGGCAAAATAAATAACTTTAATTTGAAAAACAATGATATTTTATTGAATGGTTTTTAAAGTTCATTACCTTAACTGCTATTAAAAAACATTTATGGGTCTTTAAAAAGAAACTGACTGAACAGAGAAAGAGAGAGAGAGAGAGAGAGAGAGAGAGAGAGAGAGAGAGAGAGAGAGAGAGAGAGAGAGAGAGAGAGAATGAGCATTTTCTAGTTTCACCTGTCCTTGGACTTATATCTCACACTCCAGGTTCAAGCCTGGAGCCTATTTTCTTTAACTGTCATCTGGTTTATAAATTGATCAAATTAGAGACGGAAGTATGGTTTATATTTATGTAAGTCTCATCCCACAAGCAGTCCACTTTAGGACTATCTCTGGTAGACAGGCAACCAGAAACTACTTGCTTATGCACCTCTCAGAGTAGCACTTGATTGCTGGAGAAAATCCTTAAAGCTCAGTGAGGGATTTAGAAATTGGGTTAGTATGGTTGTGGGTTTTTAGGCCTTTTGTTTGATAATTTGGATGAAATGGCCTATTTCTTCTGCTTCTGTCCATTAAAAAAAAAAGACTTTCAGAACCTAAGTTTTAAGATTGGCATGATTATTGAGTATATATATGAGAGGTAACAGATGGAAAGCTTGACTGTATCCTTTCTGTGCTATACTACCCCAGCCACAAATCCTGCCTGTTACTCATTGAGGGTCCTCCAGCCCTGCCGAAAGGGCTATTTGCTGCTTGGTCACTTCTCTTAGTATTTCTAAGGTTTCTATAAAACTACCAGGTATAGGTTAGCTGCTGATCTTCTCTGGCCACGCTGGTTACTTCACTGGGAATCCCCTACCTTGCCCCAGTGAAACCCCAGGCCCAAAGAAAAGAAAGTGTTAGAACGTTTCCTCTCACTGCCTCCAGCAACCCTACATAGAGCATTTGGCAGACATATGTTGGGGATTTCTTCCTTACAGCTAATTTGCATATTAATACTTGCTGCATAAGCCCCCTTCTTTATACTCCTCAAATTTCATTTTGTAAAGACAGGGGGCAGCTGGTTTAGTGGAAAGAGCACTGTTGGGTTAGATTGCAGCTCTGATGCTTACTACCTGCTTGTGTGATCTTGGGCTAATTATTTATACCCATTCCCTTCTCAACCCCCCAGCTTCAGTTTCCTCACTTGTAAAAGGATGGGGTTGGATTAGATGGCCTCTGAGGTCTTTTCCATCTCTAGAGCTTTGATTCTAAGATTAACCAGGGCCCTTTTTGTTTTTTCCCTGAAAGGTGAGGTGGACATGTTTAGTTTTTTGTAGTCACAATTTTTTGTTTCTATTTTGAATTTCCTGTATATTTCTTAGATCTGGTCTTCTGTTATTTAAATGGCAAAGCTTTTAGAGAATCGTGGGACAAAGGAGAGTACATAGCCTTGCTAACAAGTACAGAAAAAAAAATTATCACTAATCAAATTTGTTACTATCTTGTTCCCCAAACTCCTTTTTGCTGGGTGAGTAGACAGATATTATATTAGCAGTGATGGATTAAAAGCAGTTTCAAGAGGATGTGGAGTTTCAAAATTGGCATGTTACAGCAGTAGCTTTTTCCTATTAGAAAAGGGAGGGTATTTGCAGTTTTAAAATTGTAAAGTTCTACAGCAATGCTAGCTAAATTTTTTCCAGTGTCAGCAAGCAGAATATTGTTTGCACTTCTTTGCTTTTTAAATGTTGCTCAGGGAACTGTATGAGTTATAATTGATGCGGAGAAGAGATTTAGAATTTTATAAGTCTATAAATCGATACTATTACATAGATTAGAAAGATGAGATTGAGGAAGTTTTTTTTTTTCCCCATGAGAATGATCCAGATTACTGTCGAACTGTTTATGCTAACTATAAAAATATTTTCAATGTATAGATATTTCCTTACTTTTGGGTAGCCCTCCTATAAAAGTAGAATAACAATCTAGGACAAAGCAAAAGGTTTCTAATATTTCTTCTGTGTAGGACTACATTTACTCACCCTATTGCTTAAGTAGTGTGATGATGATGATGATTTTGTTATTTAGAAACCAAATCCAGTGTACTTGGGAGAAGCTATGCTAATATTCTTTAATTTGAGAAAATGTAAAAATCTTTTTTGTTTGTAGAAACATATCTCAGGTTCATTTAGCATGTGACATTTAACACTTGAGGCTTTCTTTCTTTCTTTTTTTTTGGCAAGGCAGTTGGGGTTAAGTGACCTGCCCAGAGTTACACAGATAGTAAGTATTACATGTCTGAGACTGGATTTGAACTCAGGTCCTCCTGACTCCAAGGCCGGTGCTCTAACCACTGTGCCACCTAGCTGCCCCAACACTTGAGACATTCTTAAATAAATTCGGTAAAACTGATTATAAAAAAGTAAAAATGCAAATCCAGTATCAAATATTCCTTCTTAGCTAGTAACAAGTGAATAATTTTAACATTCTCCCTAAGAAACTGACAATAACTGACCCAGACTCATTTTTTATAAATACTTTTTTGAAATGCCATAGGTTTTTAACTTTGTGTCTTCATACGAATAGTTGTAGATTAATTGATAAGCATATTTTGCCATTTTGTGAATAGCTCCTAATAACAATAATGTGGCACTCTTTATATATAAAGAGGTCACATCTGAACTCATTAGTAGGATGTGTGGTTTGAGAGTGTTTTTTGCTTGTTTGTTTTTTAAGTAATATGATAGTATCTTCATTTAGAAGATAATCTGGTAATATCCTGTTTAGAGAATAAGAGTTAATGAATGGCAGTAATGAAAAGGCAGTTGTTAATTGTAGATGTTTTGCAACAGGATCATCTGTTAGATTAGGCCTTATTGATCACTTAATTCACTTCCCTCATTTTATAGTAAAATCAGACTTAGAGAGGCAAAGCATCTTGCCCAAAGCCATATGCTTTATAAACAATGGAGCTAGTATTCAAATCCAAATCTTTTGATGACAAATCCCTTGCCCTTTCCACTGCACTACTTTACTTCTCATAGACAAGATGGTCATGGACAAGAATCATGTAAGATCGGCTGCATTATATGCCATTGGAGGAAAGGAGACACATTAAGGAAGTCACAGCTGATTCTTTGAAGTACTGAAGTTCTTACAGTGATTGTACAGTGAAGTACTTTCAGCTAGTTGAAACTGTCCTGCACAGGTTCCCCCCATGTATGTGTCCCAGGTTTTCCGATTCCAAATCTAATACTCTTTCTACTATACAACACTGGCTGTAATCAGCTTTGGCGTTTTACTTATTTTATTCCTCTTATGTTTGAAAGGATAAGGAAAAGTATAGGCAATGTGTTTTTCTTTTTCCTATAAAAGCAAACAAATCAGCAAAGAAAAAAATTATTTAAAGAAAAAAATACATTTAATTCATGTTCCTCTAGATTATCAAATTAAAGCAGAACTATAGTAATTGAACATATTGTGTAGGTATTTTGGAGGCATGGAGGAGTGGGCAAGAGAAGGGCAGTTTGTCACAGTGTAATGGTCTCATCCCATCTAAAAAAATTGAGCATGCCCTCCATTATGTTTATATTTACTTATTTAGAAATGATATACATGTAATATTTTGCTACTAATTACATACTTATAAAACTTATACAAAAATAGAAACTAAAAAGGATGAATTAAAAAAGAAATAGTATTTGATACTAGAATACGTAGAGAGGCACTGGAGTTTATGAAGAGTAGGGGAATTGGGGCACCTAGGTGGCACAGTGGATAGAGCACCAGCCCTGGAGTCAGGAGGACCTGAGTTCAAATGCGGCCTCAGACACATAACACTCACAAGCTGTGTAACTCTGGACAAATCACTTAACTCCAATTGCCTCACCAAAAACAAAAAAATTAGAGTAGAGGAATGACATGATCAGAGTAGAGGAATGACATGATCAGAGCTGTGCTTTTGGATGATCACTTTGGGTTTTTTTTTCTTCAGTTTTTAGTTTTAAATTTTTGTATATTTTATTTCTTTCCAATTATATATAAAAACAATTTTTAACATTCATTTTTAACTTTTTTGAGTTCCAAATTCTCTCCTTCCTTCCCTCCCCTCCAGCAGATTCTGCTCTAGCCCCTTATTTTTACTCTGTGTGTGTGTGTGTGTGTGTGTGTTGTGTGTGTAAACATGTTATTGGGTTCTAGTTTTTAATCCACTTTGCTATCCACTTCTGTTTTATGAGTGGGTTCATCCCATTCACATTCACAGTTTTGATTACTAACTTACTCCATCCTATTTCCCCCCATTTCTTCTTCTCTCTCTCTCCTTTTGCCCTGTCCCTCCTCAAAAGTCTGTTTTGCTTCTAACTACTACCTCCCCCAGTCTGCTGTTCCTTCTCTCACCACCCTCTTCTCTTATCCCCCTCCTTTCCTCCTTTTCTGTAAAGCAAGATATATTTCTGTACCCGAGTGTATATGTCATTCTTTTTTTGAGCCAGTTCTGATGAGTCTAAGTTTCAAGCATCACCCCTCCCCCATAAAAGCTCTTTTAATTTACCTCATTCTTCTCTCTCTCTTTCCTCCCTCTCCAAGTGTATCCCTCTTTCTCTGTCCCTTCAATTTTATTTTTTTGAAGTGATCCCATCATGGTCAATTCACACCCATGACCCATGTCTGTACTCCTAACTGCCCTAATAACAATTAAGTTCTTAGGAGTTACAAACATCGTCTTCCCCAGTAGGAGTATAAGCAGTTTAACCTTATTGAATATCTTATGGTTCCTCATTTATCTTTACCTTTTTATGCTTCTCTTGAGTCTTATATTTGAAAATCAAATTTTCTATTCAGTTCTGGTCTTTCTATCAGGAATGATTGACAGTCCTGTATTTCATTGAATATCCGTTTCCCCCCTGGTTTGCTGGATAGATTATTCTTAGTTGATCCTACCTCCTTTGCCCTCTGATCCTTTAATGTAGGAGCTGCTAAATCTTGTGTTGTCCTGACTGTGGCTCCATGATATTTAAATTGTTTCTTTCTGATTGCTTGCAGTATTTTCTTCTGGACCTGGGAGCTCTGGAATTTGACTTTAATATTCCTGGGAGTTTTCATTTTGGTATCTCTTTTAGGAGGTGATTAATTCATTATTTCAAATTCTATTTAGCCTCCTGGTTTTAGGATACCAGGGCAGTTTTCTTTTATAATTTTGTGAAATGTGATATCTAGGCTCTTTTTGTTTTTGATCATTGTTTTCAGGTAGTCCAATAATTCTCAAATATCTCTTCTAGATCTGTTTTCTAGGTCAGTTGTTTTTCCAGTGATATATTTCACATATTCTTCTATTTTCTTTATTCTTTTAATTTTGTTTTATTGTTTCTTGATGACTTTTGTAATCCTTGGCTTCCACAGCTTCTACTTGCCCAGTTATAATTTTTAAGAAATTATTTTCTTCAGTGAACTTTTGTACCTCTTTTTGCATTTGGCCAGTTCTTATAAAGGAGTTTTTCCTCGTAGTAGATTTTTATGCCTCTTTTACCATTTGGCCAGTTCTGTTTTTTAAGATGTTATTTTCTTTGGTATTTATTTGTGCCTTCTTTTAACAAGCTGTTGATTCTCTTTTCATAATTTTTTTTTTCACATCACTCTCATTTCTTTTCTTAATTTTTCCTCTACCTCTCTTAGTTGATTTTTCAAATACTTTTTGAGTGCTTCCAGGAATTTTTTTTCTTTTGGCCAATTTGGCCAATTCAGAATTTTCTTTCAAGCTTTGCAATGTAGAGCTGTTTTGACTTCATTGTCTTTTGGTTTTGTGTCTTGATCTTCTCTGTCACCATACTAACCCTCTGTGGTCAGATTCTTCTTTTATTGTTTGCTCATTTTTCCAGCCTATTTCTTGACTTACCGTTTTATGTTAAAATTGGGCTCTACTCCTTTCTGGCTGCTGTTTCCAGAGCTACCTCTGGGGATCTATAGGTTTTCAGTTCTTCCCAGGTGATATGATCTAAGGAGAGGTGTAGTCACTGCTCTTATAGCCTGTGCTCTGGTTCATAAATGACCACAAGTACTCTTCTCAGCCCTAGAAATGTGACGAGGGCCCCTGCACACCTACAGCTGCAAGTACTAGTGAGCTCGTGCTCATCTTAGCTCTGGAAGTACAACCTGGGCAAGGCAACAGGCCTGCACCCAGTGCCAGCAAAGGGTTCCCTATAATCTTCCGACCAGTTGTTCAACCCCCTTATCTTCTGTGGGTTGAGAGCTCCCAAAGCTAATGCTTCTGTTGCTGAACTGCCTCTAAGGGCTGCTGCTGGTACCCCAATGTAGACAGACCTTTCCCGCCAATCTCCTAAGTTGTCCTGGGCGGGAAAATTGTTCTGTTTTTCCAGAATTCCATTGAGCCATTATTTTCAAATTATTTGGAGGGGGATTTGGGAGAAGCCTGTTGAGTCCCTCACTTTATTCCACTGTCTTGCCTCTGACTCTGGAGAATCATGTTAACAGATAAGTGGAGGATAGATTGGACACAGGGGAACCAATTAGAATCAGGGGAACCAATAATGAGGGTATTTCAGTTGTTGAAGTGAGAGGTAATGGAGACCAGAAGTAGAGAGGTGGTGGTGTGATTAGAGAAAAGGAGATGGATGTGAGAAGTGTGGAGGAAAACCAATAAAATTTGCTAGTGGGTTGGATATGTGGATGTGGGATGAGGGAATGTGAAGAGTCAAATATGACACTGAAGATGTGAGTGCCTTGGTGGCTGGAAAGATGCCCTCAACAGCAGTAGGGAAGATACCAACTGTAGGTTTAGAGGGAAAGATAAAGGAATTATATCTGCCATTCACAGCACAAATCATCTGTATGTGTTCGGTGAGATTCACTCTGTCCCACCTCAAATTAAGAGAAATGAGGCAGAGCTTTTACTTAGAAGTTATTGTTCCCAAACGTCGGTCACTGGACATAGCTATGAAGTAATCTGTAGGAGTAAATGACTAGGTTTTTCTGACCAGCACCTGAACATCTGTTGTGCATAGCTACTAGTTTAAGTTATAAGGGCTCTGAGGGACCAACATCTGACTCAGAATGAGGAGGGGAGGGGATTAGGAGCTCATACTCCTCAGAAGGGATGAGGTTGAATGGGGAAGAATTAGAAAAATCAGGGGGCGTATTATTGGATTTAAGCCCCACAATTGGCTGTCATAGCAAGGATGTGATAAGTGTTGATTTTGAAGATGATTGCCTTAGTGGATAAGAGCCAGCCTCAGTATCAGGAAAAGTAGAGTTCAAGTTTTGTCATTGATATGTACCATCTGCCACTTCCTCTTATTGACTCAAGCTCTTAAACAATAAATTGCAGATCTATATTGCTGTAGATAGTTTCCATACCATGATTTCTCTGCACCAAGAGTTTATAAACTTTTTGGTTTCAGGACCTCTTTACCCTCGTAAAAATTGTAGAAAATCTCACAAAGAACTTTTGTTTATGTGGACCATAATGATTGATATTTACCATTTTAGAAATTAAAACATCTTAATACTATTATGAAAATAGTTTTGACCTCAGACAAAAGGTCTTGTACCTGGACCATACTTTGAGAATTGCTGCTTTTCACAGTGAAGTCACAAGATCAAATAAATGTGTGTGTGTGTGTGTGTGTGTGTGTGTGTGTGTGTGTGTGTGTGTAATGTTTGCTGATTATTGTTTTAATGTTATATATGATTGCTAAGCCTCTGATAGCCTCTCCCAATTATCTTAAGAGTTTCCATATGTTTTCTTTAAAAGAATTGCTTGTACAAAAAAAAGGGGGGGGATGAATAGTCTTGAGAGTTTGCCCTAGGATTTGTTACATTAAAAAGGGAAATACCTAAGAATTCTACCCTTTCTGGGAAAATTATGCCCAAATTGAGTGGTGAAGGTCAAAACAAACAAAAATTTATTGCAGAAAACCCTACTTGAACTTGACAGATCCATTATATAGAAGAGAAATAATCCTCAATTGACTTTAGCTAAGGAGCAAAAGTGCAAAAGTGAAAGTAGATGGCATGTAATAATATGTTTATATAGGCAATTTGAAGTGCAGGCATATAAATCAGTGGCAGCTTTAAGTTATACATTTAGGATGGCTCCTAGTCATAGTCACAAGCAGGTATAGTAGTAGCTTCAGCAGTGTGGTAATGAGCTTATTAGTACTTTCAGAAAAAATCTGATATAACTGACCAGGGAATATATTTTCTTTGAATTGCATCTTTTTTAAAAGGTAGAAAACCTTTTAGTACTCCCAGGTTTGCAGAATATTTAACAGAATACAAATGATTCTGTATTGCAAATATTCATTTGGAGGATGTTAATTGTACCTTATTCCAAGTTTTTGTCACTTAGAAGTCTCTTTTCAAGTTGTAGCTGAAGTTATTGTGTTTATATTCAGTTATTGGTATTTTCTTCCCAAAGGTTATTTCTTTCCTATATAGTACACGAAGTTCCCATTAGCAGTGAAGTGAGTTGGGAGACTAGACTCATTAGTGTATTAAAAGATACCTCAGTTGCTTACTTTCACCTTTGCTAATGCTGTACTTAATTTACCATGTTTATGCAAGAAATCGAAATAATGTTTACTGAAAGGACAATGTGGTATACCAATAGTGATTTATAGACTGCAGAATATAATTACACCATATTCTAGACATGTTAATAATCTTTATTCATTCCATTCCACCCTAGTCAGAATTCACTTTAAGTGAGTATGTGCTTTCCAAACATGCCTGTGATTCTCCACTTAAAATAGATTGGAAATGTAGAGATGAATATTGATTAAAATTTTGTTTAAATTATTTGAAACTTACTTGAAATAAAATTAAAGGAAACATGAAGGAAATATATGTTAATTGTGGCCAGAAAATCTGTTATTTCTTTATCTTTTTGATTTATTAGATTTCCTCTATAGAAACATTCAATTACTACAATGGAAATAAAATGATTCATTGTGATTTTGACACATTCCCTCGTCCCTGAGCCAAAAAGGCCCTTCTTAGAATGTTAGCGTTGCTAATACACATGCATTAGATTGAGTGTACTTTTTGTTAATAGGTACTATGTGCTATTATACAGCACTTACCTGTAGATGAAAACTGTAATGAGCATTTGAAGCATACTGTAAAATTTGAATGTACCTTTATAGTAGGAATGGTTAAAAAAATGTGTATGTGTGTGTGTGTGTGTGTGTATATATATATATATATATATATATATATATATATATATATATATTCATTCTCAGCCATGCACAATCATTAGAGCTAAAAAGATACTTTAGAGGTTTTTTTATTTCAACTCTTGCATTTTATAAATGAAACTGAGGCCCACAGAAGTAGTGACTTGTCCAGGGTCACAAACTTTATAAATGCTGATCTTCAAATCCAAGGATTTTTCAGATTCATGACTTCCAAGGTGGAACAATAAGTATTCTATCCAATACCCACAATCGAAATGGAAAGTAAAGATGAAGGTTTCTTGCACCAATGGATATTTTTGTAAATAATATTATAATATAGTAAGGCAGGGCTATCAAGGTTTTTTTTTCCCCACTCACAGTGGAAAATTTAGGGGTCACAAGCACAAACGCATGCGCTCGTTTAGCAGAGTAGAAGGAGGTGAGGGAAGCAGGAGCTTTCAAAGGGAAAGAAGTGTTTCAACATCAGGCAGCTGTGGGGATGGCAGGCTGCAGTATGGTAGTTCTGATCTTCTGTCCCAACCTGCGCTTTCCTCTTCCTTACCTCCTTTTCAGGTAGACCAGTCTCTATTCTGCCTTTCTCCCATAAGCAGGACTACTCTCATTTCCTCCTCCTCCTCTCTCAGGGCAAGTAATAATCCTGATGCTAAGGCCCAAAGACTCTTTTCTCTTTGAGTAGATAAAAACAGGGTGATACAAGATCTCATGCTAAAGAGTAGAGGAGCTTCCAGGTCCCTTCCAACTTGAGATCCCATGCCTAAAGCCACAGTAATAACTAACTCTACATTCTGACTCAGGTGAATTTGTCTTAGTTGTTTGTATTATTTTTACATCATAAATTAAAAATTGGCTTAAGAAAACAGTTTGTGCTACTATTACTTGTATTTGTCAAGTACCAAGCCCCATCTATAAGGAAAGATGGTGCCCATGTGACCCAGTTAATTACATTATATTAAGTCCCACTATGTTAGTAGCATGCCATGTTAATGTAGATACAGAGCTAGAGGGAAACTTAGAAGTCATTTTGATTTTTAAAAAATTACTATTTGAACATTTTGTTTATTTATCTTTTAATGGTGAGAGGCAGTGTGATATATAGTGGCTAGAGAGCTGGCCTTTAAGTCAGGAGTTCAGGTCCCACCTGGGACATACTGGCTTTGTGATCCTGAACAGGTCATATAACCCCTTAGTGCTTTAGGTTTGCTTTTTATGGTTCAATTGTTTCAGTCATGTCCTACTCTTTGTGACTCCATTTAGGGTTTTCTTGGCAAAGATACTGGAGTGGCTTGCCATTTCCTTCTCCAGTTCATTTTATAGATGAGAAAACTGAGGTAAACAGGCTTAAGTGACTTGCTCAGGGTCACCTAGATAATAAGTGTCTCAGGCCAGGTTTAAACTCAGGAAGATAAGTGTTCCTGAATTTAGGCCTTGCAGTCTATCCACTGAGCCCTAAAGCTGTAAAGTCCTTATCAAATACCAACTACATCCAGATCCTGTGCTAAGCAAAGAAAGGTAAAGGACAGTCCCTGTTCGGAGAAGCTCATAATCCAATGGGGGACACAATTTGCAAATAGCTATAGGCATGCTTCATTTTATTGAGTTTTGCAGATAGTGCTTTTTTTTTTTTTAAACAGATTGAAGGTTTGTGGCAACCCTACTCCAACAAGTCTGTTGGTGCCATTTTCCCAATAGCATGTGCTCACATCATATCTCTGTCACATTTTGGTAGTTCTTGTAATAGTTCAATTTTTTCATTATTATGATACCTGTCATGTAGATCTGTGATCAGTGATCTTTGATGTTACTATTATAAGTGTTTTGGGGCACCACAAATGGGGCCCATATGTGATGGCAACTTGATTGATAAATATTATGTGTGTTCTCACTGCTCCACCAACCAGCCTTCCAGGCTCTCTCCCTTTACTGTGGCCTCCCTATTCCCTGAGACACAACAATATTGAAATAAAGCCAATTAATAACCCTACAGTGGCCTTTAAAAGTTCAAGTGAAAGGAAGTCAATTGATGCTGCAGACTTCATTGTCTTATTTTAAGAAATTGCCACAGCTACTCCAACCTTCAGCAGCCACCCCACTGATCAGTAGGCAGCCATCAACATCAAGGCAAGACCTTCCACCAGCAAAAAGATTACACCTTGCTAAAGGCTCAGATAGTGGTTCGCATTTTTTAGCAATAAAGTATTTTAAATTATGGTATGTGTGTTGTTTTTTAGACACTACTGTTGCACACCTAATAGACTGCAATATAATGTAACCATGCACTAGGAAACTGTCAACCAACAGAGTTTGATCTAAGGAAGACAAACTAATTAGGTTGTCTGCGCATTTATTTTCCCTTTCAATCTGGTGGCTTGCGGCTTACATGCAAGGGGAATTACAACAAAAGGCTGAGCTTCTTTTGGAGTTAAGAGTATATATATCCTTCCAAGAGTAGGTATTCCCAAGGGGTGCCAATCAACTCTTGATTGGTTGACATGCTTGGAGGTGGGCTACATTAAAATGAGGGTTTGGAGGTACACAATTTAGGTCACCTAAATCTTGGCCAAAGAGACAATTTCCATATCTCCTGTCTTGACAGTGGGGAGAATCAACATTTTCTAGACCTGTCTGAGCAAATGCAATGATCAGGAATACACCCATTAGCTCAAACTAGGAGTTTCTTCCTGTGTCTGCCCACACTAATTAGTTTCTGGATAATTGTCCTTTTGGTGGAAATTCATGATTTAGCAAATGCTGCAAGGATTGCGGGTGAGTTGGCTTGGTGGGTGCTCAGTCAGCCTCCTGATTAGATGATTCTGATTCACAGGTCAGTTCAGCTTCCTCTGGATAGTAGGGAAGCTCAAGCAGATCATTAGTAACCATTCCACTTTCACAATTTTCATAGTTTTTACAAAACCAAAATTCATGCGACTTGCTTTATTGCAATATTTGCTTCATTGATATGGTGTGGAAACGAACCCATGATATCTCTGAGTTATGCCTGTATGTACAAACAAGCTATGTACAGGATAACTGGAAGTCATTAGCTGAGGGAAGGCACTAAAATTAAGGTGGAGTAAGAAAGGCTTCCTGAAGCTGGACTATTAACTGGCACTTGAAGGAAGTCAGGGAAGCCAGGAGACAAAGGTGAGGACAGAGAACATTCCAGGCCTGGGAGACAACTTGTGCTTAAAATGCCCCACGTAGGAAGATGTAGTGCCTTATTTAAAAAAACTACAAGGAACTAGAGTGCTTTGGGAAGAAGAGAAGGAAGACGTTGGGGGTGGGGTTGGGCAGGGTAGGTTCTAAAGGGCTTTGGATGCCAAACAAAGAATTTTTTATTTGATCCTGAGAGGGATAGAGAGCCAGTGGAGTTTGATGAAGGGGAGGGGGTGGAATGGGGCGCCTGTCTTGTTCAGACCTTCACTTTAAGATCACTTTGACAGCTGAATGTCACAGAGAAGATGCCAACCTGCAGTGGTAAAGGGAACTCCTAGGTCTAGTTCCTACCCGGTTTTCAGTAGTAATTTGATGCAATGGAAAGAACTTTGAATCAAAAGGACTGGTTTCAGGTGCTAGTTCTAACAGCTATTAGGGGCTTGATTCTGAGAAAATTCATCTTTTGATCTTGAATTTGCTAATCTATAAAATGGAGATAATAATCAATACTCACAGTATTCCCTTACAGGATTGTTTTGAAGAAAGAACATTCTAAACTTTAAAGCATAATATAAATGAGTTGTGTTTTTATAGTATTTAATCTCTTGGGTATCAGTCATTGTCAAGTATTAGATGAGGACAGTATTGAAAAAAGCTCTAGGAGGAGTTAGGAAACCTGAGTTTAAATCCCTTCTCATCACCTACCAGCTGTGTGACTTCCCCCTCTCTGAACATGTTTCCTCTGTCTCAGAAGTTGGAATTGACCCATGTAGATGAGATGCTGCTGCCAGTCTGAGGTTTAATTCCATATATAGCACTATAGAAAAAATCCATTTTAAAAGACTAATCACTGTAAAAATAACTTCCTATTAGAATTTTAGTTGTACTTCATTTTCCAGCTTGAATAAATATATAACTGCTTCTTTTTCAGTGATACCTGAGGTCTTCATTCTAATATTTTTTCATTGACTTGCAGAAAATGCATTCTTTCCCTAAGGTCGAGATTCTTGTGTTTCACACTGTTAATAATGGGCCCTATTATGTTGCTTCCCACTGAGTATGTCTAGGAAGAACTACGCAGCTGCCCAGGCACCTGACATGCCCCAGGCAGGTACTCTGACCTGCTTGTGTGCTTTCAGTGCCTCCTGGGGAGGAAAGCTGTTTCTTTCCCCTAAAGTGTCTCATTTATTCTAATCTCTGAATAGAATGAGTTTGGTTGATTTGGGACCTTTGGCATTTCCCTTTTCCTAACCTCAGGACATGATTATCTACTCCAAGGTCAGAGTGGAGCCCCCCCCCCCTTGACTGTGCGCATTCTCTCTCTGTACAGTCAACATGACTATGGCATTGGATTGTCACCTGCTCTTGTAGCTATCATATTTTTTTAACAAGGCACAGAAATCTTGCTTTGTTGTTATCTCTGGAATAATAAACCTGATTCTCTTGTACTAACACCCTCACCCATTTCTAAGTATTGTCATCTCAGTGGGTTGAACAGCTAAAGGACATTGGAGTAGATGGATTATAGCAAAAGGTACTAATATTTGTGATCACTTTTATTTTTTATTTCCTTTCAATGAACAACTTCTCCCTCACTTTTTTTAAACATTAGAATTATTTCCCAATATGTAACTATCCCTCCTCCACCTAGTCCTCCCTTAGAGAAAGGAAAAATTTGAATAAAGTTAAACTAAGCAACTGTATCTGTCATAGTATGCCTGTTCTCTCTCCCCTCCCATCCCTCTACCTGTCCACTAATAGGAGGGAGATATATTTCTTCATTTTTTTCCTCTGGGACTAAAATTAGATGTTGCAAGTAATTTGAGTTCAATATTTTAGTGTTTAGAGTTATGTATGTGGTTCTACTTTCTACTGTTCATCTGTTCATCCTGTCTTCCTATGATTCTCAGATTTACATAAATTCACCTTGTCTTATAGAATAATAATATTCCAATACATTCTTTTGCCACAATTTGTTCAGTTATTCCGTAATATTCCATTACTTTCACATACCATAATTTGTTTGGCCATTCTTTAATTGATGGGCACCCATTCTGTTTCCAGGTTTTTGCTCCCCAGGTTTTGTTCTGCTATCAATATTTTGTTATACGTGAAACTCTTTGTCATTGATCTCTTTGGAGTGTATGCCCAGTGGTTGGCCATCTGCGTTAAAGTAAATGAACATTGTAGTGATTTTTTTTAGATACTATAATTCCAAATTGTTTACGATGTGATCACTGTAAGAGATTTCCAAGTTTTATTGAAAGATAATTTGCCAAAAAATTATTTACTATGTGAACAGCCTCACAAAGTGCTTTACATCCAGCTGTTCTGTAAAACAGTTTGGAATAATGTTTGGAAACTAAATAAACTATGAATATACCCTTTGACCCAGTGATACCACTACTAGACCCATGTGCCAAAAAGATCAAAGGAAAAGAAAAAATGACCCATATAAACATAAATTTTAAAGCAGCTCTTTTTGTAATGTCAGATAACTGGTTACTGAAAAGGTGCCCATCAATTAAAGAATGGCTAAACAAATTATGGTATGTGAAAGTAGTGGAATATTATTGAATGTTAAGAAATTATGATAGGATGGTTTTAGAGAAAACTGACACAACTTAAAGGAATTGATACAGAGTAAAGTAGGAAGAATCAGGAAAACAATTCACACAATAATACCAACATTGTAAAGAAAAACAACTTTACTCTGTTTCAGATGACCGATGATAAAGCTTGCCTTCTCAATTCCTGAAAGAGAAATGGTAGACTTAGGATGTATAATGAGGCATATGTTTTTGGTCTGGCCAATTTGTTTTCTGTTTTCCTTCACTGTGAATATTTGCTACCAGGTGTTTTTTTGTTTTTGTTTTTGTTTTTTATCAGCATGGGAGTGTGAGGGGGAGGAGAAAAAAACTGTCAGTGAGTTTGCAAAAAAAAAAAAAGAAAGAAAAGAAAAGACAAAGACAAGAAGGTCATTGAAGGAATTAAAAATTATATACATATATTCATATATATGTATAAATAAATTTCAAATGCTCTAGTCAGCAGAAATTTGCTTTCTGTTACCCCACCCCCTCCAATTGAGAACAAAAGAAAAATAAAACCATTGTTACAACCATGCAGAGTCAAGCAAAACAAATTTCCTCATTGGCCTGTCCAGAAAATACATATGTCTTTTCTTCATTCTGAAGAAAATTCTCTTTGTGGAGGTAGGTAGAAAATTAGAAAATTCTTCTTTTCCATGCCTATCTGATTGGCTAACATGACAAAGCAGGAAAATTATAAATGTTGGAGAAGATGTGGGAAAATTGAAACACTAATGCATTGTTGGTGGAGTTGTGAACTGATCCAACCATTTTGGAGAGCAGTTTGCCCAAAGGGCTATAAAAATGTGCATACCCTTTGACCCAGCAATACCACTTCTAGGGCTGTATCCCAAAGAGATCATAAAAATGGGTAAAAGACCCACATGTACAAAAATATTTATAGCACTTCTTTCTGTGGTGGCAAAGAATTGGAAATTGAGGGAATATCTATCAATGGGGAAATGGCTGAACAAACTGTGTGAATGTAATGGAATACTATTGTGCTATGAGAGATGATGAGCAGGTAGACTTCAGAAAAAATCTGTTAAGATTTGTATGGACTGATGCTGAGTGAAATGAGTGGAACCAGGAGAACATTGTACATAGTAGCAGCCACCTTGTGCTGTGACTAACTTTGATAGACTTAGCTCTTCTCTGCAATGCAGGAATCTAAGACATCTCCAAAAGTCTCATGATGGAAAATGCTATCCATATCTAGAGAAAGGACTATGGAGTCTGAATACAGATCGAAGCAAACTATTTGCTCTTTTTTTCCTTCTGTTTTGTTTTGTTTCTTCTTTCTTATGGTTCCTCCTATTGGTTCTAATTCTTCTTTACAACATGACTAATGTGAAAATATATTTAATAGGAATGTATATGTAGAGTCTGTGTCAGATTGTATGCAGTCTTGGGGAGGGAGTTGGGGAAGATGGGGGAGGAAATTTAAAACTCAAAAGCTTACAGAAGTGTTTAAAAACTAAAAATAAATTAATTTATTAAAAAAAAATAAAAGAAAATCTTTCTATGGAATCCCAAACTTCCTTCCTATAACTTCCATACATAGCCCTAGATCTAACCTGTGAGGCCGTACGGAACAAATCTTAACAAGAAGGTTTGGTGCAATGTCATGTATGTGTATCCCTGACAACTTTCTCAAAGAGAAATAACTCAGAGTCGCTTGTTTTCTTTCTGTTTTCCAACCTCACTCTTACTTAATATATTCTTATTTTTTCTCCATTTTATACTTTTTCTTCCCCCTTCCTATCGTGACAAATGAAAACTCTGAGAAAGAGTTTCTGGGTAATTAATAATCAATTAATTGATGGCTAGTGGTTTCAGTAACCACTGAGAGACCCTGAAATGCCTTAAATTCTTTCTGAAAGAGAACTCCCCCAGCAAGTGAAAATTCAACCTTGATTGGTGGATATTTAGTGAGGAGGTGGGCTCAAAGTCTTCAGGTCCTCCAGCAGAGAATGTGGCTTACTTAATTATGAGACTCAGCATTCTCAAGGCATCTGGGCAAGGGAAGCTATTTCCATCCACACCTCTCTGGCTAGTTTTCTCCTTCTTGGCTGGGTTGCCCTGAACTCTGATGGAGGGGATCTAGGACTGGGGGTTCTTTCCCCAGGCAAAGGCTGTCCCAGACTGGATTTTGTTTATACTCTAAACAGAAATTAGGTCTCCCAGATGGGTAGAGCCCAGACCACCCAGTTAACAAGCAAGTGCCTTGGGGGCTAGGAGCAAGTTTCATCACTCAGCCATGCCCTTCAAAGATTGACCTTTTCAGGATTGGGTTTTAATAGAAATAAAAGGAAAAGGATAATAAAAAATAATTATTATTTATTAATATAATATTATAATATTAATTTCTCTCACCATAATTCAGGAAGTAAAATCTAGGAAAAATGTTTTCCCCACAATTTTCCACACATATACACCCTATGCCACCTTTTTCTGCTTTGATTTTACAGTTGGTAAAATTGACATTCTTCAGGAAGCAGACATTTTATAGTGAGTCAGGCAGAGGCCAACCTGGATCATCAGATCCACATTGACAAAATGCAGTCAGCTTCCTAGAGCTTGGAAAAAATTGTTTGTGTATGTGGTTGCCACAAATATCATATATTAGAGGTTAGGGTACTTTATGTGAACTGTGAAAAATGATTTCTCTTGGTAATCTGTGTCTTGGAGTCTCTGAGTTCCTAGGTCCCCCCAGCCTTCTGTCCAGAGTTCTTCAGAAGGACATGTCTAATAATGAGATTGCATTGAATCTTCTTATCTTGGTCAAACTCCAACCCAGGCCTGAATTGATTTTATTACTCAGGTTCCAGTAGAGACAGATTCCCAAGACTGGGGGTGGTATTTCCTTTGCCTGGATGGCAAGGCCCCTGTTGACCAAGATAGTGACCTAAGTCACTAATCAAGACTCCATTTTAATATAGCCCACCTCCTGGTATGTCAACCCATCAGAGCTGATTGGCATCCCTTGGGAACATCTACTCTTCGAAGGGCATATAACCCTGTACCCCCAAATCCCAAAGAGAGCCTGTTCTGAACTGGCCCCCTTAGGGGGGCCCAGTTTTGGACTAAACTCCCATGCAATGCATGTTGAGCCAGCTTGAGAGAAGTTAAACCGTGGACACAGGCACTCTGCTTTCATTTGTCTGTTTCTTAGAACAGACGTTGTAATAAATTGGGATTTGACAGAGCAAAGGCCTGAAGGATCATTTATGTTTCACCTTTGACTCTTTCCTTGATGATCCATATCTGATCAGTTGTCAACATCAGTTAATTCCATGTTGTCTCAAATCTGTGCTGTCCTTTGTACTGCAATCACCTTTTTTCTACTGTTTGTCTCGTCATCTAGATTATTATAATAGTTATCTAACTATTCTTCTTGTTTTAAGTCTATCTTTTTTCTAATACATCCTTCATGCCTCTAATAGAATAATATTTCTACTTTACCTGAATGTCCCAATAAAAAATAAAAATAAAAACTTTAACTGGCACTTCATTACCTGCCAAATAATATATTATTACTCAAGGCTTTTTTTAGCTGGGCACCAACCTTCCTTTCCAACTTTTTCTCACATTGAACCCCTGTTAAGAACTCTGCATTCCAGAAAAATTAACATTTTTGGTTTCCTACTCTTTCTCTTGTTTTTTTTTTCCCCCTTTCCCATACCAAGAATAGACTAACTTCAACCTCCAGCTGTTGAAATTCCTCCTTTTAGGGACCACTTCTGAGGCCACCTCTATATCCTTTTCTGATGCCTCTTCCCTCTCTTCACTGAAAGTGATCTCCTTGTTATCACCTTGTGGGGGAGTCCTAAGCTCTGAGCTGCCTCTCCTGAGACACTAAGGCAGAGCTTCAGAAAATGGGAATTTTCTTATCTTCAAATCACTTTCCACCTACAGCATAGCTCCTTCCATCCTTTGCTGGTCTTATGGCCATTAGACTTCCACCACTTGTTGCTTTCCCATCCCTACTTTTAGTCCCTGTGTCTCCTCAACCCCAGTCTTCCCATGTCCCACTCCAATCCTGCTTTGTCCCCTTTCATCATGCACTTTGTGCTCATTCCATGACTAACACGTTTCCCTTTATTTTGGACTTTTTCCTTTTGTAAACATTCCATTTTTTGGCCCAGAGAACTAGCTTCCACTCAATAGTGCTTCATGCCTGATGTCCTTTTCTGTACTGATGGCGTTGCTCCATCACACTAGTTTTGGTGAGGAGTCAAAACACTACAAGGTCCCCACGCTTTTGCTGCCACCGCTCAGCAGCTTCTTCTCTTTTTTAGTTTACTTTATCAAAAGTTATTACCCAATCTAGATTGTGGTGGCTATTTTCTACCAGGCCTCAGGTCATTCTCCCAACTTTTTAAAGGAGTTTGTCACCTTACTGTTTTTGTCATGTCCCCAACTCCTGCCTTTATATTAAGGACCTTCAGTTTTAAGAAATAATGCTCCCCAAACATTCTAACTTCCAAGTTCCTCTGTCTCCTTTAACCCCATGAACTATTCCTTCATTCCACCTCTGCCACACACAGAAATGGTCATACCACAGAGCTTACCAGTACCCATAAGTGTTCTACTTCCATAATCAAGAAGTCTGAAATTCTTTTATCCAGTCATAATTACCTATCACATCATCAGTCTCTTCCATTATCCTTTCTAAACGTATTTTTCATCCTAACTGTGAATATCAATTCAATTCAACAAGTATTTGTTGTTTGATCTCTTGGTGCCTGTAACTGTAAAATGAAGTAGTATGACTAAAATATTTTTGTGGTCCTTCCCAATTTTAAATGCCAATAATAGCAAATGTATAGCCTTTTTTTTCTTTGTGTATGCTTAATTCTATAGAAAGGAAAACATAAATGTTGCTATCATAATATCCAGGGGCATTATTTGTTAATCATATTAATTGAGATAGGGATTACACTATTATTTCATTAGTAGAAGGAAGTCCTGGGTAAGGAAACTCTGTCTAGCAATGCAAGTTGGCACCTTCTCTGCAAATTATGGACCTGGAGAAGTGCATAGAGCACAGAGAGTGTACCTGACATGGCCAGGGTCATGTGGTCAGTATGTGTCAGAGGCAGGACTTGAACCCAGGAACTCTTAACTCATAGGCTTGTTTGCTGGTCGTTATGCCACACTGCTTCTTCTAATCATGTTAATAAGCATTAAAAATATTTAAACCAAACTGTCAGGGTTTTGTTTTTAATTGTCACACCAAGCTGTTATTAAAAATAAGTGGCTATATTGAACCTAAACTTTTAACTTTCTGTCCCCTCTCACATTTTTGTTGCTTATTTCTGTTTATATTTTGAATACTAGTGCCAGAAGATAGTTATCTCTATGTATGAATTCACTGCCTTATTATACTTCAAAATGGGTCATCCTGGAAGAGTAAGAAATGGGATCTCTGAATTTCAAGTGGCTTTTACTGCTCAGCTGGATCTGTTGAAAATGAAAAGGGGTCAGCTAGCATTTGTTAGTGAGTTCTTGTCACCTAAATTTTCATAATTAAAAAGATATGATACTGGAACACTAGTCTCTGTAATTCACTTGTTTCTTTTTTCCTATTTTAAAGTAATATTTTATTCCCCTCACCCCCCACTCTACCCCCAATTACATGTAAAAATAATTTTTAACATTTGGCTTTTTTTTTTTAAGTTTTGAGTTCCAAATTCTATCCTTTTTCTCTCCCCTTCTCTCTCCCTAAGATGGTAAGCAATCTGACATGGGTTATATATGTTCAGTCATGCAAAATCATATTAGTCATTTTGTACAAGAAGACTTGAACAAGAAAGAGAGAAAGGAAGGAAGGAAGGAGGAATGTTTCAGTCTGTATATAGACAACATCAGTTCTTTCTTTGGAGACGGATAGTATTTTTCATCATGAATCCTTTGGGATTGTCTTAGATCATTGTATTGCTGAGAATAGCCAAGTCATTTACAATCCTTCATCCTACGATATTGCTATTAATATGCTTTTATCTGCATTCAGACTCTATAGTTCTTTCTCTGGATGTGAATAGCATTTTTCATCATGCGTCTTTTGGATGATTGTTTTACTGAGAAGAGCTAAGTAATTTATGGTTGATCATTGCACAATGTTTCTGTTACTTTGTACAATGTTCTCCTGGTTTTGCTCAACTTCACTTTGTATCAGTTCATTTATGTCTTTCCAGGTTTTTATGAAATCATTCTGTTTGTCATTTCTTATGGCATGATAATATTCTATTTCTGTAATTCACTTATTTATGACTGCCTTATTGACATGAGAAAAATTAATATTCTTTAGGTTGAAGCTATTAGGTTTATATGGATAACATTTCTAAGAAAGTACTTTCCTTCCATATTGACTAAGTTGACATCACAGTGGATTGCCTCAAATTTGATTCTCTGCACCCAATAAAGAGTGGGTCTAACAAGTGATGTTCTTCACCAGATAATATATTTGAGACTTATTTTCTATGCAAATTCCACCCTGCTTTACCTTAGAAAATTGGAGACATTTACCCCTGAAATTCCTTCTTGAGTTTGTTTAAAACAGCACAGTGTAAGTAGTGGCATCTTCCGAGCAATAAAGTTTATTTACATATTATTATAGCATATAGCAATTTGGATAAATTTTATTAGTCAAGTACTAATTTTATTCATGAACACAACTGTTAATTTATTTGTTTACTTTTCTTTTCAACTGATAAGCATAATTCGTTATAATTGCTTTTATCAATACTTGACAAAGAAATTAATTTTTGGAAATTATTTTAGCTTATATCCAACACTACCTACAAGTAAGTAGAGCATTTATTTCAGAATAACCTTTGAAGGGAAGATTCAAGTAATTTTAAGAAATTCAAAATAATTGCTTCTTTAAAATCTATCATATTTCTTAATATTTTCACATATGTTCATTTTAAACAAGTGACTGTAAATAAGGGACTGTCACATTATGGAATGCTTTGAGTAGGTACACCAAGCTGAGCTAAATAATTTTGTTTTAACCTGGAGCTGTCAGTGGAAATATCATACCTTTTGAAATAATATATACTGACCAGTTTTCTGTTCATTATACATTGTACTCCATACCTGGAATGCTCTCCCTCCTCATCTCTGCTTCTTAGTTTCCCAGACTTACTTTTAAAACCCAGAACAAATCCCACCTTCTTTAGGAGGCCTTTCCTGATCCTCTTGGTACTAGTGCCTTGACCCTGAAATTACCTTCTATCTACTCTGTTTTCATTTTGCATATACCTAGTCATTTACAAGAGTTTGTGGTTATGAGCCAAGATGGGTGGTAGGAAAGTAATGTACAAGTCTTCATCCTGATTAAAATGTGACCTCCTTAAGGGCAGGGACTGTTTCTTGCCATTCTGTATATACCCAGTACTTAGCACAGTGCCTTTCACATAGTACATGTTTAACAAATCCTTGTTGCCTGACTGCGAAATTGATACTCATCTCTTTAATTGACAGTTTTGGAAAGAATTGACAAGGGTTGAGTCTATGATATATGAGACATAGGCCTTGTCTATTAAAGATAAATGTTCTTCCTTTAAAAGATCACTGGCCAGTTTTTCTTAATGGCTTTTGGTTTCAACTCATCCAGACATATGTCTCCTGTCTCACTTATGTAGAATTAATAGCTCCTTTTATACATATGCGTACAGATATATAAACCCACACATATTGATGAACAAGAAACTGTCTGACGGAGAGTTTGAAGTCAGGTCTTGCTGACCACAAATCCAGCACACTGTGTTTTCCATTAATTCTAGCAGTTTTTTGGCTTATCCTTTATAATGTCTCTTGACTTACGGTCACTTCCATGCCAGATAAGTGTAAAATTAAAGTAGCATTCCTTTAAAAAAATTTTTGACTTTTCCTTTTAAGCTGTAGGGTTGAGAAAGACAGTTGTGTGAGGCTGCCACTCATGTTCAGGGTTACATAACTGTTAAATGATGGCATCAGAAACAGATCCAATAGAAAAACCTTTGTCTTCATATTCTTCTAGTTTAGTGCTGTTTTGACTGTACAACAGGTCTGAAACCTACTAGGTACAATTAATTGCACTTCGGCTAAATGAGATGTTACTAAAAACTCCACTCACTTTTTATTATCACTAATGTTAGTATAATTGTTTCTGGAAAAACTAATGCTATGTATTCAATTTCATTATTTGTGGGCAAAAAATTAGGATTGCACAGCAATTTTGTGAGTCCTCCCTTCCTCCCACCCACTGCTTTTTTTTAAAAGCTGCTATGAATCTTTCTTCATTCTACTATTTAGGAGAGCAGAAAAATGACAGCCCTACAAGTAATTTTAGAAAGAGAAAAAACTAATGGCTGTGAGAAAGCCAGATAGGAACAGATTGATTAAGGGGATAATGTTATTCATTTTGCAATCAAACTCCATTCTTCTATTTTACATTTCCTATATTACATTTAATATAATAGACATGCACATATTATTCCCATATTTACTAGAGTTATTTGCCTCTGTAACTCCAGCTAGTCTATGTAGCTTATTAATTAACAGATATTTATTAAACACCTGCTATGTGTAAGGATTTGTGCTAAATTCTAGGGTCATAAAAATGCAATAGTCTCTTCCTTCAAGGAGTTTATATTATATTATAAGTAGAAAGATATATATGCATATGTTTTCTTTTACTTGTAATTTCATTGGTAGAGAGGACTCCCCTAAAGGGAACTCCTTTATATAGATTGGCATTTGTTCTGTAACTTATAAACTTAAATAGTTGCATGATTCAATTGCTGAAGTCACTTGCCCAAAGTCACATAGCCTGTATGTGTCAGATACAGACTATATATCATTTTGGGTGGTAGGGTGGGATGGAGAAGTGGAGTGAAACCAGGAAAAACATCATAGATAGTACTTGAATGGACTTTTGAAGAAAACAATGGATTCCCAACATCTTCAGTTAGTTCTAAGAGGTGAAGGCAAGACAGGAGAGTATTCCAGGTGTGGGGATACCATTCTAGGGCAGAGATGGGAGATGGAGCATAGTGTTATTTTGTCTTTGCTGTACTGAGAGTTTGTGGCTGTGAGCCATGATTGGGAGGTAGGAAAGTAGAATTTAAACAGGATTTGCACAGACTCCCCAACCTAGTCAAATATGGGCTGGATAGTAGGATAGCCTTGCCACCGTGGCAGGTTCACTGCTTCAGGTTTTTCTATTTTTTTTTTTTTGTAATGGAAGATGGTAGACTGCATCTGTTTTTCCTTTATTAGTGAGTGTGCTGTTATATACTGAACTAAAAAAGAAAAGAAGGGTGTTATTAGAGTATCTGTGGTAACGGTCCTACTGCTACATTATGGAGCCTCTGAAGTTTCATAGAGAAAATTTTAAAAGACTATGAAAAGGGAACTGTAGTATCTAAGAGGGCAGTTAATTCAGTTTCAATAGAAGCAGAATCACAGTAAGCCTTTTTTTTCCCTCAAATATCCATGAAAGATGATACCAAGATTTAAGGGATGAAGAATGGACCAGCAAAGTCCAGGGGACTTGTGTATAAGTACTAGATGTGCTGGAATCCTGTTCTAAATCTTATTTTGTGAACAGATTAAGGCAATTAATACCTACTTCTCTTTCCTGGAAATGGATAAAAATCACTGTTCAACTTAAACAATTAAGCAGTGCATTCTTGCATAATAGTCATAGACTCTGAATATTAAAAAGGATCTTAGTTAGCATTTATTCCAACTTCTTAACCCATTTAGAATCTACCCAGCCTGTACTCCAACAGTTCCAGAGACTTAGAACTCACTTTACTAGGTAGACCATTCCATTTTTAGACACTGAGCAGTGTTCTTTAAAAGATATTTCATCCTGTCATAGAGTTGATAAGTATCCATATAACTTCCACCGTCTTATTTTGAGCTACTCAAAATAAATCCTGTCAGTCTTCTAGTTATACTTCAAATATCTCTACTGAATTTAGTCTGGTCACATTTTTCCCAGTTGTTCTAACACATTTAAATCTTTTGATCCTGATTTATCTAGCATATAAATCACTTCTTCTAGTTAGTACCATCTACACATTTAAAAAGCACTTTTTACATGTCTTTATCCAAGGTATTGACTGAAATGTTGAAAAAAAATAGGATCAAGGTCAGAACCCAGGGATGCACCCCATTAGGAGACCTCCCTCTTGATTGTTATGAATCCTTTAGACATATATTATTGCATTTATGTGTTTGTTTAGCTATGCATTTACTTAAATGTACAAAGCAATCTGCCTCATAATTATTTATCATTTGTATGAGAAATTTGCTATAATCCAGAATTTTCCTTTTTTTTCTATCTATTGTGTAAATATGTGAAGGCCTTTTGATTTTGTCAGTGCAGGGAACTCTTGCAGTATTTGGAACTCCCTTCAAGAACAGGGATAAATATTGTGGAAGATAAGTGACTTGCAGGGGTTATGTAGCTAGTCGGTAGTAGAATCTGAACCCAAGTCTTCATTCTAACTCCAAGGCAAGTATTCTTTTTGGTAGACTACAGTGGTACCAAAGGATGATTACAATGTTGTCAACGTGGATATTATTTTTTCTGGCTCAGCTTACTATTCTTTATATGCGTGGGGTGGGGAGGTAGAAAGGACAAGCAACTATCAAGTATCATTTATTAAGGCTCCTGGCTCAGTGCCCAATCCACTATGCCACTGTAAGAAATTGATGATTTTCTTACAGCACAGTAATATGCCACTGCATTTATGTACCACTGTTGCCATTTCTGAATTGATAGGCATCTACTTGGTTTCCAGTTATTGCTAACAAAAATGTACTGCTAAAAATATTGTGGTGCATTTGGAGACTTTCTTTTTTTTCAGTGGCCTCCTTGGGATATATTCCTAGCAAAGGATGGTCAGAGTATGGAAATTTTAACCAGTTCATTTGCACAGTTCCAAATTGCTGTCCCAGTTCACATAGCTTCACCAGGAGTAAAGTCAGTGTGCCTATCTTCCAATAATCCCTTGACCATTGACTGTTACTCATCTTTGGTTATCTTTGCAAATTTACTGTATGTAAATTGAAACCTTGGGATTATTTTGATTTGCATTTCTCTTATTATTAGTGATTTCAAAGAATTATTTCATATAGTTGTTAATAACATACAGTTCCTTTAGAAAAGTTTGTTCATGTTGTTTGAGCATTTCTATATTGGGTAATAGCTTTTGTTTTTATTTATTTCTCTTAGTTGTCCATATGTTTTATGTATCAAACCCTTTTCAGAGATACTTAATACAGTTTTTTCCCAAGTATTATCCTAGGTGTTTTAATTTTGTTTGTGCAAAAGCTTTTCAATTTCATAGAATCAAAATTATCCATTTAATTTGCAATTACCGCTATTAATCATGCTGTTAAGAATTTATCTCATAGTTATAAAAGGTAAATGATCTACCATTCTCCTTATTTTTAGTTACAGTATGATCTTTAATGAACCCATTTAGAATATGTTGTGGAATATGGTATAAGGTGTTGCTCCAAGTCTAATTTCTGCCAGATTGCTTTCTAGTTTTCCCAACAGTTTTTATCAAATAGAGAATTCTTTCCTACATAAGGGTTTTGGGGTCTTTCATGCTCTTGGTTAGTGAGTTCAGTTATTTCTGATTCTTGTCTGTTACATTGACCTACTTTTCTAAAAAATCATTAAAGTAAAACAATGTTTTTCTACATATATATGCCAATGGTCAGAAAAATAAATGGCTATTTTCAGAATTTTTAAAAAATCTATGTACTCTTTTATTTGCAGCTCAACATCTCATAAAACTATTTTAATGCTATATTATCACTATATTAATGATACATTAATGGATGGTAATAATGGTGTTGCAATTACTGTGCATTAATGGATTGTAACCATCTTTAGTGCGGGTAAAAAGCTAGATTAAAAGATGTTATGATGTTTTATGTGTGTAGGGGACTTCCAATGTGAACATTTCCTTCACTAATATAACTAGACTATTTGCCTGTGGATACTGAGAAGAAAGAACTTTCCCTAGCTACACAGCCAGCATATAAAGCTGGCAGAACTTGAACGCATGTCTTCCTGGCTCCAGAGCTGACCTTTTAGCCACCTGTAGTGATATTTTATGTACTAAAAAAAAATTAATTTAAATAGTTTCTGTTAAGTAGTTGTTTTATTGATATGTAGTAAACATTAAGTTCTTAATCATTTAGCTAAATAGTTTGAAGTCCTTTTTAAGAAAGTAACCATACTGATTTTAGGATTTGACTTCCAACAAACCTGATCTAGTTTTTCCAAAATGTGGGGTATTTTTGTTTCCTTTTGAAATTAAGATAGAATTGAAGTCAACTATTGTTGATAAAAGTTTGCAGTAATACATATATGCTAAACTGCTGTTTGTCTAGATCTAAATAATTGAAAAGCTCAAACTGTTATATATTCTTTTTCTCAGAAGAGCAGTCATTTGCAAAAATACTTAAAGTTGAAGTCAAGGTCAGACACTGTGTTTTGTTAGCTTGCTGATCAGGAAGCTATAAAAGCCAGATGATCTCTCCAAGTACAAAAGAAGCTTGCTAAAGTAGACCAGGGACTAGTAAGGCAGATCTTGTTGAAAAGGAGGGAAGTAAGGAAGGCAGGCAGAAAAGGAAATGAACTGAAGAGAGAGATGGAAAACGTCAGAACTGTGGGTGAAGTGAGTGGGGAGAGAAAAACAGTAGAGGTAAAGAAAGAAATGGAGTTAGGGGAGAAAAAAGAAGATGAGAGAAGGAAGTAGTTGTGTGGTACACAAGAAGCACAGAAATTGTAAGGTATGTCATTCATTCATTTAAAACAACATTTAAACACCTGCTCAGTGTTAATGTACTATGATTTAAGTTATAATCCACTGTCTTTTAAACTGTAGTACAAACCATACCACATGCAGCTTCTAAAATGTCTGATGAGTAAAGCAAAGGAATGAGAGAAGTGGAAGGGAACTGGGGAGAAAGAAAGTAAAATGTCTGCACTTGTCTTGAAATGTTTGGGAAGAGACGATTTTGACACAGCTAACGCAGTGTTGATTTGGCCTTGTTACTGTTCACCGGTGTTAAAAAGGGCCATTGCTTAAATTCATTACTCTCATTCAAGTAAACAGCTGGATAATGCTGTACTCTGAATATGCTCAATTACAGCAGCCGAGCAGGGTTTTATATTACTGGTTTTCAGTGAAAAGATCAAAGGGTCCCCCACTCTAGTCCAGTTCTCATGGAAAGAAAAGAAATGCTATGTAAGCAAAATACAATCGGATTTCTTGAGCAGCAAAATTGACTAAGACATGTGCATTTTTAGAAGTAAAAGACAATGTTAGTATTTGAAGTTCTCTAGCAGTTTGAAAGCTAGGTATATTTGGTAGAAATAAATCTGCTGACTATGAAGCTATAGAAAAGTTCCTCTGAATCTTTTAGGAATTTAATTGCTGAACCTTGTCTATATTCCCTGCACAATTTGATTATTCTGATGAAACTCATCTATATTGGCAGTGCCTGCTTGCCAAATTGTCTCCAAGTAAATAAAATACTGTTGGTTTTAAGCTGAGTGAGAAGAGATTACCTCTTCTTATGTGCATTAATTCCAAAGCTCAGGTAAGATAAAACCTTTGGTGACTGCTTTCAATGCCTTTATTATTTATTTACCAAGCCTAAAGTGTTTCATAAGGCAGAGTTGGTTGTTCCCTGGGAGAGCCCATTGTTAGAGTGCTGCATCCCATCAGAGGTGCACTGAGAGGATCACTAGGTGCTCTGATTTTATTTCAGATCTGCTTTATCTCTCCATCTCTGAGGCCCTGTTCCATAATCACATAACCAAGGCTACTGTGCTAAGCCTCTTTACGAATCAGGGACAATTAATTAGCTACAACTTGGTGAAGTAAGTGGCAGAACCCAGTATGGCAGCCAATGATTTTCTGGCTGTTAGGATTAGGAAGGGGGCTTCTTCCTCAGAGACCAGAGAGAGGCAGTTAATGAGGCCTTTCCCGGTAGGGCTATGGGGAAGAGACAGCATCTCTAAGTGGGCTGTCTGACAGAAACTGGATTTAGTCTGAAGCAAAATGGCCACACTTCTCACAGCCACACTTCTACCTTGGAGTTCTCTTAATGTATCTGTAGATAAATAGGAGGAAGGAAGCAAGTGGGAGCTGTCTGGGCTGCCCCACATGTCTCTCCAGGTTGCAGAAGTGTCTGCTGCTCTGAATTGGGTTTCTCTCCTTTTGTATCTTCTTCCCAGAACCCTCTCCAAACCAGTTCCAGTCATGTACACGCAGTTTCCCAGAGTTTCTCTGCAAAACATCTGGTGCTGTGCATTTTAGAATTGATATGCCCCACAAGGACAGCTACATAAGAAATTGGTACCAGGCCTCAAAGACTAGATAATCTAATAAAGACTATATAATCAAATTTTTTGACATTTTTTCCTAATTAAGAAAAAAAAACCATTCTTGGGAGAAGCAATACAATCTAATAAGGGAGGTGTAAAGCATGTATATATTTTTTTAATGATTTCGTTAGCATAAGGAATACAAGGTGAGAATACTTATACCATTGTAGAGCTACCCCTGTTCTATACCTTGCAGTCTTGTTAGGGAGTTGCTTTGAAGTGCTGAGAGATTAAGGTAGGATTCAAACCCAAATCTACCTGACTCAGAAACCATCTCTCTGTCCAGCTCTCCAAGCTGTATACTGTGGTGCAATGGGAAAAGGAACAATACTTGGAGCCTTAGATTTAAATTCCATCCCTGATTTTGTGTTAGAGGTAAGAAAAAGTTAATTTCTTCAATGAACATAAATATTCCATGTAACATATGACATTGTGTAGGAGCTTTAATAAAGGCAGAGTAACTTCCTCAACAAGAGTTTGCAAAAGTGAGCAGTGGCATATATTTCAAAAACTCATGTAACTGCAATAAAAATCATAATTTCATAGGATTTAGAACTAGAAGGGATTTTGAAGACTACTGTAACCTTTTCATTTTTATAGATGAGGAAACTGAGGTTCCAAAGGGTTCCGTGAAGTGACTTAATATAGTTAACATATATTAAGACAGAGCCATGATTTGTAACCACTGAAATACTATATTTTAGAATTTTTAGGATGAAGTATTTTAAAATAACTGCTTAACTTGAGAAAATGAAAACGTATTTACTGGAAGCAGAAGTAGGACAATGTATGTAGTAGGAAATCTATCCCAGAAGATTTGCTATTTTCATTTTAAAGACTTCTAAGATTTAGTTTTCTAAGGTATTTTAGCATTTAAAATTTCTGTCAAGAAGCTCTTCCCTATTAGTTACCCAGATTACTGCAGCAGTTTATGCTTATTTGTCCTGCCATGAGACTACAGAAAAAGAAAATGCCACCACAGGCATGGTGGCACATGTCTGTAATTCCTGCTGTAATTCCTGTCCAGGAAGGTTTAATGAGTTTTCAGCTTCAGGAAACCAAGCCAATCCAGTTTCAGCTTGAGCCCAACACCATTTTGCTGGGGAGGTAGGGAGCAAATGGGGCGCCAGGTTGCCCAAGAGTAGTGCAGTGTGATCCAGCTCAAGTCAGATATGGAACAAATCAACACTCCTGGGCCAGGCAGTAGTGGGATCTGAGCTATTAGCTGCTATTTCACTTCTAGCCTTGGCAAAAGAAGAAGACCCAGTCTCTAGGTGGGAAAAAAAAAGGTAATGCTTCAAATGGGCGAAAAAAATGACAAAAAACAAGAACACTGACTGGGTTTTGGAGACCCTTTGGCAAGAAAGGCACACTGATAGACTTTTGGTGGAGTGGTCATTCTGGATAGCATTTTGGAATTATTCAAGAACAGTAACTAAACTGTTCATGCCCTTTAAAGCCCTCTATTTCTGCTATTTCCTTTTGGCCTAGTTAAGTCAAAGATAAAAATGAGGGTCCAATATAAACAAATGTGTTCATTACAGCACGGTGTGCTAACAAAGACCTGGAAACTGTGGTAAAGTATGCCATAAAATATTAGCGTATAGTAAGAAATGACTGATGGAAGAATTCAGAGAACCATGGGGAAGATTTGAAAGAATTAATACACAGTGAAATAAACAGAATAAAAATGACAATACTGTGAATGAGTCATTGAAAGGAGGTCAAACTCTAAATAATTGAAAAACTAGTGCTATCTCCCCAAAATATTCCTGCCTCCTGAAGACACAGAGGCAATGGGAAAACATATACAGAATGTGGCTTATATGATCAGATGTAGTAACTATGAGGTTTTTTTTTTTATTTGATTATTTTTATTTGTTTCAAAGGAGGCTTTCTTCTGGAAGTTGGGAGGAGTATCTTTTCCAGAAGTGATTGTAATACAAAGACAAAAAGCATTAATAAAGCACATTTTTAAAAAATGTTGATTCTTCCCACTTCTTAGTAGAGAAGTGATGGATAGTAGATGGGAAATGAAACATATACCACCCCTAATCAATATGTGGATTTGTTTTACTTGATTAAACTTAGCTATTACAAGGAAGGACTTTTATTTGGTTGGAGGAGAGTTATGAGAAGTAAAGTTGTAATGATAAAGAAGAAAAGAGTGTCAATGAAACATTTAAAAATAGATAAAAGAGAACAGAAGGAGGTTCAGAAGGGGACAAAGGTAAACCAGGATAAGACTGACACTGCTTTGTTAAATATAAAATATTCTTTCAAAAAGAAAGCCTATAATAATAGAGATTCATAGTTCCCTATATAATCCTTTCTGTTCTCTTTATTCGGGAATATTCATGTTTGTCAATGTTTGTCAGATTCACAAATTTTTATAAAGTAGTGCTTCCTCATCTTCGCTTCCTTTTTACTCTTTGTAAACTTACAACCCAAAAGTTAAAGGTTTCCTCTTTCCATTCCAAAATTTTAGAAATTAAGTCTACCTTTAGGAACAATTTTATGGCCAGCTTGTAAGTTTTCATCTTTGTTTCAAAGAGAAAAAAATATTTGGGAATAGGAAAAGGTAGTGTTTTAGAACTGATACATTTTGCATGAAAAAACTTTTTTTTAAATTTTTTAGGCAGTTGGGGTTAAGTGACTTGCCCAGGGTCACACAGCTAGTAAGTGTCAAGTGTTTGGTCTGAAACCAGATTTGAACTCGGGTCCTCCTGACTTCAGGGCCAGTGCTCTATCCACTGCACCACCTAGCTGCCCCTGAAAAAAACTTTTTTTTCACTTCAGTATCAGGCAAAGAAAGGAATGCATTTCTACAAACACTTGTAAAAATGTATTTAAGTATTCTTTTTGCCTTTTTTGTTTACCCCATGACAGATTTCCCCAATATCTTTACTTCTCCACTATTTTTCTCCTTAAGAGACAAAAAACTCATAGTTTTTCATCTACCAAGAAAAGCTACATTTAATTCTGGTTTCTTCAATCAAGGGGAAAAAAGTTGTCTAAGAATTTATACAGTTCACTTTACTGCAAGGAGTTCTGAGTCCTCACAGCATCAAGTGCGCTAATTCAGAAGTGAAAACATGATAGGGTTACATGGGCCCCTGTGCACAGTTCTCCATTAAGTAACCTCCAAGAATCATTTGTTTTTTATTGTTATGTTTATGGTTTCTTCTCCAAATTTAAGTGATATACTTTGGGCATTAACTCATATTATTTTAAGACAGTTGGGACAAAATGTATACTTTTTAACTAATTAAAATGATAATAAAAAGTTATCCAATTTACCTACTTTTAAGTAAAAAATTGACTTCGAAAATTACTTTTATAAAGCACATTTAAAGTCATTAATTAAATATTTTCTAATCTTAGTTCATATTAAAATTCAGAAGGGTGACTCTGGACAAGTCACTTAACCCCAATTGCCTCACCAAAAAGAAAAAAATTCAGAAGGGAAGTAAGGTATTTTCTAAATGAGAGGTATTAGCTGGGAACAGTGCTACATTAATACACCCTACCAGAAGCTAGATTCTGTGTACAAAGTACTTGTTCATGTTTTCCTTGAATTTGTTTGTTTGATTGGGCTCAATATTGCATTTGTAGTGAATGAGCTCTGTCTGAACCTTGGCAAGAATCAGAGAATGTTGGTGTGTGTCATCATGAATAGTAGAACATCGAAAAGCTTCAATGTGCTGGCACAAGCCCCATTCCAATATGATGAGTTAAACATAGACATTGTTCAATGAGAAGGCCCTGTGTCCTTTTGGAAATTAAATCTTGGCAAGTAGATATTAGATCTGTGTACACACATTGAATTTCTTTGTCTTCCAGCTGGGGTAGTCCATTTATAATCAAATATTTAAAGCAAAGTTCTAAAAAGGTTCTTGAATAGCCCTTCTTTTCACCATGCCCTGAAACAAATGGTTGATGCGAGGGTGACATAGTTTTTTCCTTTTTATTTGGAAACATGAACATGAAAGGACCTGAGAACAAATTTCTTCAGCTAGTTCTGACTGATGGAAATTAATTGTAGAAGTTAATAGGGTCCTTCCCCCCATGTCTTTCCTGTGAATGTAATAGTAAAACAGAATTTACCAAAATGCCCATTTGGGGGTCTATATCCCTTCATGCATTTTTAGGACTGTGTATATTTATCCCAGAACGAAGAAATCTGAAGTCAAAGAATTCATTTGATGTGGCATAAGTGCTTACTCTATGGAAGCAAAAAAGGAAAGCAGCATTCTTAAAGTTGTTATAGACCTCTATGGCATTATTGTTTTGCTTTAACCTTTTCTTGATTTTCTTCATTTATTAGATTTTCTTCATTATTTTTCATGCATTAAGCATACTTTTGCATTATTACAGAAGGAACCTCATATTTGAATTGTAGAAAGTTAGGTTTATAGATACTAAATCAGAAATCTTTTCATATCTGGATTATTATGTTTTCTAAGGTAACTGCTCCCTCCAGTTCACCTAGCTATAGCAGTAAGTCGTCTTCCTAAAGGATAATTTTGATTACATCATTCCTTTCTAAAAACTTTCAGTAGCTACACATTGCCTTGTTACTATAATGCCAAGTAACAAGGAATTTAATAGGGATGGAAAGTGTTTCTAAATAGTAAAAATGACTACCTAAAGGAATTTTTAAAAAATCAACTTATAGTAATTAATCTTTTGAACATGAGCTATGCTTTCATTTGCCTAGCTTCATGAATCTTTTTCGTGATAACCTCTTCAACTCTTTTAAAATTATTGTGTGTTTAGGTGATGTTATTGGGCAAAACAGTGTCCCTGTGTATTCCTCCTATACATGGCAAGTAAGTGATGTAGTGGATAGAGCATTGGACTGGGAGTCAGGAAGATCAAAATCAAATCTGGCCTTAGATATTTACTAGCTGTGTGACCCTAGGACAGGTCATCTCTGTTCCTCAGTTTCTTCATCTAGCAAAATGAGGATAAAAATAGTGCTTTCCTCTTTGGGTTGTGAAAAGGATAAATTGAGATATTTGTAAAGTGCTTTGCAAGTCTTAAAATGCGATATACACACTGGCTATTTATCCACGTCAGCAGAGTTTCAGTGAAGTAGCACATTCACTTATCTTACAGACATTTGTTTTTGTTTTTGTTTTAGGTAATTGGGGTTAAGTGACTTGCCCAGGGTCACACAGCTAGTAATTGTGAGGTGTCTGGTCTGAGGCTGGATTTGAACTCAGGTCCTTCTGACTCCAGGGCTGGTGCTTTATCTCCTGCACCACCTAGTTGCCCCCATATATTCGCTTGTCAGAGGAAATATAAACATTAAACAGATGTTGAGTGATCTAGGGTGATTCTTAGACCTCTGTCTTCTGATCTGATACTTCATTCCATGCAACATTATAACTAATTGTTAATGAAGGAGAATTTATAACCTGTTTTTACTCCTTTGGTGTGAAAATGTTAAGTCAGACTTTTAAATTTTCTCTCAGAAACTGTAGAAAGTTCCATTTAAAGTATATATTTTTGACGTCTGTGGCTAGTTGATTCAAAATGAAAGTTAGCAGAAGTTAAGTATTCAGAGTTCAAAACGTTACATCAATACTTTCCCTATGTGATTTTCTTTTGTAGTTAAAGAAGCGAACTGTATTTTTTTCCCTGTGTAGTAGTGTGGGTTCAAGTTATGATCACTGTAGTGCACAATCAGCCAGTTTAAAAATATTAAGTGTCAAGTATGTGCTTGGCCTCATATACATCCTGTATTTGGGTAATTTTGACCAAATGGTCATCTTAGAGTTTTAGGTGGGAGTTTAAAGTTGGGCCATTTGTCCACATTATAGCTGTTCATTTCTGCTTAGAGATTTGCCAGTAGACTATATGACCTCTCTATACTTCTGAGTCCATGGAATTGAAGTACTGCATGTGAAAAGAGTAATTGATGACAGAACAGATAGAAGTTTTCAATTTTATGCATGGTGAATAATTGGTAACTTTCATCTTATTATCGTGTGCAAAGTTTTAAAGGAAGTAAGCAAAAACTTTGGAAGGAAGGGGGGAAAAGTATTTGTTACTTTTTCCTCCTTTTGTCCTCTGAGCATCATCCCCGTTGTCCAACATCTACCTTTTGTAGATCAGTCCATTTCTCATGTTTCCTTGATGTCCAGGCTCCCCTCTGCCCTTCTTGATTAATGCACCTGGTTCTGAGTGGCCATCTTGGGTATGTTGCTGCTGCATGACCGCTCCCTAAACCCCCATCAGAATTTTTTCTCTAAGTCATCCCCTCAAGGCCAACATCCAAAGTGATGATTTGCTAATGCAATAAATTCATTTTCAGCACACTGCCAGATACCTTGTGGTACCCCTCCAATCACCATATGTAGGCCCTTAGGGATGGCTCTGCTCCTACATAATAACATTGGCCTATTTCATAATAATTGTGCATAAGCTAATTATTTAATGTTTTCTCATAAAAAATCAGTCCACTGCTACTTCAGATATAGACTTTTCATGCTTATATAAGTTGCCACTAACATGTTTGCTTAACCATAGGTTGCTATTTTCAAGAAAGCAGATAGAATATTTTTGTATTATAGTAATCATTTACATTTTTTTATCTCCTTAACCTTCCAAAATTGCAAACAAATATGTCTTTCTAAACCTCTGAATTTGTGACTCAGAAAAAATTCGTGCTGCTTAAAGGGATTTAAAATGTTTTGCTTCTTTAAAATTGTAAAACTTTGGAAAACAATTTTATCTTTACATTTTAAAAAGCTGTATTTTTGCATAGAGGTAGTCTGTACATTCAGCACTGGTTTTTACCTTTAAAGAGATTACCTTTATTTTATTTATTTCTAGAAAAAGAGATTTCTTTATAAAATTCTTTAGTTCCTTATTCATAAGATTAAACCTCTTATCAGAATCTTGCTACATAAATATAAAGGTGGACATGCATGAATGATGACAGTTTATCAGGACCATATGTGGGAAATTTGTACTAATAGAGCCCTGGGTACAAAGAAGTTTATGTAACTAAGGTGGAAAGATTTTCAGTTAGGTCCCAGCTTCTCCTGAAATATGCCAGTGTAGTTATGATCTTGTCATCAATTCTCAGATCAGCTCTAATATTCTGAATAAAATATAACTATATTTGTCATTCAGTTCTTTTGACTTAATAAATGTTGAAGTATACATAAGTGGAACCTCCTACAGTGCCTTGAATGTAGTAGATATTTGTTACAGGATATTAAGAAAACTGCTCCAGACTCAATAAGTAACTAACTATTATTATTCTGAATAGTTATATTATCTACTCATTCCATGTGATCTTAAGTTAGTGCTTTAATTTCTCTGTTTCTTAGGAGTAGGGATGCCTGTTATCTACTGTTGCTTATAAAGTTATTTGAGATTGTTCAAAGGAGGATTCTATTACATGTTTTATCAGTAATTTCTCAGCAGTAAGAAAACACATTTTATAAAGAAATATAAAAATTACAAGTGAATATGATATTTAAAAAACTTTATTTCATTTAAATGATTTACATGACAGTTTTTGAAGGTATTCACTTACTGATTATAAGAATAGAAAACAATTTCAGAGGACAGTGAGAACATATTAGTTGAAAAAAGATCATTTTTATGAATATGCTGTTGTAATTATGGATAATGTTAAGTAATTCATAGATAAAAGGTACATGCCACATAGAATTGCTTGCTGGAGGAGATCACTGTTTGCATCATTTTCCTCATCAGTTCAGATAAAATGCCCTGGAATGTTTCAGAATTGAAAGCAGTTTTCTGTTTTTATCTACTCTCAGATACTTAATTATAATTCTGTATGCAATAATTAAGCCCACTGGGAAGTTAAGATATGACAATTTTAGAGACAGACTGAGAGTCCTTTTTATAATTTGAAGGTAATGCATATATGTGTGTATATACATATACATATGTATTAGTTACATAAAACCAAATGAAACTGTCCTTCCTCTGAAAAACCAGCTAAGCATATTGTTAGTTCTGTGATAGTGATTCATATTTTATTGAACCACTAAGGTTTTCTAATAATATGAAAGAGACCTCAGATATTTTATAATGAATATAAATGATATATTTATATGATTAGAATTGAAAGCTGCAGCATATTCCACATTCTTTAAATATGATATTCTTTAAAGGCTCAATGAATGAAGATATGATAGATAGCTTTTCTTACTGTTTTTTCCCCAAATAATAATACATTTCTGCCTGATTTAGAAAAACTGTGTTATTCCAGTTGTTAGGGCTTTTTTGCCAGATAGTTCCTTAAGTTTAAGAGTAAATTTTTCAATGTATGATACATATAAACTGTGATATATAGCTTGTTTTGTACTTTCACTAACAAAGACAACTTTGTAACTTGTTTGTGCAAGAGAAAATTGCCCTTGTGATTTGCCAGGGTCGTTCTTCATTAACTAACTAGTCTCAAGGAACTCAATTTATACAAAACAATGACTGAAAAAAATATATTGCTTCTTAGTTACTGCCAAATGTCACGCAAGAACAAGGGAATAAGAATTTTATTAAGCACCTACTATGTACCAGGCACTGCTAAGCGCTTTACAAATATCACATTTCATCTTTCACAGCAATACTTTGTGTATTGAATTGAACTGAACAACCCTTAGAGGTAAGTGTTATTATTACCTCCACTTTACAGATGAGAAAACTGAGGCAGGTGACTTTCTGAGGATCAGGCACAACTAATAAGTGACCAAGATCCCATTTCCTGTCAGGTCTTCCTGATACCACCTAGCTACCTTGACAGATTATGTTTTGTTACTGTCAGTGTGAGAAGACAGATTTACATACTATCTTGTGTAAGTTCTGGTACTTACACTGAGATCTACTTAGCTTGGGTTCCTTATGTTTGACTTTTTGATGTGTCATTTTGATAAATGAAACATATTTTATCCACACTTTGAAGTTACCTTATGTAAAACTGAGGCTTCTTGGAGTTAAGGATACTTCTTCAGATGTTAACACTGCTTCAGATGTTAATACTCGAAATAAAGTACACCATGTTAGGGCCAATTTTAATTTGAAACCATGTTTATCATTTAGAGCTGTGTGATTATGGGTTATGCAAACTATGCATTGCAAAAGTTGAATTTGTATACAATAGATGAAGGAATAGATAATACACACATTAATATTTCTGGCATGACAATTTGTTCTATCTCTAAAATTCTGTCTATCATTTAATAATCTTCCTTTTAAAAATCAATATTTCTCTTAAATGATCATACATTTATGTCAGACCTTAAAGGTAAGCATTAGGATAAAACATATACACTCAACTGTGTTTAAGAATTTTAGTCACATTTTGTTGTCTTCAGACAGTTCCACTCACTTGACTTTGAGGTTTGCATGTAATCATTGCAGATCAAAATACATTAAAATCACTAAATCATAAGATGTTAAGAGCTGTCAATGTAGATAGGACTGTGAACTTGAATGAATAGTTAAAAAAAACAGCCTTGCAAGAAATGAAAAACTGTTAAGTAAACGCTTCCCCTTTTCTGACCCTTAGTGAATACATAGCCATGTAAATTGCCTTTTCAGCTTTTGGAAACATTTCAAGTTGAGTTTCTTTTTAGAAATTCAAAGGAAATCTCCTTTAGTAATCATTTTAATACTCTGCATCAGTGAATTTGGCTTTTACAAAGTTTTGCTTTTCCTGAGTAAATCTTAAGAAAATGCCATTGAAGAAAGGATGAGTGATCAAGAACTGAATTTTCTTACAACAACTCAGAGGGGCAGCAGCAGCATTGAATTTTATTTCTTAGGATTGGTTAAAAATGTTATTTGGAGATTGGAAATTATAAGTAAAATATTTTTCATTAGTTATCTTGATTTTGTTAATACGGCCAACATTTTAAATTTTAACTGACAATTCTGGTGTGAAGGGGATTTAGAAGTAAGTTTGTGTATTTTTAAAAAGGCACCATTAAGTATTTTCCTCAGATAAGAAATTTCCTGGTTTATCTTTCCCTCTGTTATTCTGATTAATTGATTACTTAATTATGGTAAATTGGTGAATTCCTGATCTGTGAATACTCCCTTCAGTCAGGCATATTGAAATCTGTTCATACCTTGTGCTGTTGTGGGAACTCTTATGCATATGTCTCGTCCTTCCATAAATCTTCCACAAGAAATCTAACCAACTTACATAATTATCCTGTAGAATTCTCCTAACTCCCATGCACTCACACCCAGGATAAAGGGATTTTCAAAGATACATAAATGTAGACCTACTCATTTTTTAGGATCAGGTCTTACTTTCTGAAATATCATTATTATTATTATTATTATTGTCATCATCATCATCATCATCATCATCATCATCATCATTATTAACCCTTTCTTTTCTGACATGTATTGATCCTCACCTCATCCTCAGTTGTTATGCTAGATGAATAAATGAATTAATAAATCAGTGAAAAAGTATTTGTTAAATTATTATTATGTGCAAATCACTGTGCTAAGCTGTAGTAAGGGGTAAAGGGAAAAGAAAGATAGGACCTGAAAAGGCCCCTGGCAGAAGGTAGAGCTTGAACTGAGTCTTGATGGAAACTAGGATTTAGAGGTGAGGAAGGAGAACATTTTAGGAATGAGGTTAGGAGGCTTGAGTATAATGGAAATGGAATAGTAGTTGTGTGGTAGAGCATATGGAAGGGAGTAAAGTTTGAGATTTAAAAGGCTTTAAATGCTAAACAGAAGTTTTGATTCTGATTGATTGATATTTGATCCTAAGTTTATTTGGGAGCCCCTGGAATTTGGGGACTTGGGAGATTGGGAGAGAGCTGAACTTTAAGGAAAATAACTTGGGCAGTTGAGTGAGTGATGGATTGGGGTAGCGAGCGACTTGAGTCAGGGATGCCAATCAGAAGACTATTGCATCACTCCAGGTATGAGAAGTTAAAGGCCTGTACCAGGGTGGCAGCCATGTGAATGGAGAGGAGGGTGCATATATGACAGATGTTGTAGCAATAGAACTAATAATACTTGACAAAAGATTGCCTTTGTGGAGTTAGTGTGAGTGAGGACTTAAAGATAACTCTGAAGTGGTGGTCTGGAGTGACTGAGAGGATAGTCATGCTTAAACAATAGTAGGAAAGCTAGGGAGTGAGAAGGATTTGGGGAGAAAGATAATGAATGAGTTCTGTTCTGGGCCTGTTGAGTTTAAGATGCTTAGAGATCATCCAGTTTGAAATGTCTGATAGGCAGTTGGTAATGTGAAAGTGGAGATCAAAAGAGATAAGGGTTGACTATATAGATCTGATAATAATCTAAATGTTATTGTTGTTAGGTCGTTTCGGTCATGTCCAACTCTTCATGACCCATTGGGGTTTTCTTGGCAAAGATGCTGTAATGGTTTGCCATTTCCTTCTCCAGCTCTTTCATAGATGTGGAACTGAGGCAAACAGGTGTAAGTAACTTTCACAGAGTCACAAAACCAATAAGTGTCTGAGGCTGGATTTGAACTCATGAAGATGAGTCTTCCTAATTCCACATCCAGTGCTCTATCCATTGCACCACCTAGCAGTCCAGGTCTCTAAATAAAGGTGATAATTTAATCCATAACAGATGATAAGATCACCAATGGAGATAGTAAAGAGAGAGAATTTAAAAGTGACCTGGTGAGAGCCGTGGAGGACACTCATTGTTAGCAGGTGTGGCATGGATGAAGCTCTAGTAAAGTAGACAGTCAAGGAAAGGTCAGGCAGGTAGGAAGAGAATCAGTAATATCATGCAAACCTAGAGAAGAGAGAGCATCCAGAAGAAGAAAATGATCAACAGCATCAAAGGCTACAGAAAGGTCAAGGAAGATGAAAATTGAGGGGAAAATTAATTCATTAGATTGGGTGATCCAAAAATCGTTGATGACCTTTGAATAATGAGGTTAGCTAGGTGGCAAAGTGGATAGAGTGCCAAGGCTGGAATCAGGAAGACCTGAGCTCAAATCTGGTCTCAGACACTAGCTGTGTGACCCTGGGCAAGTCACTTAACCCTACTTGCCTCAGTTCCTCATCTCTAAAATAAGCTGGAGAAGGAAATGGTAAACCACTAAAGCATCTTTGCTAAAAAAACCCCAAATGGGTGACTAAGTTGAAGAGTCATATAGGACTGAAATGATTGAATAACAACAACAACAATGAAGTCAGAAGTCAGATTGCAGAGGTCTTTTAGAATCTAATGAGAGGAGAGGAATTGAAGGCAGCAATTATAGACAGCTTTCTCAAGGAGTTTAGTGAGGAAGAGGTGTTGGATGGTAGCTAGCAGTGCTGTTGGATCATTCGAAATGTCCTTGCTTCACTTTATTTTGTTTATGAAGGATGGGGAAATGTGTGATTTCATATGTCAAACAAGGTATATAGTGATTGAAGATTAGTTAGATAACGGGAACTACAGGGGAAAATTTTGCTGGGAAAGGGATCACCAGTGCATATAGAGGGGACCAACCATTCCCTTAGCCCAGGAGGTAGATAAAGAAGGTGTCTAAATAATGTGAAATTAGAGGAGTGGAGAAGAGGCAGGGATTTTTTAATTTATTTTTAACATTAATTAAAAAATATTATTCCCATATTTTCTCTCTCCCTCCAGCCCTTCCCCTACCAATTGAGAAGGCAAACAATATATTACTTACACATTTGAAGTCATGCAAAACGTATTTAATAGAGCAAGTCAAAAATTAATCCTTTTTTTTTTTTTTTTGGCGAGGGGTTGACTTGCCCAGAGTCAACAACTAGTAAGTGGTATGTGTCTGAGGCCAGATTTGAACTCGGGTCCTCCTGACTCCAGGGCTGCTGTTCTATCTACTGCGCCACCTAGCTGCCCCCAAAATAATTCTTTAGTCTTCACTCAGAGTTCATCAGATGTCTTTGGAGGTATATAACATTTTTCTTCATGGGTCCTTTGGAATTGTCATAGTAGTTAAGTCTTGCACAGTTGATCATTTTTACATTATTTCTGTTACTATGTACAGTGTTCTCCTGGTTCTGCTCACTTCACTTTGCATTAGTTCATATAGATCTTCCTAGATTTTTCAGAAACCATTGTCCTTATCCTTTCTAGGTGGTGCAGTGAATAGAACTCCTGGCCTGGAATTAAGAAGACTCATCTTTGTGAATTCAAATCTGGCCTCAGATACTTATTAGCTGTGAGAACCTAGGCACTTAACCCTGTTTGCCTTAGTTTCCTCATCTCTAAAATGAGCTAGAGAAGGAAATGGCAAATCACTCCATTATCTTTGCCAAGAAAACCCCCAATAGGGTCACAAAGAGTTAGATACAATAGAAACAACTGAACAACAAATTTCATCACATTTACATACTCCAACTTGTTGAGCTATTCTACAATTGATGGGGAATTCCCTCAGTTTCCAATACTTTGCCACCACTAAAAGAGCTGCTATAAGTATTTCTGTACATAAACTCCTTTTCCTTTTTCTTTGATCTTTTTGGGATACAAACCTAATAGTGGTATTGCTAGACGAAGGGTATGCACAGTTTTATAGCCCTTTGAGCATTGTTTCCCAGAATGATGTGGACCAGTTCACAACTCCACCAACAGTACATTACTGTCTCTGTTTTTCCACATCTCTTCCACCATTTGTCATTTTTTTTCCTGTCATGTTAGACGGTCGGATAGGTGTGAGATGGTACCTCAGAGCTACTTTAATTTGCATTTCTTTAATGATTAGAGATTTAGAGCATTTTTCCATGACTATCGATAGCTTTGATTTCTTTTTTGAAAACTGCCAGTTCACCATTTCATCAGTTGGGGAAGGGCTCATTTATTTTTGTAAAATTGGCTCTGTTCCCTATATAATTGAGAAATAAGGCCTTTATCAGAGAAACTTATTATAAAAATTTCCCCCTGCTTTCTTTCTTTCTCATTTTGGGTGTGTAGGTTTTATTTGTGTAATACATTTTAAATTTCATGTAATCAGACTTACACATTTTACTTCCCATGATCTTCTCTATCTCTTGTTAGTCATAAATGCTTCCCTTATTTATTGAACTGACAGGTAAATTTTTCCAGGCTCCCCTAATTTGCTTATATCACCCTTTATGTCTAAATCATGTACCTGTTTTGATTTTATCTACATATCCTTTGTGAGACATTGATCTTTGCCTAGTTTTTGCCAAACTGCTTTTTAGATTTCCCAGCAAATTTTTCCAAATGGTGAAGTCTTGCCCCCAAAGCTTGGATCTTTAGGTTTTGGTCATTTACTACTGTGTATTGTGTACCTTATCAGTTCCACTGATCCACCACTCTGTTTCTTAGCCAGTACGAGATTGTTTTGATAATTGCCGTTTTATAATATAATTTGAGATCTCATACTGCTGGGTTGCTTTCCTTCCCATTTTTTCCCCATTGATTCCCTTGATATTCTTGACTTTTTGTTCTTCTAGATGAATTTTGTTAGATTTTTTTTCTAGCTCTATAAAATAATTCTTTTGTATTTGAGACAACCAAATAAATGATTGGTACAGCACTGAATAAATAAATTTAGAGTTGGCATTTTTTATTATATTGGCTCAGCCTATCCATGAACAAATAACATTTCTGCAGTTGTGGAGATAACTGTGTTTATTTGTATGAAAAGTATACCTTGTAATTGTATTTGTTAAAAAAAAAAAAAGAAAATTATCTTCATTAGGGCTTTTCCCTAATAATCAGGCAAGCTCAGGAAAATGATGTGAAGAGTTTATTTCAGGCAAAGGTACGTTGAATGTGGCCAGGCCCCAAGCTTAAGCTGCACTCAGCTTTTAGAGATGACTTTTCATAATATAGGAAGACAAATCCCTTTATTTCAGAAAGGGGGCTCGTGTTGTATCATTCACAACTATGTTTAAATCCAGTGAGGATGTGGATTTCTAAAGTGGATCAAAGAATCTGTGGCTGCTTTTTCCTATACTTGGCTTGACAAGTATATTGCAGGCCCTCCTGGGTGAGATCTGTCACTTACATCTGTGACACAGAATGCTGTCATAGTTCCTGGGTGTGTCTTGGCAGATAGATTCACATCAATTTTATGTTGTCTGCTGTTATTTTAAATCTCTTCCTGCTGGGTTTTATTGGTAATATATAGAAATCCTGCTGACTTATATGAGTATATTTTATATCTTGAAACTTTGCTAAAGTTCTTAATTGCTTCTACTAGTTTTTTAGTTGATTCTCCAGGGTTCTCTAAGTATACCATCATATAATCTGCAAAGAATGATAGTTTTGTTTCCTCATTACCTATTCTTATTCCTTCAATTTCTTTTCTTGTCTTTTTTTTTATTAAAGCTAGCATTTCTAATTAAGTATTGAATAAAAGTGGTAATAACACACATCTTTATGTCACCCTAAATTAATTGGGAAGGTTCCTAGTTTATTCCCATTACAGGTAATGCTTGCTCTTGTTTTTCAATAGGTACTACTTATTTTAAGAAAAGTTCTATTTGCTCTTATGCTTTGTAGTGTTTTTAATAGGAATGGGTATTGTATTTTGTCAAAAGTTTTTTCGTCATCTATTGATGTAATCATGATTTTTACAGTTCTTGTTATTGGGGTGGCCAATTAATTATGCTTATAGTTTCCCTAATATTTCCAAAAATTTTAGGAAAGTTAGATATGATAGACCTGGAGAAAATTGAATGGAAATAGAAGGAAATATACCTTTTTCTCAGCTATACATGGCACCATCACAAAAACTAATCATGTATTAGGGCATAAAAATTTCACAAATGCAGAAAAGCAGAAATATTAAATGTATCCTTTTTGAACCATAATGCAATAAAAATTGCATTCAGTAAAAGGACTATACACGTAACATAAATTCTTAGTGGATCCAGTTAGCATGGTCAGCAGTATATGAATAGGAATGTAAAAGGAAAGGTCATGAATGTCATCCAGGTTTGGATTTTGGCAAGGAATCAGTATCAGTGATAGGATAAGAGAGCAAGAAATTCAAGGATAGAGGACACGGTAGGGTTGAGTTCTTAACCAATTATTAGAGTTTGAGAAGGGAAGAGGGTTGCCAGAACAGTGTTGAGGGCCTAGAAAATTACTGAAGGATTTGAGGTGATAGTGAGGATGAAGAACAGATTAGGTGTCTTAAAGCACAAGGAAATATTAAATGATAAAAGGTCATGATCAGAAAAATGAATTTTTGAGTTCTTGAATATAGAAGTAGAATATTTATGGGTGAAGGCAAGATCAAGAATCATCTCTGTATGTAACTGAGGTGGGATGGAGTGGTAGGTCATGAGAATTAAATACTCTGAGGAACTGGGAAGCCTAACCTCCTCATTTTATAGATAAGGAAACTGAGGTTCAACAAATAAAGAGAATTCTGTAAGGTCATAACACTAGTAAATACCAGAACAAGGACTTAAACCCAAATTCTTATTATGGTGTATCTCAGAGCCAGTGTTTGAGTGACCAAATATCCAGGCAAAAGCACTTGCCTGTTAAGAGATTTCTATTTTTGCTGTGGGCTACAGCTCCCTGGCTATGTAACTTGAGACAAATCTGGGACTCTGCTTTCCTCACTTGCAAAATGAAGGGATTAAATGAGCAGTGACAGAAGAAACTACGGATCTGAACATAACAGATTATTTTGTTTTCAGAGAGTATTTGAAGAATACAGAGAAATATGGGAATACATTGAAGAAGCCAGAATCAGAACAATATACACTGATTATAATTATGTAAAACAATAATTAAAGAACATAATTTTTAAAATACACACAAGCAAAAAAAATCATCTGGGGATATGAAAGCAAGCAGGTCTTTTATTTCTAGTGTTTAAAATCTTATTTTAAAAAAATGTAATTTTCTACAATATCTTTATTTGAATGCATGATTTTCTTGATGGTTAATGAGTTTATAATTATTCATAATCACTAAAAATAAAATGAAAAGTATGGACTAAATAAATGACCCCTAAAGTTCCTTGCATCTCTAATTGTCTGTGAGTCGGCATTTTGTAATCTTTGGTAACACTGTGGATCTGAAAATATATTTAATTTCAGTTGGTACTCTCAAATCAAATATAAAATCTTCCATTTGGCATTCAAAACCCTTTATAACTTGTTCCCTCCCCTTACCTTTCCAATCGTCTTAGGCTTTGCTGCCCTCTGTGTACTCTGTTGTTCCGGGAACAAGCTCCTGGCGTTTTCACTTGCTGTCCCCCATGCCTCAAATTCTCTCTTCTTTTTGCTGTCTCCTAGCTTCCTTGGCTTCTTTCTTTCAGGTCCTACCTAAAATCCTGCTTTCTACAGGAAGCATTTTCCCCTTCATCCCCTCCTCCCCCCAAATTGAAGAACCTTTCCTCTGTTGATTATTTCTGGCTTACCTTGTACATATCTTATTTGTATATAGTTGTTTGCACGTTGTCTCCTCTATTAGATCGTGAGCTCCTTGAGGATAGGGACCGTCTTTTGCCTTACTTTGTATCCCCAGCTCTTAGCACAGTGCCTAGCACATAACAGCTTAATAAATGTTTAATGACTAATAAATTAAATATGTTAAATAGAAATCATGTATTTATAGTCATGCAGATGAAATCAAATTGATTATAGGATTATGTCCAAATGAATATCAGGATTAAAAAAAGAGAAAGCACCAAAGTTCTAGAACTAAATATGATTCAGTATTGTTGGGTAGATGTTAAAAGTAATCAATGAGAAAATTCATAAATTAGGGAGGGTTAGGGACGGAAGCCAGGCAATAAACATTTATATAGTGCCTACTAAATACCAGGTGCCTACTAAATACCAGGTTCTGTGCCTTCACAAATAATAGCTCATTTGATCTTTATAACAATGTTGCAAGATAAATGGTGTTATTGTCACAATTTATAGTTGAGGAAATTGAGGCAAACAGAGGTTAAGTGAATTGCTAAATTATGGAATCATGAAATGGGGCAGGTTTCCCAAACCACAATGGCAGAGGGAAGTAATGCTTTAATCACACTTTAGTAAGTCACAGAGGGTGCAGGCGGCAAATGGCATAGAACGTTCAGAGACAAACAGCGAAAAGGGGTTGAAGATAGAGGTAGGCAGACTTCGTGGGACAAGGATGAGGTGGTAGAATAAAGGAAAAATCAGAGAGTCATTCATATAACTGGGTTAGAGTTGGGAGCATTTGGTATCATGGACCCAAGTGGAGATGGAGGAGTTGGGGGTGTCAGAGGGAGGAAGAAGTTGAAGGTCTTATTTTGTAGGGTTTTGGTGGGGGACAGACTAAACTCTTATCCATGCCATATTAAGGTTAGTTTATTAACGTATCCATACCCTCTCAAAGTTATCAATATTTGGTGTTCTTTTGGTTTTACCGAAGATGTAGGGAGCTTATCCGAAGTCATAGGACCTAAAGGCCCTGATCTAGCACATTTAAGTCTTAGGATTGATTTTTAGTTAATATATGATTTAGGTTACAAATTATGCACCTTTGGGACAGTCTATAAGTGACTTCTAGGTTCACTTTGCAGTCTTACTTCCAGCTATTGTTACTTTATATTGGCTTCTTATAAACTTACCATATTAACTCGGGGCGGGGGGGGGGGAAGGGTGGTCAGGGGGACCAAAACAAGTCTGCCCAGGGTCACACAGCCAGTAAGTGTCTGAGGTTATATTTGAACTCTTCCTTACTCTAGGCCCAGTGCTTAATCTAGTATTTGCTGCCCAGTCTGATACTCCAAATGTAAAATACAGAAAAAGATGTACTTATTTAGGAAACTTATAAGCTGTTTTTGCTTGTAATGTCTTAATGTCTAGAAAGTAAGCTTTTTGAAGGCAGAGACTGTTTTAACAGAATTTGTAGCTAAAAAGGATTGTAGAGGTCATTTAATCCAGTCGGTCCTTTTACAAATTAGGAAACTGAGGCCCCAGGGGGGTTAAGTAGAAGAGATAGAACTTGAACTCAGGGTCCTTTGACTCAAGTCTAGCACTCTTAACTGTACCAAGGTGCCTTTTCATTTTGTCTTTGTACCAGGGCCTAGCATAGTGCCTGGCATATATTCCCCTAGATTACTTAAAACTTGAAATTGATTTACTTGAGTTTCAGCCACTTTTCCTGATCTCCTTCTGGTGGAAATGCTTAATTACATTTCATTTGAGGATGCCTGTAGAAAAAGAACCAAGTACAGTATAAGTACTTTGTGTTCTTTTTTTATTTGTGTTTTATCAGTTTCAGCTTTAACACAACAAAAGAATGAAGGTAACTAGATCTAATGCATTTTCTGTAACAACATTAAACAATTGAGCTTTAACTGTGTAGAAGCTCTGAAGAAAAAGAAGAGCATATTGATTGCGAGTTTTAGTATTAGAAAAGTTCTGACTCTCATCCTCTTCAGGGATGGTAAAGGGGGAAGGGGTAAAGGGAATGTAAATAGAATTGCTTATGTATTTGTGGTTTTTAGATATTTTATTAGTTTCCTTATGGTATGTCAGCATTTAAGTTTTCAAGTCTTAAAATTTTTATGCCTTTACTAAGTGGTTGAGATTGTGAGTTTTCTGACACTTATTAATTATACTGGATTTTTACTTTTAATTAGAGAGACTCTTCTGAGACTAAACCTTTTTACCATTAGGCTGTTTGAAATCTATGATATAATAAGGGAGAATTCTTTCAGAACATTATTTACATGATTTTAATTAATGATTATAATCTCCATGGTCATTTTTGCAAAAGAGCATTTAATCCCCTTAACCAGTTTTCATGATTTGCATTTTGTTAAAACACGTAGGCCCTGCCGACTTATTCTTTTCATGTTCAGTTTTTGTTTTTCCCAAATAAAACTTATTTTTGGAGAATTTTATTTTGTTACTGCTCCAAACCCCATTTCATACCTTAGCACCTGTTTCTCCTGCAGAGCAAGCCCATTGGTAGGAAAGTAAAGTTTGAATCCTTTTGCCAAGACAGAACATAGCCCTTGGCAAGGTTACCTTTGAAAACAGCTTTTCATGCAGGGACCTTATACCAGTAGGTTGGCTGTTGCCCAGATCCTCTGACTGCCTAATGAAGGGTTCAGCTCTCTACCCTGTATTCTTCATTGCTTGAGGCATGTCTGTGAAGGGTTCCTTCTGAGAAAAGGCTCTCTATCCAGCATTTTAAACTGCAGTACAAGCTTAACCTTTCTACAAGAAGGTCAGTGTGAGTTTTTATTGATAACACAGAAGAGAGCTGATTGTCTTGGCCAAGTACAAACTATTAAAAACAGTGAGTTATCAACCTGTTATGAATGAAGATTGGTTTGGAAACTTTTGCATTATAAAATTATGGATTTTCTTGTTTTGTTTTTAAATTAGCTTATAGCTTAAATTCATATGCGTGACTTTAAAGATTGTTCCTAACTTGGGTTATATTAGCAGATAGACTGAAATCCCAGGTCTGTTTTGAATATAGGCAGCCTTTTATATATATCTATATATCTATATCTATATATGTATATGTATATATGTATATATACATACATACATACACACACATAATATAATATATATAATATACATATAAGCACTATTATGCATTTTAGAACACTTGCCAGTATGCTGTTTTAAGGCTTCATAACTGAGATGGATTTTTTGAAGCTAAACTTGAGAGCCTTGAACTCTAATTCTTCCTAGATGTAAGGCTGGGAAAAGAATGAGCTGCCCCCCCCCAAAAAAAAGAAAGGCCCTTCATTTGCATAATAATACCTCAAATTTTAGTCCAGCTTTTCTAAGGGCTAACTACCTTTAGCTTTTTTGATTCTCATAGTTAACAAACAGCAGGATTGCTGGAAGTAGACCCCCATTTTATAGATGGAGAAACTAAAGCTCCCAGAGTTACACCAAGGTTACAGATGGCAGTGTCAGTACTAGAACCCTTGTTTATTGGCACCTTCTCAAATGATCATAAACTTGGATCTCTAGGTCAGCTCTCTTATTTTGTTTCCTAGTAAGTTGTGACAATTGGGAATGCTAGGATTCAAGCTCACCCTCTGTGACTCCAGAACTAGCACTCTAGGCATAGAGAACAGAGTTGGAGTCAGAAAGGTAGGAGCTGGAATCCTGCCTTACACCTTTACCCGTTGTGTGAATCTGGGGGCACAAGTTACTGAACCTTTCTGAGCCTTGCTTTCTTCACCTGTAAAATAAAGGAAATGATAGCACCTACTTCACAGGGTTATTGTGAGGCGCAAGGGGGGGAAATGTAGGTAAAAGGATTTGCAAACCTTAAATCTCTATATGATTATGTTGTTATTTCTATTCGACTAGCTCTTGTCACTACGTTACACTGTTTTTACATAATGCACCTAGACCATACTACCTACAAATGTTACCTAGCACTTTAACTTTCATGGTGGTAACAACAATGTCTTTGTTGTTATTTCAAAAGGATAAAATAAATTTTTTTGTCATTTAAAAAATACTTTTATTTTTCTTTCCTCTTTCTTTTGCTTCCTAATCTCCTCTAACCCAATTTTTGCTTCCTGTGTTTCAGTACACAGAATACTTTAGATTTTTACCTGGGATCTTAATTCCTAACTCAGTAGAGAGGCAGTAATAGTGAATATAGAGCTGTCTTTGGAGCATGAACACTTGCATTAAAATACAGGCCTAAGGGCAGCTAGGTGGTACAATGGACAGAGCACTGGCCCTGGAATCAGGAGGACCAGAGTTCTAATCTGGCCTCAGACACAAAACACTTACTAGCTGTGTGATCCTGGGCAAATCACTTAACCCCAATTGCCTCACCCCCCCCAAATAATAAACTAACTAAAAAATAAATAAATAATACAGGCCTGCCTGTAAAATATACTTGCTATGTGACTGTGGGCAAGTCACTTAGACTGTTATGGTCATATGTGATTTTTCTAAAACTAACATTTATGGAAAGTACTTTAAAGCTTTTAAGGTGCTAATATTTTCATTTTACAGATGAGAAAATTAAGGCTGTGTCAACTTGAATTAAAGAGGACTACCAAAGTAGCAACAGCAAAAGATCTTTGAATTGAGGCAAGGGGATTGCAGTCTGGGGTCACTACATGGCACTGGTGTGCAAGAGTGCCCAGGAGAGAAAGGGGTGGCAGGGCTTAAATACATTTCAAGTGAGAGAAAGTTTTATGGGTGAGACAGCCTGGAGAAGCTGTTAAGTAAGTTGTTTTATATAACAGCTGAAAGTCCCTAAAGAAGTCTAGGAAAGCTTGGGAGTGGTAACTTCTGGTCAGAACCCATCTGAGTTGGTTTTTTTTCCCTTTTTTTTTTAAACTGGTTTCAGTAGTCACCTTTTAATTGGTTTCAACTGCTCTCAGGCAATTCATAGCTTTTGATCAGGAAAGGTCTGCTTATAGTCAGGTGAATTCAACATTCAGACCACCAGAGAATTTGAGGAGTTTGATGTGCTGCCGGACCATGATAGTACTAGTCATTTTAGTCCCTAGTTTTGCTGAACAAGCAAGGGAACATCTGGAAAGGAAAATGATAACAAGGAGGGTGGTCAGGAGGGCATAAAATACTGGTCTAGAGAGCCCAGGCCTATAGGGAACTGGCTGAAAAGGTCACCAGTCCACCATGTGTGGGAGGCATTAGGCTCAACCTTGCTGTGGACAGAGACCTGTGAACCAGGAATACCAAAAGCCAAATCATTCCACCAAGGGGTTATGGGTTGGAAGTGATCCCCTCCAATGTCTAATCAGCAGATTTCACCTTGGATCTCAGATATCCCATATCAGATGTCTGATCCCTGGAAACATCCCTTGGGGCAGCTCTGAAGTGGACTCTTCTATATTGTATTTGCTTCTTGTAGAAATTCTTAGATATTCCTGCTAAAATCTTTAATAGAAGAAATCTCAGTATACCTTATTACAACTTCTTAACTATTCTCCAATAAATTAGTCAAATGCAGCTCAAAACTTTGTTGCTAAGACATTATTACATTAAATCAGGAACCCATAGTTCACTTGAAAATTTAGAGAATTTAAGTTTCTTTAAGCCTCTTGTTGCTTTTATCTTTTTTTAGACTCTGTATTTAATGTAAACACTGCCAACAATAGGCTGAAGAATGTTAAAAATTTACTCTAGTTATTTAATCTGGTGGCTCATTCCCTCTCAGGAGGATGAAATGCTGTTAAGGATCTAATCTTATATATATGAACGCATAGGTATCAAATGAGTTGTTTAACCATGCTCAAATAAACTGGATATTATACCCACATAGACTACTGCTTTTTTGCTTGCATTTTGAAGCATGCTCTATATACAAGTGTCAATTCCACATTAAATAATAAGCCAAAGTAAAATTCGAATTCCTTTAGAGGTAACACAAGGCATTCTATAAGTTAATTCTCCTTTAAGGTTAATCTTTTTTTTAAAAAAAACAAAACTGAAAATGTTTCGGATTTTGCTATGAACTAATTAATATATTTTCAGGTTCCACACACTCTTACATCATTGTCTAATTATTTCTATAACATTTAGAAAAATTTAAGGACCTTATCTTATACATGAATATACAATTATAAACAGGCCTGTGACAAGGCCAGATACTCATTTACTAACTTGTTCAGTGTATGGAATCCCAGATTGAAAATACTAGGAGGTGCTAATGTATTTCAACAACAATTATGTGAAAAAGGACCTGCCCTGGTTACAGGGATTTTTCTATGAGAGGAAGAAGCAGGTTGGTGCCATTGTAGCAGATTCTAGGCCAAAGCCCAAGGCCACAGAATGACTAAAAAAGCATCCTTAGTTCCAATTGATTTCAGGTGAGAATAGTGTAGGCAGCCAGGTGGGAAGATTTCTTGTATGGGATGCTGAGTCAAGAGGGTCCTACCTTAGCTCTTCTAAGGTCTGTCTCCCAGCCTTTTTTCCTAGGGACCGGTATCCTGGCCATAGATCACAAACTTCACTCCCATTGAGCTGCTGGCATTTTCCCTAAAGTGATGAAATGTAGGTTTAAGAACACCAAAGACCTGAAAAGGAAGCTCAGAAAGAAAAATCAGGGTCCTAAAAGGTTTCACCTCAAACAACAAGGTTTCACTAATCACAGGGGGATTAGATACAATTGTTATAAGTATTGTCAAGTTGCTGCAATAAATTCACTAGCAGATAAAAAGTTACAAGGCCTTCTAAAAAATCATAGAAAAGATTTCACGATTCTTTTCTTCTCATATTCCCTTTCTCAAATAAAACAAAATTTAACCTCACATTAAAAAGGCAGTTATTAGAATTTAATAATCACATTCTGCAAGTTCACATAGGTAGAGAATATATGATAGCTTTCTAATCCTTTAAAACAAATATATTTCTAAGACTGCAGTCTATCAGGACTAAATTGGTTAAAGATGTAATGGTAGTATAGACTGTTCCAGATAGCACTTCATAATTCACTATAAACAGTCCTACATTATAAAAAAATTCCTACTTATTACCCCCTTTCATCAAGGAATATTTACAGTGGTGAAGGGGATTCAGTTTTCTAAGTGGAGCAATGCACAAATTCTTTCAGAGAGCTATGCAATTTTTATAAGTGATAGCCAAATAATTTCAGATAAATGTGTCTTTGCCACATAGCCAAATCTGGAAGTAATTTCCACTTCAGAATATTAAGTTTTCAAATATTTTTCTTTCTTTTAGCAGTTCAGCTCATAATCTAGCAACATCTAGATTAAAAGAGAAGCTACATTCCTAATAGCATATCTGCACAATATCATAAACAGTATTATGTATTTGAAATATGAAACAGAACCCATTGCCAGTCAGGTGACCTCAGTTCATTTGAATGCATTTCCAAATTCCATAGAAAATCACACGTGGCTTTAATACAACTGAACAAATTTGGGTGGAATGCACTTCCTTAATAAAATCTGATTTGTAATGTGAGCTGATTTATAAACTCTGGCATTCTAGCTAAGTGTGAAGCTAGCTAGCTCTTTCACCTCTGGATCTCACAGCTCTCAGGTTTAACCATTATATGGACCATATTACTTGCAAAATTGAAACAAATTTATAACTATTTCAAATAGCAAGTCTCGCACACCTTAACAATAAGACAATGAAGAGTTATTATAATCTTAATAAAATAAAATACATTTAATGAAAATGATATAAAGTTTTACCAGTTTAGTTTCATAACTGTTATTGTTAGGTCAGGTCAAAGTATGTTGGGCTAAGTATCATAAATCATCACTGTTAGAATTATTGTAGGCAGAGGATGGCTGATTTTTTTACCCAGGCAAAAACTATGGAATTTGTTCTGATGCTGGTAGGGCATTACTTATCTCAAATCCTTGAGAATTTTCACAAAGAGTTAATACAATGAATGGAGCACTGAAAATCATAATAGCCAACATTTACAGATTACTTGGTGTATACCCGGATGTTAAGTACTCTATAATCCAGAGCTTCTTGCAAACTTTCTTGAAAGGTGGATGAGCAGAACTCTTAGATGCTTATCTAACCTTACTTGAAACAGACTAGGAAGTCAAAATTTTGGAGTCTTTTCCTTTTATAATTTCTGGTTCTCAACTAAAATTAAATAAAAACAAATATTTATTGTACTTCTAAATAAACAGTTTCAAATATTTAACGTCATTCTTTTAAAAAACTAAATCTATAATAATTTATAATGAATCTGTAACCCAAAAGAATACTGACCTAAAAAGAATTTACATTTTACCAACAGTCCTAAGTCAATGAATTATCAGATCAACATGGGATATTATCTTTATCCACACTACAGATTGGTAAACTGAGGTAACTTGTTTTAAGATCACAGTTAACAAATCTTCAGTTAACAAACATTTTTCCCAGGGGCAGCTACGTGGCTCAGTGAATAGAGCTCCGGTCCTGGAATCAGGAGGACCTGAGTTCAAGTTCGGTCTCAGACCAGATACTTGACACCTACTAGCTGTGTGACCCTTGGGCAAGTCACTTAACCCCAATTGCCTAAAAAAAAAAATTTAAAAATAGAAAAAAAATTTTCCCACAACACTTCGACTTAATGCCAAGTAATATAATAAATTCTGACTTGAGAGACATATTTCACTCGAAATGAGACCATAATAAATTCAACTGCACCTGAATCTGTGTCAGGTACTCAAGACCTCATTTTAATATAACCCACCTCCCAGTGTTTTGACCAATCAGAGTTGATTGGCACCCTCGGGAACACCTGCTCTTTGAAGGGCGTCCCAAATCGAGCCAATTCTGAACTGGACCCCTTAGGGGGATTCAGTTTTGGGCATGTTAAGCCAGCTTGAGAGAAATTAAACTGTGGGCACATGCACCCTTAATTTCGTTTATCTCTTTCTTAGAACAGACTGTAATTTATTGGGGTTTGACAATATTAATATCTAGTTCCTGTGTGTAAATACCCCGTAAACACAAGGCGGTTTTGAAAAAAAAAATGAGTGCCAGTAGTCTTTAGATGGGAGTGTTCACTTCTTTACAAAAAAGTGATGAGTAACTTAGAAATTCTATGCTAAATATTTTCCTCTCTGCTTTGTTTCTTAATTGGATCTTTGCTCCTGGGGGCATTAGGTTGAAGTGAACAACAAAGTAGAAACAGCATACCATTCCAGAAGCAAAGTCTATTAATCATATAATGCTTTTCAAAATAGTTACTTCTGAGTAATTGTGGTGTAAATTAGGCCCATTACAATGCCTATGCAGTAAATAAGAGACAGCTAACTATTGTGCAGTTGAGGATTCTTCAGGCATTTGGTTTAGCAAAAATCACTGGGAGATAATCCTCTGAACCTCTTTTCTCACACCCACAATATAGTCTTAAAATTCTTTTTAGCCACTGTAGTCAAGTTATCTCATAGAGATTCTAATTACAAATTTAACTTTTGGAAGCAGATATTAGTAATGACCAGCTAGGGTTTCCCCCCTCTTGTAATGAGGGTCTCCTGGTTTTGTTATTGTAGGAAAATGGAGCCCATAAAAATGATTTAGTCTTTGATTAAAACAGAAATTAATCCAGTAACTCCTGTCATGAGTTAAGAAAAAAAGCATTTATTAAAATCAGCTGTGTTACAGGCATTGGGCTAAGTACAGTAGATGCAAATGCAAAGTAAAGCAGTCCCTGCCTTTTATTCGCTGGGAGACAAACATGCACATATAAATTGCATATACATACAAGTTGTTAGTACTTTCCTATGAGGAGTTAGTTGAAGGTGCTCATTGGGGATCTTATACTTGACATTTTTCCACTGTTTCAAAATCTTTCTCAAAATTTGGCTTTGAAGCAAGAGGTTTCTTAAATTTCCAGACTGATGCAGCAAAAAGTCTTACCAGCATTCCATGTAGCTATTGTCTGAACCAGGAAGAAACTTTATTAACGACCTGGGCAAGGCCGGGTATCACATGTGTTGGCACACAGGTGTGGAACAGTTATACAGCTTTTTACTCCCTGTTCCTTATTCGAATTTCCCTCCCCTGTTTCCCCGTTGGCTGCAGAGGTTACAGCCTATCTGAAGTGCCTGATTTCCCCACGTGAGTTTCCGTTCCTAATTACATCTCCCACTGCCCACAGTTCCGTGACCCAGGTCCCCATCCACTTTTGCCCTTATCTGGGTATGGAAACACCCTCCTCCCTTTGTTTGGTATGTGGGTATGTTACTCTATACTGATCCTCAGAACTGATTTTCAGCAGGTTAGTCTATTCACCTACCAGTAGTGTTTTCTTATTCTAATTTATGGCTTCCTTTGTTCGACTTCCACCTAACCCTTAGATTGCATTTCTTAGGTTTCAGGTGACTTTTGTGGAAATGAAAACTAGCTGTTTCTCACACTGAGCCTTTTATCTCCAGCTGCGTGCAGCATATCCCCTGAGGAAAGGCTGCTAGGAGCCAGGCTGGGCATCTTCCATCTGTCCCAAAACAACCATTTCCATCTGTGCCAACAGAAGGCCACTTCTACCTCCAGCTGACAGCCTAGTCTCCCAGCTGGGATGTGGAGAACCTCCAGTGCAAAGAAGAGTGACTTCAGGCCTCTCATCTGCTGTGCCTGTCCTTTGAGGGTGGAGGAGTGTTGCCCTCCACTCACTTGATGAACATTCTTATATTTGGACACAACCTTCGAATCCCATTGGCTCTGAACTCCCATAAATCATCATCTAAACCCCATATTTCACAGCCTACTGCCCAAGTCCTTATCCCTATACTCATCCCCATCCACCTTCCGACTAGAAAGTTTCAATATAACTGCACCCAGCCCCTTCCATTGAGCCTTCTAGAAAGCCTGTTCCATAGGCAACATTCTTTTATCTTAAATCATTTTCTCTCCCTCTCCTTCTGTATACTAGCTCTTACTGAAACCTAGCTCCTCCTTGATGACACAGCCACCTTCTGCCCCCTTCCAGTTCTGACTGCTTCTCCACTTCTCTTGAGCTTGCTGATTGAGGCAGGGGAGTTGAAATACTCTTTGTTTCCACTTGTGCCTTCTAGTTTCTCCCCCTTCTTCTATCACTCAGTAACCTCTCTTCCTTGGAGGTTCATACTATTTATATCTACCACCCAGAATCTTAGTAGCTGTTGTCAACCTCTCACAGAGTTTGTTCTAAGAAAAACAAACAAAATTAGGCTGTGTGTCTGCATTCTTATTTCTCTCAAGCTGGCTTGACGTGCATTGCATGGGAGTTCAAAACTGCCCCCCCAAGGAGGCCAGTCCAGAACTGGCTCGATTTGGGGGTACAATGTTATATGCCCTTCAAAGATGCCAATCAACTTTAATTAGTCAACACACTGGGAGGTGGGCTATATTAAAATTAGGTCTTGAGTACATGACTTCGGTCACTTAATCCTGATATAATACCCTTCCCCCCCCTCTTTTTTAGTGAGGCAGTTGGAGTTAAGTAACTTGCCTAGGGTCACACAGCTCGTAAGTCAAGTGTCTGAGGTTGGATTTGGATTCAGGTCATCATGACTCCAAAGCTGGAGCTCTATCCACTGCACCACCTAGCTGCCCCTACAATACGTTTTCAACAGGGGTTGATATCCCCTTCTCCCCCAACCCCCATCATTCTATTCTCTGACAGAGGAAATACTTGTTCTGTCAGACTACCCTCCAACCAGACCACTCTCAGTCTTGGGCTATCTAGGCAGAAGAATCTGTCTGCAAGCCTGAGCAGATTAAATCAGTTCAGGCCTGGGTTGGAGTTTGACCAGGATAAGACTCAATACAATCTCATTATCAGTAATGTTCTAGTGAAGAACTTTTTTTTTTGGGGGGGGAGACTGAGGAGAAAGCTCTGAGAATTATTTTGCACACTGTTGTCCTAAAAGCATTGCACTCCTCCCACCCCCCACTTCCCTGCCTCCATCACTCCCCTTCCTTCTTCAGTGAGTTTGATGCTTGCCTTATAATTTTTCTTTCCTCTCTAATTCCTGTTTTCATACTAGGGGTCTATAACATACATAATGATTTTCCTTCAAATAATCTAACCACTCAGTTCTTCAACCTACTCACTTTTCACAAAGATAGCCATTCTTTAGATTTTGCCCCCACAAACGTAACTACCTCCATGTTCAGAAATTCTGAAATCACCTTATTTGACCATAATCTATTGGCTTTTCACCTCTCCTTCAGCTTTCCTTTATGCAACTCTATTCTTCAACTATGCCTTGTCTTCTAGTCCCTTAAACCCTCAGTTCTCTCCCAGGCCATCTCCTCTGTACTGCTCACTCTCTTCTCATCTTGATTCCTTAGGGAACCAATTCAGGTCTTCACTATCATCCTCTGTTAGATCCCTAGCTTCCTTATCATATCGCTGATTATGCCCAGCTAAGCCTCTGTCTTAAATCACTCTCGCCATTCTTTGTGCTGAATAAAGTGGAGAAAACCGTGCAATCAATTCTGACTAGGCCCACTACAAATTTAGGTTATGTAATCTTAACTGGGACCTTGCTGCTGCTAGGCAATCCTACTATACATGAGTTATTAACTCGCTATCCCATTCTCCACAGAGGCTCTTCTAAACATTTTCATGTCTCCTCAAACCTCCCATGGCTCCCTGTCCCTTCACTCTCTCAGCTAAGAACCTTGCTTCATATTTTAAAGAAAAAATTAAGTCCATTCACTGTGAATTCCTTTTCCTTCTCTCTTCCTTCTCTCCTTCTTCCACTCTTTCCTCCCTCACAACTCTGGCTCACGTGATGAAGTGGCTTTATTCTTTGCTAAAGCTTACTTGTTCAAGCAATCCCATTTTACTTTTCCAGACTGATTACACATTTCTCCTCCTCATGCATTGTATGCTCATGTCAAGCTGACCTGTTTGCCACTGTGGTTACCTCTGTAACTTTACACATTCTGTGGCCCATGCTTGGAATTCTCTCCCTCTTTATTTCTACTTCTTGGAACCCCTGGTTCCCTTCAAGGCCCAGGTCAAATGCTGACTCTTTCAAGATACCTTTCCTTATCTCCTCAGTCTTCTCTTTCTCCTCCCACCTTTACTGCTTTGTATTTGTGAGTGAGTGAGCGTGTGTGTGTGTGTGTGTGTGTGTGTGTGTATCCCAGATTTATTTATCTGTGAACATGATTCTCTTACTTCTGTATGTATGTATGTATGTATGTTTATATCTTTCATACCTAGCACAGTACCAGACACATAATAGGTACTTAATAAACACTTCTTGATTGATAACAACAACAAACTTACCTCGCCTTTGTTCTGGTATTCTATTTAGAGCTTACCCTTTTTTAATTAATATTAAATGCTTATTTGGGGTTTTGGAGAAACAAAAGTGTAAATTTTGTTCTCTTTCATAGTTTGGTTTTTTCCCTCCCCAATAAGGCCACAGTCCTTTAAGAGACATGGAATAAGTTCCATGTTGTCCAGCTAGTTGACAGGTAATCTAAAACTATTCTTCAGAAATTTTATAGAAAATAGTTTCAGACTCAGACTTTTATAGAAAACAGTTTGGAGCTTCATCTATTCAGGCAGAAGGAGAATGTTGGTTGAAATTCAGTCATGTAGCTACTTGTAGCCAAAAAAACTCTTCTAATTAGAAAAATAGTTATAGGAATTTCTTGTAAAAACAAGTGTAAGAGCCAAAGATCCTTACTTTAATTTCTTTTAGCCAGAAGAGATATTCAAGGGTCTGAGAACAGAAAGAAGCCATGGAAAAGGAGGAAAGCTGTTCTCTCCTCATAAAGAAAGCATAGGTCTTTCAGGTACTTGGGTTGGCAAAATGCAGCCAAATGACCTTTTGCTGAAGGAGTTAGAAAAAGCCAAAGGTTAGTTGGTACCATCAATAGAAGAAAACACCAACAATTATTTTAATGACACAACTACAGTTTAGAAAAGACATAGCTGGAGAATTTTAGGCTTCCAAATTCTACCAAAAAATTCATGTCCATAGACAACTATTTTCCATGTAAGAAAACTATGTAAATTAAGCAGTATTTGCAAGCCACTAGATTTTAGTGGGAGTAGGGGGAAAGAAAGTTTGTTGTTGGGGTGTCTGCATTTCTTTAAAGTTTTCTCCTAATTGTAAATCATGATACATAACTTGTAATAAGCATAATTATATATTTTGCCAAGTAATGTCTATCAAGAATAGTTTAGAAATTAATGTTATTTTGAAAAAAGTTATATTTGAACAGAATTAGAATAATCTCTTAGCTCATGATCAATTCATGGAGTCTAAGGGGAAGCATTTTGGAATAGTGGATTTTGTGTCACACAGCAAGGCATCATCACCATGTTGATGAAAACAACCATGTAGGACGGCTCAGACAGCTCCAAGGGACATTGGCCATAGACTACTGCTTGGGTTCTTTCTCCTATTAGTGTTTATCCCTTACAATGCAGAAATGCCTTACACTGCATGTATTTTTATATGTACTTGTTTCTCATTTGTTGGAATATAAGCTCATTGCAAGTAGATATTATTATTATTTTACTTATTTCTCCAGAGCTAAGCAGGGTGCCTACTGCTGATGCATAATAAATACTTGTTGATTTCTCAAGGAAAGAGACAAGAAAGCAGAAGAAATGATTAGTGTCAGGTGTCTCTAGGCTAGCGGTTTGACTGCCATGTACAAGCAGGGTGAGGGAAAGCCTGTGGGCTCCCTTCCATGAGAGTCCCTTACCCAGTCTTCCTTGGAAGTCCCAGAGAAGAGAGAAGAGGGTCTGATGATGATATTTGTTGATAGTTGTCAAAGTCATAATAAGGAAATAAGAAAAATTTTAAAGAATTGTACCAGATGAATTTTTTGGGGGAAATTCTTTAATAGGGAGGCAACAGAGGAGATACTTGAAAGGACATTGTTTGCACCTTTCCAGGACCCTTTTGAGAATTAGGGACATAAACAGATGTGCTAAGTGTACCACATTTGATTTGCTGAAGATAAGGGAGATTGTATTCATGTACTGTGAACTGTACCTTTCAGTTTCAAGTGCCACCATCTACCAGAGGTCCATTATCAGTCCCTCATAGCTGCTAGTGTCTTTCCTACAAAGGCTATGTTGTTCCATGTGCTCAATATGTATCTTGTACTGTATGTACCTATTTATATTCGTGTTGTTTTTTCCTTTAGAATTTAAGCTTTTTTAGGGTAGGGACTATTTTTACTTTTTCTTTGTGTCCCCAAATTCATTGTATTGCTTAGAAGCACAGTGCCTGGCATATATAGTAAGTACTTGATAAATGCTTATTGATTAGTTTAAAGTGTCTTCTAGCTAAAATCCCACAATAGATGATCCAGTTGGGTGAGTTTCACCAGATAGAAGTTATCTGTGCCTGCCTGAAAAAATGGTTTGGGAAACACAGGGAGAAACTGGCACTGTTTTCAAAGTATAAAGAGAAACTGTAATACATGAGGGAAATTAGTGATTGTTATTAATAGGATAAATAGCAGAAAATGAAGTATTTAAGTTTTAAGGAATAAGAGACGTCTTTAGTGTGCCTATTTTCCAGATGCAATAACTGGAGAAAAACATTTAAGAGCACAAAAAACTCAGCTGTTCTGCCTGATTGTACTTTATCACATCATGTAATCATGGAGTGACACATTTGAAGGTATAATTCCTATTTTTTATGAGATTAAATTACAAATTTTACTATCTGCAATCTCAACAAATTTTCTCCATTCACAATATATTATCTGAGTACCATAGAAGATTATAGTTAGTCCCTTTTTATTTTTAAGTCAAATATCAACTCAGTCCTTATAAATATGATATTGTACCCTGACGCTATTTCAGAGAGCTTTCTATAGTAGCAATATTATTAACCTTTTGGATTTGTGGCAATCTTTTTTGCACCTGAAAGCATTGATTTAAAAAAAAAATCATTATCATCAGCTGAGTACCTGCTTTTAAGCGAGAGCAGGTTAATTACTAATTCATTTTATAGTTTGGTATCATCTTCCATTTCCTTAAGTGTAACATTGCTTAAGGCAAAATTTGCTTTCAACCTAACTTTCTGCAGATAATGCCTTGTACTTGGGCTGATTAAATTTATCATAGTTTTTTTCTTTTAATTTTTGAGATAGATCTTCATGTGTATCTTATATATCCAATTTGTCTCATAGTTTTGGCTATGAATTTAAAAGACCTTGCTCTCAAACCTTTATTTATGACAGACTTTTCTCTTACATTGGTTTCATTACTGCTCTCAACTCACTTTTAGCCAAAGATTCTCCATTTCTTTATTTTACCGTTTTTTCTACCATTTAACCAGTTGTTATGGTGAAATGTTACAAATATATAGACTATAGGCATTTTAAATTTGTAATATAAAGGATAATTTTCTTCCTGAAGAATAGAAATTACATATACTCTAGTTGTATGGATAAAAAAGCTTCCAGAAGATAAACACAAATATTCCAACATAGTTGTGGATGTGGTCCTTTGTATCTCAGCTTTTCACTTAACTTAACACTTTGCATTTCTTGGGCTATCTTATATTATTTTTTTTTTAAATCTTCTTCATTAGAATGTATGTAATGTTAGAGAGATTATTGACTGTCTTGGCTGGCCTCTAGCCATTCTAAAACGTTTCTAGCTCAGAAGAAATGACGAGAAATGTATTTATAAGTGTTCTTATTATTTTTTAGTTGATTAGTCATGTCCAACTCTTGTGACCCCATTTGGGGTATTTTATTGGCAAAGATACTGGAGTGGTTTGCTATTTCCTTCTCCAGCTCATTTTATATGTGAGGAAACTAAAGCAAACAAGGTTAAGTGACTTGCCCAGGATCACACAGGTAGTAAGTGTCTAAGGCCTGATTTGAACTCATGTAGATGAGTCCTTCTGACTCCAGGACCAGTATTCTATCCACTGTGCCACCTAGCTGCCCTATAAGTGCTCCTGGTTGAAGTAAAAACTGCAGAATGTCTAATGGCTAAGTGCCAATCTCAACAGTGCTTTAGATTGTGAATTCTTAGGGCTTATTAAGATGTACTTGTTCACCTTCGTTGAAGCTTAGTAGATATGATTTAGTTCTGACAATCTTATGTATAGACTGTGTTCAGTTTTTTAACACAAGATTGCCTATTTAGTATTACATAACTGATTTACATTTGTTATTTTTTACATGTAGTTCCTCTAAAACTTTAGTGTACTTCAGTCATTTCAAATTCATCAAGACCTAGAATAGATTTATAGAATTTTAAAGCTGAAGTAAACTGTAAGAGGTCGTCTAGTTTAGTGCTTCTCAAACTGTGGGTCAGGGTTGCATAACTGAATGTGGGGTTGTGAAAATTTTGGCAACAGTAAAAGGTTTCTGAACACACAATGACCAAAAATTAATTCAAAATCAAATGGGTAATGAGTCTGAGGTGTTTCTGGCAGCCTTTGCCCATGCAGCATTGCAGCTTCACTGCAGCCTTGATTCTGAACACACAGCATGCGCACTTTGCACTGCATATGCCATCACACCACAAAATGCCAAAGAGTGCTGCCAGAAACACCTCTGCTCAGATTCGAAACTATTGTATGTTATAAATTGCAGTGTTTTTACTGTCCATGCAAAATCATTAAATGAGTTTTGGCTTGGAATTAAGACAGAATTTCTAACAATTTCTGAAATGGTGCTAAACATACTTTCGAGATTTTGTACTACATATTTATGCAAAGTGATGTTCTCAGCATTGACAATTATAAAAATAAAATGATCAATTCTGAAAAACATTGAAGATGCTCTGCATCCTGCAGTATCAAATAATCTACCAAGATTTAATTCTTTATGTTGTGTGGGACAGAGACCACTTAGTCAAAATAAAAACAAAGACTTAGAGACCTTGAAAGCAGAAAAGAGTGTATTGCTTTCTCATGAGAAAGGGTACTGCCCCTTGACGCCTTGTGTGACCGGCCAGGAGAGTACAAATTCGTTACGGGAAAGGAAGGCTTATTCATACCCTAACACGAGCTCCTCCTCCCTAACCCCCTTCCCCTTATCCCATTGGCTGGGCTTTCAGGGGGCACGATCTATTCATGGATCTTCCCCAGCAACAGAGAGTTACACAGGTTTGTCCAGAGACAAGAAAGGGCAGGAAGTTTTGCAAGGGCAAGCAGTTGAGGTTGGGGGTAGGGCTATTCTTTCTGCTAGGTGCTTAAAAACAGGGTCTGAGCTGGGGGGGTTTTGAAAGCAGCAATAAAGAACTATTAACAAGAACTATTGACCCTTTGAGGAGGCTTCACTTCTGAGAGGTCATCTCTCACAATGTGAAAACAAACAAGCACATGCATCTTATTAGCATGCAACTTTGCTTGTCTTTAATAAATGGTAAAATTATATGTATACCAAAGAATTGTTTTAAAATAATTTTTTTTTGATTTATTATCAGTAAATGTTTGATTTGTATACATATTTTATATACCTATATACCTGGGGTTGTGTAAAAATTTCTCCGGCAAAAAGGGGTCTCCAGTGGAAACAGTTTAAGAAGCCCTGATCCAGTTGACCTCTCCCCTTATTTTATAGATGAGAAAACTGAGACCCAGACACTAGTTAAAAGTCTTGCCTCAGGTTAAAAAAACAAACAAAGAAACAAAAAGAAAAAGAAAAGAAACAAAAAACTACATACTGTAAGAGCCAGGATTAAAATCTAAATACTCTTGGTCTCCAGTCTTTTTCTCTATTCTAAAAACGTTTTTATGGATATCTTTATGCCACAGTCTTTTTCCATTATTACTCCCTCTCTCATTTGAATATGACAACAACAACAAAAGTTAAGCAAAACCAATTGACATAGCATTTTTAGAGCCTTCCCTCTGCTGATCAGTTCAATTTTATACTATATATAGTTTGTTTTATACATGGTTGTTTGTTTTCTCCCTCATTACACTCTAGGCTCCTTGAGAGCAGGGAATGTCTGTTGCCTTTTTTTTTTTTAAATTTTATTAATTTATTTTGATTTATCATCACTTCCATATGCTTTTGAGTTTAAAATTTTTCTCCCCCTTACTCCCCCCCCCACCCTCCGCAAGATGGCACATGATCTGATATAGGCTTTACATTTACATTCCTATTAAACATATTTTCACATTACTGAAGTTGTAAGTAAAAATTAAAACCAATAGAGGAACCATTAGAAAGAGAAAACAAAACTCAATAGAAGAGAAAAAAAGAAGATAGCAATTCAACTTCCATAGTTCTTTCTTTGGATATGGATAGCATTTTCCATCACGAGGCGTCTGGGGATGTCTTAGATCCTTGTATTGCTGAGAAGGGTTAAATTTATCAATATTAGTCATCGCACAATGTAGCTGTTATTGTGTACAAAGTTCTCTTGGTTCTGCTCACTTCACTCAGCATCAGACCATACAAGTCTTTCCGGGTTTTTCTGAAGTCAGCCTGTTCATCCTTTCTTATAGCACAATAGTATTCCATTACATTCATATACCACAACTTGCTCAGCCATTCCACAATTGATGGGCATTCTCTCAATTTCCAATTCTTTGCCACCACAAAAAGACCTGCTATGAATATTTTTGTACATGTGGGTCCTTTTCCCATTTGTATGATCTCTTTGGGATGTAGCCCTAGAAGTGCTATCACTGGGTCAAAGGGTATGCACATTTTTATAGCCCTTTGGGCATAGTTCCAAATTGTTCTCCAGAATGGTTGGATCATTTCACAACTCCACCAGCAATGCATTAGTGTTCCAATTTTCCCACATCTTCTCCAGCATTTATCATTTTCCTGTTTTGTCATGTTGGCCAATGTGATAGGTGTGATGTGGTACCTCAGAGTCGTTTTGATTTGCATTTCTCTAATCAATAATGATTTAGAGCATTTTTTTCATATGACTATAGATGGCTTTAATTTCTTCATCTGAGAACTGTCTGTTCATATCCTTTGACCTTTGTGTTCTTATAAATTTGTCTTAATTCTCTATATATTTTATAAATGAGGCCTTTATCAGAGACACTGGTTGTGAAAATTCTTTCCCAGTTTTCTACCTTCCCTCTAATCTTAGTTGCATTGGCTTTGTTTGTGCAAAACCTTTTCAATTTAATGTAATCAAAATTATCTATTTTGCCTTTTGTAATGTCCTCTATCTCCTGTTTGGTCATGAATTCTTCTGTTCTCCTTAGATCTGATAGGTAAACTATTCCTTGTTCTCCCAGTTTGCTTATAGTATCAGCCTTTATATCTAAGTCATGAACCCATTTTGACTTTATTTTGGTATATGGTGTGAGATTTGGGTCTATGCCTAGTTTCTGCCATACTCTTTTCCAATTTTCCCAGCAGTTTTTTTTCAAAGCGTGGGTTCTTGTCCCAGAAGCTGTGGTCTTTGGGTTTATCAAATAATAGATTACTATAGTCATTGACTACTGTGTCTTGCATACTTAACCTATTCCACTGATCCACCCCTCTATTTCTTAGCCAGTACCAAGCAGTTTTGATGATTGCTTCTTTATAATACAATTTAAGATCTGGAATTGCTAGGCCACCTCCCCTGCATTTCTTTTCATTAGTTCCTTTGATATTCTGGACCTTTTGTTCTTCCAAATGAATCTTGTTATTATTTTTTCTAACTCTATAAAATAATTTTTTGGTAGTTTGATTGGTAGGGAACTGAATAAGTAAATTAGCTTAGGTAGGATTGTCATTTTTATTATTTCTTTTTCTTCTCGTATTGCTAAAGCTAATGTTTCTAGTACAATTATTATATTAGCTCGGCCTACCCATGAGCAGTTGATGTTTCTCCAGTCATTTAGATCTGATTTTATTTGTGTGAAAAGTGTTTTGTAATTGTGTTCATAGAGTTCCTGGGTTTGTTTCGGGAGGTAGACTCCTAAATATTTTATAATGTCTACAGTAAGTTTAAATGGAATTTCTCTTTCTATCTCTTGCTGTTGGACTTTGTTGGTAATATATAGAAATGCTGATGATTTATGTGGGTTTATTTTATAGCCTACAACTTTGCTAAAGTTGTTTATTATTTCAAGTAGTTTTTTACTTGATTCTCTGCAATGATATTACTTCATTGTCTATGGTGCCTTTTAGCAGGATGTAGTTTCCTTCCTTATATCTTTTGATTAGATCTGTTTTTGCTTTTGCTGTATCTGAGATCAGGATTTCTACCCCTGCTTTTTTCACTTCAGCTGACACATAATATATTTGCTCCAGCCTTTTACCTTTACCCTATATGTGTCATTCTGTTTCAAATGTGTTTCCTGTAAATAACATATTATAGGATTATGGTTTTTAATCCATTCTGCAATCTGTTTCCATTTTATAGGAGAGTTCATCCCATTCACATTCACAGTTGTGATTACTCTCTGTGTCTTTTTCTCCATCCTTTTTCCCACCTATTTATGCTTTTCTTTCTCCTTTTTCCTTTCCCCCCTTCACTAGTATTTTGCTTTTGACTACCGCCTCCTTCAGTCCCTCCTCTCTTTTTATTATCTCTTTCCCTTTTCTTCCTCTTTACTCTTACTGCTTCTTCCCTCCCTTATTCCCCCTCCCCCTTCCCCCCCCCTTCCTTTTCTTTCCCCTTTTCCCTCCTACTGCTTGTAGGGCAAGTTAGATTTCTATACCTAACTGATTGTGTTATGCCCTTCTTGAGCCAAATCTGATGAGAGTAAGGTTCAACCAATGCTCCCCCCCTTCTTTCCCTCTGCTGTAATAGGATTTTGTGTCTTTTCCTGTAATGTAATTTACCCTTGTCTGCCTCCTCCTTTCTCAGTACATTTTCTAAGATCAGATTAATCCACTTATTTGGATCCATTTAACCCACTTGATTAGATTTTTTTTATCATTACATCAAAGTCAACTAATATCCACCCTCTTTATGTATACTCCTTTAACATGGTGTAGTAACAATACAGTTCTCAAGAGTTGCAAGTGTCATCTTCCCTTGTAGAGATGTAAACAGCCTGCCCTTATTAACACCATATTATATCTTTCTGTCCCATTTACCTTTTTATGTCTTTCTTGAGTCTTGTACTTGAAGATCGAATTTTTTGTTGAGCTCTGGTATTTTTATCAGGAAGGTTTGGAAGTCCTCTATTTTGTTATAGAGTGGTTGATAGTCCTGTTTTGTATTTCCATAATTTAAAAACATTTATGCTTTGGTGCACTTGGAGATATTCATCCCTAAATTATTTGAATCTCACTACCCCCGATAGTTCAAAGGAACCTCTATATTTTCAACCAAGTGACCTTAATTTGGAAATCTTCATATTGAGCTTGTAGAAATGCTGTCAGCCAAGCATGATAACTTAAAACACTATTAAAGCATTTATTGTAATGACTAATGTACTGATACACTGTAGGAAAAGTGGTCAGAAAAATAATATGGGGCTTGTAAAAAGTGTTTAAAAATTTGTTGCAATATTGGCATACTTTGGGTAAATAACCTATGGGAGCTGTGAAGATCTTTAATTATGGTTTAATTTTTAAAATTTTGCTTTTCTTATCAAGTAATTTTTTTTAATGTGACTGTTAAAAAGCCCTTTTTATGTTTTAATCTGAAAGACAAAGCACCTCCCCTCATCATGAATATGAAATATAAGTGAAAAATATGTCTTTAGAAGTTGTTTCTTACCTTGAATGTGACAGTAATAATTCAGAATAACAACATGGTACACTGCAAAGATTTAATAATCAAAAGACATGAGACTGAATCCTAGCTGTGCCACTTACTAGTTTTGTGACTTTAACTAAGTCTTTTTACCTCCTTGAGTCTCAGTTTCTTCATGAAATGAAGAGTTTGACCTAGGTAATTTTTAATGCCTTCCCTGAGGTTCCCTGCAGTTATGGTTTTGGATCCTGTCATCCTTCTGGATGTTGTTAGGCCGAAAATCCAAACTTTCATGGAAATTCTTTTTTTAACTCATTTTTCTAAAAATTTTTTCCTGTTGCTAATTGTTAGCATAATAACCACACTAGTATAATTAACAATAATAATAAGTTCCATTTTAAATTCCTTCTTCCTCATTCCCCAATTCTTTTTTTGAACAAAGTATCAATCAATTTTTGTAATACTAAAAGAATACATCTTTAACCTTTGGTAAAAATGTTTATTTTTAAAATGAAATGTTTTATAGATTACCCTATAAACAAACCAAACTGTCTAATTAAGCCTAATAAACAGCTATTACAATTTTATTAATTGCAAAATTTTTTTTTCATTCAACCGTATTGTGTTATAGTTACAGTAAATATGTTCCACTTCTAAATTTCAGGGCATATTCTCTGTGTAGTCTCTCTGTAATTTCTGTCCTTGGCCAGAAAAACAAATGAAAACATTTCTCATTATGATTTTTCTAAGGCTAGAACATAGATTTTTTGGCTTTTTTTCCTTGTTTTCTAAAACCTTCACACCTTACAGCATGTTTAAACAGTCTAGTTAAGGAGCTTGTTTCTAGTGGAATCAGATGTTCCTTCTGTGTTTTCTTATATCCTTCTATAGCCAAGGGAGCCCCATAAGGCTGCTATGAAAATACTCTGGTTGAAGCTGTGTCAGTGTTTCCATTGTAAACTCTCTTTTCCAGGCATCTATTGCTAAACATAGACAGTAAACATTCACTTTGGACTAACACTTGTCAGAAATCTGTTAGCAGTTTTGAAGTATTTATATTTTATGGGCTTAAGAAGCTTTTAACCCCTTTGGAAAGCTTAACAAAAACATCTTTGACTTTTTCTTTCATGAAATTTCCATGAAAGCTGACATTTGACATTTTGGTAGGAAAAGTAAGCCAAAATATTTAACTTTAAAATTGAGTTTTATAGTCTATCATAATTATTGAACATGTTTCTTAACAGGTACATGAACTATGTATTAGAGGTTTGTTTTTGAAAATAGTAGCTTAGAGTTTATTAGAGGGATACAAAATGTTCATAGATAAGTAAGTACAAAATACATACAAAATAAAGACAATGTTTGGAGGTGGAAGGAGGACAAACAAAGGTCCCTTGAAGGATGTCAGACTGGAACTGAGCCTTGAAGAGACCAAGGAGTTCAAAGAAATAAAGGTTGAAAAAGAGAGACTTTAGGCTAGAGAGCAGCCAGGGAAAAGGCATCAGAAAGAAATGTCATTATGGGAAACAACAAAGAAGGCACTTTGGTTAGAGCAAAATACAGTATATGAAGGGTAGTTATGTCTAATCAGTCTAGAAAGGTAGGTTAGAACAAGATTGTGAAGAACTTTAAATTCCCCAAAGAAGGGTTTGTGTTTTGTCTTAGAGACAGTTGGGAACCACTACCGTTTCTTGCATAGCCAAATATCATAGTAAGACCTGCATTTTAAAATGATCAATTTGGCAACTGTGTGGAGGATGGATTAGAAAGGGAAATTGATAGAGGAAGATATGTTAGAAGGTCATTGAAATTAAAAGTTAGGTTAGAAATGACGAAGGCTTGAACCACGTGATTATTTAAGGGGAAAGGAGAGGGATATGAGACCATAAAGAGGTGCAGTGGGTTAAGACTTAACAACTGATTGGATTACCATGATCGTGTAGTGAAGAGTTATGCCTTTGAGACTGAGAACCTGGGTAACTGGAAGAATGGTGGTACTCTGGACAAAATAAGAAAGTTAGGAAGGATGGGAAGGGTTAGGGAGGAGATTTTTAGCTTAGTGTTAGAAATTTTGAGTTTGGGATGCCTATGAAATATTTCAGTGTTGATGTAGACATGTAGGCAATTGAAACTCAGGAAATAATTGTCAAACCCAAGAGAGCTGAAGATGAAAGTATAGAAGGAGGAGAGGTCCCAAGATAGAGCCCTGGGGTGTATCCACCCATAGGACATAGAAAATGGAGTCTGTAGAGGAGACTGAGGACTGGTGAGACAGGTAGGAAGAGAACCAAGACAAAGCAGTGTCAGATAAACCTACTGAGGAAACCATACTGTGATAGAGGATGTATTTAACAATGCCAAATACTTAATAGAAATTGAGGTGGAAAAGAACTGAGAAAAGGCCATTTTATTTAGCATTAAAGAGAGTAAGAAACCAGTTTTAGCTGAGTGATAGGCAGAGAAGCCAGACAGCAAGGTGAATTGCAAGGAGAATCAAGTGATGAATGAGAAGGTGGAAGCAAGAGGTATGGACAATTTTTTCTAGGAATTTTGCTGTAAAAAAAAGAGAAGACGTGTAGGATTATAATTTAAGGAAATGAGCAGATTAGCTGAAATTTTTTTTCAAGAATGGGAAAGATCTGGTCATGTTTGAAGGCAGCAAGGAAGAAGCTAGTACATGAGGAAAGGCTGAGGGAGGAACGGGATGATAGAAGGGACAAACTCTTGGAGGAAGCAGGAGAAGTGGTATCCAGGGCCCAAGAGGTCAGCATTTATGAACAAGGAGAAAGGCCACCTTGTCATCTAAGACTGTAGCAAAAGAGGAAAAGATGAGTGATGATAATGTGGATGTATTTGGATCTGGGGCAGAAAAAGAATGAGGTATGGTCATTACTTTTTTTTTTCCTGAACTTAAGAAACACCAAAAAATATTAGCATTTCTATACACAAAGTAGAACACAAGAAGATTGTATGTAAAACTATTCATCTCTGCTCCATACTTCATTTTTTTATTATACTTCATGGTTTTCAAAAAGTGTATAATAAATTCAATTCTGAAAACTGTTGTTCTGCTTGTCCATATTCCCTTTTGAACTTCTTATGTTTTATACTGTGCACTTTTAAAAAAGTATTTCAATGGCCTTTTCCTTTCTTTTTTTTCTTTCCTCCTTCTTTATTTTATCATTGTTGCTGCCCCATCTCCTCTCATAATCCCCCCCACAGAAAAATTAGAAATATCCTTGTGACAGATAAGCATAGTCAAGCAAAACATCCACTTGAGTGGTCATGTCCTAGAATGTCTCTTGCTACACCTTGAATCCATTAGCTAGCTCTGTGTCAGGAAGTGGGGAATATGCTTCATCAAAAGACCTCTGGAGACATATTTGGTCATTGATTTGGTCAGAATTCTCAAGTCGTTCAAAGATTGTTGTTTTGCATTATTGTTTACATTGTGTAAACTTTTCTCCTGGTTTTATTCTTTTCATTGAGCATCAGTTTGTATTTTCCAGGATTCTCTGAAATTGTCTACATTTGAAATCATCATCTTTCCTTGCACTGAAATAATATGCACATACCACAGTTTATTCAACCATTTCCCAATTGATAAGAAACCTTTTAGTTCCCAGGTCTTTTCTTTTTCTTTTAATTCCCCCCTTTCAGGATTGGGAAACTTGTTTTGTTTTTGACTTTTAATTTCTTCTCTTAATTTATCCTCCTCCTTAACTGCTTTCTTCCCCCTTGCCACCTATTTCCTTTAAGTGTATGTCACTCTGTGTGTGTGTTGAGCTCTTTGTGTAGTTAGATAAGGAGAAGTTCTCCCCTCTTAAATTCAAATTATGGTGCCCCCCATTAAATTATGAGCTCCTTGAAGGAAGGGCTTATTTTTTGCCTTTCTTTGTATCCCCATTGCCTAGCATAATGCCTGTCACATAGTACCTTAACTAATCCTTCCTTACTTCCTTATTTCCTTCCTCCCTCCCTCCCTTCCGTTTCCCCCTCCTACCCTCACTCCTTCCTTTCCCTTTCCTTCTCTTTCCTCCCTCCCTCTCACTTCTTCCTTCCTTTACCTTCTTCCTTCCCTTCCTCCCTCCCTTTCTCCCTTCCAGCCTCTTTCACATAGGAAGCTTTGATGACAGTGAAGGCTATAATTTGAACATTATCTTAAAATCTTGCAAAGATGGTTTTATGTAAAAATTTGTCACTAGAATTTCTTTGATATCATGTCTGCTCCTATAGCCTCACACAAATGAAAGGAAAACAGAAATAATTGGAGTTGAGGGAGGGGGTATCCAGACCTATGATTTCATCATTGTGGGTAAACTCTTCCACTGCTGCAAATGGACAACTGGTCTCTAATTTATCAGATGATTGCGTGGAGCACCCTTGGTCCCTGATCACACTTAAAATGTGGTTAGGTCCTTCTTGATTCCAGTCCTGGCTCTCTGTCTACTACATCATACTGCCTCTCTGTAATGACCAACTTTAACTGCTGATGTAAAATACAAATGGAATTTTTTAGAATGTTAGTGCTCCTTCTTTGAAAAGAGTGAGACCATTCTGATGCAAAAAGAACAAAGTTGTGCCAGAAAACAAAAAGGGACATATTATAAACCTGGGCCTGGAAACTTATGTTGTGCCTTTGCTTTAAAAAGTGCATAAGAGAGATTCATTAAATCAATGTTTGCCGTTCTTGGATCTTTAGAAAAATAATGGCATATCTACTTCCTTTTTAGGAATAAGTCTTTGAACTTCAAAAGAGAGTACTATATTTTGTTAATATTATATATAATAGCTTCAAACTGTACAACACTGCACATAGAAATTATAGTTACTTGTTTTTTTCTGCGACATTCATAGCTTGTAAAATATTAGTGTGGTTTTGCCTGTCTGGTTTTTTGAGCCTAAAATTCTAGGGAGACTCATATGTACATCTGCATTAAGGGTAATTTTCATGTTGTGATCCTTAATGTGTAACATAGCCTCAATTTGGTTTGAAGTTTAATTTACCAACCTACTTTAAGCTTACGCACTCAGCCCTGTAGCCTGGAAGTAGAAATGATAGAGAGGTCCTGGGGTGTTACTGTCTTCTTCCACTGGCCTATTCCCGCTCCTATTTGAAAACATTAATGTTCCACTCTTTAAAGATGTTGCTGGGCCTTGTCCTACCATTTCCTGAAGTTCCTGCAGCTCATAGACTTTGTACTATTTTTTCTCCATAGGAACTCACCCCAACTCCATATCTCTTTAGGAGTGTCCCAAGAATGTTGGGACAGACCTTTTGACCCAGAGACTCCATTGCTCAGCATATACTTGAAGGAACTCCATGATAAAAAGAAAGGGTCCAAATACACCAAACTATTTGTAGGAATATTCTTCATAATAGCAAAGAACTGGAAACAAAGTAGGTTCACATCAACTGAGAAATGCCTAAATAAGTTGTGATATATGAATGTAATGGAGTATTACTGTGTTGTAAGAAAAGGTAGATGTAATGAACATAGATAGATATAATGATTAATATAACCTGTGATACGGAGTAGAGTAAGCAAAACCAGGAAAACAGTATACCTAGTGGCTACACAATGTAAATGGAATGAACAGCAAATACAAAACAATTTAAACAGTTCTGTGAAATTATGACCAAACTTGGCCCCCCAAAGAAGAGATATGAGAAAAGTAGCTTTCCTTCGCTTTGCAGAGATGGAGGAATATGAGTTTCATTTAAACTATAAAGTTTATAAAAACATCCATCTTTTATGTCGATTAAGCTAATAAATCTATAAATATTGTACATCTTACTGGGTGACATCAATTGGAAGAAGTGGTTATAGTCATGAATCATAATTTTCCAACAAAAATAACTTCAAAACATTTTTGTATTATGGAAAACAGTCAAAAGTTGTCTTGTATATTAACTATAAGAGTATTTTCCCCAAAGGAAATTTACTTGAAAGTCTTTGGAGCATACTGAAACTAATAATTTAAGAATAAGCAATCAGCTTTTCTTGGTATTATTATGTGTTACTACTACAGATGAACAAATATAAGTGATTTTCCACTTTATGTTTCATGAATTTCCATATTTCATAAGACTCCTTTTGTCCTAATTTTTAAGATGACAAGGTTCAAACTGAAATGAGAAAAGTCAGCTTTTCTTTCAAATTGCCCAAAACAGAAAAGAGGTGCCTTGAGGTCTGAATTTTTATTTGGAATTGTTGCTTAATTGTGAAAATAAATGAGAAAAATATTTCATTAGAGAAAATAAAGATTTAGTATTGGCTTGGAAAGTGAATTTTTTCTATTCATATAGGAAACAAACCAGAATATGGGCTATAAGAGGCAGATATGAGGGGAGTGAAACAGCCAGTGCAAATATCGTGGAAGTATGAAATGGAAACACGTGAGCAAAAAGGGGTAAAGTATTATAAAGCTGGAAAGATATGTTAAAGTTTGTTTGTGAAAGACTTTAAATGGCAAATGGAGAAATGCTTAGCTGATCATAGAAGCCATGATAAGACACTAGAAATTATTTAGAAGAAGAGTGCCATGGTCAGACCTATACTTTAGGAAATTCACTCTGGCAGCAGCACACACTCTGGTGTGCAGGATACCTTCAAGTAGGGAGAGACTTAAGGCAGGGAGGCCAATAAGGAAGGTGGCTATAGCAAGGTCTAATGTGTAGGATGAGAGAAGGGTGTGAATGGGAGAGATTTGGTGTAAATAGGACAGATTTGTTGAGGTCAAAACTAAATTAGATATTGGAGTTAATGAGAGCTGAGAAGTTAGTGATGTTAAAAACAAAAACCAAAACCTGGGAGAATGGAAGAGGCAGAACAGGAGTGATGAATTCAGCTTTGGACATGTTGACTTTGAGACACCTGTAGGACATCCAGTTCAAAATGTCTAGTTGGCATTTGGTAATATGTAACTGATGATTAACAGAAATATTAGGGTGAGTGGATGGACCTGGGAACCTAGGGGAAAAATGTTTTAAAAAAATACAGTCTCAAAGTAATTTCAGAGGTGAAAGCGTTAACCTTTTTTTTTTCCTTTGCATTTTGGTGAGGTGATTGGGATTAAGTGACTTGCCTAGGGTCACACAGCTAGTAAGTGTTAAGTGTCTGAAGCTGGATTTGAACTCAGGTCCTCCTGACTCGAAGCTCTATTCACTGCACCACCTAGCTGCCCCCATTAACCTTTTAATGGTGATCTTTTCTACTAAAATATGAACATTTATATCTATATTGAACAAGATGTAATAGATTTCGGAGTTTTCAGGGCCTTGCATTTCATTCTCATGTAGTCTAGGTTTAGATTATTTTTGTGTGTCTGGAAGATCTAGAAAAAAGAATTGACCTTCTTGGGGAGGTAGTTAAACCTTGGAAACTGTTAAAAATAGAAAAGGTGTAATAAATGTGTCTTTGAAGAGTTTTAAATTATGGAAAACAATTTCTGGGTAAATTGTTATCATAAAATCATATTGTATGTTGTCATATTGTACTAAAGATAAAATCATAGAGAGATAGCTTGGCCTACTTCTCATACCCTTCTGACTCCTGTTGGCTTTGTGAGCCACGGAACCTTTTAGTGCCTGAGGCAATTCTCTGAGGACCTTAAGTTGGGGAACAGTTACAGATCTGCTTTGGTAGAGGGAATATATTCATCTGGAGTTCTGTATACCAACAAGATCAAAAGTTGGGACAAAAAATCCAAAGTGAAAATAACAGCTAAATAGCAAATATTATATAATGTTAACTGTGTGCCCTCAGGCACTTTGCTAAGCACTGAGAATTATTATCTCTCTCACGAGGACCCTTGAGTGGGGGGTGCTGTTAACCTGGGGTTTGCAGGGGAGCAGGCCAGAACTCTGTTGCATTGCTTAGCTGTTGTATTCAGTCTAACATGTCTAATTTTTAAAGCTACTGATGTTCCAGTACTTAATCTTTGTGCTTTCACTCTGAAACTGTTCTTAAACCATCCTATATATGTATCTTGTTTATTTATAATGCTTGCATGTTGTCTTCCCCCATTAGACCGTTTGCTTCTTGAAAACATGGATTTGTTTTTCTTCTTTATATCCCCAGCACTTAGCACAGTGCCTGGCACATAGTAAGTGCTTAATAAATGCTATTTGACTATGACTATGTCTGTTCTTAAAGAGACTTTTTAATCTTTTCTTCTAAAAAATTGAATATAATATTAATGAAATGAGGGGGAAAGCCTTTAATAAATAACGGGACAGCTACAAGTATATGTAGAATGACTATATTATATACATATATATACACATGTGTACATTTATAGTTGTAGATTTTCACATGTTGTTCAGTCATTTTCAGTTGTGTCCCCATTTCCTTCTTGAGCTCATTTTACAGAAGAGAAAACTGAGGGAAACAGAGTTAAGTGACTTACCTGTGGGTTACACAGCTAGTTAAGTATCTGAGGCCAGATTTGAACTCAGGAGGATATCTTGTTGTCTCCAGGCCTGGTGCTCTATCTAGCTTCCTCATATATTTACATAGCCTCTATTAAAGTATACATATATGTATAAAGGCACACACACATATAGATATAGATATAGATATAGATATAGATATAGATATAGATATAGATATAGATATACACACATACATAGAAAGCATAAAATTTGTGTATGGTTTATATGCAGGTATAATATCAAGCCTCATACCTGTGTTTAAGATTTGAAGCCCTATTCTAGTGCTTTGTCATAGAAGGTAGTAGCCTCATGTTCCCAAAGGCCATGTCAATAGAACACAGGATCCAGCAGGCTCTACAAATTAAATTTAATATAATAGTTATTAAATGCCTGTGTACAGTTTTCAGTCTGAAAAATAGTTTGAATATATGTCTTCAAGGAGACTGTGTACCTATAATCCAAGAACAGCCCTACTTAAGTTTAGTGAAATTCATCAGTAGAAAGTTGGTTAACAGGTGATTGATACTGACTAACATTCTTGGGGAAAAAATATTCTAACTGTGTAGAGCGTATAATAAGCATCTTCAGCTTCCTAAACTAGGCTTAAATTGGGTTATATTTAAGAGCATATTACCTTTGGTGCATATTTGGTATGTATAAGAGTGCTCTTAGCTCTTTTTTAGAAGACATCAAACCTTTTTTTGTTATTTTTTAATATTAGTAAGTTCCTACTTTTGAGATTACATAACTTATTTTCATCAGAAGATGAACCAAATTTGAACTCAAAGTAATAGTAAAGTTGGCACTGACTCCTGTCAAATGGAGATTGTGGGCCTAGTCTTTATTCACAGGAGTCAAATTAGAATGAAAACTGTCTCTTTAAAATACAACATATAGATAAGGATTGAAGGAATTGTTTGGGATATAGGTGTTTTAAAAGAAGTTGTTGAGGAACAAAGATTCAATGACAGAAATATAACTCAAAGAACTTTGTGAATAGGAAGCTTAAATACAAAGTATTGCTAGAGGAGTGAAGTTTAGTTTAAAAAGTATCAAGGAACAAAAAGGCCAAATTTAAAAGCTTTTCAGTAGTGTCTTCAAGTGAAGACTACTGAAACTGAATTTTAAAGCTTTAAGTTTGATCTCAGCTTCTTAACAATTGTTTCTATTTAAACCACTTTTTTTGTCCAGTCTGCACTATTCAACACATACACACACATAACTCCTATTCTAAGGCATCTTACTTAAACTTCTTTTTTTCTGGCATGCAGTGTTATTTTAAAGCCTGACTCCATGATCTTGGTAGAGATTCTCTTTGTAATTAATATACTGTCGACAATAAAAGTATTTCATTTTTTGCAGAGTAAGAAAAACAGTGTTCAGTTAAAAGAAATTACATCTTCCTGATGCGAAGGGATAAAAACTGCAATCTTGACAATTGTTAAAGGAGTCCTTCAGACATTCTTAGAATTTTTGTTATATTGACATATGGCTTTTGCATTATAATAGTAATAGATTGCATTTATAATATAGTGCTTTAAGTTTTGCAGAGGACTTTCAAATATTCTCTCTTTTTAAAAAAATCTTCACAACAATCCTGATTTGTAGATGCTACTATTGTTCTCATTTTACAGATGAAGAAACTGAGGTAGATAGCGATTAAATGACTTGCCTAGGAGTTACACAATTAGTAAGCATCTGAGGCATAATTGAACTCAGGTCTTCTTGACATTGAAGTGGTATGATATAGGGAGATCACTAAATTTAGAGTCAGAGGAACTAGGCTTGACTCCTGCTTACAACAGCAAGCCACATAGTCTCTGTAGGCTTTGTTTTTCTCATCTATAAAATAGGGAGTTGGATTAATATGTTAGAGTCCTTATTGTTTTAAACCACATAAAACCTATGAAATTATAAAGGATTTCCTAAATGAGCAGCTACTGTACTTTTAAAAACAAGTAGAAATTTGAGAAAATACATCCCATTATATATCTTTATCATCTATTTAAATCAGAGACTCTTAACTTGGGTTCCATGAACTTGTTTAAAAAAAAACATTTAGATAACTGTTCAACATAATTGGTTTACTTTGTAATGTTATGTATTTAAAAATATTATTCTGAAGGGGTTCATGCCAGAGGGGTCCATGACACAAAAAATGTCAAGAACTCCTGACTCATGAGATTAGTATTTTAGTCACAATTAATTTATATTTTCACATTTCAGTAACTTACCACAGTGGTCAAATAATAGCCAGAAGAGGTAATTCTGATTTTCAGAAAGCAAGACCTGTTATTGTGCTTTCCTTGGGTAGAAAAGTACAAATGTAGGAAGATATGCAAGGCAAGTAGTGTAAAGCAACCCTCCTGACATCATCATTTTGAAAATGCTATAGCTTTGCTCTCTCACCGTCCTGAGCTAAGACTCTAAGATTGCTTTTACATAAATGTTCTGCCCTGCTTCTACTGATAATTAATTCTTTAACTGATCAGGAGCTAAAAATCTCAGTGCACAGTCCCAAGGTAGGCTCCCAACCACTATTCATGGTAGTTCAAGGCATTGTGACCTACTTGTTTAAGCTCATGAGAAAGTGCTCCTAGAATTCATTCACTCAGATTTCTCAGCTCGAATTTTTGGTTGTAGTATTTTTTCAAAAAGTGGTGAATTTTTATTAGAGTGAATTTTTTTTTAAACTTAAAAATAAAGCCTTTTGTTTCATAGGGGGATACTAAAACGCCATTTACTTCATCTTAAAACAACCACTTTCGTCTTAAGAGTCATGCCATTTTTCATGATATAGAATTCTGGCTCCAAGCATCAGGCATTAATATATTAAATTTTTAATGGTACTTCTCTTTTCTCAGGGTTTCCTCTTAGCATCCTTAACATTGTAATTGGCAGTATAATTAAATCACATCCTTTTAATGCTTGTATATTTTGTTGAGATTAGTTTTTTCTTTTAGTTCCTCTGATACTTTCCTCCTATTTCAGTGACTCAGGATTATCAAAGCATAATTTTGAATCTTTCACTGATTCCAGAGATATTATCACAGTTTCTAAAATGCACTGTAAGACTTCTGCTTTTTAATTATAGTCTGAGGATGTGATGAGGTTTAACACTGAAAAAAGTATTTTCCTAATGTAGTATTAAACCCATAAAAAGCATCATATATTTATAATATGTTCACTTTTACTCAGAAATCTGTTAGAAATATCTAATTTTATGTATGTTACTAATTTTGAAATCAGATTGTATTAGTTTGGATTTAATGTAACTTTTACAATGAATGTTCATTATTACATTAAAGCATAATATAAAATGTAAATTTTAAATAAAATGGAAAAAGTAACATTAAAAGCAAAGAAAGAATATTAGGACTTATTGTTTCTTAAAATATCTGAAAGAAGTTATCTGATAAAATCTAGTAGTTCAGTTCTTTAATTTTAAATCTGTGTATATTTATATATATTATACATAAATATATCTATATCCATCTATCAAGAGAGAAAGAGCCCTAGTAGAACTGTGCCATGCATCCCATTTTATGCAACCAAGAATGAAACATGGTCAATAATACCAATCCACAGTTATGACTGACTGACCGACTGACTGAATGAATGGAAAAAGCATTTATTAAGCCTTTACTGTGTGCACTGAGGTAAGCACTAGGGTTACAAAGTGAAAACTGAGGTTGTGCCTACCCTACTGTCTAGGACCTCACAGTCCAATTAAGAGAAATAACACCTAGGCAGACTTAGCTACAGGGCAAATGGTAAGACCTGGTAGTGTGTAGCAGCTGTGTCAAATCAAATGGAAACAGGGGCCCCTGAACCATATATAATATGGATTTCTGTGGGCTGCTTATTGACTTAGTTTTAAAATGTAATATTTTCTATGTTTTGTTGTATTTTTTTTATTTTGTTAAAGATTTCCCAATTACATTTTAATTGTTTTAGGCAGCACTCAAGACTGTTGTGAGTCCTGTGTTAGATATCTCTGGTCTGGAGGATGCTCTTGGCCAGTTAGATGGCAAGTCAGTGAGCTCACCAGGAAATATATACCTCATTGTTGAAGAGGAAGGTAAAGTGGATTTCATCTCCTGCCAGTTGTAGATGGACTCAGAGTATATGTGACAGCAGTCAGTAGCCCTATTTTTGAGCCTCCTCTGACTAAGGGAGTGGGAGGTTTTTCTGCAGCAAAAATGAGGGTACTGAGGTTTGGTTCTCAGGGTCTAAAATCATAGTTTATGTTTATAGGCCACCCAGTTCTAAAACCATTGCTGCAGCTGTTCTTCAGCTCTAGGAGAGCAAGAAAACAGACCTCCCCCAGAAAGGATTGTTATCGGTACTTGTCTCAATAGTTCCTCATCAGAACACATCCATTCCACTGGCTTTTAGGCAGCCACGTTCCCCTAAGGGTTACAAAACCTGTAGGGATTACAAAATGCTCTTTGGACAACAGCCCTGTGAGGTAGATAGTGCAATTTTTATTATCTCCATTTTGTTAATGAAGAAATTAGTATTCAGCAAGTTGAAGTTACTCCTCGAAGGTCACATAAATGTATGAGCTGAAGCCTCTGCCTTTTGAAAATACGTGAATATTTCTGATGAATCAGACTTAAACTTAAGACATCATTTACAACATTCTTTTACTTTTATCAACCTTTTTTACCCAGTGAAACTTTCTAAAACACAGTTTGGGGAAATATTTTTTCATCTACATTTAATAAATGGCAAGAATAAAATCATAGAATATAAAGTTTATAGATCATTAGGCTTTGTACTAAGAGGCAAAAATAAAACCATAGGATGTTAGTAAGGACTGTGGGTCTGTGGGCTTTTGGTTCACATTTTAATGTTTTTAAGCTCCTTGGGTTTTTGATAGTGTTTTGTTCTTTTAAGTTCACAGAGACATATATTATAGCGATTGATAGAGTGAAAGTCTAGTTTTGTAGTGGCATGTGAAGGAAGTTAAAGGGAACCAAAATCATGCAGCTGATGGGAGAAGTGGGCTTGGGACCAGGAAAACCCAGCTTCAAGACCCTGTGACTCACACTGGCTCATACCTCTTCACTTAAGGCAGCTCTTTAAGGCAGTAAGTTTGAGAGGAGATACTGGGAGTTCTTTTAATCCTAGTTTTCTATATCAATGAAATAAACCAGTCTATCCTTGTCCGTGGGAAAGTGACTAATACTGGTTACAGCATAGTTTCTGTAACAGCATAGTATACTGTGAAAGGTAGATAATCACTATCAATACAACTGTGCCCTCAGGTACTCCAGGAAAGCAACTGAAACAGCCCTGTTATTTGAGCAGATGGTTGATTCAGGACCTATAAAGTATTCAGCCTTACTCAACCTGTAATATGCTACTGGAGTTTGCATCTGTTTTTGAAGCAAACAAAACAGTGAATGCTAGATAGAAAGCTTGCTCTATCCCTAACAATCTGTGAATCTGTAGGATCCAAAAATACAGTATGATATTTGGTAAACTTGTGGGTTTATTGTGTAAACATGGAGTTCTATTCCTACCTCAATTAATATAATCACAGAAAGTCCTGACATGTGAATCGAATCAAGCAATCAAAAAATGTTAATTAGGTGTTGGATAATTAATTTGATTATAGGGTTTTGGCCATTGAATGAAATTTATGATTGGCTGAAAGAATCAAATACACCTGATTCTTTGAATAAAATTAGCAAGCAGGCTAACAGAAAAAGACTACAAGTTTGGGAGCTAAGGCTTCCTTTTCTGAAATTGAAGAAGTCCCATCTGTGGCCCAACAGAAAGTTACACTTAAGGGGAATGTCAGAAAGACACTACAGAAAGAGAAGAGAACCTTCAGGGCCTAAGGTGTGTTACCCCTTTGCCACATGTCTTTTCTCCACGTGTGACTCATTACCTCTGAACTCTATCTTTGTTTCTGAACTTTATCTTTGTTTATTCTGACACTCCTCATGGACCCTGTGGGTATTTATTAGCATATGCCCCAGGCATTTGGTGGTAATATTTTTGTTATACCGTCTTAGCAAATTAATATCATTAATTACCATCAATAATTTAAGAAAATACCATTAATTACAATTAATAACATTAATTACCATCTTAGTCTTTTCTAAAAACTAATTAAGGACACTGGCTATTTATTAGTGGGAAGCACATAAGTGAGGATTCTTACGGAACAGTACTATAAACCCAGCCCCTCAGGATTGTACCCAGAATCCTGAAAGTAGTAGTCATTTGCCCCCTGGGGACGTTGATCACAAATGGGAGTGGGATTGGGGAAATGACCCTGGATGGAGTACAAAAATTAAAAACATACTTCTTACCAGCACTTGAGTCACTGTTATGATTTACATTTTATAAATGTAACAAATGAGATGGTGAGAACTTTACTACTTGTATTATAAAGAGCAAAACAATCTATTTCAGCAGTGTAATTTGGAGATTTTTTAAAAGATGTATTGTATAATTTCCTTCAATAAGGAATTGACAGTGTCTGTTAACTGAACCAAATTTGATGTTTATATTTGAAGACAAGATCCTTGGTATGCATATACATTATTTTGTTTCCTAGAAATTAAATTAGTAGCAAATGCTACACAGAGACCAGTAAGATTAGCGTAAATATGGGATATGTGCTATTCTAGGTCAGGTGAATGTTGGTCCTAAAAGCAAATTCAGGATCTAGAGCAGAAGTTCCCAAACTTATTTGGCCTACCACCCCCTTTCCAAAAAAAAAAAAATTACTCAGCACCCCCCTGGAAATCTACTTTCTTTAACCTTTTAATTTTTTTTTTTTTAGTTTGTGTCATTTTGAACTACTACACCCATCATTCCAGCATCCCCCCCTCCCCCCCGAGCGGTATTACCAGCTTCGGGAACCTAATTCTAGAGAGATTGACCCAGTAAGAGAGAGATAATAAGTGGGAAATTAAAAAAAAAAAAGGCTTAATGCATTTAGCTTCAAGTCTTTATGAATAAGGGCTATGCATGTGACCTTAACATTAATGTTTCTCTGGGCTCTAACCCTGAACAGAACCAGAATCAGTAAGACTTGAGATATGCATATTCCCCCGGATCTGCTGGTCTGTTTGGAAATCCCCCTTCCTCTTCCTCAGGGGCACTTCTTAGAATGACTAGTTTCCTTCAAGACTCGGCTCAAATACTACTCCCTACCAGGGGCTTTTTCTGATTTCTCCAGCTACTAGTGCTGTCACCCCTCCCCCCCTTCCAAATTACTTTGCCTCTGCTTTGTATATATTTTGTATGTAGCAATAGGACTGGGGGCACTGTGTGTTCTCTTTCTCTCTCTTTTGCTCTTTCTCTGTCTCTTCTTTTATGAGTGTGTGCTTCTTTTCTCAAACTTTTTGGCTCATTGCATTACTGTCTTGGCAGGATAGGGAGGAAGAAATTGCTTAAAGTTTAGGTTCGTTTCATGTCTAGAGTTTCCCCAAAAGAGAGAGTAAAGAGATTGTACATTGAGTAATGCACAATGTAAATTGAGTATGGAATAAGTATTTATTTCTTACATTCAAATACTTAACACAAAAGCCCTTCAAAAGCTTGCACTGATAGGACTTAAAAAAGCTAAACAGCAATAATAACACTGTTATATGAAACTTTAAAATCATCAGAACACCAGACCTGTGCCATAATTGCTTAATAGATGTTTCAAATTTTACCTTAGTTCTGTATCATCCCAAGGCAGATGTCTTCTGAGAAGCCAGGCCAGGAATTGGCCTCATCCTCCAGCCAATGGTCATCTTATCTAACAGTATTAGCTTAGTTGCTTAAGATTCCTTCTTCTGTTCATCTGGCACTGACTGAGGACCCAGGATCTCTGAACCTCTCTAATGCAAAGCATGGAGAAGTCTATCTGGAAACTGATATTTAGTCACCTTGGAGCAAGCCAGGAAACACAAAACAGAAGCTTCAGCCAGAGATCTAGGCTCCAACCACTGTGCTTTGTGAGAGTCCTTGATATGCCCATAGGATGGTAAAAAGGCTAACCCTTCCCCACTTCTGAAGGGAAAGCCTAGAATTACAGGATGAAAACCAGAGGGTCAAAGAAGACGGAGAGACTTGATAAAGATCCCCCAAGTTACAGGATCTTCCAGAACAGTGGCCAACAAGTTGACTGCTTCATTTTCCCTAATTCCTTAATCACTGAGCTGTAGCATGCCTGGCAAGACAGCCCTGTACCTGTCCTGTTATAGGTATAACCTGTATAAATCTATTCACGTATTTCTCACCCTCTGCTTGCCCTCACGGTAAGCTCTTTAAGAGCAATAAGTATTTCCACTTTTGCCTTCTTATCCTCCAGGGCCTAGTCCAGTTCTTGGTACACAGTAGCCACTCAATAAATGCTTGTTGATTGATTGATTGATTAACATCCCAAGTCATCATCAGATAGTTTCTAGAGTGGATTTAATGTAGAGTAGTTTTGCAGCAATTCAGCATTCTTGTGTGAAGGCTTGCTTTTTAGTGATATCTAACAATCTTTAGGAAAGATCCACAGAATCACAGAATTTTTGAGTCACAGGGTACTTAAATGGCCATCTGTCCTTGCAGAGAACTTCTTACCTTGTAAATGCATGAACTTAAAAAAAAATTTGTTAACTAATCAATGTAATTGGTTTCCTTTATAATCTTTGGTATTTTGTTTTATGCACTTAAAAGCATAATGAGAAGGAGTCCATAGCCTTCACTAGAGTCTATGACCCACCAAAGAGGTCCATGACTCACAATTAAGTGTTAAGAACTTTTGATCTAGACCAAACAGTACATGAACCAGAATTACCAATTCCACTCACTTGGTCATCTAATTGCTTGAAGACCTCAATTGAGGAGAATGCGTCACTACATTCCCTATTCCATTTTTAGATAGTTTTTATTTTAAAGAACTTTTTCCTTATGTCAAATCTAAATGTATTTCTTTACAACTTTTGTTCTTTGGGGCCAAACAATAAATAATCCTTCTTTCACATACAATAGTCTTCAGTATAGTTTGTTCAAATTCTTTGAAATAGTATGTGGAAGGGTAACTTCAGTACTTTGTGCTTTAGGCACAAGCCTGTCAGTGATGAATTTTTAATTTTCCAAGAATGATTTGTGTGTCAGAGAGACTGAGACAGAGAGAGAGAGGGAGGCAAAGATCCACCCTTTTGAAAATGTCTCCGACCAAAATAATTTCTACATAAGAAGAAACAAAAGGTGAAATTCCACAGAGAGCCTAATTTTAAAAAAAAATATACACACGCACACACACACACACACAATATTTAATTTTAAGATTTTCACCAAGTAGTACTAAAGGAATGTTAATGTTGGGAACCGTATCCTTGGAGGTGATGTTTTCTTGGAAAACCAAGGTCAGGTCCAAGGTATAATTAAAAAAACTTAGACTCTCTTACTTTGATTAACAAAGGGACATTATTTCTTTAACCTATCCCTCTAAGGATTCCCCTTTTACTCACATCAACTGTGACCAAAAGAGGTACTTAATTGGACTAATCAAAAGGCCTCCTGCCCTTCCTTTCCCAATTGGATTGAGTCTAGGAAGAGACTAGGGTGTTGATAAAAATGAAACTAAAAAAGACTTTAGGCTAGTATGATATTGTCCTTGGAATATTAAGTATCGATAATGTTTTTCTTAATCAGGTTAGACCAAGGACTTTAGGCAAAGTCACTGAAAAACAATATGAATTAATATTTTAAATAGAAATGGGAGGGGAAGGAGGCCATTTTGTGCTTTCACAGCTCTTAGGTTCCCCTCATCCTTCTCTTCTTCATGAATCCCCATTTCTTTCAACATGGATTCAAATCCCTTCACTATTTTGGTTACTTTCTCTGGATACTCTCTGGGTTACCAATGCCCTTTCTAAAATCTGAAGCCTAGAACTGAACACAGTAGTGCAGATGTAGTCTGAGAGGGCATACTACAATGAATCAACTCTTCCTGTAAGTTATACTTCTCTTAATGAAACCTAAAATCGGAGTCTCTCTCTCTCTCTCTCTCTCTCTCTCTCTCTCTCTCTCTCTCTCTCTCTCTCTCTCTCTCTCTCTCTCTCTTTCTCTCTCTCTCACACACACACACACACACACACACACACACACACACACACACACGAACTAGACGAACTTGAAACTGGATCTTAAGTCCCTAGCTTCTGTTTTGTGTTTCTTTCCTGGAGTACAGATGACCAAACCTCAATTCTTAGATGGATGTTTATACCTTTTGAGCTTGAAAGGAATGGAGTCATTGAGAGGACTGGGTCCCCAATGGCCAGGGGGAGATGGTACTTGGGAGATACCTACACCCTTCTTAGAGGAGAACATGAGCACTACCAGGAGGATGGGTCATGCATTCCTGGCTGTCTGGAACATTAGGAGCCTTGAGTGAATTGCTACTTGGATAGAGCAGATTTAAATGAAAGTGAAATCTATGGTCCAACAAATCTTCCCAGTAATAGATTGAAATACTACTGTATAAATTTATTCCTGTTCAAAAGAAATATTCAAAGCCATTTGTCTTAGCTCTATCAATAAATTTTATTGGAATTAGTACTTTTAAATCTCATTTTTCAGCCTTCTTTAAAAAGAAAACCATAACAAATCATCTTTAAATTACTGTGATGTTTACTTGATAGTAGCAAACTTTGTTTTTTTCCCCTTTGATCTATAACTACATATTTTTTTTTCAGTGGGGGTAGGGTGGGGCATACAATTTTATGAATGTAGGGAACTTGACCTATTCAGATCAGGCTCTTTTGTAACTTAAAATCTTGGAGAACTTCCTCAAGCATAGAGAGGTTGCAACTTGCCTTTGGTCACACAGTACTTGAACCCAGGTATTAACAAAAATTGTATTATTTTGATCCTTTCTCTGCCTGCTGAATGGCATATTACAGTATAATTTCAGATATGTAGTTGGTCTTATCTCCTTTTTTAAAACTATGTGTCAAGGGGTATTTGAGATATCCAACTTTACATTTTCAGTCTGTTACTTATATTAATAGTTCTTTGACCCTCCCTATATCATTCTTCTTCCTTTTTACAGCTTTCCAGATTATGCCAGTACATGCTGATCATGTCTCCCTATGGGTAGATTTTGCTTGGATAGTTCTTTTCATCACTGCTATTAATCCAGTCCCAGTAGAGCAGAAATAATTTCCCTTGATACATTTTTGTATCCTTTCCAATTTGTTGATATCTTGCTAATATTGAGATGTACTAAGTATTCTCACTCATCACAAAGCTAGGAATATTACAGAATAGGTTTGTCACTTTTTTGGCCCTGAACATAGTCCCCAAGTAATGTAAACTACATTAGAATTAAAAATTGGATGAAACTGAAGTGATCATTACTTTCATCATGATGTATCCTTCTCTTGGGCAGCTAGTTTGTTCAGTGGAGAGAGCGCCTGGCCGGGAATCAGGAAGATCTAATTTCAAATCCAGCCCCAGATCCTTGCTAGCTGTGGGACCCTAAACAAGTCACTAATCTCCAAAATGACAGAATGATATCTGTAAAAATCCAAGGCAAACCATTCAGCATCACAGTGATACAAGTCTGTACTCCCACCACCGAAGCTGAAGAGGCCAAACCTGATCAGTTCTGTGAAGACCAACAAGAGCTGGTAATAACACCCAGAACAGGTGTACATTTATCATAGGGGATTGGAATGCTAAAGTAGGAAACAAAAAGATAATTGGAATATCTGACAACTTTGGCCTTGGAGTACAAAATGGAGCATGGCAGAGACAGAGTTTTGTCAAGATAGCATGCAGCTGGTCAATATAGGCATCAGATTGATTCTATACTTTGAAGCCAAAGGTGGAGAAGCTCTATACAGTCAGTTAAAACCAGACCTGGAGCTGACTGTGGCTTGTTATTACAAAATTTAGACTTAAGTTGAAGAAAGTAGGGAAAATGATCAGACTGCATAGGTATGACTTAAATACCATATATTACGAGTATGAAGTGGAAGTGATGAATAGATTTCAGGGATTAGATCTGAAAGATCCAGTGCCTGAAAAACCATGGACAGAGGTTTGCAATATTTTGTAGGAGGCAGCAACAAAAACATTCCAAAGAAAAAGAAGAGCAAGAAAGCAAAATGTCTGTCTGATGAGGCTTTGCAGATAGCTGAGGAAAGAAGGAAAGCTAAAGATAAAAGAGAAAGGAAAAGATATACCCAACTGAATACAGAATTCCAGAGAATAGCAAGGAGAGATAAGAAAGTTTTCTTAAATGAGCAATGTTAAGAAATAGAAGAAAACAATAGGATGAGAAATACAAGAGATCTCTTCAATTGGAGATATTGACAAAGTTTCATGCAAAAATGAGCATGACAAAAGACAAAAATGGTAGGGACTTAACAGAAATGGAAGAGATTAAGAAGAGGTGCAAAGAATACATCAGAAAAAGTAGACTAGAAAGATCTTAATATCACTGTTCCTGATCTAGAGTCAGACGTCCCGGAGAATGAAATCAGGCGGGCCTCAGGAAGCGCTGCTAACAGTAAGGTTAGTGGTGGTGACAGAATTCCAGCTGAGCTCTTTAAAATTCTAAAAGATGAGGCTATTAAAGTGCTACACTTGATATGCCAGCAAATTTGGAAAACTTAATAGTGGCCACTGGATTAGAAAAGATCAGTTTACACTCCAACCCTAAGGAAGGGCAATGCCAAAGAATGTCAAATTCACATTTGACATGCCAGCAAGGTGATGCTTAAGACTCTGCAAGCTGGGCTTTAGCATTATGTGAACCGAGAATTACCAAAAGAGCAGCTTGGTTTTCAAAGAGGCAGAAGAACAAGAGACCAAGTTACCAACATTTTCTGGATTATGAGAAAGCAAGAGGGTTCTAGAAAAACATCTACTTCTGCTGCACTGTCTACACTAAAACCATTGCCTGTCTGGATCACAACAAAATGTGGCAAGTCTTCAAAGAGATAGGAGTGCTAGATCATTTTAATTGTCTCCTGAAGAACCCGTAGCCAAGTCAAGAAGCAACAGTTAGAACCAAACATGGAACAACTGATTGTTTAAGTATGACAAAGCTGTATATTTTCATCTTATTTATTTAACTTATATGCAGAATACATCATGTGAAATGCCAGGCTGAATGAATCAAAAGCCAGAATTAATGTTACCAAGAGAAATAGCAGCGATTTCAAATATACAGATGATATAAGATGAATTAAGAAGCCTATAGATGAGGGTGAAAGAGAAGAGTGTAAAAGCTGGCTTGCAGTCATGATGTGATGAGGGTCTGTAGCAGGGTGGCTTTGTCAAGGGATTTAGCCGCAAAATGAGAGACTAATTAGGGATGGATCAAGTGAGGGTTTTTTGAGGACCAGAGGGAAATGGGCATGTTTGTAAGTAGTAGGAAAGTAGCCAGTAGACAGACAAAGATTGAAGATAAGTGAGAAATTTAGGAGGGGGCAATCTGGGATTATGGGATAGAATGGGGTCACTTATACAAGTAGAGGGTTCACCTTGGCAAAGAAAAGACGACCTCATGTAAGACAGGGGTGAAAGGAGATAATGACAGAAGGCATCTGGGTGATGTGAATGAGGAGAAAAGAAGAAAGGGCTCTTAAGAAATGGCCTCATTTTTTTTAATGTAAACTATGATGCAAGTTTCTTAACTGAGAGGGTAGGGAAAGGGAAGCCATGAGGGGTTTGAGGAAGGATGAAAAGGTTGGGAGGAACAGCTGTGGTGAGTGAAATAGTGAGTTAATTGGGGAAGTGTAAACAGATTACCTTGCAGCAGTGAGGGCCTGATTAAGATCATGTAACATAAATGTGTATTGGATTCAGTTAGCCTGGTTTTGTGATTTTATCCAGCTTTATTTGGCAGCAGGAGTATAGGAGCAGACAGCCATGAGATGCTGAGGCTTGACAAGTTGAGATCAGCAAAACAATAAGGGGGCAAGGGACTTGGTAGACAAGGAAATTTGAACTGGTTTATCTGGGGGTCCTTGTCCCCTTGCCTGAAATGTCTACGGCTCTAAGAAGACTCCACCTTGAGGCCAAATGCCTATGTGCAACGGAAATCTAACCCATTCCTCAATGATTATCAATGCAAACTTTTTTTTTTAAATTCAGTTGGGGTTAAGTGACTTGCCCAGGGTCACATGGCTAGTAAGTGTCAAGTATTTGGTCTGAGGTCGGATTTGAACTCAGGTCCTCCTGACTTCAGGGCTGGTGCTCTATCCACTGTGCCACCTAGCCACCCCCCCCAATGATTATCAACACTTCCCAGTCCATATCTTTACCATCTTAATGATTCAAACCCTGTGCCTGTATCCTACTGCCCAATTCCTTATTCCCATTCACCTCAGCCTGTCTCACCCCACTCTAAAGCTACCCACTCTTTCTGCTGTGCTCTCTGGCATGGCTGCCCCATAGACCACAAACTTCTTTTCATCTTAATTCTTTTCTTCGTCTGTCTCTTACTGAGACTTGACTCTCTCCTGATGACAGAGCCTTCTTGGCCTCGCTTTCTAACATTTGTCACACTTTTACACATTTCGCACCTCACTGGTTGGGGTGATTGGAATATTCATTGCTCCCCTTTGCCATTTCCACGGTCTCTTTCTACCACCGTTACTAAGTAAACTCCTTTGAGGGTCACTCAACCTGTATTTACCACAATCAAATTCCAGGAGTTGTTTACTGACCTCCAGGACTCCCCTTCTTTCCTCTTTGAATTTAGTACCTGACTCATAGTCTTTCTCACCTCAGTTCCTGCTCTTATACTAAGTGACTTCACCTTTCAAGTTGATACTCCCTCAGATACCCCAACCTCTCAGTTTTTCAAATTGTTCACATCCCATAAGCCATTCTACCCCACCTGTTCTACATACACGGAGATAGTCCCATCCTTGACCTTGCCATCACCGCAAATGCATCACTTCCATCTTCGTGGACTCTGAAATTCCTTTATCTGATCACAATCTGTTATCCTTCCACCTCTCCTTTTGCCTTGCAACTCTGAATCCTATTTTTTTGTCCACTTGGTGACCTCCAGTTCTTTAACCCCTCAGGTCTTTCCCAATGGGGAGGGCTGACCCCACAGATTAGAATAAATAGTACTTAACTGAACTTTACAACTGATCGGAGGAGAAATTACAGGATTGGGAAGCCAGACAGTTTTCTATTGCCTTGTAATCTCTGAGCCTTATATAAATGTATTTTTCCCCAAATCATACAATTGGAACTTTAATTTTGTGTATACTAAATAAACTTATTTGTATGCAAATAAGCATTTCTACATATGATTTACTCTATTTATTCAACTTCCTTGTTCTTATAAGAAGCATATGGACAATTTCATGTAAATATAAATTGAGAAGTTGTGTTTAAATTTTTGGATCCAGATGTGTCCTTGAAAGATAGTGATTTCTTCCTACCTAAAACAATTAGCATGAGTTTCCAGGAGAGAAACCTTCATTGTGATTGTCCCTGCTTAACAAAACCACTTAAACAATTATGAAGAACTTAGTGAAGATGAAAATAACCAACATATTTAAGTTATTTAACATGATCTAATTTAATTTGTGCTTTTGAAAGAAACTGAAAAGAAATTTTTCTGAATTTCAAGTAATAATAGTAATAATAATAGCTGGCATTTATATATCGCCTTTGCAAAGCATTTTGCAGATATTTTTCCCCACTTGATTCTCAAAACAGTTTTGGGAGGTAAGTGGTGTTATTGTACTTATATTACAGGAAACTGAGGTAGACATAGGTTAAGTGAATTGCTGTGGATAGCATAGCTAAGCAAGTGTCTGAGACTGGATTTGAACTCAGGTCCAAGTTCTCTATCCACAGCATCATTTAGCTGCCTTTAAATGTTTCAGAAAACATTGCTAAAATGGTAAAGCATAAATTTAAAGAAAAACCAACTTTCTTTGTATGATTCTGAATTTTCTAAGTGTTATCTCAAGCTGGCTTTTAAAATATATGATGTTTTCATATGATTATATATGTAACCATAGCTCATAGAATGCTTACAAAATAATTATTCATTTTTTACTTTTTTGTGAAATTTGTATATGCAGGCATACCTTGTTTATTGCACTTTATTGTGCTTCATAGATTTTTTTTTTTACAAACTGAAGGTTGTGGCAACCCTGTGTCAAGCAAGTGTGTTGGTGCCATTTTTCCAACTGCCTGTGCTCACATCCTGTCTGTGTGTCACATTTTGGTAATTTTCACAACATTTCAAACTTTTTCATTATTATTGTATCTGAAAAGATGATCTGTCATCTTTGATGTTACTATTATAATTGTTTTGGGGCACCACAAACTTTGCTCATATAAGCCAGCAAACCCAATCCATAAATGTGTGTGTTCTCACTGCTCCACTGATGGGCAGCTTCGAGTCTCTCTCTCTCTCCTCCTGCCTCCGTTTTCCCTGAAACACAGCAATATTGAAATTTAGCCAATTAATAACCCTACAATGACCTGTAAGTGTTCAAGTGAATGGAAGAATTACAAGTCTTTCACTTTAAATGAAAAGCTAGAAATGATTAAGCTTAGTGGGGAAGCCATGTCGAAGGCTGAGACAGGCCAAAAGTTAGGTCTCTTGTACCGAACAGCCAAATTGTGAATGCAAAGGAAAACTTCTTGAAGGAAATTAAAAGTGCATCTTTTAGCAGTAAAGTATTTTTTAATTAAGGTATGTACATTTTTAAAAGACATAGTACTATTGCACACTTAATAGAATACAGTATTTTGTGTGACTCGCTTTGTTGCAGTATGTGCTCATTGCAGTGATCCAGAACCAAACCTGCATATCTCCGAGGTATGCCTGTAATGATATTTTTCTGATCAAATCCCCAAATTTAAAATTTACAGCTTTTCACCTGAGTTTATTACTTCTAAGCCCTCTCTTATTTGACATTCAAAAGGGGATTCAGTGTATGGTTGTAATTTTCAATAACAGATGTGTTCCTGTCTTTTCTATAAAAATGCTTTCTATAAAAATCTCCACGATGTTGAAGAGTAGCTCATCACTGCTCTTTACGGATTTTTAGCCCTAATTGAATATATTTAAAGATTTTTAACTTCTCTGATCTTGTTTGCAAGGGAAACCTACAAAGAAATCTTTTAATAACTAATGTTTTGCTCTTTTACATAAATAATTGAGATGATATATAATTTTATGTGAAACCTAAATAGAATTAGCAGTGTAGTAATCAGGGATTAATTTACTATTGGGTTAAGCTTTGTTTTATCTTTTTCTATCTGTATTTAATCATGATTAAAAAATATAATTTGATCATATAGTCATTCCATGGTTATTTTAAATGTATTTGATGACTAGTATATTGTGGCTATTTCAGAAAAGAAACTTATTTCTTGTACGGATTTTGCCATAACAAAAAAAGATGACTGGTAGTAGGAATGCTTATGCTATAATTCTAGCAGAGTTCCTAGTCCCACCTTGACTCCCTTACTTGCCAATGAGCAAATTTTTTTTTAATTTTAATTTTTATTTATTTATTTGCTTTTTGGTGAGGCAGTTGGGTTAAGTAACTTGTCCAGGGTCATACAGCTAGTAAGTGTCAAGTGTCTGAGGCAGGATTTGAACTCAGGTCCTCCTGACTCCAAGACCTGAGCTCTATCCACTGTGCCACCCAGCTGCCCCTAATGGGCAAATTACTTGCCCTCACTGAGCCTCAGTTTTCTCATTTGTAAAATGAGGAGGTTGTATCAAAGTGCATTTCAACTCAGTCTATTCTTCTGGTGGAGCAAAAGAATTTGTTTTTATGATTCTTGTGAATGAGGCAGCTGCTGGAACAGTGGACCTGAAGTCAGAAAAGACAGGTTCAAATGGTTCCCTACATTTTTATTAGCTGTTTAATCTTAAGACACACAAATCTCTTTTTCCTTCAGTTTCTTTATCTGCAAAATGAAGGATACTAATAGCACCTGCCTTTAAAGATATTTGTGGGGATTAAATAAAATAAGATTTGTAAAGCACTTTGTAAACCTTAAAGTTCTATATATGTAAATGGTAGCTATAATTATTATTACTACTACTATTAGTATTACTGAGGAAAACTTTCTAAGTAAATCTAATTATATCTAGTCTTCCCATTATGCTGATTATTACGAAGATAGCAGAGCAATCAATTCCTTCCAGTTATTTGTAGGTACAATGTACTGTCACCCTTTTTTTGTCCATAAAGTGAAATGACAGTAGCTTAAATTGTTATAAAGGTGATGGTTGTTGGGGACAGCATAGTTTAAACAACTAATTAGGGGTTTAATTTTCAGCCATAAGTCAGAAATTTGAATTGTAATAATAATATTTTGACTTGTGCTGATAGTGACATAAGGTCTGAAAGTTTGTAAAATGATTGAAGAAGGACTTTTTTCTATAACTATTTTATAATTGATTATAAATTGATATAGGTTGATTGAATAAATGGAGTTAAAGATGATAAAGTAAAATGACTCAGAGACTAAATTGTATCCTGGAATCAGAGAGATGTGAGCTTGGTTAATGTCACAACAATTTAACACTCTGCATTTTTATATTATAAAACTCTTTCCCCAGGTGTCACCCTTATTAGCAAGTTGGTTGGTCTGGGTTTAATTAGGAGTTTCAGAATGACCATGGCAAAATGATTTATAATCTCTGAAACATCACTAATCCAGGAATTTTGTCCGGCTTTATTTTAACTAATACATAAAAATGCCTTGAGCTTCTCTGCTATAATCTTCCAATTATTACAAAATATGTTGTTGCTGTTTTATTTATGTGGTACTTTTTATTTATTTAAATTCCATGTCTAGTTTATTAATTTGTATAAGATTGGTTGCATAAGTATACATTGAAAGGGCTTGGGAAAGATTTGTTTGGTTAAGATCTAGGCGTACATAAGAATGATGTCCTTAGGCCTTTTTTTATCTCACAGAGAATATCTCTGAGACCAACAACACTGATTCCCTGGTTTCCTATAGCCCAGGTTAGAGTTAAGCCCATGCTGGTATAATTATGCAGGAACGCTGAGGAAAGGGTATGGAATGTTTGAAGGTACTTCGGAAATTGCAGCCTTTTTGTAGACCTGCTGTGGACACATTAGGCATTAATAGTCATTTAATGTTGTTACTGATCTTTAAACACCTTCAGATTTAATCCACATTGATCATTGATTTAAAGTTTCAGCCTTTTATATCACCAATCATTGATTAATTGTAGATTCAGAGAGTCTTCCAGACAGGTGTTTATCTTGCCATACAATACAAACTTCATCATATATAATCTAAGTGTAGAAACAACATGTAGCTAACATTTGAGCTAATCTATTCCCTATTAGTAGTGATGTAATGTATTTGAATGATTTTTGGCATCCTTTTAAACAGGTACCTCTATTATAATGTACTGTTAATTTCCTTAATTTAATTAATATACCCCAAGAGGAAATCAGATTCACCAAGTTGTTCATATTATTATACTCTAACATTTTTCATCTTTTTAAAAATGTTAAAGATGTTTTTCCATTGACATTTATTTGTCTTGTCAGTCCAAAACCTGGCAGCAGATAGCTAGAGTTCTGATTGTTCTCAAGCCTATCGTTTGTGCTCTACAAAATTATTAGGCAGGTGTTTTAGTTTTTGTTTTTTTCCTATAAAAATCCATCACTGCTAAGAAGAGGGGATTTTTTGACCCCCATTTGAGCACAGAACTGACTAATTGACTTTAAATGCATCTAACATTCTTCTTAATATAGAGGCTGAATATCTATACAACAAAAATCTCTCTTTAGATAATCACAACACTGTATTAGTGAGTCACAGAGTAGTGTAGTGGAAAGAGCACTGGACTTGGAGGTTCAAGTATTGGTACCAAACTACATTTGCTACCTGTGTGTGATCTTCAGAAAATCCCTTCACTCTAAGGAAACTGATTATCAACTTCCTCATCTACAAAATGGGAATAATAATCTTATAGGGTATTTATTTATCTTACCATTATGAGGAAAGCACTTATACACTGCAACACTTTTAAAAGAACTGATCTCACTTATCTGGGTATGAGTCCTTTCAGTGGTCCATCCACTCTTCCTTATCCCATGTAATTCTTGTCCTCGTCTTCACACAAATCCTTTACAGAGTATTCACCTAGTGTGCTGAAGAACCTCTTGACATTGTGTAGATATCATTAGAGCATGTGGTATGGTCACTGGTCAACTCCTCCCTATTGCTACATGATTAGTCCACTTCTTTTTGAACAATTTTGTTTTTTAATTTAGAGGCTGAGAAACAGTTATGCCAATCCACCTACCTCCCATAGAATACTACTTTTCCATAGTAAGTTTGCTATCATTAAGAATGCTTGTTGCCTGCTCTGTTTTGCTGTCTGGCTTGTCAATCATCCATATAGAATGTAACTATAATAATCAATCATGCCAAATTTGGGAAGGTACTACAGATATTCCATGCATTTTGATTTAATGTCTAGAATAATATAAAGCAACCTACTGAGAATGGGAAGTGTCACTCATTCCTGCTGACTGGCAGATGTGATGCTGCCTGCGGAGAGGTGCTTACTGTCTAAAACAAAGCGAGAACTTCTGTTTTCTCATTGCTTATTTACTATCTTGTTACTTTCTACATGAGAAAATGTGTAATACTTTCTGCCCTACCCCCCTCCAGATTTTTCTCAGCCTTACATGCCACTTTCATTAGTTTTCTATCTTCCTTGTGAACTAAGAAATGTGCTTTTGTTTCATACAGCTTGACACATATAATGACAACTCAATTTTTTATTTTAGTGAACATATTTTATATATATGTATGTATGTATGTATGTGTATACATCCAGACAACATATGACATTTCAGCACTCAAGCTGCCAGCATAAATGCTTTGTTTAATAAATTTGAGATATTATATGTTGATTCACTATTGAGAGTTAGAAATCAAATCTTGTTTGGATTATAACAGATATTTCATTACAAAAAAAAGACTGATAAGGAGGCAGCATGTTATGCAGGTAAGAACATTAGAGTGAGAAATAAGGGAACTTATATCTTTGGTCTCTGTAGCTAACTAGCTGTTTGACTTTTTAGCAAGTCTCTTTACCTCATCTGCAAAACCAGGGTCCTGATGATCTCTAAAGATTCTTTCAGATCTAATAGTCTAGGGTAAAGGTGTCAAAACAGTAATACCCAATATCTGGGAGGCCTCAAACCAGATTAAAATGTAATTGGGAAATATTTAACAAAATAAGTAAAAATAAAATAGATGTTAATATGTGGATTTCTATGTTAGTATGTAGCCTGTTAGGATCCTTGGGTTAAGTGACCCTGTTTGACATCTCTGATGTAGGAGTTTGAGTTTGACATCACTGATCTAAGATATCAGTTGTTAGTATCTTAAATTGTTTTATTAAAATTTTTAACAACAAAAATTGGTAATTATACAATGCACTGCTTTGCCTCAGAAATTTTGATTAAATTTTATTTATTAGCCAGAGAATATGCCTATACCGTTTGCTTCAAAGTCTCAAACTCATATTTCTATGGATTATACTTCAAGAAGTAAAGGGGAATATATTTTTGTTATATTCCACATATAAAAAATTGCATTAACTTTCTACTGGGATTAGGGAAAATTAAAATATTGTGACAGCATTAACAATGCTTTTTTGTTATTGTTCAGTTGTTTTTCAGTCATGTCTCACTCTTTGTGACCCTATTAGGGATTTTCTTGGCAAAGATATTGGAGTGGTTTGATGTTTGCTTCTCTAGCTCATTTTACAGATGAAGAAACAGAGACAAACAGGGTTAAGTGACTTACCCAGGGTCATACAGCTAGTAAGTGTCTGAGGCTGAATTTGAACTCAAAAGAGGAGTCTTCCTGACTTCAAGCCCAGAACTCTGTCCACTGTAGCACCTAGGTGCCTAATATTAACAATAGTGGTTAATAATACTAAATGATTCCTGTAGAAATATGTTATAGATTTTAATAAAAACAACTTCTATGCTTCTTCATAATTTTTAAAATATCTTGATTAAAAAGTAACTCAGAAAGCATAATAGTATTTTAATTTTTAGACATAATATACCCAAAATATCAATAACATGATATTTCTTTAAAATGTTTAAAGGTGTGTTTTCACTTCAGATATTAAGATGTGTTGACCTTGCAGGAGGACAAGTATAGTCCAGAATCCTGAAGAGCTCACTCTGTGGATGCAGGAAAATAATAATCCTTAAGCCTCATAGGGGTCAGTTCAATCTCAAACATTCAGAATGATGTCTACAAGACTCTGTCAGGCCTGTGTGATCTTTCTCGTATCATCTTTCCAAATGAATGTCAGAATTACTTTATTCCTCTGCCTGCCCCTTTTCTTCTTTATGATTCCTATGGAATATCTTCTCTTTCTAGATCTAAGTAACCTATCTATTTTCCTTCCTCCTTCCTTTGGAAGGAAAAAACCACAAACAATTTTTAAAAAAGAACCCCTTCAGTTTCTGTCCTTATAATTGCAGGCATCAATTGTTTTGTAAAATATTATATGTATGTAAAAATGTGTTTATTGGTTTTTGATCAGACCAGAAAACTGCTAAGCTTAAAAATTGATGAGAGAATATGTAAACATCCTATGTACATTTGCTAGCACATGTTGGAAACATTTGAAATTAAGAACTCACTTTCCTTTCTATCTCATTTCAGCTACATAATTATAAAGTTTAAAAAAAAGCAATGAATTAAGCACACTCTTTGCCAAAGGTTATAATTGCCAAATTTTTTAATATTGTTGTACAATTTTCTAAAATATAAGCATTTATAGTGTTTTTTAATTTTAAGAACTAGTATCTGATGGAAAACCATCAGATTTTACAATTTTATCTTTAAGAAAAGCATCTGTCTCCTAAGATTATATCTTGACCCTGCCTTCCCCCTTCCCCCAAAAACATTCTTCTTTCTCTTCACAAATGAGACGGAATCCTCTTGTTGGCATCTTGTCTTCATTAACCCCTCAGCTGCAAAGGTCATGGGAGGTCTGTGTGGTGCATCAGTCTTTGGCTACACCACAGTACTAGTATTGAAGCATACTACAACTTCCAGAGGGCAAAGGTTAAAGAGATAATTAGTCACTACAAAGAATAGTTTTGGCTCTCTTGGGAGGAAATATATAAGTGTTTCATGGACGAACTCTGAAACCTCATTTTTTAGTATTTTTAAAGTCACAACAGTCATCTGATTTTATAGTCCTTGTAAATTCAAGGTAAGCTTGGCATGCAATTGATGAGTGGTCAAATGATATAAACAAACTTCTCGAAAGAATTACAAACTCATAATAACCATATGAATAAATGTTCTAAATCACAATTAATATCAGAACAAAACAGAATCAACTGTGAGATTTTACCTCACATTCAGCAAATTGGTTAAAATAATAAAGATGGGAATATTTGATGTTGGAGGGGTTGTAGAAGGATGAACATACTAATGTATTGTTGGTGGAGTTGTAGATTGGTCCAACAATTTTGGAAAACAATTTGAAATTATGCTTAAAAAGTGAATAAAATATGGATATCTCTTGACCCAGAAATTCCACTCATACCCCTAACAATGTTAATGATAAAAAGAAAAGCCTCATATACATTAAAATATAACAACACTTTTTGTAAAAGCAAAGAACTGGAAACAAAGAAGATGTCCATTGATTGGGGAATGACTAAACAAATTGTGGTACATGCATGTAACTAGGGCTCATCAATATTAGTGTACTGTAAGAAAAACAGGGAAGATACTGCAATGAAGAAAAGTTAAATAAACAGAACCAGGAAAACAATATACAAAATGACTCCAGCAATGTAAATGAAAAGAACAGCAACAATAAAACCATCAAAACTGAAGGCTGTGAAATTATAATGACCAATTTTGTTCTCAGAGAAGAACAATGAGAAGGCATATTCTTCTGTCCTCTTTTGCAGAGGTGGAGGACTATGGTTTATGGGTATAATGCACTAGATATAATGTTAAACCTTTTCAGGTTGATCATGAAGTTTGCTGAACTTTTATTTTTCCTTTTACTGTGTCAGAAGGGATAGTTCGGATAGTTCTGTGGAAGACGTGCGACACATTAGGAAATATGGATTATATAAAAACAAATCAATAAAATGTATATATATGTACACAGAGAGATATGTACACACATATATGAGTGTGTATATGTATATAGGTATACTTTTGTGAAAACATACATACATACATACATACATGTGATAGGGGGAGGAAGGGGAGAAAGAGGAGGGATGAGAGATGAATTTGAGAAAGAAATGAAATCTGTTGAAGTGAGAGCTGTTTCCGGAAGTGACATTTTACTGTCAAGATTTAGAGAAATATTTAATGTTATTCCTCCACTTCACGGTATTAATTATAACATTGAAATGTTTACTTTCCATTGTTCTTTGAGACTCCCATCTTTATATAATAAAGTTCATGTTTAGTGCTAAGAATTAAATAATAATAATCTTTCCTCCCTTCCACTTCATATTTTTGTTTAGCAAATTAATAGTTAAGCAGCTTATCTATTTTCTAAAATGTGGTTAAGTTATAGTTGAATTTTGAATGTGTGTAGGGGAAAGGGAAATGATTTCCCCCCCTATCTCAAGAGCCTCCTCATCACAACAGTACTACTAAGATTAACAACAACATAGAGTATCTGGTAATACAAGTTTGTAGGAATTGCATTCATTAAATAAAATAATGTAATCCTTTTAATTGCAACTTGTATTCTGATTATGAAGGCTTTTGGAATTCCCTGTTGTTTTTGTTTTGAACATATTGTCATGTAGCTTTGGGGGAATAAGTGTGATCAACTGCAAAGAATAACAGACTTATAGTCAAAAATCTTGAGTTCTTTTCCTACCTCTAGCACTAATTATTAAATTTTTTGCAGGGATCAAGTCACTTAGCCTCTGAGCTTCAGTTTTCTTATCTACAAGATGGTAACAATAATAGCAATTGTAATACTTTGTAAACTTCAAAGCACTGCATACATGCAAGCCACTATTGTTGTTCTTGAGGTGTCAACTATATATGCTGGATGTTTCAGCATTAAGGAATAGACTTAGGCTTTGAAAAGGTTACTGCTACCTTCTCCTATTGATCTAATTTGTCTTTTACTATTTTTATATTTTTGCATTCCTATTACACTAGCTTTCAAATGTGTCAATTGATACAATTATGATAAAAGGAAAAAGTAATTAAAAAGCAATAATTTGTGAAATTCAAAAGATCAATATGAATAAATATTTCTGTTGTCTGAAAACTAGAAGCAAATGTATCCATCCTTTGTTAGTGTGATCTTTTTTTCTGAGAACTTAAATTATCTTTCCAGATAACTCCAAGTAAATGCTTATTCCTATATTATCAGTCTTGCCTTTGGTTTGAATAAAACTCTTCCAAAACCCTCAAAGAAGGTTTCATTTTTGTAACAGAAAAATTGTGGTGGTAGTTCTTAAATATTAGAGAAAAAACATTGCTATTACTCAGCTCCAACCTGTCTTTCTAAGCTGATTACACGTTATTCCTCCTCACACTGTCCAACCAAAGTGACTACTTCCCATTCCACGAAAACAGTATTCCATCCCCTGCTTCCAAATCTTTGTACAAGTTGTCCCTTCTGTCTATAGTCATCTCCCTTCCCAATTATATCTCTTGGAATCCTTGGAATATATCTTCTGGGCTGGGTTCAAGTGGCACTGATGAGGTCTAGAGGTGAGGGCTGCTGGAACCCCAAAATCACGATACTTGGGTCCCGTCCAAAAGAATTCAATCCAAGCCTTCTTTCAGCCAAAAACAAGGTTTACTAAACAGCCATCGTATTAGCCAGACTCTTAAGGAATCTGAGCATCTGTGAGCTATTGGCTAAATTGTAAAAATCTGAGCAGTGGCTAGATTTTAGGAATCTGAGCACCTTAATGGAGACAAGATGGACCTTATATACAGAAAGACTGGGAGAGGGACCTAAGAGTGGCCAGTAAACTGGGGTGAACAGAATTCCTGGAACATGGGACCTTGTGGCCAAGGGAGAATGGAGCCTAGCTAGGGTTAAGAGTAGGAAATGGCTGGGGGCCATAGGAGGTAAGACAAAGAAAAGCTAGGCTAGGTTGAGGGTAACAGAATTGGGAGATTGGGTGTAGCCACAATGAAAGGCCATTTGATTGGATTGTAGCCTCAGGGGAACACCAAAGATTTGGACAAGTGGGAAAGTACAGGGTTTTTCCTTTCTGGGGTCCGGATCCTAACCTCATCAGCACCTTCTTCAAAAGACCTTTCCTGAGTCTCCGTAGTCATTAATTGCTTCCTCGATTCTCCCTCACCCCATTATGGCATGCTTATTTTGCATCTATTTTGTATTTACCTCAATGTGAACATGTTCTATCCCATCACCTAGTATTCTGCTGGGAACTTCTTGAGGGAAAGTAAAAAAGTAAAAAATTAATAAATTCTTTTTGATTTATCACTCTTTTTTTCCCACAAGAGAATTTTTCATTTTTTATCAATATATACCATGATTCCACAAAACTTATGATTAGAAGTATTCAGGAGGACACTTGATAGATTCTCTTTTGCACTGCTCAGGGACTATTAGGAGGTTGTTGTCACCTCTTACCTTACAAAGTCTAAACCTGTCTGATGCGAAAGCTATGCAAACCCAGGCAATTGAAGTTCAGACAACATTTTAGTTTCTTTTTACTCCTTGAGCTGCATCTCATTTTTTTAAAAATCTGTCCCAATTTTGTGACTTTTCATAGTCTTCCAGTGTGAAAAAATGGGCTTTAGTTTTCCTCTATTTAAGTTATTACATGGGCCTAAATTAATCTCAGATTCACTAATCAGATGTTGGCTTTTCTGAGAACAGCACTTGGCAAATGCAAATTTAATGAATGTCCCAAGATGATGGTTGTTAACTGGTGGAGCTTGTGACATTTTGCATGTCTGTCCTGGACTTTGCTTCTTAAACCTATTCAAAATGTGCTTAGAACAGACTCTTCAGTGCTTTAATTGAGAGCCTTACCCTTTCTTATACTACTTATAGTTAACATCTGTTTTATGGTAACACCTTTAGATACTTACAAGAAAAGTTACATACTTGGTAATGAGTTTTTAATAGAAACCAAATAGAAAGTTTACATAAATATATTTCATGAAATAAAAGCAAAAAAAGCTATATCCTCTGATACCTATTGTTTTCTTGAAATAAAGTTTAATTTTTTCCAATTCAACAAATGTTTATTTAATACCTCTTATCTGCAATGCACCATGGGATAGATACAAAGACAAAAATGAGAAAATCCCTACCCTCAAAGGTGCTTGTGTTTTAGCAGAGAGTTATGCGATAACACAAGTTATAAGAATTTCAGGAGAGGTTCAAGCAGAGTATTAGGAGAGATCTGAGGAAGCAGAGATAATATATCTCTTGTTGTTTGTTGTCCATTTTCACAGAGGACCAAAATGACATCACTATGCTAGAGTCAAGTTTTAGTATGTCCGACTATGGCTGATTAGAGTGATATGAGCTCAGAATGTTCTACTTTTAGGTTTAGAGGTTTAGGGGTACTGGGACCCCAATATCACAATACGTGAGTCCTGCCCAAATGAATTCAACCCAGGCCTTCTTTCAGCCAAAGACAAGTTTTATTAAATATCAGCTATATTGGCCAGACTTTTAAGGAATCTGAACGTTAGTGAGCTATTGGTTATATTATAAGAATCTGAGCACCTCATGGAGGTAAGATGGACCTTATGTACAGAAAAACCGTGGGAGGGATCCAAGAGTGTCCAAATATTCTGGGGTGACTGGAATGCTAGGGACCTGGACCATGTGGCTGAGGGAGAATGGAGCCAAGATAGGATTAAGGTTGGGAAGTGGCCAGGGGCCATCTGGAGGTAATAAACAATGGAGGGCTAGGCTAGGTTAAGGGTAACAGAGAATTGAAGGGATATTGGGTTTAGGCAAAAATGAAAGGCCAGTTGATAGAATTATAGCCTCAGGGGACGCCAGAGATTTAACCATTTGAGAAAGTCCAGTGACATAGTCTTTTCCTCTTAGGGGTTCAGATCCTATCCTGATCACTACCACAGGTCGGACACAAATAGTCTATGTGAACATTTCTGGTGATTTCTCTAAGTTTGCGTATCTTGTATTTCTCCTGAGCTATTTCAATTCTCCTTTGCTCATAGAGCACAGAACCTTCTCTGATGCTGATACACCATTCTGGGTGGCCCTGTGCCAGTGTCTCCCATGTCACACAATCAATTCCAAAATTCTTAAGAGATACCTTGAAAGTGTCCTTGTATCACTTCTTTTGACCATCATGTGAACACTTGCCCTGTGTGAGTTCTCCATAAAACAGTCTTTTTGACAAGTGTAGGTTTTGCATTTGAACAACATGGCCAGCCCATAGGAGTTGCACTCTCTGAAGCAGAGTTTGAATGTTTGACAATTTAGTTTGAGAAAGGACCTCAGTGTCTGGTATCTTATCCTGCCAAGTGATATTCAGAATCTTCCAAAGACAATTCAAATGGAAGCAATTCAGTTTCCTGGCATGGTTCTGGTCTAGGTTTTGCAGACAAACAACAATGAAGTCAAGGATGAGGGAAATGTTCATGAAGGAGGTGACACTTGAACTAGATAGGAAGGAAAGGGATTTTCAGTGGTACAGATTGTGGCACGAGAGGAGGGACTGATGGGGCGCTAATGATGGACCCTTTAAAGGCCCTGAGCTTTATCCGGTGGCCCAGTGTGGCTTTGACTCTGCCCCAATCTCCAGTTCTCTGTTACCTCTAACCTAGCCCAGCCCTTCATTTTCTGTTCCACTTCCCACCCTCAATCCCATGTAGACTCCTTTCTTGTTACCTCCTTGTCACCCCAAGCTATTAGTCACTCCTTGATCACATCCAGATCATCCTAGTCTTTTTGTATGTAAGGGCCATCTTGCCCCCCCATTAAATTACTCAGATTCTTAAAATCTGGCCAATAGTGTGGATTCTTTTTTTAATTTTTTTTCCTTTTTTTTTTTTGGCTAGGCAGTGGGGTTAAGTGACTTGCCCAGGGTCACACAGCTAGTAAGAGTTATGTGTCTGAGGCTGGATTTGAACTTGGGTCCTCCTGAATCCAGGGCCAGTGCTCTATCCACTGCACCATCTAGCTGCCCCAATAGTGCGAATTCTTAAAATCTCATCCATCTCAACCAGTGTTTTAATAAACCTTGTCTCTAACTGAAAGAAGACTTGAGTGGAAATCTTTCAGGAAGGACCCACATCTTTTACCCTTGCATTTTAGAGTTCCCAGGACCCCTACACCTCAACAGGACCATTCTAAGGATGAAGAGGGTTAGGGAACAAAAAAGCTTAGGATAGAAAGACATTAGGGAATGAGTGGTAGCCTATTTTGGCTAAAACATAAAGTACATGAAGGTAATTGGTATCATCATCATAGCATAGCTTAAATATTTTTCTTACATTAATTCATTTGACCCTTATAACCACTATGTGAAATAGATAAGTTAATTTTTATAAATGTACTCCTGTAACCTGCAAGTGTTGCTGTTGAAATCAGTTGGCTGAGCAATTAGTCAACAATGAATAAATATTATTGAGCACCTACAATCTACCAAGTGCCATGCTAAGAGGTGGAGATAAAAAAAAGAGGCAAAAGACAGTGCCTGTATCCTTAGGAAACTTGCATTCTACTCCTCCCCCATCAGGAAAAAAGAAAGGTTATGATGAATCCTCTCAGATCACACCTTTCTTCTGTCATTGGACCAGTGCTGGAAAATATTTTTCCTTTAGGTCACTGCCTAAATAAACACTCTGACCATTTCTCTTTATGTTGGAGGCTGGAATTTTTTCTGTGTCCCCTTTGGGTTCAGCAGCTGTACCACCCTATTGCTGTAGCTATTGAACATGTTTTAGCCTAGGGACAAAATGGCCCCTTGAGCCCTGTGAGTACCTTTTTTTTTCTTGCTAATTTAGGTAGTTAATATTACAAAAATATATTAATGAAATCATAATAGCTCTGTTAGGAAAATCCTAACATTTGGGAGATTTAGATCTCTGCTTTATTTAAATTTTTTATATTCCTAATAAATCTCAGACTTCTACTTTTCCTCTGCTTAGTACAACCTAATAGCAAAAATCAGGATAAAGAAAGAGTTTTTATTTATTTTTTTTATTTTAAAGAAAAGATTATATTTAAAGCCTGTTATCTGGAAGGAAAATATATGGAAAAAGTAAACCTTTCAGACTTTTTCTCTGTCTTAATAGTAGCATTAGTAACTGGCAGCCTCCAACCAAATCCTTCGTTTCAAGGCTCCTTCAGGGAATTGAGCTCATTAAGATCCCTTTCCTTGATTGCCCTCCCACTCTCTTTCTCCCCCTCCTCCTCCTCTTCTTCCTGGGGCTCTTCTCTGCTCCACCTGTTTTATGTCCCCTTATGGATTGTGGATTCCAATTCCTATCTTTCTCTCCATCCTCTGGGGCTGGGGAAGAATGCTTATTCCTCTGCAATACAAATCCTAAAATGTCAGACTGTTCTCAAACCTGTAGTATGCAAACTATTTGACAGACAAGAAAAGGGAAAACAAGGTGATGAAGCAACTTTCTGACTGTCACACTGGTAAGTGTCTAGTGCGAGATGTGAACTCTCTTCTTTCCTAATGTCATGTCCTGTGAGCTAGCTTTCCTCTATGCCACACTATCTCCCTGCTTCTGGCTGTATCTTAATTTTCCCACAGAAAGGCAAATTGGAGCCAGATTATTGAGGGTTCTGAATAAGATATTGCTGAGTGTGTATTTTGTTCATTAAACAATAGGGAGCTACTGAAGGTTTTTGGGTGGAGAAGTACCAATACCAGCCCTGTGGGCTAGATTATTTTGGCAGTCATATAAAATATGGGTTGAAGAAGGTACCGATGGGAGGCATGGAGTCTAATTAGAGGAGTATTATCCTTTGTCATTTATGAATAAACTCATCTTCAAGATAACATTAATAACTGTAATTGCCTGTTCTTATAGGTATGAGATATTCTGTTACTAAAAATTTCACGTACACCAGGTTTCTGTAAATCAAATCTTATTTATGTTGTAACGGGATAACTTGTTATTTAAAGTATCTTATAATGTGAGTAATTCATGCTTATTTTGTCATCAGGTTTTACTTAACACAGACCTGCAATACTTGGCAGTAGGTAGGGGACACAATTAAAATAGGCTAAACTTCTTCAGGCCACAGATAGGGTTTTAGAGACAGCCTGACAATGGTTGGTTGCTGCAGATCCCATGACAAATAGGACAAAGTGTGTAGTGGCAGCTCACCAACCAAGTTACATGATATGGGCACACTAGTGACTAGGGGAAGGCAGGTTAAGCAGGGCACAGATAACGCACTTGTTATATCTTTACTTTCTTTCACACCCTCTACATCTGCATTTGGCCTGTGAACCATATATTGTGCAGGCCTGACTTATAGCAAGGTATGCCTGTAGACTACACATATAAACATGGTTATCTGACCAGAACATGAACTATCCAGAAGTAGAGCTGCTACGATACTAGATTAGATTATATTTGATTGTTAGGGTTTCTTAAGATCCTTCTTAAAAGATCTTTCAAAGTTCCACCTCCACTATGAATCTCTGAACTTCACTGCACTTAATGTGTGCTCTTCCATGCCCTCGGTATGTCCTGATTTCATGGCATGTCCTTATTTATAGCGCACAGACATAGGTCTGTCTTAACTACCTGTAAGATTATAAACTCCTTGAGGCTAAGGATTAGATTTTATTTCCTTGTGATTCCCTTAATAGTTAGGCATAATTAATTACTCACAGTAGTTATTTGATAACTCTTTGCCACACAGAATCGAATTTTTCATTTCCATGTTTCTTCTTTGCTGTTTTTCTTTTATTTGCTAGATATTTGCTGTCCTCTCATCCTTTCTTTCTATTTTCACCCAAAGACAGCTTGGCCTGCTTCAGGAAATAATGAGAACAAGCTCTTGCTTCCAAAGACCCCAGCGATGTCACCACTGTATTGGGTTTGTGTTTTCAACTGGGTTTGTTCATCCTGCAACAGATATCTTCACTACAGTACTAACACTCGATTGCACCATCCCACTTTTACTGTGTTTTGTTCTCAATCTAAGCCAGCCCTTACTTCTATCTTCTGAAAGATACATGTATTGTTCAAATACAAAAGTGTTCATTTAGAATTTCATCCAGCCATACACTAATGCTTTCTCTAATGGAATCATTTCTTTTCACACCTCTAAGGTGATTGAGACTGTCCTTTAAAGTGAGATCTGCAAACCATCCGATGGCAGCCCCAATTAGCTTCTTTTGGATTTGAAGTAATATTCACAAACAGTAACAAGATCTCCTAGGAACACTCCTCTTGCAAGAAGTGTGTCATATTTCCTCATTAGTTCCTTTCAATTGTCACTAATGTCATGTTCTAGGTTTTGAATAGGAGACCAAAAAAAACCCATAAATTTTTTTGTGTGTATAAAGAAGACAGTTTGTTTTCTATAATTCAAGGTTCTTTTGAATTCCTTTGATAGTTTTGAAGTATATACTGCTTGATTCATTAACCTTTATTCCTCACATAAATCAGGTGATTAAGAATATTTTCAAGAAGATATGAATGTATAATTTAAAATTATATTCAGTTGGAATACAGCCTATAAATAACCTACTTTTGCTTTACAAATCTTATATTCCAGATGCATTTTAAAGGTATATTATCAAAATAAAATTAAATTAAGTTAAATCACATTGGGATGCTTTTCAGCATGTTTTCTGGATATTTTCTGTGATCAGAGACAGAATTTTGAAATGCAAACTACCAAAAATCAGCAATTTATAATAATAAGATTGTTTTGTTAAACATTTCAGAGCTTAGCCAGATCATGACTATAGAATTAATGTCTGAGTGAATGTGTACCAAAATGGGAATGAAGAGAGAGCCTGTTTTGTTTGTTTTTTTGTTGGTTTTTTGGGTTTTTTTGGCTAGGCAATGGGGTTAAGTGACTTGCCCAGGGTCACACAGCTAGTGTTATATGTCTGAGGCTGGATTTGAACTCAGATCCTCCTGATCCAGGGCCAGTGCTCTAGAGAACCTCTGTTTTGATGGTGTATAGTTTTGCTAGCCAGAAGTGTCAGATGTATCCATAGAATATTAGATACAGAAAAGGCCTGAAAAATCATCAGTTCACCTCTTTATTCTATAAATGAAAAAACTGAAGCACTGAGAGATTTAGTGATTTGTCCACAGTCACAGCTAGTTAGTGGAAGGGCTGGGATGTAATACAAAGTCTCTAAATTTCTAATGTTTTTTTTTAATCACACCACTCTCATTTCTTTGATTAAAGGAAGATGTTTAATTGGGTTATGAAACATTCAAGGCTCATTTTAAAGATCCGTATGATCACCATTATACATTGCTCAATTGTGACACTTTTATATGTAACTAAAATGTTACAGACAAAAGGGCTAGACTTTAGTCTGTGTTCTACCACTAATTATCTGTATGAACTTGTGCAAGTCATTTAACCTCTGTACAATTCAGTTGTATTGTCTTTAAGATGAGAAGTTTGGACTAAATGACCTTTAAGGTCCCTTCTAGGCATAACATTCTTTTAGACATTCTTTGAATATATAAGAACATCATTTGGTAATCCTATAGCTTTTCCATTCCTTTAGGGCTGTCACAGTTTAATTTTCATCCTTTGCCTGATACTGTGCCAAGCATACAGTGGTTGTTGACTGAGAATTAGTCTCATTAACTTGTAAACCCTAGAATACTATTCCCCCTTGCCCTCCATGGAGATAGGGACAGGGTAGAATTGACTATAGTACTCTAAGGAGCAAGCTGAAGTAGGTAGAGTTTTAAATGATGCCTGCAAGTGGCTTCTCGAGAGACTCCAAGCAGGGAGGGAATCAGAGTTAGGAGGTAGGTCCAAGACATAGAAATACAGGTTAGAAATATAGAGAGCCAGGTTCCAAAGGGCAGATCAGATGAGGTTTAAGGTTAGGCAAGAGTCCAAGGATCTAGGTATCCCTGTGGGTCTGAGGTCAAACCAATGGCATATTCATTTGCTTGTGCAGGTACTTTGCCTTTTCTTTGTTGAGGCCAAGCTAACCTCCCTCCTGCCGCCCCTACTCCCACTTAGTGAGCTCTTAATTTTGAACCAGTCATCTAGTCCAAGTCCTCATTTTACAGATAGGAAGACTGAGGTGTGGAAAACCAGTTCCATTATAAGACATGCCTCTGGCTTTCATCAATGATGGTATTTATCAATATAAATATTTACCTCAGTAGCCACACTGGAACTTAATCTGTTTATCCCAACTGCAATATTAAATGATTTATGCTTTCTCCCCAAAGGACCAAACAGTAATTGAGTGTTGAAAGTACTGCATGCACGAGCTGAATTAGGGAGGCTAGTAGAAATGCAAATTTAAAAAACTTATCTCCAGATCTACGTGAGGCTGCCTCAGTCACTTGCAGGAGTCTTTTTTCTTTTTTTGTAGTTATATCTCCAATTTTTTAGTTTAGTGTTAAAATGATTCTCTTCATAAACTTATAGAAGATCTTATAATGAAACGTTTTGTAGAATTACAGATAATTTATATCTTACATATATATTTATATCTTTGCAATTTATATAGTTATTTTTGGTGCCACATGCATCAAAATACATGCAGTGACATTAGAATATAGTTTGATAACATAGTTTGGTTCAAGATCTTTACAAAACAGAAAGGAGTTATTTAAGTAATAATACTGAATTTTACTGGGTTTGGACACTTACTGGAAATACATTGCAACATAAAGAGTAAATTTTGTTCAGAAAGAAAAGGTAGCTATACCACCTCTAATCACTTACTATGCTCTAAAATCACCACATGTATCCCAATTGCTCCTGTTATCAGCAAAGTACATGATATTTCTGCCAATTTGTAGTGAAAGTATCACTAACTCAGTTCTTTTGTATTTTACCAGTGATTTTAACTCTGATCTACAGAAGTTAGATTTTTTTCTCTTCAAACACTAGATCTAAAAATGTATGTATGACTTAAAACTAAATCTTGCTGAAATTCTTCATATTGCTTTTTCTTCTTTGTATGTATACCTCAGGAGGAGACTTCTGGGTACTATATAGCGTATTGATTGTTACTCAGAAAGTGTTTAACTTGGATTCTGAAAGACCTCAGATCGAATTCTACCACAGATACTTATTAACTGTATGACCCTGGACAAATTGCTTAACCTCTCCTTCAATTTTCTCATCTAGGAATAGGGATGATAGCATCTATCTCCTAAAGTTGTTGTGAAGATCAAATTTGATAGCATATTTGTAAACACTTTGCCAATTTTAAAGCACTATATATAAATTCTAGCTAGTAGTAGTAGTAATAGCAGCAGGAGGAGGAGTATGTTATACAGAAAGACATAAATATGTAGTTGAATCTTAAGAATTTCTTGTAAAATCAAACCTGTGTTTTCTTTACCTTTTTTTTATGAAAGATGCCTGATACTCATTAATCAATAGCCATTAATCAAAGCCATTGTTTCCTCCTGATAACTGTGGAAATTTTTAACACCTGGCTTTAGGAGCACTGTCTTAGAATAATGTTCATTAAAAAAAAAAAAGAATAATGTTCATATAAGCTCCTGTCATTATTTTTTTGTTTAAGCATGTGTTCTTTGCTTCTGTATACTGCCTTTTGATTTTTTAAAAATTCTTTTATATTTATCTTACATAATAACTCAGTGACAACAGTAACAACAACGTTTATATAGCTCTCGGGCAGCTAGGTGGCACAGTGGATAGAGCGCTAGGCCTAGAGTCAGGAAGACTCATCTTTATGAGTTCAAAGCTGGCCTCAGACACTTTCCAGCCCTAACCCTGTTTGCCTCAGTTCCTCATATGTAAAATGATTCTAGTGTCTTTGCCCAGAAAACCTCAAATGGGCAGACATGAATGAAAATAACTCAGCAGCAAAAATATAGATCTTACTATGTGCCAAGCACTAGGCTAAGCGCTTTACAATTATTATTTCATTTGATCCTCACAACAATCCTGGGAGGCAGTGCAATTATTATCCCCATTTTGTTGAGCCAAACAAAGCTTAAGTGACTTGCCCAGGGTTACATGGCTAGAAAGGCCACATTTGAGAACCACATTTGAACTAAAGTCTTCATAACTTGTGGCCCAATGCTTTGTTCCACCAGCTACCCATTAGATCAGTGGTATCAAACCCAAATGAATCCCTGCTGCTGCATAATTTAATTTAGAAAACCACTTATTAACATTATGCTATATTGTATTTTTATTTATTTTGTTAAATATTTCTCAATTATGTGTTTTAGGCTGCACTTAGAAGTGTTAAGGGCTGGCCATGTGTTTGATACCTCTGTACTAGATACAGTGTCTACAATAGTTTTCATTTGGGAGAGGATGTCTTTTGTTGATCTCTCCTTTCCTTTGTGAATTAATCTTAGAGCTCTATGGAGAGGAAAATTTAACCTATCAAATGTTGCCTTGCACGGGTTAGGCTCTTAATGAGTATCTATTGAAGTGAACTGAATATCAAACCCAGAAGAATTAGCTTCCAAAGTGCCCCTCTCTCCACTGTATCTGTCCTGTGTTCCTCTTAGGATTATTTTCTAGAGAAGCTATTGAATAGTACATCATTTTTATTAAATTACCAAGTTCAGGATATATTATGTATATCTGAAAAACCTCAAATACTCATCATTCCAATTTTTAAATTTTCTGTATCAGTTTAGTTTTCTTACAAGAAATATTCTTTCTATAAATGGTTTGACCTTCAATAACAAATTGTTTTACATTTTCTGCCATTTTAAAAGTTCTTGGATTCTATGATTCCAAATAAGTTAGAAAGCAAATTTAAGGCATGAAAGACAGATAAGGATACTGAGTAATTCTTGATGGATTATACACACTGGTATCAAATTACTTGATCCTTACTTTGAAGAAAAGGTTAATGGATTTTTTCCCTTTTACCCTTTTTCTTTGCTATGTTCAACAGATATTAATAAAGGTTAACGTAGTGAAGGATGAATATGGCAGGGTATATTATGACTTTTCAAATAATATGAAGGACAAGACAACAAAATAAATGGTATTACTAATTGTTTTTAAAGTAAAATAATTTATTTTCTTTAAGTATTGGTGGAGCTTTGAGGGCAGAAAATATTCCTTAAAAATATTTAATTTTAAAATAAACCAAAAAAGATGTTATATCTTATATGCATATTATGTATATGCCTCTATGTTTATATAGATATATATCTTTATTTGTAATAATCAAAATTGCCTATGTACACAAAGTTTTTAGCAAGGAATTTAAGAAAAATAAGATAATAGGATCAAATTTTAATGTTATTTTACATATGGATTTTCCTATAATCTAAATGCTACTTTTTAACTTATAGAATTATAGATTCAAAATATCATTAGTAACATTGCCTGGAAATTATTAGATAAAAACAAGCAAATAAAAAATCGGGAAGAAAGTATATTGTAGGGGGATTGATGTGGGTCAGTGTCAAAACAAAATGTATCAATAAATTTTAAAAATAGAAAATAGTAATTGTTTCTTGGTGAACCAACTCAGCTGCACAACTAATAATTGGACAAAGGTGGATAATTTTACTATTAATATATAATTTATCTCATGTTTTTCATATATATGTATATATCTATATATATGCAAATGTAGTTATATTTACCTTGAGGCTCATAATATCAATATAACATGGCATGAAACATGTCATATATAAATATAATGTGACTTCAGTGTTGTCCTTGGAAAGCTCCTCTTTTTGACATTCGAGAATCTGAATCTAGCTCACCCTCCATACTTATTACATAACACTCCTAGTATTACATATTCCTCCCAGTTCTAGGTTCCAGTTAGTCAACATTCCTTTTTCATGCCTTGTGGCTCAGCATACTCCTGGCATCCCCCAACTCCCTGGAAGGTGAGACTTTTACTCCTCATTTGGGCCAAGCATTTCTTGTTCTTCCTAATTTCTAGTTACCTCCTACCTCCTGAAAATTACTTTGTTTTTACTGTATCTACACACACACACATACACACACACACACACACACACACACACACTTTCATATTTACTTTATTGGACTATTGAGACCCACGCATTGTGCTAAGTGTTATGATAATACAAAAACAAACATAAATAGTCCTTTCTAAGTAGCTTAGATTCCTCCATGCAATGTTTCCTTTTATATCCATAATACATGGCATATAGCAGTACCTTAAGAAATGCTTATGAATTGATTGACAGATATTATATGTTCAGTTATTGTATTACCAAACATTTTAATGTTACTTTTTCAATATTGTTTTAAACTCTTAGAATATAGAAGGTGCGTTAGTCACAAATATGCTTAATTTACTAATTTGGAGACTGGAATATGCACAGAGTTTAAAAGCAATGAACATAATACCTTTTCTTGAAATAGCTTAAAAGATGATTATTAAAAGAAGAAATTATGACATCCACTGAAAACTGACCTCTTAAGAGTGTTGATGGTAGAGTTAATTTAACATGAAATACGTTAGTATAATTTGCTATTTTTGTATATATTAACAGGTGTGTGGAAGTCATTGCAAAAGAAGGACAAAACCTGAAAGAGCTGTATTTGGTGTCTTGTAAGATCACTGACTATGGTATGTAATTGGACATTTTTTCTTGACATTTTTCAAGATTTAAAAATAGATATAAAATAATGAGTTTTTAAAGTTCATTCACAGACCCATAAATGAACCAATATATAAAAACCTTTTATCTGTAAGTAATTATACAGTAAAAAGATGATGAGCCTAACCTAGACTAACTTGCAAGTATATGAATGTATATATTGCCTGCAAAAAATTTCTCTTTATGTGACTATCAGTATTCATTGAAACTCAAGTATCAGAGTAATTATAAAAATTGCATTTGTTGAGAAAATAAACATGAGTAAGAAATTACTGGAATGACTCGATTTGCTTAAGTTTATGTTGTTGCTGTTGAAATCTCAGATGCAGAGATTTAAAAGCCTTTCTCTTTTGATTAGTATGCCAGACTCTCATTTTTTTTTGCATCTAACCAGAAGGCGTTTTCTGTGCAGGAAAGGGGATTTATTTGCCTTTAACACTGGCAATAGGGAATGACAATTTTTTTTTCTTTGACACATGAGCTAAGTGGGAACTATCATTCTGTTCTAGGTATAAACTAAGAATTTGAAAGGGTATTTAAAAATTTAAATTAAAATAACTTCTCTTTCTCTCTTCTGTCAACGTTAGCTTATCTTTTCTTTCAAGGATTGTATGTGACCTAAATATAGATATAGACATAATTTTCACAATATATAGGAGAACTAAACTAGCTGGTACTTTCTTGCCTCCCAAAATTCTTTATTTTGCTTTGTGTTGACAAAAGTAAATGTCTAAAAGATTATATTATAAAATTCATCTACAAGTGAAAAACAGCGGTGATTTATTCCTTAGTATCCTTAATAGTTTTCTGAATAAGAATTAAGAAATAGTACTGATTATCAGTACCTACAATACTGGGTCTAGCCACAGCTGTCATTAACAGTTTAAATCTGCTCTACAAAAGTTTGTCTGTGATACTGTCCTGTGTGTGATACTTTCATGTATTTTTTTAATAAGTAGATAGCTCAGAAAAATGGGATTAGCCACCACTGAAATCTCCTATCTTTTCTTTGACTGTTACAATACTTCAAAACTCTCCATCTTGACATCTGCTAATATTTATGGTGTGGACTTTTCTCACATAGCTGTTTATGGAATGCTTTGTGTAATCTAATGTGTTACATTAATATGAGCTAGTATTATTAATAGTAAGCTTTTTATTACCATGGAATTTATTAGAATATGCCTCATTAAAAGTGATTTTTCTTTATAAAAATATGTCTTGACTCCATTTTCATATTAATATATACTCCATTCTTAACTGTCTGATGATATTTCTTAGAAAAGGGCATTGAAAATCATCAAGCCCAATTCCCTTGTAAAAAATTTGATAACTGAAATTCAGAAGGAGTAAGTGACTTTCCTAAGGTGTTACAGCTAGTTAGTAGCAGAACTGGAACTTTGCTTGTTCAAAGGATTCATGTGGGTAGATGGGTGACACAGTGGATATAGTCTTGAACTTAGAGTCAGGGAGACCTGAATTCAAATCCCAATTCAAGCATAATAGTTGTGTGACCTTGGCCACATCATTTTCCCTAAAATAATACTATTCTGTTTGGGGGAGTTTTCATTTTCTGTCACAAATAATTTTTTGAAATCTGTTTTCCCAATTGTGCTTTTACTTTACTTTCATATTTAAAATGTAAAATGGCAGTGATATCTCAACATTATCTAAGCCTCCACATTGTGTGTTAGAAATTCTGTTTGAGATTTAGAGAGTTTCTTGAAAAGTTAGAATTTAGGATCCATTGGTCTTGACTTTGTCCAGTAGACCCAGACTGTAGTAATGACTATCCTGTTTTTGTGACTTAGAATAATATTTGTTATTATTAAGTGCTATTAATAATAACACTTATGTGTCCCAGGCCAATCTCAATAGAAGAAAAATACAGAAACTTAACCAAAAATAGACCTCTAGGTGGGTAACACAGTAGATAGACTATTGGACTGGGAATCAAGAAGATCTGAGTTTGAATTTGGTCTACCTCTGTGACCCAAGCAAGTCACTTAAACTGCTGTTTACCTCAGTTTACTCAACTGTAAAATGGCGATGGTAATAGGGTCTACCTCATAGGGTTGTTGAGAGGATCAAATGAAATCATAGTTGTAAAGTTGCTCAGTGCCTGGCGTGTCACAGGTACTGTATAAATGCTTACTCCCTTCTACATCTATAAGATTTCTTTCAGGGATAACTTCCTATTATTTGAAATGCATCAAATTCTCAGCTAAGACTGAGTTTGATGGACTAGATTTTATGTTCATCTTTGATTTATGTGTATCAGAAATTGTACCAAATGTAAGAGAAAGCTTCACTATGAAGTAAATCTGCTCTAATTCCTAGGAACGTTTGGAAAGAATTTATAAATGGTTATATTATAAAATCCAACAATACCTTAATTACTGTTTAACCCAGACTTTCACCGGGAAATGGAACTTGCTTCTCAATTCTTATGGTCCTTTGAAGCCATTGGGTTTCCTAATGCCTATCATTTATCCTAACAATTAGCATTTCACACAGTTCTGTCAGGTAAGTGCCATTATAGACAAAGAAACTGAGCCTAAGAGAGGTTAAGTGACTTGCGCCAGATTCACAGATTGGTAATTGTCTAAAGCAGGATTCAAACTCAGATCTTCCTGACTTCCAATATTCTATCCCCTGACCTTCTTGGTCTCTCTGTGCCACCTGGCTGCAGTAAGAACAGCTCTCTCATTGAGTCAGAAGGTAGAAACTCATTGAATGAGAAAAAAAATGGGCCATGTCATTGGAGGGCTAAGTCCTGGAAAATTGAAGTTTGGGTTATAGATGCTAGGTTCCCCCATATTCCTTCCCCTCTCTCCCCATCCCCGCAGTAGCCATGCTTACCCAGAGGAAAGCATCCCATTCAGTAGCTGTTGGAGAAGCCAGTTCAAGAAGAGTTCTTGAAAGAAGGGGAATAGAATAAGCATTTATTAAGCACCTAGCATGTGCCAAGGTAAGTGCTTTACAAATGTTGTCTCATTTGGTCCTTAAAACAACTTTGTCAGGTAGGTGTTGTTATTATCCTCATTTCATAGAAACACATACCAGACAGAGTCAGATATAGAGAAACAATTATACCAGCCTAGAAGCAACTTTAAAGGAATAGGATCTCTGGCAGCAACAAAGAGAGTCCAGTATGTTCTCAGAAGAAAGGTAGCCTTGGCGTTTGAAAGTTATTCTTGCAGAAAATGGTTGGAAGGCCTACTGAGTAACCCTTCTGGAGTCAGCTCTCAAGGTCCTGTAGTTCCAGAGTTGTGTATTGTCTTGGTCAACATGTATTCTCCACACGTGTGTCTCTTTCACATTTTGCTTTAAATTTGCACCCTAATATTATACCAATAGTGTGTCAATTTGTAGAAGAGTATACCTCAAGTTATGGAGGAGAATAGTACCTTGTAAGTACTCCTTTACTGTTCTATCTTAGAAATGTCTTTCCTAAGAGCTAATTGTTTTTAAATTTTGATTTAATGTGAATTACACTGGTTAGGTTTCTTGAGCTATGATAGGAGTGGGTACCCCTAGGGGATCATCCCTTGAACCCAAAGTAGTGGCCACCCTCTGCAATCCAATTTTAGATCATGAATACAAGTTGGAGGAGTAGCCTAGGAGGGTTAATCTTCAACACTGTATATACCTGTACTTTTTGGTTTGTTGATTAAGCATGAAAAATATGAATTTATTTTAAATGGAAACTTTTAAAAAATTAAAGCATTTTATATATAGATATACCACTGTATTTGTACTCAGAAGATTTAAATTCTGTCTCTACAACTTACTAATTACAGTGTATGTCTTTGGGAAGGCTTTTCCCACTTCTCTGGCTTCAGTTTCCTCATCTTAAAAGAAAAAAGTGTAGTATTAGATGATCTCTAAAATCTCTCCTAATTTGGCATCCTTAGATCCTGTTTACTTCTACATTCATAACAGTATTTGGAAGCACAGAATCACCCAAAATAGGAAGTACCTAAGGAAATGTTTCCAGGAACCTGATTGACTTATTTGGAAATGAGAGGCCCCGTGGCAGGTGGGGTTTCACAAACCTTTTTTTGGGCGGGGTGGGTTTGGGGTTGGGAAGAGCTTCAGGATACAATTGAAACATTGCATATAATTGGAAGCTAGATTTCCTCAGAATTTTTTTTTGAACTATCAGGATTCTATTTAGTCCTCCCTGCTTCCAACCAGAAATGACTGAATCTATGACTTATTTAGGCTATAGTTTATTATATTTTGTATCCAGAGCTTCTTTTCTGTGCCAGTCAGATTTCCTGCTGTGAATGTTTAATCCACCTAACTGACTGAGAGCCAAATGATTCCCTCCAGCACATTCTCAGTATCCTATAACTACAATAAAGATAGACTCCTGAGCTAGAATTGGACCTTCATTTATAAACCTTGCTTTCTGCCAGTCATAATATTTTGGCACTGAACTATATCTTGGTGACCTACATTTTTCAATATAAATCATTCAAAAACTTAAATCAAAATTTTGTCAACAGCGATTATAACTCTATAGAGACAGAAGGAGCATTCCCTGTGCTTTGATGACACTAAATAACTGAATAAGTGCTAAACATCAATGTTCTCTGCATAACTTTTAGGACTGTTTCTAATGTCATGAAAATCTCATGCAGTTTTCTTTAAAAGTTGGTTTGGAATGCCACTGTGAATCTTGAAGCTCCCATACAGTGAGTTAAATTACAGCAATAACATATTTCTTAAGCACCAACTAATTGCAAACCCTTTATCTTCAAATACATTGTAAATACTGTTCTCTTGCATAATGAAGAAAACTAAACAGTTCAGTTTTGACTTAACATAAGATGTGTTACAACTGTAAATGTATACTCTGCCTTTCCTGTGCCTCCTTCCTGTGCCTAAACTCTTGCAACCTACCTACCAAAAAAAAAAGTATATTACTTTTAATCATACAATATTGGTTATAAGAAAAAGGCTAGATTATCATCATGCAAGGAATGGGAGATCCTCTCCTATATTTTGTACTCCCTCTCCTATGGTAGCCATTTCTAAATGCAGAATATGTTATATTCATAGCTCTTTTTTTCCTATTAGATGCAGCTATGGCTGCTTTCACATTAATTCTGTTTAAAAATATATATTTTACAGTGCCCAAGCCTGCTCTGTAGCCCAAACTGGAAGTAGATGTGACCCTAAAAGAAATTTTGGAAATTAAAATTAGCGTATGACTTAACCTTACCAAAGAAATACTGCTTTTGCTTTCAATGTCAAGATACAGTATTTTTATTTTATTATAGAAGGAAGGTCTAACTACCAAAGGACATACCAAATTTACAGTATAATCCCCTCACCTTTTTTTTTTCACAGCTATTTTACTGTTAAAACAAGGATAGAATAGCAGGTAGATGTTACACAGTGATAAGATTTTGATAGCAGTGGGCCCTGGTAGCTTCTGTACATGGAGCTATCATTACTAGTGTTCTTGGCTAATCAAAATTTAAAAGGGAACAGACTGGAATTTTACCTGATCCTGCTTCCAAGGTGTTTGACTAATCAAAATAATAACTAATCCAGAAGACTATGATTATTAGATTGTAGAGACAAAAAAATGTAAAGGCAGAACTGTAGACTTTATTCATTCCACTCCTGTGATTTTATGGACAAAGAAACTGTAGCCTAAAGAGGTCAGATGTCTTTTCCGGTCACATAGCCACTTTGTGTCAGAGCCAGGACTAGAACCCAAGTTCTCTTGGAGGTGACTTGGTTGCTTACAATATATAGAGCACTGGGAAACAGGAAGACCTGAGTTAAAATCTTTTTTCAAGCACTTAGCTGGTGTGATCTGAGCAAGTCAAGTGAACTCAACAAACATTTATTAAGCATCTTTGATGTGCACTCACTTTATTAAGCACTGGAAATACAAAAAAAGTCCCAAAACTAAACTGAACTAAACTCCGGTCCAGGCTCTCAAGTCTAACCAGGGAGACAAATGCAAACAGCTACGTGCAAATGAGAGATATATACAATCAACTGGAGATAATCAGCCAAGAGAAGGCACTACCGCTGAGGGGTATTAGAAAAGGCTCCTTAGACAAGGTGGAATTTTATCTGAGAGGTGAAGGAAGTTAGAGAAACCAGGAGGTGGAGATGAGAAAAACTGTACCAGGCATAAGGTTAGTAAGTGAAAATTCCTAGAGTCAGGGGATGGAATTACTTGTTTAAGGAACAACAAGTAGGGTAAGGTCATTGGATCACAGAATATATGGATAGAGAATATATAGGTGTAATATTATGTATATGTGTATATATATATGTATATGTATATGTGTGTATATATATGTATATGTATATGTATATATATATGTGTGTGTGTATATATATATATATATATATATATATATATATATATAATGTGTGTACATATATATGTATGTATCCTATATCCTTTAGCACCCAGTTATCTTAGAATATAAAATGCTTTATCCCTCTTTGCCCTTTCAGCTACAGGTTATGAATTCATAATAATGTAGAATTTTTAACTTGGAAGAAACTTCAGAAATCATCTAGACCAGCCCCTATAACATCCTCAACATACACAAATATTTGCACTTAGAGATTCTGACATTTTATTTCCAACACTAACTTTATTTATTAAAATGTTTACTAACAGTACCAATAATTTAATTATGATGATTTGAATGTGATTCATGGTTTTCTTATTACAAACTCACAGATTCTCCTCCCCATATACACACACATGAAAAAGTGTAGCTAAATGTTAAAAGAGTTTGCAGTATTTATAATTAAAAAACATCTTCCCTCTGCACCTATGAAAATGTACTCTATGAAGGAACTTCTCTTCCCTCTGGTTAACCATTGAGGGCATTTTGGACAAATGTTTTAGGGTTTATGTTTGCAGTTCATCTTTATGAAAACTCACATCACTTTCCCTGTGCTTATATTTTCCTAGAATAAAATAAATCAGTCACAGGTTTGTTTAAGTGATTATCCATCATCTCAGTTTGCATTCTCTTGTCTTATTGGATGGTATGTGATGTTTCACTAATAGCCAGATGTATTATGCCACAATGTAATTAGGTGTTTCAGGTTCGTTTTTTCTTTATTTTTAACAAAGTGCACTTTATGATTAAAATCTTTTTGTAGATGTTGTTTTCCTTCTTGGAAAATGAATTAGCATACCTTGAACATAAATGGTTTATGCAATCTTGATTTAAGTGCTTTTAAGCATTCTCTTAATATAATGGTTCCTTTCTTGGAGATGCTAAGAGCAATTTATGCTTCTGAGTTTATGGTACACTTCAGTGAAATTTTATTGTCTCGAGAGTCTAACATTTATCTTACTACAAAGTTGAGGTTAAAGTTTTGGTTTCATGTATAAATCGCATTTGCACAGGATGGCATGAAGTTTACTTTTCCAATAAACTTGTGTACTAAACTCTGTTTGTACGCAGTGTTCCACTATGGTTCTACACACAAAGCCATTGCTGCATCTTAGCATGCTCTCTGAAGAAGAAATTTACTTTATTTGGCAGATCCTCTGCATTTAACTAAAATAAATCTTAAAATTGATGGGTTCCTCAGATATAATGAATTGATAAAATGACAAAAAGACTCTGATGTACTTATTTTCTGCTCACACATTCCACCTAAATAGCTCCAACCAATTCATTGCCGCATTTTGAAAAGCTTTTACCAGCTAAGACCTAGGATTGATCTGCACCTATGTTAGTCAGTCAATAAACATTTATTAAGCGTTTACTATTTGCCAGACACTATACTAAACACTAGTGATGCAAAGACAGGCAAAAGCACTATGCTTGTCAGCACTGTGCTCATATTGTACTGGTGGAGACGACATGTAAATTGCTATGTACAAACATGATATATACAGAATAGAAGGTAGAATATGAAGATAAACTTTAAATGTATACATGTCTTAGGTATAAAAGGTCACATCAAAAACAAATAAGAGGAAAAGTCACCTTTGAGATCTGTGGATAGGAGAAGTCCATGACCAAATGAAAAAATTGAATCATAAAAGAAAAAAGATGATTACATGAAATTTTAAAGTTCTCGCACAAACAAAAATGCAGCTAAAATTAGAAGAAAAAAAACTTGGAACAGTTTCTTTGATATAAATCTCATTTCTAAGACATATATGGAATTGACTTGTATCATTGATCATTCCAAGTACCATATTAATTCCACATTCTATTTTTTCCACATTTTATACTTCACACCCTTGACAAGCCACCCAAACTCCAGAAATTAACAGATTGGCTGCTACACACTGTTCCATCACTGTAAAGAAATACTAAACTCTGACCATAGCCACAGCCCAACATCATAGCAACAAGAGGAAGAAAGATGAAGTGGTATTCTTTCTTTATCTTAGTATCATAGAGTCTTAAAGTTGGGAGGGACTTCAGGTTTTCTCCAACTGTGACTTCCACTAATTGCCCCTGAGTCCTACCGTTTAGGGTAAACAGAATAGATCTAGCCCTTTCAAAAGAAGACTTGAGGACAACTTTCATGTTCCTCCTAATTCTTCTGTTCTGTGATTTAAACTTCCCCTAAAACTATAGCCTCTTCTTTAGCCTAAAAGGACAAAATATTCCATGATGGTCTGACTAGGACACAATATAGTGGAACCATTTCTCCTCTTGCTATGGACACTTTGTTTCTATGAATGCAGCAGCCTAAGGGCACATTAATTTTTGAGTTAACACACCATATTATTGATTCGTATTGAACTTGTAGTCCTCTAAATACACTCTGGGCTTTTTCTGTCTGTGTTATTGATTTGTTAAACTCAAACGCAGGACTTTTACTTTTATCCCCTTTAAATTTAATCCTGTTTGGTTAGGGCAGTTGTTTCAGCCTGTTAGGATCATTTTAAATCTCCCATTCCAACATCTAGAATATTAGCTTTTCCCTTTTAGTGTGATTTTTCCTGCGCATTTGCAAAGCATACTATCTCCATCTAGGCCTTTGATGAAAATTTTGAGAAGAAAAAGACCAATGACAGAGTCTGCGGCATCCCATTAGTAATCTCCCTCCTCAGTGACATCAATCAGTGATTCCAGTTAGTCAGTGGATCCTGTAATTGAACTAAATATGAATTTACCTAATTGAACTATCTGTGGTTCCATATTTACCATTTGTGTGTGTTTAGGGTGAGGGATAGTTATCTCAGTTCAGTTATATTTGCCATTTGCTTATTGCCCTTCTTATCCTAAAATGAATTTCCTTTTTATAATGGTCAACCATAAATGAAATGGTGCTCAATACAGATTGACTTTATAGTCAACTTAATTGAATATGCCTTAGTGTATCTACTATTATGGCAGCTCTACATAGATTCAATTACTTGGTTAATTTGGGATTTTTATTTATTTTTGCCCCAAACTAGAGGTAATTATGCCTGTGTAAATATAGCTTGTAATCATATACTTTAAATAGGTACTATTTTCAGGTAAAATAAAGGTTAAACTTTTACCAAATTCACTACTGTAATGCAAGCAAGATATCAGTATTGGACTTAAACCATTTAGAATCACAACTTTAAGTAGCTCTTAGAAGAATCAGAAGATCATAGCCTGTGAACCTGAAGATACTCCAGAGGTCTACCTCTTAATTTTACAGATGAGGAAAATTAAGGGAGATAAGGTCATTTACCCAAAGAAACACAGATATTAAGACACATTTTGAACCCAGGTCCTCTGACTTCAGGGCCAGTGTTATATCTCTTTATTTGAGTCCTGCTTGATCTTTATAATTTTATTAAACTTACTTTAAATTCATTTAAATCTTTATTAATTTATGGGCTAAAACAAGCATTTCCATGACACAGTATAATAAAAAAAAGATTGTTGCACATAAAACTGTGAATCTGGTATGTACAACTTGCTGTTCCTTTTAAATATATAATAAAGTTATCATGTAATTTTTTTTGTCATTCCTGCCCTATCTCCCTGCCCTAGAGATGGCTACTATTAGACAAAAATATGTGTATATATGTATATATAGAATTATATACATATGTGTGCGTGTGTGTGTGTATGTAAAATCCTTCTATACATACTTCTGTTTCTCAGTTCTTTCTCTGGTTGCCAGTAATGTCCACCTTCACAGATCCTTTGTAGTTAAATTGGATATTTATAATAGTCATTCATTCAGTTCTTAAAAACAATATTGCTGTTACTGTATACAACATTCTTTTGGTTCTACTTATTTCATTCTTTATTATTTTGTGTAAGTCTATCCATGTTTTTCTACGATCATTGAGTTCATCATTTTTTATAGCACAGTAGTATTGTATCACAATCATATACCACAACTTGTTTAGCCATTCCCCAGTTGATGGCCATTACCTCAGCTTCCAGTTCTTTGCCACCACAAAGAGGCTGCTATAAATGTTTTAGAACATATAGGTCTTTTCCTTTTTCCCTAATCATCTTTGGAAGTAAATCTAGTAGTAGCATTACTGGATCAAAGGGTATAGGCAGTTTAGTAACTCTTTGGGCGTGATTCCAGATTGCTCTCCAAAATGGTTGAATCAGTTCACAATTCCAACAACAGTCCTAATTTTTCCATATCCCCTCCAACATTTGTTGCTTTCCTCTTCAAACATTTTAGCCAATTTGTTAGGTGTAAAATGATATCTCAAGATTGTTTTAATTTGTGTTTCTCTAATGAATAATGGCTTAGAGCATATTTTCATATGACTATAAATTGTTTTCATTTCTTTATCTAAAAACTTCCTGTTCATATTCTTTGGCCACTTGTATTTTTATAGATTTGACAAGGTTCTTTACATATTTGTTATAAGACCTTTATTTGAGAAACTGTCTATAAAAATTTCCCCCCAGTTTTCTGCTTTCCTTCTGATCTTGGCTATATTTGTTTTATTTGTACAAAACCTTTTTAATTTAATGTAATAGAAATTTGCCATTTTATACCTCACTCTGTTCTCTATCTCATGTTTATTCATAAATTGTTTGCTTATCCATAGGTCTGATGTCATATGTTCCATATTCTTCAGATTTTCTGGTAATATCTCTCTTTATGTCTAGGTAATGTGTCCATTTTGACATTATCTTGGTAAATGGTATAAGATATTGGTCTATGCCCAATTTCTGCCAGACTGCTTTCCAGTTTTCGGAACAATTTTTACCAAATAATGAATTCTTACGCCAAAATCTTAACTCTTTATACTTGTCAAATACAAGGTTACTGTATTTATTTGCTGCTGTAAATTGTATATCTATTCTGTTAACATTGATCTACCTTTCTAATTTTTAGCCAGTAGCAGATAGTTTTGGTAATTACTGCCCGAAGATCTAGTACTGCTAAATCTTCCTTTACACTTTTTTCATTCGTTCCTTTGATATACTTGGCTTTTTGTTCTTCCAAATGAATTTTTTCATTTTTTCTAATTCAGTAAAATAAATTTTTGGTAATTTAATTGAGATGGCATTTATATTTATTTTCAATTTTGGGGTATGTGGTTGTTCTTTCATTTACATTGTTGTAGTTATTGTGCATATTGTTTTCTTGGCTCTGCTTACTTCACTTTGCATCAGTTCATACAGATTTTTCCCTACTTCTCTGTATTCATGATATGCTTCATTTCTTACAGCGCAATAGTATTCCATTGCATTCATATACCTCAGTCATTTAGTCATTCCCCACTTGATGGATGTCTAATTTGTTTGCAAGTTTTTTGTTGTCAATTTTTGTAAAAATTCATTGTGGTGAGAAATATGTATGTTCTTTTGCTGTCCCGTTTAGAAGATACCATAAGTCTTTTAACTCTAGTTTCCAGCAATTTGTTCAGTTCTCTATTTCCCTTGTGTTGATATTTCTATTAGACTTATCCAAAACTAAGAAAGGGGCATTAAAGTCTCATGTAACTATTGAGTTACTATGTCTTCTAGAAGCTCAGATATTTTCTTTATGAATTTGGATGCTAATGTATTTGGAGTATATTTTTATTAGTTTGTTGTCTTTGGTTTCTTTCAAAATAATATAGCTTCATTGTTTATCTCTTTTTAATTTTTGAATGTTTTTGCTTTGTCAGATAATATGATTGCAGCTTTTGTATTCACTTGATTCATGGTAAATTTTTTCCTATCCACCCAGTTTTATTTTGTATATGTCTTTGTTTTTTAAGTGTATTTCTTGTAAGCAACAGTTTAAAGTTTTGTTTTCTTATCCAGTCTGTCACTTTGGTTTTATTGAATTGTTTAATCCATTCAAATTTAAAGTTATGAGAATTAGATTTATATTTTCCTGCATCTGTCCCTCATATTGTTTTAAGTAATTATATTTCCCACTTCTTTTGTAAACACACTACTATGTTGCTTTAGTTACTTTACCTTAATATATTTTTTTAGATGACCCTGTTCCTCACTAACTCTCTTATCTTCACCCCTGATCCACTCTTCTGATGTGTTATTCCTTCTCCTTTGGATTTTGCTTATTAGTTCCTTTTTCTCCCCTGCTTTTATCTGGTTATATAATTCTTCCCCCTTTTTTCCTCTCAATTAGTTAAGTAGATTCCCTCTTCTCCCCTTCAACTAGTCCTGTTCATTAAGAGTTTTTTAAAATTTCATTTTTGTACACTTTTCCAAAAAGGAGTTCTCTCATTCTCTTCATTATTTACCATCTCTCTCTTTCTAGTCTTTCTCTTTTATCTATATTCTTCATATAGTCGAAGCTTCCAAGATATCTATTCTGGGCTGTCCCCTCTAAATGCCCCTGCCTTATTGATCCTGCTCTGGAGATTCCTCCTTTCCATTGTGCTTTACTCACAAAACAATGCTAATCATTGCAGGTGTCAGAAAGGACACTGTCCCATGTTCGGGCCCTTTTCCCACCATTTTCCTGATTATGCAGCCCACCACTGATTTATAACTTCCCTGTTCCTTGAAACATCTTCCTTGGGTCCATGCTCTCCCACTCCCTCATGTTTCAGTTGTGCCCAGAGTTTCCAAATTCCCCCTCCCTCCTGAGGTAGGACAAGTAGACTTTTTAAACACCCAATTGCCCAGATGACACTCAATATAAGGCCCCCCTCTCCCTTTACAAAACATCTCTCTGAAACCATCAGAGCATTCAACAGCAGAACCCTCTCTCACCACCAAAGCAAGACCTCCTTCCTTTCCCTTGCTTTTCAGTCCTTCCCTCTTTTCCCCACTTATTTCTGTTCTCTTCTTTCTGAGACAACAAGGGTCTCCTTCCCCCTCGTTGCTGGCCCTTGACCTGGTATACTACCCAGTTCTCTCATGTATCCTCCCATGTTGCAATTTAGTGTCTCTCCACTGTTTCCTCCACCAGACATCTGCCTTTACTCCTGTACCACTTGTGTATGTACACAAAAAGTTTTTCATTGGTCTCTCTTTTGTCACTCTGCTGCTGCCCTTGGCTGCTGCGTTTATTCATTCCTGCATTTCTGTTGTTTGGGGTATTTGAGAGGCAAGGAATCTCTTCATTTCTGGTTTTCTTTCTAAAAATAACTCAAATACCTTTTTATTATTGAATGTCGATCCATTTTCATGTGTGGTTAAGTTCAGATTTACAGGGTAGGTCATCCTGGGCTGCATCCTGTTCTCCATTGCTCTTTGGTACACATTATTCCATTTCCTCCTTCATTTTCTGGTGGGTGTAGAATAGTCTTGTGTAATCCAAATTTCCTTTTCTTTGTATTTGAACTTTTTTCTCCTGATCACTTTCAGAACTTGTTCTAAATTGGATTGTTCAATTTAACCACTATGTATCTTGGAATCTGGAGCCTTGGGTTTTATTCTGAGGGTGACCTGTAAATTTTTCCAATTAGGATTTCATTTTCTATCTTCAGAAGTTCTGAGCAGTTCTTTTCTGTTATTTCCTGCCTGCATTGTGGTGTTAAGGTTTTTGGTCCTGTCATGTTCTTCCAGGAGAGCTACAATCCTTAGATTGTCTCTATGCATCCTGTCTTTGAGATGAGTATGTTTTACTTGCATGGTGAACCATATTTTCTTTTAAGGTTACTGGTTTTTGTTTGTCTTCTTTTTGTTCTTCACTTTTGTATGTTTGTATTCCCAATCTATTGTTCTTTCTTTTGGTTTTTAAGTGAAATTCCATTTTTTTTAATTTTGCCTGTTACTTTTACTGTGCTGGTCATAAATTCTGCTCCCATAATTCTCATTTCTCTTTTGAACCTCCCAGGAAGAGTACTGTGTCTCCACATTCTCCTTAAACTATACAGGTTCCTCTTTCTCATCTAGTGTTGGGTTATTTTCATTTGTTTTGCATTATTTATTCATGGATGTCTGAACTACAAGTTCTAGAGGCCATATTTTCTTCTGTTTTTAACATTTTCCGTATTGATTTATTTGCTTACCTTCAAGGTTTTTGACTCTTTGAGATCATGGTAATTTCAATGTTTTTATTTTACTTGATTTTTCCCCATTCAGTTTTTGATGGTCCCCTCTGATGGTGGTTTCCTTTTGGGTAATCTTGGATGAAAATGTCAAATAGAAATAACAGAATCTAACTTAAAGGATTGTTGTGAGCATCAAATGAGATATTTATATCTGGATCGCAAAGTGTCTCAGCCTCCTCCCATGCTGCACAGTTCATAGTTAGTCATCCTAAGTCTCTGCCCCAGGTGACTTTTGGGTAATCAGAAATGGCCTCAATTGGACGCTTTGTTCTTTCCCACAGGGTTGGTAGAATGTTACTCAGTGAGTCACCCTCCTCACCTCCATATTACCCCATCATACACAGAATCCTGTCCTGTTGTCCTACCCCAGTCATTCTGTTCCTTAGTTCTCTGGCTCAGCATCAGCAGTTCAGAGATTTGCCACACTGTTGCCATGGGTTTGTCCACCCCAACACTGGCAATTCAGAGAACTTCCATGCTAGTGCTATGACGTTATCTTCCCTGCAGATTCAGAGTTTTGCAGAACTGGTACAATCCACTTGCCCACCCCACCAGGAGTTTAGTGCTTTACCACATTAGTGCTATATGTTTGAAACCCCTGAGCAGGCTTTTACTCCTGAAGGGCTAGAGATTTTTCTACAGTATCTGTCACAGCTCGGGTCTCCATAGCACTGGAAAGAGGAAAGGGGGATAGGTGTGGGCCTGGATTTTTTTTAAGCCTATGTTGCTAGTGGAGCCTCACTGCCAATAGCATGAGAAGTAGAAGTGGGGAGCTAAGTGAGTTCAAAGTCAGTGAGTGTTAGTTCTTGGGTTTGAGGTTTTGGTTTTCTTTAACCTTTTGGACTCTGGGTTTCCTGGACCATTTAGACAGCTGAAGTTGCTTTATCATTAGCACATAATTTCTGTTTGGAGAGTTTTGAAACATCATGAGGGTCAGAGAAAATATCTAGTCCTCCATCTTGCTCTTCACTTGACCTCCCAAGTCCCAAAACCTTTTACTATTTTTAATAAAAGTAGAATAATAATAGAAAACAGAATAGAAACTCATCCTGGTAGAAAAGATTGTTTCCCTGGTCCCATCCTTACGCTCTAAACTGTCTGGCTTGATGGAGCTTGGTGAGCCTGTCTGTAGAATTCTGCTACTGAGCACTAGGAGCCATCGAAAACCAAGGGCAAGATGAATGAGTTGTGAAGCTGTAGGGAGCAAAACAGCTCTGTTAAATGCATTAGAGTCTTTGAGGGCCCAAAACTATAGAATTTACGCCATGGTAAAAAGTTGTACCCAATTCTGATGTTATTCATGGAATAGAGAGATGAGAATTGGAAGAAACCTGTGTGATCATTTAGCTCAACCCTTTCATTTTACAGGTGGGGAGTGCATATAGAGACGTTAAGAGGCAGACAGTATTGGTTGTGGAGGCCGTTAGACCTGTAACAACCTTTCAGCCTCAGTTTCCTCATCTATAAAAAGGAGAAAATGACAGCACCCAACTCATAGGACTGTTGAGAACCAAATGAGATAATATATGTAACACACTTTGCAAACCTTGAAGGGCTACACAAATGTTAGCTGTGATTATTATTGTCATTAAGTAACTTGTCTGAGATTGTACACCTAATTATCAAGTAGTCAAGACTCTAATCTATGTCCTCTGACTCCAGATCTAGCACTCTTTGTACTACATAATGCTTGTGCTGTGTTATGTATCAAGAAGTCAAGAAATAGATCAAAAATAGTTTTCACAGTAGCATTTTCTTTAGCTCTCATTTATAGACTTGGACCTTTAAAAATAGTACATTTTACAAATGCCACTTTACAGCTATTTTTCTTCTCTTTTTAAACTTTCTAATTTACGGAGTAATTAAACTGCCTATCAGTTCAGGTCTTTCTTTGCACAGAATTATCAGACCTAAGGTATATAAGTGGTTTTGGTTGATATTTTTACAATTCCTAGATTTCAAGCTGGCGTTTTAATGTGTTAAGTGCTGTTGTTTAGTAGAAAATGAACAGCTATGACTCAGAAACCCAGTTTGCAAATTGATTTCCCCATGAAAGTGAACTGCATTTGAAGATGGAAATGCCCACTTAACACCATTTGCCTAAGATATATTTAGCTCCTTCTTACTTAACCATTTTAATTCTAAGCCCCTTTAAAGATTGAGGCTGGCTTTAGTGAAACAGTAGAGAAAATAGGAAGTCACCATGGACTAAATTACTTTGGTAATTAGTTGCCAGTGACTAAATATAAACTTTTCTCTTATTTCATTGTCCTGGTTAACTTAGCACATTAATCAAGCTAGTTAGATGAATTTAAAATTGTTTCCCATACTTTCCATATTTTCCTTTTTGTAACCTCATCCTTTACTGTTCTGCTAGCATTTTTTTTTAGCATATTATTCTACTCACATCTTGGAGGTTATATAAGAAAATATTACGGGAAAAATGGGGGACGGGTAATAGTATATAAAGAGTGCTGAATTTGGAGTTAAAGAACCTAGGTTCCAGTTTCGTTTTTGCTACTTTAATACCTGTGTGACCCCAAGCATGTTGTTTGACTTCTCTGGATCTCAGTTTCCTCTTCTGTGAAATGGAGTTTTAGACCAAATGAATTCTAAAACTCATCCTAAGAAACTAAAAGGAATCAACTTTTTATTTCCATTTTGTGCCTGGTACTCCTATGATGAAATCTTTTTCTTTTCATTGGAAAAGCAAGACTTCTATAACTGACTCCCTCAGATGCCAGTTTCTAATCAATGAAGAGTAATGAATGTGGCCAGTGATGCCATTTTTTTTTATTATCACACAAGAAGACTATGTGGTTGTAGAGGCACAGAGTCAAGTGGTTTGAGTGTCTAAAAATAAACTCATCATCTCCTTGCCTTACCTTTTCTTCCTACTGACATTCCTATTTTTGTTAATGGCAATAACATTCTTCTCCCTCTCCCAAGTCCCCTTTGAGTCCTTTTTCCTTGCCTGTTAGATCCAATCATTCACCAAGTCCAGTTGATTCAGCTTCCCAAATGTCTATCACATCTGTCACCTGATTTCTATTCCCACTCACACCAACCTGGTTGATTTCCCCATTTTCAGTGTCTCCTCACTCTGATCCATTTAACACAGTAGTGGCTGATTAATCTTTCTAATGTACAGCTCTGATAATGTTACTTATTCTGTGGCTTTCTGCTGTCTACAGAATGAAGTTTTGATTCTGCACCCTTACATTTGCAGTACTCCAAGATCTGGCCACATCCTACTTTTCCATCTTCTTCTTGTCCTCTTTCATTTCACACATTAGATCTCATACCCTATATTCTCACCAGTTTGTATTACTTACTGCTCTTCCATTTCCCTCCCCAAAAACATCTTCCATACATTCCTGCTCACATGATTTTGTCTCATGTGCTTTCTTTCACCTAAAATATTCTTCTCCCATCTTTGCTGATTAAAATCTGACCCAACTCAAATATCATTCTGATGGTCTTAGCAAAAATTGATTGTTCCCTCTTGAACTCCCACAGATCATTTTTTTTTGTATCTCACTGGTGACAACACATTCTTCCTTGTATTGTAGTTATTTGTACTTCTTTACTGTATTATACATTCTGTGAGAGTATGGCCATTGTTTTATTCATGTCTGTATCCTCCACAGGACTGAGTACAGAACCTTGAGCGTAATGAGCACTCAGTAAATGTATTTTGAATCAATGGACAGGGTTTACATCCAATTTGCAGGCTTTAGATTGTGGAGGTCAATTGATCAAACAACAATCACTTATTAAATGCTTACTGTGGGCTTGGTACTGGGCTAGGGTCTGGAGACAAAAGTAGACAAAAAATAGTCCCTGCCTCTAAGGAGCTCACATTCTAACCATAGAAACAGTATGCACATGTCTAATTATATCCAAAATATATGACGTAGTGGATAGAGAGATAGCCTAGAGGTCAGGAAGACCTAGACTGAAATATTGCCTCTGACATGTAGCTGGCTGTATGACCTTAGACAGGTAATTTAATATCTAAGTGCTATAGGCAACTCTTTGAGACTATGAATTGCATTAGTAGAGGGAGTTTCATCACTTGGTAATTTCTTATATCAATGAAATCACAGGTCTAGTTTCTATCCCTAAAATATATACAAAGTAAAATATATACAAAGTAAATTTTGATGAGGAAAGCACTAGCTGGCTTCTGGGGAGGTGAGGAAATGATCTTTGGATCTGAACTTTTATAAAGAGGCTTGGGATTCTAGAAATACAGGTAAAGAAGGACTGTCCAGCAGACACAGAAAACCTCTTGTGCAAAGGTATGGGGACAGGAGATAGAGGGTCCTATTTTAGGGAAAACAAGGAAGCCAGGTTGGCTGTAGTATAGAGTATAGGTCTGGAAGCGTAAACTGGGGCTATGTGATAAAGTGCGATAAATGCCAAACAAAGAATTTATTTTTCATCCCGGAGGCAATAGGGAGCCACTGGAGCTTCTTGAAGGACATCATTAGGCATGTGCTTTGGGAATACCACTCTAGCAGCTGTGTAGAGTGTATATTGGAGGGGAGGAGAGACTGGAGGTAAAGAGATCAATTAGGAAGTTATTGTAGTAGTCCAGATGAGAAGTTGTGAGGGCCATAGTGGACATATGGGTGGAAAGAAGGAAACAGATGAAAAGGACATGTGGAGGTGAAATTGTTAAGACTTGGCAGTGAGAGGTGAAGGAGAGAAAGGAGTCAAGAATGACTCTTAAGGTTGAAGGTATGACTCCGGGTGACTGGAAGGATGGTGTTACCGTTGACAAAAATAGGTAGCTACATTAGGTAGAGAAGTGGATTTGGGGAGAAAAATGAGTTATGTTTGAGACATGCTGAATTTGAGATGCTGTTGGGCCATCCCACATACGGGATAATCGTTTAGACTTGAGTGGGATCCCGGACTTCAATTAACCATTTTAATAGGAAATATAGAGTATTTAGCGTGTAATCTATCATGGAGGATTTTATTATGTGAATAGCTGTGCTCTTTGAAACTTTGCTCTGTCAAGGTGTATAGAAGATATGTTACACTAAGGGTGAGATTCAAGATTCTTATTGGCTTGAACATCAGTGTCTCCCCAGCCACATCTCATATTGCTTGGCACAGCCTTTTAGGCTTTTAGGAACTGGAAGGGACTAAGCATTTATCTCCTGCTATGTAAAAAACAACAACAACAGCTATTTTATGGAGAACTCACACAGGGCAATTCTGACATTGTGGTCAGAAGAAATGATATATGGACACTCTCAAGGTCTCTCTTAACTTTGGAATTGATTGTGTGACATGAGAGACACTGGCACAGGACCACACAGCATGGCGTGTCCACATCAGAGGAGGTACTGTTCTCTATGAGCAAAGCAGAATTGAAATAGCTCAAAGGAAATATAGGACGTGCACATTTAAAGACTCCACCCCCAATGTTGATGTGGACTATTTGTGCCCCACCTGTGGTAGAGCATTCTGAGCTTGTATTGGTCTGATCAGCCACAGCTGGACACACTGAAACTTGACTCTAGCATAGTGATGTCATTTTGGTCCTCTTCAAGAACAAAGGACAACAACCAGCCATGTGCCAGGCACTGTGATAAATACTTTTTTACAATATTATCTCATTTGATCCTCACAACAGCTCTGGGAGGCAGTAGCTTTTATGATCCCCATTTTTCAGTTGACAAAACTGAGGTAGATAGATGTGAAGTGATTTAGCCCAGGTCACATATCTAATTAGTATCCGAAGTCCGATTTGAACTCAGGTCTTCCTGACTTCAGGTCCAGTACTCTATCTGTTCTGCAACCAACTACAAATTTACTGAATGTATACTATTACTTCATCTTGTTGGGTGTTTTTTTTTTTGATAATATGGATAATATGTTAGGAGTGGTCCACCAATGTTTATTAATGCCTGTCAAGTCCAAGAACATTGCAGAGCCCGCTACATATTCTGTTTCATATTATGTAACTAATACTGTTTTAAAATTCTAGCAGTTCCCCTTTTTAGTCAATAACAACATACATAATTTACAAATATATTCAGAAATTGAGGCTTATGGTTGTAGAATTATAAATAGTACCCTACGAGATAAACAATTTACTTCTTAAAAAATAAAAAATCTTTTGTAGTGAATTTCAGAAAGTCTACAAAATAAGACTTTTCAGAAATTATATAGAAAATATGCTTCTTTTGTTACATGATGTGCTAGTTATTGTTTTCCCTCTCCTAATTTGACATAAATATGACATAAGTATAATTTAACTCTTTAGACATCCATGGAACATTTTATGCTTGATGGACAAAAGTTAAAGGAAAAAAAATTTTTTTTTCCTTTAAATATTTAACCTTCACAGAAACAAGGATTTCTGACAGATTAAATTTTATGTGTTTGGCCTTTTATATTAGAAGAAACAAATGTGAATATAGTATGGCACTGCAGTACTGATGATGATGATAATTATGACAATAATAACTGACATGTATATGCTTTAAGGTTTGCAAACCATTTTATATATTTTGTCCTGTGTGAAAAATACACAAAAGCATAAGATTTTCCCACTAGTGGGAAACCTAGCTAATAAAATGTGACACTTTATGATCTTGTTTTTCCCCTTTTTTCTCTTTTTTTAAAAACATAGTTTGGCATTTTAGAAGCACACGTGATTTTCATACTTTTTTTCTGCTTATATTTTATGTGAAGAAACAAGGAAATTCTAGATTTGTAGTGTGCCTAAAGAGAAATAAACAGTTCATTAATTAGTTTTCTGTGGCCTGATATGAGTAAATATATAAAAAGCTTTAGGAAATAGGATTAGTGTGGCTTGACTTCTTCTTGAGGAAGTCATACCTGAGGAAGCCATGCTTGAGGAAGCCATTGTAATCACCACTTCCTTTTCTAGATGTTCATTATTCTTCTATTTAGTGATCCATTCTAGAATTGTCACAGGATTTGGAGTCCAGATCCCTGGCCTACATTTTGCAGACTCTGTTCCTTTCCTTTTGTTTCAGATCAGGACATTTGCCCTTCTCCAGTCCTGCAGTACCTCTTGAGTTCTCTACAGTCTTTCTTACATCAATATATAATTGCACATGCAGCAATCACATCTTCCATTTCTTTCAGTACTCAAGGATCTGACTGATCTTGGCAAGGTTACTGGAATTCATCAAAAGCAAACAGATGCTTTCTTAACTACCCTCTTCCTTATCCTGGGTATCTGTTCTCTGTTAGCTAGTTTTGTACTATCATTTTTAGCACAAAGCTCATTCTTCTTGGCAGTGAAAACAGGCAAAAAAATGAGAATTGAGCAGCTCTGTCTTCTCTGTTGTAACCATCTCTTTTACCCTCAGTATTACTCCTTTCCTTCAAGATAGGTTAAACATTTTTTGCTCTCCTTAACTTCCCATATCAGCCTCAGCTCATTCTGAACCCCAGTACTTCTAGAAATCCTACACTGTTTTTATAGGGCTATGTCACTCACATACTTATACTCATTTTCTGTTACTTGCCTACTTTAGATCTAAGTGTGTTGCTAAGTTCCCTGTGTGTACATATCAGTGTCTTTAGACAGCTCCTGTTTCTTCTCATCAGAACTGTTTCTGTTTGTATCAGCCCCCGCAGACACGGAGATAGAGAGTCATATGTAAGGACAGTAAGAAAGCCGATTTGCTAGAATAGAATAATGGCCAATAAGACTGGAAAGACTTGCTGGAGCAAGGTTGTGAGAAGCTTTAAAAGACAAACGAATGAGTTTATATTTAATTCTAAAGGAAATAGGAGCCACTGGAGTTTATCAAGCAGGGGAATGAGTTGGTAGGACCTATGCTTTGGGAGCAAACTTTGGCAGCTTTGTGTAGGAAGGACAGGAAAGGGGAGGGACTTGGGAAAGAGAGACTAATTAGGAGCTATTGTTAGAGTACAGGTGAGATGTGGTGTGGGCTAAGTTGGTGACAGTGTGAATAGAGATAAGAGGATGGATACAAGAGATGTCATGTAGATAGAAATGACAAGATCTGTTGTCTTGTCACTGCACCTTCAGCTGTCTTTTGTGACCTTTGGCCCCATGCCATAGCAACCTGATGCCAACAGTTCAAGGGATAATAATCCCTCATACATGACATGCTCTGAAGGGGCATATAATTCTTTCAAAAAGTGGAAATGGCATCACAAGACAGGAGCTTCGCTTCCTAATTAATTTGGTCACAGGAGTTTATCTGTCAAACTTGTTCTTTCAAAGGCATTTGTAGTAAACTCGTTTCTCATGGATTATAAAATATTAAGGATGGTGGATTGCATAGTCTCTCACCTGACCTTCTGTCATTTCCTATTTTGTCACTTTTTATTTAAAGTAGACAAAACTGGCCATGTGTTTAAAAAGAACTTGACATTTTAAAATTTCCACGAAAAGCAATTGGTCAAACTTTGGGCGTGATGACATAGTGAGTTATATCATAATGTGTATTAATTCATTCTGATTTTTTAACAAAGGTCAGTCTTTATCTTCTCCATTCCAGAAAATTAAATTACAATTCTTAACACAAAAATATACTTCATTCTTTCTACAAGGAAATTACCTGATACCAATTATATATGCTCAAAAATGCATGTTAATGCACTGTATTCTTTATGTCATTCAACCTTTATCTCCATTTGTACTTAAAAGTACAGAATATTGATATTTTTTCCTTCTAGTTTGGTACAGCTCCTAGCAAAGCAGGTATAAGTTTGGAAAGAAACTATTATTAGTTTGAGATTTTCTTTCTTATGCTTAGAAACCGTAACAAAATTCTGACATTTTGTATGGCACCATAGACTTGCATTATACTTACTATTTTTAATGGGTTCTTCTTTGAAGCTCCAGGAAATAAGGATAGAAAATAGATGTGATAGGCAGTTTATTAGGTTTTTTTTTAAGTTAAAATTGTTAAAGCTGGCTTTGGGGAAGGTAACCAATGCTTTTAGATATTTCTGTTTCCTAATTCACAGAAGTATTCTCTCAGTTTCTTGAAATATTACCTTGTAATACATCTGATACCTGCAAAACAAAAATATTATTTTTGTAACAATGAAGCATTTCTATTTATATTTTTTAAATTGTAGCAGCAGTTTATGAATTTTTAATATATTTAAGCAATAAGAGCTTATATGTTTTACTTTGAAGCAATTCTTCAAGTCTGAAATCGGTATAAACATGACAGTTTTACATAGCTAATCTATTTATTCAGTGCCATCCCAATTAAATTACTAAAAATTTATCTTACTGAGTTAGGGAAAATAATAACAAAATTCATTTGAAAGAACAAAAGGTCTTTCAATAAATTTCAATAAAACCAGAGAAAAAAGATATAAAAGAAGGAGATTCAGCAGTATCAGACCTTAAAATTTATTATAAGGCAAGAACATTGTTGAAGTGCAAAATGAATAATTTTAGTTATTTTAAATTAAGAAATTTTTGCATAAATAAAACCAATGTAGCCGAGAATAGAAGGAATGCAGAAAATTGGGGAAACAACTTTCATGGACAGTCTCTCAGATAATATGTGATTGTATTGGAATACTGCTGTGATGTAGTAAATGATGAGCTGGTTTATTTAGAAAGACTTGAACTTATCAAGGAAGATGCTATCCATCTCCAGAGAAAGAGATGACAAGTGGAAATACGCATTGTATGGTCTTATATATATGTATATGAGTATATATGTGTATATATGTGTATGTTTATAGATATCTATGTATATATGTATATATCCATGTTTAATTGTAGCCTTCTTTAGGATGGGAGTAGGAGGAGGGAGGGAAGAAAATAAATAAAAAGTGCACAGCAGAGAACAAAAGAAAACCTCCAAGAAAGCAAAGAAAAGCTGGGTAGCTTTAAAAACAACATGTACTTTTTGTTGTATAGGTTTTCTTAAAATGGAAATGTGTTGTTTTCTATTGAAACCTCTCATGTTCTGCAGTATACATGGAGATGTTCTTTTTTTTTCTTTTCTCATTTGTATTTAAGTTTAAAATGAATAAAAAATTTACCAAAAAAAAATGAAATAGGTATACACAGACTATTAAACTGCATAGAGCTAAGCATAGGCCAGAGGGATCCTTCTAAAATGCCTACTCTATTAATGACTAATCCTTGGGTTTAGCCGTTCAACCACTTTGGAATCTGCCTAATTTTATTGGGGCAACAGGTGGAATGCTGGGCCTGGAGTAAGGAAGACTGGAGTTCAAATGTGGCCTCAGACACTTACTAGCTGTGTGACCCTGGGTAAATCACTTAGCCCTCTTTTGCCCCTTCCTCTTCTGGGAAATGAACTGGAGAAGGAAAAGGCAAACCACTTCAGTATCTTTGCCAAGAAAACCCCAAATGGGGTCACATAGAGTTGGACGGGCTTGAAATGACTGAACAACAATTGTTCTGTCTTCAAGCTGACATTTCTCCATTTTATTCACAAGGGCGTCATCAATCAGTTAATCAGTAAGTATTTGTTAAGTGCCTACTATGTGCTGAGCACTGTGCTAGGTCCTGGAAATTAAAAGACAAAAAAAAAAAAGAAAGAAAAAGAAACATTCCTTCCTCTAAAGGAGTATATATTCTCTCAGGGAAGACATGTAAGCATATACAAAATACATAGAGCAAGGATGATCTGGCTCAATCACAGAGAGCTAAGCCAGCTGCATCTCGTCCTCCGGTTTTTAGAGGTACTCTGAGAAATTTGGGATGTGTCTCTTCTCTAATGCCATTGGTTCCAGTCACCACTAGTTATAAATCCCTTCCCCCCCACAAGTCTTTATCTCAGCTGCTGACAGTCTAGGTCCCAATGGTTATTTCTTTCTTGACATGTAAGCAACCTCACATTCTCTCCTAATCTTTTACAACTCACGATGTTGGAACCTCCTGATTAATCTTCATCTAAAAGAGAAAAAAAAAACAAATGTCAAGTCAGGCAGAGAACCTGGGCCTGTATTCATGACCATTTGTTGTTCTTGTTGGTAAGAGTTCAAAGCCTTTCTCCTTAAACCATTGTCTCTCACCAGAAATGTCAGTGAAAAAATTCAAGATATCTACCAAGACTGAATAGAAAAAATATGGCATAGAAAAAATGGCAGAGGCCAATTAAGTTCTTTCTGAAGATGCCCTAGTTCCAGTTCCACGACCAGTTGCAAAGGTTCTCCTACCTTATGGTTAGCAGATCAGAACCAGTTACGTAATGTGTACCTGAGCTTCAGGCTCTCCATTATACCTAGTCACAACTCTCCATGAAAGCTCCCCAGCTTCTGTGGGGAATTTCCATCAGCTGAGTACACTGATGCCCTCTGCATACGTTCTAGCCCCCTTGACAGACAAAGGAAAGTTAGTGAAATATAAGGTAGTTAGAGCTGGAGAGCAATAGCATTTGGGAGGCTCCAGAAAAGCTTCATGTGGAAAGTGGTGCTTAATTTTGTCTGATGCTTTACTTGGATCTAAGTAAATTATATCTTTCACCTTCTCCCAATATACTACTCTAATAACCCCTATCCAGAAAGGAAATGAAATGAGTTTGGCATGACCTCTTTGCCTCTGGTCATATGTTCTCTAACTAGCCTTTTAATAAGTGCTGAGCACAGTGCTTGGAACACAGTGCGCACTTATTAAAGGCTCTTTGCCTCACTGACTAAAAATCTGTTATAAATTTATGCCAGAAATCAAAATCAAACTCACAGGCCTCTAGTTTTCATATTTCTATTCTCTTTTTTAAAAATCATATTTTTCCTTCTTTAATCCAGTGGTACATCCTGCATTCTCCAGTATCTTTTATGGACAATGACATTGGATCAGCAATCACATCTGCCTTTTCATTCTTCTGGACTTCATATGAACTCATTGAGGGTAGTCAATTGCTTTCTTATTATTTCCTTAATTGCCTTGGGTATCAACTTCCAATTAGCAGTTTTTTGTTCTGTCCTTTTTAATCAAAAGGAAAATCCTTCTCCCTGACCAAAAAGGCAGAAGCAGAATAAGACATTTTCTCCTTTACATTCTCTTTTTTCCTTCAGCACTATTGCTCCCTTCACTCTCTCTCATGTTTTTCTTTTGCACCTGCAAAGGTCAGACCAAGAGAGCACAGAGCCTAGCCATAGCACAAAGTCACAATTCAGAAGAAAGCCTGGAAAAATGAGTAAATAAAAAAAAAAAGACACCAATGATAAATCGCTATTGTGGAGATAGAGATACCCAAGATACAAACACAGAAGAAAATTAATTTGAAGACATCTGTAAGCACAGCTTCAAAAGAAAATATAACTTGGCAACAAGGTCAACTATAATTCCTAGAGGAATGAAGTGGGTGGTTCTTGAAATAAGTCTTGATCTGCATATATAAGTTGATTCCATTCCAAATTGCATCTTCTCCTGCAAATTGCCCTCACTTTCTCACTAATCTTCAGTCTTTACTTGTCCACTGGCTGCATCCCTGCCACCTACAAACACACTCATTTCTTTTTCTTTCTTTTTTTTTAGGCAGTTGGGGTTAAGTGACTTGCCCAGGGTCACACAGTTAGTAAGTGTCAAGTGTTTGGTCTTTTATCTCCTCTTAAAACAATAAAAGCAAGGGGGAAAAAAAACCACATCCTTCAGTTTGTCCTTTTACATTTTGTGACCCTTTGAAGACATTTGTATTGTCAAGGCACATTTGTCTTCTCTCCCCTTTTGAGAGGTGGGGGTGGGGTGGGCAGCTAGGTGTCACAGTGGATAGATTGCTGGGCCTAGAGTCAGAAAGACTCATCTTCATGAATTCAAATCTGGCCTCAGATACTTGATAGTTTTGTAACTCTGGGCAAATCACTTAACCTGTTTGCCTCAGTTTCCTCATCTGTAGAATGAGCTGGAGATGGAAATGGCAAACTATTTTAGTATCTTTGCCAAGAAAACCAAATGGTGTCACAAAGAGTTGGACACTGCTCAACAACAGAAGCAACAACAACAACAACAACCCCTTTTAGGATGAAAGACCTTTATCGTTGTTCAGTACCTTCAAATTATTCAAATTTATTTACTTTCCTATATTTCTTTTTACTCCTGTTTTTTTCACAATTGAAAGATTTTCCTCAGCTCTATGAATTTTATCAAGAATGCTTGAAAGTCATCTGTTCCATTGAAGATTCATTTTCCCCCAACCCCCATAAGATTACATTCAGCCTTGAAGAGTAAATTATTCTACATTTGAGGCCTTTATCTTTTGGTTTTGGGGAATGTTATATTCCAAGATTTTCTCTCCTATTTTGTAATTGCTGCAGAGTCTTTTGTGGTCCTCATTTTGGCTCTTTGGTACTTCTTTCTTTCTGGCTGCATGCAGTCTTTTTTTTTTTTTCCTCCTTTGATTGGGAAGCTCTGGATTTTGGCTATGAGTTGCCTAAGAGTTTTCATTCTGCAATTTCAGGAAGCAACTGGTGGATTCTTTCCAGTGAATTTTTATCATTGCCTGGGCCCAGCATCTAGCCCTTTTGGGTCCATCCTTCTATCAACAGATTGGCACCTACATGGAAGGATGGCGATTGGGAAGGTTCTGTTTCATCATAAGTAATATATAAGTAATACACAAATCAGAGAAAACCTGAGGACCTTCCTTCATCCATTTCCTATGAGGACTCTGAATTTTGGTTATAATATTTCTGAAATTTTTCATTTTGGATTTTCTTTTAGGGGTTGATTAGTGAATTCTATCTTTTTTTCTTTTCTTTCTTTCTTTCTTTTTTTTTTTGCGAGGCAGTTGGGGTTAAGTGACTTGCCCATAGTCATACAGCTGGTAAGTGTCGAGTGTCTGGTTTGAGACCAGATTTGAACTCAGGTCTTCCTGACTGCAGGGCCGGTGCTCTATCCACTGCACCACCTAGCTGCCCCATAGTGAATTCTATCTTCACCTCATTTGTATCCTTGGGTTCTAATGCTTCTGGGAAGTTTTTAATCTATGTTTTCTTGAAATACAGTGTGCTAGCCTCTTATTTTAGTTATGGTTTTCAGACAAAATAATGATTTAAAATTTTTTATGAGTTCTAGTATTTCGTACTCAATGTCTTGTCTCAGTGAGTCATTTATTTCTGTTTGGTCTATTCTAGTTTTCACAGAGTCTGTTATTTGGGTAAGTTTTATCGCTTTCTCTTCTAAGCTAGCTATTCTCCTTCCTTCCAATTCTTTCCTCCAGACTTTTTAAAATCTTTCTTTAGTCTTTTGCTTCATTTCTTCTGGGTATTCATTCCCTTACAGCAAATGCATTTTTTGCCTTTCAGTCTTTGATTGTTATATGAATATTTGATAGAATTAACTTATAAATCTGATCTTTGAAGTTTTCTTCCATAATTGCTTCTTTTCAAATTATATTGGTATGATTTTGTTACATCACAGATACTTCCCAGCAAACATTCAAACAGACTCGACTACAGACTATATTAATAGATGAGGAACCTTAGCCCCTCAGAAACATATGCCCTTTAACTTTGACAGCATCATGGCACTTCTTTTATTGCCCTGTCACAATGTTGACAAGATGTCCCTAAAAGCATCTAAGTCTTTTTCACATGAAATGCTTCTCCACTCTTATCTCCCCTACCCTGCACTTTTCAAATTGATTTTTGCAACCTAAATCAGGACTTTACACTAATCCTTATGAAATTTAATAGATTTTGGCCCCTTGTTTTAATCCTGTCAGGAACTTTTTTGTATCCTGATTCTGCCCATAAGTTGGGTTATCCCCTCCAGCTTTCTGACATCGTATAATAACCAGATGAATAAGATGTTACAATATATATATATATATATATATATATATATACAGTGGCAGGGGTTGGCAATGTGGAAAAGTAGAAAGCAGAACTACAGCTTGAGAAGCAGTAGATTTCAGTTAGAGCCCTACTACAGCTGCCACAATTAATTGTATATCTCTGAGCAAGTTTACCTCTCAGTGTAGAAGGAACGGTTGGATCAGATCATCCATAAAGTCCCTTTCAGCTCCAAGATTCTGTGATTGGAAAATTTTGTATTAGCCCGGAATGCTACAAAATGAAAAGAATTTTTAAAAGTTTGTTCAACTGGGGCAGTAAAGTGGTGCAGTAGATAGAGCACTGGTCCTGGAGTCAGGAAGACCTGAGTTCAAATCCAGCATCAGGCACTTGACATTTACTAGTGTGTGACCCTGGGCAAGTCACTTAACCCCAATTGCCTCACAAAAAACAAACAAAAAAGTTTGTTAAACTGTGGGGTAATAGGCAAAATGCGGTGTGTTAGCCAGTGTTTTTTTATGTCCATAAATATTTCCATAAAGATTGAGGAGCTGATATGTAATTATCCATAAAAGCAGGAATTAAATTGACATTTCAAATAAGAAGAAATTATCCCAATGTGGTCTTATACCAAAGTATTTTATTTTGTGTTAAGTATTCCAGTTGGCTGGTATGAATTCTTACTTTGTCTCTATTACTATTGCAGCTTTAAGAGCCATTGTGTGGGGCAGCTAGGCAGTGCAGTGGATAGAGCACTGGCCTTGGATTCAGGAGGACCTGAGTTCAAATCCGGCCTCAGACACATAACACTTACGAGCTGTGTGACCCTGGGCAAGTCACTTAACCCCATTGCCTAGCCAAAAAGAAAAAAAAAGAGCTATTGTAATTCTTATCTAAGAACTTTAAAGCTTACTCTGGTGACATTAACTGAAGTTGTAGCACCTGAATACTGCAGAGCATATTGGTGGCACTTTCTCTCTAGTTCTTCATTGAAGCAGCTAGAATACTAAGATTCATAAAATAACTTTGACTTACAATTAAGTATATAATCACAATAAAAGTTCAGTTTCTATATGAGAAAAATACATGATTTTAAAAGTTAGTTTTATCATATTTGATACATGTTTTATAAAACACTAGAGAAGATATTTTATACAGGATTGCCCTCCCAGTAAGGGTTTTTAATGATTTGATAACTTTTGCCTGAGTTGATGAGCTCTCTATAAAAGAAAAGAAGAGTTTAAAAATTTTATGTCAAACCAGGGAGAAGCTTCTAAGTTGAACTGTCAACAAGTTCTATACTTATATGGTCGGTCAGATCTGGGGACTAGATTCTACTATCAGACATCCTGCTTATGGTTACATTGTGAATTTATAAAACTCACACCAACATAACCATAAAGAAATTTCAACTTTGGCAGGTTCCACAGAAAATTATTAGTCAACTTCAAGATGCATAATCCCAGACTTTATAGGGGGAAAATGCTTTTTGATATGTTCTCAAATATGTTATGTTATGGACAATAACAAAAACTCAGCATAGGAGAAGAGAAAAATACTAGAGGGAGTCAGAATGCACTTTTTAGTCCTAGCTCTGCCATTAGTGAGTTCTGTGACATTTAAGCAAGGTCTTTGCGCTTACTGACTGTTATGACTGATCAGTTCAAGGCATTTGCATTTAAGCAAGGCACTTCATCTCTCTGATTCTCAATGACCATGATCTCCAAATTTTTTTGATTGTACACTCCAATAAATATAAAATTTTAAAGTATCTCCCTAGTGTGTTTATATTTATTTTATTTATAAATGATATGAATTATTACTGTACGAATACATTGTATACTTTATAAACCATATATAAAAAGAAATTCTAAATAGAAATGAAATGAACAATATTTTAAATTGTATTAATGGCACAAAAATCTTTTTATATTTATAATATTTTTAGTGGGAACAATGTAATTGAGTATACCTCATTATTTTTGAGAAAGCTCTGTGTATGCAATGGGGATTAGAGTGGATATGTATATAATAGTTGTTTTTAATCATTGATTATTAAGTTAATTTGGTTATGTAGCTCACTGGTAAGCTGGTGAATTTATTTTATTTTTAGATACTTTTTAAAATTGAAAGATGCACAGTGCACTGATCACAGTCATGACAGTCAGTGAGCACAATAGCTTTTCAGCAATAGTTGTATTTCTCTTGTGGGTATTTACCATACACAATGAAAAAAACAAACAAAAATCAATTGTCTGATTTCAACTCAGCAGAAAGTTTTAATGTAAATTTATAATTTTTTCTTTGTGGTTCTGTTGGAAAATTATTGGATATATTAGTTTGTTTCTGCATGAATATGAAAAACAGCTAGAAGGTCAGTTTAGCTCAACTATAGGATACAGGAAGGAAAGTAATATATAATTAAGGCTGGAAATGTAGGAAAGGACCAGATTGTGCAGGGTTTTAAAAGCCAAACTAAGGCTTTTGTGTTTGACCCTAGAGGCGTTATGGAGGCACTGAAGTTTATTGAGTAGGGCAGAATAACATATTCAACCCTGTTGTTTAAGAAAATCACTTTGGCAGCTCTGTGGAGGATGGATTGGAGTGGGGAGAGTCTTGAGGCAGGGAGATCAATTATAAGGCCATTATAATAGTCTAAGCAAGAGGAAATGAAGACCTGAACTAGCATGGTGACTGTGTAACTATAGATAATAAATCAAATTTGAAAGATGTTATAAATATTGAAGGGACAAGATGTAGCAATACTTGGATATGTGGAGTGAATGAAAGTGAGACATGGAGGTTGACACTAAAGTTGATAAGCTTGATAACTGGAAGGTATGGTCAACAGAAATAGAGTTAAGAAGGGGTGTGGATTTGAGGGGAAAGATACTGTAATGAAATCTTTACTGCAGATCCACATTCTACCCATGCCTGGCTGTCTTATGTGACTCACTCAAATGAAAGTCTAGAGGGAGCCAGAGGTTCATAACTCTTCCATTTGTGCCTAATAGAGACACAGCATGATCAAGTGGGGTGGGGGAATTTTAGGGTCCACAGGAGTATATTCTTAGCAGGGAGGGGTTTTACTCCTTTGCACTACATAATAGCATCCACACAGCTGCCATTGTGAGTCAACTATCTCAAGCTATAACTGCTCTAAGGAGTTGATGCCCAGCACAGAAAGGAATGCCAGAGTACTTACTTGGTATCATCTTCAGAACTGTGGAACCCCCTTAAGAGACCCACACCTCCCCACGCATCCAAGAACTAGATAACATTCTGAGGCTAGATGAGCAGGCTGTAAGTAAACTGAGCCTAAAGTAAGTTGTTTACAATGCCTAGCTAGTTGAGTTACCAACTGTTTTGTTTGTTCTTGCTTGCTTATTGGTTTTTAAAGGATCTTTTTCCCTTAAAACACTGTTTTAGGTAGCTTCTGTTTCAGGATTGTATGAAATGTTGTTATTCCTAGCTTTATGAATTTATGTTTTTGCACACACACACACACACACACACACACACACACACATACACACACACATCCCTCCTTGGCAGCTATCCTACTTAGTTTACAGTTTACTTAGTTTATCCTACTTAGTTTACTAAAGTTCTGAGCTATGGGCATTTTTTTCTCCATATGTACATTTTTTGACACTTTCAGATGGAAAGCTCTCTTTGGATACAGATGGAACGGTGCTAACAAGTAAAAACTTTGAAGCCCAGAAACAAATGCTGAACTTTAGCCAGACCAGGTCTGAGAATGAGAGAAAATCATTATCTTCGTACCATTTTAACTCTGCTCTGATAACATGACACTTCCCTTAGCTTTATTTATTTATTAAGGAACTATATATTTAATAGGGACCCCTTAGTAGTGTTCAACTAGATAGGCTCTGAGGTCCCTTCCACCACTGAGCTGATCTGATTCTATATTTTAGTTCATCTTTAAAAACCTAAACAATACATTTCTGTAATGTATAGTTTTCAGTGGCTAGCCTTCCAAAATTGATTGTCTTCTTTATACATACAGGTACTAAAAGACCATGTTTTTTTGTTTTTTGTTTTTTGTTTTTCCAACATGCAAAGGTCCCTAAACTCTTTTCAAGACTTATGCTGAATTAGACTGTCTTTGGAAAAGCTACAATATGTTGCTCAAGTGAAATTCAATCACCTCCTTCTATGGTAAATAGTGCTTAAGAAACAGTCAGTGAAAAATACTCACACAAGCTCTTAAGATCAGGTCACTTGTTTCAAATGACTATAGTATGTACTTACCCATTGTGAATCAAATAATGAGCAAAATTGCCAGGCCTCTAATAAGCAAGTACAATATAGACAAAAGAGAACACTGATTTAAGGTTCTGGTGTCAAATGCAGTAAAATACTCTGTTTATAGCAGGTCAGACTTGGGTTTACAATTAGCACTAATTACTGAAAAAAAATCAAAACAGCAGCTTTAAGGAAGGATACTTTTCACTGAAAGATCAAAGCCATGTCTCTGCAGAATAGGAAAGCCTCTACTATTTAATTGCACTGAAGTGCTAATTGGATTGTAAGGTACTTTCATGTGTTCCTCCAATTAGTCAGTCATCCCTGACCAAATACACATAAGAAGAGATTATGAGTTCTTAAAGCTTTTGTCTATATGGTTGGATTTGTATACCTGGGCAGAAGCTGTAGTGCCTTCTTTTTATGTAAAGTGAGGTCTTTTGGGTCGCAGTTATTAGCTTGCTATGAATGGCTTTGAAGGTTAAACTATCAGATATGACATAAAAACTGTTAACTTGTGGGCTGATAAGAATAACTGCATATGAAAGCTGTGCTACTATTTGTTTCTTAGTCTATGAACAGAATTTTAAATCTGTGGCATCGGTGTGGTTTCTTTGTTCAATTCTCTTGTACTATGTGTGAACAAATGAATAGAAAAAAATAGAGATTCTACAAAGTTCAGCTCTAGAGTCTTAGGGACCTCAATAGCTCCATTTTTTTTTTAGTGTTTTTCATCTTCTCTAATTTTTGTTTTCTTCATCTGAGGTTGTAAAAACCTGCATGGAAGGGAGAATTAGCGAGTCCACAGTGTTTATTTGTTGATAATTATTTTTAATCTCTCTAAGAATTTTTCTTAGTTTGATTTTGTTTTGGCCACACTCCACATATCTCGTGTCATTATGAGATTCTTATTTTTCATCTTATATAAATCAATACCACCAACGCACCACACCAAAGGAAGTGCTGGAGAAATTATCTAGTTGAGCAAAATTGCATAGACTGAGATGGAAAGTTGGCAGTTATGCAGCATATTCATTCATCTACTTCATGTTTTTGAGTACACTCAAATCTATTCAGGTATATTTATTTTTCTGGCTCAAGACAATTTTTTTTTCCTAATTAACAGAAACACACTGGGGAAAATGTGTGTTGGGTGAAGCAGTCCTCATAAAGTTTAAAGGGTTATGAAAATGTGCATTTTTATTACACAGACAGATGGTAACACACTAAGATTTTTTTTCCAGCAATTTCTTTTTGCCTTAAATTATTATGTTTGGTTAGTTGCACAACCTAAATTTATAATCAACTCTTCACTTTATTTTATATAGACCCAAACTGAATTCCAAGATGCTGCTATTAATTTAGGTTCCCAAAATTTGGCAATGAGAATGAGGGGGGAAAAAAAGACAATTAAGTTATAGAAGAAAAATGAAGTGCATACTGCAAGGCAATTCAAGCTGACCTATTATATTTTTAATGAATATTACCATAATTTATAGAAGTATATTGATTCAGATTATTGTATTATCTCCTTTATCTGAGATATAAAAAAACCCAAACTAAGCAAAAAGCCCTCCCTGTATCCTGCTTATCACTAGCTCTCATTTCCTTTATTACTCAGTTTCTAAAATGAGTAATCTATTTCCATTGCCTCCACTTATTCACCACTCCTTTCTTCTTTATTATTTGGCTTTCTACCTCAACAGTGTACTAAAACTGCACTGTCCAAGGCCACCAATGGCCTTTTTTCCTCGACCTTTCTGCGTGCAGCATTTGATACTCCTCACTGTTTTCTCCTTCTTAATACTCCCCCTTCCTTTGGCCTCCATGACACTGTTCTCTCATGATTCTCTTCCTATCTCTTCTTCCCAGTTTCTGCTCTGGTTCATTTTTATATTCCTCCTCTCCCTTTCTAAATATGGTGGTGTCCCTGGCTTTTCTGTTCTTAACCCTCATCTTTCATACTTTTTTTCTTTGACAGTCTCACCTATTCCCACCACCCTCTTTTACATCATGTGCCCTAAGTTACTCATATAAACACCAGACCCACATTTCCAAAAACCAGCTAGATATCTATGATCCCTTCAAGGTCAGGGTCTAACAATAAATGCATTCTTTGAGCCCCCAAGCCCTCCTCTACTTCCCAGCCCAGCTCTACTTCCACAACCTCCTTTCAAAAGTTGTCATATGTGATTCTTCCCTCTCTCTCATCCCCCCCTAACATTCAGTTGCCTAATTCTGTCAAGAAGGAAACAAATTTCTCATATCTCTCCCTTATTGTCCTGTCATACTACTGCCCCTCTCATTACATTTCATCTGGGTAACTTCCATAACCTCATCATTGTTCTCCTTGTTTCTCACTTTTTTTCTCCTCCAATCCAAACTTCATCAAGTCACTTATATGACTTTCCTTATGCACTCTCTGCTCAAGAGCCGTCATTGCCTCTTTGTTGACATTAAAGTAAAATAGGAGCTCTTTAGTCTAGCATTTATCTACTCCAGCCCCAATCAGAATCGAAACTACCTTTCTAGCATTATTCCACACCAGATCACTGTTCCTTGATGTCATCTTGTCTTTTTCTTTTGCCTCCATGCCTAAAATGCACACATTCCACTTTTTAATAATCCTTCACATTTATATAGCAGTTTAAGGTTTGTAAAGTACTTTCTGTACATGATAAAAACAGCTGTGTGCGTGTGGGCATTACAGACATTATTTCCCAATTTTAGAAAAAACTGAGATTTATAGAAGTTTATAGGATCATAGATTTCGAGCTGGAAGGGAAACCAGAAGGTATCTAGGCAAACACATTTTACAGATGAGAAAAGCAGCCAGAGAGAAGAAGTTATTTCCCCAAGGTCACATAGATAGTCATTGTAAATGATGGGATTTGAATTCAGGCTGACCTGATGCCAAATCTCATAATTCTATACACTATACCAGACAATCTCTCTTACTTCAAAATATTATATCCTTGAAGAAGCCTTCTTGTTTCCTGCCTTCATTTTTACCCTCCCCTCTCCCCATCCCAGTTTAAAGGGATCTCTACCAATTTTCCTGGCGTCCTCTTGTGTGGTCCTCTCCTCTTTTACCACATTTTTCCTCAGTCATGCTTATGTATATACATACAGTATCTTACAAACTAAATATCAATAAGCTTTTTAAGTATATAATGTTATTTTTCAGTTTTATTACCCCCAACAACTATTATGGTTCCTTGTGCAAAGTAGATGCTTAATAAGTATTTGTCAAATTGAATAAAGGATATAAAACAATAATTTATATTATTATTATTTTATTATTATATTATATTTTTATCTTAAACTTAAAGATTATCTAGTCCAACCCATTCATTTAATATTGAAGAAACTGAGGCCCAGAAAAAATTATGACTGGTTCAAGGTCAAACAACTATTTATCTCTGAAAATTGGAAAATATGATTAGTAAATGAAAAAAATAGTCATAGGGTCATAACAGTTATAATTTAAAAAGATAATTATCCTGATAGAAGCTCTTTCCTGAATGTTCCAAAGTAATATTCCCAAAGTATAGTTACCTATGACTAGCTAAGAGACAGGCTCCTACCTTAAATCTGGTATCTTATTTTAAAATACTCAGTTCTGTTTATGTTTCACTATATTGCATTATGTCATTTGCATGTCAGCAAATACTTTTAAATAGCTCTCCTTTCTATACTTGTCACTCCTGCCAAACTCTTACAGAACCAAGAGTAATAATTTTACAAATCTTAAAATAACTAAAGTTCTCAAAATGTATTCATATATAATAAATTCCTAGTTATCTCTTTGTAGAATATTGATAATTATTAGTCACTGAAAATAAGAATATAATAAATACAGTTCACACTAAAAAGATATTGAATGTAATTTCTTTTTTCTCTAATGATTCAGAAGGAACATCGAGATTTTTCACTGTTATGAATATCAATTATTATTTCACTATAGATCTGTGAAAAGCCTTAACAGAAATTTCTGTTTGACAGAATTGCTAGATAAATCAGTTCTTACTGAATTAGAACTTTTCCAAATTCAGTAGAACTTTATCACCTGGTGGAAACCCAGTTGGATCTCTGGGTTACCAAAACACTTTCTGGCAACTTTAAATAAAAAGAGAATAGAACAAGTGATCCTTGCTGGGGAGAATTGGGAGGATGAGGGGGAGTTATTAAATACATTAAACAGTTTGTTGCTGTTGTTATTGTTGTTTAGTCATTCAATTGTGCCCAGCTCTTTCTGACTTCATATGGAGTTTTCCTGGTAAAAATACTAGAGTGGTTTGCCATTTCCTTCTCCAGTGGATTAAGGCAAACAGAAGTTAAATGACTTGCCCAGGATCACATAGCTAGTGAATGCCTGAAGCCAAATTTTAACTCAGGTCCTCCTGGCTGCAGGCCCAGCACTCCATCCACTGAGCCATCCAGCTCAAAACAATTTAAAAATTCTTTATTATCATGAACTTAGCACGAACATTCCTGAATCCAAAGAATGGAAAAAAAGAACATGAAACATGAAATTGAGCATTTATCTCATAGGCACCTAGATGGAATAGTAGACAGAATAACTAGATTTGAAGTGAGGAAGACCTGAGATCAAATTTTGCTTCAGACTCTTATAATTATGTGACCCTGAGCAAATCACTTAACCTTTCTCTGCCTTAGTTTTCCTCCTCTCTAAAATGAGGGTAATAATAACACCTACCTCATGGGGTTGTTGTGATAATCAAATGACATCAAAATAAATATAAAGCACTTTGCAAACCTTAAATCACTCTATAAATGTCATCCTTTATTACTTGTTTTCAAGTGAATATCAAACACTATAACAACAAAAGCATTTTGCTGGCTTGTCTGTGTTCCCTTATGTATTTCCTTCTGCTTATTTCTGTTTTTCTGAAGTTCTTTTTTTTTCTTTCCTCTCCTTCCTTCACCTCTCCTTCCATTGTCACTACCTACCCACGCACTGTATACAACTCTTTCCTTGCCTTTATAAAAAGCCCTCCCTTATAACAAATAAATTTTGTAAAGCAAAATGAGTTTATACATCGGTCATGTCTGAAAGTAACATGCAGTGTTAGGTACAGATTTGCAGGAGATATTTATTTTAATATTAGTCTCCTTATCACCAGTGTTGTTGTTCAGTTGTTTCAGTTTTGTCCAACTCTTAATGATCCCATTTTGGGTTTTCTTGGCAAAAATACTGGAGTGATTTGCCATTTATTTCTCTAGCTTGTTTTTACAGATGAGAAACTGAGGCAAACAGGAGTAGGTGACTTGCCCGGGGTCACAAAGGTAGTAAGTGTCTGAGGCCAGATTTCAACTTGGTAAGATACTGTTGTTACAAGTAACATTTTAAAATTTTCTTTTTGCCCATTTTCCCCTTCAGCTTATGATTGACTTAATTTTGATTGTTAAACTTCAAATTCAGACACTTCTGGGAAAGTAAGTATAGAGCAGGGTAAATATAAGGAAAATAGCCCAAATGGGCATCCTGGTACTAGGCCCTGTGCTTTGACCAGAAATATGACAGAGAGAGTGAAAGCCAGGAATGATTATCTTTGAAGCACAGCCATAGTTGTCAATGCTTCGATAGTTCCTCTATTCTTACAAGGTAATGGAGCCCAGAGAATACAAGACAAGAGCATATAGTCAACATGTAGCTAAGGCATGTGCCTTGTCAGTATGGTATAGCAAACATTTGCATAAAATAATTACACAGAAAATACTTTAACTTTTTCTTTTCTCCAAAAAGTAAGAAACCAAAAGCTATAAATATTTCATTTCCATTCTTGGAATTTCATTTATTGGGTGGTCTAAGGAGAGAGAGAGAGAGAGAGAGAGAGAGAGAGAGAGAGAGAGAGAGAGAGAGAGAGAGAGAGAGAGAGAGAGAGAGAGTATGTGTAAGAAAAGCTTTGCCTTGACCAAAACTGGGGAAGAGTTAATTTACTATCAAGGCATAGCAGACCTGAAGTCTCATCCTGGCCCTGGTCATGGCTTATATCTATAAGATATAAAGAGTAGCATAGGAGAGAATTTCCCTATCACTGGGGACCCAAAGTCCCATCTGGTCCTGGTTAGTGGCTTATAAATCTAAGGGAGAATTGCCTGTTGCTGAGGTCTGTAGGTCAGGTCCTGGCCCTTGCTGTCTTTGATGAGGGCATGGAACCTTGCCCATGATAGTCCTGTTATTAGGGGTGCTAGTCACAGCTTTGGTCAGCATTTTTGGATCTAAAAGGAAAAAAGGTTCCTCATGACTCAGGCATGGTGTTGAGACCCTCACCCCTACACTGGGGTCCTGAATTATGGTGCCATGTTCATCATGATACTGGGGCAACTTCTAAGAGTCTTAGTTCTAGCCTTGGTCGTGATTTTTGGCTCTAATAGTGTAAAGCATTCCTGTTGAACCACAGGGTTCCCCCAACTAAACTCTTACTTTTGAGTCCTGAATTATGATGTCATGCTCACCAGGATATCAGGGAAGCTAACTGGCTGAATAGTCTTATTTGGGCAACAGTTTATGTACGGAGTGAGAAGTTCCTTAGAGCTGAAGCTTGAGGTTCAGTGACTCAGCCCTCATGTCCACCAGAACATCTAGTCTTAGCTTAGGTCAGCCGCTCATGAACTAAAGCAGGTACTTGTGGTCTAGGCTTGGTTTATATTCCCATCAAGCTGGTTCATTTGGACTCTGTCTGGAGTAATTACAGGAAGCTTCATTAATGGCATGTTGACACTTACAGCACCAGCAATCAGTAGGTAAGCTGCAGTGGTCCAGAGGCAAGTGGCACAGCAGCAATAACATCTAAATGGGAACAGGAAAGAGAAAAGGGGCAGAACCCAGAAAAGTCACCCATATAGGAGGTTAGATGATCTCTGGGCATCAGCTAAGGATGGGAGACAATCAAGCAGTCAAGAGATTGTCAATGATTTCTTCACTGACTAGAGATTTGAGTGGGATTTTTATAGAATTTTTCTAAGACCTTCAATCCCTGACCACCTGAACAGAGTTATGCTATTCCCCCTTCATCTTTAAGTGAGGAGGAAGCATTCCCTCTCAGCCTGAGATGAGGGTGGAAAGTTCCCCCCACCCCCCCCCCACCCCGGCCTTAAAGAGAGGAAAGGGCCTGCCCTCCTGAGCATTTGAGCAGGACTAGGTCTTATCTCTGGGTGCAGGGTAGGTGAAAAACTGCCCAGTGTTCTAACCTCAGAACATCTTGACCCTGATGGCCTTATGTCAAAGAACAGAGTAAGGGATGGTAGCTCATTAGTATACACAGGGAAGGCCAAGTGTGAGGAATTGCAGGAAACCAGCTAGTAAAATTCCACAGCAAATTAAAACTACATCACAAGTCAGATGATCCCCAAGTGACAAAATGGAGTTGGAGAAACATGAAAGGATCACACATATTTCCACAACTGTGTTTGTGTGTTTGTATATATGTGTGCGTATGTATGTATGTAGAAGAATGAGAGGTTGGAAAGTGAGAAAGAAAAAACAAGATATCTAAAACTCTTAAAAGGGAAAATGTATGTGAACCTAGAGACCAATGGATGTTAACACAAGTCTTTCTTACTTCTACTTTGTTCTTAGTCAAGGCCCTCAATCCTCATGTTCCTTGAATTAAGGGAGATAATTACGGTGTTTACCTATCATGCACACAGGGGAGATAAAGAAAGATAGAGAGAAAGATAGAAACACACATATACATGTGTGAATGAAGACGAGATAGATAGATAGATAGATATATATATGTGTGTGTATATATATTATGTGTATATATATATACATATATATATACATATATACATATATATAATATATATATATATATATATATGGGTTTTTCACTGTCTTGTCAATAGTCAGACAATAATATGAATAATTTGGGGTTTGGAGTGGTAGCTATAGCAATCTAAGGGGTGCTTTGATCACAGACTGTTGGCTAGGCTCACATATCATATGCTGCTGTATTTTTTGTTGTTCAGTCATTCAATCCTGTCCAACTCTTTGTGACCCCATGCACTATAGCAGGCCCTGGGCCCTTCTATCTTCCACTGTCTCTCTCAAAGTCTCTCCAAGTTCCTGTTCATTGTTTCCAAGACACTATCCATCTCATCCTCCCTCATCCTCTTTTCCTTTTGCCTTCAATCCTTCCCAACATCAGGGTCTTTTCTAATGAATCCCATCTCCTTATTATGGGGACAAAGTATTTAAGCTTCAGCTTTAGTATTTGACCTTCCAATGATTATTTTGAATTAAATTATTTAAATATTGATTGATTTGATCTCCTTGCCGTCCAGGGGACTCTCAAAAGTCTTCTCCAATGCTACAATTCAAAAGCATCGATTCTGCAATGCTTAGCTTTCTTTATAGTCCAACTCTCAAAGCTGTACATTGTTACTGGAAAAACCACAGCTTTGACTCCACGGACCTTTGTCAGCAAGGTAATGTCTCCATTTTTTAGTTTGCTGTCCATATTTGCCATAGCTTTCCTTTCAAGGAGCAAGTGTCTTTTAATTTCATGGCTTCAGTCTCCACATTCAGTGGTTTTGAGCCGAAGAATATAAAATCTGACATTGCTTCTATTTCTTCTCCCTCTGTTTGCCAGTTGCCAAGAGCTCAGTTTTTTGTTATTTTGCTTTTTGTTATGTTAGGCTTCAAGCCAGCTTTTACGCTCTTCTCCTTCACTCTCATCTAGAGATTTCTTAATTCATCTTCAATTTCTGCCATCAGAGTGGTATCATCTGCATATCTGAGATTGTTGATATATCTCCCAGCAACTTTAATTCCAAATTTTGATAACTCCAGCCTGGAATTTCACACAATGTATTCCACATAAAAGTTAAATAAATAAGGTGAAAATATACAGCCTTGTCATACTCCTTTTCCAATCTTAAACCAATCAGTTGTTCCATGTTTGGTTCTAACTTTTGCTTCTTGGCCTGCATAGAGGTACTTCAGGAGACAGTTAAGGTGATCTAGTACTCCCATCTCTTTGAGGACTTGCCACATTTTGTTGTTATCCAGACAGTCAAAGGCTTTAGTGTAGACAGTGCAGAAGAAGTAGATGTTTTTCTAGAACTCCCTTGCTTTCTCCATAATCCAGCACATATTGGCAATTTGGTTTCTACTTCCTCTACCTCTTTGAAAACCAACCTGTTCTTCTGGTTATTCTTGGTGCACACATTGCTGAAATTTAGCTTGCAGAATATTAAGCATAACCTTGCTGGTATGTGAAATGAGCACAATTTGGTAATTTGAATATTATTTGGTATTGCCCTTCTTTAAGATTGGGATGTAAACTGATCTTTTCCCATCCGGTGGCCACTGTTAAGTATTCCAAATTTGCTGGCATATTGAATACAGCCTTTAACAGCATCATTTTATAGGATTTTAAATAGTTCAGCTAGAATTCCTTCAGTTCCAATATCCTTATTGTTAGCAATGATTTTTCCTAAGGCCCATTTGACTTCATTGTCTGGGATGTCTGGCTGTAGATCATCAACTACACTATAATGGTTACTGGCGATGTCAAGATCTGTTTTACATACTGATCATTACATTTCCTTGTTGTCCTACATTGAGTTCATTATGCTATTTCCAAGCCTCTTCTTGAAAACAACTAAATGGCAATGGAGATTACTCTCACAGAAAATTTCTAATTTTAGCTCTTTATCCAGACAACTTAGTCCAAGATTTAAAAAAGGTAAAAATCCAGCAAACTGATAACTACATAGGCTCAAGTCTATCTCGTGTGTGTGTGTGTGTGTGTGTGTGTGTGTGTGTGTGTGTGTGTGAGAGAGAGAGAGAGAGAAATGTATACATGTAGAAGTGTGCAAGCATATATATATGTATACATATATATATGTATACATATATATGTATACATATATATATGTATACATATATATGTATACATATATATATATATATATATGTATGTATACAAGCTCAAGGAAGTTGTTTTAAAGGCATGTATAGCTGAGCATTATAATGCTTTTATTGTGCTTCTGCTAGTTTTAAATATATATGCACACGTAGCAATACTCAAAAATGAAGTTACATTTAGCTTTTCCTTTCCTAGTATAACTTTTAGAATTAATATCTTTTAAAAATTTAATTTGTAAATGTGGATTCTGAGTAAATTTGATTCTCTTTTTACCATTGCATTATTTTTTTTCAAAATTTGGCCAGTAGCATTTTTTCCCCAGTGAAAATTTCTTGTTTCCCCTGGCCACCCTGCCTGAAACTTAAGAAAATTCTTTATTAACTCTAGGAATAGGCAGTTTGGCCAAAAGTAAATTGTAGTGCCAGTTGACTCTGGGAAGGAAAAGGTGGGGTGGGAAGGGGGATAGGGGGGCAGGGTGAGAATAATCAAGAAATGACCACATTGAGAAATGAATCAAAAGATTAAGATGAAATTTAACAGACTAGACTAGTAATCCATGAAGGCACATGTAAATTATATTATAAATGAAAAGGTGAATTTGTGCAAATATAAATAGGACCATCATAATTATTTCCATGTCTAGATGTAGATGACCTTTGGGAAAATCCTAAAGGAGACCTTTATTGTAATATCCTTATGCCTTCATTCCATTCTTTCCTAACCAAACCTTCTAAAATAAAGAAAAATTATTTGGCCTTCATTTACCAAGTCTAAGGCTTATATTTCTACAACTTGGATGCTGAATGCTTTAAGGAACTACAACTGAAATGCTTTATTTTAGATACTGCTTAGTATTAAGTTGATGTTCTGTATAGAACTCATAAAGTATAAAGAACTCTTTGTTGTATGTTCATCCATTTATGACCTTAGAATTACTTTCCATTCTCAATTGGCCCTTCCTTAACTTTGACCTCTTATCAAGAAAGTATCTTTTTGTCCTTTTATCTGTAGGTTTAATAATTCCTCTTTTGTCTGCATATCTCATTGAAGTCTGTCTTCATATACCTATCTCAGATTACAAGATACTACAGGGACCCATAATCATCATATTTTGAGTTTTATTTCTAATAGTAGAGATCAATTTACATCAGCTTTCCTTGTTTTCCATAGTCAGCTGTATTCTTAGGAATGCTGGCTAGCTTTAAGGATTCAGTTTGAGGCCAAGGATAAGAGCAAAGTTAATTGTCTCATATAAGAATTGAATTGGTAATCTTGCTTTAAGTAAGCAAAATAAGCAGAAGTAGGCCTAAAACATAAGTGAAGTCCTTGAAGAGCCACTACTTGAACTATTCCTATAATTCAATGTTTTTTTAATCCTGAAAAACCTTTTCTCTAATTTTTTTCATTTAAAAGAAAAAGAAACTACTTCATATTTTCATTTTATACTTGATTTGCTTTTGACACGTTCTTTAACATACTCATTACTCTGCCTTCTCCTTCAAAAGATCTAAAGTTTAGCATTGCCTTGCTTTCCGGATTATGTTGGGTTTTTGAGAGATCATGGACTTTTTAACAAAGTCATTTCAGTTGTTTAAAATTACTTTCCCCCACTTTTGATAGAATTACTATCAATGGACAGATCTACCATATTTTAAATACTTTTCTTTGAAAATTTGGAGGAATGCATATGCTTTTTAATTAATTTATATCACTTATAAAGAAGTCATATTAAAAAAATGAAGACCCAAATGTTCAAAGATTGACAGAAGAATCAAAGCAGCTCCAAAACAATAGGGATTTCAGATAAGTAAGGCTCAATGATTTATTGTCATTGAGGCTTTTTTTTGTTTTAAAAATTAGGTGTTTTTTAAAAAATATACTAAGTGCATTTTTCATAGGTACTTTCTGACACTTCCTAAAGTGCTGCAACATTTGGCTAATTTAAAAAAGGTTTGCCTAGGATTGATTTCGACCTTATCGATAGGATAGTCTCATTCATCTCCTAAGGAGACTGCTGTCACAGAGTCTTATAATAGCTTTGGGGTGCCCTTCTACTCATAGCAGAAAGAAAGTTAAGCCTCAGTTTTAGATGAAATGAGGCACTTTTGTGTGATTTCTTCTTAAACATCAGTTTTCAAAAAAAATTGTGTCATGCTCACGATTGATTACATCTACTCTTCTTTTTTGAAAAGAGAAGAAATTTGTAAAATATTAGATTTGTAGTCCTTTTAGTCTATGAATTTCTATCAATAGGGCCTACTGCTTAATGCAGAGAAAAAGTACTATAGTTTATTTACGTGATCTTTGTTACATGCAGTGTTCAAAATGAGCAGATACAGTACAAGGTGAAATCCCTTGTGGATATTTGATTTTCAGCATATACCTATGTTGCTTTGGTTATGAACATTATGCTTTTATAATCTAAAAAGGGATAGGGACTGTGATTTCATTTCATTGTAAGAAATTCCCCTTACCAATTCAAGTTAGCAACTTATATCCTTAGAGAATTGCCTACAGTAGTGGTGTAACACTCAAATAGATAAGAATCCCTATGGGGAGTATATTGAGTTAGAAAATCACAAAATAACATTATCTGTGTAGTATTGTATTTTTATTTATCTTGTTAAACATTTCCCAGTTACATTTTAATCTGGCTTGGAGTTTTGCAGACCACATTTGACACCTGTGTCCTACAGGTTAAGTAGCTTGTCCAGGGTCTCATAGCTACTATTTGTCAGAAATAGGGCTTGAATTCAGGTCATCCTGGTTACAAGGTCAGCTTTCTGTCCACTATACCATGTTGCTTCTGATTGAAAAAGTATAATTGCTAATCCATTAAAATTAAATAAAATTAAACAATTAAAGATTAAATTTTCATCATATAACATTTCCAAATGAATGTATATGTTATAACAAAAAATAAATAAGATTGATTTTTCCTTGTGGCTTGTGGAACCACTTTTAATGATTTTATACTCACCATTTATGGTGGTATCTCTTGTGCAATAGAGTTTTTTACAACTTATTTTGTATGCACTAATAAAACCAGAACTTCTGTTATTCTGTCATTGACTTCTTTTCCATTTCTCTTCCATTTTCTATGTTTATTAATTTTGTCTTAATCATTTTTGCTTTTTCATATTACCCTATTCCAATTTGCTTTCATCTCCACTCATCTGTGATCAAAACCATTTTCTGTTCTATCCATCTGTTGCCATATTTTTTATTCAACTCTCCTTTCTAAATCTGTTTCCTCTCATAGACTCAGAATATGCCATGATATACCATTTTCTTTGACTAATTAGGAGAAAAGAAATGAAGTCTAGGCTTAAGTGATTGTCTTTCTTCCTATGACCCATCATGACAATTACAATCAGCTGGCATGCTTCTGCTGCTAGTTCCTCAGAACAGATTTCAAAAAGTGGATAATAAGGTGTTTTCTATTAACATTCTGTGATCCAAGTAATGCGATACTCTTCCTATCCCTGCCTAGCTCTTACTGATTAATGGCATTCAGATATGATGTTTAAGATTCAATGATATTCAAGAACTATTTTTTACATTACTCTCTCTGGAACTGGAACTTTAACTCTATTACTATTTTAACTTATTTTACATGCTGTTACCATTTTGGTTTTGAAATATTTCAGTTAATGTAAATTTCAATTTAACCTGTCAATTTTATATTGAATCTTTATTGATTGATGCCTTTTGTTTTGTATCATTCATTTATAATTATATCCCTCCCCTTCCCAGCAAAGCCTTTTCTTGTTAAAAAAATTTTTTCTATAATTTTTTTTTTCAAGAAAAGTTCAGCAATACCAACTAACAGTAAGTCATGTGTGATGGTTTATGCAGTACCTATAATCCCCACCACTACTGTTGTGAGGAGATCATGGGTGTGATACCAGGAAGGAACACAAGAGCTCAAAAGATCACAAGTCAGGCAGTTTATTTCTCACAGGCAGTATGAAGGTTCCCAAGCCTAGAGTCTCACAGCAAACACAGATAGTGTTGGCACAGTGGTATGCATACCTCCATCTTCTCTAGGTCACTGCCTTTATATCTGATGGTTGTTGCTAATCAGATTCATAGGGACTGAGTGGGAGAGGGACCTTAGGGGCAACCAATTAGCAAGTGATCTGACAGAGAACCCCCCCACCCCCCCTTATCTACCTCTAGGACATTATGATTAGAAAATGAAGTTTGCTATGCTGATCATAATTAGTAGAACTTTGTGTTCCTTGCATAAAGGAATGCAAAGGGATATGTAGGGACTTCTCCACATATAGGTGGGCTAATCAGTGATTCAAACATGGAACCACTTTTGTTAGTTAGGACTTAGCAATCAGTCAATCTTCACAACAGTAAATGGAGAAAAATTTGCTCTCTGAATTCTTCTCTATGGTCAACTTTGATTATTATCATTGTGGCATTTATTTTCCTTTCTTTTTCCATTTATATTGTTGTAGAAATTATGTATATTGTTTTTCTGGTTCTGCTTACTTCACTCTGTGTCAGTTTGTGCAAATCCTCCCACATTCTCTGAATTTTTCATATTCATTATTTCTTTTGGAATATTAATAATATTCCATTACATTCATGTATTAGTTTGTTTATCGATTCTCTATTTGATAGGCATCTACCTTGTTTACAGCTACTTGCTACCTAAAGTGCTACGGTGCTACAGTATGTTACAATGAATATCTTGGTATATATGGAATCCCTTTGTTTTTTACCTCCTTTGGGTATATACCTGGCAATGGGATCTGTCCATTAAAGGAAATGGATACCCAGCTAACATTTTTGAAATGGAAAACATTATCATTTATTTAAATGATACTGTCTTTAATAGAGTATTTGGTCAGTCTTTCACCTGGTTGTTAGGTTATTTAATTTTTTATAGACTTATTGACATGAAAATAATTAACTTTTTTTGCTATTTGGAAAAATTGTATGAAATTTTAAAATGCTTATTCAAGGAAACTGTTCAGACAAGGCCTGGCTTAGTTTTCCTGTGGTTTAAATATTCAAATTAATTCTAAAACATTGTTATTCATATTATAAAAAAGAATAATTAATACCACTGAACAATTCATTTCACTTCAAATATGCAGATTTTATCAAACATTCCCTTTGTATATAATGTTGCTGCTAGACACTGTATGAAACACAAGAAGAATGATATTCTTGACCAAACCTGATATTATATAACAAAGGGCTACAAAGCCAGCTAGGTAGCACAGTGGATAGAGTGCCAAGCCTGGAGTCCAGAAGACTCATTTTCCTGAGTTCAAATCTGGCCTCAGACACTTATTAGCTGTGTGACCCTGGGCAAGTCACTTAATACTGTTTGCCTCAGTTTTCTCATCTATAAAATGAGCTGGAGAAGGAAATGGCAAACCACTCCAGTATCTCTTCCAAGAAAACCCCCAAATTTGTAACTGAACAGCCAGAAAAGGGACTACAAGAAGTCTGTGCCTTTTATAATAGTGGCAGAAGGAATAATGGGAAACAGAATAGTACAATGTCATGCAAGCCACTGGATGAAGTTTAAAGGAGACATCTCATGTGTGTGTGTGTGTGTGTGTATACATACATATATATGTATATATATGTACATACTGTATATATATACACACCTATATATACATATATATACATATGTGTGTGTATATATGTGTGTATATATATTATATGTATATATGTATATATATATATATATATGTATATGTATATATCAGATAGAAATGAGAGACCAAGGAGGATGAGAGATGAGAATGACTGACACGTTTATTTTTCACATCTCTGCCAACATCTGTCATAACACTTAAAACATTATTTGATTATCCAAGCCATTTGATGAGATTCAAAGATGATGGGCAAGTGTGGGGACTCAATATTTGACATATATCAGAACTGTTGTACCTTGACAAGTCCTCCGGGGCCTCACATTATTTTCTCATGGATTCAAAACTATTTTACTAATAGTGTAATGTATTTTAAAATTCCATTATTTTTATTCAGTACTGCTTATGATCATTTTGTGACTTGGCTTCCTAGGTAACTAAATAAGCTTTGTATACAGAGATGGCAGTGGAACCCTTCATGTAGGAGGCAAAGGTAGAAAAATGTGCTGACATAACACATCCAGTTTAATATAAAGGATTGTTATAGCATTGCAAGAAGAAAAATCAATATTTATCAAGTAGAGATTGAATTAGTACAGAAATATTATTGCAAAATAACTTAAAGATTAAAGTTAAAAGCAGGAATCTCCAATTATTCATTTATTAATTTACATACCACGGGAATGTTGACAAGTAGAGGGGTAACTTGTCATTGCGGATAGAAGGCTGGCCTGAGTATCAGGAAAACCTAGGTTCAAGTCCTTCCTCATACACATTCTAGCTAAGTGAGCCCGAGTAATCACATAACCTCTGTATGTTTCAAGTAACTTTGCAAGACTTTAAATTGTAAAGTTGGTAGAGATCTACATGAGGAGAGAGTTTTTTCCCTGGTAGTTCCTTAGAACACTGAAATCATAAGTCTGATCCCCAATTCCTTATCCTACTCACCCTTCCAAAATATTTTATCTACATACACTATCTATGTATCTATCTATAGTGTACTAGTGAGTGAGTAAGAACACACACACGTAACCACCATGTAATGTTTTTGTAGTCTGAGGATTTATTCTTGTTGGTATCCCTCAATTCCCTTCAACATTTTAAGAAAATATTTATCTGGTTATAATGAGCTAAGACACTAATATTAACTAGTATTTTCTCTTCTATGTTTTTTTTCCAATTTCAAATCCTGTTTTGTTGTTTGCATATTGATGTTTTAAGTAAGTGAAGAGAGAAAAAGGTGATTGGTTAAAAGAAATTTAATTGGGTAAAAATGATGTTGGTTGTTCACTGAATTCCTGTTATGTTTCTCTATAAATTATCCTCTAATGAAATGTTACTTATTGTTGATAACTGTGTCTTGCCTGGTTTCCCTGTTATTTTGCATTTTCATAGTCTGCTTCTTTTACTACATGTTCCCTTAGTGAATTTTTAAAAAAATTTAATCTCTTACCTTGTCCCATTTAGTCTTCTCTGTCTTCATATACCTCCATTTGTTTCTTTTTCCTTTGACGGTCTTTTATTTTCAGAACTTTACTACTTCAGTGTTATCCTTAGTTCCTCAGACGGTCAGTTGACTTGTCATTTCTACCGCTACCAACATCTCTTTTATCTGTCTCCTTTCTACTCAATAGCCACCACAAAACACATGTGTATGTGCATACACACATAAATATTAGTATATATAGACAAATGTCTATAGTGCAAACATATAGACACATGTGTGTGTTATATACTGGACCTCTGATTTTCATGAGTGAAAGGAAACTCCCTCTGCTAATGGAACTTGGCACCTTCTCTGCATCTTAAAGTCTTAGCAGCTCAGAGCACTGGGAAATTAAGTAATTTGTCCAGGGTCCCCAAGCCAATATTTATCAGAAGCAGGTCTTGAACTCAGGTCTTTATGGCTCCAAAAGTGGATCTCTTCACTATATATCTCTCCACATGATGCATAGGAGACAGAGAGAGAGAGAGAGAGAGAGAGAAGAGAGAGAGAGAGAGAGAGAGAGAGAGAGAGAGAGAGAGAGAGAGAGAGAGAGAGAGAGAGGAATAGAGGAGGGAGAGAGAGAGAGAGGAGAGAGAGAACAAGCAACCTACACATTGGTTAGCACGGAGAGTCATTGTATTCAAGTCTGTGTCAATGGTGATTTTCTACTCATGAACAATAAAGATTTGCATAAGGCTATTTAATTTCATTCTGTGGTAAATTCTCAGTCGTTATTGTTATAAACCTGAAGACAAAGCCTCTTCATGTTCAGCCCAATTTCATGCCCACCATTAGGTCTTGGGTTTAGACTAGAACATATTCTCTAGTTTAAATTGATTGTAGGAGACCAGCCCTAGCCCCAGATCATGCCTAATCTTGTCACTAAAGAAGGCAATTCAGTTTTAAAGGTCTTCCCAGAGTTTCAGATCCACTACAAAGTAGATCCAGACATCTGGTTTATCACAGAATTCCCTAAATTAGTCCCCAATATCAAAAGTTTGTTCTAACATCACAGTTTTTTTTTTCTCTCCTGCTGTCAATGTGTCTCCCTCACCACACACACACACACACACACACACACACACACACACACACACACTCCCCCTTTCCACCCCCTTTCTACCCCCATCTCACCCCCTCCTGTCAGCAAAACTAGTCAATACAGCGACTGTCTCTCACAGTTTAGGCTGCATTCTCTGTATTCCTCCTTTACCTCCTTTTGCAAATTGTATTATTCACTTGGCTCTGTTTACTTCATTCTTTATCAGTTTATCTTCCCATTTCTCTCTGTATTCCTCATATTTATCATTTTTTTATGGCACAGTAATATTCCATTATGTTAGTTTACTGCAGTTTATTTAACAATTTCCCACTCAGTGAGCAATGACTTTGTTTCCCATTTTTAGATACCATATATATGCTATGCTAAGTCATTTTATCCCTCAGTTTCTTCATCTGTTAAATAAAATAGGTGCACTCGATAGCCTCTGAGATTCACTCCAGCTCTTGATCTGTGATCCTGTGATCCTACATTTTAATTTTTTTCTTTTTGCATATATTTATTTTCTTTGCACATTCTTTTCTAGAAATATTAGACCAAATTCTAGCTCCAGCCCTGTATCAGCATGCTTGTCTTCCTCCGACTCCTCCAATATTGACTATTTCTACCTTTTATCATCTTCGCTAATTTTCTGGGTATGAAATGAAACCTCAGAAGTTTGCATTTCTCTCATTACTAGTGAGGAATTTTTAAATGGTTTTTGATCTTTTTGTTGAAAACTTCAAATCTTTTAGCCACTTTATCTATAGGGTAATGGCTCTTGGTCATATACATTTGTGTTAATTTCTTGTATATGTTGAGTTTCAAATTTCAATCAGAGATAATTTATATTTTTCTCCATTCATCAGTTTCTTATCCTAGGTACATTCATCTTATTTGTGTACTTGTATTCTAATTTTATGTAGTCGAAATTGTCTGTCTTCTCTGTGGTCATTTTTATCCTTTATTTCCTCTAAGCTTTTTTTGAATATCCCAAAAAAGACCCAGATCTCTATTATTGGAACCTTCTAAAATTTTCTGGCAAAACCTATTTGCTTTTTTCCTGTAGTATTTAGATATTTATCAATACCATCCTACAGTGAAGTCATTTTAGATCACTCTTTATTGAGAACTTGTAACTATTATTAAAGTTAGTAACAACTATCAAACACTTGTATGTATAAAGTACATACTATACTAGATGCCATGGAAAGACAAAAAAGAAGGAAAGCACCAACATTCCTCTCAAGAAGATAGTAGATAACAAACACTGATGGTAACACCAAGACTTCTGGGAGTGCCCACATTAATGCAGTGGAAATCATGGCAACCAGTGCCAGTAGCAACTGCAAAATAAGCCAAGATCATAGCTTTCAGAATTTTGCACTGGAAGAGATCTCAGACATCTCCCAGACCAATTTTAGGAAGGGTTGACACTGACCATCCCTAGGGACCCAATGAAGAAGTCATTTTGGTATATTAGAAAACTGAGAGCCAAACATATTAAGTAAGTCTCACTGTTAATGGTCCTTAGAAGAGTCAGAGCACTGGGTCTCTTGCTTCCCAGGCTGGGACTCTTTTCACTCCAGAGATTCTTGCTTTTGTGTAAAGCTCCTGGTAGTTGCCAGTGAAAGTCTTAGAGGTGCAGATGTCCAGTGCTGTCACTGTTGGAGAGACGGTGTCACATCCCTCAGTAACTGTTCGCATTGATACCTATTGACATCAGGGACTGCAGCTGCCCTCTTGTTATCAGGAGCCAGGTTTATTAACTAGATGTCCATGAGATTATGGTAGAAGCAAGCCTGAAACATTCTCTAAGTGTCTTAATTGCTAAACTACTTCAAAATATTTACCAGGTATTCTGATGTTATTTTAGTAGAATAAGGAAGAAACTATGTTTAAGGAGGAGACCAGAATTGTACCAGAGTTCCGTTAATAGGCATTGAAAATATGTTTCATAGACAGGTCCTGAGCCACCGCTAGTAATGAGCTTCACAGCATCCAGGGACCTCATGCCTCTGTGGTCCATTATGATGGCAACAGCAACTGTGGTCAGCTCCTCATGTGATCCTTTTCCAGTTTATTCCAGAAATTTATTATGACATCATTGGATATTCATTTTCCAAATGTATAGTTGTGATGACCACACAAAGAAAACATTATTATTCTTGCATATCACTATTAGGATTCAAAAATTAGTACTGCCTTCATAGCTGCATCACATTTGAAATCACTATTTCATATTGTATTAATTTGGAATCATGAAACAACATAACTGTCACACATTAATCACTTCATGTGACTTAATTTGCTCTATTATGACAAATGATTTATGTGCCAACTTGTGATTACATAACTTAAAGTTTGTAGTGGATTTTGATTGTAATTAACTCCCAAATGTTAAATTTTAAGAAATTCTTTTTTTGCCCATCACTAAAACATTATTAAATGCTCAAGTTATATTTTTTACCTAGCTGTGCCCCAAATGACAGTATAAATGATCAGAGCTTAGTGATTCACATGAAAGCATTCACCAGTGTTCTTGCTATAGATTAATTAACCTTTTTTAAGTTGTATTACTATCTTCTTACAGAGCCCCTACCTAAAAGAACCGCTAAATCAATCAGACCACTTTACTGTACAGCTCTGTTCCTTTTGTACTATATGTAAATCTTCTTCCTCATAGGTCTGTGGCTGCTTTCTGAAGAAGCAGACTTAAGGTTTTTTAAAGATTCTTATTGATTTTGTGATTGTTTTTTTGGATCCCCAGCCAGCTTCCCAGTCCTTGGGTGTTGTTGAATAATACTTTGAAGAGTTGAAAAAAGGTAATTTTTCTCTATTAATGAAATATTTTATTGAGCTTTCTACCATCAGTCTTTTTTGAATTAACAAAATCAGTGTGGTCTCCCATGGTGACTACTGTAGTTACCATGGTTTCCTGGACTGTGCCTCCTTGACACTTTTCCTCTCTCCTCAGCACATCTCTGGGACAGCTCTGTTAATCTCTTGGAATAATGTATTTGCATACAAGTTCATTTCAGTCAAAATAATCTTAGTCTTGAAGTCGTGTAAAACGTGGAGTTCTACATATCAAATAGGAAATTTAGAGAATTCTAAAATTTTATTCTGCTCATTCAACCTGGGATAGTTACAGAAAGCTATAAAAAATTTGCCTCTGAAGGGAAGATCCCAAGACATCTCTCCATTTAATCTACAAATATTTCTTGAGAGCCTATTTTATATAAAACTCACGCTTGACATAATGAGTAGACATAATTAATAAGAAGGCAGACTCTTCCCTTGGGGCATGCTATATGGTAGTATTGGCTGTATGTGCCATAATATCTAATCTGAATTATGCTTTCTAATCATAAAGGGAATTTTCTTTTTCAATAGGGGAAATAGGGACCAAATCTATGATTCAGTTGGTATAGGAAACTCACAGAGAGGAAAACCCCTCCTACCATTACAGGTCTTCCCCTTTCCTGCAACTTAAAGTTTTAGAGAATTATCAAAAGCAATAAGATGGTAAGTGATTTCCCCAACATCATACAGCCAATCTGTGTCAGAAACTGAATTTGAATCTAGATCTTCCTGGCTCAGAGACTGACTTTCTAGCCTTTCATTTATTAATGTTGATGATAATAATGATATAGGATGCCTCTTTCCAGTTATAACAGGTAAACTGGAACATGTTTATACTATGCAGTTAGTCCCCAAGACAGACATCAAACTTATCAATATCTTTAACGATGTTAGTTGTCACCACAGTGAAATATATTTCTTAATCACCAACATATGGGAGGGAAATGGAAGAAATCCTATTCCTGCTTCCAGGACTTCATTAGAGAGATATGTTCTTGACGTTCCCCAGTTACAAATTGCAAAGTGTAATACATTTTGCCATAAAAATTGTTATATACATAATGTTTAGGTTTTCAAGTAAGACCATAAAAACCAATTTGATCAGCAGTATAACTGATTTTCAACAATATTGTTTTTTAGTTAAGATTCAATGAAAAGAAAATTGGATTTAAAGTCAGAGGACCTGTGTTCTAACTTGGCTCTGCTATTTGCTACCTATATGACCTTAGGAAATTTAGTTAACCTTTTTGATCCACTTTTCTGATCTGTAAAATGAAAGGATTGGACTAGATGGATGCTGAGGGCTTTTCTAACTGAAATTCTGTGATTTTGTGATTAAACGACCTTAGGTATTTCTTCTATCATCTTTGAATTTATGATCTAAATTCAAAAGCTGTGGGACTTGGACAAATAACTTCTTAAACATCATTTTCCTTATCTATAATATGGGGTTGGCAAATAAATGATATATAAGGTCTCTTCTAGGTCTAAATCTGTAGTTACTGTGGTTTACTGTAGTTACCATAGCAAAAGTATAGCTAACTGTGGGCATAAGCTTTTATAACCACTGTATCAATAAATTGTTTATAACGTGGTTGAGTTCATTCCATTCACATTGATTGTTATGATTGATAATTTTGGTTTTTCTCTCCATCATATCTTTTTGTATTTTTTCCCCTCTTTGCCCTCCATCATCCCTTATAAAATGAAGGAAAGTTGGTGAAAGAAAAGGAATGTAAGAAGAGCAATCTATAATGTAAGTGGTCTGATTACACTCTCAGGGTCCCCTCCTCTTTTTACATAGTCCAAATCCTGACTACTGGGTTTTACACTTTTTCTTCTTTTGATCCACACCCTCATGTCCCACTTTATAATATATTCCTTGAAGTTAAAGTTTATTTTGCCTATGCTTATTTTGATCTTGACTCTACCCTTCTTCTTAAATCTACATCTTTCTTTTCCCAGTCCCTATTTATTTCACTCTTGTATTTTCCCCCTCAATTTCTATTTATGTTTTCAACCCTCCTTAGGAAATGCCTTCTCCCCCCACTCCTCCTCAGTGTTTGTATACTCTTTTCAGACACCCCTAATATGAGAAATTGCAAGTTCCTCCTCATTCTTTCTCATTTTTTTCTTAGTATATCCCTTCCTTCCCCTCTTTTCTTGCTTCTCTTAAAACCAACACTATGTGAAACCAATATCCCTTACCCCAGGCATGTACTTGCATTTCTTTATACCCCCTGTGACCTTTGAAGACATTGGGATTCTGATGGGATTCTTGTTTCTTCTGTCACTATTTAAATGTAAGTAATTAATTATCATTCCCATTGTTTCAATGTATTTATCTTTCTACTTGTCTAGCATTTGAATTTCAAAGATTCTATCGAAAATGCTTCAAAGTCATTTCTGTTAAAAGTCCATTTTTTAACTCTTTACTACTATGCTCGGTTTTACAAAAAAAATATTATTCTTGTCTGTAAGCCTTTTTCTTTTGCCTTTTGGAATATTGCATTACAGGATTTTCTTTTCTATAGAGTAGTTACTACATTGTCCTGTGTGATTCTGACTTTGGTTCCTTGCTATTTGAACTCTCTGGCTGCTTGCAGTATTTCTTCTTTAAATTGGAAATTTTGCCTATGGCATTCTTTGGGCTTTTTCAATTTGGGGTTTCTTTTAGGATATTAACAGTAGATTTTTATTGTTTTTACTTTAACCTTTGGTTTTAATAGAATTGAGCAATTTTCTTTTATAACTTCATAAAATACATCGTTTTTGGTTTGGTCAAGGTTGTCAGGGTGTCCAGTGATTCTTAAGTTATCTCTAATCAACCTGTTTTCTAGATCAGTTGCTTTGCAAAGTGGGTACTTGACATTTTCTTCAATTTTTTATATTTGTCTTAATACTTTTTGTCATCTCATGGAGTTATTGAGTTCTGATCCATTCTGTTTTTCAGGGGGTTCACTACTTGAAGAAGGGTTTTCACCTTCTCTTCTAAGTTATGTATTCTGCTTCCATTTTTTGTCCAGATCTGTTATTCCAATTCTAATTTATTTTTAATACTGTTTCATTTCTTCTGTCCATTCTTATAATAATTATGGGGAAGACATTCTTTTCTCTGAGGTTTTACTTAAGTATGTTATGAAGTTATGTTCTTCTTGGTTTATGCCTTGAGCTTGTTAACCCATAATCTTTATTGTATTCAGAATTTTTTTAATTATTCATCTCTCCAGCCTCAGTTTCTGGATTGCTGCTTTGTGCTTGGGTCGGATTATGCTTAATCCCAACCTCTTGGATGATGCAGTCAGAATCTGAGTGGTTTAACCCCCTCTATAGTTTAAATGTCTTCTGAGTGCAGTGGCTAGAAGTAGGTCATACCCTCTGCAAGAATCCCTGGATTCTACCTCAATCTCCTGGGGGAATTGATTTAAGTTTTGTTCTGGCTATCTTCTCTATCTTGGCTTTACACAGATTTAGGCCAAAATCTGGCTGTACCCCTTTCTATAACCTTGACAGGCTCCAAACAAATGTGGTCAATTATATTGTTACCTGGCGTGTAAGACACCGCCCCCCCCCCAGGTGTTTCATTGCCCAAGTACTGACTTGCATGCCACAGCCCCAATGGTTAGTGTGGTTTTAAAGTGGGATATATGGGCCCATTTTCCTGCTAAAGTTCCTGGGTTCTGTGTGCTTCTGCCTGCCTCCTTCAGCTGGCGTTCTGTCAGAACATCCGTAGGTTACTGGCCACTTCTTTGGAGGCCTGCACTCTATGGAGAAACTTACAGGAATTTCTCTTTGGTTTTCTTTTTAATTCTTCCTGTAATTTTAAAAAATGCATATCTAGGACTTTATGGGAACATTCATAGGAGAGTTAGGTGAGAACCTTTCATTTTGCCACCTTAATCCTGCAAGGAATTTGTAGAACTGAATACCTTATGACTCTCAATTGAGTCTTCCCTCCAAAGGAAGACAAATTTTGGCATAAGAATCATGCACCAGTTGTATTTGTTTTATAATTTTTTCATTGTTTATTTTTACTGCACTTTGTAGTGGTTTTATTCTAGCCGTTCTTTGTAATTATACTCTAGTTATGCACTGTTGGTTGCAGCAGCTATTTCTTTTCTTTCATGAGGTACTTAATAATTTACTTTTTTTTTTTAACTCAAGGCCCTGCATAATTTCACTCATTATTATGTGTGATGATCTTCAATCTTGATAAAACCAAAGTAACTGAATGGCAGTGAACAGACAGAGCAGAATTAGTAGTGCATACCAAAAATAAGGTACCTAAGCATAGAGATCTCTTTTGTTTCTTTCTGCCAGCTCACTGTAACTTGTTCCTGAAAAAATAAGGATATCAAGCTAGGGAGAATTGAGTTGATAGAGGATCTCGTAAGACCAGGCAGAATAGTTTGGTTTTCATGTGGGCATTTTTGGTTCTTGAGTAAGAAAATAAGATAATTGAGGTAGTATGTGAGTAGGATTGTGTGTTTACATATGCATAAGAATAAAGGTAGGAGAGTTTAAAAATCTGAAGACTAGCTATGCAACTGTCACAATAATTCTTTTTTTAAAATTTTATTAATTTATTTTGATTTATCAACAATCACTTCCATATGCTTTTGAGTTGAAAAATTTTCTCCCCCTTCCTCCCCCCCACCCTTCCCAAGATGGCACACAATCTGATATAGGCTTTACATTTACATTCCCATTAAACATATTTTCACATTAGTGAAGTTGTAAGTAAAAATTAAAACCAATAGGAGGAACCATCAGAAAGATGAAACAAAACTCAACAGAAGGTAAAAATAAGTGAGAGCGATTCGACTTCCATAGTTCTTTCTTTGGACGTGGACAGTATTTTCTATCCCAAGGCCTCTGGAGATGTCTTAGATTCTTGTAATGCTGAGAAGGGTTCAGTTTAACAATACTAGTCATTGTATAACATGGCTGTTATTGTGTACAAAGTTCTTTTGGTTCTGCTCACTTCGCTCAGCATCAGAGCATATAAGTCTTCCCAGGTTTTTCTGAAGTCAGCCTGTTCATCATTTCTTATAGCACAATAGTATTCCATTACATTCATATACCACAACTTGCTCAGCCATTCCACAATTGATGGGCATCCTCTTAATTTCCAATTCTTTGCCACTACAAAAAGAGCTGCTGTGAATATTTTTGTACATGTGGGTCCTTTTCCCATTTGTTTGATCTCTTTGGAATATAGCCCTAGAAATGCTATTGCTGGATCAAAGGGTATGCACATTTTTGTAGCCCTTTGGGCATAGTTCCAAATTGTTCTCCAAAATGGTTGGATCATTTCACAACTCCACCAACAATGTATTAGCGTTCCAATTTTCCCACATCCTCTCCAACATTTATCATTTTGCTGTTTTGTCATGTTGGCCAATCTGATAGGTGTGATGTGGTACCTCAGAGTTGTTTTGATTTGCATTTCTCTAATCAATAGTGATTTAGAGCATTTTTTCATATGACTATAGATGGCTTTAATTTCTTCATCTGAGAACTGTCTGTTCATATCCTTTGACCATTTATCAATTGGGAAGTGGCTTGTGTTCTTATAAATTTGTCTTAATTCTCTATATATTTTAGAAATGAGGCCTTTACAACACTGGTTGTAAAAATTCTTTCCCAATTTTCTACCTTCGTTCTAATCTTAGTTGCATTGGCTTTGTTTGTGCAAAAACTTTTCAATTTAATGTAATCAAAATTATCCATTTTGCTTTTCATAATGTTCTCTATCTCCTGTTTGGTCATGATTTTGTCACAATAATTCTGGCATGAGGTGATGGACTTAGATGATTGCTATGACTCAACATACTGCTCAAGAACAGCTGGGTGTATATTGGATATATTGATAGTTCAGATCTCATCATATACTTAAAGCTGATTAATTGAAAACCTGTTGAAGAAGCCTCCTGAGCGGTTTAGAGAAGCCACTGAGTAAAGGTTAGGGGGAGAGTAAAAATTCTAAAAAAGACAGAAAAAGTAGTTAAAAGACAAAAATAGTTAATTTGTCCCTTCACTCTTAAACATGAATGCTCATTTACTGGAAGGATAAATGAGAAAATAAAAGGTTATGGAATTCAATAGAATTATAAAAAAGACTGAGGAGAAATAATAGTAAAGCACTTTGGAAAATATAACAAACCTAGTTTTACAGGTTTTAGACTAGTTCTTCATTCTATAGAGGAAGAAACGAAAGTCAAATGTTTTATCTAAGGTTTATAGTAGTAGAGTCAGGATTCATATCCAGGTTTCCAAATCCATTGCTCTTCCTATTCATGACAGTGACTTTTGGGAGTAGTTAAAAACACTCTAGCTCATAACAAAATTACATAGTAGCTGAACTACATTTTACAAAGAAAATCTCATATTTCCTGAAATTACTGTATTATTTAGAAGCTTCTTTTGGTACTTATCGGTAAGATTTATATGAAATTGGCTTATATTTTTGGTCTCTAATAAAAAAATGTCTATTTAATTCTTAATTTTTTTTCATTTCTTTATGTATTTTAGAAAAAGTCTAGTAATACCAAAATTTTAAAAAATGACTTTGCCCTCTTAAAATGGCTGCTTAATATAGTACTCCAACCATTTCTAATTATTCCTTACATATTTAAAACCTCTAAATAGTTTGAATCTATAGTAAAAATAATAACCAAAAATTTAAAAGCTACAATATTACATAGATAAAAAGTTGAAGAATTTGATTGTTTTCTAGAAGATGTGCTAATGGCAATATAGTATATGGGAAACATATGGAGGGAAATTATGATGTAGCTCTCTAGAGAGTAGACTAATGTATCATTACTAAGTAGATGTAAATTACAGAGCCTTAGTCACCTAATGATTGTTTCTTTTAACAATTGAAAGAGATTTTCAATAGTAGGAAGAGGAGTTATTTTTAAAAGTGAAATGTAAATTTAAATATGTATTTATATACAGTATAAATTATTTTATCGAATTTGATATTATCACCAATATGACTGGTGATTACTGTCTGTGGGCAGGTCTGAGAAGACCTTGGAAGCCTTAACTGTACTGGATACATAAAGACTTTTCATAGAATCACAGAATTAAGATATCTGGTTGATCCAAACTCCCTCACACCCCTAACTCCTCCATTTTATATAGGAAAAACTTGAGGACATGAGAGTAGAAGGGATTTGTTCCAGGTTGGTTGCACAGCAAGTAAGTGGCAGAGCAAGGATTTAACCTAACACTGATGGCAGCATGTTGCATTATTATTTTGAAGAAGAGGGAATAGGCCAGTTTGACTGAAGTAGAGAACTTGTGAGAGGGAGTGATAGTAAGGTGGATAGAGTGCTGAACTTTAAACCAAAAAAATCTGAGTTCTAATTCTGACTCAGACTCTGGAGAATTTTTGATGTCTCTTATTCTAAATCTTTAATCCTGTGATCCCATGTGCAGACATATGCCCAGAATTGTTCTATCTAGACTTTAGTAAATATAAACACGTGTGAGATGTACTTTCTACCCACAAAGATCTTACAGCATCTCACATGGGAAACAAAAGCTGCACGTTTCAGTAATACAAGTCAGATGATTACTCTGCTGAAAGATGCGGTAAAGATGATATAATAGATCAGAGTATCCTTACCAGCATTCTGTAACACTGTACTTACTCTGAAGAGGGCTCTATAATCATTTGTCTTCTTGGGTGTCCATTTTAAGAGTAGTCATCAATTTATAGCAGCTCATGAATTGTTTTTAATAATATGCAGAGCTCTTGAGTATAAAGAGTTTCCCAGAGGAATGTAAGACTATTCTAACATCAGCTTCTAAGCCTTTTGTCATCTCTTCAGAGAATGGCTACAAAGAATAGAATGAATAAAGATGGAGCTATTCTACATCCTTGTTGCACTGATTAGTGTTTGGGTGTTTGCAACTATTTATATATAGTTGTATTCTGGGTATTTCATAGTCATTACTTATGTATAATATACATAATGCATATATACACAGTGTCCCAAAGCCTTTGTTCAGTTTTAAGCTTTAATAGCTTAAGACTAAGACTTTGGTGAAGCCTTGTATTAAGTATAAACATATATGTGTGTGTGTGTGTGCATATATATATTTATGCATTTCTATGATTACATATATGTATCAATAAGTTATTTTGCAGCCTTCTGTGTACATGAATGAGAATATGGATTTTTTGGTGTGTTTATAGGGAGACTATTATAATTTTCCCTTGATTAATTTTTTTATTTAAAACAAGAAGCACTTTCCCTATGCTAACATTTTCCTGGCCATTTCTTTCCAGTGCTGTGTCCAGTGATTAATATCTAAATTGTTATTTATTACTATTTTTTTTCTGTTACACTAGATATACATCTCTTACATTATTGAATAGAATACCACATAGACTTCAAAGAAGTTTTCATGGCAAGTACAACTGGTCACCTTGTATCTGTTTTAATTTGTTTAAAGTAGATATTAGTCACCCTATTATTACTAAATAGATATTCGTTACCTAGTTTATAATTGAGGAACTTTAGGTAATGACCTTTCTGTGTCAGATTTACTCATTGGATTTGTTAGACTTCTTTCTGGTCAGATGTCCATGTGAAACAGAGTCACAGTTTGTTGTTTCTTCCATGGGAAATATTTTCAGAAAATTCAAGAAGCACATCTCTGCAATGTGAAGATAACAGGCTGCTTAGCACAGTGCTACTTTCAACATAGGAACCTTTGTATAAATGTCAGTCATTCTTCTAATGCATGGTCATGGATAGTTTTGAATACAAGAAAAACAGGACTAAAGAATACTTGTTAGATTTACTGAGGTGGAAAGTTGGGGAAAGAGCTAGCCAGAAGGCAAAGGAAAGTTAACAGGAACTGAATAGGCTCTTCAGCCCTTGGGAGCAATTTTAGAAGAAATTAAATAATAAATCGAATGATTTACAAGGTTCTTTCACTACATCCAGTATAAATTAGATAATCTTGCCACACATAATAAATAAATGATTTTAAGCTATGAGCATGTATCTTCGGTCTTCAGTTCCTAAAATGTTGATAAGACTTAATAGTATATTTTTAAAAAGTAAATAAGCATTTAAATTACTAGACCTAAGGTCCCTTCTGTCTCTAAAATCCTATGATTCTATTGTCATTGGGAGAACTTATGACATACTTAATTGAAAAAGCAAATCCATTTGTTTTGAAAAGCCTATACATTACAGAAATTAGAAGCAAAAGGGAAAAAGTATCATTGTGGTTTTTTTTTACTGGCTGCCATACTTTCTGGTTTAAACATTGAAATAAATTTTCTTTAAGCATTTGAACAAAGCACATAGCGGTATATGTAAATAGGTATATATTTGCTTTATGTAGTGAAATAGCATAACACAAAAAGCAATTTAAAAAAAACCACATTTTCTCCAAAAACCCAGGGCTCACTCTCCCACAAATAAATATATCATGGGAAAAATGGATATTGGTTAGGGACAGAGGTAGAAATGATTGTGTGGTCATGTCATCATGGACATGGAGAACACATTAGGAATACACATGGCTGGGTTATAAAAGTGGAAGGGCAGGTACGCAGTATGTTCATGGTGCATGCTACATTCTCACACTGCTGCAGAGGCACCAATGTTTTCTAGTAATGTTACTATATTGCTTTTGTTGTAATTTCTTACTAGGTTTGTAGTCTTTGCTGAGTGTGTAGTCATTGCTAAATGTGGTGCTTCTTGCTAGTCTCATGTGGTCACTGACAGATGTTGTTTCATGGGTCTCATTTTTTTTTACTGGTTACTTCCATGCATAGCTTCTAGGGCACAAGATTATAGAACTCATCTCTCTCATTTCTGGTTTCTCCTGGAGTCCTTAGCTCTACCTCTTCCTCAGAGGAAGAATGGGTTCTTGCATTCCTTTTAAAGCATAAAGCCCAGGAAGTTTTTTATTGTTGTTTTTTGTTTTTTTCTGATGCAGTTCTTTCAGAATAAGGTAATACCTTTAACATACCTAGTCATGGCACTAAGGAAAAACTCTTCCCAGTTTTTTCTCTAATAAAGAAGTTTTCTTATTTCTTTGAGTCTTGTCTGGAATGGGAATTTTTTTTTCTTTTAGCAATAGATTCCTCGCACTAAGCTCTTTAAAAGATAGTCAGTTTACTGGTACGTTTGAGCTTAATTCTATTTTTGAAATGTAGTCACCAAAGACAGGGTTTTTCCTCAGAGATTTCCCTCTGACTTAGAGTTAGAGATTACCCTTCCTCTGCACCCAGCCACCAAACTGCGCCTAATCAGCATCTATTAGAGGCTGCCTTCCAAAAACACCAGCAAAGGCTCTCAGGGTTTTCCCTCTCCACTCCGCCCACACACACATACTCATTCAATTTAAAAACTATGTTGCTCTTCCATTTCAGTGACTAGGTGGGGAGAAAATCACAAGAACAAACTAAGCCCAGGGTGCGAGGTTACTGTCTTTTTCTTGCCTGGCCGTATTCCTGCTTGTATTGTGAATATTTAAGCAATAAGTTTTCCTTATATATAAATATGCATTATTTAGGGGAAGAGGGAGGAAAGTTATCCTTGATATGTATCCTCTGTGGTTAAGTCATGAAAATTGTAAAAGACTGAAAAAGTAATATAATTTTTGGTCTTATTTCCTTGTTTAAACTTAGGTATTTTGGATAAATTGTTGTTTTCCTCTACAAAAAACCAAATCTACAGTTTCTCTTAAACCACTATGAACCAAAATGCCTTTGGAATAAATGGCTAAAAGGAAAAGTTTAAAATAAAGCCCCTATTTGTCATAAAGAAGGTATGCCAAGATCTTTGGGAAGTTTGCTTTTATAATTAGTTTCCAAACATTTTTTTCAGATCACAATGAGAATCAGGTTCACTCTTATTTTAAAATGTATTTTTATAGGTCTTATCACTAAGGGAAAGATTTAAAAAATTTTGCTCTTTTAAAGAATATTTGTACCACTTTTTATATGCCTTCTTGCTATTTTTTAAAGTGATGACACCATTAAAGTGGGGTGGGGGTGAGAATCAGTTCTTGATTCTTGAAGAGTTTTGTTTACATGTATCTCAGGCTTTCTATAATAGAGCATTAGAGATGGTCAAATTTCCTCATTTTATAGTTGTAGAAATTGAATACCAGAAAAGTCAAATGACTTATCTAAGATTGCGTATCTAGTTAATACTATGTGAGGGAGTAGTACCTGGAAGTTTCCTGACTTCCAGTTCAGTGCTGTTTCCACTATCTCATATTCAGCTCCTATTGTTTGACGAGGAGCCGTAAAAACCCAGGCTTGAATTCCAGCTCTGCTACTTTCAGCCCCACCTCTGCAATATGAGTACAGTACTCATGATGCCACATGATAGCAAATTATGGAACACAATGATCTAAGAATTACACATGGGGACAGGTAGGTAGCACAGTGGGGTAGAGCAACAGCCCTGGAATCAGGAAGACCTGAATTCAAATCACACACATAATACTTACTAGCTGTGTGACCCTGGGCAAGTCACTTAACCCCCATTGCCAAGGAAGGAAGGAAGGAAGGAAGGAAGGAAGGAATAGAATTACACATAAAAGAGACATGATATGTATAAAAAAAGCTGCAGTTTGTTACTAGCAATCATGTAAGAAGTGCTTTGGATTGCAGTGGGTTTTTTTCCAGTTGCATTAATGTTGGTACATAAATGACCTGAACAAACTATATGTTGATCATATAGGAAGCATGAAGAACAAAAGTTAGGTGGCCATGGTGCTGCATTGGTACCCTCAAGATACTAAATGAACCAGAAGAAAGTCTCCCAGGCATTAAGGATTCATGGAAGTATACAGATGTGAATTTCAGGGGACAAAAACACATGAAGGAGTTGCAGTCTGCATCTATAATGAGTAATATTAACAGTATATGTTTATTTTAAAATCTTAAAAAGTCTTGATGATTTATTTTATTTTTATATCATTCATTTCACCTTAAACTCCATTTAAACTCTAGCTCCTATCCTTTTCCACATAACAACAACAATAAATCCAAGCAAGACCACCATGTCTTGCACCATCTTTCACTTCCATGGTCCCTCACCTCTTTACTAAGAGGAAGGAGATAAGAGCAGGAAACTTTCTGCAATGGTCTTTCAATACCTTTTTGAGATGGAAGTACCACTGGTCATAAATGTCTCTTAAAATCTGTTCCAAAGTACCCACATGGATGAGAATCACAGATCTATCCAAATATTATGTTTCCTGTATTTCACAGGATTCTTATTAGGAAAACACAAGTAAAGTTTATTACAATAATCTAAGATTCCTTAAGGCCAAAAGTATAGTCAGTGATCTTTTACTCTAAAAGTGATTTCATTTGTGATCAGATTTATATTTACCCTTAAAGTGAGAATGTACAGTTCCATTTTTGGAAGATGCTTTCCATTTTCTTCTGTTTAAGAAAGTGTGTATGCATGCACATGTATGCACACATGCATGCGCGCACACACACACACACACCTTAGTAAACATAGGGATCAAAAGAACACAAAACCAAAGCTAGGACATGACACTGGGGTTTTGTTGCGCAGTGCCAAAATATAGAGGATTACTGACAAAAAACTTCAGTTCTTTAATATCTTGTTAGCAAATTAGCAAGCTAACATCTTGTTAGCAAGACTATTTAGTTTTACATTGGAAAGTGGTTTCCTGTCCTAATACCTCGCAACTGCCCTTCAGATCAGCTCTTTCTTGGCATGGTCTAGCTCTGTTTCTCACCTCCCCAGTTATAGCCTCATAGTATCCAGGCTCTTTTACCATTTCCCTCACATTCCAAACTGAATTGAGGACATGCTTTTTCCACTTTCTCTGGGCACAAAAATTGCTAGTTGTAGCTCCATTTGGCCTAAAGCATTTCAATCATGTATATCTCAATATGTCACATACAAGAATCTACTTTAAAATAGGTGGTTTATGGGCAGAGCCAAGATGGCAGATTAGAGATAGCAACCCAGCCAAACTCTCTCAACATTCCCCTCCAAACAATTTTAAAATAACTCCTCAAATCAAATTTCAGAGCAGAAGAGCCAAAAAAAAAAGAAGAAGAAGAAAAGAAAGGGAAGAAAAAGAAAAGAAAAGAAAAAAAAAGTCAGGGTGAGACTTTTTCCAGTCCAAGACAATTTAGAAAATTGGGAGGAGAGGTCTGTGACACTGGGGTGTGGGGTTGACCCAGAATGCACGTGGGTCACAGTTGCAAGGCATAGAGGAGTGCTTATGGCTGGTTACAAGGGCTTAGGAGCCCTGGTTGCAGTTCCTTGGCAGAGAGGAGCACTAGCACTTGCAGCTTCAGGGGAACAGGGGACATTTCTGGATAAAGACCAAAGTGTAGACCAAAAGATCAGTGAGCATACTTCTGCTTCCATCACACCACTTTGGAAGCACTGAAAACTTGCAGACCCCCAGAACAAGCTCCAAAAACAGCAGCATGAAAAAGCCTAAAGCTTGGGACAGTGCCCCCCCCCCCACCCCAACTCCCAGATGAGCAGAGCCCAAATGTAACATAAAGTTCAAAGCAAAGAAATAGGCTGGGAAAATGAACAAACAACAAAAAAGAATTTGACCATGAAAAACTACTATAATAGTTAGGAAGACCAATACATAAACTCAGGAGAAGACAATAATGCTGAAACAGCTACAAACAAAGCCACAGAGAAAAAAAATGCTTATTGGACCTAAGCCAAAAAAGAATTCCTGGAAGAGTTAAAGAAAAAGATGAGTGGTAGAGGAAAAATTGGGAAAGAAATTATAGTGATGCAATAAAATTATGAAAAGAGAATTAACAAATTGATTTAAAAAAAAAAGGCACCAGGGGCAGCTAAGTGGTGCAGCGGATAGAGCACTGGCCCTGGAGTCAGGAGTACCTGAATTCAAATGCCGCCTCAGACACATAACACTTACTAACTGTGCGACCCTGGGCAAGTCACTTAACCCCACTGTCTAGCCACCCACCAAAAAAAAGGCACCGGAAATACTGAAGAAAATAACACCTCAAAAAACAGAATTGGCCAAATGGAAAAAGAAGTACAAAAGGTCACTGAAGAAAATAATTCCTTAAAGCTTTTAACTGGGCAGGTAGAAACTAATGACTCCATGAGACACCAAGAAACAATAAAACACAGCCAAAAGAATGGAAAAAGAGAAGAAAATGTGAAATATCTCATTGGAAAAACAACTGACTTGGAAAAGAGATCAAGGAAAGATGATTTAAGAGTTATTGAACTAACTGAAAGTCATGATCAAAGCAAAAGCCTAGACATTATATTCCAAGAATTATCAAGGAAAGCTACCTTGATATATCATAGATCCAGAAGGTAAAATAGAAATGGAAAGAATCCACTGATCACCTCCTGATAGAGATCCCAAAATGAAAACCAAATTCTAGAGCTCCCAGGTCAAGGAGAAAATATTGCAAGCAGCCAGAAAGAAGCAATTCAGTTATTGTAGGGACACAGTCAAAATCACAAAAGATTTAGTGGCTTCCACATTAAAGGTGTGGGGGGCTTGAAATATGATATTCTGGAAGCAAAGGAGCTAGGATTACAATTAAGAATCACCTACTCAGCAAAACCGAGTGTGGTTCTTTTGGGATGTGCGTGTGTGTATTTAATGAAATAGAGGATTTTTAAGCATTCCTGATGAAAAGATCAAAGCTGAGTAGAAAGTTTGACATTCAAACACAAGACTCAAGGAAAACATGAAAAGGTAAACACAAAAGATTATTCATAAGGTACTCAATAAAATTAAACTATTTACATTCCTTTAGGGGAAGATGATACATGTAACTCCTAAGAACTGTATCATTTTTAGGGCAGGTAGAAGGAGTCTAATAGACAGAGGGCATTGCTGTGAGTCAATTATGTTGGGATATCTCCCCAAAAAATTGTAGGGGTGAAAAAGAGGGATGCATTGTGACAAGGGAGGAGAAGCAGAATGGGGAAAATTTTCTTACATAAAAGAAGCATGCAAGGAAGAGCTTTTATAGTGGAGGGCAAAATGGAGGAAGGTGGTGGGCAATGCTTGAACTTCAGTTTCATCAGAATTGGTTCAAAGAGGGAAGGACATATATATACACACTTTGTTTTGTATAGAAGTCTATCTTACCCAGCAAGGAAATAGGAAGAGGAGGGGATAAGAGAAAAGCAGGGGGAATCATAAAAGAGAGTGTGGATTAAGGGAGGCAATGGTCAGAAGTAAAACGGACTTTTGAGGAGGATATAGAATGAAAAAGAGAAGAATAGGGGATGGAGGGAGGGAAAGAATTTGGAATTCAAAATTTTAAAAGAAAAAAATACTAAAAAATAAATAACATAAAAAACAAAATAGGTGGTTTATTTATTGAATGAGCACATGAAACTAAAACACACTACTATTAATTTAATAATATGTGTTCATTTATCACAATAATGTCTGTGCAAGAAGAATTTAATTCTAATTTAGATCTTCAGAATCTCTTAATACACCAAAAGTTTACAGTATAGTAGAACAAAAAAGGAACGTGGGTTGGGAATCCAAGGACCCAGGTTCACAGAATTGTAGATTTAGTCCTACGAAGGTCATTAGGAGCCATTGAGTCCAAACTCCTTATTTTGTAAGCAAGGAACCTAAGGCCCAGAGAGACTGAATTACTTAACCTAGCGTTCCACAGGTGCTCATTGACAGAGGGAAGATGTGAACCTAAGTCTTCATGATTCCACTCTACCACAATACTTCTCAGACCAAGCTCTCTTTGCTCTGTGATCCTAAGCAAATCTCTTCACCTCTCTGGCCCTTAGTCTTCTCACCTGTAAAATAAGGAGGTTGAACTTAATGACTTTTAAGGTCCCTTCCAGCTCTAAATTTGTGATCCTAAGATGGACGTGGATTATCCATAAAAATATATACATATGATAGGTCCCATTTATAAAACGTCTTAAGGTTTCGTGGCTTGTTCCCTCCCTGCCCCATTTTAAGGTTTACAAAGAACTTCTCTCATACCTCTCTAAAGTAGGTAATGTAGGCCTTATTATTTCCATTTTATAGATGAGAAGTATATGATAAGAAAAGTTAAGTGGCTTGCCTAGGGCCACCAACTATTAAGTGTTAGAACCACAACTCAAACCCATGTCTCTTACCTGAAGATTGAGCGCTCCTTCAACAATACCCTGTGGCTTCTCAAATTTATGTACCCACAAGCCCCAGCTTTGCTTTCAGTATATCTACTTTTCTAAATATTATACTCTGATAGACATTACCCTCATGATCCATCTCAGTTCCCATAGATAGACTATAAAGAAGATATTAGCTCTTTCAGTCATTATCATGTAGCCAAATTAGCAAAACTCTCTCAGAGTAGAATTATGAGTGATTGGAGTAACCAGAGTCAATAGATGTTAAGTTAGTATAACTTTCTAGGGGATATACATTTTGAGCAGAGATTTACAAAAAAGAATGGCAGTTGAAAAATATTCATTATTTCTCAAGCTTTCTGTGTCTTTCTAGACACTTAGATTTACAAAAAAGAATGGCAGTTGAAAAATATTCATCATTTCTCAAGCTTTCTGTGTCTTTCTAGACACTTAAATAAAATACATACCTCATAAATTTATATTATTATAAGCTCACCTCTAGTTTTAAAAGATCTCCCAAAATATGCACCTTATTTGATATCCATGATAAAAAAAATCCTTTTTCTTCTTTTGGGAAGGGGGGAAAATGAAATGTGAGGGTAGGGTAGTAGGCTGGACCTCTGATCACTTCTGTGGGTAACTTTTATTAAGAAAATTCCTTCTACCAATGCTAAACAACTACTTTCTGAAACTTATCATCTTAGCCAGATATCTGTGTTATCCAGGGTCACACAGCTTGTCTGTCAGAGGTAGAACTGGCACCTAGGTCATCCTGCCTCCCAGGTGAGCCCTCTTATTCGTTATATCAAACTGCTCTTGTCTATTTTCTTTAGTAGGTTAAATAGAGAAGGCATTGCTTCTAGCAGTGATAGATTTTTTTCAGGCTAGGAGGGAATTTGAAATCTAAAACCCTGTTTTGAAGATAATGTTACATTTTTTTCCCTGTCAGTCTTCCCAGTTTCTCCTTTAACTTGACATATTAATAGATTTTTTTTAATTTTGAAAGAAATCATATTCAATTAGATTTTTAAAGATTGTATTTGATTCTTAAGTCTTTTTACCATATGCTAAATGAAAGCAGTTATGTTTGTTCCAAGTCAATATTTTGAGACATGATCCTCCCTATAGATACTCTCTCCCCAAAAAAACTGCTGCTAAAACTAATCAAATTTGTTTTATGAAATATATCTGAGGGTGAGAGTTCAATAGACAACAGTCAGAACTTTATATCAAACAGTTTAATTGGATTGCATATGATAAAAGAAGTATCAAAAGATCATTTTCCCCATCTTCACAGTAATTCTACCTGTTGTTAGCCACATGGATGTTATTAAAGATAGCTAATCTTTCCCATGTTCATGGGAAATTTTAAGCACAAATACAGCTTTTACATTTAGTATTTATGTATCACCTATAATTGTCACTTAAAATTAACATTCAAAATATATATAGTTAATATAAATATACTTATATAAAATATATAGTCAATACTCAAAGATATGGCATCATAGAATGAACCTCTTGTTAATATATTTCTTCGTATGAGATATCCCTTAATCTTTTTTAATCTATATGAAGTAATTAAATTAGTCAGTTCTGAGCAGCTAGGTGTCACAATGGATGGAGTGCTGGGCCTGGGATCAGGAAGATTCATCTTTGTGAATTCAAATCTGGCCTCAGACAATTATTAGCTGTGTGACCCTGAGCAAGTCACTTAACACTATTTGCCTGTTTCCTCAAGTGAGCTGGAGCAGAAAATGGCAGACCATTCTGTTATCTTTGTCAATAAAACCCCAAATCAGGTTACAAAGAGTCTGACACATCTGAAACAACTGGACAACAACCATGGGTCAGTTCTATTTTCAGGTTTTATAATTGTTCAGATTTCCTTATTGTACTTTGAACATCTCCCATTGAGCCTAGGCTCAGACCACATGCAGACAATCCAGGTAAGCACACAGAATTAAGTTTATGGCTACCCTTCCCAAGGGGCTACCTATCAGGTAGGGCCTGAGTTGAACAAACAGGGAAATGAACAGAAAGCACCAGACCAAAAGAGCTTAACTCCTTCATCACTTTACCTAGTTATTCTCTTATACTTTGCACTATAAATCTCACCAAAAATTGAGTCAGCTCTGACAGGTGTGCACCAATGCTAACCATAGCACCAAGTTGCAACATAGTTGCTGAGATGCTCTCTCTTGTCTAACTTAGGTGTAATGTGAATTTCCAGAGCTCATGCAACTCTCTTCTCTACGCTTTCCATTGCTAATGTATCTGTCTAGCATTTCACTTCTTGTTTGGAGGTAGAAATTAATATCCACCTTCTGTAGTCTGAGTCTGTGTCTCCTTGGGATCAATATTATACATTCAAGTTGTCAAAATGAAAATATTTACAAATATTAAGAATAAACTTATAATATCCAAGCAGAAAGGTATATGCATAGATTACTCTAAAAAGTACTAATATGTTTTAGTATTTTTAAAGGGTATTTTTAAAGATATATGATTTTGTGCTACCTCCACAAAGTCCTACTCTGAGACTCTATTTTCACATGCCTGTCGATACCTTAGATTTTTTCCTTCTGAAAACTGCCTGTTAATGCACTTTTACCATTTTTTTTAGAAATAGCTCTTATTCTTACACATTGTATTAGTTCCTTATATATAGCTTAGAAATGAAACCTTTATCAGAGAAACTTGCTGCAAGGATTTTCCCCCCTTTTCCTGTTTTCCTTCTAATTTTAGCTGCATTGGTTTTGTTTGTGTAAAAATTGTGTAATTTTATGCAATTAAAACTTTATCCTCTGTGATCCTCTCTATTCTTTGTTTATAAACCCTTTTACTATTCATAGACCTACAAGTTAATTCTTACCTTCCTTCTAATTTGCTTCGAATGTCGTATGTAAATCATGTAGCCATTTGGAACTTATATTGCTATACAGTGTGAGTTGTTGGCCTATGCCTAGTTTTGTCCAGTCTGCTTTTTATTTTTTACAGTAGTTTTTATTTATTACTATTTTGTCCCAGGAGCTTAAAAACTTGGGTTGATCAGTGACCATTTTTTTTCTGAACCAAAAGTCAAATATTAGAATGTAAGCTCTCAGAAGGCATGATCTCCTTTTGCTTTTCTTTGTATCCCCAGAACTTAGCGCAGTGGTTGGCACATAGCGCACTCTTTCTCTCACTCTCCCTCCCCCGTATATGTGTGTGTGTGTGTGTATACATATATATGTGTTATGTATATATATGTATATGTAAATATATATGTATATATATTAATTTAACCTCCAAATTCTCTTCTCATCCTTCCCCCATGCTTTGAGAAGGCAAGCACTATGATATCAATTATATATGTGAAGTCATACAAAACTTTTAAGCCACGTTGCAACAGAAAATACATGCAAAAAAAAACAAGAAAAAGAAAGTTTTGATCAGCACTCAGAATTCATCAGTTCTTTGAGGGTGAATAGCACTTTTCATCATGGGTCCTTTGGAATTGTCTTGGATCATTGTCTTGATTAGCGTAACTGAGTCTTTCACAGTTATTCATCCTTACAGTATTGCTGTTACTATGTACAATGTTCTCCTGGTTCTGCTCACTTAATTTTGTATCAGTTCATAAAATCTTTGCAGGTTTTTCTGAAACTATATCGTTCATCATTTCTTATAACACAAGCATATACCACAACTTGTTTAGCCATTCTTCAACTGATGAACGTCCCCTCAATTTCTAATTTTTTAACCACCACAAAAAGATTTGCTATAAGTATTTGTCTACAAATAGGTCCTTTTCCTTTTCCTTTGATCCCTTTGGGATATAGACCAGGTAGTGGTTTTGCTAGGTCAAAGGACAGCCCTTTGGGCACAATTCCAAATTGTGTTCCATAATGGTTGGATCACTTTACAACTTCACCAACAGTGCATTAGTGTCTCAATTTTTTTCACATCCCTTCCAGCATTTGTCGTTTTACTTTTTTTGTCATATTAGCCAGTCTGATAGGTGTGAAGTAGTATCTCAGATTTGTTTTAATTTACATTTTTCTAATCAATATAGACTTAGAACTTTTTTTTATGTGATGGTTATAACTTGGATTTCTTCTTCTGAAAACTGCCTGTCATATTTTTTGACCATTTATCAATTGGGGAATGGGTGTTATTTTTATAAATTTGGCTCAGTTCCTTATTTATCTGAGAAATTATGCCTTTATCAGAGAAACTTGATATAAATTTTTTTTCCAGTTTATTGTTTTCTTTCTAACTTTGGCTACACTCAATTTTTTTTGTGGAAAAAAAATTTTCATGTATTCAAGACATCCATTTTACTTCTTGTGATCCTCTCTATCTTGTTTGGTCATAAACTCTTCCTTTATCCATAGATCAGAGAGATTCATTCTCCTGTGTTTCCCTAATTTGCTTATATTATTTTTCTTTTACTAATTCATTTATGTTTAATCATCTATCCATTTTGACCTTATCATGGTATATGATGCATGATGTTGCTCTATAGATAATTTCTTCCAAACTGCTTTCCTATTTTCCCAGCAGTTTCATAGTTAGCTCTTAATGAATGCTCCTTTTAATTTGACCTGAGACTATATGGTGTGAAAAAAAGGTTTTTTTTTTCCAAAATCTTATTAAAAGTATATTTATTTTTCTTGAAATTAGAAATGTTCTTGAAAATTGGCATGTGTGGTCACCATAATCTGTCTAATAGTTTTGTTTACTTTCTCCATAGAGTAATAAACATTTTCAGAACAAGTTCTGTACTAAACATTCAGATTAATTTATCAGAAAAAATGTGGCTGAACTTTAATAAAAATTCTGTGAGTCACTAAGGCTAAGTGTGCAGCTTTAGAGATGAAGAACCTGATTTAAGTTTCTAGGAGGGCTCCTTACTCCAAGAGAAGAAATGAAAGGACAAACCATTTAAAAGTGAACTCCCCAAAGGCTCTTCCTATTGTGTCTTGTCTCTATTTAATCTTTACAGTCTTTAATATTGACAGTAGAGTTTCATCTCACCATCCGTATGGCAGGTTCTTTTGACGTAGAGTGAGATTTTACCTTTCATTGCTTTGTATTATTTCTGTTTCATCAAAATATGTAAAGAAAGGGTAAACTGTAAAAAGGCAGGAAAACATATGAAATGGCAGACCTTAAGCTATGCACTCCTGAATTGCTAAAGATTTTGGATGGGGGGGGGTGTTGGTTTACTGTTGAAAAATTCTGAGTGAGCAAGTAATTATCCTTTTGGAGATGTTATAAGAGAAAATGGAACTTTGTTATACATATAAAAAAGCACATTTTCCAAAAACAAACATCTGCATGCAGTTAGAATGATTACTACATAATTGTGAGGAGGCTCACATAGCTCAATGGAATATAAAAGGGCCTCAGTCCTCATAAGATTGAGAATGGATGCTTTTTTGCTCTTTTCATAGTAATAAGATCTTGAATAAATAGTAAGATTATTAGAACAAGCAGCTCCTTTTCCCCAAACTGCACTTTCCATTAAACAAGTATTTTGAAGCTACTGGTGAGTGGATTCTGAAAGTATAAAAGATACTTATTTGGATTTCTTCATTTCAGAGCATTAATAATTTTTAAATTGCAGTATTCAGAAACCCACTAAAACACTTAGGTTTCTATTCAGAAGAGGGTCCCTAACATTTTTATTACATGGCTATCAGGGTATTTTTAGTACATGTCTTCTTTGTGGTGCCTTTTTCCCCTATCAAATTTGCTTTTTTTTTTTGTCAGCTGAACAAAACCATACAACCAGAGTACCTTAAGTAAATAAAGGTTTAAAAGAGCAAACCTCTCAGAACTAGGAGTGTGACAGATTTTCCTGCAAAGCTAGTCAAAGACTTCCCTTTTAATCTTTGTGAAAAGCCTTTCCCTAGAGCTCAAATGTGCTTCATAGGAGTCCCATTTTCTCTCTATTTGCCTCTACATGCTTCTCCTCATCACCAGATTTTATGATATACCCAAGTTTCCTACATCAGAGGTCATAAAGAAACAATGTTTTCTCACACATTATTATTTAGAGTTTCTTTAATTATGGATGAGAGAGCATATCCAACGATTTCCTAAGACAGCCCTTTTTATAATGCTTCTGCTCACATGAAGAAATTTAATTCTTTGATGATGACACGTATAAGCTTGAAGTACTTGGTCTTTTTATCATTAAATACCAATTGAAGCCAATAAAAAGAGTGTGTATGGAAAAGGAGTACTTCATAGCATTCAATAAATAGGCACGTCTCTCTGTCTTGCATTAATTAACAATCTATTCTCCACTGGACACCTTATAGCCTGTTTGCTTTGAAAAACTAGGAGAATAATATCTAGTATTGTATGTAAACCCTTTTCTGTGCTATCACATTCAATGTGAGTCTGAGCCATTATCACAGGGACTGTTATTATTACATGATAAAGTTGTATTTATTTTGGTATCATACATTATTTGTAATGTCATTCCTATCAAGGAATGGCAAGCCTTTTATTTTAAGAGAACTATTGGGTTGGCCTTTGTTTTCTCTTTATTGTTTGAATATCATGGAGTTCTTTTAGACATTATTTTAATCGCCACAAAGCCCTGCTAATGCAGCTGTTGTTTTACTTTGCTTATTCAGTCAGTAGCTTTAATTACTGTTTTAGAGTTGCTGTTTTTATTGTTCCTTATGTTTTAATATTGGGGTGATATTACATATTATAAAGACATTTTACCCCAACAGTTCAGAAAAATATTTTTGTATAAACAGTATAATAGTAAGTTATTTAAATGAGCACATATATACGTATATGTATGTAACAATGTAAAGAGGAGTACTAAATACGTTTCTAAACTTTTAAAAATTAAATCTTTTTTTGTCAATAAAAATTCTACTTTCTTCCCTCCTATCCCATTCTCCCTCCCCCCCATGCCCATCAAGAAAGAAAAACAAAACATGGTTACTATAATGTATAATCCTGCAAAAGAAATTCTATCTTTGGCCATTTTTTAAAAAGTCTCAATCTGTATTGAGTCCATCATCTCTATCAGAAGTAAGCAGTGTGTTTCATCATGACTCCTTTGGAACTGTGGTTCTCCCTTCTCCACTTTTCTTCCTGTTTCCCTGTCAAATGAAGTATCTTTCTGTATCAAACTGTGTATAATAGTTTTCCCTAACTTTCCTTTCTTTTTCCTCCTTACCCTTTATGCATTGTATTCCTTTCCCCCTCTCTTTCCATTCTTCTTTTAATATCATGGAGACATAGCAAAACCATTCCCAGTCCTTCCATCTAAGTTTACTCCATCTATAATCCCTGATGATGAGAGGGTTCAGAAGGGACACATGGATCATCTCCATATATTAGGATGTAAGCAGTGTATACTTGCTTATTCCGTTATGATTATTTGTTCATATTTAGCTTTTTGTTTTACTCTTTCTTGTTGTCTGTTGGAGTCATTGGCTTCTATTTGATCTGTTCTAATTATCAGGACATTTGTTGCTTCCGCAAAATTTTGTACTTATAGCAAACTGTGTTTTTAGCTCTTGCTTTAACTCTTCAAGGAATTCCAGTTGAATTTGTGCACGAGTTATGTTTTTCTTTGGAGTCATTCTATTCTTCTGGTTTGTGTTCTGAGCATGCCTTGAGTGCCACTATACAGACAGTTCTTGCCAATAGTAAGTGGACTGTTTGTTACACAGATCTCCCCCTTCCCTCCCACAGTTCTGCACACCACAGCAGCTTGTCTCTGTGCCACTATTGCTGCCACCTCCTGTGTTCTGCTTCCTACCCCCAGGGAGTCAAATATGCATAATGCAAATTTACACAAAGTGAGAATTGTCTGTAATAGGTTTTTATGGTGGGATTCTTTTTTTGTTTCCTCATTTTTTCCAGACTCCTTCCTGACTTTGGATGTGTTAGGGCCAGGGTCTTTGAACCAATGTGTGGAAGGTCTGGTTGGTTCTGTTGCTACTTTCCTGAAGTATTGAACGTTATATTATTCCAGACTTTATAAGACACTTCAGTCTGGGGACAAGCTTTCAGTACTCCCAAAGTGGTCTGATCCAGGATCAAGTCTGATCACTGTCCCCCTTGTCTGAACTCTTCAAATACCTGGTCTGAGTTTGGGTCTGAACAACAGGAGACTAATACTGGACTTAGCCCCTGTCAGCCAGCTGGAAAGCTCTGATACTTCAGAGCAACAGACCTGCAGGCTTCTCTTTGGCGTGAATTCCTGCCCTCGTTATTTCTCTGCAAACTTCAGACTAGGCAGGAAGTTAGAACTGAGATTCCACTCTATTCCTGAGGTCCAGGCCTTAAAACTACTGCTTACTTCTGAACTTGTTCCTCTCAGTACATGGTTGAGGGTCTGCAATCACTCCTTACCTCAGGAGTCCTCTGGATGCAATTGCCCTCTTCGGTTCTCCTCAGATCTGTGACCCGGAATTGAGTAGTGAGTGGCAAAGTGTCTAGTTGGTACCTATTCCCAAAACTTGCACAAGGTCTTGGTGCCCTCTGTTAGGCTTGGACTTAGTCTTTAAGGGTGTCATGGCCCCTTTGTGAACAAGAGTGCTCTATGGCAAACTCCTGAACAGACCCCATTCGCAGCATCCGCAGTTCTCCCTCTCTCTCCCTGTGCCAAGCTGGGTTGGAAAAATGACACACTATGATTGTTTTTTCTTAGATTTCCCCATCAGGATTTAGTCTGGTGTATTTTCTGCATCTATTTGGAGGAGTCAGGGTGGGAGGCTTACTGTAGTTCCTCCTGCTACTCTACCATCTTCTGTTTCTAAATTGTTAAAAGCAAAAAATAGCATCACTCGCATTGCCTCCAAATTTTTACCATTTTAACCAAAAGAGAATATTACTTTTCTATCTACCACTGAAAAGTCAGCCTTTTCACTTTCCTGATATTTTCAGCTGAGATACTAGATGCTACAAAATTAGTAGGTTTGCCAAAAGTCATGATAGAAATTGGTTACCAGATCAGCAGAATAAACTAAGAATGCCAACGAAAATGGCTTCAGGCACTAAAGAGTCAGTGGATACCTAAAATAAATGCAGTAATCTCTACCATACATTTTAAATTATCTTTTTGTTAGTCTGTGATAATAACCCCAAAGTATTAACTAATAATAGACATTTGCCACTGAGGTTCCTTCCAACTCTGAGATTCAGTGGCTTATCACTTAGCCCAAAGATTTGGGGAGAAGAAGGGTAAGGTGTGAATATTTGGAAAGTTTCTGATTCTTTAGGGAAATAAGGATAAGCACAGACCTATGATTTTCCTGGCATAGGAAACTCCTATACCAAGCTGAGGAAGTTCCTTTTGCCAGTGCAAATCAATTCCTTCTCTTCAACTTTCAGTCTTAGAGAGTTTCCTAGAGCACTGAGAGGTTACATGGCTTACCCAGGATCACCTTGCCAGGAACATGTCAGAAGTGGAGCATGGACCCAGCTTTTTATGAGTTGGAGGGTGGCTCTCTTTGTCCTGCTGCCTCTTTTGTGGAGCTTCTAGAAATGAGGACAAGGACAATGTAAACTCCTGTGTCCCAAACCCATATGCTAGCCCAACCATTTTTTGGTTCTATTTGCAGGGGTAGGAAAAAGTAGCATATTTTCAGTGGGTCTCAGTCTTCTTCCTCCTCACTAAAATCAACAATAAATGATATTGTAGCCACCATATGCAAGGCATCACACTAGACATCGAGAGTATAAAGCATATATGATATGGCTTCATATCCCCAGTTTATAGTCTAGTTGGGGAGGTAAACACGTACACATGAAAAATAACTATAATAAAAGCCAATACGTGGAAAATGCCAAATGAATAATACGGAAAAAGAAGTCATATAGGAATTCATTTCTGGATAGGCACACGGTTTGATGCTGTGGGCAGGGGAATTCCCCCAAAATGAAAAAACATTAATAAAGAAACATGTTAAAGAGTCAAAGGTCTATGAGGGAGATTTTTTTTATTATCATTTTTCCATTTAAACACAGAGAAAAATAATATTGATGTACTTGGAAACATTTCAGTATGGTTACTTTTTGATTAGTTCTATTGTCAAGGGAAAATTCAGTAGTGTAATATTTATACTAAATATCAATCTTTTGGCATTGTTGCCAAAGAATTTGTCCAAACTAAATTGAATTTTTATATCAATGTTCTTAGAAAAGATAACGATAAGATCAACGTCCTCGAGTCTCCACTTAACATGGTTAAAAGTAATTCTTTTGTGGTGTTATAGCATGACACAAATCAAACAATGCAAAGATTTCAGAATCATGTATCTTCTTAGCTTTGCCTGTAGGGATGAGTACAAATAATATTGTACTTTGAAGTTTTTTCAGCTATCTAAACTATTCTTAAGGATGAGTAAAAATGGTTCAGTAATTTAGAACATCTAGCATCATCTTCCATTACAGTCATATAACAGAATTTGATAGATTATCTAGCATAAATTTATATCATAATTATCTTAAAGTTAATGAGAAGAGCACCCTAAATTATTTGGAGGAATGAATTCTTTTACTTTATTATATGCAGAAGTCATGAATTCTGAGGATACTGAGCCCTTTTGGCAACAGGTGGATATCCAAAGAAGAGAATTTGGGAAGGAAAATCGAGGCCTTTAGAGATAAATTTCATCTATATCACAGTTTTTCCTAAAGGAGCAAAAATGCTCTGACTACATGGTTACATTATTTCAGGTCAAATTTTTTCTAAACAATTTAGTTATTAAATTTTTAATTCAGCATAAGCCTGAAGGTGAATCTCCCCTGGAGTAGTCTGACCATGCAGTCTAATAACAAACAAAATGGAAGCTATTCAGTTATATGCAAAACTTTTCTCCAACAAGAATTCTTATTTTCTCTTAGAAATATAATAAAGCAGAGGCAAAAGAATTATATGCAAAGTTGACGAGAGTACTATAAGTAAAGACAACATTAAAAAGCAATGAGACAAATACCAGGTTGGCGCCAATTATAAAGTTATAGCACACATTTCTGGGTTTTGTGTGTGTACATATTTTTTTCAAATAATTCTCAAAATTCTATATCTCTGAAAATATGAACAATATATAAATTATTTAATTCCATTTATGAAGGAACTTTTTTTTAGCTAGTAGGATGACATTTAATGCAGTTAGGTAGTAGGCTGAAACGAAAGCTAAGAGGAGTTAAAGTGTCTTGCCCCAAAATACCTCTCTTACTTGTTTAATCAAGTAGAAACACCCTTGAGTTAGCAAACCTGTTTTTTAAAAATAAAATCTAGCACATATGAGCTCTGAGGATCCTTATCTGAACTCCTACTCTCACAGATGAGTCTCAGATACTGGAGCAAGGCTACAGCTCCCTCTCAGGGACCTGGAGTGATTTTCTCATGCTTTTTTATTATGGCTTAAGACTCTATGTACTTCCTCCAAGATCATCAGTTAAGAATCATTTTATTTACCCAGCTTTAAGGGGCTTTTAGAAAGGAGTATTTGCTATATAGTGCAGTAAAAACAGTTGGAACAAAACCCTCCCCCAAAGCCTGTGACATACTTTACCACTAGTGCATACAGAGTCCAGGAGAAAGTATGCTCAAGCCTAGAAGGCACGTATGGCAAAAGGGTAACTCCCAAGTGCAGCCTGAACCAGATTAAAATGTAATTGGGAAATGTTTAACAAAACAAATAAAAATGCAGTACAATACAGATAATGTTAATTCATGGTTTTCAAAGAGAATATGGCCCAAAGATCAATTTCTATTTGAGTTTGACAGTCGATTGTTCTCAATTATATGGTTATAATCTCAATTATATATTTTCACTTCCTTTATTTAAGTCAGTAGAGTGACTTGATTGAATGGGAGAGAGTTCTCTGGTACAGTCATTCATACATTTTTATCATATGTGAGGACTCAGTAGACAGTGCTAAACTTGTAGTCAGGAAATCTTGAGTTTGAATCTTTCCTCTAACAATAGCAGCTTGATAATAGTCATAGAACCCCTCTTAGCTTCAGTTTCCTTATCCATAAGACTCATATGAGATAATATATGTAAAAAATACTGCAAACTTTCTAGTCTTATGTAAGTTGCTATCTTTAATATGACCAGTAAGGTGAAGTAGAGCAGAACATGACTTGAAAATCTTGCACCATTTCCCTAATCCTGGTGGAGAAAAGAACTTTAATTTATTTCTAGTAAGAGCTGAATGCTAGTTAACAATGGTTTAGAAACACAGCTAGGGGTAAAGCCTCAAAGGCTGTATTTATACCTCAATCCTGCATTTGCCTCTGATCTATAATTGTCAAACTAGCCCATCTTTTTTTAGCTTCATGGCTCTCTCTGTGGTTCAGTGTGAGTAGAACATAGAAGTAAATAACCAGGTCGCTTGGGAAGCTTGTAACAACAGCTCAACTGTGATGTGTGTGTTTGCTCTGAACCTGGCTGTGCACCCCTTTACGGAAGGAGGTCAGAAACTTTTGTGACATATCTTTGTTTCTGTGTTTGACTGTGTATGAGGTTTTGGTTGGGTTCACCTTAGAGCCAGGACACCAAATTCATTCAAGTGGCAGTTTAGTTCTATTAGAAATGAATTCAATCTTCCTCAAATAGCTCAGTCACTTAGAATGATCAGTGTTAAGCATCTTAAATGCTAATAAAAATAATTTTTTCATTTTTGTTCTGAAATTGAAAAACACCAGCAAATATGAGCATTTCCATATACAAAAAAGAACAGAAAAAAGAGGACTATACATGAAACCACGAATCTCTATTATATACAACTTGTTTTTTTTTTATTTTTGTTTTTTAAGTACATAATACAGGGGCAGCTAGGTGGTTCAGTGCATAGGGCACTGGCCCTAAAGTCAGGAGGACCTGACTTCAAATCCAGCCTCATACACGTAGCTGTGTAACCCTGGGCAAGTCATTTAACCCCGATTGCCTCCCCACCCCCGAAAAAAGCGAAGTACATAATATATATTACCTGTTCCAAAGCTGTCCTGCTCATTTGTGTTTCCTTCTGAACATTATTCTCTTCTGTTGCAGTTCTAAAAATGCTTCACTGATACTTATATTTTTGGCATCACTAGCATTAACCTTCTTTCTCTTCTCAATTCCATGCCCCCCCCAATTAAAAAAAAAAAAACAACTCCTACTTAACCAATAAATATAGTCAAACAAAACATTCATGTATCAACCATGCCTGAAAATGTTATATTTCATTCGTCTAGTCTTTCACTTCTCTGTGAAGAGGCCGGAAAGCATATTTTATTTTCTCTCTTCTGGAGCTGTAGTTGGTCATTTGATTGATAAGTCTTTCAAAGTTGTTTTTCTTTAAAATGTTATAGACATAGAAATTATTCTTCTGGTTCTATTCATTTCATTCTGCATCCCTTTCAAGTCCTCCCACAGGTTTTTCTGATTCCGCACCTTTCATCATATTTATAGCACATTATTATTTCATTTTTCTTGACTTAGATTCAGGAAGACAGACAGACCTGGGTTGGAATCCCACTTCAGGCATTTTCTGCCTGACCTCTGGCAAATCACTTAACTTCTCTGAAGCTCAGTTTCATCATCTGTGAAATGAGAGGGTTGGACTCAAGGCCCTTTTAAGGTCTCTTCCATCTCTAAATCTGTGATCCTATGAAGTATTATAATTTGCTTAGCTATTCCCCTATAGATGGGCACTTCCTATATTTTAATTCTTGACTATAACAAAAAATTCTGCTGTGAAAATATTTTGTTACGTATCTGTTCTTTCTCTCTTTTAACTCTTTGGGGAATAATCCTAGTAGTGGCATCATTGAGTCAAAAGATATGCACAGTTTAGTGATTTTTTGGGGATATATTTCCAAATTGCATTTCAGAACTACTGGACCAATGCACAGCTCCACGAACAATGAATTAGTTACTCTTTTTTCACTGTTTTCTTCCTTGTTGCTTCCCAGCTTCTTGGAAGATCAGATGGGCTTACATTTCCCCACATTTCATGTTTCCTTATCTCCGTAACGGAACATGACTCATGCAGAACAAAAATTCCTGACCTGCCATTCACAGAAAGGCTTTTCTTCAGTCCATTTACACTGTTAAGTCTCCTTGTCCTGAGAATTTTACTCTAACTTAATAGTACCCACTCATTCACATTATGATTACCATAGACATTATACATAATCTGGAGATAAACACTTAATAGTACTGCTAGAGTTAATGAACTTCCCTGAGCACTACCTACCTCACAGGGTTATCATAAAGGAAATGCTTGGCAAAAGTGCTATATAAATGTCTTATTAATAACTACTAACATAATAACTCAGTTTCTATTTGAGTAATATCATAGAACTTACAGACACAGGATGAAAATTATTTCCAATTTCCTAAATCTAAATACAGTTTGTTTTTTACCCTATGTAGTAAAGATGAGAAACCCTGGAACCTAACCTCCATCAGTCCCATAGTTTTTCCTTATTTATGTAAAATTCTATTAATCCAAATGTTATAGGTAATTCTTCTGTAGTTTTTCCCTAGTATATTAAACCAAGTCGGTTTTCTCTTTGCTGTTTTCTTAATTGGCTGAATATGAAGTATTTATACTTTTAGAAATGTTCTTTTAATTTACTAAGATTTAAATGGACTAGATAATTTTATTTTAAAACAATGCAGCAATCACATAAGAACTGTGGAAAAGCATTGGCTCTAAAGAGCAAAGTAAATGTCAGTTTTATTGAGATTGAGTATAGCTCAAACTGTTATTCATAATCTTCAGTTGCTAGAGATTTCATTTACAATCATATCCTCGGGGAGCATTTGTACTAATCCGTTGAATTTTTAAGATTTGTATCATTTTTTGGCCACTTTGGCCATTCCCTAAGGATTTCCTGTTTGAGATGTTTGCATTTTCTCAACTAACATGAAAACAGCCACACATTGCCCCATGAATTTATTTGAAGTGAAGAATATACTCAAAGGAGAAAAAATAATTAAATGACTTTTCTTTCACCTTTCTGTGTCCGTGGGACATTGATTTTGAGATTTTGTAACAATGTATTACACAGTAAAGCAGTTGCATAAATATTAACTAACTTAGTAACTTAAAATTATGCCTTTGCCATGCCACATTAGTTCAAATTTCACTTGTACACCATTTCTGGTTCACAATATGTTACAGTATTTCTAACTCAGTGGTCTTAAGGTACTTTCAAAACAAAGAATTTCCCAGATAACTAAAGTAATAAACAATTCATTTGCCATCATGTTACATGGGTAATCTGCTAGCTATCTGTTTCAGTGACTCAGTTCTTATGGTTTTCCTCCTAAATGTCTAACCACTTGTTCTCGGTTCCCTTTTCTAGGACATCTATGTGTCCCTCCCTAATTATGGACATCTTTTAAGGTTTTGTCTTGAACCCTCTTCTTTTTTCTTCACCCTTTTTCTTAATGACCTCATCAATATCATTTTTTTTATAGATTCTGTTATTAATTGTATGCACATGACTCAGATCAATCAATCAGTCAGTTCATAGATTGACTGATTTACTGTTCAGGCATTTTTTCAGTCATATGCAATGGTTTTCTTGGCAAAGATACTGGAGTGGTTTCCATTTCTTTTTCAAGCTCATTTTACAGATGAGGAAACTGAGGCAGATAGGGTTAAGTGACTTGCCCAGGATCAAATAGCCAGTTAGTGTCTGAGGACAGATTTAAACTCAGGAAGATAAGTCTTCCTCACTTAAGGTCCAGCACTCTATCTACTGCCCCACCTAGCTGCCTAGATAGATAAATGGCTAAAAACGTGTGTGTGTGTGTGTGTGTGTGTGTGTGTGTGTGTTGTGTGTATCTAGCTCCATCTATCTCTGTGTAAATGTACACAAATATATCTCCATATGTGTGTATTTACACATGCATATATAAATCCATTTCTATATGTACACATATATACATATAAAGGTCTTTGTGTAGGCATATATGTAAATCTATAGTTCTCTTTAATAAATATTAAATAATAAAATATTTATAATTCTATATACCTATTTTCCATATTTCTATATCTATAGATATATCTATAATATTTAGATATCTATACTATTTCTTTATCTAGAGCTGTCTCTATATATGGTGTGTGTGTGTGTGTGTGTGTGTGTGTGTGTGTGTGTGTGTGTACACATTCACAGCCTTAGCCCTCTCTGGAGCTCTAGTTTTGCATCAACAACTACCTGTTGGACATTTGAATATCATGTAGGCATCTCAAAACTAAATGTGGGGGCAGCTAGGTGGCGCAGTGGATAGAGCACCGGCCCTGGATTCAGGAGGACCTGAGTTCAAAACTGGCCTCAGACACATAACACTTACTAGCTGTGTAACCCTGGGCAAGTCACTTAACCCCATTGCCTAGCCAAAAACAAAACAAACAAACAAAAAAAAAACTGAGTGTGTCCAAAGTGGAACTAATGCTTTATAGGCACAGGGAGGACACAATTACATTCTGTCAGTGATGAATTGCCTGCTTCGCTTTACTCTGCCTGTCGTATCATGATGAGGGAGCCAAACTTTGCACTGCTTAGGGGAGAATCTGTAAGTCTCTACAAGTATTTGAGTGTATTTCTGTATGCAGTCTACTGACCTTGTGGCAGTATACACGAGGCACATGCAGACTGTTGTTCTAAATGGAATGTTGTTAAGGTCTAATCCTTTTCAAAGACTGGCTGCAAGTTGGGCTTTGCTGCTGAAAATTCACATTTGTATAGCACTTTAATGTTTGCAAAGTACCCTCCTTATAACAATCCTATGTGACATATAATGCCAGAATTATTATACCCATGTCATAGATGAGGAAATTGAGACTCTGAGAGGTCGTAAGAATTTCCCACACCCTGTTTTCTTATGGTACATAGCTTGCCCTGGACAAAAGTGTAAAGTGGACATATTTCTTCTTTGGTATCTATCCATTTCCCTTTTTGTTCTCTTGTCCCCAATATTTTGACTCAGGTGGTCATTACCTTCATACTAATTTGTACAGCGCTTCCCACCTTCACTCCCAAATATCCTCTTTTCATTTAACTCTGAGGAAAGCAATCTGATCAGCCAATTCTCACTAATGTGTAAGTGACTGATAGTTGCATTTTTGAAAGGGTATTTATTGACCCATAAGAGCACCAGCAAATAAATAACACTAATGGCAAAACAAGTTTATTTCTTCGTATTTGTTTTATGCTTCCTAATGGATGTGAGTGGTCCTGGGTCTAGAGGTGCTAACTCTAGCCAGAAAATTATACATACACACACACACACACACACACACAGAGGTATAATTAGGTGCTTTTAGCACACTAACAGAGTATTGGCAATCATTATTCCAGAGAGAAAAAAAAAAGTAAATATATCTCTTATCACTTTTCTAGGCTCAAATACAGTTTTGATTTTCTACTAGCGCCTCCTGAATACAGAAGCCACTGGGTGAATAAAATAAAATGTTTTAATAATCAACATCTACATGTACATGTAATGTAACTTAATGTCTACATAAGAGAGTAAAGAATTTATTTTCACTGTACTAAAAACCAGCCAAAATTCAAGAACTAATTTATCATATGAGGTATTGCAGTACAAGTGTCGTACCTTCCTTTCTCCAAATAAAAAGTCAAATTGATTGTCAACAGGAAGTTAGCCTGCTTCTCCCATGGAACCTTTCTTGTTCTCTGTAGACCCAAAGGAGCTTTTTCTTTCTCTGCATTCTAATAGCTCTCCACTGTACCACTCATTTGGTGTTATTATTATATAGGTATTTTTTATATTGTTAATTGTTGTTTTACATACATACATACATGTGTGTATATATATATGTGTGTGTGTGTGTGTATGTATATATATGTCTTGTCTTCCCCAAACTAGATTATATTAAGTAAATGATTTTAATTATTTATGAAGTGATATATAAATATTCATTTATGGTCTCTTATAAGGTATTAGAGGTTCTCTAAGTTCTATTCGTTATTTTAGAGACTAGGAAACTGTGGCCCATAGAGATAAAATGACTTGCCCAAAGTCCCATAGCAATAACAGAGGGAAAGCCAGGGCTGGGACCAGATCTTCTGGCTTCTTGGCCAGTGCTCTTGCCATCATACCACACTGCTCCTCATCTCACTTTTTACATGTGGACCTCTGGTGTGTTCATCCTTCTTTGTGAGGGATATGAAAATTATTTGTACTGCAGCTCTTTATAAATTGATACTATGTTTCTGATATATCTATATTACCATTTTAAATAGCCTTAACTGAAGCCCAGGTCAAACTTGAACTTTTTCTGATATTCTAACTCTTCTATAACACACAATTCCAAATTCTTTGCTTTCAATGTGATGTAATGCCTCAAAAGTTTTTTAATCCATACAATTGCATTATATGGAGTGGTAGAGAGGGAAGAGGAAATAGGAGGGAATAACTTTCACCCTCTTCTAGAATTGGACTGACAACATTAAAGATGCTTTATCTTTCATTCATTTTCAAGCAGAAACCCATATTCTAAATAGCTGTCAGGTAAACTAGCTTAATTTGTGCCTCAGCCCACCCACTTCTCCCACTTCCCCTGTCCTCCCTCAAACACATACAAGCACAAAAAATCCTTTCACCAAGAACAAGCCCCCCTTTTTAAATCAACAAACCCTTAATTTTGCAATAGACACCTAACACCCAAAATTGAAAACAAGTATTTCTTAAAGTTTGAAAAATCTAGCAACCAATTCTATTTCAATTCTGTGACAGGCTGTAAACAAAACAACTATAAACTAGTTTGAACTTTACCTCGACTCTTCTGTCCATTTGCAAAGTATCATAGTTTAAGTACAGAGAGTAGTGTTTTCTCAAATTTGGGCCAGGGCTCTCCTGGTTAGTTTCAAGTAAAAATATCTATTTGCAAATTGATACTCCTCCACAAAGTGATTCGCTTCAAAAGTTTTTTAATCCATAAAATTTCGTTATGTGTGTTCCTTGCCCTATGTAGTGATAGCATGTGTGTTCCTTGCCAGGTGTAGTGATAGCAGTAATTTTAAAATTAGAGTGAAAAAAATAGTAGCATTGTTTGACCAAATGTACCATTACTGTTTCAATGTATTTGAGTTGTTAAAAAAAAAGTATTTAATTTACATTTTAAGAAAGAATTTTCTACACATTTAATTTTTAACTTTACAGAACAGTATTACAATACTGTTGTTTTCATAGTTGTTTAAATATAATTTTCTTTGGAGAATTTATACAGTATATTTATCTTACACTAATGATAATAAAAATAACATCTATAATGTATTAAAAGTTTACAAAATATTTTCCTTATGATCCTTTACAGTAGATAGTATAATCCCATTTTGCAACTAGATAGCATCTGAGGCAAGATTTAAACTTGGGATTCTTGACTCCAAATAAAGCACTTTATTCAGTACCCCACACATAAAGGAAAATAAATGAAAAATCATTTCATTAAGTGCTTTAACTTACTCTGTACAAAGCACTATGCTAAGAGCTGGCGATATAAATTCAAAAAGCATGATCATCCCCACTCTAAAGAAGCTTACATCTCAGTGTGATTCATAAGGCACAGCCTATCTATTAAAATCAGAAGGTCATAATGTTTAAGATTTCTAGCTTATTTAGTTAGAGACACAATGCAAATGCAAAACCTTATATTTAAGTGGGCTCTGTCAGGTACAATAGATGATACTGTTCCTGCTAGCCTTTTATAGAAAGGTGTTATTATAGTTTTAAAATACTTGTTCTGATTTTCCTATGACTATATATCATAAGGTTTCACAGTTTATGTTGTAAGGCATGATTTTAAAACCAGGACAAACAAGTTGGCTTTATGGTGCTCAGATTTTTGTTCTGTGCAAAATTTAGTTCTGAGGAAAAACACCTCCATTGGTCTTTCTGCTGTGAGTGACTCCCAGAGCTCTTAGCTCTGGAAATGTGCAGCAATTTTCATAGCTTTTAAGAAATAGCAAAAATTTCTGGTAGTGACAGATTATACCATGGAGACCTCTTAAAGCACTTAGCTTTGGTGATATTAAATATATCTCTTCAACAAGTTTATTGAAGAATTAAGTACTTGTGTGAAAAGGATTCATTCTGCTTTTGATATATAAATTTAGTTTTTGCTAGATTTATAAAATATGATATACTTAACTAATTCATTTTTTCTTAAAACTTCCCACCAGTATTTGGAGTGTGGATTTTTTTTTATTTACATCACCATCAATGTCACATTATCCCTTAAAATTGATGACCTTGAAATAATCATATTGATTCTGTATTATTTTTCAATTAATCCTACTTACATTTAATTGATTTTGTCCTGTAACTGCCCAAGACATGATTCTTTGTCTCTGAACTTAGTTCATAAATTCATTTATCCTGTAATGAGTAAAGTGTAGAAGTTCAGTCCTGCTAATCGCTGTTCTATTCTTCCCTCAAGGAAATCTGTTATCCTTGAGGAATGAAGATAGATACCAGGAACTCTGGTCTTGCATCTTTACACCACCACCCTATCCTTCAAGGATGTCTGGTTTGTTATCCAAAGAAATCTGGTCTGTTGTCTAACCTTGCAGGTGGACTGAAAGAATGAACATTTCTTAGTTACAGGAGGAATGGAGGGGGTTGTTGCTAGCCCCTCATTCCCAATTTCCAACTAAACATATTTCCCCCCTCACCTCGGCTCTTTGACCAATCATATTGATTTCACCAATTTATGATGTTGAGCTCTTTTAACCAATCACAACTTGTTCTCTCCCTACGAAGTCTTGTTCTTTGTTCTATACCCCCCCAAACTATAAAAGGAAGCTGTCCTCACATTCCTATTTATTGGTAAACTCATGCTTTACTAATAAATTGATCATGCTTAGAAATTTGCACTTCAGTCTACTTTAATTTTAACTGTTACAACCCGGAGAATCTTCTTAGACAGGTGAATAAGAAAGACATTGAACCAGATTCTCCCAAGCCTGGTTTTAATTCATGCATCTTTAGAAACTATTTGATGTTTTTCAGATATCTGGGTTACTGATTTTACTGAGTCACCAATTCAATGTACTCAGCAACTAAGAAGGAGCTATGGGGTAGTAGGCTTTTTAATCACTCTAACAAATAGGCATTACCAATAATAGGACCAATAACATTAGTTTTCAAAATGAAAGGCAACTAATTTGTTTTCCTACTATAAAAAAAGTGAATGTTGACTTTAAAGGTCAACTACAAATGGAATCATGAAAAATATGATTCAGCATCTTATTTGGGTTTTGAGTGTGTCTTGCAACTCTTGGCATTAAAAAACTAGAAAGGTCATAAAAGAGAAGCAGGGTTAACCTAGCCCAGATTACTCCGTAATAGAATAATCAAAATGTAATGACTATGTTCTATAAAATATCCATGGATTTAAGACTTACACATTTTTGACTTTTTCTACAGACTTGGTGAAACTTTTTCTATTTTTGGTTTGTATCTATATAATGACAACATATAAGACAACCTAACAGTTATGGTTTTACTCACATGTAATTTCTAAAGTAAGGAATTGATTTGGTAGATGCCATTTGAAAACATAAAGTTCTTAAATATCTAGATGCTTTTTTTTTGTCCTGAGTGCCTACCTTATTACACTTACTCAAAAAAAAAAGTGATCAGAACAATATCCAAAGAACACATTTTCAAAGAGCCATAGTAGTAAGCTTGCTCTAAGACTTGGTGCAAGAGAGAATCTAAAGCTTATGACAGTTCTTCAACTTTTTTTTTGTACCCTCCTAATAGTACCACAACTGATTAATGACTCCATTCTTCCTAAGACCAACACAAAATACAATAGCTCTCCACCTTATAGTTGCTATGACCAAAATGTTTCTTTTCCTGGTGGTGAACTTTCTGGTGCTCAGTCTCTCTAGTTATGTATTTCTCTTTTCCTAATTTTAGAGTAAGTCCTGTAATTTCTCTATTAACTAAATTGAAAAAAGGAACGTGATGAGCAAAAGATCCAAGCATTAAAAACTTCACTTTTACTTTGCCTGGTCTTGGAGCTCTTGGTTCCCTTTTTTTTCCTTTCCTTTTCTTTTTTTGCATGATGTCAGATGTTTGCAGATCAAATTGTAATGAACACCAGGCACATTACATCATTCCAGTTGAAGCAAGTTTATAAAAGTACTCAATATGCCACAATTAAATAGAAACATGTTCATGGAAGACATATTGTTGGTTTACCATTTAAAAACAACAAGTTTCTTGAGATACCATTTATAGGAAATTTTATTTTGTCTTTCACCTTTAAGAAATCCATAGTTTCTAAAAGAAAGCTAATTTTTATTGGTCTTTATAAGAGTGTTCATTCTCTGGATTTTCATTCTGTTTTCAGAATTTTTTTTTATGATCACATTTCTATCATAGAAATCATACAAATATCAGTGGAAGTTGAACAGTATGAATTCCCTTACTTTTATTCTCCTTTATTGATGAAATGTATATTCATACAAATAGTCATTATAAATTAATGTCATTATTATTTGAATTAACCTAAGTAGCTAATGGTTGTCAAGGTTCTTAAAATGGACCTTCACAAGTTTCTTTGTCATGCTGTAAAATAGTCAGCCTTGGAAGAGGAAAAGAATTCTTAGAGAATTCTTAGATCGAAAGGAACCATGGCTTAGTAATGCACTTTTAATCACTGTTCAAGACTCAATTCTTAGCATGCTGCTTGGAAAATCATTTCACAATCTAACAGTTTTAATTCGGAAAGGAAACTTTTGTAGCTGCATGTAACAGTGGCACCCTCTAATTCAAATCTACTGGAAATGAAGGGTGTTCATTGATTTTACAGCAAATGAACAGAATAAAGGGTGGAATCAAAAACGTCGGTACAAACACTTGTTATTCCCAGGGATCACTAGACAAAAATTTGGGCAGCTTCTTTACAACTGTCAATATAGCTATATGGCTTGTCATAAAAGACCAGAGTTTGTATGGTGTACCATGATAGCCAATTTTAAGATGGACATTAATTTAAAAGGATTTAATGGAGTATTTATTTAGTTAACTTTCTTAGAGTTATGTGGAGTAGTCTCATTAGAAGCTGTACATTCCCTAGTATCTCTATTAGGCATTACTTTATTTTATTAAGCCTTTTAATAAAGTCAGACAGGAGATATTGTATCTCTAAGAAAAGCTATAGTGCCAGAAAAGAGATAAATGAATAGCACTATCTTTTTTTTGCCTAGGATTTAGAAAAAAAACTACAATGAGATTTCTGTAGTAATATGGAATACTTAGGGGGGTTTTTTTTGGTTTTTTATTTTTTTTTTTCTGATACAGTGGATAGAGTGCTAGACTTAGAGTTAGGAAAACCTGAGTTCAAATCCTGCCTTGGACACTTACTTGCTAGTTGACCCTTGGCAAACTACTTAATCTCTTAAGTAGAGTTTCCTCATCTGTAATAATAGCACCTACCTTAGAGAACTGAGGGCCAAATGCTGGGTATTATTATTTCTCTTACTTGAGAGTTTAAAGAAGCTATTATTGTTATCCATCAAAATATCTGACCTTTATTAAATAAACATGGGTTATGCATTTTGTGGCTACAGCCACATAAAATATCCAACAGTGGCATCAGCAAGGAAACTCCTACTTTAATGTGTTCTTTGAGCTCTGACAAGCAATCAGTACACATTATGTTAGCTAAATGGATCTTAATTTAATGCTACAGACATGACACTATGAAGTGTCTATCTGTGCTACATTTTTTTAAATGGCAGCAGACATATAAAATGTTAAATACAAAGATGCACATATATAAGCACAGGAGCCTATACTGGCAGGTATTGTAAAAACCCTTTGACTCAAAACACATGAGCTTAATTGAAGAAAACATGAGAAGCAACTAAACACTGCAATAATGATACAATGAAATTTCAAATTTGAGTTGCATGATTCCAGTAGTGGAGCAGAACAGCACAACATTCATGGGTTAGACAAAATAAAAAACAACTCTTGCCTCATTGGAGTGAAATAACTTTGTACATTCTGTTTTTCATTTTGACCCTTGCTCATTCCGTTTTGAAAATGACATATTTCAGAGCCAGATCATTACCTAAAGGGATGCATATATAACCATTAGACACTAAAAACAAAAATATCGTTATATCAGAAACAGGTTCTTAAAGCTCTTGTTGCAACCCACTCTTTACATTTGAACAAATAAACTCTTTCTGTTCCATCTTAGACATAACTTCCATGAAAGTGAAAATTTCTCCAAATAAACAACAAAAATATATGTTTCTTTAGAATTTTGTATTAGCATTGTATACGTCAGTATTAAATTCTGAGACCATTTGTCATTGTCAAATGTCTGGTTCTGAAAATAGGATAACTAGGCAAAGAGTTAGCAAAATGTTGTCCTATCATTGATATGGTAACTTTAAGACTCTTCCTTTAGAAGTCAGACATTCCTCCTCAGAGTCTACCTGAATAGAGAAACTCTGAGAGATGATATAAAAAATAATGAGTGGATACTCAATTCTAAGCAAGCTGAGGATTTGGAAAATTTCAATTATAGTGAAAAACATCTTTCTCTCATGCAAAATGCCTGTTTTCAAAAGCTAAAAAAAAAAAGCCGTTCAGAGCTCCATTTGTTTTATATATGTTTAATTATTTTAATAACATATAACTATATTTCTGAAAAGGAAATAAAATTCAAAAGTATAAGTTTGAAGGTTCTTCAAAAGATTATCTTGACCATTCCTTTTCTTTACTCATTCAATAAAGAAAGTTATTTCCACATAAGCCTTAAATCACAACCTGTTAGCCCTTTACATTTATTGGAAATGACAACTTTGCTGAGGTCAGCTTTCAGTTTCTCTGATAATCAGTGTGGTAAACTCTCAGGGCAACAGTCTCCCTTCCATCTGTGATTCTTGAATATCATCTAGTGTCCTCTGTATGTAGTGTTTACAAGTAAATATGTCCAAGGGAGGACCCTGTCTCAGGCTTCTCTTGCATTCCTCAGTAGTGTTATGAACACATTGTGAGGTGCAAGGCACATAGGAGGGACTCCACTAGGTGGTGCAGTTGCTAGAGGGCTGAATTTGGAGTCAGGCATATCTGAGTTCAAATCCTCCCTCAGATACTTTACTAACAGCTCACAGCAAAACAGAAAAGCGAGTCAGTTTTGTTGAGAAGACGCTCACAAAGTGAAGGGCAGTCAGGGAGAAGGATGGAAACAGATCAGGGGTGCAGGCTGAGGCCCAGAGGAAAGAGAGCTCTCTCTCTCTCCCAAACCAGTAAAGTTTGGTAGGTTTTTATAGCATCCTTATCTGGGTCTTGTAGGACCAGGCATTGGGGGAGTCTGGCCCTGGGGACATGTTGACTCATGCCAGTTGGGGAAAAGGAGACTCCTGGGGAATTGGAGGCTGGTCAATATTCGGACTCCTCACCCACAGTAAAAAGTCTTTGGTCTATCCCCACTAGTCTCCCTCTAACTGGTCGATTCAGCTCCCTTCCTCTTCCTCCAGGGCATCTTTTTTTTTCAGCAGATGCAGGAGACTACTGTGAGAGTTCTGGTGTTTACTATTCTGTGACTTTGGACAAAAACACTGCAGCTCTCTGGGTCTCATGGGAGGGTTAAACTAGATAATATGTAAAGTTTTCCAGCTTTCCAGCTTTGAATCTGTATCCTATGTATGGTTTTCACAGCCACCAGGTGGGTAGTACATATGTTGTTATTCCCATTCTACAGATAAGAATACTAAGCCCTAGAGATTAAGTGACCTGCCTCAATATTACACAGCTAGTAAGCAGATAAATAGGCAATCTAGTCCAGCAGGTTATCTGACTTGAAATCCAATAGCCTTTTTCCATGACAGAGATGAGTATTATGAAACAAGATTATTTGGAGGAACCGCATATGTGATCCCTAAACAAAAAGGAGGAAGAGTAAAATCTGCTATTGCTTCCTCTCCCACTAAAATTTCCAGCATCAGGGAATGAATACACTTGAAATTAGGTCAATCATAAAGCTCCCAACTCTTCTTACCAGATACTACCCTCGTTAGTTTTTAGGAAGCTGTGGAATAATCATGAAATGGGGTAAAAGAAACAAGGAAGAAAGATCATGCCCCACTTGATTTTCCCGTTGTCAGAAGTGGCCCTGCCCTGTGGCCACCCTGGATTCTTTCTGTTTTTGACAAATCAGTAATGATTAGCTGAAAAGATCTCCCTCAACCTCAAGCTTTTGAAATTTATTTTTTATTTTTTATTTTTGCTTTTTTGGTGAGACAGTCAGGATTAAGTGACTTGCCCAGGATCACACAGCTAGTAAGTGTCAAGTACCTGAGACCAGATTTGAACTCAGGTCCTCCTGACTCCAAGGCCAGAGCTCTATCTACTACACCACCTAGCTGTCCCAAAGTTATTGAAATTTGATTCCTGTGGAAAAGAGTAGAACTTAACTGGTTCCTTTACCCGTAACTTTGTTTTAAAATGCTAAGGAAGACAGTTTGAAATAATAGAAAGAACACTGGCCCTATATTAAGGAGACAACAGGTTCAAATCCTGGCTCTGACACTTACCAACTTTGTGAACCTGGGAAAGTCACCTTATTTGTGAGCCTCATTTTTGGTCTCATTTATAAAATGAAGAAGTAATACTTATACTACCTGCAGAACAAGGCAACAGTCTTTAAGTCCTCTATAAATTCTAAATTGCTATATAAATATGAGTTATTATTTTCCACTACTAACATTGAGCTCCATGTCTACCTTGGCCCAGAAATAACTCTGGGTTTTCAAAGGTTTTGCCAGTGGGAGGGAATAAGCATTTATTAATGTTACTAGTATTGTAGCATTACATACTTTCAACTAAGTACATTGAAGATATTAAATTATTTGATTCTCACAACAATGCTGAAAAATAGGTGTTATTGTAATCCCCATTTTACAGTTGAGCAAACTGAGGCAGATAGAGGTTAAGTGACTTGTCCAGGATCACACAACTATTAAATATCTGATGATGCCTTGCACTCAGGTCTTTCTAACTCCAGATATCTACTGTACCACCCAGCTGGCAGGTTCTCCCAAGAAGAAAATCTTCAGATAGCGTATCTGAAGATATGTATATCATATCTTGTGCATCATAAAAGTACTAGAATTAAGAAAAATTCATCTCTAAAAACTATCAGCTAAAATATAGAGGGAAACTGAGACACAGATATATAGATACATAGAGGGAGAGCCCATGCCTATGAAATTGTGAATTTTAAAATATTTTCATTATAAAATATGAATGTATTTGTTTCATGTTTGTGTATACAGGTTTATAGGTAGGCTAGAGTATATCCCCAGTTATCCTTAATTCTGTGTCACTGTCAGCTTTGTACTTGGTAACCAAACATTTAAATCTATATCACTGAGAAGTGTCACTTGAAATAAAAGCAAAAGCAAGTTATTTTACAGAATCTGTTCTCCACCAGTTACTAAAGAACAGTAAAGATATTTAGACAATGTATCTCTATAAAACACAAGTTAGGATATACCATGGTTTTAAGTATTATACTGGCAATATAAAACGTAATTGCATTATTCAGCTTGAACAAAATTTATGTTATATTAATACGTGATTAGAGTATTTTATATCATTCCAAGATTACTGTTGTAATAACAAATAGGTTATGACTCCTCTAGGTAAAAAAGAAAAATCTTATTTTGCCAAGTTTTCATTTAAAAATGGAAGTCTAACCACTATGTGAGAGCATGCTTTTTCTAGGTAAATGTGGTACATGTGTACACAGGTGTGTACACAATCTTTCAGCCAAAGTGGTAGCATTTATCCTTATCTAGAAAACGGAATTTCTCTTTGATCCTTGGGGGTTTTTTTTAAGCCAGCTGGCCAACTGGCACGATAAGCGACTGAGTAAATCGGATTTTCAACTTGATTCACACAAGTGGGAAAAAAAAGCTATGACTAGCTGAAAATGAGAACTATTTTCTGGTGATCTGCTCCACTGAGATGAAGCAGTGAATAAAATGTCTATTTCATTTCTATCATTTGGAAAAGAAAATTGAAAAATAATTGAAATTAAATACCTTCATTATGTGTTGATGTAATACACTTTAAACTAATGTATAGTAATGTAATATTGTATAGACATGTGAAGATGACCCAGGTAATGTTATGTATTTTCTGTATACACAGATTCGCTTTCCTTCGTGCCCTTCACACAACAGACACTGACATTTGTTGAATAAATGACTATTCTGTAGTAGTCAATGGATGTTAATTGATCCTCAATTATCTTCCATGTTTAATATTGGAAAACAGAGCATTAAGATAATTTTAAATGCTTTAAAATACCAATTTGAAGATATTGAGCACATATTCGGGTGATTATTCTTACGTAAATTATTGAGTACCAACTAGCCAGTGACTGTATTTTAGTATCCAATCTGTACTTTTATTTAAAAATCTTAACATGTTGTATGTGGCATAGTGCTGTTTGTCTTGCAAAGAAAAATTCACACATGGAGAGAGGCCTGTACTCTAAGAACCAAAGATATAGACAACATTTATGTTGATAATACATCAGTATGAGAAATTCAGAAAGCAAAGTAAAAATTTTAAATCTATTAATGTATTCCCATACTTATTGTAGTATTTCAAAAGAGAGGTAGCATGGTATCTTGGATAGGTAACCAGCCTGAGTCAATAAGTGCTTGGTACAAGTCCAACTCTAAAAATTTAGCCATGTGATCATGGCAAGTCACTTAACTTGTCAGTGCCCCAGGTAATTCTCAATGATTCAGAGTATACACTGATTTATATTGGTGGAGTGAGGAATCATAAGTTTGATTTTTTTAAGAAAAATTTATTCAGAGCTGCAATGAAATCACTTCACATCTATGTTTTAAGACCAAATTAAATATTATATTTACATGGCTAGACTGCCTAGATACAGCCATCAAAACTTGACTAGTTGATGACAGTGAAGCCAGGGAACTGATAAAATCTTAGCCATATTTGTCATCAATCAATAAACATTTGTTGAGTGCTGGGGACACAAAAAGAGGCAAAAGGAACTCACAGTCTAATGGATTTTGTGAAATAATATTTAAGAATTGCCACATGCTTTCAAGAAAGTAAAAGTGACTAAAGAAGATACCACAATGTATGTGTAAATTATTAGCAATAATAATAACAATAATAGCTAGCCTAATTTATATGGTACCTCCTTTACAAATATCTCATTCAGTTTTCACAACAATCTTGCAATGTAGGTGCTGCTTTTAATCCCCATTTTAACTTTAATGAAACTGAGACAAACAGAGGTTAAGTGGTTTGTCCAGGGTCACCCAGCTAATAAGTTCCTGAGGACAAATTTGGTGTTTTGGTTTGGTTTGGTTTTTGGTGAGGCAATAGGGGTTGAGTGACTTGCTCAGGGTCGCACAGCTAGCAACTGAGGACCAATTTGAACTTCAGTCTTCCTGATTTGAGGTCCAGCTCTATCCACTCTGCCACCTAGATTCCTCAAGAGTCATGAAAAACCAAAGAAGGAAGGAAGCCAAGCAAGCATTTATGAGGCACCTGTATGCCAAGCACCGTACTAAGTGACTTCCAAATATTGTCTCATTTTATCCTCACAACAATCCTGGGAAGTTTATGTTCCTCTTTTTACCACTGGGGAAACTGAGGCAGTCAGCAGTTAAGTGACTTGCCCAGAGTCAACCAGCTAATAAGTGTCTGAGACTGGATTTGAACTTAGGTGTTCCTGACCTCAGCCCTTATATTCTATGCACCTAGCTGCCTTTAATAAACGAGATTTAGCCTCTCTTGTTGGGAGAGGTGAAGGTTCCTCTCCTCTAATTGGAAAAATTAAACCATTTGTGGTGCTAATATAGAAATAGACTTCCCTAACTATAAGCATTTTGTCTTCTGCCACATTTAGGACAAAGAAAGGAAGTCAGGAACATTCCTTTAATAAGCCAAGTAGGATTAAATAAATGACTGTCATGTAGGAAAATTGGCCATACATAAAGAAAGCAACCTTGGAGGCTTTGGTTCCTACCTTGGTTCAAATCCTTGGGCCTGTGAAGAAGTCATGGGAGGTACCTGATGAGATTAGAATTCTGGGTAAAGGACCTTCTACTCAAATCTGAGAAGAAAACCAGGGTTAAAGTAATCAATTTATTTTGGCAAACAACTTATTAAATATGTACTGCAGAGAATTGTAGAAAATTAGAGGAAAATACAAGGTTATAGCTTTATAACTGTGAATAATGTATAACCAGTGATGGCACAGAAAATATTATTAACTAACCAGTTTTCTTTAGTGGAAAAACATTTGCATAGATAAAACCAATGCAAAGAAATAAAGAAGAAAAAATGAATGTTTACATTTAACATCTCTAATAAAAGTCTAATATCCAAAATCTATGGAGAATTGATGCAAATAATGATTGGTAGAATTTATATAGTACTTTTAGATTTGAAAGTGCTTCATATGTTATTTCATATGATCCAGAATATTCAGAGCCATCCTCCCAATATACCAGCTGTTTAGTGAAGAGAAGCAGTTTTCAAATAAAATACAAACTATCAATAATCATCTACAAAACTATTCAAAAATCATCATTAGAGAAATAGAAATTAAAACATGTCTGAGGTATTTTATAGAACTATCAATTTGGCAAAGATGAAGGATAAGGAAGTTAGTGCTGAAGGATCTGTACAGAGAATCTTAATCCCATGCTGGTAGAGCTGTGAATTGTGCCAGTGGCTCTGGAAAGCAATTTAGATTTATGGGAGAAAAGTTTCTGAATTGTTCATCCCTTTGACCTTGTGATTCCACAATTGGGTTTATGTTCAATGGAAGTTACTGACAGTAACTTTTACTATTATGATTGCAAAACATCAAAAATCAACTATGTGCTCATCATTGAGAATTGGCTGAACACATTTTGGCATATGAATGGATACTAACATACCATAAAGAGTGATGAAAATGAATAATTTAGAGCAAGTCATTTTTTTTGCATCATAGAACCCTTAATACCATTCCTGGATGGACATGTCAGTCAGCTGCCCATTCACTTGTTGAGGGCAAAGATTGTCTTGCTTTTTGTGTTTTCATCCTCAGCCCTTGGTACAATGCTTGGCACATAGTAAGTACTTAATAAATACTTTTTCTTTTATCCATTCATTTTTAAAATGCTCCGTTTGTGTGGCAAGCAAGGAAACAACATGGTGTAGTGGACAGTGCTAAACTTGGCGTGAGAAAAACCAGGGTTCCAATCTCGCTTCTGATACTTATTAGGTGTGTGATCCTGAGCAAAGTTCTCTGAGCCTCAGTTTCCTCATCTGTAAATTACGGATGATAATGCACCTACCTCAAAGGGTTGTTATGAAAACCAAAAGGAAAAAAAGTATGTAAAGTACTTGGCAAACCTTAAAGTGCTATATAATTGGAAGCTGTAATCATCATTAGCAATATTACCCCCAAAAGAACTGTATTTCTGTTGACTGAGCCCTTTTTCTTTTCCCTTCTTTCTCCCTGAAGTAAGGGTTGGCAAGAGGATGCACTGGTGATGATAGGGAAAGAATCAGATTTTCTTTCTCATGATCCTCAGGACTCAGGGCACAGAAAAGCTCAAAAGCATCAGGAGGGATTATTAGAAGCAAGGTATAAGAAAGATATCATAACTTTCAGGGATATACTTGCAGTCACAGGCTTTTGGGTTACCTTCCAGGAGCGCCTGAGGCAAGCTGGGAATTGAAGCAATTGAAGGAATCGAAGAATTGAAGAAAACTTAAAGGAGCACAAAAACAGAGCATTCAGGCTACTGAAACTTTTCCAATTAGTGTTGTGATTCTTTTTTGTGAGGTTTGTAGCCAAATTATAGGTTAAGGACCTGAGAGGTCTTGATGTGAAGGGTGCTTACTACTTACTATCATTCCTTTTCCTATTATATGACTTTTCATACAGTTAGCTGCTTTAAGAACAAATTCCTTGGTAGCATTGGTTACTTGCAGTAAGACAGTGAATACTCCTAAGGAAGAGCTAAAATGAGTCAGATTCATATGTTCCCATTCATTCATTCATTCATTCAGTAAACATTTATTAAGCTGTTATGTGCCAAACACAGTGCTAAGCACTGGGGATATAAAGAGGCAAAAGACAATCCCTCTCTTCAAGGAGTTTATAATCTAATAGGGAACACAACATGCAACAAATATATACAAAGCAAGCCATATACAGGATAAATGAGAAATAACAGAGAAGACACTGGAATTAAAAAGGGTTATGGGAAGGCTTCTGGCAGGGAGTGGGATTTTAGCAGGAACTTGAAGCCTGGGGGTCAGTAGACCCAGTGGAGGAAAGAGAACATTGCAGACTGTGGGACAGCCAGAAAGAATAAAGAAGGGCTCTTGGTAAACAAATATACTTTATATAGTATGTCAGCAAGCTCTTCTGAGAACACACTTTTGTCCATGTGAGAGAGAGAGAGTAAGATAGGTGAGGGGAGGAAATCATTCCAGGCTGGGGCAGGGGGTTAGGATAGGCCATCTTGAGCAAATCCATGGGCAAAAATAACTGTGTTTTCACTCTCTTAGGGTCAGTGAAGAAACCAATCTGACAAAAGCAAATGGAGTAATGGTAAAAAGTTGCATAGGTAGAATTAAACCCAAGTTTTGAAAACAAAGTGGATAGGTTTGCATTTGATATGATAGGCAGTAGGGAAGATTACAGGTGTCAAGGCAGAAGAGTAACATGGTTAAAAAGCACTGTTTTATAACAAAGCTAAAATTGGAAGAGAAGCAGGCAAATGAGGGGGAAATTTTTTGCAGCAAGTTTCTTTGGTTTCTAAGATATATAGGGAACTGATTGAAATTTCTAAGAATAAAAGCCATTCCCTATTTGATAGTCAAAGGATATGAATATGAATAGACCATTTTCAGAGAAAGAAATCCAAGTTATCAATAGCCATATGAAAAAATGTTCTAAATCACTAACAACTAAAGAAATGCAACTTTAAAAAAACTCTGAAGTTCTGCCTCATATGCATCAGATTGGTAAAGTTGACAAAAAAGGAAAAGGCAAAAAGCTTGATGGCTTAGAGATGCTGTGGGAAAACAGATACATTAATATACCATTGGTGGAACCATAAACTAGTCTTGGCTCTCTATCTCCTCCCAAAAACTATTAAACTGTGCATACTCTTTGACCCAGCAATACCACTACTAACTTTATACCCCAAAAAAGTTAAAGAAAGGAAAAGGATATATGTGTGTGTGTGTGTGTGTGTGTGTGTGTGTGTGTGTGCGTGTGTGTGTGTGTGTGTGTGTATTTGTAACAGCTCCTTTTGTGGTGGCAAAAATCTGGAAACTGAGGGGATAATCATCAATTGGTATATGCATGTGATGGAATATTATTGTGCTGAATACTATAATAATGAATAATACTGAATACTATATGTGTGAAATGATACAGGGGATCATTTCAGAAAAACCTGAGAAGACTTATATAAACTGAAACAGAGTGAAGTAAGCAGAACCAGGAGAACAATTCATGCAATAACAAGAAGATTGTAAAGAGAAACAACTTCCAAAGACTTAAAATTTCTGATCAACACGATGACCAACCACAATTCCAGAGGACTCAAGATGAAACATGTTATCCACCTCCTGTTAAAGAAGTAATGTGCTTAGAGTACAGGTTGAGACATAATTCCTTTTAGTCATGGTCAGTGCAGGAATTTGTTTTGCTTGACTACACATATTGGTAACAGGGGTTTTGTTTTTGTTGCTTTCTCAGCAGAAATGGGGAAAAGGAGATGGGAGGAAGAAAAGGCAGATCTTTGTGAAAATAAAATATAATTTAATTAAAAAAAGGTAAAATGATGGGGATGGACTAGATGACCTCATTTGAAAAAAAAACCCACTGTTTAGAAAAATTACTCTAACTGTGGTATGCTGACGGATTAAAGTTGAGTGATATTAATATTAGAGAACAGCTAAGTGGTGAGTATCTTAAGTTCTTAGAGATCTTAAGTTCAATAAACTTTTATAAACGACTTTTATATCTCTTGTAAACATTGTATGGTACCATTGGACCATACTATACTATGGTATTTGTCCTAGAGGCATTGTCTCCAATCTGTCCTCAGAATCTAGTGTGCTTGTGTATCAGCCATCGAATTGATTACAGGATAGAATAATATAGAATGGAATAACAAAAAGTTTGCAAAATTAAGAACAAATTGCTTTGTTACCCCCTGCCTAAAAACTAGCCCCAGTTATAGTGTAACCCCCCCCCCAAAGTATGAGTTTTATGTAAATTTTATCTCAGGTAGACCAAGATAGGAAATGGAAAAAGGGATAGAAAAGAACCATTCTGATCAGGTTGTCTTTCAATTTCTGGTCATTCTTAGGGTAGGAACTATTTGAAACTTAAAGGCAAGAAGGGAGTTTCTGGGCTGGGAACTCTAGGGGAACCTGGATTCATTGCCCTGTGATAGATTCTTAATCTAAACCAAACTTCTTTACCAAATGCCTTTGAGTTTGGATCACCTGTAGTGTACCCTGTTTCCCAAAGCTATGGGTTTTTTAATTTTTATTTTAGTACATGTAGGGGATTTATTGGTGCCTTCTATTTTTTTTTATCACAATAGTTCCTCCCCCTTCTGCCATTGAATCAGGACCTAGGGACTTCATTTGACGTATAAGAAAGTTATGGCTAGAAGTAGTTTGTGTGAAAAATATCTGGTGGTTTTTAATGAACTGCAGGCTCATTATGAATCAGCAGTGTCCTATGGCAGCCAAAAAAGTGATGTTAGGCTCTCATAGCATCATAGAGAGGCATTATGTCCAGAAGTAAGGACATAATAATCCTATACATGCAGTATATAAATCTATAAATGGCTATAGACCACATCTGGAATTTTGTGTTCAGTTCTAGGCACCGTATTTTAGGAAGGACATTAATTAGCTCAAGCATATTCACAGGACAACTACTGTGATAAAAAGGCTTTGATATCATGCTATATGAAGATCATTTGAAGGAACTAAGTCTGGAGAAGGAAAGTTCAGGGAGAAAATCAATAAATGCCTTGAAGGGCTCTCACATCTAATGTGAGAAGGGTTAAACTTGTTATGCTTGGTCCCAGAGGGCAGAAATAGGAGCAATGTAGAGATGTCAGATTCCTATGCCAAATGCCAAAGAGGCAAATTCCTAAAAATTAGAATTATCAAACAGCAGAAGGGGTTACCTTCAGATGAGGGCAGGGAAAATGTGGTTATACATTGTCTTAATGTGATTTGAGTGATATTTAGAATTCCAAAGTGCAAATTTCTCTTATGTGCCATTTATATTGCCAAGGAAAAAGCCTTAGGAGCACATAATTGGGGCATGACCCATAATCACTGCTTTGGTGTAGGCAAGAATGGAGATAGAAGGCCCTACCATTAGAGCATGAGGTTTTCATTCTAGCTCTTTGTCCCCAAAGCTGAAGCCTGCTGTGTGCTAGAGAATGTGCTTGTAGCTGGGCATAAAAAGAAGAAACACAAGCCAGTTCCTGCCCTCAAAAAATTGAATTAGGTTGTGGCTCTGAGTGGAGAGAAGGATGTTCTCTCCTTGGACACACGGAAGATGTTGATGGAGATAGAATTGACAAGATGATTCAGTTGAGGAAGGGAGGGGGAAGAATCAAAGATGACTAAGTTTGCAAACCTAGGTAATCCTTAACAGAAATAGAGACATTTGGAGGAGGGATGTATTTAGTTGAGGTAATGAGTTCTGTTTTGCATATGTTGAGTTCGAGTTCTCTGCAGGTATCTAACAAGTGACTGTTGATGTGGGACTTGAATTCAGGAGAAAGATCAGAGCTGGATACATAGATTTGAGAGTTATCTGCATAGTGATGATGATTGAACCCACAGTAAGTGTTGAGATCACCTAGAAAGAAGGTATACCAAGAGAAATGAACACCTGTGACTGTAATGAGGATGAGATTAAAGACTCAAGTAAATAGGTTGATCTTGCAAAAGGAAAAGCCAGTCTCTCTAGGCTTGCCCTTTTAGTCATCTTCACATTTATTCTCTCATCTTTAATCCTTTCTTCTCGACATCTTTCAGGACTCAGCTTTAGAGTCAGAGCCTGTTTACGTATTGTATTTCCCAAGAGAATGTTAATTCCTTGGGGTGAGGGTAAGGTACTATTTTTCATGTTTCTGTTTGTATTACCAGCAACTAGCCAGTACTTTACACTTGGTAGGCATTTAATAAATGCTCATTAGACTGAAATTAATTAAATACTGTATTCTTATAGTAACACTATTCTATCTGCCTTTTTTTCTTTCCTCTCCCTTTATTTTTATATTTTATTTAAAGGTTGTCAGAATTCACTGGGTGAGGATATGGAAGAGATATTTTGCCATTTGAATATGTTTCTTGAATAATCCCTGAGGAAAAAGGCACTTATTAGTGAGAAAAATAACATTTTTGCAGCTTAAGCTTAAAATGTAGGGTGAGCCACAGAAATCCTTCAGTTCATAGGTTGAGTGTTGGGAGGAGAGATATTTCAAAGCCCTTAGGAACCAACAGAATTTTTTTTTAAATATTCCCATCTTGCTAATCATGATGATTACATTCAACCACTTTCATACAATTTTATGCTATTCATTATTCAGGGCAGCTAATTACCTTAGAATGTTTATTAGTCTACAGAAAATGCAAGTGATGTGTAACTATTGAGCTATAAATATTGTGCACATACAGTAGGTGTCATTATTTGAAAATAATTTGATGAGTCCCCTGAATACTCTATGCAAAAATTGTGGTTCTTTCCACAGAAACATAGCTCCAATTGTCGTTCTGAAGTTCCCAGGATTCATTTAAAGGTTTTAATAATAAATATTCAAAATGGGCCGTCTGGAAGCTCTCTTTTTCTTCATTGCTTTTTTTTTTAATTGCTGGTAGTGTCTGTCTGCAATGATTCACAGTTTGAAGTCCTCTTTAATTTTGTTCATTTGTCTCATTCTCAGTAGTACTCACTCAAAACATTCATTTATATTGATTTATATGTACAAGTGAGAGCACTACAGGTTTGGTTAATCATAATTAACATAGTGACACAATACACTGCTGTGACCACTTAATATGCTACAGCTGTCAAATGTGTGATGGCTCAAAGTAGAAAGATCATCTACATAGAACTAAATCACTGTTAAAGTTGCAAAAGTTTGAGATTGTGAGTAATACAATACTATGTACACACTCTAGTCTGCCACTTCTTGCTGTTCCCTGATTTCCAGCCTTCTCAGGTAAGTGGAGCCCAAAGTTACCTTGGTGATCAGGGCTTTGTGCCTTCTGTCTCCTGCTAGGCACAGCCTGTCCTTGACCATCTGACTCTGTGCCTCCCAATTGCTATTGCACTTGCCTCCAGCCCAAATCTCCAGCCTCCTTTGGGAGTTTAAGTGACACCCTCCACTCAGTAATGACATTCTCACACATGGTCATACCCTTCAGATCCCAGGAATTCTGAAGCCTTATAAGTCATTATCTAAACTTAATTCCTTCCACCCCAGAGTTTCAACCAAGTGCCTGTTCCACAGGCAGCACACTTCCCTTCATGCTAAGTCATTTCCTCTCCCACTACTTACATCGACTAGCTGTTACTGAAACCTAGATCCCCCACTGAGGACACAGCCTTTGTGGCCATCCTTTCTAGTACTGACTGCATCTTTATTTGTTTCCTTTGACTCTCCAGTCAAGGCAAGGGAGTTGGAGTATTCTGTGCCTCCCCATTGCCATTTCCAGGTTCTCCCTGAGTCACTCAATTACCTCTCCTCTTTTGAGGGTCATACAATTCATAACTACCACCCAATCAAAATCTTGTTAGCTGTTGTCTACATACCTCCATGTGAGTGTGGTACATGGCTAACAATTTTTCTTTTCCTCCCCAGCATCTGCTCTTATACCAGGAGACATATATACATACACACATATATGCATATATATACACACATATACATACACACATACATATGGGTGTACAAATATACGTGCATATATACACACATGTGTATATGTGCACATATACACATGTATGTACATATATACATACATATGCATATACACATGTATGCATACATCTGCCTATATAGATGTACATATATACATATATATGTATGCGTGTGTGTGTGTGTGTGTGTGTGTGTGTATCCCTAAATGCCCTGACCATTTGGTTCCTAGACTACAGCATCCCAACATTAATCTCTGTCATCTGGACATTAGTTGTCTGTATTATTCATTTCACACTTTATCATGTTTAACATGAGTGAGTATTGCTACAGAGGGAAGGATTGACCAGCTGGTACTTGATACTACTCCCTCCTTTTCTAAAAAGGATGGAATTGAATCATCCTTACCTCTTCCCTCTGGCAGGAGGTAGGGGAGGGGTGTTCATGGTATGACCTCTTCAGTTACCTCTTCAGTTGTCCTCTCTGCCCAGCTTCAGTCTCTGGAGATTTAATTAGCCATCCTGTTAAAAAAAATTAAACAAAATTAGCCTAGGTACAATATAATAGGCCAGAGATTTGGCTCTCTATCCTAATTTAAATTTTGTGTGTTTCCAGTTAACTTCTCCTTTCCTTTTTGGGCGGCTAGGTGGCACAGTGGATAGAGCACTGGGTTTCGAATCAGGAAGACTCATCTTCACCAGTTCAAATCTGGCCTTAGACACTTACTAGCTGGATGGCCCTGGGCAAGACACTTAACTTTGTTTGCCTCCGGGTTTTCATCTGTAAAATGGGCTGGAGAAGGAAATGGCAAACTACTCCAGTACCCCTGCCAAGAAAACGCCAAATGGGGTCATGAAGAGTCAGACACAACAACAAAAAACCTCCTTTATCTTTGATTGGTCTGCACTAAGCATATAAGCAAGTCTTCGCGACTGACCCTTGATTTCTTTAAATATAAAGCAAAATAAGGATGCTACACTTAGATAAAAGAAGGGAGTAAAAGTCAACAGGCATTTATTAAGCACTTGCTATGTGCCAAGCACTGTGCTAAGTCCTGGGAATACCAACACAAGCAAAAAGAAAGATGGTCCCTTCCCTCAAAGAGTTTACATTCTAATGGGGAATACAACACATAGAAGGAAGCTGAAAAGGGGGTTAAAGGAGAGAATGTCTGGAGGAGTACAGGCTGGTAGGAAATGAAAAAGTTGCTACCCTGGGCACCTTCCTCAACTGGAGATTCTGGGAGAATCCCTTCAATCAAAGAGAGGAATCTGAGGAGCAGAAGGCAGAATGAATTGAGCTAATATGCAAAAATAGAGAAGACATAGTGCTTAGCAGAGCCCTAAACGGATAAAGTACTTGGTGAATGCCATCTGTTAGTTTCTTCCTCACAACATTACTTTAGATTTATTTTGTCTACAACTGATGCTCTTCAAATTGTGTGCCAGAGCAACCCAGGGCACTACTGCAGAACTCATAGGGGAGCCGTGATCTATTTTAACTTTTCATGAGAAGCATAGTAATGCTTGAAGTCTCTTGGACACCTTGAGAACTGCTAACTCAAGGTAGTTCACAGTTTCAACATTAGGTCTCATTACCTTCTTTGCTGTGATGTTCTCAAATGTTCAAGATATATTTTTGTTTATTTGTTTTTTCAGTAGCTTCTTGAACTTTCCTGTGACATCATATCTTTGTGAAGCTGGATTTTCAGTGGTTACTGTAACAAAAAGATAGAACCACTCAAAAATCAAGGTGGGACAGGAAATGAATGCAGCAGGGTTCAGTTGGATTACCAGGGTTTTAGAAGCTTTGTGCAGTTATCCCTTCTGCATCACAGGGGTTAGGGGCAAGTCTTTAACTCAGGTTAAATGCTTCACTGCTGATTTCAGGACATATTTTGCTTATGTATTTGCATATACTTATGTATGTACATGTTGAAAGCAAAAATTGTTTTTGTATCCTCAGCACCTACCACAGTGCATGGCACTTGTTAAGACTTTAGTAACTTTGTTAACTAAGCCTACACTAAAACAGCTTTTTTAAAAAGTTAGTTTCCATTTTGTGTTGAATCGTTTCACAGAGTCTTGTTAGAACTGTTGAGTATGATGTAAAGTGACATTTTTAATAGACAAAATTAAAAATTCTATGAAAATGAGGAGTCGTATCTTATTTAATTTTTTGTATTGCTCCCAGTGACTAGCAAAGTATTTGGCATTTAGTAAGTGCTTAATCAGTGTTTGTGAATGAAACTGAGTTGAACTTTAAAAAATCTAATGATTGATATAGTAGACCTCTTCAAAGCAGACCTCTCAGAATATGAGAAACTCATTCATTACCTCAGTCAGATAGCAGAGCTAGGTGCATGAGTGTGAGTACTTTGTTTTTCTTTACCTATAAAATAAGGGTTGGCCTGGATGAGCTGAGAGCCACTTCAGCTCTAATCCATGAATCTAAGTAGACCTGTGAACTCAGTAAAGGAAAAGATAGGCCACAGCAGACTTAAAATTAAGCGATTTGTTGTTGATTTGATTAGTACAGGCTTTTTTAGGGGAAGAGTAATAGATCTCTTTCATTGCCTTTGTGGTTTTACTTATTGAAGACCTTTTTTCTCTCTGATATATAAAGATTTTCCCCTTATCATCATACTTTATACTCATTTCATTCATATAAAGTCCTTTTATGTTATCTCTTGAAATTAAGTATTACTGAGCTTTATTTGTTTACTTGTTCTTGTCATGTATTTTAAACTATTCTTAATCCCTCTTGGTTCAATATTTAAAACCCTATGTAATAATCATGATATTTCTCTTTACAGTAAATTTATATAGCCATGAATCTATACTGAAGAAGCATGTTTTTTGAAAATATATTTTCTCAAAAATTCTTCTTCCTAGTTGAATGACTTGTCATCTAGTTTCCAAGAAAAGGTCAAAATGTACATTGGGATCTAGGGAATTTAACCAGATTTGCTAAAACTCTTGTAGGAAAGGGGAAAAAAAAGATCTGCTCTAGGCATGCAGTCTGATTCTTTCCTTTTCAGTTCCTCTGGGCATCGTATTAGATTGGTTTCCCTGATGTGGTCATGCCCTTGTATTCCTGCTGAGTTTGATTGTGGTCCCATACTTCATTCTCAAGAAATGCTGCCCAAAGGCACATACGCACAAAGGTATACTGACAAGATTACCACAGGAGGCCTCAATAGCCTGAGGCAGGTGAGGCCCAGAGAAAATATGAAACATACAGAATTTATTAAAAGAAAACTCTCCACCCCAAAAACTATGATAAGGAATTCCGTTATGAAAATAATTCCAGATGGACTGATCCTAAAAATGATCTTTTAGTTTTTACATACCATGTGGAAGAACTATTGCTGTATTTCTATCCAAATATAGTTTAACTAGATTCATATATATTATGATTTTTCAGGTATACTTAATGTGGTTTGTATATACTTGTTTACATGTCAGTATTTATGGGTACCTGGTTTATTTTAAACTCTCATTTTCACAGTGCCTAGTACAATATCCTATATATAGTGAATGCCTGATAAAGGTTAATAATATAATAATGCTAAATATATTAAAAACCTATTTAACATTTTGAGAGTGACTGTCCTACCATAATCTTACATATGGAGTGAATAGGAAATTGAAGATAAAAAGAGATTTAGATACAGTAATATCTCTTATTCTAGAAATAGCATATTGTGGTGGCAACAATAACCTAAGGACCCAACCTGGGCAACTTAGGGTAATTTTTCCCTTAAAAGGTATTGGAACTGTCCGGGAGATCTAAATGGTTCCAGAGACTAAGGGCCAGGCTTTTGATGGAACTTCCTATTGCTTTAACACAAAACCATGCAGGACACAAATGACCTGAGTTCTTCTTTCTGACTTTGGACTACACACCAACAGCAGCACAGGAAAGCTACACTCAGCTCTATCTTCTATCTTCAGTGAATGTACTTTCCCTATTCCAAATGTCCTTCCCCTGGCACAGCTAAGTAAACCTTTCTGGTTAACTCTTTGGTTGACTTCATGGTCAACAAGTGATTCATTTTGTTCTGGTTCAACCAGCATGGTCAATGTATAAAATATTTGGTTGTGGTTTGGGTTTTTTTTTAATTATTTGTTTTGTAAACAGAAACCACTAACTCTTCAAACCAAAAGTACAGAATTTTTCCAATTCAGATCAGCAAACATGAAATGACGGTTATGTGCAAGATACCCCACATATCCCATCAGTTGCCAGATCTTGTTCCATCCTCACAGTTCATGTCCATCCTCTTCTTTCCATTCAAATGATTTAACCAACCTCTCTCAACCGGACTGTTCTAAAATCTTCCTAACTGGCTGCCTTGTCAGTGGTCTGTTCCTACTCTGATCCGTCCTCCAAATATCTACCAAAGTTATTTTCCTAAGGCAGTTGTCAGACTATCTCACTCCCCTACTCAGTAATTAACTCCAGTAGCTCCCTGTTACCTTTAGCATCAAATATAAATTCCTGTGTTTGGCATTTAAAGCCCCAATTTACTGTTTTAGCCTTATTTTATATATATATATATATATATATATATATATATATATATATTACTGTTGTTCATGCACATTATAATTGCATCAAACTAGCCTTCTTAATGTTCTTTTTGCATAACACTCCTCTCATTGTCTTATTCTTCAATATGTTATGAAATCCTAACTTATGTGCTCTATTCATCAAAGCAGGCTGGATAGAACATATTCACTCATGTGCAATTATATAGTAAAACTCTGTAAGTCAACTGCATGCTGGATGTCATTTGGCAAACACGACTGCTATTTTTAGTCCTATTTTTCTCAAGTGTTTTGTATTTGGTAGATGATAATATGCATTTAAATTCTCAGTATGCCTTGTAAGGCAGTCATCTGAATAATTTTTATTATGAATTCAGCAAGTTAATTTTTAAATTTCAGGGATGAAACTTTACTCCTTCACTTAAGAAAGTATGTTATTAACTATTTTGTTTGTAAAATAGGCTTGGGCACCTCACTTGTGTTATATCACTTTCATTAAACTACAAATTAGCTGGATACATGGATCTCATCACATTCTGCTTATAGCTCGCATAATTTGGATGGAGAAAAGAATGAGATCATTCAACAGGTCAGTATTTCTGCTTATCATGGATTACCTTCAAGTTGAAGCATTAGCTATACAGAAGTATCATACTTAAACAAGGCACAAGCAAAACTCCTGAGAGTGCAACCCAAACTAGAAATGTAATTGAGAATTGTTTGATGAAATAAATAAAAATAAAAGACAACACTGATAATTTAAGTTTTTCTAAGTCAGTATGCTGCCAGCAGTATAGTCAATTTATATTTGAGTTTGACACCACTGCTGTATAATATCCAAATCTACTGTAAATTATAAGACCTGTTTAAATACAGTGAATAATACTCATTACAACTGAGGTGAAGGGAGGGTAGAGATCATAGGAGGTGAGGATGTTGATATACGGAAAGCAAGAATACTTGAGGAGATATGAACACCTATCAAGTGGCAGAAGCAAGAATTCAAAATTTGAATTTTCCCTAGAGGCAAAAATTATCTTTCATGTGAGTATATTAATTGTTGTTCATTAACTAGAAAAACTCTTAGAAAAGAAACTCAACTTTTAAATTTTTTTAAATTTTTTAAATTTTTTTTTCCATATGCTTTTGAGTTGAAAATTTTTCTCCCTTTTTCTCCCCTCCCACCCTCCCCAAGACGGCGCACAATCTCACAAAGGCTTTACATTTACATACCCATTAAATATATTTTCACATTAGTGAAGTTGTAAGTAAAAATTAAAACCAATAGGAGGAACCATCAGAAAGATGAAACAAAACTCAACAGAAGGTAAAAATAAGTGAGAGCGATTCGACTTCCATAGTTCTTTCTTTGGATGTGGACAGCACTTTCCATCCCTAGGCCTCTGGAGATGTCTTAGATCCTCGTAATGCTGAGAAGGGTTCAGTTTAACATTCTTAGTCATTGCATAACGTAGCTGCTATTGTGCACAAAGTCCTCTTGGTTCTGCTCACTTCACTCAGCATCAGACCATATAAGTCTTCCCAGGTTTTTCTGAAGTCAGACTGTTCATCATTTCTTATAGCAAATAGTATTCCATTACATTCATATACCATAAGTTGCTCAGCCATTCCACAATTGATGGGCATCCTCTCAATTTCCAATTCTTTGCCACCACAAAAAGAGCTGCTATGAATATTTTTGTACATGTGGGTCCTTTTCCCATTTTTTGATCTCTTTGGGATATAGCCCTAGAAGTGCTATTTCTGGATCAAAGGGTATGCACATTTTTGTAGCCCTTTGGGCATAGTTCCAAATTGTTCTCCAAAATGGTTGGATCATTTCACAACTCCACCAACAATGTATTAGTGTTCCAATTTTCCCACATCCTCTCCAACATTTATCATTTTTTTTGTCATGTTGGCCAATCTGATAGGTGTGATGTGGTACCTCAGAGTTGTTTTGATTTGCATTTCTCTAATCAATAAATTTAGAGCATTTTTTCATATGACTATAGATGGCTTTAATTTCTTCATCTGAGAACTGTCTGTTCATATCCTTTGCTTGTTTCTTATAAATTTGTCTTAATTCTCTATATATTTTAGAAATGAGGCCTTTATCAGAAGACTGGTTGTAAAAATTCTTTCCCAATTTTCTACCTTCCTTCTAATCTTAGTTGCATTGGCTTTGTTTGTGCAAAAACTTTTCAATTTAATGTAATCAAAATTATCCATTTTGCTTTTCATAATGTTCTCTATCTCCTGTTTGGTCATGAATTCTTCTGTTCTCCATAGATCTGATAGGTAAACTATTCCTTGTTCTCCCAGTTTACTTATGGTATCAGCCTTTATATCTAAGTCATGAACCCATTTTGACTTTATTTTGGTATATGGTGTGAGATTTGGGTCTATGCCTAGTTTCTGCCATACTCTTTTCCAGTTTTCCCAGCAGTTTTTTTCAAAGAGTGGGTTCTTATCCCAGAAGCTGGGGTCTTTGGGTTTATCAAATAATAGATTACTATAGTCATTGACTACTGTGTCTTGCATATTTAACCTATTCCACTGATCCACCTCTATTTCTTAGCCAGTACCAAGCAGTTTTGATGATTGCTGCTTTATAATACAATTTAAGATCTGGAATTGCTAGGCCACCTTCCCTGCATTTCTTTTCATTAGTTCCTTTGATATTCTGGACCTTTTGTTTTCCAAATGAATCTTGTTATTATTTTTTCTAACTCTATAAAATAATTTTTTGGTAGTTTCATTGGTATGGCACTGAATAAGTAAATTAGCTTAGGTAGGATTGTTATTTTTATTATATTAGCTCAGCCTACCCATGATCAACTGATGTTTTTCCAATTATTTAGATCTGATTTTATTTGTGTGAAAAGTGTTTTGTAATTGTGTTCATAGAGTTCCTGGGTTTGTTTCAGGAGGTAGACTCCTAAATATTTTATAATGTCTACAGTAAGTTTAAATGGGATTTCTCTTTCTATCTCTTGCTGTTGGGCTTTGTTGGTAATATATAGAAATGCTGATGATTTATGTGGGTTTATTTTATAGCCTGCAACTTTGCTAAAGTTGTTTATTATTTCAAGTAGTTTTTTACTTGATTCTCTAGGATTCTCTAAGTATATCATCATGTCATCTGCAGAGTATAGCTTTGTTTCTTCTTTGCCTATTCTAATGCCTTCAATTTCTTTTTCTTCTCTTATTGCTAAAGCTAAGGTTTCCAGTACAATATTGAATAACAGTGGTGATAATGGACATCCTTGTTTCACCCCGATCTTATTGGAAATGCTTCTAGCCTGTCCCCATTACATATAATGCTTGCTGAAGGTTTTAGATATGCTATTTATTATTTTAAGGAAGACTCCATTTATACCTATGCTTTCTAGTGTTTTTAATAGGAATGGGTGTTGTATTTTATCAAAAGCTTTTTCTGCATCTATTGAGATGATCATGTGGTTTCTGTTGGTTTTGTTTTGATATGCTCAATGATGCTGATAGTTTTCCTAATATTGAACCAACCCTGCATTCCTGGTATAAATCCTACCTGGTCATAGTGTATTATTCTTGTGATAAGTTGCTGCAATCTATCTAGTATTTTTTTAAAATTTTTGCATCTATATTCATTAGAGAAATTGGTCTATAATTTTCTTTCTCTATTTTGACTCTTCCTGGTTTAGGTATCAACACCATATTTGTATCATAAAAAGAATTTGGTAAGACTCCTTCTTCACCTATTTTCCCAAATAGTCTATATAGTATTGGAATTAATTGTTCTTTAAATGTTTGATAGAATTCACATGTAAATCCATCTGGCCCTGGAGATTTTTTCCTAGGGAGTTCATCAATGGCTTGTTCAATTTCTTTTTCTGAGATGGGGTTATTTAAGTATTTTACTTCCTCTTCGGTTAATCTGGGCAATTTATATTTTTGTAAATATGTATCCATTTCACTAAGATTGTCAAATTTGTTGGCATATAGTTGGGCAAAATAATTCCTAATTATTGTTTTAATTTCCTCTTCCTTGGTGGTAGCTTCACCCTTTTCATTCTTGATACTAGTAATTTGGTTTTCTTCTTTCTTTTTTTTAATTAAATTAACCAAAGGCTTATCTATTTTATTGGTTTTTTCATAAAACCAGCTCTTAGTTTTATTTATTAGTTCAATAGTTTTCTTAATTTCAATTTTATTAATTTTTCCTTTGGTTTTCAATATTTCTAATTTGGTGTTTAGTTGAGGATTTTTAATTTGTTCTTTTTCTAGTTTTTTTAGTTGTATGCCCAATTCATTAATCTCCTCTTTTTCTATTTTATTTATGTAAGCATTTAGAGATATAAAACTTCCCCTAAGAACTGCTTTCGCTGCATCCCATAGGTTTTGGTATGTTGTCTCATTATTGTCATTCTCTTGAATGAAATTATTGATTGTTTCTATGATTTGTTGTTTGACCCAATCATTTTTTAGGATTAGATTATTTAGTTTCCAATTATTTTTTAGTCTATCTTTCCATGGCCCTTTATTACATATAATTTTTATTGCATCATGATCTGAAAAGGATGCATTTAATATTTCTGCCTTTCTGCATTGGATTGTGAGGTTTTTATGCCCTAGTACATGGTCAATTTTTGTGTATGTGCCATGTACTGCGAGAAAAAAGTATATTCCTTTCTATCCCCATTCAGTTTTCTCCAGAGGTCTATCATACCTAACTTTTCTAATGTTCTATTCACCTCCTTAACTTCTTTCTTGTTTATTTTGTGGTTAGACTTATCTAGTGCTGAGAGGGGGAGGTTCAGGTCCCCCACTAGTATAGTTTTGCTGTCTATTTCTTCCTGTAACTCCCTGAACTTCTCCTGTAAGAATTTGGATGCTATACCATTTGGTGCATATATATGTTAGTAATGATATTACTTCATTGTCTATGGTGCCTTTTAGCAGGATGTAGTTTCCTTCCTTATCTCTTTTGATTAGATCTATTTTTGCTTTTGCTTTGTCTGAGATCAGGATTGCTACCCCTGCTTTTTTTACTTCAGCTGACATAATATATTCTGCTCCAGCCTTTTACCTTTACCCTGTATGTGTCACTCTTTTTCAAATGTGTTTCCTGTAAACAACATATTGTAGGATTATGGTTTTTAATCCATTCTGCAATCCATTTCCTTTTATGGGAGAGTTCATCCCATTCACATTCACAGTTATGATTACTATCTGTGTCTTTTTCTCCATCCTTTCCCCCCATTTATGCTTTTCTTTCTCCTTTTTCCTTTCTCCCCTTCACTAGTGTTTTGCTTTTGACCACCCTCCTTCAGTCCCTCCCCTTTTATTATCCCTTTCCCTTTTCTTCCCCTTTAGTCTTACTTGCTTCCCTCCCTTCTTTCCCCCTCCTTTTCTTTCCCCCTCCTTTTCTTTCCCCTTTTCCCTCCTACTGCCTATAGGGCAAGTTAGATTTCTATACCTAACTGATTATATTATGCCCTTCTTGAGCCAAATCTGATGAGAGTAAGGTTCAAACAATGCTCCCCCCCTTCTTTCCCTCTGCTGTAATAGGATTTTGTGTCTTTTCCTGTAATGTAATTTACCCTTGTCTGCCTCCTCCTTTCTCAGTACATTTTCTAAGATCAGATTGATCCACTTATTTGGATCCATTTAACCCACTTGATTAGATTTTTTTTTATCATTACATCAAAGTCAACTAATATCCACCCTCTTTATGTATAGTCCTTTAACAAGGCGTAATAACGATACAGTTCTCAAGGGTTGCAAGTCTCATATTCCCTTGTAGGGGTTTAAACAGCCCCCCCCATTAACAACATATTGTATCCTTCTGTCCCATTTACCTTTTTAAGTCCTTCTTGAGTCCTGTACTTGAAGATCAAATTTTTTGTTGAGCTCTGGTCTTTTTATCAGGAAAGTTTGTAAGTCTCCTATTTCATTGAATATCCACCTCCTCCTTGAAAAATGATGCTCATTTTTGCTGGGTAATTGATCCTTGGCTGCATTCCAAGCTCCTTTGCCTTACGGAATATCATGTTCCATGCCCTGTGGTCTTTTAATGTAGAAGCTGCAAGGTCCTGTGTAATCCTGACTGTGGTTCCATGATATTTAAATTCTTTCTTTCTGGCTGCTTGCAACACCTTCTCTTTCATCTGGTAATTTTGGAATTTTGCTATTATATTTTTTGGCGTTGTCAATTTGGGGTCTCTTTCAGGTGGTGATCGGTGGATTCTTTCTATGGTTATTTTCCCTTCTGGTTCTAGGACTTCTGGGCAGTTTTCCTTTATGATTTCCTGAAAGATACTGTCCAGGCTCTTTTTTTCATCATGATTTTCAGGTAGTCCAATAATTTTTAAATTGTCTCTCCTGAGTCAATTTTCCAGGTCAGTTGTTTTATTGATGAGGTATTTTACATTTTCATCATTTTTTCATTTTTTTTTTCTGTTTGACTGATTCTTGCTCTCTCATAGAGGCATTAGTTTCCATTTGTCCAATTCTAGTTTTTAACAGATTGTTTTCTTCTGTTAGTTTTTGTCCTTCCTTCTTCAATTGTCCAATTGTATTTTTGAAGGACTCTTTTACCTCTCTCATTTGACTATTAAAATCCTTCTTGAGCTCTTCTAAGAAAGCTTTTTGGGCTTCAGAGCAGTTCATATTACCTTTTGTTGTTGCAGATGTGGGTTTGTTGACAATGTTGTCTTCTTCAGAATTTCTGTCTTGATCTTCATTCTTCTCATAATATGAATCTATGGTACGTTTCTTTTTACTCATGGTGTTTCTTTATTCCCTGCTTTAAAGAGATTGAGCTCTCCTGCTGGGGAACAGAGGGTACTTGACCCAAGCTTCTTGTGTTGGGAGCCTAGGTCTTGGTCGCTGGCTTTGTATTCTGGGGCCTCTTATGCTGGGAACTGGAGGCTGTAGGTTTCTGGCAGCTTACCTTGTGTTGGGCTGGAGTCAGCAAGGCTGGAACTTTCAGGCAATTCTAGGTTACCTGCTTTTCCTTTCCTTTAGCTTTCTTCTGCTTCTTTTAGATGGCTGCTGCAGGTTGTTTATCTGCCTGGGGCCCCCTGCCGTGTTGTCTCCCTCGATTCTGCTGATGCACTGAGAGATTCCTTTGCGGTGGATTGCCTAGACTCCTGGTGGTTTTCTGAGCTGGTTTCCACCTGTTCCCCCGCCCTCACTGAGGCACTTGCAGGTCCAGGTGTTGGTGTTTTTGCCTGCTCTACCACTGGGCTTCAGGATCTTCTTCACAATTGGGGGCTTCAGGGCTCCTACAGCTCACCTGGTATCGGGTTGGAATCAGCAACGTTGGAGCTTTAGGAAGCCTTTAGGTTGTTTTCTTCACCTCCTTTCAGATGAATGCCACAGGGTACTTATCTGCCTGGGGCCCCTTGTTTTTGCTGAGGCACTGGAGACCCTTTGCTGGGCTACTGCACTGCTGCTCCTTGTCTTTCTTCTAGTTCGGGTGTTCCAGGGTTTTGTTTGTTTTTTTTTTTCTGGGCTGATATTTTCTGGGTTTTCAGAGGTTGATGGGGAGAGTGAGAGCGACTACCTTTTCACTCCGCCATCTTGGCTCCTGGAAGCGGCAGTCTAGAAGCTCTTAACTTTTAGAAAAAATTCCACCAAAATAGTTAAAATTTTGAAGTCATTAAATTTTTTTAAAAAGTTTGGGTGCTTAGAAATAAAAGACAAGCTAGTTATCCCTTATGTAGAATATCTCATTCTCTGGCAATACCAGATAAATGAAACTGCCAAGTACGTTGATATTGAAATGCACAACATACTAAAGAAGAAAGAAAAATGTTATGTGAGTTTGATATAAATATGGTTAAAGTGTACAGTATTGTAGTCATTCACTAAGTATAAAATCTAGCTTATGTTCATGGCTATAGTAATATACTCTGAGAAAGATGATGGAAAACAGTTTGCTTTTGATAATCCCCTTATTATTATAGGATAGTAGCATTACAAATCTCTTAATCCTTTAAGAAGAAATGCTCACTCTGGAGAGGTTTACTATATTTATCATTTAATAAAATATGTTCCAGAAATTAAGAGTTTTGCAGTTTTCTCTATCTGGTCCTTCTCCATGGTTGCAAATTGCTATTTTTTTACTAGTAGAGCTCCACCTGAAATTCTCTAGGCTTCACAAGAGAAGTAGGACTTAAATAGAAAATGTTGATAAGAAGCTTTGGCATGCCAAATTGGGGGTCCCATTTAATAGGTTTTTTTTCATTTATTGAAAGTCTGCACACCATTTCCTAAGATAATTTTTTTTACCACCAGTAGCTATTTTGCACGTATAAGGATTTTTATAGCATTTAGTGACCTTATATATTAACAGGAAACTTTTCAAAAACTTACATAAGCATTAGCTATATTTAAAAGTAATTTAGTAACATCAGTAATAAGAAAAAAACTAATACTTCTTAAAGGAAAAACTGATTTCCATTAAGAGTATATTTCACATACCTAAAAAAACATTATTAAATTCTAATTTGTAAATTTTAAGCCTGCCACTATTAAGTACAAATTAAATTTCCTACATCACTGCCAAGTTTATTTGTAACTTTTTTGCACAGATATTTATGATATTAACTTTGGGGATTTTTCAATCATATTCTGGTTTTTTAAATATATCTTTTTTCTGTATCTGAAAAATAGTTGGCTGAATTCAGTGTTTCTTGCATATGTAGTTATAGATGATGGAGTAAAGTAAACTTAGGTGCAATAACATTTTAGAAAGATTTCTTTTCCATTAAACTAAGCTAAATCTTCGTACATGATATGTACTGAAGCAATATGTGCTGGTAGCCTTACTTCAGTAAAAGTAATCTCTTCAGTTTATATAGATATATAGATATATCTAAGTCTATAGATATAGAGATATATATGCATAGTGCACCAAGCACTGACATTTATTTTTCTGCTTTTGAAGTACTTAAGCAAACATTCTTACTTATATAGAAGTTTCACAAAATTTGTCAAAAAATGTCTTCAGTTGTTATCTCTGTGAAAATGACTTCTAGATCTATATATCAAGCCTTAATATTCTTGAACTCCAATTACTCAGTACTAACCCACATCTGGATTTATAATTAATCAACATGTCCCACCCCCATTCTTTAGAAAGCTTGATTGCTTTCTTTTCCCTCTAGAATAAAATGCAAACTTCTCTGCTTAGTATATAAAGTTCTCTATAATCTGGTTTCTATTTTTTCAGAGTTATTTCATGTTACTTCCCTTCACTGTATCAGTGTTTCAACCAAACTAGCCAGCTAACTCTTCCCAGGATTCCATGTACTATCTTCCCTCTTCATGCTCATGAACAAGCCATTCCACATCCCTGAAATGCACTCTCTCCTTACCTCAGCCTTTCTGAATCCTTATCCTTTTTTTAAGGTTCAGCTATCTCCTACAGGAAGCCTTTTGGGGTTTTCCCATTGTTAGTGTCCTCCCCCTCCTCACATTGTCTTGTGTTTGCTAATCAATCAACAAGCACTGTTCTAGGCACTGGGGATACAAATACAAAAGAAAGCCAATGAAATCACAGATCCAGTCATTATCCCTACCCACTTTAAAATTACCCTAATCAATATTTAGTTCTTTTCTGAGGTGTTTTTCCCTTGTTTCTCACTGCTTGTTACTTGTTTAAAGAGGTTAAGATTGAGATATAGCAATTGTGTGTCTTATCTGTTTTTCCATTCTTCTTACTCTTTTACTAATGGTCTGATTGTACACAGATGACTGATTCCAGGATAAATATTACATCAATAACAAGTCCTTTTTGATCTGTTAAAATTTAATCTGTTTCATTATTATTATAAAGTTATTTGGTATTTACCATGACCAGTGCTTATCAATTCTTTTCTCAAAGAGAGTGTTCATGATAGAAAGGCATAAAGTTTCTTTGTAATCCCTTTTTGTAATCTACAGGTCTTGGTCTTTCCTCATTACTTTTTCCTGAACTATGTTTTTTTCATATTTTTCTTTCCAATCTTTTCTATTCCCACATTTGCATTGAACATTGAATTTCAGAATATGTGTTAATTTTATTTGAAGAGTCTTACTGAGTTCTTCATAAAATTTCTCCACATTTTTATCCTCAAGAATCAATGTCGGTGCATAAGCTGCAATTATTTTCATGGTGGGTTTAGTGCAAATACTTATCATCAGTACTGCAATGCAAGATGACCAGATGTCCTGTGAATTAATGTTTATTTTTAATTTTTTTACATTTTTACGTCTCCAGGGTTTTTGTGTATTTTATTTTTATATTATAAACATTTACAGAATAATCTCACTTTGTTAAAGGTCTCTTTTAACAAAATAAAACAGTATGAAATATAATAATAATAATATAGGAAATGTAATAACAGTCACCTCATCTGAAAGTTCATGCATCATTTCACATCTGTAGCACCTCACCTCTCTTTTAAAAAAATTTGTATTAATCTATTTTCTTTCCCACTCCATTGGGAAAAAAGAGCTTATAACAAGCAAAATATAGTCAAGCAAAATAAATTCCTTCAATGACTATAACACAAAAAATTATGTCTCATTCTGCAATGAATAGCATGTTTTATCAGTAACTCTCTGGAATCATGAATGGTCATTGTATTGATCATAACTGTTATAGCTTTCAAAAAAATTTTACAGCGTTGTTTTAGAATTGTTCTCTTGGTTCTACTCATTTAATTTTTTTAGTTTTTGGAAGTCATTATATAAGTCTTTAAATGTCTTTTTGAAATCATGTATCTATCTGTTCATTTTTTATAGCACAATAGTATTATGTAACATTCAGCCATTGGACATCCTCTTAGTTTCCAGTTTTTTCCACCACGAAAGGAGCTATTATAAATAATTTTGTAAATAACTTTTGTACATTTTTATACAGAGGGTCTTTCCCTCATTCTTTGATTTATTTTGAATATAGGCCTAGCAGTGGTGAAATAATATTTAGATGTATGATAAAATAAATCTGGCCCACTCCTTTCTTTGCTCCAAAGAGCCATCTGTCGATAAGCTACAACTTCCTCCTTTCTTCTGCTTGCATTTATAGTAAGCATATCAAGACTGAAAGGATTCAGCTCTTCCAACAGTATGTCAGTTGGGCAAGGATCTCACCTTTGGAATACAAGCAGTCAAGTAAAAGTTTGTAACGGACCTAAAAATTGTTTGACCTTATGCCTCATGGCCTCTTTTCCTTCATTGTCCCATTGTCACTACAGAAAAGAAAGAATGTTAAACAGACTGAGAGTTGTTTTGTGTTTTAATTTGTTTCATGGACTGCCCTGGCCAAAAAATTCACATCACTAAGTGGCTGGTCTCCTAGCAATGGGCTAGGCTGGAAAGCAGTCTCAGGCTGTTGCCAGAGCTGTAGTCAGAGTGGCAGAACCTGGCAGACCCCTGGCAGTGCCTTCAGGAACGTGGGGGCATCTCCATGACACGATAAAGCGTTGGAGCAAGTCTATATCGAGGTGATGTGTAAAAAGAGAGTAATGATACCTATACCACCAAACTTACAGGGTTGATGTAAAGTTCAAATGAGATATTCCTAGTGTTTTATAAACTTTAAGATACTATATAAATGTCAGTTATTACTTTTGCAATACACATGCATTACTTTGATGCTTAGCCCTGCACTTTACACAATATATAACTACTTAATAAATGAGGATCAGAAGAAAAAGAAAGGCAAGCAAGCAAACCAGGCATCCCAGGATATGTTACTTATTCTCAAGAAGTAGTTTGTGCATTAAGCTTAAATTTGGTCAACACAAATCAGATTAGCAGCTTTAGCAGCTAAAAAGATAAGCCTTTTTTTTAAAACATATTTACTTTATTTAGTTTATAATGCCAAGAATACCATTAACTTTTATTGGCTTCATTGTTAAGCTGTTATTTTCTTTCTTTTCATATATACCCCATAGTGTCAGGGCATACGTCTACCTAAAACAGACTAACCTTTCCTTGGGTTCTACATTTCATTCAGATGCAAGAGCAGCAATTTTCAATGAGTATGTTTACATCAGAAAGGATTTCAAACTAAAGTATAAAGAAAATTCTATATGAACTTCATTTCAACTGCGAAAAGAAAATTAACAGTTATCCTGTAACGATGATTCATTTTTAAAATAAATTTTGTTGATACCTTTTGTTTTTACAATGCCTAATTTTCTTCCTGTAGCCCTATTCTTCCTTCTTCCTAGAGAGCCATTCCATATAACAAAGATTTTTTTTTAAAGAGAGGGAAGAAAAACAAAACATCAGCAAACCCAGATTCCCTTTTATCTTTAACATATTTTCTCAGATTTAATTCATATCTTCACACGTGTACCTTGGTTTTTAAATAAAACAAATTGTTGTACAATCTTCTTAAATCTAGAATTTCCTAGTGAAGTTATATCTGTATATTGATGATGTAATTATTTACTACCTAGCATTGACCAGTCACATAGACCAGTGAGTGTATACAGTACTTTTGGAAGCATCCCTATAAAGATGACCTCTAAACACTGTATTTATTATATACACAATTTCTGTTTATGCATTTTATATGCTACACTTGTCTTCTAACTGATCCCCATACAAGGTACTCTGTCTCTCATCTGTCAGCCTTTTCACTAGCTTGTCCTCTGTGCCTGGAGTCAATTCAATCCTTGTCTCAGTCTCTTACAATCCCGGGCTTCTTCACAGCCCTGCTCATTTACCTTTCTGAAAAAATGTAAGCCCTTTGAAGGAGCTGGGCCAGAGTGCAGTGTCATAAACACCAGAACAGGGAAAGAGGATGAGATTAGAATGATTTTCTAGCCCAAAGATCAGTGATTCCAGCCTCAGAAGGTACAGCTTATGGAAGTACGAGGGTTGGGAATAAGAGAGATGGAACAGAAGGAATGGATTCTCATCTCAGAAGACATTGACTGAATCAGAGGGATTATGGAGCAGGATAGTGGTGTTAGTCCTCCCCTTCTTTCTCCTTCTCTTTCCCTCATTATTCTTCTCCTCCCTTCCTTCTCCTTCCTTCCCCACACTCCTCCACCAGATCATTATCCTATTTGCAAAATGACTGCTTTGAGCGTCGCTTTTTTTCATGTCCTTTTTCTTGTTAGAGATGCCCTAAAATATCCAAGATAACCCATTAGCTAAGTTGTGTTGAAGAAGGTTCAGTGGCTCCTATATTGCCTTAAAGATAAAATACAAACTCCTTTGTTTAGCGCTTTAGGCCGTCCACACTTTGTCTCAAACTTACCTTTCCACACTGATTATATATTATTCTCCCTAGCGCATTCTTCAATCCAGCCAAGCTAGCCTTTTTGCTATTTAGCATACACATTTCATCTTCCCTGTCTGTGCCTTTGTACCAGCTGTCACTTATGTGTGGAATGCTTTCTCCTTTAGGCCCTGTCTCCTATCAACTCTCAGTTAAAGTAGCATCTCCTGCAAGAGGCCTTTCCGCCCTCTCCCTACCCCCTTCCTCTTGTTACTCCTCCTTTCTGAAAATTCATTGTATTTTTCAAGGCTTTAGAGTCATGCAATCTTGACTTCAAGTCTCACCTCTGATGCATTACTGTGTAACCCTGGGCAAGTTATTTTACCTTTCAGTGTCTCAGATGATTCTGTAACACTCTTAAATTGCCAAGTATTTGCTGAGAAACCCATTAAGTAATGCTTGTGTGTGTGTGTGTGTGTGTGTGTGTGTGTGTGTGTGTGTGTGTGTGTATGTGTATGTTTTACTGGGCAGTTAGATTTAAGCTAAGGCAAAATGGCATAGAGATCCCAGCCCTAAAGCCAGGAACCCAAAGATCTGGATTCTAGCCCTGCCTCCAACACATACTAGCAAGTCACTCAACCTCATAGTATGCTAGTCTGATCTCTCTGTAAATTGAAGAGAAGGTATCGATCTGTATTAGTAGAGGTGATTTCCTTACCCAGGACTTCCCCAATACCAGTGAAGTCACAGCTCTAGTCCTTATCCTTATCCCATTTTACATTGTTAGATAAACTGAGTTTCCAGTGAGTGTAGTATGTCTTTTCATTACTTGAACATTGGCACAAAGAGCAAACCCTTTATAGGGAATATGAAAGTCCATGGATCAACCTCATTGGAAGATAAGGCAGTCTGTCCAATGTCACCATTTTTTAAACAGGATGCTTCTTGAGATTCAAGAACATATACAATTCCTAATTATAATATACATTTACTTAGAAATGAAGTGATTGGCATCAAGGAGAATTGTTTATGTTTAGTTGTAATACCCCTACCAGCACAGGATGGATGGCACCCTTTTTACTCTTAGGTAATTTTAGCTCTTTACTCTTTAGATAATTTTAAGAGTTCAGTGCAAGAGCTTAACTGGTGATTGGATCCAGTGGTTTACTACCTGAGAAATCTTCCTAGTTTTTAAGGAGCAAGAAGTAGATAGAATTCACAGCCCTTTTAGCTTTAGCTACAACTTCTAGGAGTATCCAAATAAAACCTGCCCCATGGAGGAAGTCCATTTTGACCAAGACCTCTGTGTCTGAATTGACAGCTTTTACATTTCCATTTAGGCATGCAGACAGAGAAAAAAATCAGGGAGATATTTAATGAAGAAATTGTACCAGAAAGGAACAGAACAACCCACAAAAAGTTTGCAACCATAAGGAAGAGAATGTAAATGAGGACCCTTTTTCTCATTTTCTGGTCATGTTTTAGATTTTTTTTTTAAAGTCACTTGCCATTTTGTTCATGAATAACTTCACAAAAGAAATTTGCTTTAGGGGAGATAGAGTAGGCTGAAAGTCTGTTCATTCTAATGATACTTTTCCTTATGTTCCTCCTCTTCTAAGTCTTGTTTGACTGCATGACCCATTTTCAACATAGAGGTACTTCTCCTACCTGGCATACTTTTGACCGACCAGACTGTCAATTTATGTATTATTATCACCTACAACATTAGTAGCATTAGGTTTCCTACAAAAATAAACATCTTGCTGCACTGCCCATCTGGACACCGAGGATTTTTTTGCCCTTGCCATTTGAAATTACTTAAAATCATTACTGTTTTCATTGTTGTACACCAAGTTAATTACAAAAGGTAGAAAATAGAGTACATGGGGATAAACACATAACTGTGTTTTCCCACTCTGTAAACCAAAATAAATAAACTGTAGTCATACTCAAGCTATAGAACTCACTGCTCAAGAAGTGATGAAATCTACTATAATGACAGGATGATAAAAAGTGCGTAATTCTATGATAAATAATATATGTATTTATGTAGGCCAGAAGAGAAAAAAAATCATTGAGTTAGGTTCTTTAGACTGTCAGCTGATGGCGAAGAATTCTTTTTGTTTACTGAATTGTAAATTTTAATAAGGAGAGTTGTCAGGGGATCTTAACATCCCATTAAAGGTATTGGTTACTACTTAAAAACAGCACTAGCAAAAAGCAAGAGTTATGGGTTTGATTCATTTTGAATTTAAGTTAATTCTGTCTAAATATTTCTAAGGTTAATTACACATTTGAAATTAATGTTTTAAAGAATTTCTACGCAGCAAATGAATGTTGTACATCTCCCCTTGTATTTTTTTAAGAAAGTAAAAATATTTACCATTGATTCTGAATGTACTAAAAGGTTTATGAAATTCTTCTCATAAACTTCTATTTTTCTACTTGTTTGTTTATCTCATTGGAGGGAAAGCATGTGCAACCTATAAATAATGCTTACATTTCAGTTTAAAAATATATGGAGTAGAAAAGCCTCTGCCAAGAAAGGTCAAATGCCAGAGCAGGCTGACTCCGTTTGTGAGTTAGACAATCCTTAGATGTTGCAGCTCTGAACTTTGTAAGCAGATATATTTAATATTAATGCCCTCTACACAATGAGCACCTAGAAATGTTACCAGTCTTGCGTTTTCACTAATACATTTTAACCACCACTAGATTCAATAACTTTTTTCATTTGATCTTCAGAAATGCAAAGGAAGTTGTCACCCCAAAACAAACCTCACATTCTGAACATTTCAAAAACAAGTATCATTTGAAAAATTTTACTTAATCTTATATGTTTTTCCAGGTTTGCTTTGCATATCATAGTTTTGTATTCTTGAGGATACAGCGAGGAGTTTCTTTTCCACTGCTGCCTTTCTTAAGCATATTATTTGTTACATGGAAAATCATCATTGTCTGTGAAGTCAAATGATAGCAAAAGTTTATTAGAACTACTCTTACTTTCATCCCATAGCAAGTACAGAAATATTAATATTTTTAAAAACAGAGTTAAACTGGTATCTTTGTAGTTTAGCTAATTAAATAATATAAATTATATTGGTAAAATAATAACAGCATTTATATAGCATTTTTAAGGTTTGCAAAGTATTTTACATGATAACTCATTGGATCCTCACAACAACCTTAAGAAGCCATTGCGGTTATCACGTACTTCATTTTAGAAGTGAAGAAGCTGAGGCACGGTAAAGTGTACTATAAGAAAAAGTAGCAGAAATTTTTTGAAGATTCTGGTGTTCTCAGGAGGAAAGCAGTGTAGTATATGTAACATGGTGGAAAGAACATTGGATTTGGAGTCAGAAAACAAGGTTTAAGTCTCAGCTTTGTCTTTCATTTCACTTCAGTGGACCTTAGTTTCCCCATCTGTAAAATAAAATAAGTTATTTCTAAGATTTCTTCCCAATCTAATTTCTTAGTGCTAATCCCACTATAACAAATGTATGTACAATTGTTTTAGTTACAAATGTTATAAATATAAATAGATGATATACATACAAGGTATTAAATTAGATCTTTTTTTCCCTTCAGTGTACTGATTCCTCTAAAGTTCTACACTGTGGAGGCTTCAGAAATTGTTGTATAAATAAAATAACCACAGCAAATGACTAACTTCATCTCTGCCATCATTACTTTGCCTTTTAGACTATTTGATTTATACATACACACAAAGAGAATGCACATTTGACACATTCATAATTGTGCCAGGAAATTTCTTAACTAAAGGTTTTTACATAAGCATTATGTAAAAGATATTAATCCTTTTGTTAAGTTTGAAGCCTATTTCCTAAGAGCATTAGGTCATTTCTTTTGATTTTACTAAGGTATAAAATGAGTGATAGATGATAAGGCTAGAGAAAAGAAAAAAAAAATCCAGTACATAGTTTGCTTATTAAAATGCATGTATGACTAGCAAAGAACACTGCTTCTATAAGGAAGAAAAATATTTTTAGTCTTAGCATTTATATGTAAAGTTCTTTCAGTTTAAACTTGACAATAATATGAGTTTTCAGATGGTAAATCTAATCTGCTACTTTAAAACTTTCCTTTAGTGGTTTTATAATTAAAATGGGTCTCAGAATCTAAAAAAATAATCTGTGCTTTCAACAAAAATCCTGATGAATTTTGTCTTTGGAAGTTATGTGATTTTATCCTACCCAGAAAATATATAAAAATATAGTAGCTATCTGACAACATATGGGTGTGTGTTTGTGTGTAGTTAATGTCCATCAATTGTACATCAATAATATACATCACTGATCAATACATTCATAGATTCTGAGCATATTCAACCGATCAAGCACATTCAATACCTTGCTTATTTGGGATCCTGTTTATTTTTTTAAATAGTATTTTATTTTTTTCCCAATTATGTGTCAAGACAATTTTAGCATTCATTTTCTACAAGATTTTGAGTTCAAAATTTTTCTCCTTCACTCTCACCCCCTCTTCTGAAAAAGGTAGGCAGTTTGATCTAGGTTATACATGTGCTGTCATGTAAAACATATTTACATATTAGTCACAGTTGTAAAAGAAGAAACAGATCAAAAGGGGAAAAAAAACCATGAAAAAGAATAAAAGGAAAAATTATGCTTTGATCTGCATTCAGAGTCCATCAGTTCTTTATCTGGATGTGGATGGCATTTTCCTTCATGAGTCCTTTGTACTTGTATTGGATCATTGTGTGGCTGAGAAGAACTGAATCATTCATAATTGAGCATCGCTGTGTACAGTGTTTTTCTGGTTCTGCTCATTTCACTTTGCATCAGTTTGTACAAGTCTTTCTAAAATGTGCCTGTTCATCATTTCTTATTGAACAATAGTATTCCATTACATTCATATACCACAGCTTATTCAGCCATTTTTCAATTAATTGACATCTCATCAATTTCCAATCTTTTGCCACCATTAAAAAGGCTGCTATAAATATTTTTGCATATACAGGTCCTTTTCCTTTTATTATGATATCTTTGGAATACAGATCTACCAGTGGTATTGCTGGATCAAAGGGTATGCACAGTTTGGGTGCCCTTTGGGCATAGTTTCAACTTGCTCCCCAGAATGGTTGGATCAGTTTACAACTCCAACAGTGCATTAGTGTCCCACATTTCTCAGAAATCTTCTCCAAGATTTATCATTTTTCTTTTCTGTCATAATGCCAATATGATAGGTATGAGGTGGTATCTCAGAGTTGTTTTAATTTGTATTCATCTAATCAAAAGTGTTTTAGAGCATTTCTTCATATGCCTATAGATAGCTTTGATTTTTTCATCTGAAAACTGCCTGTTCATATCCTTTGACCATTTGTCAATTGGGAATGGCTTATATTCTTATAAATTTGACTCAGTTCTTTATGTATTTGAGAAATGAGGCTTTTATTACAGACATTTTCTGTAAAGATTATTTCCCAGCTTTGTGTTTTCCCTCTAATCATGGTTGCATTGTTTTTGCTTGTGCAAAAGTTTTTTTAATTTACTTTAATCAAAATTATCTATTTTATATTTTGTAATGCTATCTCTTGTTTGTCATGTACCTGTAACTCACTTAACTTCTCCTTTAAGAATTTGGATACTAGACCACTTAGTGCATTTATATTTAGTATTGATTTAGTATTGCTTCATTGTCTATGGTACCTTTTAGCAAGATGTAGTTTCCTTCCTTATCTCTTTTAATTAAGTCCGTTATTTGCTTTTGCTTTCTCTGAGATCAGAATTGCTACCCCAGCTTTTTTTTTTAATTTCAGCTGAAGCATAATTGACTCTGCTCCAACTCCTTACCTTTACTCTGTATGTCTTTCTGCTTCAAGTGTGTTTCTTGTAAACATTATAGTGTAGGATTTTAATTTTGATCCACTCTGATATCTACTTCCATTTTATGGGAGAGTTCATCCCATTCACATTCACAGTTATGATTACTAATTGTGTATTTCCCTCCATCCTATTTTTCCTCCTGTTTATCCTCTCTCTCCTCTTACCCCTTCCCTCCTCAACAGTGTTTTGCTTCTGTCTTCTGCCTCCCTTGATCTGTCTTCTCTTCTGTCACTCCCCTTCACCCCCTTACTTAATCTCCTTCCCTACTTTCCTTTTGGGTAAGATAGATTTCTGTATTCAACTGATTGTGTACATTATTGTCTTTGAGCCAATACTGATGAGAATAAGGTTCAAGTGATGACCATTGCCTACCCACCCATATTTCCTTCCACTGTAATAGTCTCCTCATGTGAAATAATTTACCTCATTCTACCTCTCCCTTCTTTCTGTACCCAGTGTACTCCTCTTTCTCATCCCTTAATTAATTTTTTGTGTCATTCCCTTAGGTTAACTTTATGCCCGCCCCCTCTGTCTATGTGTATTCCTGCTAGCTGTACTATTTTTAAGAATTACAAGTATCACCTTCCCATGTACAGATATAAATAGTTCAACTCCATTGAATCTCTTATGTTTTCTTTTCCCTTTTTACCTTTTTAGGCTTCTCTTGGTACTTGATATTGGAGATCAAATTTTTGTTCAATTCTGGTCTTCTTATGAAAGCTTGAAATCCTTCTATTTCCTTGAATGACCATTATTTTCCCTTGAAGTATCATGCTTAATTTCACTGGGTAGGTAATTCTTGGTTGTAGCTCAAGCTCCTTTGCCTTCCAGAATATCACATTCCATGACCTCAGATACTTTAATAATGCAGCTGCTAAGTGCTGTGCAATCCTGACTGTGGCTTCCCAATACCTGAATTGTTTCATTTTGGGCACTTGCAGTGTTTTTTCCCCCTTGATCTGAGAGTTCTGTAATTTGGTTATAATGTCCCTTGGAGTTTTTATTTGGGATCTCTTTCCTGAGGTGATTGGTGGATTCTTTCAATGACTATTTTGCCGTCTGGTTCCAGGATATCAGGGCAGTTTTCCTTGACAGTTTCTTGAAAGATGCTATCCAGGTTGTCCTTTTGATTGTGGCTTTCAGGTAGTCTGATGCTTCTGACATTGTTCCTCCTAGATCTGTTCTCCAGATCAGTTCTTTTTCCAAATGAGATTTTACTTTTTCTTCTATTTTTTCATTCTTTCGAATTTTTGATTGATTCATGATATTTCGTGCATTCATTAGCTTCCACTTGCCCAATTCTAACTTTTAAGACATTGTTCTCCTCAATTAGCTTTTGTATTTCCTTTTCCATTTGGCCAGTTGTGCTTTTTAAGCAGTTTTTTTTCTTTTTCCAAGCTGTTGACCCTTTTTTCATAGTTCTCCCGAATAACTCACATTTCTTTTCCCAGTTTTTCTTCTCCCTCTCTTATATGATTTTTAAGCCTTTTTCTGAGCTCTTCCATGAGTTCTTTCTGGGATTGAGACCACTTCCTGTTTTTCTTTGAGGTTTTGCCCAAAGGTGTTTTGACATTGTTGTCCTCTTCTGAGTCTGTGTCTTGATCTTCCCTATCCCCATAATATCTTTCTGTGGTCAGATTCTTTTTCGTTGTTGTTGGTTTTTGTTCATCTCTTTTTTTTTTTTTGCCCTTTTCTTTTCTTTTAAATTTGAGCTCTGCTCCTGGGGTAGAAAGGGCACTATCTCAGGCTTCTTGTGCCAGGGGCTGCAGGCCCTGGTTGTTTACCTAGTACGCACTGATGATGCCCTGAGACCCACAGACACCCTTGTATCTGGTGCTGTGCTGAGGGTGTGTGGTGGGGGGTGGCTGGTGCTGCTGGAGGCCACAGGGGTCTGGCAGCTTAACTGGTGCTAAGCCAGGGTCCTAATGCTGGTGTTTGGTGTGTGCTGAGGCCAGTGGGGTGTTTTTGTATTTCCCCAGGCCTGTGCTGAAGCATGTGGAGGTTCTTGGATCTGGAGTGTACCTCTTCCTGGCTGTGCTGGGGCATGTGGAGGGAGGGAAGGGGGACTGGTGTTGGTGTTTGCCAGCCCCACTGCACTGGTGGTCAGGCTCTCCCACTGATTTGCTGAGGTGGAGCTTGCTGCTGGCTTGTGGGATACTTCCTGTATTGGACTGTGTTCCTTTTACTCAAGTGAGACAGACCTTTCCTGATGATCTTCCAAGTTTCTTGGGCTAAAAGATTGTTTCACTCCACCTTTTTGCTGGTTCTGCTGTTCCAGGCTTTGTTTTGGGGTGCTATTTTATGGTGGTTTGGAGGTGAATATGGGAGAGTTACTGCCATTTACTGCTTACTCCATCATCTTGGCTCCTGGAACCTTAGGATCCTTTTTAAAGACTCTTTACCACATCAAAAGGGTGCTAAAGATGTTATTGGAAACAAAAGCCTTTAAAAACATGTTATTGTATACCCAGATTTTACAATGAAGATAGCAACTGTTGAATACATTTTTAAAAAATATATATGTATTTAGAAAGCAGAAATATGAACACAAGTTCAGTCTGAAAATTTGCTTAAAATTTATGGGCCCTGGTGACCTTTACTGTTAACATATCTATGTACTTATGAAATTGCTTTCAGTTCCACAGACTTTTTGCTTCTCAAAGTGCTTTTATGTTGGTTCCATTTTATACTCACAACCCCCTGAGATTATTTTAGGAGGAAGTATAATCCCCATTCTACAGATGAGCAAACTGAGTTACAGAGAGGTTATCACTTGCCTAAGATCCTAAGAGCAAAATGCAAAGATAAAGGAGTGGATTTTCTTCCAGAATCAAGAAGGAAGGCTATGTCATTTCTGAGGAAGCTAATTTCTACCAGCCCATTGCTCCTAAAGTCACAAAGTGGATTTTAGTCTTAGGCAGCTCTCTGTTCTGTAATCTTAATGTCTAAAATGATGGGGAAGCAAAATTCATTCTAGTATGTCTAAATTCTCAGCCTTGTTCTGGATATAAATATATATTATCTGGAAGTCATCTGCATTGAGATTATAAATGAACCTGTGGTAGTTTGATGAAATTACCAAGTGAGAATATACAGAGAGAACAGAAGAGGGTCTAAAACAGAGCCTTATGATTTGCCAGTAGTTAAAAGTCAGGTCACACATCATACGTCATTCATGGTCCAACATCTTACTGGAGACTAAGATGTCACACAGGTAGAAGAATCAGGAAAGAACACTGTCACAAGAAAACAAAGAGAAGAGGGCTTCTAGGGAGCTGCGATGCTCCACAGTTTCAAATGCTATAGTCAAGAAGGATGACTGAAAAAAGGCTATTGGATTTGTCAATTAAGAAATCACTAGCAGCTGAGGAGAGTGATGTGGCAATTTGCCCCATTCCTAGCGATGGCATAGGTAGCTGAGGCTAGCAATGTAATATAATTTTAGACTCTTTTGGTGTTTAAAAGACTGTCGTGGAGAAGAAAGGTCAGACTTGTTCTTTTTGGCCCTAGAGGACAGAACAAAGAACAATAGATTGAGATTGCATAGAGGCAAAGTTAGGCTTAATGTCAGGAAAAACTTCTTCACCACTAGTGGTATTTCCATCCACGAGTGGAATGAGCTCCCTTAGGAGTCAGGCTAGAAGATCACTTTTCAGGTATGTAGTAGAGGAGATTCCTGTTCAGGATCAAGTTGTCTCTTGCCCTTCTTCATCTGAGGTTCAGATTCCACAGCGTTCAGCTTCTGGGAGAGCTGTTATGTGTTCGTGAAAACAAAAGCTAGATGAGGGCTTACCTCACTACCGGCTCATCTCCATTTGTTTTTTAAAACAGCTTCTGTAGACATTTTAGTCATTAAGACTGTACATTTGGAATGCGAAAGGGATTTAATGTTTCAACATAATCCACTGATCTCCATCTGAATGAACGAAATCCTATTTTGCACAATGATGAGATATTTTTACTTTGCCATTTTGGTCACAGTTTGGATATATTATATTCAAATAATGTATTTCATGAATTCAGGGCTCAACACAGTGTATTACAGGTGGTTAACATATTTGTGAATTAGATTGAATTGTACTTGTAAAGATTACATCACTATGGTTGCACTAGAGAATGTATAGTTAGTGAAAAGTAAAATGCTGACCTCATGTCTTATGAAGATGATAATAATTCCATCAAGACCAATAATTATCCTTTTTATGTGGGGGATACCTTGAAAAGGAATTAGCTTTTTATCCCACAAAAAGAGTAATTCAATTCATATCAGCAAACCTTCTTAGTAAGACATCCTATCTTGAGTTTATTTTTCTCACTTGAATTTGCTTAATTTTGAATACAAAAAGTATATGATAGATTGAAAGCAATAGCAAATCAGTAACACAAAGAACTTAGTAAAATATTTTCTATTTAGTATTTATTTTTATTGAGGAGAAACTATTCATGAGAATGTTATCATTATAAATAATAAAAAACATGCAGGAATGAGTAACTGGGTAAATTGTTATAAAAGAAGCATATGGATCTGATTCTGTGTGGGAAAAGAAAGTTGTATTCATTGCTAATTCTCTTAGGCCACTAAAGCCATGAGAAGAGAAATTTTACTAAATAGTACCTTTGTATTTTGAAAAAGTTACATGCCTCCAGTTGTGTGACTAGTTCATTCTTAATACCTGTGTGATCTTAGGCAGGTCACTTTACCACTTCAGGGTACAGTTCCCTTCTTTGTGAAAAGAGGGGCTTGAACTAGATGGTCTCTAAGGTAATTTCTAGCTCTAAATCTAAATGTGGGAGTATCATATCATTCTTGTTTTTTTCTTTAATGATGACCAGCAGCATTGCTGCAGGGGAAGAGTGTGGAGAGATGGTTGTAGAGGGAAAGAAAGTATTTACTAAACACAGCTTAAATCTTTGTGGGGTAGAAAATCTGATAAAATTTGTAATTCATAAATGAATATAGAGATGATCATAAAGATGTAAAGAAGTGTATATGAACCAATTATTGCATAATTGGTGTTTTCAAAGATTCCTCCGGTAGGATGTCATACAATTGTTAAGTTAATAAAGCACGTGTCATAATTTGAATATGAGATAAGGCCCCTTTATTTTAATAATGGAAAAGTTCTGAAAATTCAAGTAGGATGGAGATACTGTCGTTGTTTTGAAACTATAGCATTTATTTTGTGTGTTAATATAGGAGAAAGCCTCTGATAAAAGTGTAGGAAATTTACCATAACAAATGCATTTCCTTTCACTCAGCTGTAGCATGGTACAGATTAAATTCAACAGTATATGTAATATATTCTTAATTCCTAAAGGGGAAATATAGGATTCACTAAGGAGGACTAATGTGGAAAATGTTAGATTCTTTTACATTTTACAAGACGTGAACAGATGGAAAGAATTATGCCAATTGGTAGAAAAACTTGTATGCAGTATAGCACACCTCTAAAGAGTGTTTAAAGCTAGTTTTCCAAGAATACTTAACCAACTTTTAGTTAATTCTTGTAGTTTCTTAACCCCAAACAAAAAATATTTTGAAAATTCATTTTATCTTTCTTCTACATGAGTATTGAAAGTATTGTTTTTATTAAAACTATTGATTTATAGCTAGAACAATCAATCAGTCAACAAGCATTTATTAAGCCAACTGTGTGCTTGGCATTATGTGAGTAAAGTGAGAGACTCAGAGAAATGAAGTGATTTGCTCACAAACCCAGATTCCCTAGTTCCATAAACTATGATCTTCTCCCTATGCCATTAGCTACTTCATGAAAATATATTCTTTTAAAAGAAAGAAAAAGGTAATCTGGGATTGTTGATTTATGAAAGGATAACCATGCCTGAGAGACTCTCACCCTTAGGTCCCCACTGTCCTGATTGGCCTCAGTTGCCCATTACATAGGCCCAAGCCCAGCCATGTTTCATTTCACTCCCCATGTACCACAACCATCTCCTTGTACCTCCAGTTCTGGAATCATAATCAAATAAACACTGTCATTGCTCTTGTAAAAGGATGTATCAGTCTACTCCATTTGCCATTCATGCAACTTTCAAAACCAAAAAACCCCATTTTGGCCACCACTTCACTGTCTCCCCCTATTAAAACGTAAGCTCTTCAAGGGCAGAGACTATCTTTGCTTTTGTGTTTGTCACAAGTTCTTGGCACACAGTAAGCACTTAATAATTGCTTTTCCTTTCATTCATTCACTCATTCCTTCATAAGAATCCTTTAAAGTATAAGCTTTTGCAACACATTCAAATATGATTCCATTTAGGAAAAAATGACTTTACACATAAGATACACTGAAATCATTGAAAACAGAATCATTTTTGAATCATTAGTTTCCAGTATGGATTTTTACACTTTGCTTCTCTCTCCATTTTCATCTTTGCAGCACTGATAGCCATTGGACGATACAGCATGACAATAGAGACTGTAGATGTTGGATGGTGTAAAGAAATTACAGATCAGGGAGCCACCCTGATTGCACAAAGCAGTAAATCTCTCAGATATTTAGGGCTGATGAGATGTGATAAGGTAAGAAATTTATATTAAGTTGAATTAGCTGTTAGAATGAAGATTCCTGAAAATGCCTGATAACTTGATTAGTTTTGCATTTTTTTTGTATTTAACAATTATCACCCCACATCCTTAAGCCTCTAGATAAGATGAAATAGACAATAAGGCTTTGATTTTAAGGTTTCTTACAATCAGACTTTCTCCAGAATTCCACATTTCTTGACTCAGACTCATTCCAAATATTTTTATGAATAATTAGCCTAGTTTACTGCCACTTTGGGCTTGGTTTTGTTTAAATCACAGAGCAACACTGACACCCTTAAGCGCATGTGATTCATTCATTTATGCATTCATTTATTTAATAAATATTTATCAAGCATTCTAACATCAGCTATTAGATGTGCATAGTACCAGGGGAGCAGATAAAAAATTTAGATAAGATTTGGCCCCTGCCCTCATGAAACCTACAGTCTAATAAGTTCTTAAGATACAAATACATGTAACCATGTTGTATGGTATTTTATGCAAATGAATTAGATAGTTAGAAAACAAAGCACCAAGTGAGCTCCAAGAGAAGAGATTCCATGAAGTAGTGTCAAAGACAGATGTGAGTAGCTGAAAGGATTAATAAAGAATTGAGAATACTGGATTAATACTTTAAATGGGCCCATGGTGCCTAAGAAACAGTTCTGCTTCTGCCTTTACCCAGAATATTTTGACCCTTGAAACTTTCTGAGAAAAGTTTTGTGAATTGTATATTGCTTTTTACTTTAAAATGCTAGTTCCAGATGAATTTAGGAAAAATAAATGAAGCTAAGTGTACAAATCACTATATAATGACCTAAGTTTTCTAAATGTAGCACTGTGTGGTGGGGATCTGGAACAGGCCAGGTGTAAATGATTGTTGTCTCATTTTGTGTTGTGTCATTTTCTACAAGAATACTTAACCACACACACACACACACACACACACACAAAATACAAAACAGTGCTTGTCCTCCACAGTTTGATTATGTTATAAAATCCTTATTATAATCTCCCAGCCCAGACTAGAAAGCAACCTGATTTAGTAGCTCAATCAAATCACTGTTATTAACTCATTTTAACTAAATTTGTTACCTAAAGAAACTCACGTTAACTTTATTGTTGTCACACACACAAAAAGACATTTGAAAGGGCATCAGAAACAATGACAACAACAAAAAAAGACAACACCCATCTAGAATGAGACTGCAAAAATACCTAAGGACATCAAAATGTTTATGTTTAAAAATAAATACATCTCTTCCGAAAGGCTACATTTCTTTCTAGTCTATCCTTTTTCAGATTTCTTAAACAAGAGCTGCTACCTCAAAGTTTTAAGTATACAAACTCATGTACCCCATGTGTTATAGGATAACACCATCCCAGCTGCTGCATGTACTGGCCGAAATGAAACTTAACTATAGTGTGTTGAAGAATTGTTACGTGTTTGTTTTAGCATAGCTGTCTGATTTGAGGCCCAGTGAAGGGAGGAGGGTCAACCAGACCCCCAAAGCATGGGGTATCTAATCCACTTTCATTTTCATGCAGTATATTAAGGGCAAAATGTAAATGAATTTGCACTTTCTTTTACACTTAACATACCTGCATTTACTTTGGGTTTTGTTTAAAAAAGTTTTGTTAAGAATCAGACAGGTTTAGAAAGTCTTTGTTAAAATAAGTACTGAATAGCTACTGCTGTGGTCCACTGATTCTTGCTGTCATAGGTGAAAGAGAGGTTTCTAGGACAGGTATTTTGTCTCATAGTTCCTTTGGCTTCCAACAACACAAATTTTGGAATAATTATACCAGTAGTGAATTCTTCTAGTCTGCACATATAGGATATTTTCTAAATGGACTTGTGTGCTGATTATTCCAAATCAAAATAAATATGGCAGAATGTACATGAAAAGATAATTTTGCAAATATGTTTTACAGCTATCATTCATAAAAAAAATATGTATAGCTTATGTTTATTTGGGGGAGAGGTTTATATTTTGATTAATAATAATCAGGATGATATTTTTAAATGCATAAAATAAAATATAGAATCACAAGGAAACCAATTATATTGAAATAAAGTTATAAAAAATTGTTTTTAAGTTTATAAACCCCAAGTTAAGAACCTCTGCCATACACTCTTCTGACGTGCTTCAGGTCATCTTCCCCTAATGAAATAAGGCCACTTTTAGGCTCTGTCTCTGTGACTCAGGATTACCATTTGGGTTTGACACCTTCAGGTTTGACCCTGACCTGAAAAAAAGCAAACCAGTACCTGGAGGTACGGAGACTAGAACTGAAACTAACTACTTACAGATACAGAGGTGTCTCTAGGGTTGGCAGGAATAGTCCCTAGACACTTCCGGGTCCAGAATAGTATGGAGGCAAACTCAAAAGTTTCAACAGGAAATAGAGATAGTGATCCACTTTCCTGCAATCACCTCTCTGTTCTACTTCTGTCAGATGCTGATTAATAACAAGTTATGGATGACATAGAATGGGAAGAGATCCAGACTTTCTCAGATTAAGATTTGTGAATATTTATAAAAGAAAAATTGTACTGACCCATACATCCATTTTCAAAGGAGAGAGAGAGAACTAGGAAAAAGCACAAGTTAAATGAGAGAATTATATCCATATATTTTTGCCCTCTTTAACATTAAAATTAATATTAAAAACAATATGATTTTTAGAACCTTTCACATCATAGCCTCTACATAGTCTACAAAAAGATAAACACTGAGGCAAGAAACATAGCTATGGAAATAGAATAGAAAGATGAAAGAAGAAAAAGGAAAAGAAAGAGAAAACAAAACAAGGGAAAATAAAATTTGGAACCAGAAGCAAAGGAAATATTTGGGGTATGGTCAGGAAGGATTAAGATCTATTTTCAAGTAATTCATTAGAGAAAGAATTAAAGAAAAATAGTGTTTTTATTCCTTACTCCTTCGACCAAAACTGCTAGCAAGTTAAAAAAAAAAATAGACTGGTTCCACTATCCCTGTCCATCTGAAGGAGGTAGCATTGCTAATCCTTAAATCCTGTATCTCAAAGATTTTTGAGGTAACTTAGTCCATTCTCATTCTTTTAAAAATGGAGGCCCTGAGTCCATATCAGGTAAGTGGCTTGCCCACAGTCACATAGGTAGTAAGTATCAGTCAGGATTTGAAGTAAACCCTTGGGACTCTGAATTCAGCTTCTTCCCACCAATTCCTAGGCTGCTAGCTACCCAGTTTAAGGTGGGCAAAAAGAAAAATAAAGAAGCTTGTGACTGGGATGATCCACAAACACAACAACTGATTACAGAATTACTGTGGATTGATTATTGTCCTCATTTATAATTCACTTTGCTTCAGATTCAAAATATAGTGTTTTAGCCAGGTTAATAATTTTTTTCTCAGGATTTGTAAGAACAAAATAAAAGGTCTTAATTGTTTAATAAAATATATTTCTCCCTTTTCTTTCACCCTTACTTGAGGTAAAAGAGAACAAGTGAGAAATATGTACTTGAAACTCCAGACAGCGAATTTGTTTGGCTAAAACATTTGGCAAAGCCCAAGGAAGAACATCAGCCCAGCCCCTCCCCCAACAAATGCAGCAGTCCCAGGGCAGTTGTAAAAGTAGCAATTGCATTAAGAAACCCGTGTTAGTAGTTTTCCAGATTTCTGGAAAGATAAGCATGTTAGAAGCTTTACTCTGGGTTTTGAAGCTGACGCCATTTAATCTTCTAAACTTTAGTGCATTGTAAGAACCAAGAGAAGAAAAGCTGTGTGAGTCTCCTTTGATGAATTGGGCTGAGTTTATATACTTAGAGACTGTTCAAAGAGTTACTTGACCTTGGGAATTAGAGCTGACCTCCAAATCACCTATCAACTTAACGTGCATTTATTGGGTGGATTTAGTTAAAACTACTTGTACAATCAACAGGGTTCTAACAAGAACAGTATGTTTACTCTTGTTACTGCAGCTACAGATAGTGTCCTAGGTAATGGAAATCATTTTTACATCTTCAGCAGCAAAACTACAGATGCTAGCTAGATCTTATTCTTCTCAATCATGTGATCTTTTTCCTACTTACCACAGACAGCTTAGGGAGACAAGCAGACTGGAGAGGATTAAAAAAAAAATCAAGGAGAAGGCTCTAGGGCAAATGGAAATAAAATTCTGAGGGGTTAATGAAAAATGTTTTGGGTAAAAAAAAAACCTCTGAGAAATGAATGAACATTGTGGCATGGCTGCAGTTGAGAAGCAAAAGCCTCACCAGAGGCAATTTGGCTCCTTTGGGAAACCTTGGTGATAAAACACTGTACTAGAAACCTCTGAAGTAGTGAGTTAATACAGAAATTTGGAGACGGAATGGCTGAATTATGAGCAGTGAATAACATCATAAATATAGCCGTCTTCAGATGCCAAACCCTTGTGAAAAGCAATTGGATAGAGAAAAGCTAAAGCTTTTAAAAGATCTCTTTCACTTTGGATTTTTTTTTAACTTCATGCAGAACTAATTTTATACACTGTTCATTTGATTTGAAAATGCCAATGTCTGGAGTACCATTAAAGAGAACGTTTGAGGGAGACAATCCTTGGCAAAGCATCTTGTTTGAAATCCTTGGGGTTTGTGTCCCTGCATATTTGCAGATTGGAAGGAGCGAAAGTTTACTGTTTTTTTTCCACCCGGCTTTGTCTCATCAGTCTTTCTGATCAGCAGGTACTCACCTATGATCTACTTTTAGAGATTTCTCCACAGTCATTGCAAGGGCTTCAGCTGTCGCATTATATAAGATTTTTAAAGGCCCACCAAAATATTTTCTGACCAAAGCTGCTAGGAATCCCTTTGATATATAGTTGACACAAATTAGAATTACACAAGCGTGAAGAGTCCTCCCAGAAAAGATCAGAGCCACTACTAGGGGAGGAAAGTGCCTCTGTTTGATTCCATTGATTACCCAACTGCCTGCAGGCAAGCAGCCTCAGTGGAAGCTGAGTAGTATTGATCTGGACCTTGAAAATAATCAAATTAATTCATTTCTCATCAAACTGCCACTGCCATAACCTTTCCCCTCTTCTGCCGCGATTTCTAAAGCACACATTTTAGGAATTGAATGTTCGAGGCCTTTTAACAAATGCTGTTATATTTACCTTCTGAAATGCCAGCCTTCTTCAAAATGGGTTCTCTTAACAAGGAAGGTGTAATAAGATATATTGCTTCAAACCCCATTTTATTTAAATAGCAGAGAAATTTTATTTAATAAAATCAGTGGAAGCCTAATAGAGAAAGCAAGTAATAGAAGCCAGAGAGCTTTGTAAAACCTGCACTCTATGTCTCTTAAGTAGCCAGGACTAAGTTTTGTGTACTTAGTTTTAATATAAAAATATTCAGGAAAAACTGACCACTCTACTTTTCAGAAAAGGCCTTGTCAGCTTTTTTTTTTTTTAAAGAAAGTAGAGTATTTATCATTCAAGCTGTTCAGGAATCATGTACAGGAAAGCCTTATAGGGGAAATAATATATGACTTAATATCTACCATAACAAACTAATTGGAAATATCAGGTTAAAGGAAAAAGTAGTTGGTTGGGAATTATGTCTAAGATTGCCATGAAACCAAAGTGCTTGTCTTCGCCCTTCCCACCCTGCATGTACAAATAAGTATGCAGTTTATCCACAGCACAGAGAGCTTAAAGTAAAGATATTTTGAGATCATTTCACAGTTTATGCCGTACCAAAGAAAAATTATTATACATGTTTTTATACATGTGCACATCATCCCAAGAAAGAACCTAAATAAAATGTTAAAGATTAAGAATGGTTAGGACATAGAGGTTATATATACTTTTCCTCTGCTAGGTCTGGAGGACATCAAGAATAGATGTAATTCTCATTCCAAACAGCTTTTTTGATTTGAAATTGGGGGAGAGGTCATGGGAGTGGGGTAAGGAGGGATCTCTAGAGTACATGGCAAGGATATTTCCAGAGTAGGGGGAGGACATTAAAGGGGTCCTTTCCACCATATTTTGTTTACCAAGTAGAATAAGTTAAATTACTTAGACCGAAGTATTGCCATCTTATTCTTGTTCACACAAAAAGCAGCTTCTTCTGGTGAATACGGGTCAACCATCCACTTTGGAATACACTTTTGTATTCCAGTTCTAATTATAAGATGGTAATTGGGACTATGATAGCAGTGTTAATTCACAGATAACCTCTAACCTCCTTTTAACCTCTTCCTCCAATCCTCTTTACTAGAACTACTATCAAGTAGTAAAAAGCCAACTTGTATTTAAAAATTTAACTAAAAAGTGAATGAGACTTTTATCTGCTGTTTATACCTACTCCTAGAATTCTGTGCTTGATATCACTAAGAGGACATTGTATCATTAATAGCCATTAAGACAAGCACTAACCCTGGGTGGGAGGACCTAAAAAAGGAAATCAGTATGGCTTGCTGAGAATCAAGTAGCCATTATGAGGAGAATGCAATTCACCTTGCCATTACCTTCTGCTCACTTTGGTTTTAATGGAAATCTCTACCTTCCAGTCAAGGAATCAAAGTGTAATTGCATTTTAAAAAATAAATTGATTTTACCTACTTGTCCCCACATGGTAAGGAAAGTGGAATTTTGTGTTACTGTCCTTAAAGTTTGGCACAAGAAACCTTGTGGCAACTTTGTATGTGAGTGAGCTGTTTAGAACTTTGAGTTGGTTTAATTATAATTAAAATAACTTAGTGGGTGGATCATATTTTCTGTTTTAGAAATGAAAAGGGTAACAGTAAGTCATTAACAGAGTATAAATTATACTTCAGTTCTCTTAACAGAGTAACATGACCTCAAGTTTTGGGGTTTTTTATGTTGTGATAGGTATAGAAAGTTAGTGGATGCTTCTGAAGTAAACTTTTAAACTAGAAAATATGGAGACTTCACCATTCAGCCATAGGTTACCAGGCCCTGCCTCTCTATGTTGAGAAAGAATCCTGTTCTCTATTGGTATTTATTTTCCCATTCCCATCAAAAGGTGGGCAAAAATGCCCACCACAAAACTAATTCATTAAGTTGGCTCAAAAATTAGAACAAAATAATCACCCCACAAAAGGATTTCTTGATTTAAAACATTTGACCCCATTTGTTCTATTATTTATAGTTTTGATACGTAGGTAAGAAAAAAAAATCACCTTATATTTAGATCTTTTCTGAATACCAAAACAGTTATTTATATTTAGATTTCTAAATACAAGAGATTAATAAACATATTAGAGAACAAATTTTAACTGATAGTTAAATCATTTTGGGAAAATAGCTAAAATGTGTAAATTTTGATGGATAATAAATTCAGTTATCTTAGGCAGATAAGTTATGCAGTGCCCACTTAGTGTCTGATATAATCTTTGGACCTATTTGAAAAAATCTAATGCAGAAAATAGTCACTAAATAGAAAACACATTTTTCAATTCAGAGTTTTTTGCCATGATCATGTTTTTCAGCTTAACTTTGAGAGTCTAATTTAGAAGCGCACAGATGTGTTCCATAAATATACTGCACTTAGTGACTACATTAATTATCTTATTTTATTAGGGACCAGGTTTTTCTAATAGCAAATCTTTTGCTGAACTTTTTTCAACGCTTCAGATGACTTAAAAAATAGATAACTCCTTCCTGATAGCCCAAATTAGTCTGCATTCACATATGTCATATGAACAGATAAAAATTACAGTCTTAGAGTGACTTAAATGTGGTTTGTTCCTGGGAGCCATCACTTGGCTTCTTCTTCTTCTTCTTCTTCTTTTTTTTATTCTTTTGTTTTGCTTTTTTAAGCCAGACGTTTGATTTCACGGTAGATAGAATTCCTAGTGAGGAACATCCCTTACCAATGTAGATCTGTACTTTCTCTGCAACTTCCTAACTCCAGTGTCAATTCTCTGTTCATTATTCCACACTGCTTTTCCTGTCACTTGGTTTTACATGAAAAGCCCTGTTGGTAGATTATTGTTCAATAAAACACCAAATGCGTACATCACTTCATATTTCTATCTTATAGTTTATGTTTTGTACTTCTTGTCACAATATTATCTAATAAAAACTAAATTTTTGTGGGATATGGGACCCTCCTTTTGGTAATGCAGTAAAGCCCTATAGATCTCTTCAAAGAATATTTTTAAGCTCATGAAATTGCATATGATTACAAAGGAAACCAATTACATTTAAACAGTTTTCAAAATACTTTTTTTTTTTGGAGGCAGAGTTAAGTGACTTGCCCAGGGTCACATAGCTATTTAGTATCTGAGGTAGGATTTGCATTCAGGGCCTCCTCACTCCAGGGTTGGTACACTATCCACTGTACCACCTGGCTGCCCCTCAAAATACTTTTTAAAAAAAAATAGTTCATGGACCCCAGGTTAAGAATGCCTGAATTAAAAACTTAAGATTGTCTTGCCTAGATTATCACTTAATGCTGCAGGCATTTTTGTGACGGTGCTCTTGCTCCTGGTCCTTTCCTGCCATCATACTGTAATTCAAAGGAAAGAATCAATGTTTGGGCTAACAGATAACCATTATTTATTGGGGAAAAGATAGCATGGAGCAAGAACTGTTACAATATTGAAAAAGCATAGCACTTCCAATCAAGGCAGACTCAAAATGGAATGACTGAATTTGACAAAGTTGACTCAGTTGATGAGTCTGCATCTGATAGATTCATTGCCATCTCAGGGGTTTTTTCCCCTCTGCTTTTAGACTTTTAGATTTTCACAACTGAAGTATAATATTTTCACTTCCATTTTGAAAAGCACATTCTTAAACATTTGAGGGTGCCTATAAGTGGTACAAAGTATTCTTTTTTCAGACCTAATTCATTGTGACTATTCAGTAATCAATCTAGTTTAGTGTTTGTTTTTTGTTTTGTTTAGGGGTGTGTGTGTGTGTGTGTGTGTGTGTGTGTGTGTGTGTGTGTGTGTGTGTGTGTGTGTTGTGTTTGTTTTTAAGATAATAGCCCTCAGGGTACAATGGAATATTCTTTTTTCTTTTAAAAATTATTGAAGAATGGTTGAATATGAAAGTCAGGAAAGCATGGTATAGTATTGTATAAATAAGTATTTGGAATCAGGAAGATCTGAGTTCAGATCAGTGAGTGGTTTTGTGACCCTGGAAGTCATTAAACCTTTCTGTGCCTCAATTTTCCTTCTTTGAAATGGGAGGGTTGGCCTCTCAGGTGCCTTTTAGTTCTAAATCTATCATTTTTAGTCCTCTCATTCCCTTTTCATTAGATGAATGCTGTTGGAGAGAGCCAGGTATGTACTCCATTCTGTGGCTGATACAAAACAGGGCATACCTGTCCTTGCTCCTGGAATTAATCTGCAGAGGATCAGGCCTAGGATAATTTTTTTTCCTTTCCAATGGATTTGTGAAGTGGAAGCCTTTCAGACATACCATCCTGCACATGTCAGGTAGAATGCAGAAGTGCAAGAAACCAGTTTATGTAATCCAATTTAAAGACTGTTCTTTTTGGTTTTCATTATATAGGTAAGAATGAGTGGTTGGGGAGCCATTTTATTGAAACCACAGTTTCATGAGCAGAATGTAGATTGATAGAATTATTAATAGGAAATGGATGCTTTTTAAGAAAAATCTTAGTATTCATTTCCAAATGAGATGGCAGCATGAAAGGTTGTAGAACAGCCCTGTTCTCCCACATACACCATAGCAAAGACCTATAAAGGGCTCTAGAATGAAAAATAATCAAGACATCCAAAGAAAAAGAATTGTAAACCCCTCCCATCTAGGACAAGACTGTCTAAAAAAGATAACCAGAAGCCTGTGGGCACTGGGACTGGAATCCTGCTAAGGAAGTCAATGCAAGTTTCAGGTAAAAGCAGACCTAAAATCTACCATCATTCTGACCAGAGATTCTCTAGGAGAGTAAGAGGCCACATGGCAGTCAGTCAGTAAATACTATATATATATCAGGCACTGTGCTAAGCACTGGGGATACAAAAAGAGGCAAAAGACAGTCCCCTGCCCTCTAGGAGCTCAGAATGAGGTGTGGGAGGCAGCAAGGTAACAAGTATGTATAAACAAGGACACAATAAGGATAAAGGACATAATTAACAGATAAAGATAGCTATAGTTGAGAGGTTGAAAAAGGCTTTCTGTAAAAAAAATGGGATTTTAGTTGGGACTTGAAAGAAGCCAGGGCAGCTAGATTGAGTGCTCAGTGGTTTGAGTGCCTGCCCTAGAGTCAGAAGGAACTTAGTTCAAATCCAGCCTCAGACCCTTAATAGCTGTGTTGCCCTGGGCAAGTCACTTCACCTCAGTTTCCTCATCTTTAAAATGGGCTGGAGAAAGAAATGGCAAACCATCTCCAGTACCTTTGGCAAGAAAACCTCAAATGGTGTCACAAAGAGACATGACTAATTGACTCAACAGCAGCAGCAGCAACAACAACAACATGAAGAAAGCCAAGGAAACCAATAGGTAGAGATGAGGAGGGCGTGCATTCCAGGCATGGGGCCCCCCAGAGGAAACTCCCAGTCAAGACATAGAGTGTCTTACTTGTGGAGTATGGAGGAGGCCAGCGTCACTGATTGAAGAGTGGATGGCCAGGGAGAAACATATTAAAAAAAAAAACAACTGGAAAGGTAGAAGGAAGATTTTAAGAATGTCTTTGAAGGCCAAGCAGCATTTTGAAAAATTAATCCTGGGGGCAGTAGGATTTGGAGTTTATTGATGGGGGGGTGTAATATGGTCAGCTCTGCACTTTAGGAGCTTAATTGGCAGCTGAATTGAGGATAGACAAGTGTGAAGAGATTTGAAACAGGCAGACACACCACAAGCTATTACAATAGTCCAGAAATAAGGTGATAAGAACCTGCACTGGAGAGATGGCAGTGTCAGATGAGAGAAGGAGATATATTTGAGAGATATTGCAAAGGTGAAATCTATAGGCATTAGCAAAAGCTTGGTTGTAGGAGTGGGAAGGTGAAACAGTACAGAGTCACAGGGGACACCTAGATTTCGAGTCTGAGGGACTGGGAGGACGGCATTTCCCACAGCATGCTGGAACCAGGAATCATTCCAGGGAGACCTAAAGCCAACCAGCTTTCTGAGTGCAGAAATGCCAAGGGAGGTAGATATTGGAGGAGTGTTTGGCAGGGAGTAAGGTAAGTAAATACAGGAATAAGTACAGCTGCCAAAACGAGGCCTAGAAAACAGAGACAAGAGCAAACAGGGCCTAATCATCTCATTCAAGGAGTGCGGTAGAGGATAGAACCCGGCCCTGGCATAAACCAGGAACGGAGGCCAAGTGATAAGAATAAACAGAATAAAACATTAAACACAGTACTGCAGGTAAAGAGACTCACAGATAACCCAAAAGAAGCAAGTAATGCCATAGCCAGGCAACTATTGGTGGCACAGGGGATAGCATGCTGGGCTTTAAGACCAGAAGAGTCATCTTTTTGAGTTCAAATCTGGCATCAGACACTTACTAGCTGCATGACCTTGGGCAAGTCACCTAATCCTGTTTGCCTCAGTTTCCTAGGTTGTAAGATGAACTGGAGAAGGGAATGGCAAGCCACTTCAGTATCTTTGACAAGAAAACACCCCAAATGAGGTCACGAAGGGTCAAACACGACTGAACAACAACCCTACAAGAACTTGAAGAGCACGAGAGGAAGAAAATGCCCAGGCTACAAGGACTACAAGAGCACTTTGAAAATGTTACGCAAGAATTTTTTGAAGTAAGAGCTTTGCAGGAAGAATTTAGGAGGAGAATAAATAAGTTAGAAGAGATGGTAGAAAATCTTATCCAACTATCAGACTCCTTGAAAGATGGAATGATGCAAAAAGAATTCAATGGCTCTAAGAGAAAAGAAAAATTACAACAGTCAAAAGATTGAAAAAACAAAACTTAAGATAATAATGTAAGGTATCTTTCATCAAAAACAACTGGCCTGAAAACTGTTCAAGGAGAGTGAATTTAAGAAGCAGATTCCCAAAACCATGACCAAACAAAAAACCTGGATACCATATTTCAAAAAAATCAGAAAACTAAACCACAAATCTGATATTGTTACTTCTATTCTCAGTAAACTCCACTGGCCCCTTGTTACCTTCAGCATAAATATAAAATCCTCTGTTTGGCATTAAAACCGCTCACAACCTGGCGCCTTCCTTTCTTTTCAGTATTCTTAATTTACTCCACTCCATGAACTCTAATATCTAGCTCCACTAGCGTATTTGACACTTTATCTCCTAACTCAGTGCCTTTATTCTTAGCAAGCTCTCCCGCCTCCCCTTCAAATGCTAAATTACCTGGCTTTCTTCAAGACTCAGCTCAGATCCCATCCCACTCCAGACACCTCCATTACCTTCCATTTACTCTGTGTGTGTGTGTGTGTATGTGTGTGTGTTGTACGTGCATAGTTATTTCTATGCTCTTTCTCGTTTTATAATTTGAGCGTGTTGTATTCAGGGTCCATGTTTTTCCCTTTCTTTGTGTGCCCCACACTTAAACAATCAGTAAAATTTTATTTAACACTGACTATGTGCCAGGTACTGGTACTTAATAAATGCTTGTTAACTGAGAGAACTAAAGAGCAAGGTTTAAATAGAATCCAACAATCACCTCCTATAAGAAATCCCAAATTGGGGGCAGCTAGGTGGCACAGTGGATAGAGCACCGGCACTGAAGTCAGGAGGACCTGAGTTCAAATCCGGCCTCAGACCAAACACTTGACACTTACTAGCTCTGTGACCCTGGGCAAGTCACTTAACCCCAGTTGCCTAAAAGAAAAAAAAAAGAAAGAAATCCCAAATTGGAAATACCCAGGAATGTCACAGCCAGATCCAAAGGTTCCAGGGTAAAAACAAAATGCTGCAAGCACCAAGAAAGAGTGCTTAAGGTACCAAGAAACCACGGACAGGGTCTCACAAGACTGCAGCAACTATTTTTACAGAGAGAAAATTTTGAAATACAATAGTCTAAAAGATAAGAGGCAAAGACTCCTTATCTTGAAAAATTGAGTATGATTCTACAGGGGCCAAAATGAACCATTAATAAATTAAAGCACTTTTTAGTGTACCTGATGAAAAGACCACAGGTAAGCAGAAATTTTGAAATGCAAAAATAGAAATTAAGAGAATCACAAAAAAGTATATCCATTTGAGCAGTTGTTTAAGACTGAATAGTAATGAACTGCTTACAACTTAATGGGGGGGGAGGGGAGGAAGAGACAAATGTCCTTTCAGAACTTCATTGCCTTCAAAGGTCAGAGCTAAAGTTAAAAAAAAATCTAGAGTCCAGGTGATGGACTCTCTTCTTTTAAATTATTTTTAAAGAGGATAGAAAAAAGGAGGAGGGAGGGAAGAATATCCTTAGGAAGAAAGGAAAATAATTTGTTTCTCATAATTTGTACATGTAAGGAGAAGAGTATACGACCAAAGATGATGTGGTAGGGGAGAGAGCATCTCATGATGCCTTATCTTATCTCAACCATGGATAATTAAATCACAAAAGATCACATATTTATGTATTGAATAGCAAAATACCTATCTAAAAGAAAATAAATTTCAGGGAGAAATTGATAGCAAAATTATAATTGGAGACTTTAGTGTGCCCCTTTTAGACCTAGACACATCTAAAAGAAAAACAAGAAAGAAGTTAAGTATCTGAGTAGAATATTAGAAAACTTGATATGATAACTCTCTAGCAATTACTAAGTGGGAACAGAAAGAGTTTATTTGTTAGCTGTATATAACATTTTTATAGAAATAGGCCATGGCCCTAGGACATAAAAATCTTGCAAATAAATTCAGAAAAGTAGAAATATTGAACACATCCATTACTAACCAAAATATATTAGAAATTATAGTCATTAAAGAGCTTTAAATGAAACCTTTGGAATATAAGTGAAATTAAATAATTAAGCTCTAAAGAATATAAAAATGAAGAATTAAACTCTAAAGAACTCTAAACTCAAATTGGGGGTCAAAGAACAAATCACAGAAACAATAATTTGATCAAAGACAATGACAGCAATGAGACAAAATACCAAAAATTTTGGTATGCAGCCAAAGCAATCCCAAGGGAGAAACTAAACATAATAAACCATATTGATAACAAAAAAATTATAAAATCATATGATTCTATCAGCAAATACCAAAAGGGCTTTTAAGAAAATACAGTGCCAATTTATGTTTTTAAAAAATCATCAAGAAGAATAGGAATGAATGGCAAATAGTAGATGGTAATTAATGTGGTAAATAGTTTATCAAAAAACACAAGCTGGGGGCAGCTAGGTGGCACAGTGGATAGAGCTCCCGCCTAGGAGTCAGGAGGACCTGAGTTCAAATCCGGCCCCAGACACTTGACACTTACTAGCTGTGTGACCCTGGGCAAGTCACTTAACCCTGATTACTCACCCAAAAAGCAAAAAAAAAAAACCAAAACCCAAAACCCCCAAAGCCACAAGCTAGTATTATCTGTAATGGAGAAATGATAATGGCTTTTCCAGTAAGAACAAGATAAAACTTTGGAAGACTTGTATGAACTAATGTGGAATGACATAAGCAAGACCAGAAGAGCAATTTGTATAATGACAATAAAATTATTAAGGAAAGCAACTTTGAAAGACTTAAGAGTGGAGCCAAGATGGCAAAATAGCAGGAAATCTTCTAATACAACTCCTCCAAAAAGATCTAGAAAACTACCAGACCATGTCGGGGAAAAAAAAAATCACAAGTCATATTTCTAGCCCACATCAGGTTTAGTCAGGAGTGTGCCACATGGAGCATTCCAGTGCTTAAGAACTGAAAGAGAACCAAGGTGCAGTACCAGGGCAAGAAGAGGACACCTAACCTTGTGTTGCAAGCAGGAACTGATGCCAGCTTACACATTCAGTACCCAGTTGTGGGTCATCCTGGGTCACAGATCCAAGGAAAACCAAAAAAAGTGACGTACTTCAGAGTGAGGAGCAGTTCCAGAGTGAGGGGTAGTTAAAGAACCTAAGCTGTGTACTGAGTGAGAAACAAGTTCAGATATAGCTGTGTGACTGACCCTGGGAGCTGAGTAGGGTCTGAATTCCAAGCTCCTGCTCAGTCTGAAGTTTACAGTGAATTAGCCAGGGCACCAATCCCAGACTAAAAAGGAACCTGCAGTGCTGTCACTTTGAACCTGCAGAGCTTTCCAGTTAGCTTACAGTTGCTGAGTCCAGCAGCAATCTACTGAATCTTCCAACATGAAGCACACCCACAGGCATGTTGTGTCAACCCAAACCCAAATCAAGAATCAGAGCTCAGATCAAGAGGGCAGTAATCAGACATTACCCTGGATCAGATTACATTGGCAACACTGAAAACTTGCAGATTCTCCAACCTGAGCCATCCCTGAGAGCCTAAAATGACACAACACTTAATATCCCTAAGAAGGCAGCAGTAGGACCTATGGGGAAAAAAGATAAGCCCAGTCCTCCTCCCCAGAAATACACAGCACCTGATCCTAATATAAAATCCAGAGTCAGGAGTCATCTGAAAGAATGAACAAACAAAAAAAAATTTGATTCCACAGTAAAGAACTGTTATAATGACAATAATGCTCAATACACAAGCCCAGAAGAAGAGAATGGCTAAAATACCCATAAAGAAAGCCTTAAAGAAAAAATGCAACATAGGCATAAGTTTAACTGGAATTTCTTCAAGGGATAAAGCAAGAGTTGTTTGTTGTTGTTTTAATAAGGAGCAAAAATGATTTTAAAAACAAATGGGAGTGGTAGAGGAAACATGGGAAAAGAAATGAGAACTATGGAAGAAAGATTTGGAAATATAATTAACAGCTTAGAACAAGAAGTACAAAACCTTATTCAAGCAACAAACTCCCTGAATTTGTTGTTATTGTTGTTCAGTTGGTTCAGTCACATTGAACTCTTCATGACCCCATTTGGGGTTTTCTTGGTAAAGATGCTGGAGTGGTTTGCCATTTACTCATCCAGTTAATTTTACAGATGAAGAACTGAGGCAAACAGAGTTAAGTGACTCGCCCAGGGTCATTCAGCTAGTAAATGTCTTAGGCTGGATTTGAACTCAGGAAGATGAGTCTTCCTAACTTTGACCCTGGCACTCTATCCATTTAGCCACCTAGCTGTTCACTGAAAATTAAAATGGACCAAATAGAAGTTAATTTTCTCCATAAGACAATCAGAAATAGTAAAACAAAATCAAAAGATTAAAGGTATCTCTTAACAAAAACTGACTTGGAAAAGAGATGGAGAGAGATAATTTAGGAGTCACTGGACTACCTAAAAACCATGATGACAAAAAAGGGGCAAAAAGAGCCTAGATATCTTATTCCAAGAAATAAGGAACCTGCTCAGATTGCCTAGAGCCAGAAGGCAAAGTGAAAATAGAAAGAATCCATAGTCACTTCCTAAAGGAAACCCCAAAATGAAAATTCCCAGGAATATTATAGCCAAAATCTAGAGCTTTCAGGTCAAATAAAAAATACTTCAAGCAGCCAGAAAGAATTCAAGTACCAAAGAACCACAGTCAGGATCACATGTACTTTAACAGCCACCACTGTCAAGTAGTGAAGGGCTTGGAATTTGATATTCCAGAAGGAATTAGTAAAACGCTACAGAGAAACAAAACAAAACAAGACTAGATCTTTAATAAAATAGAGGAGTTAGAAGCGTTCTTGATTAAAAAAAGTAAGAACAGATCTGCATAGAAAGTTTGAAGTACAAACATAGGAGACAAGAGAAGTATAAAAAGGTAAACATAAGTGACCAGTCTTAAGGATCTAAATAAGAATAAACTATATTCCATGTAAGTTGGGGTGTCCTGGAGCCGACTGTTAAATTTTCCATGTGAGCATTTACACCTGAGAAATGGGCAAACATTACAAAGTCACAGTTTGTTTTGATTGTCCAGACTTAATTAAGTGATGGAGAAAATGTTAGTAATGCAGATTAAACTTTAAAATGTATTATGCATTTTCAAAGAAGTGGTTATTAAACATTTAGTAGCAAACTCCTGCATGTATCCCCTCAGAATTCTTTCATCATCAGGGGTCATAAAGGGAGTCTAATCATACAGATGGCCTTGGAGTGGTTCTGTTATTTTTTCATCATCGAATATGAAGAATGGAATGGGGGGAAGAAGAGAAATACATTGTGGAGATAGGGAGAGGAAGGATAAGGAAAATTATATTACATAATTGAGGTTTACAAATACAAAAAAGAATGGGGGGGTAGGCAACATTTAAACTTGACACTTAACTGATCAAAAGATCATAGAATGCACATGTGCATGCACTTGCACACACGCATGTGTGCACACATACACCCACAGGTACAGAAATACATTTCATCCATTAGGGAAAAAGGAGGGAAAGGAGAGTGGGAAAAAGAGGGAGACAAGATTACGGAAGGGAAAAATTACTTTTAAGCAAAACAAATTCTAATTAAGGAGTATGAATTTTGAAGAGGGGCCTAAAAGAAAGGGTAAGAAACTATTATTGGGGAATGAAGAGGAGGTGGGGAGCAGAAGCAGCTTATAACAATCTCAGAGGACTAATGCTAAGCTCATGCCTTCTTTCCTACTGGCCTCTTCTTTATAAAGAGGTGGCAAAAAATATACAGCAGGAAAAATATAAAAGAATGGAAGGAAATATACAATTTAACATACAAATATACAATATTTAAACCTAAATGTGAATATAATGAATTCATCCATAAAATGGAAGAGTATAGCAAAATGGACAAGGAAGCAGAGTCTAGTAGTACATTGTTTACAAGAAACACATTTGAAACAGAAGTACACACAGTTGAAATAAGGTGGCTGAAGCAAAATCTGTTTTATGAAGTAAAAGGTAAGGTTAGCAATCATGATCTCAAATAAAGTAAAAATAGACCTAATCAAAAGAAGTAAATAAGAAAACTACATTTTGCTGAAAGGTACCATATTAACAAATTAGTAGCAAGACTAATAAACATAAATGCACCAAATGGCATAACATCTCAATACTGAAAGGAAAATTTAAATGGAGAAATAGACAGTAAATGGTGGGGGACCTCAAACCTAGATAAATCTAACCCCAAATTGTTTTTTAGAGAATTGAAGGACTGGAATAGACTTTTTGAAAAGTCTTACAGACCTCTGGAAATAATTGAATGGGAATAGAAAAGAGTGTATATACATACAAAATTTCACAAAAATTGACTATGTGTTAGGGTCATAAAAATTAATCATATGACTAATTAATCAAAAGTAGAACTATTAAACTCATTTTTATGGATATCAGTTCAATAAAAATTTTATTCAATAAAGGGCCACGAAAGAAATGAATAAAATTAATTAAAGACTAAAGAATCCTAAAGAAGGGATGAGTAAAAGAATATATAAAAACAATAAATAATTTCATTAAAGATAATAACAATGAAACAACATACCAATATTTGTAGGATGTAACCAGAGAAGTCCATAGTAGAAAATTTAGGTCTCTGAACATCTCATTAGTAAAAGATTAAAAGCACATGAATAAATTGAATATACAACAACAACAAAAACACTAGAAAACCAACCAATTAAAAATCCCCAGTTAAACAACAAACTAGAAATCCTGAAATCAAAGAAGATAAGAACAAAATTGAAAGCAAAAAAAAAAAACCCACTGAATTAATAAGTAAAACTAGGAGCTTTTTTTAAAGAAAAGTAACAAAATAGATTATTAGTTAACTTTAAGCAAAGAAAGAAAAAAATTACTGTATCAAAAGTGAAAAAGGTAAATTTACAACCAATGAAGAATAAAAGAAATTATTAGGATTTTCACCAAATCATATGACAATAAAACTAAATTGGAATGAAATCGAAAAGTATTTACAAAAATGTGAAGTTCTCAGATTACTAGAACAAGAAGTAGAAGACATAAATAACCCAGTCTTAGAAAAAGAAATTGAACAAGCCCAAAATAAACTTCTCCAGAAAAGTCCCATAACCACATGCATTTACAAGGGAATTTTACCAAACTAAAGAAAAATTAATTCTGATATGTTTTACAATAGGAAAAGAGGAGATCCTACTAGATTAATCAATGATTAAAATACAGTCCAAACCAAAACCAGGAAGAATCAAAATAGAGAAAGAATACTGTAACTGAGTGTCCATAATGAATACTGATCCAAAGATTTCAAATAAATTATTAGCAAGGAGAGTACAGCAACATATCACAAAGATAATTCAGTATGACCAGGTTGGATTTATACCTGGAATGCAAGACTGGCGCACTCTTAGGAAAAGTATAAATATAATTAACCACATTAAATAAGAATAACAAGCAAAATAATATGATTATATCAATAGATGCAGAAAAATCTTTTGACAAGATACAAAACCCATTCTTATTAAAAAAAAAAAAACAACCTCCAGAAAGTATAGGAATAAATAGACCTTTCCTTAAAATGAAAAGTACTTGTTGTTCCATTATATCTGACTCGTTATGACACCATTTAGTTTCTGGGTTTGTTTGTTTGTTCTGAGACAAATAGGATTAAATGACTTACCCAGGTCACACAGCCAGTCAATGTCTTAGGCTAGATTTGAACTCAGGAAGATGAGTCTTCCTGACTGTGAGCCCAGCACTTTATCCACTGTGTTACCTAACTGTCCATGATAAGTAGCATCTAAAACCAAGAGCCAGCATTATCTGTAATGGGGATAAACTAGAGACTTTTGCAGTAAGATCAGCAAGGATGTGCACTATCACCATTGCTATTCAATGTAGTGCTAGAAATACTAGCTATAGCTATAGGGCAAGAAAAAGAAAATGAAGTAATTAGCACTGGCAAAGAGCAGCAATTATTGATTTTTGCAGGTGATTTGATATGTTGACTTGGAGAACCCTACTGAGTCAACTAAAAACTAGTTGAAACATTTAACAACTTCAGCAAACAAACCCCCATAAATCATCAGCAATTTTGCATATTCCCAACAAAATCCCATTTAACAAACTGCGTTTTTAAAAAACAAAAAAAGAAAAAAAAATAAGCACAACTGATCAATACATTGAAAACAAATCTGAAAATATGTGCACTGTACAACACCCATGGATCTTCTATCTCAATGAAGGAATGGGCTGCAGGTGTTGTATCTCTTCATTCAACTCATGCTTGATCTTTATAATTTTGAGTAGCCTTCTTTTTTTATAAACCCAAAGATTCCGTCTGCTGGTGCAAGAACTCACTATTTAACCAAAACTGTTGAGGAAACTGGAAAGTACTGTAACAGAAACAAGGTATAGAACAACATCTATAATCAGACATATATCAAGATAAGCTCCAAATGGGTACATTACTTAGACAGAAAGGGTGAAATCATAAACAGGTTAGAGGAGCAAGGAAAAAATTCCCCGTCAGACCTATGAACAGAAGAAAGTTCATGACCAAGCAATATTACAAAGACAAACTTAAAAGATTTAGGAACATTTTAATAACAAGTGTTTTGTTTTTCTTGTTTTCTCAATAGGAGTGAGAAATATTTTTGAAAAAAAAATTTTAAAGCCTTAACAACTCTGATTGACCAACCATAATTGTAGAAAACCGGTGATGGATCATGCTTCCCACCTTTCCCACCTTTTGACAGAGAGGTGTTGGACTAGTAATACAGAATGAGATATACCATGTCAAACATGCCCAATGTATGGAGTTATTTAGCTTGGCTGTTTGTTACAAGGCTTCTATTTATTTGGAGGGACAAGAGAAGGGAGGTAATAACAGTGATGCCAAGCCGAAAAGCAGTAAAAGAAAAGAGCATCAATGAACCATTTTTAAAATCCACAGAAGAGAGCAGAAGTTCCAAGGAAGACAAAGAGAGTTTTAATAACCATTTTGAATTTGTTTTATACTCTAAAAAAAAGACAAATGGAAATGTTCCTAACAGAATTTTATAATACCATGCCATCCTCTTTTTCTGTTAAGATCATTTATCAAAAAAATTTGTGTTTTGTGATTTAAAATGTCCTCTTTCAACTGTTAGAGCCTGAGAAAGACCTCCCTCCTACCAGCTTGTTCCTGTTTCTGACTCCTGGAATCATGCAGATGGTCTGTAATAAATAAGAATTTAATGGTCTCTCAGGTACTAATGAGCAGAAAAGTAATTTCATACAAAAGAAAAGGGTAAATTGTAAACAACTTTTGAAGGAGATAGCCTGAAGATCCTTTCGCTATCCTTATCATGATGGGGGAGCACTTTTCATCAACTCCTTCCTTTTTTATGGAGTCTATTAAGGCAATATCTAAGGTCTTTGGGCACATATTTGACATCACTTCCATAGTACTAGGAAACATGAATACCTTCACTATTGAGAAGAATAAGAAAAAGACAGTGAAAGCATCACCAAATTCTACATCTTTTCGCTTCTCCCTCTTGCTCCCAGACCCTGAGGCAAAATCAGCAAACTTTAAATATACATTCTATCTAATGCTAGATAATAAAAGGGGAGAAGTGAGAAGTAATACTACTTGACTATGGGAAATGCCATTAAAAGTTATAATGATTATACAATGCACGCAGCAGCCTAAAATTATTTGCCATGTCAAAGACTTTTCAGGATCATGGGAAATCCATATTGCTCTTCTGTTCTTTTTTTAGTGTCTTATTTTAAAAAGTAAAACCCTTACTTAGATGACTCATATCATTTGCATGTAAATTTTTGATGTTACTAAAATAAATATTACTGTTTTTTCCTTCCTAAAAGTGGGCCCATTCTGGAGCCGCTGTACACGTAAACAAAGAACAGTGGGCTCTCGTTTGAATATGTGTTGTCTGAAATGGCTCTTGACATTGGCACAAGGTAAATACTTAGTTCTAAGCATGTCTAGTACCCTTGTCCAGAACACCAGGAAAGTTGAGGCTTTGTTGCAATATTGAAAGTACAGTCCAGAGGCCTATTACCTGAGAGAAAACATATTGCCTCCCACCCACAGGAATCAAACTCCTGGACTCTTAGCAGTGGCATCACATAGAGATCAGTCAGCAGACATTTAGTAAGCACCAACTCTGTGTCAGGTAATGAACTGAAGATATAAACATAGAAAGGCCAAAGACAGTCCATGCCTTTAAGAAGCTCACAATCTCATGGGAGAGACATGCAGACTATGTACAAACAAAATAGATACGGGATTGTTTATCGTCCTTCATGCTGGAAGAGGACATCCTGAAGTTGGGGTCAAGGTACAGTGCATTCAGCTGTGGCTGATAAGTCCAATACAAGCTTGGAAGGGTCTATCATTGGCTGAGGACAGATAGTCTGTACGAACATTTGGGGTGAAGATGTCTCGGGATTTGCACATCTCACATTTCCTTTGTGCTATTGCAATTCAGCTTTGCTCATTGAGCACAGGGCCTTCTACCTTGCTGGGTGGTCCTGTCCAAATGTCTCCCATGTCTCATAATTGGTACTAAAGTTATTCGGGGAGACCTTGAGAGTATCCTTGTACCACTTCTTTTGACCTTGTGAATGCTTGTCTTGTGTGAGTTCTCCAAAAATAGACTTTTAGGTAAACTTTTGTTTGGCCTTCAAGTTATGTGGCCAGCCCATCAGAGTTGTGCTCCATGCAGTAGAGTTTGAATGATTGGCACTTCAGTTCGAGAGAGGACCTCAGTGTCCAGTACCTTAACTTTCCAGATAATCTTCAGATAGATACAGGATAAAGAGAACAGAATCAACAGAGGGAAAGCACTAGAATTAAGAGGGATTGAGAAAGGCTTCCTGTTGAATTTTAGCTGAGACTTGAAGGAAACCAAGAGATAGAGATAAGGATGGAGATCATTCCATGCAGAGGTACAGCCAGAGAAAATGCCCAGAGTCAATAAATGGAATGTTTCATATGAAGAAACTCAAGGAGGCCAGTATCACTGTATCAAAGAGTACATATGGGAGTGTGAGGTATAAAAAGACTGGAAAGGTAGGGAAAGTGTGTCACATTTTGAATGCCAACATAGAATTTTATATTTGATCCTAGAAGTTATAGGGAGCCACTGGAGTTTATTGAGTAGGAGAGTAAGGTCATTGGACTGTGCTTTAGGAAAATCATTTTAGTACCTTAGTGAAGGATAGCCTGGAGTAGGGAAAGACTTGTGGCAGGCAGAACAGCAAGCTATTGCCGTATTTCAGGCATGAGGAGATAAGGGCCTTTACCAGAGTGGTAGCAGTATTAGAGGAGAGAAAGGGGTATGTTTGACAGATGTTGCAAAGGTAAAATCAACAGACCTTAGCAACAGATAAGTGAGAAAGAGTGAGGAGTCAAGTGTAACTACTAGGTTTTGAACCTTGGGAAACTAGGAGTGTGATGGTACCTTCAATAGCAATAGGGAAAGTAGGAAGAAGAGAAGTTTGATAGAAAAGATGAGTTTGGACCTTTTGAGGTTAAGATGTCTCCATGTCATCCAGTTTGATGTGTCTAATAGGCCAGCAAAGATTTGAGATTGGAGGTCAGCAAAGAGATTGTTGGTTCTGGGTAAGATTGGAAAATCATTGGCATAGAGGTGGTAATTGAATTCTTGGGAGCTGATAAGATCACCAAGTGAAATAGTATAGAGAAAGAGGAGAAGAGGGCTCAGGACAGAGCCTTGTGGGACACCCACATTACCCATTAGCAAGGGTAATCTAGATGAAGATCCAACAAAGAAGACTGAGAAGGAGCTGTCAGATAGGTAGGTGGAGACCCAGGAGATAATAGTGGCACAAAAAACTACAGAAAGGAAAGAATCAAGAAGAGGGTTATCAATGGTGCCAAAGACTTTAGAGAGGAGGTCAAGATGGATGAGGACTGAGAAAGGAACACTAGGTTTGACAATTAAAAGACCGTTAGTAACTTTTGAGAAATGAGTTTGAAGAATGTGGGCAGAAGCCAGACTGTAAGAGAGAGGAGAGGAACTATAGGCACTTATTGTAGACAGCTTTCTCAAGGAATTTAGCCACAAAATGCAGGTGAGATATGTGATGTTAACTAATAAGGCTGGACAGATCAAGTGAGAGTTTTTTGAGGATGGGGGAGACGTAGGTCTGTTTGTAGGCAGTAGGGAAGCAGCCAGTAGACTAGAAGAGATTAAAGATAGGAGAGTGGGGATGATGGAGGAGCCAGTCTGCTGAAGAAAACAGGGTGGAATGGGGGTCACTTGTGCATGTAGAGGGGTTTGTACCTTAGCAAGAAAGGTCACCTTATCATGTGTGAGACAGGGGTGAAAGTGAAGAAGTGGCAGAAGGCATCTGGGTGAGATAAGAAGAGGGGAAGAGAAGGAGCTCTCAGCATATACCCTCAATATGAGGCAAGATTCTTAGCAGTGAGTGAAGAGGGAGGGAGAGCCATGGGAATTTTGAGGGATGAAAAGGTTTAGAAGAGCCGTAGTGGTGAGTGAGACTGTGAATTAATTACAAAGGTGTAAAAGGACTGCCTAGTAGCCCTGAAGGCCCAGTTGAGTTAATGTAACATAAATTTGTGTTGGACCCTTTCAGCCCTACTGTGTGACTTTCTCCATCTTCATTTAGCAGCACACGTGTAGGAGTGAAGGCAGTGGATGGTGGGATTGATCCAACATTGAGGCTCTGCAGGGCACAATTGATAGTATGATAATAGGTCCAGGGACTTTCAAGATAAGAAAACAGTAGAGTTGAACTCTTTCACCAAGGTGTCAAGATAAAGGGAGAAGGAGAGTGTAGCTAGTGCAGGAGTGATGGGCTGGGAGAAAATTGAGACTTTCTATGAAGAAGATGCTATTAGGTCAACTCTCATTTTACAGAAGATAAAATTGAGGTCCATGTAAATTATAAGGTAGTAAATGGCAGAAACAACATTCAAACCCAGGTCCCTTCCATTCCAAATTCCACTAAATTGGACATATGCGTCTGAATTGTCTCAACTTCAACATGGAATCCAAAAACAGACGTTGAAGTTTTTGTCTTTCTAATAAAGAATAAATTTTAAAAAAATACTTATAAATGCTTACTTTGTGCTAATCACTATGTTCTAAGAACATAAAAAAGGAAGACAGGCCCTGCCTTAAAGGAACAAATACAACACATATAGGGTAATGGTTACTAGGGACAGGTAACGCAGTTTGGAAGGATATATAGATGAAAGGTACAGCCTTAGGGGAGTGTACTAATACATTAATTTCAGGAGCAATGAAAGAGTTGATTTAATAATAATTTGAGAACTAAAAAACAGAGAGAAGAAGGGGTAGGGGTAGAGAAGAAGAGGAGGTGTTCAAGGGATAGAGGAGGTATGCTCCTGGTGGCTGATGAAAAGGAGAGAAGTGAAGGGTAGGTAAATGGATCCTCAGCTTACGTATAGTTTGTGACTGAGATAACCACCATTCAAGACAGTGAAGCCCCATGATGAGTATGAAAGGATGAAGTCCTACAAGACTTGGTTTCTTGATCAGTTGTATGACATTAGTAAGAAGTCTAGCTTAATAATAAAACTGTTATTAAAAATGATAACCATAGCAGCTTACTGAAAATTTTGTTTTCAGTAACTTTAGATACAAGTTGATGAGCTGATTATCCAGATATGGAAAGCAATGTCCAGATTAGAAATATGATTGATACTAAGATAAGAATCAGAGCCCAAGAGGGACAATCCAATGAGTTGTAAATTTAAAGTGTAGTTGTCTGAGGTGACATAGCATTTTCCCAAGGTAACATATGTGAGGAAGGGGTATAAGTTCCACAAAGAGTTTCCTCAAATTTCTGTAATCCTCACCAATGTGTTTTTATGGCTAGTGGTCTGTACTGCATCTATTCACATGACTAACTGTAGAAATGATCACAGCAACAACTCACACCACTGAGAGACCTCATCACAGAATGGTTTACCTACTTTAAGTAAAAGTTAACTAACCATACTAATAATCATGTGCTATGTACATTTATACAATGTACAGTATGTATAAGGTATGGCATATATATTTCCTACACACAAAATAAATCATAATAGATATGAAAGACACAGCATACATTGATAGAAAGACTGAAAACAGGATTCAGTAACCTAATTTATAACTATAGTTATAGTTATATAGTCATATAGTTATAGTATCCTAGAAGATTAATACTTAAATCTCAGTAGAGCCTTGGCTCTCCAGTGTTTCCCTCCATATTCATGACTTCTGACTAGTTAGGCCAAGTGTTCACTCTTTTTTCCTGTCTGTGGTATTCTGGTCATCTCTACCCAACGGACCCAAGAACTCCAAACTTATTAAACTGACAATGTGGCCTCTAAACAGGGATATGTCCATCTTTGGGCTCAGTGCTTATTAACCTAAGATTATGAAAGCAAAAACACAGCAGAGCTACTCAAAGTCTCAGGCTCATCTGGGCAGAACATATGCTTTGGTTGCCATGTGCTGGGAAATTTAATATTTCTGCTAAGATGGAAAAGGGCTATCCTTCTGTTTAAAGGTCTACTGAATGACCAACTCCTTCAGCTTAGCCACCGATAGAGAATTCCTTCATCATCTCAAAGTACAAGCCATTCCACATTGAGTCTTTCCATAGCTGGAAGCAGTGAGGAGTTTTGTCACACCAAAGTGCCTTGGTGCTGAACCACAACATGTGGTCAGCTAGAATCAGAAAGGGCTTTGCATATACTTCCAGAGATGGCTCCAGTAGACCCCATATTCCAGTTCAGCCCTCATTATACTTGACACATAGGTATTCAGGCTATGGTTGAAAGCACAGGCTGTACTTAGAATGGCAATTTTTTTTTCTTTCTAATGGATCATAAAGGGATTTGAGATTTTCTTGTAAACTACAGTTTGCTTTACAAATCTTAAAGAGACCAAAATGAACAGTAAATAGTAGTTGAATGAAGGAATAAATAGGTGAATGAATATGTGAGTGGAGACCAATCTATTAGGAACATTTCAAACCCCAGTCTTGGGAAAGGCAAGCAGTAATATTCAAGGAAAGTAGAGGGAAATGATAAGCCCACTCAACTTAGGTCATCTAACATATAGTATGGAAACAATATTCAGTAGTAACTATAGCATTGGTTCAGTTAGATGGAGCTTCCCAGAACACCATTAACACTCAAGTGTTAAGGGTGGCATTCCTGACTCCTCCTGTGCTGATGTTTTTATTTAGGCCACCTGTGTGTCATTTATAATGAAGGTTGAATTGTGATATGGGGTCTATAGTAGCCATCTCTGGGATCACGTGCAAAGCTATGCCTCCTGACTCTAGCTGACCACACTTGCTTTCTCAATGCCAAGGTACTTTGGACATGACAAAACTCTTCATTGCTTTCAGCTATGGAATGACTGAATTTGGAATGAGAAAGCTATGTCAATGGTTCAGGCTTTGTCCCCTAAGCTAATTCATTCTTGAAGACAGTTTCAATAACTTTTAAGAGAAAACTACCTTGCCCAGTATAATGGGAGTCTGGTAAATGTGTAGTGCATCAATTTGCAGCTGACCTGTATGGAAAAGCTGAGGAGCTTGCTTATGGGAGACTTGTGATGACATGTGATGACATTTAAGGGAAGTGTCTTTGAGAGACTGTGGAGTATGCATAGACATTCTGTAACTCCTTCTGGCTAGCTAACCATCCTTGAAGGCCTCCATTCAGACTCTAATTCCAAGCAATCTGGTAGATTTATAACATTCTCATGATGTTGCAGTCTAATAATACCCTGTCAGAAAAGGAAATTTAGGTAATCTGGCATGAAGCCATGCTGACTTTTTATGGTTACAACTTGCTTTTCTAGATGTTCCCTACTCATCTCTATAATAATACTTAACTCAGATATTTAAAAGGAGCTGTGATTTATGTATACATTCTCTCAAATTATGCAAATTGTGACCCATCCTTACTGAACATATTGTGTGATTATTATCCTTGTCCTTCCATAGTTTTGCCACAAGGAGTCTATCCAATAAGCTGGAGTCTTCCTCCATTTCTGTTGATATTGTAACATTACCAATGGAGTACATGGCTAACTGTTTATCATTTGTCCCTTACTATATCCATATGACCATCCCATCTTGCTTACACATTTCTTCATTGGCATCCTTTATTCTGGTCTCCGTAACTCCTCATTTGGAATGTTTTGCAGCTTGCTCTCATTCTACATGCACCTCTCCACTGCACCATTGTTACTAATTTTTAATTCTTCAGAGACAGTAGTATTCCATGTCTTGTATGGAACCACACTGGTAGACTAGTATTTAAAAGATGGACTTTTAATAAAGCAATAAGTTTGTGGTCATTAAAAGAACTTTAAAATTTCCCAAAGGCAACTCAGCCCTCTCTCTTCCTTTGTTTAATTCTAGGCCCAACTCAGTGTCCATTTGTAGTGTCAGTCCAAGATATGATAGATACATAGATACAAAGACAGACAGATACACATACAACTCCTCTGTGTATATTTGGTCTAGTTCCACTGCCTTTTTCAACTTTGTTTTCTTCAGTGCCATTTCTGTCTCCTCTATAAGCATGTCTAGGACTGTGATGTTAAGAGAACAAGAATGGTGGGTGTTGTGTTTGGTGCCAAAAAAAGGATTATTATAAACATAATGGCAGATCTTTTCCATATATTTTGTTTGTTGACCTCCTGATTTCATCCACAAATGCCTCAAGATAGCTTTGCCCTGTTGAGTCCCTCACCAAGAATGGAAGTCAGGTTTGCTAAAGTTAAGCTCAAAACTTAATTTCAAGGTTGCATACTCCATTCTCTTTTCTTTTCGGAAAATCAGGATCTTTGCCCTTCTCCATTTCTTGGATGCTTCTCCAGGTCTCCATGATCTTTCAAATATCAGCAATTAAAATTTCCATTTCTTTTAGTACCCTAGGATATAGTATCACAAAGGTGAGGCATGAAATTTTTAGCTTTACTTTTCGCAAGAAGAGAGCTCTAGAAGATGTTCACACCATAGAGGATCCTCATCGTTACTGTGTTAGTCTTCTATAATAGGCTTATAAGTTTCCTGAACTGATCTGTTTCTTCTTTTTTTTGGCCATGTGATCTATAATATATTTCAAGGACAACATGGTTTATGTTTATACCTTAGTTGATCTTTACCCAAATGTGTTCCATAGAATTCCCTCCCTTTCTCTAAGTCTTCCACTGTTAAATTTGAATCTTTGAATTCACATAGACACACACAAACACACACACAAATGCCATGGCATAGTGGATAAAGAGCAGGCCTCAGTCAGGAAGACCTGGTATCAAGTCTCACCTCTGACATACTCTCTGTGTTATCCTGAACAAGTCATACTTAGCCCCTCATTGCTCTAGGCAACTATTTAAGACTATGAATCTATAAAATGGTTGATTAGGAGATTTCCTCACCCAGGAATACCTTATACTAATGAAACCACAGGCCTTCTATCTATCTATCTATCTATCTATCTATCTATCTATCTATCTATCTATCTATCTATCTATCTATCTATCTATCGCCTCTCTATCTACCCATCTACACACATAGCTGTAGCACACTGTTTGTGTGCTCTAGCTCAGCTTTGGAAATTGGCTAATGACGTTCAGCAATAGTGAGCATTTTGTATTAACAGTTCCTAGTTTAAAAAAAAATGAGCAGAATAAAGTGAGCATTTTTCCAAGCTGTCCCAATGCAACACTCTAAACGGCTTTAGAAAGCACACAAAGCAGAATTCTGAACAGGATAACGAACAAAGAGTTATAGTGAGTTATTTTCTAGCTCAGGACAGCTTACAGGACAGAAAGAGAGGATGTCTGCCGACATTGGCATGGGAGCTGCCCTGGAGCATAGCATAGCAGAAATGCCACAGGCTGTGAGCTTTGGAGGTAGCTGTGACAGTAACAGCAGTGGTGGTGGCAGTGGGAGAGCCCAGTGCACAGGGACAGAAAGGAAAGTGAATATCTAGTTAGAAAGAGATTCTAAGGGTCTTCTGTGCTAGTTCTGGGCACAGAACAAGTCACCATTTGTCAGCTTCTTTGCCCATTACCCAGTTCCAGGAATCAGTTCCAGGGCAGAGAGGATCAGTTGTGGTCTCAAGGGAGCAGGGGCCTTATCTGAGTAAGGACCAGAGTGCAGGCCAGGAGGATAATGACTAGACCACTTTCCTAGATCAAACCATTTTGGAAGCACCTAAAACTTACAGGTCCCCAGACTTAGCTGTGAAAGCACCAGAAAGACATAAAAGACTGAAGTTCAGGCTACTACTCATCACCACCACCCCACCACCCCAGGTGAACAGCACCCAACTCTAACAAAGTCAAGAAATAGACTGGGAAAATGACCTCCCCCCACCAAAAAAAAAAATACCTAACCATAAAAAGCTGCTATGGTGACAGGAAAGCTCCAGATATAAACTCAGAAGAAAACAATGACTTGAAAAAAATCCACAAGCAAAGCCTCAAAGGAAAAAATGCAGATTAAACACAAGCCCAATAAGAATTCCCACAAGAGTTAAAGAACATAATTACAAAAAATGTATATATTTTAAAATCAAATAGGAGTGGTAGAGGAAAAATTGGGAAAAGAAATGACAGCAATGCAAGAAAATCATGAAAAGATAATATACAGCTTGTTAAAAAAAAATTGAAGAAAATAACTCCAAATGGTAAAAGAGGTACCAAAAAAAAAAAACCAAGCAAACAAAAACTGAAGAACATAACTCATTAAAAATTTAAATTGTTCAAGTTGAAACTGGTGATTCTGTGAGACATCAAAAAACAATAAAACAAAAGCAAAGCACTGAAAAAATAGAAGAAAATGTGAAATATCTCATGAGGAAAACAACTGATCTGGAAAATAGATCAGGGGGAGATAATTGGAGAATTATTGGGCTACCTAAAAGCCATGATTAAAAAAAAAGCCTAGATATTATATTTCAAGAAATTATCTTAGAACTAGAGGACAGAGTAGAAATTGAAAGAATCCACTGATCACCTTCTGAAAGAAATACCAAAATAAAAACTCTCAGTAATTATTATAACAAAATCCCAAACCTCCCAGGCCAAGGAGAAAATACTTCAACTTAGCCAGAAAGAAACCATTCAAATACTGCCGAGCCACAGTCAGCATCACAAAAGATTTAGCAGCTACTGCTGTAAAGGAGTAGAGGGCTTGGAATATGATATCCTGGAAGGCAAAGGGCCTAGGATTATAACCAAGAATAAACCTACCCAGTAAAACTGAGCCTGATCTCACAGGGAAAAAAATAGATATTTAATGAAATAGAGGACTTCCAAGCAAACCTGATGAAAAAAACAGAACTGAATAGAAAACTTGACATTCAAACACAAGATGCAAGAAAAGTATAAAAAAGTAAACATAACTGAAGAATCATAAGGCACTTAATAAGATTAAACTGTTGCCATTCCTATATTGGAAAATTATACATGTAATCCCTAAGAACTTTATCACCATTAGAGAAGTTAGAAAGAGTCTTCTTAAAGAAAGGGCGTGGTCTCTAAAGAAGAATGGAATTGTAAGAAAAAGAGATGTACTGGGAGAAGAGAAAAAGCAAAGTAGAATGGGGAAAATTAACTCATGTTAAAAATACATGCAAGGAAGAAATTTTTTTCCAGTGGAGGAGAAAATATGGAGGAGCAGGTAATGATGGAACTAGACTGGTTAGAAAAGGGAAGAAAATATATATGTGTGTGTGTGTGTGTGTGTGTGTGTGTGTGTGTATGTATGTGTATATATATATACACACATACATATATATGTATGTACATATACACATATACATATACACACACATATATGTATGTGTATATACACACATATATATGTGTGTGTATATATGTATATATGTGTGTGTGTGTGTGTATATACAGAGAGAGAGAGAGAGAGAGAGAGAGAGAGAGAGAGAGAGAACACAGGGAGGTAGGAGAGGAAAGGGCTAAGAGAAGAGAGATATGGTGATAAGAGGAACAGTAGATTAAGGGAGGCAATAGTCAGAAGCAAAACAAACTTTAAAGGAGGGGACTGAGTAAAAAAAAGGATAAATAGAAAAGAAATGGAGGGAAATACACAGTCAGTGTCATAATCGGGAATGGGATGAACTCACCCATAAAATGGAAGAGGATAACAGAATGGATTAGAGACCAGAATCCAACAATATGTTGTTTACAAGGGGACACACGTGAAACAGAAAGTTGAAATAAAGGGCTAGAGAAGAATCTCTTACACTTCAGTTGAAATTAAAAAAAAAAAAAGGGATGGCGATCATGATTTCAGACAAGGAAAAGCAAAAATAGACCTAATTAAAAGTGATAATCAGGGAAACTGCATTTTGCTAAAAAAGGTATCATAGACAATGAGGTTATAGTAGTACAATGGATGCATATTTATAAAAATATAAATTTCCCAGATTAACAAATAAAATAATCTTTAAATAACCCTATCTTAGAAAAAGAAATTGAAAAAGCCATAACTGAGTTCCCCAAGGAAAAGAAAAAACAGGACCAGAAGGATTTACAAGTGAATTCAACCAAACATTTAAAGAACAATTAATTCCAATATTATATAAACTGCTTGAAAAAAATTAAGGAGTCCTACTAAATTCCTTCAATGATACAAATACCGTTTTGATTTCTAAACCAGGAAAAACCAACAGCAGAGAGAGAAAACTGTAGACCAATTTCTCTAATGAATACTGAATCAAAAAATTTTTAATACAATACTAGCAAGGGAATTATAGCACTATATCACAAAAATCAAACACTATGACCAGACTGAATTTATACCAGGACTGCAGGGCTGGTTCAATATTAGGAAAACATTAAACACAATTGACCATATCGATAACAAAAACAACAAAAATTATATGATCACATGCAATAGATGCAGAAAACGCTTTTGATAAAATATAATACCCATTCCTGTTTTAAAAAAGCAAGGATAAGAATCAAAGGAACTTTCCTTAAAATAAGTAGTTTCTATCCGAAACCAAGAGAAATTATTATCTGTAAGGGGGAAAACTATAAGCCTTTCCAACAATATCAAGGATGAATCATTATCACCACTATTATTCAATATTGTACTAGAAATACTAGCCTTAGCAATAAGTCAAGAAAAAGAAATGAAGAAATAAGTACAGACAATGAGGAAACAAGACTATCATTTTTTTGCAGATGATATGTTGGTATACTTGGAAAGCCCTATGTAGTCAACTAAAAGTAGTCAAAATATTCAACAACCTTAGCAAAGTTATAGGATATAAAATAAACCCAAACAAATAATCGGCATTTTCTAGATACTACCAAAAGATCTAAGCAGGAAGAGATAGAGAAATTCTATTAAAATAACTTCAAGCAGTCTTAAATATTTGGGAGTCACAGGAACTATATGCACACAATTATGAAACACTTTAGATAGGTCTAAATAATTAAAGAAATATTAATTGCTCATAGGTAGGTCAACCCAATATAATAAAAATGGCAATACTACCTAAATTAATTTACTTACTCAGCACTATACCAAACTACCAAAAATTACTTTATGGAGCTAGAAAAATTAATAACAAAATTCATTTAGAAGAATAAAGGGTCAAGACTATCAAGAGAATCATTGGAGGAAAAATGTGAAGAAAAGAGGCCTAGCAGTATTAGATCACAAAGTATATTACAAAAGAGTAATCATCAAAACAGTTTGATACTGGATCATAGGCAAAGAAGGTATGGAGAGGGAGAGAATTTGGAACCAAAAATAAAATTAAAAAGCAAAAAAAAAATTCCTAGTAAAGACACTAGTTACTAATTAAATAAAATATAGCCTGCATATTTGATCATTTTCCTGCAGCTTATCTCAGAAAAAAATAGCTGAGCAAAGATTATGGATTTCATTCCTTATCTTCTCCTATGTGAGGATAGTGAAACAAATTGGGTACATAGGTGTATTGGAAGATCTCAGCAAATCCAAGTAATTTCAAGGTGGGAAAAATATATTTAAAATTTCCTATGGGTATAAAATGGGAAGTATTGTGGAATTTAAAGGTTTGTGTTAGAGTAAGCTAAATTGCTAAGACCTTATATCTAGTGTAGCAACAGCATGTGAGATTGATGATCTTACTACTTGAATTTCTTGTATTCATTAATTCAAAAGATATTTATTTAGTGTCTGTGGTGTACTGTGCTAGGCACTGAGAGAGAGAAGGAATGTTTAGATAAGACAAGATTCCTACCCTCAGGATGTTATAGTATCATACAGTATTGTCTTTTTTTTATTTTTTATTTAGGGGCTTATTTTAGTATGATACAGAAAATATTAAACATTAAAGCTATTGTGTTATTAGTATTATGTTAGATAATTATTTGTCATTTAAATAGATTTACTGATATCTGAAGTGTGATCCATGTGCCCATTTTTTTCACCAACACATCTCCTATTTTCTAATCTAACCAAGAGGGAAAAATTAATCCATTTAACAGAAATTTGCTTTACAAAAAAACTTTGCTTGAATTAATCTCTTGTATATAATGGAAGGTGGAAAGAAGAAATTGAGGGCAGAACCGAGTTTGGTTTTGAATTTGGGGATGTTATGAAGAAAGCCATACGCCACTGTTATGGATATAGAGAATTTAAAAGTCCAGAAAATCGGGTAAATGCCCTAACTTGCGAAACTGAAACCAAAACTTTAAAGGTTCTCTCATCACAGTTCAGTAGCAGCAACAGCAATATAATGTATGATTTACCATAATTAGCATAGTAATTTGCCTCACATTTTCAAAAATTACTAATAGATGTTAACTCAAAATAGATTAAAATGCCAGACAAATTGCTACCATCTTCTTTAAAAGTTACAATAATTTTGAAAATGTAAATTATAGTTCTGCAGGCTTGAAGAGAAATGCAAAATCTAATCTTTCTGCCATTAAAAAAAAATACCTATCTTACATGCTTTTCCTTTTAATCACTGTAATTTCCCCCAAATGACTGTGCTGCACATTTCTCAAAGATGTGCTGCATTTTTTCAAATCAAACATGCAATAGAGAGGTTGCCACTGATAGTTTTCAGTCAAAGCAAAAGATATTGAATATGTAAAGACCTTGAAATCATGGTGAAGCATTTTTTAAAGCTTAAATTCTTCATATTCACCTTTTCTATTGTATGATTTTCTGATTTGGAACAGAGAATAATTCCATTTCATCCTAGTTTCTAGAATTGTGACTTAAAGAGTTTGCAGATATGTGTAGGGGTAATGATTTAAAGTGATTTATACTAGCTTGCTGCTTTTTTTCTGCTAAATTCTTTCTGTAAGGCAGCCAAATATATAGGCAGTCTATCTAAAGAAAAAGGCAAAATTTTTATTTTAAAGGGACAAAAGAATATGACTTTAGTAAAGAATATTGCAATATATTACTAGGAAATACTAAATGTATTGAATAGTCTTTACTATAAGAAGCTAATGTATTTACTTGGCCTTAATAGCTTCTGTTGTAGAATTCATATTCTTTCTGTTGTACGATTCCAGCAAAGCTCTGAAACTTAGTATTTGTGCTTCCTACCACTACCAATTCTATAGAACACCATGTTAGCAAAAGGGATTTGAGGAAGTTGTATTCTGACTACGTAGGATAACTAATACTGGTTATCTTATATCAAAACAAGGCCAAATTGCCATATATTATTGTTGCAACTTAGCATATTACAGATATGCCCATGAATTAGACAGGGGCATTTAAATTAAATTTTTGTTAAGTTGGCACATATTTTAGATGTCCTAGGGAAGCTTGCTTAAAAAAGAAATCCTAGAGTGAATCTGTCCTAAAACTGAATAATCACACACTAATTCTTAGGCACTTTTAAAAGAAAAATAGTGATCTTCATGTACAATAACGGGTTAAAGTAGACTACCTATCTCTCTCTCTCTCTCTCTCTCTCTGTATATATATATATATATATATATATATATATATATACACACACACACACACACACACACATGCGCGCGCACATATATGTGCGTACACACACATTTACATACATATATGTGCACGTATACATGTGCACGTATGTATGCATGTATACACATACACGCATACACGCACACACAATCAAATAGAAATGCTTTTCACTAAAAACCCAACCACAGAAAATCAGTTCCCTAAAAATCTCTAGCGCAGAGGTTGTCCAGCAGTATATTTCAGGAAGACCATCAACTTCAGTAGTCTCAAAATGGTTAACAGTCTCAGGTCTGACACTAACTAGCTCTGTGACATTAGCCAAATCTCTTAACATCTCTGAGCTTCAACTTCCTCATCTATGAAATAAGAGCTGGACAGATGAGTTTTAAGCCCTTTCCAGCTCTAACATTCTACTAATGTTCTTTAATAAAAAACACACTCTACCAAATCCCTAATGTCTTTTTAAAAAATAGGTCATTTGGGATCCGGTGTAGTATGTTTTTCATTAAAAGCCACAAAGAATAACATTTTCTAAAGAGAAGAAAATGTTAGTACTGAAATAATTTATTTGTTTCGGGTTTTTTTTTTTACTCTGTGAGGGAAAGGGGTGAGCCTTTAGACAATGATGTTTGCTAAGATGTTTCTTGAATAAAACTGTATTTTAAGACACTCTGTAAGGTGGGATTTTTTTCAAATGAAATATTAATATATATATTCTCACATCTACTTACATATTACTGCTTAATTCTAAGAAATAGTGTGATGGGTTTTATTTTGACTCATGAAAATACTTTCTTCTTTCCAAAAGCAACATTTTTTTAAAATTGGAACAATTGCCTAGTTAAACTTGAAGTCAAGTTACCTTTAAACGCAAGTCAATTTTGTAGGGCCAGATATTCTGGGAAGGACATGCCTATGTCTGTGATCAAGTAACTGGTGAAAAATGTCTGCAAAAATGAAATCTCTGGATTCCTATCAGAGCACTCCAGTACAGGACAGCACAGACATCTTGGCATTTCAGAGGATAAAAAAAATCTGATGCAAAGTTCATTATCCTTCCAATATTACCTATAAGCAGACTTTCAGTTGGTCTATCAGATTTTTTTTATGTGTTTTCCCCATTGGTCCTACCTGGTTCCCCCCCCCCCCATTTTGGATATGAGAGAGGAACCACAAAGATGTATCACTAGCACCTTCTTTCAGGCTAGCTTGTTAAATATTGAAATAAAAATATTGATGAATTTGAAAATGATCCATTGTTCAATAAAGATTTCAGATAACAATGCCTAAAAGTTGTGATCCTTAGGTTAATCATTTATTTATCTAAAGGGAAAAGAAAGCTGTCTCCCTCTGTGATATGAATGGCAATCACCTTTAAAATAATTGACAAATTAATCCCTTCACAGCACTGCAATTGTAAAGGTGTTAGTTTTAATTAGGCTTGTCTGGTTTCCTTGTCTAATCAAAATGGTTCAGGTCTATGGGGATATCTCTGACCTGCCAGACTTAGCCAGCCTTGTATGTTTTAATTATTGATTTCTCAAATTTCAACCCTTTTCATAAAGGGCCTGCATTTTGTGATACTATTACATTTAAAGAACAAAAATAGAAATTTCCAAATAAGAATTTCCAAAAAGCTCATATCATGAATCCTCTATATCATTACACATATTTTTATCCTACACAAACAGGTGATAATATGTTTTAGAGTTGATCTCTGATTTCCTTTATTTGTACCCTTTAGCTTTATATAGGAGAAAACTGTCTTATTGATAACTCACATTACAATCACTAGATTTTTATTGGATATTGATAAAGTTTGAATTTGTTAATCTGTAATCTTATAAATTACAAAATCAAATGAGCTTAGAGAAGAATTTTCGGAATGGTCAAAACTGTTCTCTCCAAGTCCAGTGCTCTATCCACTGCACCACCTAGCTGCCCTGGTCAAAGCTATTCTCAAATGAAATGGACCCCTTTGCTTGGTATTTATGTTCTACAACACAGGATATAGCTGGGAAGAGAATATACAACTTCCTGGTTTGGTATATTTGAGAGGGGATTAATTTGGAATAAAGGTGGGACTAGATGATCTTTGGAACTCTCGATTCTCTGACTCTTAGAATGTAGGGATTTAGAGTCAATATTTCATTTATCTTTATTGCTTCTGATGAGTCCTGGATTTTCTTCTTTGGTTATAGGTGAATGAAGTAACTGTGGAACAGCTTGTGCACCAGTATCCACATATAACTTTCAGTACTGTCCTGCAAGACTGCAAGAGGACCCTGGAACGTGCTTATCAAATGGGCTGGACACCCAATATGTCTAATGCCTCTTAACACTCCCTTTAGTATTTGAAGTCAACTCTCTGATATATTCAGCAGGCGTAATGGGAATTACAGATTTGGAATAGATGATATGATCTCTTGGGAATGTTTTAACGTTCACCTTTCTTGGTGTCTGTGTGGGTGTGTATGTGCACGAGCGAGTGTGTATTTTCCATTTGGATTCTACAGAACATAAGAACAGATGTTAGCTGTTACCAGATAAGTCTATTATTTTTTATTTTTCAAAATTAAGGATTTTTAAAACAATGAATCTTCTTAGGTTTGGGGTCCTTTTCTGGAAAAAAAAGAATTTTAAGATAGAATGTCCAGATTAGATTTATCATTCTGAGCATTAAATTCCTACTATGCTTAAAATGTTCAGATTTCCCCAAAGGAGTGGCCACTTTCTTTAACTGATTAACATAATTGTTGACTTCGACAAGCCATAGCAAAATAAAAGTGATCTTACACTGATTATGAGCTCTAGAAACCAGTATTAAAAAAAATAAAACACCTTGTGCCAGATTCTTTCTATTACAGATATTATTTGTTGGCATTTGGGTACTATTTCAGGCCGCTAGGGAATCATTTAATGCACCTTCATAGTGTCCAACTAAGTGCATCCAGAAGCATTGTGTAACCTATTGCTATGGGGTGACATGGGCACTAGAGAGTAGAGTCCTTAAAATGTTTGAAAGCAAAAAGCAATCCAAATTCTCTGGGCCAACTCAGTAAATTATTCATTGTTCTACAAGTGGTTTGAGTTATCTAGAGTACTAAAGCTTTTCTTAGGGTTTAGGTTAATATTTGTGTTAACTGTGGTTTCACTGCAAGCACCAATTTAAGAGCAGATTATATTTTGACTAAAATTGGGAGTAATCTCCATATTATGTACAGTGAAGCCACCATTTTAATTAAGGATGTGCTGTTATGACAGAATCTATAGATCATTTAATTGTTTTCTTTATTTTAATAATTATGAAAATCCTTTTCTATGATTTTAATAGGAATGTTAATGAATGATAACTAATTAATATTTAAATAGACAATCTTTCAGTTGATTTTTGTTTCTTTTTCTTTTGGATTTAGAAATGCTGATATGTAGGAGGGATTTGTTTTTGCATGTTCTTGTTTTTGAGTGGTAGGTATGTCACAGGTAAAGAATGAATGTTGGCTAACAATTAGAAAATTTATTAATTACACTCCTGTTTACACTTTTGTTGTCAATATTAATCATTTATTTGTTTTAAGAAAGATGTCTAGCTGTCAGTAAATGTCTATCAGTAAATGAAAATGTTTTTAAATTTCCATGTCCTGTATTTGATAGCAGTAACCCAAGCTCAGTCAATTTTTTCTTGTGTTGACATATGTAATCAAGGCATAGGATTTGCTTAACATAAAGTATACTATGCTTCAGAGTAGAACTAGAAACGGAGGCTTGTTTCATAAATTTGCTATTTATTCTTCCATGCTATGGCTATTAGCCACTATTCTGTCTTTAACAGATATATTAAATGAGTTTTCCGTTTCCACAGGTACCTTATTTTCCTCCAAAGTTGTAGGTGATATTAGCTTTGGGAAGTAAGCATGGTGTTAAATATGTATATCATTCACTTATTTAAAATTACTTTTTAAAACAACTGTCTCCTCTGATTATGTTACCATGTCAATGTTGCCTGTTTTTTAAAAGTCCAAATCATATTAAAAAAAAAAACCTAGTCAGTAAGCAACAGAAGTGTTTTCCATGACTATGCAGGAGATTGCTAACTTTCTCTGGAAAGACCTTATTACTCTGGAAGAAAGGGGCTGTTTATAATCAACAAACTATATTTCTTACACCTTGTACTATATGATTTTCATACTCATTTCCCAACTACTGAAAAAATATCTTGGTTGGCAATATTTTAACTGGTTTTTAATCTAAAACTGATTTATAAGACAATATGTGTAGTCATAGCTCAAATGAATAAGCAAAAGTTTAATTTTCTATATATGTCTGAATATATTTTAAATAGTTAAAAATGACAAAAGAAGTGACAGCCATCAAAAATAGAAATGTCGTGGCTTCTGGTGGAAGTTATAACCTCCAGAGTGTTGCTTTTCAGTTGCTGAATGTTTTTTGAGATGTGTACTTGAGTTTTTTCCCCTTAAACATTGCATTGTTTAAACCTAAAGTACAGTGCTCTAAAATACTCAAGCTTAACTAAAGGGGTTGCATTTATTCTTTGAGGCACAGGAGAATCTCAATTTGGTACATTCAGAGAAAGCTCACATCTAGCCCCAAAGTATTCACTGCAGAGGACAACCAAAACCTCATCCACTGCAAGGACTCCAGGGACGCTTGTTCAGTGTGTCTATATAAATTAGATGCTTCAAAATGAGGTTTGCAACAGTTCTGGAAAATGTAGCATTTTTGCTTGGAATGTCACAAATATATGTAGACAAATTTAATGCTGGGCTTTTCATCTTCTCCAAAGTGTCTACAGCCCTTTCAGAATAAAGACAATGAATCATATTGCTGAAGTGGAGAAGCTTGGTCCTTTGTCCTGAATGCCCCTTTCTGAGTGCAACAAGAAAATTCAGCCTTTGTAGGTTTCTATTTTTCCGTGAAACTTTTGACCTTGCAAAGGGTTGAAATAAAAAAGAAGTAAAACACAGTGGCTTTTGTTTTCTGTATTGCAGATACGCTTCTTAATGTTTGTTATGGGGGCTGTGGACTCCATATGAATTCCTGTACTAATTTGGCTCACTAAATATTTTTAGAAAGCAGTAGTGTCTCACCTGGAATAGTCAATATGATTGAGTCTTCATAAATCTCTAAGTTTGTCCTTTGATTAAGGAAAGCAGATAAAATGGTGAGAAATCATAGACCAATAAAGCTTAAAGCAGTTAGAAATCATCACACCTTTCATTTTATAAATGAAAAGACTTAGAAAGTCACTCAGTTTAGATTTATTAAGCCCCTACTATGTGCCAGGCACTGTGCTATGTGTTAGGATTACAAAAAAAGGTGAAAAACAAGTCTCTGCTCTCAAGGAGCTCACGATAAAATGAAGGCGACAAGAAGCAAACAACTTACTACAAACAAACTACATACAGGATAAATTGGAACTTCTAAACGGACAGAAGGCACTAGAATCAAGAGGGGTTGAGAAAGGCAGTGAAAAGGTGGACTTTTATCTGGTACTTGAAGGAAGCCAGGAGGCAGAGATGAGGAGAGATAGATAGCATTCGGTGCATGGGAGACAGTCAGTGAGAGTGCCCAGAGTCAGGAGATGACATGTCTTCTTAGGGGCAGGGTACGTGTTGAGGGGAAGACTAGGTGGTTTAAGATGTGAGAAGACTGGGGGGGAGGAGGGGCAAGATATGAAGGGCTTTGAATGCTAAACAGATTTTATATTTGATCATGGAAGTAACAGAAAGCTACTAGAATTTTTTTTAAATGGAGCGTGGGTGTCATAGCCAGATCTGTGCTTTAGGAAGACCACTTTGACAACTGAGTGGACTTGAAGCATGCATATCAGCCAAAGCCATTGCAGTAGTCCAGGCATGAAGCGATGAGGGCCTGCACTGGAGTGGTGGCACTGTCAGAGGTCAGAAGGGGGCTGTATCAAGAGGTATTGCAAAGGTGAAATTGACAGGCCTTGGCAACAGATTGAATATGGCAAGTAAGGAATCAAGGATGACGGCTATAATACTAGTCTTGGTGAATGGATGTCTTACCCAGGGTCATACACAACTAGTACCTGGCAAAGCTGGGCTCTTTTCATTCTCAAAGCCAGCGTGCTTTCCACTGTACCACCTGCTTCTACATGTCACTCACTTGCGAAATGTGATAGGAGTTTAGTTGTGGGATATTTCAGAGTGGCCTGGAGTGCTGGGGTATTTTGGATAAGAAAGCTAAATGATAAAGATTTGGTTTTTTTTCAGTGCAAGAGGTAGTGCTGCATAAATGGTTAGAAAGTTAGCCTTGAAGCCAAGAAGACCTGGATTCAAGTGATGCCTCTGATACTTAATGACTCTTTGGTCCTGGGCAATCCATTTAACCTCAGTATTTGTGGCAACTCCCAGACTCCCAATTTGCAGAGAAGGTGTCAAGCTGCACTGGTAGAGGGACTTCCCTCACCTATACCAGTGAAATTATCCATCCAGCCCTTTCCTTTTTTAGAATATTGTTTTAAATCCAAATATATGTGAAGTTATAGTTGGCTAGAAAGTTTTGCCTGAGAATGATTGTCAACAATCAGAAAATGAAAACTGTAGAGTTTTAAAGTAATCATATTGCTCAGCCATCACATATAACTGACTCCTAAATTGAAGATCTCTAAATATGTAAAGAACTATCATGTCAAAGAGGAATGAGATCCTGTGGGACAATGTAAAAAACACTAGATTTAGAGTAGGAGGCCCATAATTGGATCCTGGCTCTGCTACTTTTTTGCAAGTCATACATCTCTGTGCCCCAGTTTCCCTACCTTTAAAAGGAGGGAATCGTGCTAAATAATATCTAAGATCCTTTCCAGCTCTAAATAGCTTGATCCTATGTCTGCTTGGTCCTGCAGAGGGAACTAGGACAAATGAATGGAAGTTTTGGGGAGGCATGTTTTAGTTCAGTATAAGGAAAAAACTCCTAACAATTCAAAGTTTCCTTAAATAGAATGCATTGCCTCATGAGATAGTCATTTTCCTGATGCAGTAGGTGTTCAAATACAATAGATGACCACTTGTTAGAGATATTATATAGAAGCTTTATTCATTGGTCAGTCAATAAACATTTATTAAATGCCAGCTGGTTGCTAGAGATACAAAGAAAGGTAAAAGTCCTTTTTCAGAAGGAGCTCACAGTCTAATTGGTGAAATAAGCAATTATTTTCAACAAGACAAATGAGAAAGTCAACAAGCCCTTATTAGGTAAGGGTCTAAGCACTAGGGATACAAAAAACCAACCAACCAACCAAGATCATGATTCTTGCCCACAAGGAGCTCATATTCTAATAAGGGGAACAACAGAAATAACTACGTACAAATACGGTATAAATGGGAGCTACCTTGGAGACAAGTTTAGAGGAACAGAGAAGGTGACTCCCACTTTGGCTTTCTTCAAAACTTAGCTCAAAAGCCACCTGACTTTCCAGGTACCTCCACCTCCTAGACAACCCTGCAAGGTTATCTGTTATCTACTCTATGTATATCTTGTAGATATTTATATAGATGTTGTCTTCCAATTTCAGTGTCTTAAAAGCTATGTCCCTTAAAATGACAACCCATTACAAATCTTATCAAGAAACAACCATTCCTTTTCCTCTCTCACTCATGTCAATGAATTTTACATGCCTGATTAACAAATCTGAGTGCCAAGAATCCCCCCAAAATAAGAAATATTCAAAAATATTCATAATGGGGAGGTAATAATGACTTGGCATTTTTTATTTCTTCCGTTATCTTCAGCACCTTGAAATTTTGATCTGTGAATACAGGATCTTTATGCTTTCATCTACCGCATCATGACAGTAGCACCCATTTTCCCCTACATTTTCCCTATCTTGGCGTAACTTCAGAGATTGTGAGATGAGAAGTAATAAGTTTCCTGGAGTCTACCGTTAGAGTACCTCACTAAACCAAGCCGACTGGATAGAATTCTGTACTTCTGGAGCTGAAAGCCTTCTGACTTTTTCTTTTCACTTCATTACTTGATAAGCAATGGTTATTTACTGAATTCATCCCTTTGTTTTTTTTTATCTTGCAGTTCTTCACTAATTATTAACATAATAGAAAATAAAGAATTGGTGAATGGAGATGAGGCTTTTAAAGATGAGTGTTAAATATAAATGCTGCCTTGATGGACGTGATTGTCTACAGTGTTCATTTTGTAAAGAAATAAATAAGACGGGAGGAAGCTCTACAAGGTTGACTTTATTATTTTGCCATTTCATTGGTGATGGAAGCAAATTTGTATTTTAAATCACATCCTGCCATTGAATCACTTGGCTTCAAAAAAGACATTGTGATTATTGGATTAAAGTGAAACTTTTATTAAAGTAATCCCTCAATAGTAAAGCCTAATTCAGATTACTGTAGTGAGTTATAAGGAATAGGGCCAAATATAGATAAATATATAAATTGAACTACAGATATCCATAATTATGAGGCAACCCAGAATTGTGTCATAAAGTAAATCATGAAGGGGAAAAATAGCTTATGTTATATTAAATTTATATTTGTGGAATTTTTGATTTGCTCCCTAGGGACTCTCTTCCTAGATCATATTGCTACCTCACTCTCCTGGGTCATCTTTAGTGTGCCATTTCTCCCTAGTCCCTTTGTTTCTGTTGACTCAGGAGCTATTAAAAGGCAACAAAACAAAACCCTTACCCTGACTTAGCAAATGATAAAGATCATCATGGTCCTAAGGAGCAAGGAGGCATAAAAGAAGCCTCCAATACAACTATCTAAAGTAAAAGGAAGCTCAGGCGGGGAATTAATTATCGTACTGCAGTCTTTTTAAAGGTGTTCACACAGGATTTAATAGGTTCTAGTCTACATTGAAGACCAGAGAGGGCTTAGAATATGATATTCCAGAAGGCAAAGGAGTTAGGATTACAACCAAGAGTTGCCAGCCCAGAAAAACTGAGCATAATCCTTCAGGGAAAAACAAGATATTAGTGGAATAGAGGACTTTCAAGCATTTCTAATTAAAAGACTAGAGCTAAATAAATATTTGATCTTCAAATACAAGACTTAGGAGAAACATAAAAAGGTAAAAAAGAAACGAGGAAGAGAAAATACAAGAGATTCAATAAGGTTAAACTTTATATTCCTACATGGCAAGATGATATCTGTAACTTAACTTTATCACTATAAGGGCAATTAGAAGGAGTATACATAGAAAGAGGGTGTGTTTGTGAGATGACTATGATGGAATGATATCCCCCCAAAATAAGGTTGAGAAAGATGATTGCACTGGGAGAAAAAGGAAAGGGGAGTTAGAATGGAGTAAATTAACTCACATAAAATATTATGGTAGAAGGAAAGATGGGGGATGAGAGTGGCAAGCAATGTTTGAACTTTAATGTCATCAGAATTGGCTCAAAGATGGTATGATATATCCACGCAATTTGATATAGAAATCTATCTTACCATGTAGGGAAGTAAAAAGGGATGTGAATAAGAGAAGGGACTGATGCTAATTGGGGAATGTGGTGATCAGAAATAAAACACTTGTCAGGAGGGACAGGGTGGAAGGAAGGAAATATACCACTATCATAGCTATAAATATGAATGTGATGAAATCATCCATACAACAGAAGCAGATAGCAAAATGTATAAAAATCCATAATCCTACAATATGTTATTTACAAGAAACACATTTGAAGCACAGAGACACACCGCTTGAAAAATAAGGGGTTGGAGCAGAATCTATTATGCTTCTGCTGAAGTGAAAAAAAAAAAAGAAGCAGGAGTAGCAATCATGATCTCAGACAAAGCAAAAGCAAAAATAGATCTAATTAAAAGAGTTAAAAAGGAAAGTTGCTAAACAGTAGTATAGACAATATCAATACTAAGCATATATACAGCAAATGGTATTGCATCTATCTTTTTAAAGGACAAGTGAAATGAGTTACAGAGGGAAATAGACAATAAAACTATATTAGTGGGGAAACCTCAACTTTCACCTCTCAGAAGTAGATAAACCTAACCAAAAAATAAACGAGAAAGCAGTTAAGGAGGTGAGTATGATTATAGAAGTGTTAGATATGATAGATCTTTGGAGAAAATCTAATGGGAATAAAAAGGAATGTGCCTTTTCTCAGCTGTACAGGACACCTCCACAAAAACTCAGCATGTATTAGGACATAAAAAAACCTCACAAATGCAGAAAAGCAGAAATATTAAATGCATCCTTTTCACATCATAATGCAACAAAATTACATTCAATAAAGGGCAGTGGATAGATAAATTAAAAATTAATTTGAAAGTGAAGAATCTAGAATAAGTGGGTCAACAAATAAATCATAGAAACAGTCAATAATTTCATTAAAGAGAATGACAACAATAAGACAACATCCCAAAATTTAAGCGATCCAGCCAAAGCAGTATGTAGGGAAAATGTGTATCTCTGAACTCTTACAAAATTAAAATGGAAAAAGCAGATCAATGAATTGGATATGCAACTAAAAGAACTATTTAAAAATCTCCAATTAAACATCATAAAGGAACTTCTGAAAATCAAAGGAGAGAATAATAAAATTGAAAATAAGAAAACAATTGAACTAATAAAACTAGAAGCTGCTTTTATTAAAATAACAAACAAACACAATAATAAAATAAACCACTGGTTAATTTGTTTTAAAAAAGGAAAAAACCAAATATCCAGTATCAAAAATCAAAGGGCTGAATTCACCACCAATGAAAAGGAAATTAAAACAATTATTAGAAGCTATTTTGCCCAATTATATGCCAATAAATCTGACAATGTAAATTAAATGGATGAATATTTACAAAAGTATAAATTGCCCAAATTAACAGAGGAGGAAAATAAGCCAATCTTAGAAAAAGAAATTGAATAAGCCATTGATGCACTCCCTAAGAAAAAAATCCTAGGGCCAGATGACTTTGCAAGCAAATTCTGCCAATCATTTAAAGATGGTTAAACCCCATACTATTTAAACTATTTGGAAAAATAGACAAAGAAGGAGTCCTACCAAATTCCTTTTACAACACTATTATGGTGCTGATACCTAAACCAGGAGGAGGTAAAACAGAAAAAGAAAACTATAGACCAATTTACCTAATGAATATTGATGCAAAAATGTCAAATAAGATATTAGCAAGGAGATTACAGCAATATGTCACAAGGATCATATATTATGACCAGGTGAGATTTATACTAGGAATTCAAGGCTGGTGCAGTATTGGAAAAATTATCAGTATAATTGGCCATATCAATTTGATATAACAAAACCAACAGAAATCATATGATTATCTCAGTAGATACAGAAAAAGCGTCTGAAAAAATGCAGCATCCAGTCCTATTTAAAAAAAAAAACACTAGAGAGCATAGTAATATATGGAGCTTACCTTAAAATTGTAAGTAATATTTATCTAAAACCATCAGCAATGATTTTATCATTCTGTAGTGGGATAAGCCAAAAACCTTTCCATTAAAATGAGAGGGAAAACAAAGATGCCCATTATCATCACTATTATTCAATATTTTACTAGAAATGCTAGCTATAGCAATGAGAGAAGAAAAAGAAATTGAAGGAATTATAATAGCCAATAAGGAAACAAAACCATCACTCTCTGCAGATGGTATGATGGTATACTTAGAGAATCAACTAAAAAACTACTTCAAATAACTAATAACTTTAGCAAAGTTGCAGAATACAAAATAAATCCACATGAATCATCAGCATTTCTATGTATTACCATTAAAGTTCAGCAACAATAAATAGAAATAGAAATTCCATTTAAAATATGAAATACTTGGAAGTTGACCTGCCAAGACAAACCCAGGAACTATATGAACACAATTACAAAATGTTTTTCACAGAAATAAATTCAGATCTAAACAACTGGAAAAGAAAAAGGGCTCATCAGTAGGCCAATCCAATATAATAAAAATGACAATTCTACTTATTAATTAAATTACATATTCAGTGCCATATCAATCGAACTACCACAAATTATTTGATAGAGCTAGAAAAAATCATAAAGTCATCTGGAAGAACAAAAGGTCAGGAATATAAAAGGAATTAATGAAAATAAAATGTGAAGGAAGGTAGTCTGGCCGTACCAGATCTCAAACTGGGTAATAAAGTGGTAATTATCAAAAACAATCTGACACTGGTGAATAAATAGAGCGGTGGCTCAGTGGAATAGATTAGGTACACAATACATTATAGTAAATCACCATAATAATCTAGTGTTTGATAAACCCAAAGATCCAAGCTTTTGCGACAAAAACTCATTATTTGACAAAATCTGCTAGGAAAACTAGAAAACAGCATGGCAGAAACTAGGTGTAGACCAATACTTTACACCATATACTGAGATAAGGTCAAAATGGGTACATGATTTACATATGAAGGGTGATACCATAAGCAAATTAGGAGATCGTGGAATAATTTGCCTATCAGATCTATGGATAAGGGAAGAATTTGGGACCAAACAAGATATAGAGAGCTTTGCAAAATGTAACATGGATAATTTTGACTAATGCTTAAAAGTTTTCACACAAACAAAAGCAATGCAACCAAAATCAGAAGGAAAGCAGAAAACTCTGTGTGTGTGAGTGCTGAGGCAGGGGTGTGTGTGTGTGTGTGTGTGTGTGTGAAGATTTACATCATGTGTCTCTGATAAAGGCCTCATTTCTCAAATATGTGAAGAACTGAGTCAAATTTATAAAAATACGGGTCATAAGTGGTCAAAGACTATGAACAGTTTTCAGACATGAAGAAATGCTCTGAATCACTGTTGATTAGAGAAATGCAAACTAAAACAACTCTGAGGTACCACTTCACACATATCAAATTGGCTAATGTGACAAAAACAGAAGATGATAACTGCTGGAGAGGATGTGGAAAAAACTGGGACACTAATGTTGGTGGAGTTGTGAACTGATCCAACCATTCTGGAGAGCAATTTGGAATGCCCAAAAGGCTATAAAACTGTGCATACCTTTGATCCAGTAATACCCACTATTGAGTCTGTATCCCAAAGAGGTGTATGTGTGTGTGTGTGTGTGTGTGTGTGTGTGTGTGTGTGTGTGTGTACGAGAGAGAGAGAGAGAGAGAGAGAGAGAGAGAGAGAGAAGAACCTATTTGTACAAAAATATTTATAGCAGCTCTTTGTGGTGGCTAAGAATTGGAAATTGAGGGGATGCCCATCATTTGGGGAATGGCTGAACAAATCATGATATACGATTGTAAGAGACCATTATTGTGCTATAAGAAAGAACAAGCAGGATTATTAAAATAAAAAACCCTACTTGGAATATTATATTCCAGAGGGCAAAGGAGATAGAATTACAATCAAGAATCACCTACCCAGAAAAATTGAGCATAATCCTTCAGGAAAAAATGGAAATTCAGTGAAATAGAAGACTTTCAAGCATTCTTGATGAAAAGAGCGGAGCTGAATAGAAAATTTGACTTTCAGATATAAGATGCAAGAGAAACATGAAGAGGTAAACAGGAAAGAGAAATCATAAGAGACTTATTAAGGCTGAACTGTTTACATTCTGCATGGAAAGATGATATTTGTAACTCAAGAGTCCCTTGTCAGAATTAGAGTAGTTGGAGGGAATATATTATATGTATGTATGTAGATAGATAGATAGATAGATAGATAGATAGATAGATAGATAGATATAGATAGATAGATGGCACAGGATGAGTTGAAGATGAAGGGGTGATATCTGGAGAATAAAATTAAAGGGTGAGAGAGGATTATCAGAGAGAAGGAGAAAGGGAGAGGTAGAATGGGGTAAATTATCTCATTAAACAGACCAAAAAAAAGGCTTTTACAGTGGAGGGGAAATGGGGAAGGTGAGAGGGAATGAGTGAATCTTATTCTCATTGGATTTGGCTTAAGGAGAAAATAACATACACATTCAATTGGGTATGGAAATCTATCTTACTCTATAGGAAAATTGGGGGAGGGGGACGAGACAGCAGGGGGATGATAGAGGTGAGGGCAGATAGGGGGAGTGAGTAATCAAAAGCAAACACTTCTAAGGAGGGACAGGGTCAAAGGAGAGAATAGAATAAATGAAGGGCAGGATAGGATGAAGGGAAATACACTTGTTCACAAAAAAAAAAAAAACCTAGAAAGACGTACATGAATAAAGTGAAGTGAACAGACCCAGGAGAACTTTGTACATATTAACAGCAATATTGTACAGTGAAGAGCTGAATGATTTTGACTATTTTTAGCAATACAATGATCCAAGACAATTCCAAAAGATTCATGTTGAAAAATCCTATCCGCCTTCAGAGAAATAACTGATGTTATCTGAATACAGACTGAAGCATATTTTTTCTTTTTTTTTTGTTCAAATCTTTTTGTACAAAATAACTAGTATGGAAATATTTTACATGATGGCACATGTATAGTCTATATCAGATTGCTTACCATCTCAGGGAGGGGGAACAGAGGGAGGAACAGATAGAATTTGAAACTCAAAACTTAAAACCACAAATGTTAAAAAAAATTTTTACATGTAATTGGGGAGAAAAAAGTAAAATATTATTTTAAAAAACCTTTCAAACATTTGAATCTTGAAGGAACACAGATAAAGAAGTGTCAGAGGTTTGTCTGAGGTTTTAGCCTAATCTAGCCAAGTATAAGGTAGGCTGAGCTAGTGAGAACTGTGCCACTCCCTCTCCCTGGCCACACACTTCTCAGCTCCTCCTCTCAGGTATGACTTTCTCTCTAGCCATTCCTTTGGCTCCACACCCCTCTGGAGAAATGATTTTCTTTTTAAACTGGCTGCTGGAAGACAACTGAGAGGAAAGTAGTCAAGGTGCCACCCCTTCCAACAATTCTTACACCAAAACTGTTTACTCATCTGTCTAGAAAGATCAGGGTCCACATTTTTTCTCTCCTTCTCTGGGGAGATGTAATATACTATAATATAGTGTAATATATAATATAATATAATATAATAATGTAATGTAATGTAATGTAATGTAATGTAATGTAATATAATATAATATAATATAATATAATATAATATAATATAAATTATAATATAATATAATATAATATAATATAATATAATATAATATAACATAATATAATAATATATATCAATTCTCTTGTTCAGCTTGAGCCTTCAGCCAGGAAAAGTTGCTCAGACAAATATAAATTACAGTTACAAAGTATATTTCTCTCTCTCCCTATTTCATTTTCTCTATCGAATTTGAATAATGAAACACCTAAATCAGTAATACAATAGTTAACCACATTTATCTTCCAGCTTTAAAACCAAAAATTAAACAGGAAGCAAACTCTTAAGAAACAGAGATTTGGGGAAATAGCATATATCTCCTCAAAAAAAAAATAGAGAAAGATAAGTATGAGGATTTATCAGCCTTAATCTCAGCCATTCAAATAGCTTCAGCAAATCCAGCACCTGCTCTATGACTCTGGTATCCAAGGGCTCTCACTTCTCCGCTCTTCCTCATCTTCTATCACTCAGGTGTCTTCTGCCCCTTTCTCCTCCTTCACCTCTGTCTCATGTGATGAATTGGCCTTACTCCTTACCAAGGCCAATCCCTATACTTGTTCAAGTGATCCCATTCCACCCCATCTTTTCCAGCAGATTGCCCCATCTGTTATTCCCACTCTCACTTATTTTCAATCTCTCCCCATCTCCTGGATTATTTCCTACTGCCTATAAATATGCCCATGTCTGTCCCATTCTGAAAAAAACAAAAAAACAAACAAAAAAAGGAAATCTGTCACTCGATCATTCCATCCCCACTATCATCCTATAGCTCTTCTGATCTTTGTAGCTAACTTCCTGGCAAAGGTCATCTGCAATAGTTAACTTCATATTCTTTTTGCTGTCTTCTTAACCTCTTAAAATCCTGCTTCCAGCCTTAGCATTCCCTGAAACTGATCTCTCCAAAGTTACTAATGGGTCTCTTAGTTGCCAGATTCAATGGCCTTTTCTCATTCTCCTTGACCTCTCTGCAGCCTGTGACACCGTTGACTGCTCCTCCTTGATACTCTCTTCTCTCTAGATTTTCAGGATGCCACACTCTTCTGGCTATCCATCTACCTATCTGGCATATCCTTTTCTGTCACCTTTGCTAGATCCTCTTCCAGATCACACTTTCTGACCATAGGTGTATCTCAGGGTTCTTTCCTGGGTCCTCTTCTTGTCTCCCTCTGTACTACAGCAGTTGATGATCTCATCAGCTCCTATAGATTTAATGAACATTTCTGTGCTGATTCTCAAATCTGCCATCCTGCTAACACTCTGACTTTCAGTATCAAATCTCCAACTGCCTTTCTCAAATTGGATGTCTAGTAGACATCTGAAACTCAATATATTCAAAACAGAACTCATTCTCTTTCTCCTTAATTCTCCCTGCCTCTCTCACACTTTCCGTATAACTGTAGAGGGCAATACCATCCTCTCTGAAACTCAGGTTTATAGTTTAGGAATCATCCTTTACTCTTCACTTTCAACCTGTTGCTACAGCCTGTTGATTTCACCTTTGTAACACCTCTCAAATATGCCCCTTTCTCTCATCTGACATCATCACCTCTTATCACTTTACAAACAGACAATTGTAATAGTTTATTGGTGGCTCTGCCTGCCTCATGCCTCTCTCTACTCCAAACCTGCCTCCACTCAGCCACTAAAATGATTTTCCTAAAACCAGTCATGTCACCCCTACCTCCACCCCGACTCAATAATCTCCAATGAGCTTCTGTTGCCTCCAGGATCAAATACAAAAGGGTATGTTTGTCATTCAAAGCCCTTCATAAACTACCTCTACCCCCCTACATACACACTTTTTCCAGTCTTCTTACACCTTATTCCCCAACACAGACTCTTCAACCCAACAACACTGGCCTCCCAGCTGTTTCATAAACAAGAAACTCCATCTCTCAATTCCAGGCATTCTTTCTGGCTGTACCCCATGCCTGGAATGCTGTCTCTCCTCTGCTATGACTATACCTCCCTGGCTTCCTTTTAAGTTCCAATTAAAATGCCATCTTACTGGAAGCTTCACTAGCCCCTCTTAATTGTAATGCCTTCCCTCTATTAATTTCCTATTTGTTTTGTCCATAGTTTGCTTTATATATGTATTTGTTTGCATGTCGTCTCCTCCATTAGACTGTGAGTTCTTTTAGGGCAGGGACTGCCTTTTACCTCTTTTTGTATCCTCAGTACTTAGTATAGCACCTGAAACACAGTAGGCACTTAATAAATGTTTATTTATTGATTGGTTGATATATGGATTGGTCAGACTTTCCCTGTCTTGTAACCTGACTCATGCTCTCCCCTCCACAGTTTCCCAGGGCACTGCCAGTCCCCAAGGTAGCTGCTAGTGGCAGGAGTGGTACCCTTCTCCTCCTGCCTGTGTTCACCTCTCCTTTCCTGGTGCAGTTGCCAAATGTGGTAGCAGTCATACAGTCTGCCTACCCAGGGCCCCACACTACTTCACCCTAATGTGTTCTTGCCCAGTTGCATGCACTTCTGCAGCTTCCTCTCTCTATTAGGAATGTGAAGGGTCTAATTTGTCAGCCATAGTTTGGCCCTGGGCTGTTGCAGAGTTAGGGAAGTTCTTCAGGGGATTGTGTAAGGAGGTGCTGAAGTTTTCTGTCTGCTAGCTCACATTATCTCCAGCAACCAATGACTTTGACTTGGCATTGGAATGGAAGAAATGTGGAGTGAAAGGAAGAGGGCAAAAGAGAGAAAAATGATCCTGAAACATCTGCAGTTGTAGTAAAGCCGTGCTCGCTTCCCCTCTGCTCTCCTGTGATGTTATTACATCCTGATATCCAGAAATGGTTTACTCAGTGCAAATGATCACAAAAGTATGAAGACAGTCCATAAAAATATTGCTGTGGATATAAAATTAGATGTAAAAAGGTGGTTGGAAGCAAGGAAAAATAGTCTAATTGTAAAAGCATACATATATGCACATATGTATATGTATTTATATATGTTTTATATGTCTGTGATATGAACAGTTTTTGAAAGAAAATTTGCCAACTTTCAACAGCCATGTGAAAGTTTGCTATGTCACTAATAAAAGAAATAAAAAATTAAAACAACTGAGAGGTTTCACTTCACACCCAGAAAATTGGCAAAGAAGAAAAAAGGAGGAAATAGTCAGGGTAGGAGAGGCTATGGAACAACAGGAACTATTGGAAAAGCTCTGAATTGGTCCAATCATTCTGAAAAATAGTTGAGATTAGGCAAGAAAAGTCATTTAGTTGTCCATGCCTTTTGATCCAGAGATCCTACTGCAGAAATTTACCCTCAAAGAGGTTAAAGTCAGAGAGCCCTATAAATGCCAAAATAGTCACAGTCTCATTTTTTTCTGACAACAAAAACTAGAAACAAAGATGATGCTCATTAATTGGAAAAAGGCTGAAGAAATTAGACTGTATGAATGTAGTGGAATATTATTATGACAAAAGAAATGTCAAATATTAGGAATTAGGAAAAAGGGGGAAGATTTGTAGGAACTAATACAGAGAGAAAAAAGTAAAACCAAGAAAACAGTATATACATTGACTACTATAATGCAGGCAAAGATATCATTAAAACAAAGCAAAACACGCAATAATTGTACTAATCAATATGGGTCCCAGAGAAACACCTCCTTCTTTGCAGTAGAGTATTGGGGACTGGAGATGCAGAATGTTTCATATGCTATCAGATGTAGTCATTATGTGGTTCGTTTTGCATAGCTGCTCTGTGTGTGTGTGTGTGTGTGTGTGTGTGTGTGTGTGTGTGTGTATGTGAAAAGTAGGGTGTCATTTGGTTGAGGAGAGCAGTATATTACAACTGTCACAACTGTGATATAAAACACAAAAGGAATCATAAAAGTTATTTTTTTAAAAACTTAGAGAAGCATTATGGTCTGCTGCCACCAGTATCCTTCAATGGGCTAGGATTCACCTCAGAAAACACAGGAAGCATATATTAGTTTCATTGAGTCTGAAGACAGATTTATCACAGGCCATTTCTTGACTCAAATGAGAGAATATTTACAAAACCCTAACATAGTGCCTAGCACATAGTAGGTACTATTTAAATGCGTAATCCGTTTCTCTTCTCCCTCTTTTATGTATGTATACATGGATATGTATATGTGCATATGAATATCTACACACATATGTACATATATGCTTAGGTACCAGGTGACTATATATGCATATATACATGTAGGTATATGTATGTATCTATAGCTATATCCCTATCTGTGCCTGGACCTTTAGACAGTTTAGTAATGTAATAGCAGAACCGTGATCATTCATTCATTGTTTGTCTTTTGTTCCTGAAGAAGACCATGACATCAGGGAAGTGATGCCATGACATTCAAATGAATTGGATTTAAGTGAGGGAAGGCTGTGCAAAGTCACCAGCCTCACTTTCTCTTCAGGAGCCATCTGGGTCCGGTGGCCAGATATAGATCAAGACTCTTGGAGATGACTCCCAGCAGAATCATGATATATACTTGAAGGAACACATCCCTTACTTTTTGGGATATTTCTCAGGAGTGGGATACAAGTACCAAGACGTGTACCTTGCGAATATCAGGGACTCTGCCAGAGGTGGCTCTTACACCATCACTGTCTTAGTTCAGATTAAATGTTGTGATAAACAAAATATGTTAGTCATTGAACAATTAACAAAAGGAGATGGACTTTGCCCTGATCCAGCAAGGATATACAATAAGAGTCCAGTAGTACATGGTTTCTTTAGACCTTCTTCCCCCCCAACTTCTCTTCCTATGGAAATTCACCTGGTCCTCAAGGCAGGATATGGTAAAGAACATTGGGGCTCATGAGTTCTTCAGAAATCCATGGAAAAGTGACTGGACTACCTTTGGCTGGGACTTTTTATATGCCCTCAAGTGACCAGGAAACTACATTGAGAAAGCCAGATCAATCAGATACCAAGGACAACTTTGTCTCAGTTTAGAGAAAGCTAATCCCTGTTGAAGTAGGGAAGGAGGAGGGACCTGGGCCTACCCCACAGAGGGAGGGGCAGTGGAAGAAGCTGCATTAGGGGAATGCTAATAAATATTAAGGAGAGCACAGACCCCCAAACATGACTGCTGTATGACCTCAAAACTTACTTCTCTCTCCTTGCATTATGTCTACAATATTGTAAGGGGGCAAGTCTGAAATACTAAAATAGTGAAGGGATTGGCTAATGTGGATTCATTCCTTACATCATACTCATATTCACTCTTCCTAATGGGTTATACAGAGATATTCCCCACCCCCACTCTAATCTCATATGTGGAACTTTGGAAGCCTGTGTCTAGCCATGAATGACTGAGGAACTGGTACTATTTAATGACAAAAAATCTTTTATTTGTTGTTTTTTCTGTTTTTGCTACCAATTAGAAGACTTTTTAACATCCAATAGAACCAGCCTCTCATTTATACATGGCTGGAAATAGGCTTTCAAAGATTCACATATTAGGTTGGAACCAGGCCGGGGATATCTACACGCTATTATCAGGAAAGGCCAAAGCAAGCATGATCTAAAGTTTGGGCCTTCGTTGTCCAGTTATTTCATACATTAGCAATGACCTACACTGCTACCCCCTAAATGTATAACAGCATGGGTATATTCCTCAGTTTATTCCTCAAGGATAGCTAGGAGGTGCAGTGGATAGAGTGCTAGGCCTAGAGTCAGGAAAGACCTGATTTCAAATATGGCCTCAGACACTTACTAGCTGTATGACACTGAGCAAGTCACATTATCCTGTTTGTCTTAGTTTCCTCATCTGTAAAAATGAGCTGGAGGAGGAAATGGCAAACCACTCTAGCGTCTTTGCCAAGAAAACCCCAAAATGAGGTCATGAAGAGTTAGATATGACTGAAACGATTAAGCAAGAACAAATTCCTCAGTGCAAACAGGTATACGTACTATGCTTCCTCCCTCATGATTCCATTCATGGAATGTAGGCACTACTCAGCTGAGACCACAAGGACTGATGACCTGTGTCAATTTTTGTCCTTTCCTTGCCTGGTTTGCCCAAGGTTAAGTTTGGGAGAAAATCTGACTCCTCAGTGGGCAAAGTTAGGTGCTGAAATTCTCACATTCATTGGCTTATTCCTCCCCACCTCACCTTCTTAAGTAAAGTTGCTCACTGTGATAATGTTACCTTTGGCTCTAATCTACTTTCTGAAAAAAGGAGTAGGGAAGGGTGGGATATAAAGGAGTCATGGTATACAAATACAAGCAAGGTAAAGAGTAAGTTCTGTTCCCACATAGAAAAGGGAATTCTAAGCATTAAAAGAGTCATAGTATCTGTAGAATGATTAGAAAAGAATAGTAACTTATCATTACTACTCTACTCAATTAGGAGGTCCAACATTCAAGCTGTTTTGGGACATAAGTAGTTTTTGCAATACTGCTAATTAGCTATTTTCTATTTCATCTTCACTGCACACAGTCAGCCAATAAATAATTATTAAGTGCCCACTATGTGCCTGGCAAGAGATCAGGTATGGGGACTGAGAGATAATGGGGAGTCAAGCATGACACCTAGTTTGCAAGCCTGAGGGGCTGGGCAGGAGGGATAGTGTTGACCTTTATAGTAATAGAGAAGTTAGGAAGAGGGAATGTTTGGGGGAAAGATAATGAATACAGTTTTGGACATATTGAGTTTAAGATGTCTACTGAATATCCCATTGGAGATATGTGAAAGGCAGTTGGAGATGCAAGATTGGAGGTCAGCAGAACACTTGAGGCAGGACAGGTAGATTTGAGAATCATCAGCATGAAGATGATAGTTAAATTCATGGAAACTGATGAGATCAACAAGTGGTACAGAGGGAGACAAGAAGACGGCCCAGGACAGAGGCCTGTAGGACAATCAAGGGTATGATCTAGATGAGGATGTAGCAAAGGAGACAGAGGAATCGTCTGATAGGCAGGAGGAGAAACAGGAGAAAACCTAAAGAGAAGAGAGGAATAAGGAGAGGAGGAGAGTTATCAGTGGTGTCAAAGCAGAAGTAGAGAAGAATGAAGCTTGAGAAACAGCCGTTGGGTCAGGCAATTAAGAAATAAATGGTAACTTTGGAAAGAGTAATTATGGTAGAATGATGAAGTCTTAAGCTGGATTGTAAGAGAAGAAGAGAGAGAGAGGAGAAAAAGAAGAAGCATCTATTATAGACAGCCTTAACTTCATTTTGTGGATTATCACAGTTGGAAGGAACCTCGAAAACTATCTATTGCAACCTGACAGAGAATCCCCTCTACCAAATGACCAAGTGGTCAGCCAGCCTTTTTTGAAGACTTTTAGTGAGAAGAAACCTACTACTTTCCAAATCAACTTATTCTATTTTTTAGACAGTTTTCATTATATGCAAGTATTTCTTACACTGAGCCCAAAGCTGTATATTCCTTTCACCCACTTCTAATTCTCCCATGTAGGGCCAAGAAAAACAACTGTAATCCCAATTCCGCATGATAAACCTTCAAGTTCTCATGTAACATGAGCAAGGAGTGCCTATGCCCTTAATGGAAGCTTTTCAGCACAATGTCAAGTTCCTACTGAGAAATTTCTATGGGGACAGAAAGAGTTCTATAGGCCTCATGCCCACAGGGATAAGGGCTTGTGTGCAGCAGTGCAAACTGGAGATATAAAAGAAAAAAAAGAATAAAAGAGAAGGGGAACTTCATGGAAAGATGTCAATAAGAAAAGTGGGGCTGCTACAATCATATGTGGAAGTACTTCTGAGTCTCCTATGTCTTCTATGATTTACCTTACCAGGCAAATGCGCTGGACACAGAGTAAACATATTTACATTTACATAAAGCGAAAGGAACCAATCAGGAGCCTGCAGTGAGTCAAAGTTTTGCTCACTCACAGATGCCTTTGCTGATGTTCACTGGCTGACCTTGCTGAGCTGTGCCCCACCAAACTGGCTCAAACCAGGCTTGTGATCAACTGTTCTTGCAAAACATCCTGCTTCTGTGTCCCACCTGTTCCTGGAAAAGACTGTCCATTCCTTTCCCCAAACCCTCCTTGAATCTCCCCTTTGTGGTTTTCAAGCATAAATTTCTTCTGCCTCTCCTGGGCTGTGGGCTCCTATGTACCTTGTACTTTCTTTTTTTTTTTAAATATAAATTTATTTATTTTTAGTTTTCAACATTTATTTCCACAAGATTTTGAGTTCCAAATTTTCACCCCATCTCACCCCTCCCCCAACCCCAAAATAGCATGCATTCTGAATATCCCTTCCCCTAGTCTGCCCTCTCTTCTATATCTTCCCCCCTTCTCTTATCCCCTTCCCCTTCTATTTTCTTGTGGGGCAGGATAGACTTCTGTACCCCATTTCCTGTATTTCTTATTTCCCAGTTGCATGTGAAAACTTTTTTTAAAAACATACATTTTTAAAACTTTGGGTTCCAAATTGTCTCCCTTCTTCCCTCCCTACCCACCCTCACTGAAAAAGCAAGCAACTCAATATAGATTATACATGTGCAGTTATACAAAACGCTTTCATAGTAGACATGTTGTGAAAAACTAACTCTATTTTCCTTAATCCTATCCTGCCCTCCCATTTATTCTATTCTTTCTTTTGACCTGTCCTTCCTCAGAAGTATTTGCTTCTGATTACCCCCTTTCCCAACCTGCCCTCCTCTCTATCACCCCCCTGCTCTCTTGTCCCCTTCTCCCCCTATTTTCCTGTAGGTTAAGACAGATTTCCATACCCAATTGAATGTGTATGTGATTCCCTCTGTAAGCCAAATCCTATGAGAATAAGATTCACTCATTCCCTGTCTCCTTCCCCATTTCCCCTCCTCTGTAAGAGCCTTTTCTTTTCTGTTTTTTTTGTGAGATAATTTACCCCATTCTACCTCTCCCTTTCTTCTTCTCCTAGTATAATCCTCTCTCATCCCTTAATTTTATTCTCCAGATATGACCCCTTCATCTTCAGCTCAACCTGTGCCCTCTGTCTGTCTATCTATCTATCTATACCTACATATAATTTTTTCCCTCCAACTACCCTAATACCATCAAAGGTCTCATGAGCTATAAATATCATCTTTCCATGCAGGAATGTAAACAGTTCAATCTTAATAAATCTCTTATGATTTCTCTTTCCTGTTTACCTCTTCATGTTCCACTGGGGGGTCTTGTATTTGAAAGTCAAATTTTCTATTGAGCTCTGGTCTTTTCATCAAGAATGCTTGAAAGTCCTCTATTTCACTGGATGACCGTTTTTTCCGCTGAAGGATTATACTCAGTTTTGCTGGGTAGGTGATTCTTGGTTGTAATCCTATCTCCTTTGCCCTCCAGAATATTATATTCCATGACCTGCGGTCCTTTAAAGTAGAAGCTGCTAAATCTTGTGTTATCCTGATTGTGTTTCCACAGTACTTGAATTATTTCTTTCTGGAAGCTTGTAATATTTTCTCCTTGGGAAAAAACTCTGGAATTTGGCTACAATATTCCCAGGAGTTTTCCTTTGGGGATCTCTTTCAGGAGGAGATCTGTGGATTCTTTCCATTTCTATTTTGCCCTCTGGTTCTGATATATCAGGGCAGTTTTCCTTGATAATTTCTTGAAAGATGATGTCTAGGCTCATTTTTTGATCATAGCTTTCAGACAGTCCAATAATTTTTAAATTATCACTCCTGGATCTATTTTCCAGGTCAGTTGTTTTTCCAATGAGATATTTCACATTGTCCTTCTATTTTTTCATTCTTTTGGATTTGTTTTACAGTGTCTTGATTTCTCATAAAGTCACTATCTTCCAATTGCTCTATTCTAATTTTTAAGGAAGTATTTTCGTCAGTAAGCTTTTGGACTTCCTTTTCCATTTGGCCAAGTTTTCTTTTTAGGGCATTCTTCTCCTCATTGGCTTTTTGGACCTCTTTTGCCATTTGGGTTAGGCTATTTTTTAAGGTGCTATTTTCTTCAGTATTTTTTTGAGTCTCCTTTAGCAAGCTGTTGACTTGTTTTTCATGATTTTCTTACATCACTCTCATTTCTCTTCCCAGTTTTTCCTCTGCTTCTATTACTTGCTTCTCAAAATCCCTTTTGAGCTCTTCTAAGGCCTGGGACTGATTCATATTTTTATTGGAGACTTTGGATGTAGGAGTTTGACACAAAGGCCCTTCTCATCTGAAATGCTTTCTTTTATGTCTTCAGAATTTATTATTGAAAGCTTCCTATTCCTTCAGAACTGACTTACTCAGGAAAATTTTAGGTCATGGGCTTCTAACATGCTTCTCTGAATTGTTTGAAATCTGCTCTCCAAAAATCTAGGATGTCAGGATTGGACTAGAAAAGCTGATTTAAAGAAGTAGAAGGTATGTCAGAGGCCATCTTCTCTAACTCCTGGCCTGACCAAGACTCATCCTCTAAAAGTGGTCACCTGACCTTTGCTTAAAGATCTCAAATGATGAAGTGTCCAAGAAAGCAGATTTCATTTTTAGATAGCTTTAATTGTTAGGAAGTTTTTCCCTTCTTTGGGTTGAAATCTGACTCTCAGTAATGTTCACCTATTGGTCCTAGTTTTGATATTCAAGTCTAAGAAGAAGTGACTGTCCAGCTCTATTTGAGGACATCTATCATATTCCTTTTAAGTCTCTTCTTAACCAAGCTGAGCATTCCTGATTCCTTGTACTATATAGTATTTATTCCCCTCATCAGCTTTTTTGATCCAGGTTTTGTCATTCAATGTGTTTGCTCCCAGTTTTGTGTCATCTGCAGATCTGACAATCCTGCTATCAATGATCAGATATTCTTTCTATTTAGCTCATGATCAAATGAGATAATGTATGCAGAATAGTTTGCAAACCCTAAAGCACTATGTAAATGTCATCTATTATTTTTAGTAGTAGTATTATCAGAGTCCCTCTTGAATGTGCCTCTGGCAACTCTCTAAAAGAGTTAATTTATAATAAAGTTGACAAGCTGAATTAGTAGAAATTTCCTCCCTGGAAATTCTACACCAATAAAATTACACTTTTACCAAAATATCATGATCTATACCTCAATCTCAGTCACTAATTAAAAAAGTTCAAATGGAGGCCACATCAAGGGAGCAGGCAGCTTTCCCCTCAATGAATTAAAGTTTCCAAACTGGAAGACCCTTCACCAGAAAGATCTGGTAGATTGGATGACTGAACTGCTGTCATTGATTTTTTTTTTAAGATCCCAAAGAAAAGGACAAATGTTAATGAGTTAGAAAGAAAAATGGTGCTGATGTTTTAAAAGGGGAAGAAGTTGTATACTTAAGATTGTAAGTCTGAAAACCACAGCTATTGAAATGACAAATTCCTTGTACATTTCTATAATGCATTATTAGTCAATCAATGAATCTATATATAGAGCCAGGACTATCTTTTTGCTTGTATTTGTATTTTAAAGACTTTATACAGTGATTGAAATATAGAAAGCACTTAATAAACACTTATTGATTGATCAGTTCATGTAGACCTGTCCATCCTTCTCTATACTCATCATAATCATCATTTTTTACAATACAATAATATTCCATTACATTAACGTACCATAATTTGCTTAGCCATTCCCTAGATGGATATCTACCTTGTTTCCAATTCTTTGCTATCACAAAAAGTGCAACTAAAAGTATTTTGGTATATATATGTCTGGGTCAGAATATATGGACATTTATTTAATTTATTTACACAATTTCAAATTGCTTTCCATAATGGTTATATCAACAATATAACAATGTGTTTATTTTCCCACAGCCTCTCCAACCTTGACTATTTCCATCATCTTTTCCAATTTTCAAGGTTTGAAGTGAAACTTTTTGGTTGTTTTGATTTGTATTTCTCATCATCATTGTTATTATTATATTTATATTTCTCTTATTCCCTTATGTACTAGTGTTATTTTCCCCTTCATCTGTACTTCTTTCCACCATTTCCCTCAATATTTTAGATCAGGGTTTCTTAAACGTTTTCCATTCGCGACCTCTTTTTGCTTGAGAAATTTTTACATGACTCAGGTATATAGGTATACAAAACAGGTGTACAAATCAAAAATTTATCAATAATAAATCACAAAGAAATTTATTTTAAAACAGTTCTTGGGTATACATATAATTTTACCATTTATTAAATGTGAAAGCAAATTTGCATACTAATGAGATAGATGTGCTTGTTTATTTTTACATAAATAATTAAATCTTGGTGGAATATTTGATACTGCAGGACATAGAGCATCTTCAATGTTTTTCAGAGTTGATCGATATCTTGATTTTATAATTGTCAACGCTGAGAATGCCACTTCGCATAAATACATAGTACAAAATGGCAGAAGTATGTTTAGGGCCATTTCAGAAATTGTTGGAAATTCTGTCCTAATCCCAAGCCAAAATTCATTTAATAATTTTGTATGTACAGTAAAAGCACTACAATTTATAACATACAATAGTCTTGAATCTGAGCCTTGGTGTTTCTGGCAGCATTTGTTGGCATTTGCATGACATGATGGCATACACAGTGCAAAGTGTGCACATTGAATGTTCAGAACCAGGGCTGCAGAAGTGCGGCCATGTGCAAGTGCTGCATCATTATGTACTTGAATTAAATTTTGGTTGTTGTGCATTCAGAAACCTTTTAATCTTGCCAAGTTTTCGTGACCCCCACGTTTAGTTTTGCTACCTCATGTGAGGTTGTGACCCACAGTTTAAGAAGCACTGCTTTAGATCTTTTGTTTTTCCCAATGAACTTTGTTATTATTTTATGAAGTTCTATAAAGTATCCCTTTCATAATTTGGTCTAGCATTAACAGTTTAAATTAACTTTGTCAGTATTGCTATTTTTATTATATTCACATGGACCAGCTATAAGTACTGGATATTCCTCCAGTTATTTAAGTTGTTCTTTATTTATTCATTCATCCATTCATTGATTGATTGGCAATTGCGGTTAAGTGACTTGCCCAGGGTCACACAGCTAGTAAGTGTCAAGTGTTTGGTCTGAGGCTGAATTTGAACTCAGGTCCTCCTGACTTTAGGGCCAATGCTCTATCCACTGCGCCACCTAGCTGCCCCTCTTTATTTCTTTAAAGAGCACTTCGTAACTGAATCTATACAAGTCTTTCGTGTGCTTTAGTACATTGATCGCCAGGTACTTTATCTATTTTGTAGTTATTCGGAATAGAATTTCTCTTTCTATTACTGCCTCTTGGGTTTTGTTGTTATAAAGAAATGTAGTTTATTTTTGAGAGTTTATTTTGTAGCCTGCAATTTTGCTGGAGTTATTGTCTCAATTAGTATCTTTGCTGATTCTCTAGGATTTTTTCATGTACTCCCTCATATCACCAGCAAATAGAAACGTTTTTATCTCTCCTCCATCTTTCTACCTCTAACTTCTTTCTATTTTCTTATTTCTATTACTAGAATTTCTGTAACTATATCAAGTAATAGTGAGGAGAGTGGGCATCCTTGCTTTACTCCTATATTTATTGGAAAAAGTTCTACTGTATTTCTATTGCATACAGTTTTAGATACTATTTATGGTATTAAAAAAGGATCTCTCTATGCCTCTGCTTTGTAATGTTTATATATATTTATGAGTTCTATACTTCACCAAAGATTTTTTCCAAATTTATTGAGATAATCATGTGAATTGGATGTTTTTGTTGACTATGTTTTTTATGACTAATTATGTTTATTAAACATAACAGTCCCAATGCTGAACATCCCTGGCATAAATCTAAATTGGTTAGATTTATTGATTGGATTTTTTGGTTGAATTAATGTAGTCTGTTTGATAGGATTTTATTTAAACATTATTAATCAATATTCATTAATGATATTGGTCTATAATTCTTCTTCTGTATTTTGTCATTACCCAGTTTAGGTATTGGGTCTATATTGTCTCATAAAAGGAATCTGGCAGGTGCTTTCTTTCTCAATTTTTGAAAATAATTTGTGTAATGCTGATACTGATTGTTCTTTAAAAGTTTGATAGACTTCTCCTGTGAGAAAGACCAAAGTTTTCTCTTTGGCAATTCCTTTATGGCTAGTTCTATTGCCTTTTCAGAAATTGAGCTAATTAACATCTCTCTTTGGTCTTTTGTCAGTTTGTGTATTTTATGTTTTTGAAGCTATTGCTCTTTTTAAAATATTCTCAGTTTTATTAGCATATATGTTTACACATGTCATTTCACCTTGATCATTTGCTAACTTACTGATTTGATCTTCTGACTTCTTTTTAAATAGATAAAAATTTTTCAATCTTATTAGTCATTTTTTAAAAATCAGCATTTTAATAGTTTCTTTGGTTTTCAGTTTATCTATTTCTCCTCTATTTTTTCATATCTCTTCTTTTTTTTTTATTTGTTGGCTTCCTGATTTAAAAAAAAAACATTCAGTTCATTAATTCTATCTTTTTCTATTATGTTAATTTATGTTTATAGGGATATGATTTTCCACCTGAGAACTGCTTTAGCCTCATCCCAGAAAATTTGAACTGTTTCATCATTATAATTTTCTTTCACATAATTATTTATTGTTTCTATCATTTGTTCTTTGGCCTAAATGCTACTTAGGATTTCACTTAGGATTCTCCATTTGGGTCAATGTGTTCTTTTTATGCTTTTGCCTTTTCACTTGTCTTCTAGTAGATCGGAAATACAAATATATTGAAATGAAGGACAATCAATTATTCTCTCTTTTCCTTCTTTGGAGAAGCATGCTATGGATTAAAATTTTTTCCATTCTGCTATTTTTTTCTGCTGTGCAGGACATAAATTCTTACATGTATTCCTTTCTAATTTCTTTCAATATTCTGATTTTTCTCTTGAATCACCCAGGAACAGCCTGCTATGGCTTCATACTATCTTGGGAATCCATAGAATTCTCTGTTTGGAAGATATAGGAAATTGAACCAATACCTGACCAATCTTAATTTAAAAATGTTTGCAATCACTTAGATGATTTGGTAAACATTTTCAATTCTGTTTTAATATCTTCCTTGTTGATTTATCTACTTGTATTTTAGGTTTTTAACTGAGCTTACTTCCTCCTGAGATCTTTGTACTTTTAGCCTTTTTTTCCCTTGTATTCTCCTACTGCTCTTTTTCTGTTTCTGTTTTTGTTTTTTCCTTTTCAGGATTGGAGTCCCTGGAAGCTGGCCCAAATAGCTTGTTTTATCTTCTTTTCACAATGAAGAATTCATTTTTCTTAGTTCCTGCCCCCACGTGACCTCTGAGGGGATATTTGGCTACAACTTTTCTTTGGCCAGTCCCTTTTCTTCCAGGAGGTGTAGGCCATCCCATCCTCCCCATGTTGACACTCCATCCAAGTACCCTCTGTTCAGTGAATACTATAGATGTTCAATGGAGTGACTAAAAGAGAGCTGTGAAATAGTGGAAAGTCTGGATGAGACCTGGTAATTAGCTATACAACCTTGGGCATGTCACTTAACCACAATGGATTTCTGCTTCAGTTTCCTTAAATGAGGGGTCTGGGGTGAACTAGACCACCTTTCAAATTCTAAACCCTATATAGTCTTGTGGTCTGAAACCTTAGCTTTGCCATTTATGTGTTTTGAAAAACAAATTTTATTGATATATTTTTGTCTTTTTATCACCCAGCTTTAGCTCTATATTCCTTTTCCTCCTCTTCTCTCTTATAAGCACTCCTAATAACTAAGATTTTATTCAAAAGAAAAAGAGGAAGAAGAGGAAACATTAGTAAAATCCATCAAGTCAAGTCAATTAGCATTTATTAAGCACCTATTATGTACTAGGTACTGGGAATACAGATAGGCAAAAAGTATCTGTTCTCAAGGAGCTTACAGTCTAATGGGGATCAGTACACTGGAAAAACATCTGATAATATATTAAATGCTCCACACCCTTGGACCTATTATCTCTGCAAAAGGGTAAAGGAAAGAGGCCTCTCCTCTCTTCTTTGGTGCCAAGTTTGTTCTTTGAATCTCTCAACGTTCATTTTCTTTTTCTAAAATAATTTCTTATTGATAACTTGTTTGATATCACCAAAATTTCTTCTTTTATCCCTTGTCCTTCCCATCACAGAGAACCACTCCATTTAAAAATATTTTTAAGAGAAAAAAAAAAGAAGAAAAAAATCAGCAAAACCAATCAATATATTGAAAAAGTCTAAACTATATGCAATGTTCCACACCTGTGGACCTCTCACGTCTGCAAAGAAAGAGGTGGTAACATCTCATATTTCTTCTTTGGGGCCATGCTTATTCTTTGTAATTTTACAACATTTACTTTTGATTGTCTTGTGGAAATTATTTCCTTTTCCATTGTAGTCATTAGGTGTATCTTTTTTCTTCTACTTATTTCACTCTCCATCATTTCATGTAAGTCTTTCCATGCTATTTTATATTTATCATATTTATTATTTTTTGCAACAGAGATATTTCCCATTACATTCATGTGCCACAATTCAAGGCAGCCAGGTGGTACAGTGGTTAGACTGTGAGGTCTGGAGTCAGGAGGACCTGATTTCAAATCTCACTTCAGAAGTTTGCTACATGGGTAACCCTTGGCACATCACTTACCCTTATTCCCATCTCCACTTCCTCAACTGTAAAATGGGAATAATAACACCTACCAACCTAAGGTTATTGTGTGGATTCCATGAAATCATAGTTGGAGAACACTTAGCATAGTGTCTAGCACATAGCAGGCACTTAATAAATGATTATTTCTTTCTTTCCTTCTGTAATTTGTTTAAACATTCTCCAAGTGATTGACATTTACCTTGTTTCCAGTCTTTTACATACTGCAAGATGTACTGCTATGTACATTGTTATGTCTACTGATCTCCTTGGGGTATATGCCTAAGCAGTGGAATCTCTGGGTCAAAAAGTCTATGTATTTACTTATTCTATCTGCATAATTTCATAATAATGCTTTCCATAATGATTGTATCAATTCAGAGCTTCATCAACAGTTCAGTGGTGTGCCCAGGTATATGTGAATAAACATTTAACTGGCTAGTTAGGGAAAAAAATGTACTCATGACACACTTTTAAGTTTAATCTGTATTATTAAAATTTTCCCCATCATTTTCTTAAGTCTAGACAATCAACATAGCAATAAATTAAGCCATGATTTGTAGTATTTGCTGATTTCTAAGGTATAAATACTCACATTGAAAATTTAACACTTTTTGAGAGCTGGTTAAAGCTCGCTCCAGCACACCTCAATGTGTGCCTGTCTTTCCACAATCCTTCCAGATAAACTAGTTCTTATCCAATAAGGAGTTGTTTCCTAAGTTATTTATGTTTTGGGATTTACCAAATACCAGATTATTGAGTTCCATTGTTTCTGATTTTCCTTGAAGAGGTATGTTCCGTAGATTTACTTCTCTATTTTCAACTGAGACCAAATGGTTTTGATGACTTCTGCTTTATAATACGGTTTACGATCTGGAAGCACCCTCCCCCCTCAATTCCTACCTTTTTAATTATTTCCCTTGATATTGTAAGATCTTTGGTTTCTCCAAATAAATTTTGTTATTATTTTATTGAGCTCTGTAAAGTGTTCCTTTGATACTTTGATTGTCATGACATTAAAACTGTAAATTGTCTTTGGTGGTGTAGTTATTTTCTATTATGTTGGCATTTGAGGAGGGGGTCTATAAAATTACTTCATATTATTCTGGGACCTCAAAAGCACTTTGCAAAAGTGATTCAAGAACTCATTAATGCTCATGTTACAAATGTAGAATTATCATTTGAACAATTTTACTTTCAAGAGATTTGCAAGAGGTAGTACTAGGGTTAGAACTTGGGTAAGAAATTTCTTTGTCAATGAACTTTAGGGAAGGGCCTACATTTTGCCAGGAATTGAAGTTAAGTTCCTTGGTTTATGCTTAGCAGATTTTATTTTCTTCCTTTTTTTGAAAATCAGGACATTTGCCCTTTTCTAGTCCCATGCTACTGTTCTTGTTCATCACTATCTTTCAAACATTACTGACAGTAGCTTAGCATTGACGTTCTTAACAATGCTTTGCAGTCCTATAGCTTGTGTTCATTCATGACTAATGAAAGATGCCATTGAGCCTCCCACGTAATCTAGCTTCAATACTCATCAGAGAGCAGCCTAATTTGCCTAGAGATAAATCTTATTTTTTAATTCCTTGACATCTTTTATACTCTTGAAAAGTGTATAATGAATTTATTTCTACTCAAGAGGGTTCCAAACCACTTTTAAAACTACTCAACAACAACAACAACAAAAAACCAAACCTGCTTAACTAGGCTAGTCTCTGGAAAATGAGACGGTGAATTTTAGGGGTACTGGAGCTGGGTGCTGCCATTACTTTCCCAGCCTTGTGAGAGTTTTCAGGGCTACAAAATCCCTCCTCCCACCTGCAGTGCTACAGAAGAACACATGCTATTCACATCCTTGCACTCACTTGTGAAAGGTGGTCTGAAACTCTGAAGCACCCTTCCGATTTAGATTAAATATTCCTATAGGGTATAATGAATAACGTGGGACAATATAAATGTAGTCTTACTCACTAGATCTAGATGTGCAATCTCTAAGACTTTAAAATAAATCAGTTGGCTTACCAGTATGCAGTTTTTTTATTTTACATTAAAAAATAATTGAAAATTGAGCAAGACAGTGAATATATGAATTTTTAATCAATATAAGCCACAAACAGTAAATTTAATAAATTATAAATGATAAAATTATTAAAATATTAAATATTAAACATTCTCACATAAAAACATAGAACATTTATTAATTAGTATGCATTTCCAGTGTAATATGCTTTTAAATGGCACGCAGCTTTCTAAACAGGCTCTGTCATAGATGTGTAAATGAATTCACTTTGCTGATGCAGTAAAAGTAACTACCCAGGGTTAAAATGGGCAGAATCAATGAATCACATTGGAAGGAACTTCAGAGGCCATCTCAGTTCATGCAACCTAGACTTTAACAAGAATCTTTGCCATAAAATACCTGAGTGGTGGTCATCCAGTCTTTTCCCCCAGGCAGCACATGACATCATTATTCCAATTTTTTTTAAATTTTCCAATTTTTTTTTGTTCCAATTTTTAGGAAGCTTTTTTTTTTCATCAAAACCAAGTTTGTCTCTTTACAACTTCCATCCACTGTTCCTAGTTCTGCCCTTTGGGACTAAACAGATGATGTTAACAGCCCTTCAAATTCTTGAGGACAACTGATGAGAGGTGATGAGAAACTGAAGTGAAATAGTAGTTGTGTGAGTAGAAAGAAGGGGGCTTATATGAGAAGTGTTGTGAAAGTGAAAATGACAAGATTTGGCAACTGATGGGATATGTGGGATGAATGAGAGTGAGGGTAATGCTGAAGTGGTGAACCGAGGTGACTGGGAAGAGGTTGGTGCCCTCAATGGTAATAGGGAAGTTCAGAAGAGGGGGCACTTGGGGCTAAAGATAACGAGTTCTGTTTTGGACAGGTGGAGTTTGAGATGCCTAGAGAATATCCAGTTCTCCAGTAATTTGCTTGAGAAGATGGGAGGGGATTGGATCCAAGGCACACATAGAGGAATTGTCCCTAGCAAGGAGGACTACTTCTTCTTAGACACTGGAGTAAAGGAAGAGAATAGTGGTGGATGATGTTAGAGGGATTTAAGATGAGGAGAGACAAAAGAGTTCATTGAGATTGGCCTAAGTTTTTTCCTTGAAGTATGAGCTGAGACCCTCAGTTGAGAGGGGACTGTTAGAAGAAGCCTGAGGAGAAATAATACTGAGATAGCCAAGGTACTAAGTGGGACAATCAATTAGAGAGTAGAAACCTTCTTGCTATGAGGGTCCAGTAGAGATAATGGTAATGATATACCCCCACCCCCCATCAAAATCTTTTAACTTTTAACAAGGCATTGATAAAAATGTTAAGTAGCATAAGGTCAAGCAAACATAGCTCCTTGAGATGCTCCATTGCAGACTTCCTTCCAGAGCTGACACCTAACTACAACAATGACTGCTTTTAAGTGAGGAAATCCTATGTTCTGAATCCATTTGATTATGATGTCAACTAGCTCACGTCTCTCCATTTTTCCACAAGGATAGTATTGGAGATGTCATCAAATGTTTTGCTAGAATCTAGGTAAATTAAACCCACAGTATTACTTCGATCTGTATGTGTATTAATCCAAATTGGGCAAATATTAGTCAAATAGAGAAATGAGATTATTCTAGCATAACTTGTTCTTGATGAAGCCAAACTGGCTTTTTTTTTTAATCAAAGCTTTGGTCAATGGATGTGAAAGATCTGAGATTTCTTCATTGTAGAGAATTACAGCTGTTGCAACACCCTCCACCAAAATAAACCCCCAATGACTCAAGAGATATGTCCTAGATAGTTGTCTGAGCACGTGGAATTAATTATTTGACCAGAGTTACAAAGCTAGTAAAAAAAACCCAAAACAAAATTCAAGTCTTCCTAATTACAAACACAGAACTTTATCCACCACACCTCACTCCAGCTATTAAAGTTCACTAACGGTAGCTTTCTTTGCCAGTCTCAGCTAATTTTGAGCTTTAGTACTATTGACACTATTGTTATTGGACTTTGGCAAGCATTTGTTTTCCCCCTCAATTACACACTCTTGCTTCTATTACCTTTACATCTTTTTAAAAAAATTCTACCTTAAGTCATTGTACTCTCACCATAGTAATATTTCTTTTGCTCAGGTTAAAAATCTGAGTCTGTTTACATTAACCTCTTGAAAGAGAAAGCTAGGAATCATTTCTTCTATATACCCTCCTACCTCCCCACACAAACACGTACACTGACATTATCCACTCCCACATATAGGTAATATATTTGGGTTATACTTTCTTATACTTGGCAGTTTGGAAAAGCTAAATGTATGAAGAATGTTTTCTGGTCTGTTGGTCACAGATGGGGGGAAAATGTATTTATAGTTGAATGTAATCCATTCCCTGATCTGTGGGCCCAAAGGCCTCTAGGGAGGGTCACAGATCTTCCTAGCGCTCAACTGTGTACTTCAGGGTCTGGCTTCATTGACAAATGAGTAAAATTACACTTAGGCAGATGACTGCCTGTTGACTGTGGAAGCCTAGGGGCACTGATTATTGAAACAAGGATGTGTGATAAATTCAATTCATAAAATTTACTTCAGATGAATATATCTGTATTGTGTGGCAGTAGAAGGAGATTTTATTGGTTAAACTAAATCTTCTCAGAGATGATGGGTGCTTGCTTGATTTTATGGCCCTTTTGTAAGTATTCTCAAGCCTTGAAAACTGGCAAGCTTAATGTAGGCACTCTCCTAATCTCCAGTGACCAAATCCTTGCTACTTGGGGTCCCCTTCACTTCCCTATTCCCCCCGACCACTCATTCTTCCCCATCCCAAGCTCTGCCTGGGTCCCATCTCAGGAATTTCCAAAATTAAATAATCAAGTACGGACTAGATATGCTAGATAATTGTGCTGCAGAAACAAAAAAGAGACAGTTCCTACCCTCAAGAAGTTTATATCCTATAAGAAGAGATAACATAAACACAGTGTTATTATGTGCAATGGGGATTGGCCAATGGGCTGCTCCTTGGAGCTCTAACAATATGTTCTGCACTCTGGCGATCAGAGCTGAAGTTTAGTGAATTAACTTCTGAAAATGGGTAATAATGCATACTGGGGGTCCATGACCCTGATTTCGGAGCATGGGTAGGTATTTTGTGTCCGTTTCATATTAGTTTACCATGTGGTGATTGGCTGCTATGGCTCGAACTGAGTATGCATAGAAAAGGCACAAACAGACCAAAGCTTTTTCTCCTGGTAGCTTTCAAGTTTGGAGGAAGAAATGCTAAAAGGAACCCCTTCATGGGGGAACCCTTCACTTGCCTAGTCACCATGTTGTCCTCTGCTTTTTGTTGCTTGTTCGTTTTTTCCTGCTTTTAGGTTAAGTGGTATCAGAGCTAAAACAAACTTCAATATGACCTTGTGAGCTTCTAAAAGTCAGAAGAGCTACCAGAAGCTCTGCAGCAGGAGTTCATAGCAGAGACTGCAATAGTGCCGGCTGCTGAGCCTGGTGAGGCAGCCCAGCCAGAAGTGGAGAGCGCTTGACCCAGCCCAGCTCTGGAGGAAATTGGCAGGACACCATGTCCTGAAAGCAAGGGAAAGACGTCCATCTGCCATGGCTCATCGCCCCCCCAAATTGGTGGGAACAATGTTTTGAAGCTACCACATCTGTTACAAACCCACTTTCTTGAGAGATTGAGGGGGATATAAAAGAATATGCCCTAGTTGAGGGAGAAAATTCTATACGGACCACCCTAATTTTGGACCTACTCTTCCAAAAGTTTAGAGATAAGTGTGCTTCCAGTTTTGAAAGTTTTTGTGCTTCAGGTCTTGCTATATCTTCTCAGTAAATATCCCTTATAAAAGCTAGTTGATGATATTAATTGATCAAAGTGACATTGGGGTTGCAATCACTGATGACATAATCTTGAGGAAACATAACTGGTTAATTGCTATTGGAGGGAATTAAATGGGACCTTAAGAGCAATAGCATTGGAGAGAGCTCCTTTCCCAACAGGTTACCCTTACCTCGAGAAATCCCGAGGGACCCTAACTGCCTGTGTTATCAGGGGTTAGAAGAATGAGCCCAAAGCCTACATGCATTATAGGTACAAAATACTTTTCCTTTTTAACCAGACCTGTGATCTAATTGCTGTAGGGAGCTTCCAGTGAGGAATTTCTTGTATCAATGCAGATCTGGAAATTAAAATAAATGCCTGGTAATTTAGGAGCACAAGCACTAGCAGTAGGAAGTCAGGAAACACCTCACAGAAGAGGTGATACTTGAAATGAACTTTGAAAGAAAAGAGATTTTAAAAGGCAGATGTGAAGAGGAAGTACTTTCAGTGTAGGAGAGATAACCTGTGTGAGGAGCAGCAAGGTCAGTTTGGCTGGATTGTAGAGTGCATGAAGGGGAAAAATGTATAATAAGGCTGGACAGATATGTCAGAGCGAGGTTGCTCTAAAAAGAAAAGTTGTATTTATTCTGGAGTGCATGGAAGACAATGGAATTTTTTGAGCAAGGAAGTGATATGGTCAGACTTGTGCTTGGGAGTGCCACTTTGGAAATTATGTGGGGGCTGGATTAGAAATGGGGCAGATTAGATTTGGGGCAAAGAGGTCATTTAGGAGGCCATTGCTGTAATCCAAGTTAGTGTGGACTAGAACTAGTGTTCCAGAGACAAGAAAATGTAGTTGAGAAATGTTGTGGAGGTAGAATTAATAAGCCTTGGCAACTGGAGCGTGGGAGAGTGAGGGCTCAAGGGGGACTCCCAGGTTGTAAAAGAGTGACTCGAATGATGGTGATGCTCTACATAGAAATAGAGAAGTCTGGATGAGGGTGAATGAGGGGGAAAGAGAAAAGCTTCTCTTTTTGGAGATGTTGAATCTGACATGTCTCTGGAACATCCAATTCAAATTTAATAACATGGGAACCAAGCTCAGGAGAATGACAATAGCTGACTATATAGATCTGGGAGCTGTTTTTGAGGAGATGATAGTTAAACCCATGAAAACAGAAGTTACCAAGGGAAAGTATAGAGAAGAAAAGAGGGACCACCCAGGAGAGAGACTTGAGTACATCCACAGTAAGGTGGTGGGATAGAGATGAAGATACAGTAAAGGAGACTGAGAAGTGGTCATATAGGAGAAGGAAGAAGAGGAGAAGGAGGTGGCAGTAAGGGGAGGGGGGAGCAGAGAAACAGTATTATAAAAATCCAGAGATGAGAGACCATCCAGGAAGAGAGAGTGATCAACAGTGCCATGTGTTAAAGAGAGATCAAGAAGCACGAGGTCTGGGAAAAGATCATTGGATTTTACAGTTAAGAAATTAGTAGTAACTTTAGAGACCGAATTAATTTGGGTGATGAAATTAGCTGCTGGATTGTAAATGGCCAAAAAGGGAGTGAGAAAAGAAATGGAGGCAATAGAGGTAAATAGCTTTTTATGGGATTTTTGCTTTGATGGGGAGGAGAGCTATAGGATAGCCTGAGAGGCTGGTAGGGTCAAATGAGGACTTTTTTTTTTTTTTAAGAAATGAGGAGACCTAGGTGTGTTTGTAGATAGCAGAAAAGAAGCTGTAGAAAGGCAGAGATTAGTAAAAGATAATGTTTGAGGGGATAATTTGCTGGAAGATTTGGGAAGGAATGAGATCAAATGTGCATGTAGAGAGGTTAGCCTTGATCAGGTTAGCCTTCATTTCATTAGTGAATGGAGAGGAGAAAACAGGAGATGTCAAAAGGTTTTTGAGATGTAGATTAAGGAAGAAGTTGGGGTTCACAATGATGGCCTCCTTTTTCTCAGTGAAGAAAGATCCCTGATTGGGTCCTATGGGAGACTTGAGCAAAGAAGAGGTTCAAAATAGGTACTGTGATGAGTAAGATAGAGAATCAATTAAGGAGGACTGAAAGAATTGCCCTGTAGCCATTGGAACAGATTATATAAATTTGTAATGGACTCAGTCACATTTGTAATGTGACCTCCTTTAATATTTTTTTTTTGTGAGGCAATTGTGGTTAAGTGACTTGCCTGGCTTCACACAGCTAGTAGGTGTCAGGTATCTGAGGCTGGATTTGAATTCAGGTCCTCCTGACTCCAAGGCAGGAGCTCTATCCACTGTGCCACATAGCTGCATCTTCCCCCCCCACTCAATCTTCTTTTGGCAGCATATAAATAGGATCTAGGAGGTAGATGACATAAGTAATTCAAGATTGGGTCTGGCATGGTACAATGGTATAATCCCTTAAGCCAGAGATTCAAAATTAGAAGATAACATAATGTTGAACTGGTTAACTATAGAGTCAAAATTAGGAAGGTAGGAAAGTGAAATCAGACCAGGAATGATGACCAAGAGAGGCCAGGTGGAGAAACTGGAAGTCACAGTAAAGATAAAGAAAAGGATTTAGGAGAAGGGAGGCGTAGAGAGATGGAATAATAGGAATTTAGAGATTGATAAGGGAATTTCAAATTCCTTTTTTTTTTTTGTATAGGCAATGGGGTTAAGTGACTTGCTCAGGGTCACACAGCTAGTAAGTGTTATGTGTCTGAAGCTGGATTTGAACTCAGGTCCTCCTGAATTCAGGGCCAGTGCTCTATCCACTGCACCCCCAAGCTGCCCGGAATTTCGAATTCTTGATCACGGAAAGTGAAATACTTGCAGGTGATGATGAATTAAAGGTATGACTTTCCTTGTTTGTGGCTGTGGTAGATGAAGCAGTAGGTCTCAAGAGTTAAAAAGATTGAGGAACTGTGAGACTAGGTCATTTGAGAAAACTTCAGCATATACACTGAAGTCCCTTTATATTAGAACAGGGTTTGGGGTCATAGTAAAAAAAAAAAAAGGTCATATTTTCTTTGGTTCATTGCTACTACTCAGAATTTGCTTCAGGAAAATCTCCAAATATAGCTTATTACTAGGCTTCTACAATATGGGTAAAAGGGGTTACCAGCACCTCTACAAGTATTTAATACCAGGTTTCCTAGATCTTACACAATTGAATATAAAAGAGCTTCTCTTTTGCCCCAGAGAAAATTCATCAAATATAAATATCAAAATATATAAACTCATATATTAAGAATCAAATGTTGAAAACACATAAAAGGACTTATGATAGCTGGCAAATAATATATTCAATTCTTCTTTCAGCTTATCCCAACTCTCAAAGTTTGGTTGGACCCTTTTCAGAAGGAAACTGTGAACTTAGTATTGCCAGTGGGTCAACACCTTACCTTACAAGATCCTACACAGTCTCTGCAAAACATATAATTACATCCTATCTTTTGAACTCTCCCTTGGAAGAAAAATATGCTTTGTAGCTCTTAGACAATCCCTTCCCATTGGATTTCCACTGTCTGAAAAACATTATTTTGGTTTAGGGGAAGGGAGTATTAAATTCCCCATTCCTTCTTCCCTAATGTCATGGATATTGCCTCTTTTTTCTCACTCTTCCCAGCACCAGGACCTCTGTGGACAAATCCCTTTTCTCTCCAAAAAGCACTAAGATCAGGAAATTCTTCCTTTATGGTTAGAGATCCTAACTCCTTTTCCCCCCACCTTTTTGTTTATTTGCAATATTCATTTTTTTCACACTTTGAATGCCAACTTCTCTCTCTCTCCCTCTAGCCCTTTCCCTACCTTTGAGAAGACAAGCAATATGATAATTATACACATGAAGTTTTGCAAAACATATCTCCATAGCAGCCATGTTCCAAAGTCCAAGAAAAATAAAGTGAAAAAAATACGCTTCAATCTACATTTAAAGTTCATCAGTTCTTTCTCTGGAGGGGAGCAGCATTTTTTGTCACGGTCCCTTCAGAATTGTCTTGGACCACTGTATTGATTAGAATAGCTAAGTCTTTCAGAGTTCATCAACATTACAATATTACTGTTACTTCATAGAATGCTCTCTTGACTTCACTTTGAATCAGTTTGTGTAAGTATTCCCAGGTCTTCTGAAATATTCTGCTTGTCATTTCTTTTAGCCCGAGTATTCCATCATAACCATGTATTTCGACATGTTCAGCCATTCCCCAAATGATGCTCATCCCCTCAGCTTCTAATTCTTTGCCAGCCAAAAGAGCTGCCATAAACACTTTTGTATTTGTTATTTCCCCTTCTTTTTGGGATACAGAGCTGGTAGTGGTATTGCTGGGTCAAAGGTTATGCACAGTTTTATCACCCCCTGAGCACAGTTCCAAATCATTCTCTGGAATGGTTGGACCAGTTCACAACTCCACCACTTTTCCCACATCCCCTCCAGCATTTGCCATTTTCCTTTCCTGTCATGTTAGCCTATCTAATGGGTATGGTGGTACCTCAGAGTTGTTTTAATTTTCATTTTTCTAATCAATAGTGATTTGGAGTATTTTTTCATACGGATATTTATAGCTTTGATTTCTTGTTCTGAAAATTGCCTGTTCTTATCCTTTGACCTTTTATGAATTGGAGAATGGCTCTTATTTTTACAAATTTCACTCAATCCCCTATATATTTGAGAAATGAGGCCTTTATCAGAGAACTTTGCTGTAAAATTTCCCCCCAGTTTTGGCCACATTAATTCTGTTTATGCAAAAGCTTTTTATAATTTCATGTAATCAAAATTATCCATTTTATTTCCTATGATCTTCTCCATCTCTTGTTTGGTCATAAAGTCTTCCTTTCTCCATAGATATGACAGGTAAAATTTTCCATACTCCTCTAACTTACTTATTCTCAGGTATCCATTTTGGCCTTGTCTTCTTATACAGTGTGAGACATTTGTCTATGCCCACTTTCTGCTAAACTGCTTTCCAGTTTTCCCAGCAATTTTTGTCGAATGGTGAGTTCTAGCCCCAAATGCTTGTTTCTTTGGGTTTATCAAACACTACATTATTATGGCCATTTACTACTGTGTATTGTGTATCTAATCTATTCCACTGATCCACCACTATTTTTTTAGACAGAACCAGATTGTTTTGATGATTATGACTTTGTAATATAATTTGAAATCAGGTACTACTAGGCTGCCTTCCTTCACATCCCCCCACCCCACGTCATTCTTGATCTTTTGTTATTCCAGATGAATTTTGTTCTATTTTTTTCTAGCCCTATAAAATAATTCTTTGGTGGCTTGATTGGTATGATACTGAATAAGTGAACTGATTTAGGCAGAATTGTCATTTTTATTATATTGGCTAATTTTGCCCTTCATTACTTTGTGCAAGTCTATTTGTAGGTTTTTTGTTTATTTTTGTTTTTGTTTTTGGCAAGGCAGTTGGGGTTAAATGACTTGCCCAGGGTCACACAGCTAGTGTCAAGTATCTAAGACCATATTTGAAGTCAGGTCCTCCTGACTCCAGGGCCAGTGCTCTATCCACTGTATCACCTACCTGCCCCTAGCCCATGTCTTTCTAAGATCATTGAGCTCATCATTTCTTATAGTACAATAGTATTCCATCACAATCATATATCTCATTCTTGATGAAACATCACTTTTGTTTATCATACAAGATAGAGAACTTTTACAAATATGTAATACCAAAGGCCATATCCTAGTGGATATAGACCAAGGATAGGTAGGATGAGAATCTCTAAAAGAATCACAAACTATTAACTAACATTTAAAATTGTTGAAAATCATAAATAATGAGAAATGCAGGTGAAAACAACTTTGAGGTCTTATCTCATATCCATAAAACTGGCAAAGATGACAAAAGGTGGGAAATTAGAATTGGAGTGGATGTGGAAAGTCAGGCACATTAATAAGCTCTTGATGGAGTCATGTTAGTACAATCATTCTGAAAAGTATTTTGGGATTATGCTGACAGTGACTAAAATGTTCATGACCTTTGATCTAGATATAGATCTAAGCAACTTAAAGATAAGAATATCAACATAGCTCAAAATATTTATAGCAGCATTTTTTTTTTCATACTACAAAAGAAGTGGAGATGAAGTAGATGGCCATAGATCTGGGAATGACTAAATATGAAGATAACAGAGAGGCATGGGAAAGACTTACATGAGCTGATGCAAAGTGAAGTAAATCAGGAAAACAATATTTTTTTTGGAAATGTAGAAATATGGATTAGGTGATTACACAATCAGATGGTTTCAGAACTGGTTTAATTGCTAGATTCAACGATAAACGTTATGGTTCATTGTCAAGCTGGTAGGAGATCTCTAGTGATTGATAAAAATGCTAAACGGCACAAGGCCAGTGACTTGGATAGAGGCATAAATGACATGCTTATTAGATTTGCAACGACCCAAAGATGGGAGGGAGAGTCAGGACCAAAAGGATCTTGACAGTCTAGAACATTGGGCTTAATCCAATAAAATAAAATTCAGTACAAATATCTTTTTTAAATGAAAAAAAAATTACCCCAATTACATGTAAAGACAATTTTAACATTTTTTAAAAATTTGGGTTCCAAATCTTCTCCTTCACTCCCTCAGTTCCCCCCTCCCTAAGATGGTAAGCAATTTGATATAGATTATATATGTACAATCACGCAAAACATATTTGCATATTGGTAATGTTGTGGAAAAAGGAAAAGACCAAAAGGAAAAAAAAAGTGGAAAATAGTATGCTTTATCTGCATTCGTACCCCATCGGTTCTTTCTCTGGATGTGGATAGCATTTTTCATCATCAGTCCTTTGAATTTGCTTTGGATCATTGTATTTCTGAAAATAGCTAAGCCATTCACAGTTGATCATTGTATAATACTGCTGTTACTGTGTACAATGACAAACAAATATTTTGCACTTGGGTATAAAGAATCACTTTTATAACTTGGTGGAGGCATGAATATACCATGCTTTAATAAGGATTTTGATTACCTGGAGATCATCCAGAGGTGGATAACCAGGATGGTAGAGACTTCAGCTGATTGGTTGAAGAAACTTAGCATGGAGGACACTATTCAAGAGGGACACGATAGTTGTGTTCAATTATTTGAAAGGCTATCATGGAGGGTGGATTAGACTTGTTCTGTCTGGTTCAGAAAGGCAGAACCAGGAGCAAGGGTTAGAAGTCACAAAGAGGGGTCAGCTAGGTGGCACAGTGGATAGAGCACTGACCCGGAAGTCAGGAGGACCTGAGTTCAAATCCAGCCTCAGACCAAACACTTGACACTCACTAGCTGTGTGACCCTGGGCAAGTCACGTAACCCCAATTGCCTAAAAATAGAAAAATTATAAAAAAGTCACAAAGAAGCATATTTACCTTGATTTCAGGAAAAAAACTTCCTAACAATTAGAGCTATCAAAAAAGTTTTCAAGGAGAAAGTAGACAACCACTGTCGAATATATTTATACTGAGGCTTCCTTCATGTGTGGGTTAGATTAGTTGGCTGTTGAGGTTCCTTGTAACTTAAATTCTATGATTCAATATTTATACAAAATGGAAATACACAATGGAAATGAAAAAAATTATTAAAAAATGAATGCTGTAAATTTATAAAGACCAAACGTGGCTCCAAAGAAGATATACAGGGTGTCCCAAAGGTTTTGGTGCAATTTTAAGCTTTAATTGCTCAGAGGCTTTTAGGCTTTAATACTTTAAGACTGCATGAAGACTTTTGGGACATCCTGTATGAAGATGTGCCTCCCTCCCTCATTTGTAGAAATAGGTGACTATGGATATGGAACACTGTATATACTGTCAGATTTGATTGATGTGTTGGTTAGCTTTGCTGAATTGTTTCCCCCCCCTTTCTTTTTTATTCTATGATATGAAGAATTCTCTGGGTGGAAGAAGGGTGATGGATATATTGGGAAATGAGGATGATGTGAAAACAAAAGATATTTCTTTTTTAGCTTGAAGGGACAGATTAAGTGTGTGTCTATATATTTTTGAAAATATCTGACAAATAGCATAAGACTAACAGCCACTTGTCCTCACAGAGAAGGTCAGCAAATTTGAAAGGTTTTTTTTTTGTAAAAGTTCAAACACTCTTTAGAGCACTTTGTTAAGAGATATAATCAGTGAATTTTTGCGGAGAATATATTGGCATACGTAAAGTTGGGCGGAGAGAGGGGATATTTTGAAGTTCTTTTATTGGTTTGTTTTTGGTAGCACTTATCAAATAAATACTTCTACTGAAATATTTTATTGTTTCCAATACTTGAATACAGGGTGCTACAAATGTGTTTTGTAATTGTTGTTTGCAGGGTACTGCATATCTCTCTTTTCCTTTCTCTCCCAGCTGTACTTCTAACTCTCTGGCCTTTATTTTCTAATGTGCCTCAGCTGTCTTTTCAGATGTCTTGCCTGGGGATCTCACCCAGGAACACACCAGCGCTCTGGTTCACTTCTTCCTTCTCTTTATGGGTCTCCACTTTGAGGAGGCGTGCAGGTCAGAGTTTGACTTCTGGATTTTGACCATCATGCTCCCTTTGTGGGTACCTTCTCTTCCCCCTTCTGGGGCTCCCAGGTTAAAGAGAAAACTCTTGAAGTAGCCCAAAAGAAAGGATTCAAATATGGATCTATGGCTTCTGACACTCTGGACTTTAGCCATCATGCCCCCTATGTGGGTACCTTCTTTTACCTCTTCACCTCCCTAACTTCCTTTTAAGTGTTTCCCCCCATTAAAATGTAAACTGCTTGAGGGCAAGGAAGCTCTTCTTTTTCCTTCCCTGGAGTAAGTGCATTCCCATCACTTAACACCATGCAGGTGAAGCACAAGTACTCAAATGGCCCTGTGAGCTCATGGATTTGGACATTCTCTCCAATGATTGATTGAGCAATCAACAAGAATTTAAGTGCCTATTATAGTCCAGGCATTCTGCTAGGCACTGGAGATCCAAAGGCAAAAATGAAACAGGCCATTTCTTCAAGGAGCTTATATTCAGGGGTGGTAGACACGGGAAAGAGAACATCTGGACTCAGAGGACAGAGGCTCAGGTCTCCTCTGATGTTCACCAGCTGTATGATCTGGGGCAAGATATGACCTCCCTGGGCATCAGAGAGATCTATGATTCTACACACACAAATATGTGAATACAGAATCTATTTAGTCGGGGATCAGGAAAGACCATGTAGCTCTAAGAACAAGGAAAGAAAGAAGGGATTCAAAGAGGCAGTGGCAATGAGGGAATGCATTCCGAGCTGGGATATAGCCAGAGGCATACTGGTGAAGGTTTTGTAACCTGTTTTCTGGGGAAAAAAGAAAAGATACAGGCACAGAACACTTTTAAGATTAATCTACATTGTTAACATTTTCTCTATCACTTTCTTAGGCCTAGACAACCAACAAAACAATAAATCAAGCCTGGATTTATAGTTTTTTGCTTTGCTTTGTAAATGCTTTCATGGAAAATTTAACAATTGGTTTTTGAAAGCCTGTTTGAAGTGGCTCCAGCATCACCCTGGAACACAAAGGCTCAGAAACAGTAGTTAGAACTACGTGGGTGAGGAATATAGCAGGACGCCCAGTTTGGGACAGGGAGTGATATGGAATAAACCTGGAAAAGCAGATTGGGGACAAATTTTGAAGGTCTTTAAATGCCAACAGAGGAGTTTGGAATTGATTCTGAGGGTAATAGTGAGCCACCAGAGCTTATTGAGTAGGGGAGTGACATGTGCATTTGAAAAATTATTTTGCCAGTTGTATGGAAGATGGATTGGAAAGAAGAGACAAGGAGAGAGGCTTAGGAGAATTTTGTTATAATACAGGCTAGAGGTGATGAGGGCATGAGCTAGGCACACAAAAAGAGCAGGCATTTATTAAGTGCCTACTATGTGCCAGGCACTGTGCTAAGGGCTTTTTAAGTATCTCATTGGATCCTAACAACCCTGTGAGTTAGGTGCTATTATTACCCACATTTTGTAGTTGAGGAAATTAAGGCAGATAATCTCAGACAACTAAAACTTGCTAGTCTAGTGTCTGGGACTGCATTTGAACTCAGATCTCTCAAACTTTAGGCACAGCTCTCTATCCCTGCTTCACACATAGCTGATGGCTGTATGGAGAGAATAAAGGGATCAGATGCAGGAGATATGGAGACAGAAATAAGATTTGGCTATTGATTAGACAGTGAGAGGAAGATTTGAGGATGGTATCAAAGCTGACAACCTGGGTGCTATTACTATTACAACAGTAATAGCAAAATTTGGAATGGGTGTGGATTTGAAGGGAAAGATGTGATTTTTAAAGAAGTTTATAACCCAGACATGCCTATCCGTCCTGTGCAATTCATTTTGTTCCAACAAAAAACCAAGTGTGTATGTGTATCTTACCACCTGCTATCCCAAAGCCTAAAACCCATTGAAAGATGCCTGCTGTAGCTACAAGGTGATGGGAGAGAAGGCAATGTACTAGGGGACCGGATGGGACTTCCCTTCCTTGCAACATTTGTTGCAGGTAGGTAGGTCACTGCTAGATTGTAACTACCCTGAGCTATGGATATCTGGTGCAGAAGAAGAGAGGCTGGTAGCTTCCCATAGTAGTAGGAAGGGTTAGAGTGGAGACTGGAATATTAGGTCACAAGTGAAAAGAGTATTGGGGTTGTGTTGGAGAGACACCCTGAAACTGGCTAATAAAGGAGGGTGGGATGTGACCTACCCTCAGATTGGTTGGCTGTGTACCTCATGCCATCCCATGGGCCCTTGGGATGCATGGTTCCCACTTTTGAGACCACTGTCTTAGGTACATATAGGATTTAAGAAGTTCACATTCCTTCTGGTGACTAGGTTATTATAGGTGAGTCCAGTTGTTTTCAACTGGAAAACCAAAGGTACTTGCCAAGTCAATTCTTTGAACTGTGCCCTATTTTGAAAAATGGATTATTTTTTAGACTCAGTAAAACCTATGTCCTCTCCAGGATCTCTAAAAACAAAAACAAAAACAAAACTCAACAAAATAAAAACTATGTTCTAGTATCTTGGCTTAACCAAGGTGAGAAGCTAGCATAGCTCACTTTCTAGACCTATGTTTGAGAATGCACTGTGGAGTGGAGAAGGAGATACTGGCAGACAAGATTCCAGCCCTTAAAGCATGCTCAGATTTGCCCTTTCTAATGGGTTATACAGAACATACACATATTCCCCACCCCACTACAATCCTGTGAAGGCTTAATGAGATTATGTTTGGCCATTAGTGACTAAAGGGTGGTGGTGAAAAGCCTTCTAATTGGCTTCAGAGCTCAAAGGACCGATGATATGGGAGAGCCTGAATTGGAACTGAATGTACATACAAAAAGTTTATGTTTATCTCTTACTCTTCTCTGATTACTTTCCACCAGAGTAAGGAGAACTACTATGAGTTGCTGAGTCAGGGAAGGACTTGACTGCTTTTCTCCTCACCAGGCTGCTACATGTTCCTGAGCACAAACTTCTTTTGTATTTATTCCTTTCTGATTGTAGTGGACAAATATCCCAAGTTGGGAGAACTGATTTAGGAGACCCATAAATATCATCAGAGGTCCCACTGATATTTTCTGATCGTACTATTCCAGATAGTTGGGGCTTAACCCCCCCCACCAGAAAACAATAAAACAACATGGTTTTTTCTCATCCCATGACTCCCAAATCAACCCTGGGAGGCAGGTAGTGTAAATATGGTTATCTCCATTTCACATATGAGGAAGCCAAGGCTCAGAGCTGACCACAATCACTCAGCTAGCAAGGATTCTTACTCTAATTCAGTGATATTTCCATTATACCATGCTCTCTCTTTTAATATAAAGAAATAATGTAAAGAAGGAAAGATTATCAAGTAGTTAGCTTGAAGCTAGGAATACAGTGATAGGAAGGAGGACAACTAGGAATAGCAGCTTATCTCAATGTTCAGTTTGTAACCAAAGAAGGAGTAGAATATGGCCTTTATATATTTACATGAATATGTAATATACATACATGAATATGAATACTGACAGTCAGGGAAACCCATATAAACAAAAGAGTACATAGTTTAGCAAGTAAAAAGCAAAATGAGTGGATAAGAGGACAAATGGTCAGTTAAGTGACCACAGGAGGCTAATGCATAGAAACTTGTGTGGGCAAACATATGTTGTTGTTCTGTTAGTAGTGATGGAGTCTTTGCAGTGTGATAACAGGTACATGTATAATCTATATCAAATTGTTTGTCTTCTCAAGGAGAGGGAGAGAATTTGGAACTCAAAATTAAAAAAAATGAATGTTAGAAATTGCTTTTGCATGTAATTGGAAAAATAAAATATAAAAACTGAAAAATATGTAGAGTGTGATAACACCTGCTTGTCCTGATACATGTGATGCCTATTTGACTTATTGAAACAAGGTCAGCTACCACTAATTGGGTTGTAGACATTGTTGTACTTGCTGCAACCTCTAACGACTTTATCCAGGTCTTTATCAAGGGTTATACTATTTTTGCAGTCTTTGCTGCAGTGACAGGCATTTACCTGACACCATCACAAATTTCCCATGAGATCTAACACAATTTGTGGCTTCAGAAACATGTGGAAAAGACAACATCCCATTCAAAATAAAAGTAATATCACCCTTGTATGTTACAGTTATAAATTCTGTGTAAATTTTAAGTGACATGGCTGAAGCTGGAGGGTGGAAATGGAGAAGGAGTTGCTAGAGTAAATCTTTATACAGAGAACACAATGTCAGCCCAAAAAGAAATATCTGAAGATTTCACATTTATGCATTCAGGCCCCAGCCATTTTGTTTGGGTTGCTGATCTATCAGTGTATGGTAAAAATGCATGAGTTTCTTTACCTCCAGCACATGACTGAGCTCTGAAGCTTCTACCTCGAAAATGTAGTTTTCACAAGCTGAATCACAGAGTCCCTTAATCCCTCATGAGGGAAACAAATCTACCTTAGCCTTACTTCCTTGTAGGCCAGTCTAATCTTTTGCATAGCATTCATGATAAACCCATAATCCACAAACACATTCTTTTTGAGACCAAGGACTGAAACACTGACTGACCTGAGATTAGGGCAGCCTTTCAACAACTAAAACAAAACAAAATTCCCTCACTGCATTGCCTGATACCATTCTGGGGACTAATGTCAAACAAAAACATGAGCAGTCCTCCATTTTCAAAGGCATCCCTTGCCCTCTTTTAACTAAGTATTCCAACCCTACAATTTAGTATTACACAGTCAACCAGATTCTCATTCATGGTACAAATTACTCCCTTAGCTCAAATTAGACATCCTCTGAGCTATATTTTAACTTTGAAGGGGCTACAGGGTACAGGGTACCTCAACACAAAACATCTTCAAAGAATAATTTAAATATTGGAAGGTTAAGGGCAACCGTTTAATTTGAAAATTAAAACAAACAAACAAATCTGTTCTTAGTATGCCAAGATCCCAGGAAAACATTTTCCTTCCCAGCTGCCGCTGACTTTAGTGGGTTGTATCCACAGAGGATAGCAGACTACTTCTCCATTCAGGGCTGCAGGGGTAACCCTGAGGGGCTGGGAGTGTTTTTCTACTCCTGTTGTTCACAGGCACCCATTGGTGGGCTCCCTATTGATATTTAATATCAATCTCCCAGCCAAAGTTAATTAGCTTTTAATTAAGAGTATTTATTAAGGCTATTTTTATCGAGAAAAGTTGGTATGAACCTCCCCCCCCCAAAAAAAAATCTGTGACTTACTCTTCTTCCACTACATACTGAGTCCAGGAGAAAATGGGCTCATCCTTCTTAGAGAGGGAGGACAAGTAGCAAAGGAGTAACACGTCTGTCTTGAAGGCAAGTCCTTTTCTCCCATTGTGGAGTCCTTATAAAGTTCTCCTGTGGTAGTGTGGCCCTTTGCTGGCCCTGAGGGTTGGAATGCTTTTTGAGTTTTGAAGCTACAATTTTCTCTGTCCCAAATGCTCTCTGAAAGTGTCATTCCTCATTGTGTAGAATTTGTCTTCTTTCAGCTTCCAGCTGGATGCATTGGCAGGTGGGTGGGTGGAGAAGGTGCCACGCTCTCTCTGGACTCACTCCCCACTCCCAACATACACCTTGCTGCCCTCTGATTACAGGCACAAATACCTGCTTCTCAAAGCACTCCTGAAGTTTAACTCTAGAAGCAGTTTCTCAAATGCTCCTGATGGAATCTCTTTCTGAATATATATAGACCCAGATATAAGTTCAATTCTTTCAACCAATCCCAATATATTTTGCTATCTGATTTCATCCAATGGCCTGAAGCACTTCACCCCTTCCTAACTTAATTAATTAGCTTGTTCCCATGTGTTTTATGCCTTTGATTGACTATTGATTCTGCAAATCAGTCAAAGAGGCATTCTTACCTGATAAAGGTATCAGGTTGCAGAGAATTTTGCTAGTTACATTATTTGGAGCTGGGAGGTATGAAACATCTCTCTTACAATGGAAACAATATTACATGTATTAGGGTCCCAGGATAACCCACATTTTCTATTTAACCCACAGGGCACCCGAAATGATTCCACCTATTGTATTTTCAACTACTATAATAGTATTCATCACAAACATAGCATTTCTACTGCACAGAGTTAAAGATATTCCTGTGAGCAGATCTGGAAATCCATTTTAAAAAATAAGCTTTTTGCTTTTATATTGCCGTCATCTTTGGAAATATTCACTCTATCTACCCCAGCCCCTAGACTGAACCTTTCCTTGTAAATCCAACATTGTGATTGTGTTACACAACATTCTTCTAAATAATGTTTGTTTCTATCTCCCCCTCTCATCTTTACCTCTAATTAAACCTTCCTGTGTACATTATGGCAAGTGTACGTTTAAGGGAAGAGCTAGTGTCACCCTTCTAGACTGCTTGGTGCAGTGATTCTGCCTGGTTTTTTTGGGTGAGAACTTGATTCAAGAGAAATAATATCCCCTGTAGAAAGTCAAAGATGCCCCTATGTTATGCTAGAGAGTGAAGACTCCAGACACACATAGATGTGGGGACTTGTGTATTTGAGCAAAGCCCCTCCTGGCCCTTGTTCCTGGCTTCTAAACTTCAAAACAATCCATTTCTTGCTGTGTCATCTAGAAACTTCCCTCAGAGGCTGGAGCTTCTTCATTCTGGAATATTCAGCCATCCCGAAGGTATTCTCAATCTGGAATACTTCTATGTAAGATCTTGCCCCCTTTTCCCATTAGTGAGTTCCTCTTTGGGCCTCCACTTTTTTTTTTTTGGCAGGGGTGAGGGAGACCCTCAATCTGGCTTCATTCCCTTCCCAAGAACTGTTTCTGGCTTCTGGACTTCGAAATCATGACCCTGTGTCAAGCAGTTTTATCTCTACATCATCCGCTATCCTTACCCTTGCTTTTCAGCTCCTTTTTTGTGTGGTGTCTTCCACCATTAGAATGCAAGCTCCTTGAGGGTAGGGATTATCTTTCCTTTTTGCTTACATTTGTGCAATCAAATCATCAGGAAGTACTTAATAAATCTGTCTATCCTTCCCTCCTTTTTCCTTCCTTCTCTCTTTCCTTCCTTCTATCCTTATTTCCTACCTTTCTTTCCTCCATTCTTCTTTCCTTCCTTTTATATTTTCTTCCTTTCATCTTTCTTCTCTTCTATCTTTCCTTCCTTCCTTCTGACTGAATCTATGATTTCATTGGTATAGCAAATTCCTGGTAAAGAAACTCCCTTCTACACAGAGTGCAACTACTCTGTAATTTAAATTCTTAAAGGGTTGATATATACATATATATATACATATTTGTATATATGTATATATTTGTATATATGGATGGATACTTATGAAATATATCTATCAATCATCTATTTATCTATTCCCCCCCATACGTGTATATATTTATGTAATGTGGGACTAGCTAATGGGGGTCCAGTCCTAAGAGCATATGAAATGTGCTCTACCTCCTGCCAATCCATGGGGGGTGGGGGATTAGGGGCTTGGTGAGCTTGCTTTTGGAAATGCCCCTAATTCAAACCATAACAAGATATTCTGTGACTGTTTTTTTTGTCTGCTCATTGTGGGGTAAAGAAATGCTTTTTAATTGAATGCTGAGTTGGAGCTGAGTGTGTGTGCAATGGAAAGACCAAATCTCCATTTCCTGGTGAGGGAAGAAATGTTACAAGCATCCAGGTGAGGAGAGAGGCCTGAGCCTTCCTATTCCTGTGCCTCTTTATATTTGTTTGTTTTCTCATCTCTTAGTGAATGAATGTCAAGATGGAATGGACCAAGCTACGAACAGGAACCTTATGGGAGGTTGCAAGAAACATCAGTAGCCCATTCTAATGGGAAGCCAGTCATGAGGAATGACCTGCTTGACCTAGTCCAGCAGTGGATCAACTCTTCCACCAAGATGTTGTGCCCTATAAGCAAGAAAGTAATTTGCATTAGTTAGATTGCATTCAGAAGTGAATTTGGTGGTGGGATGAATGTTTATAGCATTTTCTTTATGTTTGAGCACCTTCTCCCTAGGGAATGAGGTGGTAGAGGGTATGTTTCCAATTCAGGAGGATGTGTTCTACTTCTGTTCTTGCTATACAATCTCAGAAAATATCACTTTAAAAAAGCTAATGTTTATTAATTGATTAGCTGATATTAGGGCACTAATTACTGACAGTGATATTGGGGATAAAACACCAGAATGATGGCTTGAATCAATAGAATTTAAAAGATACCCAGAACTTTCAGGGGTAGTCTTAGAACCCCTGAGGAAGAGATGTAGGCAGCTGAGCTCCAGGGACCTCACCTGCTAATGTGGGTATGGGTTGGGAAAGCAAGTGTAGGGTCTTGCTACATTTGAATACTTCAAAAATCCATGATTTAATTGATGTAGGTATGCAGATTACAATGCCTTTATAATTTAGTAGGTTTTGAGAGTTACTGAGGCTGAAAAATTCATCACTCTGTGACCAACTTGTGAGGAATCCTTTTTTTTAACTTACCTAGGTTGGTTCTTGGACAACAGGTATATGATTTATTACCTCAGACCTATGCCTGGAGCCTTTCCAGCTGGTAGAACCTGTAAGAACCTGTACTCCACTGGAGTGGCATTTGCAAACTCAGCATCATCCACACAAGGCATCAGATTAGGATTTAGTGGAGTCTCTCTGAGTAGGTAAATGTCAACATTTCAAGAACCTGAAATTTTATCAGGGTGTGTATCCCTCTACCTTTGCACATCACAACAGCCCTTTGTGCGCTGGTACGATGAAATTGTGCCATTTGTAAAGTCTGCAGGATCTTTTCTTAAAACAGGTATGGAAGGTGATCTGTCTTTGTAGCCCATATTGATTCCTACATATGGAGGCAAATGTTTCTCTAAATGAATGATTTTGTAGTAAGTGTAGTGTAGTAAGATCTACACTGGGAAGGGAAAAAAGACCCATGCATAAAATTTATATAGTCTAATGAGATTTAGTAAAGAATATCCTTACAGCCCACAAAGACTGTACATCTTCAAATCTGTGCCAAACCAATGTTTGGGGAACAGCAACCAAAGAAGGTCTCCTGACCCTCTCCAATATACAGGAAAAATCCCACTTCATATCAGTAATAGTTTTCCTGATTTCCAAGGGTTGTAGGATAGCCAATGGTGGTGAATCAAGGTATTGTATGGCACCCTGGCTCCCAGATCCATGCTTTGGGGTTTTTGAACATTTTAATTGGTTGAGGGTATAAAGGACAATTGGGGAGGGCCTCCAACTCACAGTATTGCTGATTCGTTGGATCTGTCTTCCAACATAGGAACACTCCTATGTTGCTCTTATGATCTTGGCTGCACTCTATAACACAATGTCTGGAGCCAAAGGGCTCATCCTTCACATAGACTCATATGGGCTTCATGAGGAAAACAAAGAAAAAACATACCATTGTTTAGTCAGGACCCATTTATTTTATCTCTAGACTCTCCTGATTAAGTCTCCAGACTGAACAAATGGGCTGACATTCACCCAGGACCTTTTCTCCCCTCAATACTTCCTATGTTGGGATGACTCATATCTGTGAGATGTGTTAGCAGGTAGTTACTCAATTACTAACATGTATACAATTCCAGCAGGCAATTTCAATGTATTTACATTCACAGAGAAAAGATGACACTTGTAGTTGCAAAAAAAATCCTAAATAGCAAACCTGTCTTTTATGGTAAGAAAAACATGATATAGTGAATAAAGTACTTGACTTGGAGTCAGGAAGTCCTGGGTTCAAATTCCACAGGATACCATCTGAGTGACTCTGGACAATTCATGTCATCTCCCTGGGCCTCAGTTTCCTCATTTTAAAATGAGGGGAGTAGACTAAGTGGCCTCTGAGGGCTCTTCCAGCTTTAAATCGATAGTACTCAAACTAGGTATTACAAAATTAATTGCATGGTTTGCTATACCTGTCACACATGGGCAAAAAAGCCCCCCCCCCAAACAAAAACAAATTATCACCCTGTGGCCAACCTAGTAATGAGTCTCTGAATTGAGCTTTGCTAGTTCACAGATGACAAACACACAGACTATATTTGGGTCTATATTAGGAGCCTTTCCAGGTTGGTAAGACCTGCCAGCACCAGGAGCCCATTATCACAGCCATCAGAAGCACAGGGTCACGTCTACCCCTCAGTGAAGTGCTAGGGAAGAACTTTAGGGGAAAACTATATGTTTATTGCCAGGATTGGTCTATTTGTGTGAAATGCAGAGTTAAATTTGTTTATGGAGTATCGAGTTTTCTTGCTGTCAGGTCTTGCTGGGCAGGTGTTAAAGTGAGTTAGCTTTGTCAGCTCCTTTTTGATCTGCCTCTCTCTGTGTCTGAATTTCCCTATTTCATCAATTTGCTGTAGTGATTTATTGAAGAAGAATTGTATAAACTTTAAAAAAATAGGCTGCTTATCAATAGAGCCATTTCTTGTACCATTTCTCTCAGATCCCTCTTTTGCCTAGGCTGAGGTATAATGGGACAGAGAGCACTTACCATTGTCTCAGCAGAGAAAAATCCTATTGATTTCAATGACTTGCTACTAGAGCTATGAGTGACACAACTACTGTGGAAATGTTGAACGCAGCTTTCATTCTGTTTGATTCTGCTTCAGTCAAACCCAAACTTGCCATTCCCGCTTGTATAATACTTGCAATTGTAGGGCAGTTGTTGCTTTTAATTATTTATTTTGGATTGAGGAGAAGAGAGAAGATGACTTGATGTTTCAAACACAATGAGAAAAGTTAATATAAAGTGATGCTTGCAGAAAAAAAAAGTTGCCTCTGAGATTCTGCTGTATAATTGAACAGATTAAGAAAACTGACAGTAGCTTTGCTGCATGTCTAAGAGAAGGTCTCTACAGGTCAGCCCTCAAATCTTGGGCCCACACATTAAACAAGTTTGTCAATTCCCCATCAGATTGATTTTTCCCATAGGTCTGGAGGCCTTGTCTTACTTTGTCTCATTTCCATACTTTTTTTTAACTTTGCAAGCTGCTGTCTATTTTTGTCTCAGTGTGAGGAATGATTTTTATCTCAGAGTAGTAATCAAGGAATGAACCTTTGTTTAATATGTAGGACATTACAGTCACTAGAATTCCCTCTCTTTTTTCCCTTTTAAAATAAAATGCCCTTTAAGAATAGTTTCTTGTCAAAAGTTTTAAACAGGTGCTTAAGATTGTAAGTACACAGAAGTAGTTTCAGGAAACAAGACTTAATATTGTAATCATCTTGGAGAACAGGGGAAATTGGTGTTTTGACATGCACTTTTGTATTTTTGTCATATCTGAGTGATTGTTAACTTTGTACAAAACGTAAGTTGATCTCCCTCCTGCCTCAGAGAAGGTGAAATGTGTATGGAGATACCTCTTCATACTTCAGGTTGTGTGGTGGAGAAGTAATAATAACTGAGGAAACAATCCCAGCTGTACGATTTATTAGCAAAACAGGCATAATAAATGGATCAATGGATTCCCCAGTTAGTGCAAAGACCCTGAACACAGAGTGAGACAGATTTTTATATATTAAAAATAATTAATCAAGTAAGATCAATTAATTAAAAGAAAACCATTAACCAGGACAAAATTAGGTAATCTGATTTCTAATTGGAGGAAAGATTCAAAACTTTCCAAGTTGGGAGAGGGAGAGTGAACTGGTGCAATTTCCTGAAATTAGAGAAAGAGGTGTCATGTATAACCTATATCAAATTGCTTGTCTTCTCAATGGGCGGGGGAGAAGATGGAGGGACAGAATTTGGAACTCAAAATTTGAAAAACAAAAGAATGTTGAAATAGTTTTTACATGTAATTGGGGAAAAAGTAAAATATTAAATTTAAATAACCAAAAAAGAAAAGAAAAACAGGTGTCGCATGCTACCCTACCTCCATCCCCTGTATTCAATCAAAGGAACATGGAAACAATAACTGATTGACTAGTACAGGGTGAGTTTTCAGGCAAAATATATTGGTTACTTGAGATATATAATTATGAGAAAACTTCTTGCATCAGTCTTTGGATCTGGTAACATAAACTAGGTCCTTAGTTGAGAGATTGTTAGGAACAGGTAAGGTGGTTCAGCTTCCTAACCATCCAATTGCAAACAATGCAATAAAATTTTCTCAGAATTCTCATAATTGAATAAAGTTTTCTCACAAGACAGAAATTGGACTAGACCCATAACTGAATAGAAGGGGAACTGAGCTAAATCTGGAATTGAGTCACAAGAGGAGTCAGTGTGGTTCACTCAATTCCTACAAATCCTTGGGAGGATGAAGGTTCTTAAGGAAATAGTAGCAAGGCTTCAATGGGAAAAGAAGGATCTGAGGCAGAGTGCAGGAGAATTGACCATTGTCAAGTTGATATTCAACACTTCTGAATAAGTAGAAAGAGAAGGAAAATGTCAAATGTACAATTAGAGCTTCAAAACAACTTTGAAGCTTTTCCTAAAGAGGAAGAAGCTGGATGCTTTGAGGAGGAAGAAGATAGAAGCCACAGAAAACTATCAGCTGAAAAATCATCCACCAAGGGACAGCGGAAGAGAAGAGTAAGTAGCAGATAGTGATTCTGCACTGAGGGGTACCGACGTAGTTATTTATCAGCTTGATAACAACATTAGAGAGAGATATTCTTATCTTAGTCCATTTATCTAAGATGTAACAGAACCTCGAGACCTATCAAAACAGATGACAATACTCACTCAAGGAAAGAATCAGTACTAATATTCATGGTTTCCAGTGTCTATATGCAAATGCCCAAAATTTCATAGCAAGCAAGAACTGAGGTTTTGATAGAAGAGGGGGTGGGAGTGTGAATTGACCTCATAGACTTGGTAGGATGAAACCAAAGACAGAACTATGGCTCTGAATGGATCTGCTTTGTTCAGAAGAAACAAGAAAGGTGTAAAGTGGTGGCAGTGGGGAAGATAGCACGGTAAAATTAATAACATATCCTCATGTTAGGAAATCCAGGAACTAGAAGATGGAAGCATGACAAGCACTATTTAGGCGAAGCTCAAAGGAAGGAAATTTTGTCATTAAAGTATACTACAGACTAAGCTCAAAAAGAAATGGGGGCCACTAAACTACATCCCTGCAGGTCACATATTCACTTAGAAAACCACATATTAACATTATATCCTATTGTATTTTTATTAATTTTGTTAAATATTTCCCAATTATATTTTAATCTGGTTTGGCCTATCACTTGGGAATGTTACATTTTGATAGCTCTGCTATAGCCCATTTAGACAGAAAAAGGAAATAGTGATTTTGAGGAACATAATATCTGGCACAGAGACATCATATAGTGATGGGGAGCTTCAGTTATGCAGAAATCTTTTGGAGTTCTTTTTCTGTGAAAAGCAGAATAACTAACAACATTTTTTGTTGTTTTTGGAGACTGAGTTACCCTACCTCACCCAGGCTAGAAGTACAGTGGCCACTCACTAGCCAGACCTCACTGTTGATCACCACAGAAACTTTGACTTACTTCGTTTCTGATCTGATCTGGTTTACCCCTTCTTAGGAAATCCTGGTGACTTCCCTTCCTGGGGGCACACCAGATTGGCACCAGATTTAGTGCAGATATGTCATTCAATTGGCGTTAGCCCTACTGTGGTTCAGAACTCTTAAACTCAAGGGATCTATTATCCTTAGCCTCCCCAGGAGCAGGGCCTGTAAGTATCCACCACCACACCTGGCTACTCTATTTTAGAGTTTGCAATAGAGGAGAAGAAATCTAGGTGTAGTCTGACATGTACCTTTGATTTTAGAAAAGCACATTTCAAAGAGTTCAGAAGAAAGAGAGGTAGGATCCCATGTATGAAAGGGGGAGTCAGAGAAAGTTTAGGAGGGATAGAAGATGCTCAAGAATGAAATTCTGAAGACACAAAAAGAAACAATTTCCATGAAGAAAAATGTAATGTGTTTGAAGAAACAATAGTAGATGAACAGAGAACTCATTAGCAAGTATATATACATATATATGTATATATATATATATATATATACATATATATGTATGTATGTATACACACACACACACACACACATACATACACACACAGAGTTTGGAGACAACTGGGGTTAAGTGACTTGCCCAGAGTCACATAGCTAGTGTCAAGTGTCTGAGGCTGGACTTGAACTCAGATCCTCCTGACTCCAGGGCTGGTGCTCTATCCACTGCACCACTTAGCTAGCCCAACAAATATATTTTTAAGCTCTTTGAAATCTACCTGCCTTTAGAGTTTGTTTTGCTTAGGACCAAACCCTTTTTTAATTCCTTAATTTACTGAGGACTAATCCCTAATCCTTCTCTCGTATTCCCCCATTCCTTTCTCCTCTTTCTCTGCTGTTTCTTAGATGACTGAAATATATTTCAGTACTCACACTGTGTGTGTGTGCATGTGTGTATTCTTCCCTCTGTTGGCCAGGTGAGATGAGGGTGAGGTTTAAGCGTCAATCACTCCCCACTGCCTTCCTTCATGTTTGTATAGTTTTAGACTTATGCACTCCAATTACATCAGGTAATTTCCCCTACCTTCTTCTCTTCTTCTCATACTCTTAATGTATTCCTTTTTCCTTTCCTTCCCATTCTTCTCTTAAAATAATAAAAACATGACAAAATCACTCCCAGGTCTTCTGTTTTATTATACTCCCTCTATGAACTTTAATTATAATAGAGTTCTAAGGGGACATATGTATCATCTCCTATTAGAATATAAACATTTCATCCTTGTTTAGTCTCTCAATCATATTTACTTTTTATGATTCTCTTGATGCCTGTGTTTGTATTACAAAATATCTCCACATTTCTGGTTTCTTTATTAAGAATGCTTGGAAATCTTTTATTTTATTGAAGGTCCATTCTCCCCCATACTCGATTTTGTTGGGTACATTATTCTTGGTTGTAAGCTTCTATCTTTTGTCTTATGGAACTTATGGATTGTATTTCAAAATCTCTGCTTTATAGTGGTGGCTGCTAAATCTTATATTATTTTGACTCTGATTCTTCAGTACTACTTCAGTTCTTACTTTCTGGCCTACCTGCAGTATTTTTCCTTTGATCTGGAAGTTCTGCATTTCCAGCTGATTTCCCAACTTTTAACTTAATGTTAGGGTTCTCCTCTATGCTGTTCTGAATGAAATGTCCAAGCTAAAGTTGTGTCCTCTAGGATCTTGCTACTGTTTTCAATATGTTTCAACATATTGAATGTTGTGTTATCTTAGGCTCTCAGGGATAGTTCGGTCTGGGCACTTGCAAGCTTTCAGTGCTCCCAAAGTGATCTGAGACAAGGCAAAGTCTGATCGCTGTACTCCTGGTTTGAGCTCTTCAAGTTCATAATTTGAGTATGGGTGTGTGCAACACATCTGTGGACTTGCCCTGCTTGGAGTTCAGTAGGCTTGGACCCAGCTACTATCAGCCCTTAGAAGGATCTACAGTTTCAGAGTGACAGAACTGTAGGCTATGCTGTAATGTGGGATTCCCACCCTGGTTATTCCCCTGTAGGTTTTGGACTAGGGTAGGGAATTGGAACTGAGATCCTACTCCACTGCTGAGGTCAGAGCCACACAGATGCTGCAGATTTCTGAACTTGTTCCTTGTTCAGTACACAACCTAGGGCCAGCATCTACTTCTTACCCGTGGAATGTTATCCTTGGGTTGAGGTCCTACTTGGATCTGTGCCCTTGAAGATGGTAGTGAATGACAGAGCTGCAAGTTAGCACCTGTTCCTGCATAATGTACAGGGCTGGGTACCCCTATATTGACCTGGGAATTTTTCTTGTCATGGTGCAGAGCTTTAGTCCTCTTTCAGATCATGTACCTAAAAGGTTCCCCATGGTACTCTCCTGGTTGGAACCTGTCACTATTATTTGAAATTCTCTCTGTCTTTCTTCTAATGCTGACCTAGACAGGAAAAAAATGATTTGTTGTGTTTTTGGATTTCCCAACCAGAACTTGGTCTACTACATTTTCTAGATCTTTGTGGAGGAGTTGTGGTGGGGAGTTTGCTATACTTATTATAGCTGCTCCATCATCTTGGCTCTGCCCCCAACTTACATTTTTAAAACAAATGCACAGGAACTGGAAGCAAGGCCCAATAAAAGAGGAGGAATATGAATGTGGCCTGGTCCTATAAAAATAGTATAAGGTATGCTAAATCTCAGAATTAGCTGAAAGTTGGCAAGGGAAGGTAAGGACAACAAATAGGGTGGTTTTTAAAAGAAGCTATATTGAGAGAAAAAGGAGCATCAAAGAAGTGGCATATGTCCTTTGCTTTCAGTGGATGGGATGGTGATAACTGACAACAGAGAAGGTGGAGCTGCTTCCTTCATATTTTGTTTCTATCTTCTCTGAAAAAGAGAAGGACCTTTACACTGGAAATGACCAAGACAAATGCAAGAGTTTCTAGCTAATTAATAATCAATTTATTAATTATGGCTAGCAAATAATAAATTGAGGTCAGTGGTTCTCTCAGAAACCAAAGACAAATCATTGAGATCACCCAGTGCTTAAATACCCTCGGAAGAGTGTGTGTTTCAGAAAGGCAGAAGTCAACTCTGACTGGTTAACAATTAATGAAAGAATGAATATTATAATGAGAGGTGGCTTTATTCTAATAAGAGGCTGGGGGACCATGACTCTGATCATGTCTCTCTTAGACAAAGAGATATATCTCTAGCCAAACCAATCCCACCTTCAGGTTAGGTTGAACACAATGGGCAGGCATCCACCTAGATTAGATACTCTTTACCTTTTAATCAGAAATAAGCTCACCTAGCTGGGTAGGGTCCTGCCCAAGATGGAAGAGAAGGTCTCATTGTCAGCCCTGTCCTTCACAAGGACTGGGTTTTGAATAAGGAAACAGAAAGGGGGAAAAAACCGCTGAATTTCCCCCCTCCCCCATAGTAATAATTGGTTATTAATAATCATTTCTCTCATGACGTAACAAAACATATCAACAGAAAGTTGATATCCAAGATATATGAGATAGTAAGAGAATACCTAGCTTCCCTTAATGAGTTAAAATCACCTGGACCAGATGAACCATAGTCCTAATAGAAATAGCAGCTGTGATTGTTTAGTCATTGTTAGTGATATTTGAAAGATCATGGAAAATGGGAGAAATATTAAAGAAGGGAAAATGTGCCCATTTTCAAAAATGAATATAGAATATAGTTTCCAAACTCTAGTCCTAGGAATTTAACTTTGAGTCTTGAGAAATTTCTCTAATAGATCATTAAAGAGAAGATTGATGAGCATATAGAAAGAGAAATAGTGATTACAATGGCTAGTGAGGTTTTATCCAGAACAGGTCATGTCAGAGTCACTTCACTTACTTTTTGGACAGGATTCCTAAAGTACCAGATGACAAGAATGCTGTGGCTACAGTTGGACCTGGAGTCAGGAAGATTTGACCTGAGTTCAAATTTGGCCTCAGACACTTAAAAATAGCTGTGTGACCCTGAGCAAGTCATTTAACCTCTTATTGCCTTAGTTTCCTCAACTGTAAAATGAGGCTAATAATAGCACCTACATCCTAAAATTGTTGTGAGTGTCGAATGAGATAATATTTATAAAGCATTTAGGACAGTACTTGGCACATTGGAGGCATTATACAGTTATTATAGCTAGCTATTAGTAATAGTAGTGGTAGTTTATTGGGATTTATCAAAGCTTTTGATAAAGATATTACAGGTTGTGTGCATGTGTGTGTAGAAGATGGTAAGATAAAGATTAGATGATAATGCAACCAAATGGATTGAGAACTCAAAGAGCAGTTTTTAATTGCCCAATATCTTCATAGTAGTAGGTCCCCAGTGTAGGACTCCTCGTATAAAGGTATAAAGGGTACGCTCATCAAATTTGTAGATGACACAAAGTTTGGAAAGGCAGCTAACACACTGGATAAGTGAGTCAGGATCCAAAAGGATCTTGACAGAGTAGCATTGGGCTGAATCTAATAAGACAAAATTCAATAGAAATAAAAATGAAGTCTTACACTCTGGTACATAATATCAATTTTGTAAATATATGATGGAGGAGGTATGGTTGAAAAGCAGTTATTCTGAAAATGATCTAGAGGTTTGAGTGAACTTAATATGAGTCAGAAGATTGATATGGCAGCCAAAAAAGTTAATTAAATCATGGGGTGCTGCACTGAGAGAGGATGAGCTTTGGGGAGCATCTCGTCTGGAGCCTGAAGAACTAGTGTTCTGAGCACCATGATACAAAAAAGACATTGACAAGTCATTGAATATCCTGAGGAGAGCAGCCAGGAGGGTGAAGTGCCTTGATTCCACATCACATGGGGATTAATTTAAGGAACTTGGCTTGTTAGCTTGGAGAAGAGAAGACCCTGGGGGCCGTGTCACATTGTGTATTGGGAAGTGTCATGCATAGGAGGAATGAGGCTTGTTCCATCTGATCTCAGACAACAAGAACCTGGAGCAATATGGGGAAGCTGCAAAGAGGCAAACTGAGGCTCAATGTCATAAAACACTTCCCAACAATTAGAGCTGTCCACAGGTGGAATGGGCTACTTGGAGGCATGGTGAGCTTCCCTGCCTTGGAGGTTTTCAAGATAGAAGACCACTTGTTCTACTGTAGACAGAAGACAGCACTTTAATATTTACAAAGCACTGTACAAATATCTCATTTTTCCTTTTGTCAGTCCTGGGAGGTAAGTGTTATTATTATCTCCATTTTACAGATGAGGAAACCAAGGCTACCAGTGGTTAAACGACTTGCCCAGGGTCATAGTTTGTTATCTGAGGCTGGATTTTACTTTAGGTCATTCTGACTCCAGGTCCAGCACTTAATCCACTGTGCCACCTAGCTGCTTCTTTTATTAGTCAGACTAGATGGCTGCTGACCCATCTTTCCATTCTCAAGTTCTGTAATTTTGTGATTCTGTGAAATATGTCCATCCGATTTACCTAGCAAAGTTGTCTGGCAATAATTTTTCAAATGTTCACTTAGCTACATGTTTATATGAAAATCAGGGCCACATCTTTCATTGCAATTCAGGGCATAATTGCAGGGCAGTCTCCGAAGAGGTCCCTAGGAAATAGGGTTATATTTGATATTTGTAGGGGATTTTCCCATATATTTCATATCAGCACATTATGCATCATTGATGCCAAAAAATTCTTGCTGAGTGAATGAAAGATGACTTAGTTAATATCAAACATTCCATCCTTTCTTTAAAAAAAAAACTGCTGTCACCTAAAGAAAATATATCACTGCTATTTTCCCTTTCTACTTAAAAAAAATCTTTCTCAAAAAGTCTTAATGTTATACATTCAATTTCTTTTCATTTGTATTTTGTTTTTGATCTAGACCTATGCTTTCACTAATATAGGGAACTTTCAGAGTGGAAACCTCCTTCACTGATGGTAACTTATATTCCTAGAGGGTTGCTTGAGTCATTGAGAGGGTAAGTGGTTTGTCCAAGGTCATTCAGCTAGTCTGTGAGTTGTGACTTGAACCCAAATCTTTCTAAATTCAAGCCTCACTTATGACTCCATTTTAGTAACTCCAATTTAATGCAATAAGTAAATAACATTTGCATAATTAGAAGTGATTCATCTGTCTTATATTGCCATTCAAATGTGTGGTATTTGTCTCATTAACTAGCAAGTTTATAAAATACTTTGAGATTTCAGCAGATATTAAGAATACCAAAAATTGATTCTCAGAACATGGAATGCTGCCCTTCCTTCTAAAGATGGAGGGACTTATTTTTCTAGATTGTGGATAAGATAGTGTTAATATTTATCCTGTCTTTCAAAGAAAGCTGTCAGTTCCCTGACTGCAAAGACAGCAAGTGCTGTCCCTCTTCTTCACCTTGTCCAGGGCAATAAACGTTTGACAGTTCCTTGCATGTGTTATGTTCTTAAGAGCTGTTGAATTGAGTTGGATTGAATTGACACTGATAGAAATAAGGAGAGATAGTGACTATTAACATGGTAACAATCGTGGTATGCTGGAAAAGGCTCTGGAAGAGATGTTTACTGCTTATGACTTGTATGGTAATGCTAGACAGGTTACTTCATCTCTTTGGGCTTCAGCTTCCTTATCTGTAAATGGGGTAGATTGGGGTGGACCAGATAGAAGGCTCCTTCTAACTCTAATCTTCTAACTCTAAAATTGAAGAAGGGGAACAATGTGTGCAAGGATAGTACTTAAGCCCCAAATGATCCCTTCTGTTAATGATGCCTGAAATTCTAAGGTTAGTAATCCACTCCTCTGGTTTAAGCCATTTTCTCCAGCTGAAATGCAAACATCCTTGGGAGTGAAAAATATTAGTCTTTTATATCAGCAATGAATACCTTAACACCAATTAGATCCTTTTGCAATAGCTAAATGAGACTGCTGCCTACGAGAATAAAATACTTAGTAGGTACCTTTTTTTGTAATTCATTCACCAATTTATTCATATTGGACCATTTTAAGAACAATTTCTGTGGGTAAAGGAAAATTTTCAGTGCCTGGATTCATGAGTTTCTGGGAGATGTAGTCTCAAATATAAACATTTTTTCTCTCCCCTGAGGAGAAGCTATGTGAGAGGGATATATGCACCAGGACACAGACTCAGTAAGAGATAGATCTGTTTGAGACTACATGTCCCAGAAACTCATGACATAATCTCTAAGCAGAAATCAAGGAATGAGCCTCTATTTAATGTGTAAAACATTCTAGTACTGGCATATTTTAAAATTACACTTTAAAAATTGGCAGACCTCATGGCACTGATCGAGGTGAAGCCGTAAGAGGATAGAGAGAGGCATTCGGAATATATGAAGTTCCTAGAGAGGATAGACCATTATGAGGCATTGCCATGGGGATCTTTGGTTAGCCAAGGCCAATGGGATATGGAGTGAGAGTGAAGGAAGATACCACCAAGTACCTAGGTGGGGTAGGCCTAAAACAGGCAATCAATAAAGACAAATATTTCTCATATCACAATTTTGTTTAGGTCTGGCCCTATTAATGTCAAAAAGAAGAAATGGCTTTGTCAAAGACCAGAGAAATTCTCTGGCACCTGTTACGATCAACCAGTATAGAGGAAAGAACATTATATTTGGGGTCAGAGGACCTATGTTCAGATCCCAGCTTTGCTATGTATTAGCCAAGTGTGTGACTTTGGGCAAGTCATTCCCCCTTCCCATTCCCCACACATGATCTCTAATGTACCTTATACATTACCTTATAGCTCTAAAATTTCTAAAAAGCAGCATGTTGTGGTCAAAAGAGCACTAGGTCTAGAGTGAGAAGACACAAGTCAAACCCTGCCTCTGAAGCTTATTAGCTGATAAGCAAATATCTAACTTTAATTTCTTCATTTGTAAAATGAGAACCTCTTAATATCTATAGTACCTACCTCAAAAGGCTGTTGTAGGAACCGAATAAGATGATATATCCACTTGTATTGAGATCACAATCTATCCATTCTTTCTTTTCTGGTGCTATGTCTGGTCTATATTTTGTTATAAATACTACTAAGAGGATCCACCCATTATGCTTCAGGCCTGCCTTCTGGTCTTTAGATATTTTGTGAATATGAGGACAACACCTAGGATTTCTATTTCTTATTCTTCTTCCTTGTCACATGGCTGCACAACCTAATTTTCCAATTATACATCTCCTAAAATATCCTTTAGAACACTCTTGCCCAGCATAGCCCATTTTTGCTACCCAAGTTTCTCTTCAGAGACCTTTGGGTCACCTATAAGTTTGATTACTTGGAAACTGGAGTATTGTCCATATTGTCATATTGTCATCTTCAGAAGAATGTGTGTGTGAAAAAGAGGCTTTGTGATGGGTGGTACCTTGGGATGATTGAAAAATTTAAACAATTTTCCAAATGCAATTCAATCAACCTTCTTGAACCTCTTTAGTTCTGCCCCAACTCATTGTCCAACCAGTAGTGATGGAGTAACTCAAAGTGTATGTAGTGGGGATCTGGCAGCTAAACCTCCATATAATGTGGAATATACAAAAATTACTATTTACTTTTAATCTATTATTATCTTAGGAATACAAGACATTTGTAATTTTTGGACTTTCTTTTAACCTGGATATCAAGAAAGTTTGACTGCCACTATCACCAGCATCATCTTTTCTTAAAATTTTAATGCAGGCCAACCAGTCATCATGTCTGCACTTCCTAAGCACAGAATGAGATATTCCTGTCCCTGCGTCACTGTGTATTAGTTTTACTTAGACATCCCTGGCTATGTCAGGTTTGTAAAAATAAGAATCAACCTTGTAAAACTGTAGAAACTACTTCTTCGACACTTCAAATGATTTCATAGATATAAACATTCTTTTCCTTTTTTTTTTTTTATAGAAAGGCAACCCATGTATATCTCATTCCATGGCCTTACAGCCCTATGTGGAGCAGGGGGATATTTTTCCCTAGAGTGGGCCTCTGGATACCCATGCCTAGTGATCTTCTTCCAGCTGCACAATGTGTAATGCCATTCCTGAGAGTCCCATCCTTCTCACAAGGCCTTCCTCTCCTGACCTGGTCCCCTTCCCCCTCCTTATTTTTCTTCCCTTTATGCTGCTGGGGTAGTTAGCCATGCCACCAAAGGTAAAGCCAGACATTCTGGGATATGGGCCAAACTCTTTCAGTGTAACTGCACTCAACTGTGACTGATTGTCTTCTGTATCACTACTATCTCCCTCCTCACATGTGGAATTTGTTCCAGATGGTAAAATTCTAGTTCTGACTCTGCTCTTGCTCTAGTGAGGAAGTCAAACCATAGAGAGAAGAACTTGATAATCAGAGAACTTCTATATGAGCACAGAAAAAATACCCCTTGGAATATAGAGGAAGCAATATCATAGGAAATTAGACCTTCACAAAAACAGTGGCTAAAGATTCACTGAGAAAATATCACTTGATTAGGGCTTTAAACAGACTGGGGAAAACAGAATGGCTTAGGCTTTGCCTCAGCATGCCAACATCTAGGGGCACATATTCTTCCCATCAACCCTGAGCCTTTCAATCTTTAGTCCAGTTGGCCCACCAGCCCAGAGCCTTTCAATTCTCAGCTGGCCATGTGTCTCATCCTTTTCCTAGCTATCTTTCCCCAATGCCACATGCCCTGCATAATGCTTCCTTTTCTCCTTCCCTCTTGCTGGGATTATACCCAAAATTCTCTTGGCATGATTATATCTAACTGAGACATACTTTATCTTGAGTTCCCACCCAATCCCCAAAATAATTTTGCTACAAGTGCCAACATTCCCAATTGTGGCTTCCTATAGTCTTAATAGGGTGCTGTTGCCAAAAATGTTATCACATGGTGATTCAACTTTGGGTGATGAAGTCTCCCCAAGACTTGCTAGATTGATCCCAAAGCTTTTGCAGCTTGATAGAAGCAGCCAATACTTGAGTTTTGCTGCCATAAACACTGAGGGACTTTGCCCAAAGTACCTCTGGGCTCCATTGCTGAGCTTTCACCTCTTGCTTGGAATCAGGCCACTACATCATCTTCCAGACAATTCCAAATCATACCACATGTCATCAATCAATAATCAATAAGCATTATAAGGTATTGTCCTTATCACTGAGGATATAAAAAGAGGCAAAAGGTAGTCTGCCCTCAAGGAGCTTATAATCTAATAGGGGAGTTCACAATCTAATAGAGCAGCTTACATTCTAAGGGACATTGAGTCTCATAGTTGAACTTTCTCTTGCCTAGAATCAGGTCACTACAACACCTCTCAGATAATTCTGCATTGCAGCCATTCTTCTCATTCCTCTCCCACTGGACCTTGGACTCTGCCCTGGGTTCTAAGTGAGTTTTCACCTTATCTTTCCTGGAACCAAACCAGTAGCAGGTGGTTGTGGGGGAATTAATGACTGCAAAATGCAGGGGGAGAGTGCTTTCAAGCCCTACTTTTGTTTTGTGTAATCTTATAGGAAGACCTAAATACAAGTTGTTGGAAGACATGCCGACATTCATGCTGTATTCAGCTTTGGCAAGCAAAAGTAGCTGCTTGGGTGATTTGAGGCAAGCTCAATCTCTCCGGCAGAATACAAGCAATAGTGCTAAGTAATTTAATAATCAGATAGGAAATGGTGTTTGAGCCAATTTAACACATGTGGAACAACCAGCAGTAAAAACTCCTACTCTTCCTTTTTTTTTTTGTAAACTATATATGAACAGCTTGATTTATCAAAGTGGTTTTTGAAAGCGGCAGACCTCACACACACAAGTGGATTAATAAATTCCAACTTCAATTTCTATCCAACTCCTTACTCTTATACTGTTTCTTCTTAGTTATTGGGGGTATAGTCGGGTTCACCACATCCCATTCCATAACGGTCAGAAGATTTCCTTAACTAAAGCCAAACTGCCTTGGGTACCAAAAAAGAACCTCCTTACCTTAGCCAATAGACACAAAATGGGGTCAAAGGAACATATTATTAGTCTAAGGTCTGGTATATATAAAACTCCAGTGGTCCCAAATATTTTGTTTGTTAATATTAATAGATTTCTTATTCTTTGGGGGAGTACTTTTTCTGTACTTCATAGTTAATGTCTTTCTCTAAACTTAAGTAGGGGCTAATAAAAAACAAAAACAAAAACAAAAAAACTATCAAATAATGCTTAAGACAGAAATGTGTGCATATCTAAGACTAACTTTAACAGCTGGCCTTCATGGGTTGTTGAGATTAAAAAATAGTAATTATCTGATGGCCAACCATTTTGGGGGTGATCTTCCCTAAGTTTTAGCCAGGCTGCTCCTTATACAACAGATTATTGAGATCTGAGACTTGATCTTTCCAAAGATAGGAGAAAAAGCTTGGGATTTCTGGTCTTTATTCTCTTCCACATTCAATCACTCCTTCAGGGGGCCATTGATTTTTTAATTTGAGGATTTTTTTTTTGGCTATCTTTACTGTTTAGTTATTCTCCCCTCTCCTTTTTGAATGTCCAGAATTAAAGTCGTCCAGTAACAGCCTAAAGGCAGTTAAGCCGAGGAAAGGCTTCTAGAAGGCCTTGAAGAGCTTCCTGTCTAGGGGTGTGGTGTGATAACTGTATAGGCTAGGTTGGTTCTTTCCCTAAAAGGCAAAAAAGCCATCCCAGAAATTTGTTGGGCCAGGGGGCTAAGGACCAACCTGTGTCAACATTGGCACAACTTTGTGGTTACATAAGAGTATAAAAGAGGGCAGGACATGTGGATTCAGTGCCCTTCAGACTTGGCTGATAACCCTTGGCTATGCAAGTCTTCATACCTTCCCCTGAAGACTAGGCATCTCTGCATGGAGATGAAGGAGGTTATATCTACCTTTAAACCCAAGTTATCCTATCCATATTCTGGCAAAGCAAACTTTATTTGAAAACAAAAGAAAACATGAGACATTGATTCATTGTTGGTTGAGTTGTGAACTGATTCAACCATTCTGTAGAGGAATTTGGAACTACACCTAAAGGGCTATAAAACCATGCATACCCTTTGACCTAGCAATACCACTACTAGGTCTGTATCCCAAAAGAGATTAAAAAAAGGAAAAAGGGGGCAGCTAGGTGGTGCAGTGGATAGAGCACTGGCCCTGAAGTCAGGAGGGCCTCGGTTCAAAACCGGCCTCAGACCAAACACTTGACACATACTAGCTGTGTGACCCTGGGCAAGTCACTTAACCCCAATTGCCTGACAAAAAAAGGAAAAAGACATGTATGTACAAAAATACTTATAGAAGCTCTTTTCTGGGAGCAAAGAATTAGAAATTGAGGGAATGCATATCAACTGGGGAATGGCTGAAGGAATTGCGGTATGTGATTATAATGAAATACTATTGTAGTACAGGAAATGATGAGCAGGATGCTCTCAGAGAAACCTGGAAAGACTTAAATGAGCTGATGCAAAGTGAAATGTACTGTGTATAAAGAAACAGCAAGATGGATAATCAGCTGTGAATGACTTAGCTATTCTCAGCAAAATAACCATCCAAGACAACTCTGAAGGACTTATGATGAAAAATGCTATCCATTCCCAGACAAAGAACTGATAGTGTCTGAATGTAGATTGAAGCATACTTTTTTACTTTATTTTTCTTGAGTTTGTTTTGTCTGTTTTCTTTCACAACATAACTATTATGGAAATGTTTTGCATGAATACACATGTATAACCTATATCAAATTGCTTGCCTTCTCAACGAGAGGTGTGGGGAGGGAGGAAGGTAGAGAATTTGGAACTCAAAAAGGTTTTAAAAATGAATATCAAAAATTGTTTTTACATGTAACTGGGGAAAATAAAATACTAAATAAAAATTTAAAAAAAACCCAGAAATTACTAAATGTTCAACAAGTGGAATCTTTTATTCCAATCTTGAACCTGATCAGTCTTCATCAAGCATGCTCCATTCTAGGTAAGGTATACACTTGGTAACAAGGCAGCTGGCAAGGTTGTTGAGAGGATGATAAGGGAGTAGGGAGTGTAAACCTTGTCCAATGACAAATGAATGAAACTGAGTTTTATCATTTTTGACATTCTGACTATAAATAAAACCAGAATGTCTTTTTATTTATAGCAAGAATGACAAGATTGATACAATTGATACAAATATCTTCTGGTCTCGTTTATTGGTTGATACAATTGTACAAGTATCTTTTGGGTTCTTTTGTAATTGATTGTCAAAATTAATATGAAGTATGTTTCCTTAAAAATAATTTATACAACAAAAAACATTGTAAATCCAAACAATTTTAAAAGACTTAAGAACTCTGATCAGTGCAATGACTAACCAGGCTTCCAGAGGACCTGTGATGACATGTGTGACCCACATCCTAACAGAGAGGTGATATTCTCAAGATGCAGAATGAGACATACATTTTTGAACATGGACAATGTGGAAATTTATTTTGCCTGACTATGCATATTTTATGGATGTTTAGTTTTAGAAAAAATAAGTGTTAATTTTTTAAAGTTAAAATACTTAAGTCTTATGAGGGTTAGTGAGGGTAATAAATATCAAGTGAGGTAACTTCTATAAAACATTCTTCAAATTTTAAAGTGCTATATACATGCTAGCTATTATCATTATCTGCACTAATGAAATCATAACTGTTTAAAAGCAATAACACCCCCTCAGACCTAAGATATAGTCTCGATTCTTTTTTAAAAACTTTAATGATGACTGTGATGTATTATCTCCTTAACATTGAAATTTTCCCTTGTAACTAAGAAAACAGTTAAGCAAAACTGCCTGATAAAATGACTACAATTGAGGATGCATGTGACATTCTATAAACATATTCCCTCATCTTTCTACTAAGAGGAATTATGTAAGTCAGCATTGGTTCTCTGAGACTAAGATTTATATTTGCAACTAATCTGAGTTTAGCTGTTCTGACATTGTTTGCATTGACATTACCATAGTCATGGCACATCTACTATTCTCCCAGTTCTTTTTTTTACTTCATATAGGTCTTTCTGTTTTTCTCCAAATCCCTCATACTTTTCATTTATTACAATGCAATAATATTCCACTCAATTTACACACCACAGTTTGCTTTGCCACTTTCCAACTAATGAACATGCACTTTGTTGCCAGTTTCCCCCCCAACATCAACAAAAATTGCTGTTTTACATATAGGACCCTTCTGCTTTTGGCTTCTTTGGCCTCTAGTGAAAAGTTGGGTCAAAGTCATAAATGATTTAATGACTTTTCTTGCATGATTCCAAATTATTTTGTAGAATGGTTGGATCTCTTTTGCTCCTTTCAAGGCCCATCTGAAGTGTTGAACTTGTCAGAGGCTAGATCTGTATCTAAGCAGCCAGACTCTGATAAAGCAGTCAGCTTTCTAACCTGGGGCAAAATGGTCCTTTTCTATGCTATTTTAGTAGCTTATTAATAAAGGATATTAATAAGATCATCATCAGAAGCTCCTATTACACATATAATTCAGGGGGAGCCAGATCAGCCTCAAACTTTTACCTCTAGGACAGAGTTTTATTCCCCTGATCTATGAACTATCACCTTCCATTTTCCTCTTCCTTGAATAAGATAAATGTACAGAGACAATCTCTGAAAGATGGTAAAATTGGAGGACAATTGTCTCAATTGTCCAAAAAGTAAAATAAGATAAAAAGGGATGTAGACTGGTGAACTTGACTTTAATTCCTGGGAATTCTTAAAAATATTTTGAAAGGAATGGTCATGGACACCTAGAAAGGAAAACAATGGTCACTCGTAACCTGTATAACTTCATCAAAAACAGGTCACACTAGATTACAGCTACCACCCTGGTTCAGGAATATATCTCCTCTCACTAGGACTATTGCAACATACTTTTATTTCTTATTCAAGTTTTACCCCATTACAATCCAATAAATTCCAGGGCTCCCTATAACCTTTAGAGTTTGATCTAAACTCTTCTGTCATTAAAACTATCCATAACCTGGTCCCTTCTTGCCTTGTTTGTACATTCCAAATATTCTAACTCCTTTTCTGTATCCTAATTTCCCATTATTTTTAGTCCAAAGGCCAGATTCATATTTGCTTTGCCCTATGCCACCAAGGAAGCTTGCTTACTGAGTGTGGAACTTTTTGTTTAATGTAATTTAGCTCTCTAACATATCTGCTTTGATGAAGAGGGTGAAGAAATTGGTTTCTTGTTCATGGCTGGCACATATATTGTAATTTATGAGCTTCTGATCAGTCCCGACCACTACATGTAATGTATTTCTTGAAGAAACTTAATTTATATGCTAGTGATCTGACCTCACACAAATGGTAATATAAATGATCTTTATAAATGCCATTTAAATAGGGATTAGTATGAGAAAACTTAGAATCTGTCTAAAAAGTAGTTAAAGTTAATTTCCATAGACACTTTTCAACATTAAATAGTAGAGACACCTTACATTTTCCTCATAATTCCAAAAATAATTAGATCACAATGCGGATTAATTTCTTGTCACATTTCATTATTTAGATGAAAGCTGTTTTTTGGCTATGAGCATAAAGAAAAATCTCCAACTGAGACCCATTTGGACATTGTTATTTTCTTTTGCCCTTGTATTTCTGCTCTAAGAAAATGAGTTTCAGACTTCTGAAAATAAATACTACACTACTATACCAACTCAAGGATTTATTGCTTTGGTTATTTCAGAAAAGAAAACATTTATAAAATCTTACTAGTCAAGTGGAAAAAAGAAAAGAAAAAGCCACAACTTAACTTGAATTCTGAGAGCTTTACATCCATAAGTTTCAGACGAAATTTCTTTTACAGGATTTATAATGAATCTTTTAATGAATTATTTGCTCCAGTTTTAGAAACAACTTTAGATCCCCTGCCATGAACAACAAAAAATAAAGACCAAGATCCTAAGAAGTCAATTAGCCGGGTGCCAGGGTGGCCAGGTCTGTTACTGTAAAGACAGTGCCAAAGCCCTCTTTTCACAGCCAAAGCTGGGCGGAGTGGGTTTTCTGTCCCATGCTATTCTTTGACCACTGTCCCATTCCATTAGTTCAGGTAACTAATAAGTGGCAGAGTCAGGATTTGAAACCATGTTTTTTACCTCTAAATCCAGGTTTCTTTTCATTATACCATGCCAAACTTTTGAAGGACTGTCTTGAAAGAGACAGAAGACTTAGTGTTAAAAAAAAAAAGTAGGGTTATGACCAATAGGTAAAATTTACAAGGTAGATTTATGCACAAAGTGAAGTAAATAGAACTAGGAAAACAGCATGCAACTCTTGATCACTATTAAACTGTTGTCTGTGAGGTAGATTTTTTAAAATGGCAAATTTTGTAATAATTTCTGCCCTTGGAAATGTGGCTATGAAATGATTTTTACTTATATCCCTGGTTAGTGAGCGAACATACCTAGTGCAGTTAACTGTAAGAAAGGTAGGTAGAAATCTGAGGTTCTTAAACCAAAATTTGAGAAAGGCCTTGATCATGCAAATCTCATGATAGACCTCTCTTCCTCCATCCATTAGATGGATCAAGGTTCTAAATGACTTCTGTTCTCTTTCGTTCCCCAAATTCCCATCCCACTGCTGTCCTGGCTCAAATGAATCATACTCTTCTCCTACTTAAGCTTGCCCATGAGCTGTTATGATCCTCTTAGTTCTTCAAAGATCTTTTAAATCTCTCCTTTCCTTCATTCTTGATATCGATAAACATGGTAGGATAGAATTGTAGAACTGGAAGGAACCACATATGTCATCTAGTTCAAACCTAAGTGGTCATCTAGCCTACATTTCAGTATTTCACAAGGCAACTCAATCAAATTTTAGATAGTTTTAATTAATAGAAAGTTTATCCCTCTCACTCTGACTTCAATCTGTAAGGATGGGAGATGAGTGCCAACAGAAACTGAAAATACAATTTTAGCAGAGCAATGCAATGGAGGATCAAAGTGCGCAAGAATGGGATTTCAGAACAATGGTGGCATGGCTCCTTATCTGGCTGCTGAATACATTCATCCCGATCCACAGTGGCCTAGGTGAGGCGGGAAGCAACTGAGATCTAGAAAAGCACTGATCCTCCTGAATTTAAATTCACATCAGATACCAAATTCCATGCTTCCATTCTCTGAGTCCTCAACTGTGCATTCCTCCAGAAATGTCTTGTGGGAACTGTGTTAGTACACATTTCCTTGCTTCTTTACCATTCATAAGAGACATGGTTGTGGAAAACTAAACAAATTCAAAGTCTATATGATAGACCCTATGCCTCGAAAGATTCTTAGGTTGAAGAGAATAGTGAACTCTCTCAGTCTTTGGTATGATAGAATTGCAGAATTAAAAGAACCACATATGTCATCTAGTTCAAATCCAAGTGATCATCTAGCCTGCACTTCACTATTTCACTAGGCCACCATTCAATTTTTGGACAGTGTTAATTAATAGGATGTTTATCCCTCTCATTCTGACTACAATCTGTGGGGATTAGAGATAAGGATATCAATAGAAACCAAAGAGGAGAGTTACAGTCTATATTCTCTATGTTTATTACACATTGATTTCTCCTTATTATGTATGGTTTATTTGTTATTGATTTTGTGCTTAGTAAATTTTACACACAATCTACTTCTTTGTAAAAATTGATGACATTATGCCAAGGTCATGTGACAATCTCCATGAAAAGTAGCTAGTTCAAGAGAAGAAGCCAATATTAGCCAGTGAGAGGAAGCTTAGAGCTAATGCTGATTGGGTTAATGCACAAATCCATACATTTCATGACAACGAATCAGGTCCACTCTGTTCAGAGTTGGAGTGGTGAACAGGCCACTGACTCTCTGGTAACCATAGAAATATAGCGTTTCCTTAGCACTTCCACCCCAGCAGGACATATACAACTGTCAGAGTAAGTGTGGGATTCCCTAGTGAACGACTATTAATGCCACCCAGTGGGTTAAATTTATATCAAATTGAAAACACTCTGCTACCTATTTTTGCTTTTTTGGAACCAAGAAGTATAAGTCTAATCACTCTTTCACATAATAGCCTTTAAAAAAATTTGATTCCTTTAATGTTCTCCCTCTAAGCCTCCTTTGTCGAGGCTAAATATTTCCCCAAATGCCATGTGGCAGAGTAGGAGCTATGCCTATGCTGTAAAACAAAATTATAGCTTGTAGATGTATGAAGTGAAGGAAAGACTCTTGACCAGGGTGGGGAACCTACTCTTGACCATTCATTAGTCTATGCAACCACACTGCCCTCCATGGTTCGTAATTCTTTGGAAGTGGCCTTTTCTATATGTTTTTCTTCTAATATTTAGGGCTTTTATAAGATAATGTCATTAGGAATCCTAGTTGAAGATATCTTTTGTGGCACAATGGGCACAAAGAATTCAAGTTAAGAGAAGAACCTGGGTTCACATGTACCCTTTTCAAAACTTTGCTGTTTCATATTTAATAATCTTCACATTAGCCACCATAATGAGACTAGATTATAAGGGAAAGAATGTGTAGTTTGTAGTTAGAAGACCAAAATTTGCTACCTACTAACATGATAAGTCATTTCACCTTGCTTAGTCTATTTCCTCACCTGTAAAATGAGAATAAACAATATTTTCATTACTTAAATTGCAGAACTATGAGAAAAAGGCTCTATAAGTCTTAAAGTATTACATAAATGTGAGCATTCATTATCCCGTAGCTCTGTGTTAAATGGTAAGCAGGATTCTTGTTTTCACTCAAAGCTATTCAAGTAGAAAACATACCTATGACTTTATCAGCCTACTGTACTTTGGTTTCCCATCATCAGTGATAGCATTGAACATGTTCTTGGTGATTTTATATATATATGTACATATATGTTTGTGTATGTATATATGTGTGTATTACTATATATATCATATAGCCATATATATGTCATTTATTGTCATTTATATTGCCATATATATTACATATTATACTGTCTATATATAATGTTACCATAGATGATATTACTGTTGTTGTTCATTCATTCAATCCCATCCAAATCTTCATGACCCCATGGACCACAGTAGGCCAGGACCTTCTCCTGATCTCCAGATCCTCCACTACTTCTCAAAGCCAGTTCAAGTTAGTTTGTTGTTTCCATGACACTGTCTATCCAGCTCATCTTCTTTTCCTTTTGCCTTCAATCTTTCCCAACTTCAGAGTCTTTTCCAATGCATCTTGTCTTCTCATTAGGTGGCCAAAGTATTTAAGCTTCAGCTTCAATATTTGACCTTCCAGTGAATAATCTGAATTAATTTTTTTAAAGTATTAACTGACTTGGTCTCCTTGCTGTCCAAAGAACTCTCATTAAGTCTTCTTTAGCACCACAATTAGAAAGTGTTGATTCTGCAGTGCTCAGCTGTCCTTACAATCCAACTCTCAAAGCCATATATTGCTACTGGAAAAACCCCAGCTTTGACTATATAAATATATATGTGTGTATATATGTATATATGTATATGTATATGTATATATATATGTGGTATGTGTGTGTGTGTGTATGTATATATGTGTATATATGTCTATATGTATGTATATGGTATTTGATTTCATCCATATAATATATTATACACATACATACATTCATTATACACACACAGTGTCAGCAAAGTTATGTCTCTGCTTTTTAGTATGCTGTCCAGATTTCTCATAACTTTCCTTCCAAGGAACAAGCATCTTTTAATTTCATGGCTGTGGTCACTGTCTGCAGTGATCTTTGAGCCCAAGAATATAAAATCTGACACTGCTTCCATTTCTTCTCCCTCTATTTGTCAGGAAGTGATGGGACCAGTTGCCAAGAGCTTAGGGGCTTTGTTTTTATGTTAAGCTTTAAGCTACCTTTTACATTTCCTATTTCACTCTTATCAAGAAACTTTTAATTCTTTTTCACTTTCTGCCATCGGAGTGGTATCCTCTGCATATATGATCTTGTTGATATTTCTCCTGGCAACCTTAATTGCAGCTTTTGATTCATCCAGCCTGGTTCTTCTCATAATGTGCTCTACATATATGTTAAGTAAATAAGATAAAATTATACAGTCTTGTCATACTCCTTTTTCAATCTTAAATCAATTGGTTGTTTTATGTTCACTTCTAACTATTGCTTCTTGACCACATACAAGTTCCTTAAGAAACAAGTAAGATGATGTGGTATTCCCTTCTCTTTGAGAACTTGCCATATTTTGTTATGATCCACAGAGTTAAAAGTTTTAGTGTAGTCAATGAAGCAGAAGTAGATGTTTTTCTAGAACTCCCTTGCTTTCTCCATAATCCAGCAAATGTTGGCAATTTGGTCTCTAGTTCCTCTACCTCATTGAAAACCAGCCTGCTTTTCTGGCAATTCTTGGTTTACATATTTCTGAAACATAGCTTGCAGAATCTTGAGAATAACCTTGCTTGTGTGTGAAATGAGCACAATTGTTTGGTAATTTGAACATTCCTTGGCATAGCCCTTCTTTAGGATTGGGATATAAATTGATCTTTTCCACTTTAGTGGTTGATGTTGAGTATTTCTAATTTGCTGGCATATTGAGTGCAGCACTTCAACTGCATCACCTTTTAGCATTTTAAATAAGTCAGCTGCAATTCCATCACTTCCAATATATTTGTTAGCAAAGCTTCTAAGGCCCATTTGACTTCATTCTCTGAGATGTCTGGCTCTAGGTCAGTAACCACACCATTGTATAGTTCTTTTATGTATTTTTTGTTACCTCTTTTTAATCCTTTCTGCTTCTGTTAAGTCCCCACGATTTTTATTTTTTATCATGCCTGTTTTTTGGCATTAGACATTCCCTTGATAACTCTTATTTTCTTGAAGGAATCTTTTGTCTTTCCCAGTCTATTGCTTTCTTCTATTTCTTTGCATTACTCATTTAAGAACATCTTATCTCTCCTTTCTATTCTCTGGAATTCTGCATTCAGTTGGGTATAATTTTCCCTTTTTCCTTTAACTTTTGCTTTCCTTCTTTCCTCAGCTATTTGTAAAGCCTCATCAGACAGCCATTTTGCTTTCTTGCTTTTCTTTTTCTTCAGGGTGTCTTTTGTTCCTTTCTACACAATACTGTGAATTCTTTAGGAACTCTATCTACCATATCTAATTCCTTAAATCTATTCATCACTTCCACTTCATATTCATAATGGATGTTATTTAGGTCATACCTATGTGATCTGATGTTTTTCTCTACTTTCTTCAAGTATAAATTTTGCAATAAGAAGCTCATGATTGGGGAGCGGAGCCAAGATGGCGGAGTGAAAGCAGTGACTTGCTTGAGCCCTCCCCCAAATCCCTCCAAATACTCATAAAAATGGCTCTAAACAAATTCTGAAGCAGCAGAACCCACAAAAAGAGAGTGAAACAAATTTTCAGCCCAAGACAACCTGGATGATTGATCAGAAAGGTGTATCATGCCGGGATGGGAGCGCAGCGCAGCATGGGTGTGCAGGCCGCAGCAAACCTGGAGCAGGCCTCAGAGGACTGAATCACGGGCAGCTGTGGAGGTTTCCAGACTCCTTAATCCACGAATGACAAAGACAACTTAGAAGGTCAGTGGGAAAAGTCCGTTTCTGTCGGTGGTCAGAGAGGAAGGCAGGGTTTCAGCTCCATTCCCCAAGAGTGTGGCCCTGGGGGGGGGCAGCTGCTTCCCGAGCTTCCGGCCCACAGACTGAGGGGGAATCCAGTGGCTGATCAGAGAGGGATTACAGGCATCTCTTTGCCAGTGCTGAGGCAGGAATCTCTTGCTTTGCCTGTGTGTGGATCTGGGTCACAGTTCTGGGTGGCAGTGCTGGGGTGAGGAGGAGCACCTGGCGTGGTGGAGCTTGTAGTGGCTGTGGAGAGGAACCCCTCCTCACAGTTACGGACAGAAAGGAATACCTAGGGTCACAGGCCAGGAAAGGAGTAAACACCTCGCCCCTTATCATACCACCTTGGTAGAACTGAAAATTTACAGGTCCCTACAAGTATCTCTGAAAACAGCTGTAGAAACCCCTGAAGCTTGGGACAGTACACTCTCCACATTGGAAGCAGACTCTTACCTTAACAAGGAGTTTAAAACTCAAGTAATTGGCTGGGATCATGAGCAAGCAGCGCAAAAAGAGTCAGACTATATTATCTTACTTTGGTGAAAAAGAAGATCAAAATATACAACCAGAAGAAGACAACAAAATCAAAGCTCCTACATCCAAAGCCTCCAAGAAAAATATGAATCAGTCCCAGGCCTTGGAAGAGCTCAAAAGGGATTTTGAGAAGCAAGTAAGGGAAGTAGAGGAAAAACTGGGAAGAGAAATGAGAGTGATGCAAGAAAATCATGAAAAACAAGTCAACAGCTTGCTAAAGGAGACCCAAAAAAATACTGAAGAAAATAACACCTTAAAAAAGCCTAACCCAAATGGCAAAAGAGGTCCAAAAAGCCAATGAGGAGAAAAATGCCCTAAAAAGAAAAATTGGCCAAATGGAAAAGGAAGTCCAAAAGATTACTGAAGAAAATACTTCCTTAAAAATTAGAATAGAGCAATTGGAAGACAGTGACTTTATGAGAAATCAAGACACTGTAAAACAAATCCAAAAGAATGAAAAATTAGAAAACAATGTGAAATATCTCATTGGAAAAACAACTGACCTGGAAAATAGATCCAGGAGAGAGAATTTAAAAATTATTGGACTATCTGAAAGCCATGATCAAAAAAAGAGCCTAGACATCATCTTTCAAGAAATTATCAAGGAAAACTGCCCTGATATATAGAACCAGAGGGCAAAATAGAAATTGAAAGAATCCACAGATCTCCTCCTGAAAGAGATCCCCAAAGGAAAACTCCTAGGAATATTGTAGCCAAATTCCAGAGTTCCCAGGTCAAGGAGAAAATATTACAAGCTGCCAGAAGGAAACAATTCAAGTACTGTGGAAACACAATCAGGATAACACAAGATTTAGCAGCTTCTACATTAAAGGACCGGGCATGGAATATAATATTCTGGAGGGCAAAGGAGATAGGATTACAACCAAGAATCACCTACCCAGCAAAACTGAGTATAATCCTTCAGGGGAAAAAATGGTCATTCAGTGAAATAGAGGACTTTCAAGCATTCCTGATGAAAAGACCAGAGCTAAACAGAAAATTTGACTTTCAAATACAGGACTCAAGTGGAACATGAAGAGGTAAACAGGAAAGAGAAATCATAAGAGACTTATTAAGATTGAACTGTTTACATTCCTGCATGGAAAGATGATATTTGTAACTCATGAGAACTTTGTCAGTATTAGGGTAGTTGAAGGAAAAAAATTGTATGTATGTATATATAGATAGATAGAGGGCACAGGGTGAGTTGAAGATTAAGGGGTCATATCTGGAGAATAAAATTAAGGGATGAGAGAGGATGATACTCGGAGAAGAAAGGGAGAGGTAGAATGGGGTAAATTATCTCACAAAAAAAAACAGAAAAGTCTCTTACAGTGGAGGGGAAACAGGGGAAGGTGAGAGGGAATGAGGGAATCTTATTCTCATAGGATTTGGCTTAAGAGAGAATAACATACACATTCAATTGGGTATGGAAATCTGTCTTACCCTACAGGAAAATAGGGGGAGAAGGGGACAAGAGAGCAGGGGGGTGATAGAGAGGAGGGCAGATTGGGAAAGAGGGTAATCAGAAGCAAATACTTCTGAGGAGGGACAGGGTCAAAAGAAAGAATAGAATAAATGGGAGGGCAGGATAGGATTAAGGGAAATAGAGTTAGTTTTTCACAACACAACTACTATGGAAGTGTTTTGCATAACTACACATGTATAACCTATATTGAGTTGCTTGCCTTTTCAATGAGGGTGGGTGGGGAGGGAGGAAGGGAGAAAATTTGGAACTCAAAGTTTTAAAAACGCATGTTTTAAAAAAATGTTTTCACATGCAACTGGGAAATAAGAAATATAGGAAATGGGGTACAGAAGTCTATCCTGCTCCACAGGAAAATAGAAGGGGAAGGGGATAAGAGAAAGGAGGGGGAGAGATAGAAGAGAAGGCATACCAGGGGAAGGGGTATTCAGAATGCATGCCATCTTGGGGTGGGGGGAGGGGTGAGAAATTTGGAACTCAAAAACTTGTGGAAGTGAATATTGAAAACTAAATAAATAAATTTATATTAAAAAAAAGAACTCATCTAAGAAGTCCAAAAAAAAAATAAAGAAGCTCATGATCTGTGCCACAGTCAGCTCCAGATCTTGTTTTAACTGACTGTACAGAGATTCTCTAACTTTGCCTGCAAAATATATATTCAATCTGATCTTGATATTGACCATCTGGTGATGTCCATCTATAGCACTGCCTTTTGAGTTGTTGAGTGTTTGCTATGATCACAGAGTTATCTTGACAAAACTCTATTAGCCTTAGCCCTGCTTCATTTTATACTCAAAGGCCAATCTTTCCTATTATTGTAATTATCTTTTGATTTCCTACTTTAGCATTCCAATTCTCTAATATGAATATGATATCTTTTTTGGCATTATTTCTAGAAGATATTGTAGGTCTTAATACAATTGATCAACTTTGGCCTCTTCAGCATCAGTGGTTGGAACATAGACTTGTATTAACTGTGATGTTGAACAGTTTGCCTTGGATTTGAACAGGTATCATTCTGTCATTTTTGAGATTATACCCTAGTATTGTCATGTTTTGTCACCTTTTTATTGTCTATGAGGGCTTCCCCATTTCTTCTAAGGGATTCTTGCCCATAGTAGTATATGTAATAATCATCTGAATTAAATTCAGCCATTCCTATCCATTTAAGTTAACTGACACATAAGATATAAGATATCAATGTTTAATCTTTCCATCTCCTGTTTGACTATATATTACTGTAATACGTGTGTGTGTGTGTGTGTGTGTGTGTGTGTGTGTGTGTGTAGTATATGTACAGGGTGTCACAAAAGTTCTTAGTGCAGATTTAAGCTTAATAGCTTAAATTGCTTCAAATTACACTAAGACTTTTGGTACTCTGTGTGTATATGTCACACATACATATTAGAGTTAGAGAGTAGACAGAGATAAGAATGCAGACATAGAGAGTAAAGCCAACAGATAACACAGCTTAAATCAGAGATTAAACATTCCTTTGACATCTAGACCATGCACTATGACATTTCTTATTTCTCTTTGCATTATGTCTGAACTCTTAATCCTTTAGTCACTCATTTTCCTTGGTCATTCTAGTGATAACCTGGTAGGGGTACTTGCTTCAAAGATCAATCCAGATAATTACAACTAAATTATTCTAGTATAATTGTAGATGCTAAATTTGGGATAAGTGGCCCTGGGTTCCAGTTTATGGTCACATTATTTACTTTCCTGTGAGACCTTAGGAAAGTCATTCTACCTTCTAGTAGCTCAATTTCCTAATGTATAAAATGAGGAAGTTGGACTACATGATTTCCAAAGTCCTTTCTAATTCTAAATCACATGATGTATTATAGTTGATCACTTGAAAGCAAAGGTGAGCACAGTGATATGATGCAGTATGGCGAAAAGGAAGTACCTAGTTGCTTGATGGCTAAAGAAGTTTGTTGGAGGTGACGTGAATCCCTTCACAGCTGTTTATAGGGCTATTGCAAGGAGAAGTGTGCCTTGGCAAGCAGAATCAGGAGATGGGAAGGTTCCTCAGTTAGCTGATTGGCCTACAAACAACCAGACTGGAAAAAGCTCACTATGTATAAATGTGCTGAGGCAAATTAGCCTTCATCAAAGGATGGGAAAAGAAAGCAGAAATTTCTCAATGGGATTTAAAAATAGTAATTTAATTTAGTTTTTTTTGTAAGAAAAATATTATTTCAACCATTCTTTTTCTCTCCTCAATCAACCTTTTCCTCCTCTCATTAAAATTACATCACCTTTATCCATAGACACGTTGTACCCGGGCTTCCCTGCTCCCTGAGATCCAAATCCACAACCTGACAGTTGTGGTTCACTAATAGGAGAAAAATGCAACCAGGAGTCAGGACATTTCCTGTTATGTCTTACAGGGAGCTAGCAGACAAAGTGTTGTAGTTTTGCAAAACTTAGGAGGCAGCAGGAAACAGTCTGTCAGTTGGCCAGCCAGAGTGAAGAAGATTAATAGAGTAGGGCCTCTGGGTCTGTTGGGGACCAATGCTATTTAATGTGTTTATTATTGATTTGGAAGAGCAAGTGGAAAGCAAGTTAGCGATGGCTGTGAAGGTACTAAGCTGTTTCATGTCGTGAACACCATAGAGGTTTGGGGAGAGTTTGAGAAGGATTTTTTAGAGAGGTAAAAAAATTATAGTGAGGAATGCCCTGTTTGATGATTTTGTCTGAACCTCAGAGATAGTCTTAGAATTGTTCTTACAATAGAAAATATCACATATCCTAGGCTTTAATCTAGTTTGGATTTTAAAGACTGCTCTCATTTGCTCTTAGAATCCTGTAAGGTACTCTCAGATTTTTTTTCTCTAATACTTATTTTCAGTTTTGCTTATTATTAATTCCTTAACTACTGGGCTAATATTGTTTATATTTAATATGTAACACAATAGTAGTAGAATATTAGAAATAAATTTTTAAAGTTTTATTTACTATTTTTAAAGAAATTAATTTTTAGAAACTTAAAAATTTTAAAGATTTTAAAGATTTTTAAAATCTCTATTTATTTTTATCCCTTCCAGTCCTAAAATGATGGTGGCTGCTTTATTTTATTTTATTTTCCAACCTCTAACAGAAATAAATATTTCTGGTCCCAAGCCCCACAAATCTCTAGCTTAAAGCATTGCTATGATAGTACCATGTCACCATGATGCCAAATCATAGATTAAGGTGGTCAAAGGGTTTTGCCCTTTGCCATAGAATGTGTGTGATTGAAAATCCAGAGTCAAGACAGCTTTGCTAAGTGAACCTGTTGAAAATTCCTTTATTATCATTAATTGTCATTCAGGTTCGCTTGTCAGGCTCACCTAAAAGGCACTAGAGAATTTTCATGAAGCTACCTACCTTTAAGTATTTGTGTTTTAGCTTATTTTGTCCTAGGGGATTAGTTTGCATTTTAAAATTCCCAGCTCAGGGAGATGAAGTCTCTCGTTAAGTTACACTGAATGCTTCTTAGTCTGAAATATTCCTAAACCTGCTGAATGACTGCTCAGGGTGGAGGCAGATGACTTTTCACTTATGTGTAAAAAAATTATTCTGCAATTATCATGCCTGGTAATTTACTAAAATGGGAAAACAGGCAACTCTGAATTGTGAGGTTTAATAGGTGATCCTAACAGTAGCACAGGCATGAAGATGTATCTGTTCTGTCCAAACAGAACCTCTCACTAGTACTTAAAGAAAGTGTAGCCAGGTACTTCTGTGAGATTGTCTGTATAAGGAGAAGAGGAACAGTAACTTACTCCTTTTCCTTGGGAATGTGGGTAACATTAGAGTTTTGCAGAGATTCCCTCTCTTTCCCACCTGCCATGAGCTACTTTCTAGCTAACAGGTAGGCTCCATCACCACAGCAGACTGTTTCTGAGCATGCCTGAGAGGTCACAATGGGGAAAGACAAAACAGTAGATTATGCCCCCTGTGGGGGGAAACCCCTCAGATCTGGTTTTGGGACATTTATATTTATATTTCATTTATATGAATTATTAAAAATCATTATCAACAAGAGTCTCATTTTGCTCCTGAGACCACAACCAGTTTACTCTGGTAAAAGTTCAGGAGGAGTTCCTGCTTTGCCTTTACTTTTCTTCCCCTCCATAATACACCAGCCTCTTTTTCCTCTCTTTTTTACAACTCTTCATTCACCAAAAATGAAGCACTCAAACCAGGACAGCTATGATCAATCATATCTTCATCTAAGCTGTATTGGTAATACTGAAAACGGAAATGGAAACAGATGTAGTGTTTGTGTTTGACTTCTCTAGCTCAGGGCCAGGCAGACCCAGAAAGCTAACGTTGCATTGTTGGGTTTAACTTACAAGAATAAGGAGGCTGCAATTCCTTTGTACTCTGCCCTAGTGAGAATTTATCTGGAGTTTTGTGTTTAATTCTGGTGCCATACAACAAGGACACTTCCCCCCCCAATTTATTTATTTTATTTTTAATTTATGGAATAAAACAAGTATTTCCACAACATAACATAATATAAAAGATGATTGCATATGAAACTACAAAGCTATTATATACAACTTGCTGTTCTTTTTAAATATATAATAAAGTTACCATGTAAATTTTTTCTTTTTTCTTCCCTTTATAATCCCTTATAATAGAATAATTTTTCATATATATAAGAAATAAATATATATGACAAATTATTCTATACATATGTTCTATTTATCTAATTTGTTTGGTCTATATTGTTTATCTATTCTATACATATATTTTATTTAAATATATTCTACTTATCAGTTCTTTCTTTGGATGCAGATAGCATATTTCTTTATATGCCCTTTATAGTTAATTTGGATATTTATGATGGTCAAAATGACATTCACTCAAAGTTGTTCTTAAAACAATATTGCTGTTACTGTATACAATGTTCTCTTGGTTCTGCTCATTTTGCTTCATTATTTCATGCAAGTCTATCCATGTTTTTCTAAGATCATTGAACTCATCATTTCTTATAGCACAGTAGCATTCCATCACAATCACATACCACACTTCTTAAGCTAGACAGTGTCCAAAGTACAATCAAATTGCTGAAGGCCTTTATTTTATGTGATATGAAATGAAAGGCACATGTTTAGCCTGGAAAAGAAAAGATGCTGGTGAGATGATAGCTGTTGGTGTCAATTATCTGAAGGCTTTATGTTAGGGAGGAATTAGATTTTTTCTTTGTGTATAAAAGATAGGACCAGAGCAATAGGCAGAAGTTAGAGAGAAAATTTTAGATTTGATATCGGAGGAAAAGCTTGTTAATAATTAGAGCTGCCTAAAAGTAGAATGGTTTATTTGGGAGGTGGTGGGTTCCCCCTCCTTGGTGGTCTTAAGGTAGAAAATGGATGACTGTTTGTTGGGTATATTATGGTAGGGATTCCTTTGAGGTATGGGTTGGTCTGGATGGTTACTAATTTGTTGTTGTTTAGTTGTTTTCAGTTATGTCTCACTCTGCATGACCTGTTTTGGGGTTTTCTTGGCAGAGATACTGAAGTGGTTTGCCTTTTCCTTCTCCAGCTCATTTTACAGATGAGGAAACTGAGGCAAATAGTGTTAAGCGACTTGCCTAAAGGTCTGAGGCTAGATTTTAATTTAGTTCTTCCTGACCCCAAGCCCAGAACTCTCTCTACTGCACCACTTAGCTGCCCTGTGCCTACTGATGTCCATCTCAAATCTTAAAATTATGATTCTGTCTTCCTGTCTCTGAAGTTAAACATTTATGTACTATACCACTCTGTTTCTCAATATATGTTATGAATAGAAATTAATAATAAAATATGTTAATGCAAGCTAGTTCTTTATAATCTTTGATAACTTTTATTAAAATAACTTACATTCATAAAATATCATCTTTTTCTTTCAAAGTATTTTCCAATCTGTTCTTATATGATTGTTAGAGTCTGTAGTTAGGATAGGAATAATCATCCCCATTCTACAGGTGTAGAAGCAGAGGCAGAGAATTATTAAATCATTTGCTTAAGGCTATATGATCGAGTTCATGTTAAAGTCAGAATAAGAACGTCCAGCTTAGAGTTTTTTTCCAGTTCAAGTAGAAATGCTGAGAGCACGTATGCTCCTAATATTAAGAACTCAACTTTCTCAGAAGATGCCCTAATCACTGGCAACCAATCTCTAAAATTCTTTTTAAAATTCATCTAGGCAATGGTAACTACAACAAAGACAAAAAATTTGCATTTGAATGGGCTTTTATAACAATTCCCCAACAAAATTGTATTATGAATGCTATGCTCCTCTCCCTTCCCCCACTTCAAAATGATTTCTGCTAGGAAGATGATGGATAAACATATTATTCTCAGGTTGTAATGAACACATCCATTATAAAAGCAATAGTTACCACAGTTGGGGATCATGTGTTTGGTGAAAATGTCTCCTGTGCCTTGTAAACACCTCAGCCTTCTGGCGGAAGGCCTCTGGGGCTCTTCACTGTCTCCCCTTTACAAGGTAGCTACTGTCTAATTATACACAACTGGCGTAGTTAATCCTGTATAATAATAATTAAAAACAATTCATATTTTTTTTCTTTTACTCTCCTTATTAACTTTAAACTTTTAAGAGCCTCTGAGGCCCCAGTAGAATCACAAGCTTATTAAAATATCAAGACCTGCCAGGCTTTTTGAATGAATATTATCCCATTTGTTTTTGTTAACATGACAAGGCCCAAATGAAACTAAGCAGGCTTTTGTAGATCAGAAACAAAGGAACTGGGAGAAAAATTGGGAAGTCTGTGCAATGTCACCCATAAGCCATAAAGACAACACTAGGGCCCAAATAATTCTTTCCTTAGCAGTGGCACAGGTGGACAGGGCTGTGCTAGGTGAGAAAAAACAGTTTGTCAGCTGTACCACCTTGGGTGTTCAGCTGCAGGCATAATGAGCCATCCTGAGGGACTTCAGGCTTTGGAGTACCTTTAGAAATTCAGTTACTAGGCCATGGAAGACTCAAGGACAAAGGGAGATTGAACCATTTCCCCCAAGAGCTATGGGTCTTGCAGATGGATAGTGACTAAGGAGAAAGCTAGTGAGAGAAGGAGGTGACTCTAGGTCTGTTAAGATATCTGAGACTCATTTACATGCTTAAATTGTTTACAAATTATTTTATCATCACCAAGGTAAAGCAGGGATATTGCCTTTGTATGTATGTATCTATATCTATGTGCATTTATATTTATCTATCCATATGTATATGTATAGGTATACACATATGCATTATACACACATACATATATATGTATATACATACACACATACACACATATCCATCCTTTAGACTGCCACTTTGTAACTTCCTCAAGTCTGTTTGATTTTTTAAAAAAGTCTGAACGAGTCATTTAATCTTTATAGGGAGTTCCCATTTTAGGAATCAATTATAGGATATCAACTCTTGTATAACTCCTGGTCCAAGGGTTCTTAACCTCTTTGTGTCACAGACCCTATTGCAGTCAGGTGAAGCCTATGATTATCCCTTCTCAAAATACTGTTTGTGGCATACCTTCAAAATAGAAGGAAATATCATATTTCAGTTAGAGGTTATTAAAAATAGAAATGTCATTTTTTCCTGTCAAAATTTATGGACCCAATGAAATCCAAACATGGACCCCTTAGGAGTGCGGGTACCCCAGGTTGAAAACCTCTCTTCTAGTCTTGGAGAATTTCTTATGACAGAGAGAGGTTAAGTGATTCATCCATGGTCACAAAGCCAGTAGATGACAGAAGTAGGCTTGCACCCAAACGTCACTACCTCTGCTGATTTCAAGACCAGTCCCTCTATCCATAAGGTTATACTGCCTCTAGGGTCCTTAAATCTGTGATCCTATGTGATGAAATGGGACCTGGTTAGTTTGTGGTTGAGGGAGGCACTTCGCTTGTCCTTGGATTCAGAAGCCTTATACATGTAACCTGAGCCCAAGTACTCCACATTGAGACAGCCACAGTGTACTCATGTCTGTGAATATGCTTGTGTATTTGCCCTGCCCCCTGTGTGTCCCTCATTGTAGTGGAGCTCACTTCCAGGCTCCTCAAAATAAATGGTAGACTTAGACTTCTCCTTCTTCCTTGCATACAGCATCTTAGAGCTCCCTTTCTCCCTTCCCCCAACCCAGATTGACTTGACTCAGGCTGTGCCTAAGTTCACGGCGTGACTTCAGCAGGTCTTTCTCTCTACTGTTGGGAAGTTATAAAATATGGATCAACAATATCTCTTTTCAATCTGGTTAAGAGCCCAAAGAGAGACTCAGTGGAAAAGACCCTAATGTTGGGAAAGATTGAAGACAAAAGGAGAAGGAGATGACGGAGAATGAGATGGATAGATATTGTCATAGAAACAACAAACATGAACTCGGACAGTCTTTGAGAGATGGTGGAGGTTTAGAAGGACCTGGTGTGCTATGGTCCCTGGGGCCACGAAGGGTCAGATGTGACTGAACAACTGAAGAACAACAGCAGCAACAAAATATTTCTAGAGAAAAGCTCTCAGCCTTAATCATAATCTCTCAGTCTCTTCCTCTAGTAACTTGTCCCGAGAGCCTTCCTCTCAGCTGCATTACACCCCAAGGGGCGCACACTCTCACACACAAATCAACAATACAACACAAGAGCATATTAGTTTGGAGCAGGGGTGGGGAACCTGCGGCCTCGAGGGCACATGTGGCCCTCTAGGTCCTCAAGCAGGGCCATTTGAACTCCAAACTTCACAGAACAAATCCTTTCATTGAGGGATAACTTTGGAGAAACTGGTTTCTTTAAAAGCAGGTGGCCGAAACAGAGATCAGACAGACTCTTAACAAACAAGGTTTGGCAAATCAGCACATTTCTCTTCTGGGAGAAAGAGGCAAGAGACTGGAGTAGGGTGAGGCAGGGATGAGAATTCACCTAGTCTGTATCGGTATCACACTGTTCTCCAACTGGGCTGGTGTCTGTATCATCCTGCGTCATTCACAGTTATGGCTCAGGCATGTAGGCATGGAAGAGTAACAACTGCTCCCCCACCCCCCACCACACCCCGTCCCCTGCATGGTGATTGTGATCCAGCCATAGCTTTATGGTGCTTCCAGATCCAGGTTGTCACATTTCCCTTTCAGTGCTTCTTGGCTGCTCTTGCCCCGCCCCACCCCCAGCTCTTTTTTCATGAACATTGCTAATTACATCTAGGTGGATTCCAGCCGTACTTCACCTTACCCCTTAATTGTCTTTTCACCAAATGCTCTATTTCTGCATGTGTGCTCCGCTTTACTTCCCTCTTTTCCCTTCCCCTACTTTCTGGTACTGGAACCACAATCATTCCTGCCTATGGTTTCCACCTGGTTTTGGTTCCTGCTGAGATTGGAGCCATGAGATCGAGAGATGAGAGAGAATGTGTAAGAAACTACCCTCTGGAGGAAGATGATTCTGTCGTGGTAGAAGAGGAAAATCTTCTCCACCTAGGAGCTGGAGATGGTTGAAGGAGGAATTCAAACAGAAACCTGATGAATGACCCGAGCAATGGCTCCTGTGCATAATAGAGCTGATGCTGAGACAATCTCTGCTGCTGACTTTGAGGACTTCTTTTTTTATTTTTATTTATTTTTAGGCAATTGGGGTTAAGTGACTTGCCCAGGGTCACACAGGTAGTAAGTGTCAAATGTTTGGTCTGAGGCCCGATTTGAACTCAGGTCCTCCTGACTTCAGGGCTGGTGCTCTATCCACTGCACCACCTAGCTGCCCAGACTTTTTTTTTTTAAACAGAATCAGCCAAATTTATTAGACTCTCAAGTAAAAGGATGTTATTTGTCCCATGTTTAGGATTAGAGATAGAGAATTAACCATTCCTGACTCCATAAAGATGAATTCCTGCTGCACAGTCCCCTTGTAGGAAGTTTTTGTCTTTCTTTGTGACTCTTAGCACTGACTGACATAATTCATAAAAGGTGAAATCGGCAATTTTGAGCATATAAAATTGAAAAGCTTTAGTTTGAGCAAAATAAATACAGTTAGAATCAGAAGGGAAATAAGTAATTGGGAAATATCTTCTCAACAAACTTCTCAGATAAAGGTATAATATCCATAATACATGAAAAAACTTACACAAATATATAAGACTAAGAGACATTCTCCCGTAAATAAGCAGTCGAAGGATATGAACAGATAGTTCCTTCAGTCAGCCAACAAGCATTTGTTAGGTGCTTACTATGTGTTAGGCACTGTACTATGTTCTGAGGATACAAATACAAAAGAAAAAAAGAGAGACCTTGCCCTCAAGGAGCTTATATTCTGATGGGAAAGATAACACATAAAAGGAGAAAGGGGTAGTAATAATAGGGTGTGGTGGTGAAATGCAAAGAATCAGAAGAGTCAGAGAAGAATGAAGCATGGTCAGCCTGAGCCCTTTATAGCTGAGGAAACTGAGGCCCAGGGAGGTTAGAGGTAAGTGATTCCAAATCCAGTGCACTTTCGACTGAATCATGAGACCTTCCTGGCCAAAGGGAATCTCCTTGGCTTTTTTTTTTCTGCTCCCCATTTTTGGTATTGATAGTTCATTCGAATAGGTCAAGTTGAAGCAAATACAGCCAATAGTCTCTTAACTTCAGAGTTGATTTAGGGATGAAATGAAATGCTTGTGAGTCCTTGAACATTTAACAAAAGGAGGTTTACTTTGCACTAACACAGCATAGATATGCAACAAAGATACAGTGGCACTTAGCTTAAGCATTGGTAGATACTGCTTCCCTTGCCTTCTTGTGGAAACACTTTTGATCAGAAGGTCATCGAGGTATGGTGACTCACATGGTCACCATAAGACTTGATGGGTCAGACCTATGAAGTCTGAGAGGCCTAGACTCCATGTGGCTGAGACTTTTTGTGCCCTTAGATAATCAGAAACTTGGAAGCATGAGTCAATCAGGCCCAAAGAGCAACTTTGTCCTTGGTCTATCCTAGCCTACACTGGTTGGGAGAAGTGCCTCATCAGAATGTCTCCAGCTACTATGCCTGAAGGACTATAAAACAGTGCATATCCTTTGACCTAGCAATACCACTACTGGGTCTGTATCCCAAAGAGATTTTTAAGAGAAAAAGGAAAGGAAAAGGGCCTATATGTACAAAAATATTTATAGCAGCTCTTTTTATGGAGGCAAAGAATTGAAAATTGAGAAGATGCTCATCGATTGGGGAATAGCTGAACAAGTTGTAGTATATGATTGTGATGGAATATTACTGTGCTATAAGAAATGGTGAGCAGCATGCTCTCAGAAAAACCTGGAAAGATTTACATGAACTGATGTTAAGTGAAGAAAGCAGAACCAGGAAAAATGTATACCCTGTAACAGCAATATTGTACTATGATCAAGTGTGAATGACTTCACTATTCTCAGCAATACAATAATTCAAGATGATTCTGAAGGACTTATGATGAAAAATGCTCTCCACCTCCAGACAAAGAGCTGGTGGAGTCTGAATACAGATTGAAGCATACTCTTTTCTTCTTCCTTTATTTCTCTTGGGTTTTTTTTTGTCTGTGATTTTTTTCACAACAGGACTAATATGGAAATATATTATGACTATACATGTATAACCTATATCAAATTGCTTATCTTTTCAATGGGAAAGGAAGGAGAAAATCTGGAACTCAAAATTTAAAAAAATGAATGTTAGAAATTGTTTTTTACATGTAATTGGAAAAAATTTAAAAAACATTTTTAAAAAGGGAATGCCTCCAGGGATTTGTCTAACAGCTTTGTCTTCTTTTTGGTAAAGCCTCTCCAAATTGTGGGTGGGAAGAAAGAAGATACATCAGGGAATTCATCAGGGCTGCTCCTAATCACAGTCATCTTCTCATCTTTGGTTTGTTCATGTTTTAAATAAAGGTTGTGATTACCTAAACACAAGGAACAGTAGGACAATAATCATTAACTTGGCAGTTTGATTCAGTTTCTGGTTTATCTGGCATATCTATCAGAGCAGAGTCTGGGTACAGGCTGAACTGGTGGTTTATTCTTTTATATTTACTGTACCTTTCTAGGTGCCATCTGTATTTTCTTCCTTTTATCGTAGCCAGGCCTAACCTCCAAAGAGATCCTGGGGTCACCCAAAGGACACTGGGGAGATAAATGGTGGGTCAAGCTGTCAATAACCATATTAAAAAAAACCTTTCCAAATTACTAAAGAGAAATGCAAATTAAAACAAATCTGAGGTGATATTCTTGTAGAACATAGCTTAGCTGAAGAATTTGTATCTTGAAATATCCCTCCATTAGATGTTCTGCCTTCCTGTGTCTAGTAAGGTGTTACCTAAGTATAGAAGCCATCTTGACCTAAATGATCTGTGGGTAAGCCTTTGCAACTCCTACTTTAAAAAAAATCCTTGCTTCCATAAATACAAGATGTTCTAAATTTGGTGCTCAGGAAAATCTGGGCCCCAACAAGGATCCCAATGTTGACTGCACCCACATGTGCTGTTTCTTTTATGGTAGTATTTATGGTACTATAGAATTTTGAATTAACTTTCTAAAAGCTGTCTCCCAAACTGATCAGTATGTATAATAAAAGCTTTGAGTAAATCCTGCCTAGAAAAACAGATACATGACACAAATCACATTTGTCAGATTGTCAAAGCTGACAAAAGAAGAAAATAGCAATTGTTGGAGGGACAGTAGGAGGATGAGCACACTAATACACTGCTGGTGTAGCTTCAAATTGATTCAATCATTTTGGAAAACAATTTGGAACTATTATTCCCTTTGACTCAGTGATACTACTACTAGGCATGTACCCTAAGAAAGCCAAGGACAGAGGAAAAAGACCCACATACATAAGGGTGTTAATAGTAGTACTTTTTACTGTAGCAAAGAACTGGCACTAAAATGTTGCCCCTTAATCGATGAGTGACCAAACAAATTGCGGTGTGTGGTTCTTTTAGGTAAAGCCTCCCCATGTTGTGGGTGGAAAGAGAGCAGCTGCATCAGGGAAATACTGGAATAGAATTTTATTGTATAAAAGAATATGAGAAATTCAGAAAAATGTCTATCTGTGTTTGAGATTAGGACAGTATTCTGCTGAGGAGAACTAGCAACTCCTTCTCTCTAACCCTCACCCTTGGTTGGGTGACATCACTATTTCCCAGCTCTTCTCTTCAGGTTTCCCAGTTGATATGACTTTCAAAGCTCTTACTTTGCTCCTTGAGCAGAATGGGACTCTTCAAAAAAATGTGCCTAAGGAGAGACAATTGGAAGGGAAGGTGCCTGAGGCCACCAACTCAGATATGGCTTATAGCTTATAATACCTTATCATACCTCTTTCTACTGGAAAATAACTGGCTCATCTTATGTGTAGGACAGTCTGGATTCACTTGATCCTTTCTGCTTTGGGGAAGTTAGAATAATATATTAATAAAATCTCTTTTGTTCAGCTCTAGCCTCAAACTGGGAATCCCAGAAAGAGAATTTCTTTCTTTGTGGATATGACTGACCATAGTCTCCATCCCCTTTACATTAGGTCCCCAGGGACACAGGCAAAAAATGAATGCTATAATAAGGAAACCATTTTCTTTTGAAAACCTAATGCAGAGAGAGAGACAGCAATCTTGAAGATTGGGGATACAGGATCAGTGTGAGAGAGAGGGTGATATAAAGGATGGCAAGTGGGATGTAACCAGCTTTGTTCTTGGCAATAGGGATTGATAAAGCCAGGTGGTATCTATTTAGTATGGCTTCTACAGAGTTCCCCTCCCCCCAGCATCTCACTCCCAGTTAGTGGCAGTGGCAGCAACATCAGTGAAGAGCTGGATCCAGTTCCCCTCTGGAGTTCCCCTTTTCCTCTCACCCTTTAGTCTCTCTAGGTCCTTCCACGGAAGAGCTAATGTCCTCTCTTGTGGGCTTGCTTTGGTGAGATTTCACTTCTACTATTCCTTTTATACCAGGCATTCTTAATCTTTTTTTTTTTGGTATCATATACTGCTTTGGCAGTCTGGTGAAATCTATGGATCCTTTCCCTGAATAGTATTTTTAAACAATTGAAGGAAATGCTAAATTTCAATTAGAGACTACTGAAAATAGAGATGCAAATTTTTTTTCTCCTCCCAAGTTTATAGACCCTTGCAACTGCACCCCCTAAATCTATCTATGGACTTCTTAGAAGCTTATGGACCACCATAAGGGGTGGGGAACCTGTGCCCTTGAGGCCACATGTGGCCTTTTAAGAGGTCCTTTTGACTGAGTCCAAGTTTTACAGGACAAATCCTTTTATTGAAGGTATTCACTTGTTCTGTGAAGTTCAGATTCAGTCAAAGGGCTGCACTTGAGGACTTAGAGGGCCAAATGTGGCCATTCCTGCTTTAGACTTTAGGAAGAGAAAGATTATCCTTTCAGATACAGTCATAGCACATTCAGTCCCGGAATCAGAAAACTTTGAATGTTTCTGGCCTCTGCTACAGGCATCCATCTCAAGGTCATTTCAACTCCTTGGGTAAAGGGGTGTTACATTTGGATATGTATAGAATGTTGTGAGGAGAAATTAAGTTGAGAGACCTCAGAACTTTGACCAAAGCATCAATCAATCATGACTTCAAAGGAGTAGTCCTGAAAAAATGCTTCCCACTCCTTGTCAGAGAGATGCTGGACTACAGGGATAGAATCAGGTATGTATTTTCAGAAGTGGCCAACGTGTTGATTTATTTCACTCAATTATACATATTTGTAACAAATGTAATGTTTATATATGCACATTATATATAACTATATGCAACAAATTCATTTTTAAATATTCCTTCCCTTGTTCTTTGTATCTTGAAATGTCTCTTTGTTGATGACTGCCTCAGTTTCCTCAACTGTCAAGTGAAGATTATGATAGCATTTACCTTCCAGGGTTGTTGTGAGGATTAAGTAAGGTAATATTTGTAAAGTGCTTAGTACAGTACCTGGCACTTATAGACATTTCTCTGAATCTGTCATATTCCTATTTTCTTATATTGCAACAAAATTATTATTACAATATTACTTATATTACAATTAAGTTCCATTCCGGTGTTTCCCTAATGCAGTTTCTTTCTTCCCATTCACAACATGGGGAGCCTTTACCTAAAAGAACCATGCACCACAATTTCTTTGGTCATTCAGCAATGAATGGGTACCTTTTTTTTTTTTGCCAGTTTCCTGCTACAATAAAAAGTACTGTTAATGTTCACAATAAAAGAGTTTTCCCCCAAAAAAACCCCAAAATAGGAATACGACAAAGGAATGGTGATTAAGAAAAATCTGGACATCTTGAGTGGTTCAAAATAGGAAGTGGATAAGAGCAGTAGAAAGAAAAATTATAGGGTCTGTGGGAACGAAAAGGTTCACCTAGCATCTGCAGGGATAGGGGTGATAATAACAATTCACTTTTAAGATTTGCAAAGTACTTTCCTCATAGTGATTCTCTGAGGTAGTGCCAAATATTATTAGTCACATTTTGCAAAGGAATTTATTGAGATTGAACAACACGCTCAAGGTCACAAAATTAAGTGCTAGAGTCAGGCTTTGAATCCTAGTCTCCTGATTCCAAATATAGCACTCAGAATTTTTTAAAGTTAACATTGTTAGGGGAAGCCCTGATGTATTTTTTTGCGGGGGGTGGAGATTGGGGTTAAAGTGACTTGTCCAGAGTCACACAGCTAGTGAGTGTTATGTGTCTTCTGGATTTGAACTCAGGTCCCCCTGACTCCAGGTCCAGTGCTCTATCCACTGCTCCACCTAGCTGCCCAAATTTATGGGGTTTTTTTTGGGGGGCTAGGCAATGGGGTTAAGTGACTTGCCCAGGGTCACATAGCTAATAAGTGTTATGTATCTGAGGCTGAATTTGAACTCAGGTCCTCCTGAATCTAGAGCCAGTGCTCTATCCACTGCGCTCCCTAGCCGCCCCTCTGATGCATTTTTACATTTAAGACCCAGTTTCCATTTTCTATTTCTTTCCCTCCCAAGACCTTAAATTCCTTTCTGAAAGGTAAAGAAGGGACAAAGGAAGCAGCTGCCTTCTTTGATAACTGCTACTTCTGTTACAAGAGCATTGGACTAACTGAATTGGAAGAATTGGCTAAAGTTAAGAAGTAGTTTTATTGATCCGCTAGAAATTGGCTCTAGATCAATCAATAGGGATCAACACCCAATTTAGGAGGGTAAGGCCAGAGTGTGTTTGTGACCTTCTGAGAACTCCATGGGTAAAGCTGTCAGTATCAGGCCTGATGATTCCACCCAAGTCATTTTTGGCTTGAGCTGATTCTAATGTTGGCACATCCAGCTTCTCTCTGTTTCTCAGAACCCTCACCTTATCTTCCTTGACTCCAGACACTTTCCTCCTGTTTCTTTCTAATGCCAATGTTAAAGTAGTTATCTTGATCAGGGAAGCATGAAGGGATCTGACACTTTAATTATCATCTGTCTCCTTGAACAGCAAGACTAGAAGGAAAAACAAACCCTTTCTACCACTCACTATAGTTACCTGCTGAAGGGATTTTTTTATTTGTTTGTTTGTTTCCCCAGATCCATTTTGGCTCCTGTTTCCTGATACCTGGCTGAGGCATATGGGGGATGAGGAGATTAGACCAGAGATGTCTCAGGGGAAGCCTGTGTTTAAGGTGCTAGAGAGAGATGAGCATCTACTGAACAGTTCCTGTGCTCCCTTCCTCTTTCAATCACCGGGTGAAGTGATAGGATGGGACTGCACCTGTGATTTTATCAGTATAGGGAGTTCACAAAGAGGAAATTCCTTCTGCCAACGTAGATGGGAACCTTCTCTACAACTTAGAGCCTTAGATAATTTCCCTGGGACACTGAGAAGACATATGAGTTACCTAGGGCCATACAGCCAGTAGGTGTCAAAGGTGGGATGCTTGGGAAACAAAGAGGGAGGGGAAGGGAACAAACATTCATTAAGCACTTAAATGTTATCTCATTTGATCTTCATAACAGCCCTGGGAGGTAAATGCAGTTGTTACCTTCACTTGACAGTTGAGGAAACCAAGGCAGAGAGAGATTAAGAGGCTTAGCCAGGGTCCCACAACTAGTGTCTGAGGCCAGGTTTGAATTCAAGCCTTCTTGATTTCAGCTCAACGTTCTACCCACTGTGCTGCCTAGGTGCCTCTCCTGGGAGGAGGATGATTTGTTACCTTGAGGGAGCAGAGGATTGGTGGGCCTATACCACTAAGGAAGTAGACAAGTGGTATGAGATGTTCTAATAGAGGGTTTGTGGCCTGATGGAGACAATGCTGAGATGTTCTCTACAGCTGAGTTCTATGGGCTGGGGAAAGCTAACTGAGGATTATTGTGGCAGACAGCTAAATCAATTAGGTGGTGTGGACAGGGACCCCCTTTTGTTCCTTTATAGGTGGCTGAGATAGAGTATTATTGGTACCATACCCCAGAGTGATGAATTCCCTTAACGGCTGACTCCCAGCTGGCAATCTTCAAGGAAAAGGGAGGAAGTTCTTAAAGAAAATGGGCTTAATAGGATCTATGTGTCCCATTGGCCATCCTCCTCCTTCACTGTCATACACATCCTATACTCAGCATGTATCATAGACAATTAGACTTCCCTTTCTTGGAGGAGCCCTACCAGAATGGCTTTGGACTTTAGGTACGAATCTATTCCACCACACAACCATACATGTGTTGGCTGATCAATGGGTAAAATTTGAACAGGAAGTTGGTATTGGGCCTTGGGCAAATATTGTCAGTGCAACTAGCTGTCCTGAGTATAATCTGAAGCCCAAAGTCCATTGGTATGGATACTCCCCTCATTGGTGGAGATCATAGCCCTGTACCTATATGAGGGGTAGGGTAGAGTTGGCTTGAGTGGGAGAGAGGTGAACTTTTCAGTCTTAGCTAGTCTCTTCAGATTTCTTGTCTCTTCAGATTTCTTCAGTCTCTTTAGGCTCTGAAGTTGCTTCAGATGCTTCTGGTTTTGGGTGTCTAGAGAGAAGATAGATGATATCAACTCTACTTCAGGCTGCTGAAGCAAGAATAAGACCCTGGGAAGAGGATGACATGAGGAGAACTGGTAGTCTTCATCATGTCCCTATCCTTGGCATGCTACACTAGAGACTTCAGGGAACTTCCCCTTGGGTGAGATTTGGGATTTTTTTCTCTTGGTTGAGATGAGTTACCTTGATCTGAAAGGGAGAATTCCTTCACTCTGTATTGTCTGGTATATATTCTCCTTTGTAGACTTTCCCTGATTTCTGTTTTGGTGTTGACTTAAATAAAGGAGTTTCTTTGTTTCTGGCTGTGTGTGTTCATTTTGGAACTGCCATTTGTTGGAAGGGAGCCAAGTTTTGAAAATAAAGCTTGGGTTCTCCTTTCCCCACTAATGAATAATGATTGGAAATTTAGATTAAATCCAAAAAACTACATCCCCCTAGACTAGCAATATGTAAGAGAGGAAATAGATACAATTCTAGCCAGGTACCCCACCTCTTTGAGGAGAGTGGAATGGCTAAGATTCTGCTCTCCACCTTCTGCTTTCCTTCCTGGGAGGAATTAAAGACTATGTTGAAGACTCCCTTGAAGAAGGGTTGGGGGAGGAGAAGAGACTAAAGATGTCTATTGTGTCACTCTTTGATCTATACAATAGCACCATCATGCTACATGTGGGGGACAGCCTGACAATGAACCTGGTGGAACCTACCTTTTTGATAGGTGTTCAGAGACCAATGACACTGTCTTCAAGAGGGGACTTCGGGTATGGTTCTTGATACATGGGATTGATAAGAAACTGATTGATGAATGGCCTATGGAATGGCTGATAAAAATGTACAGAAAAATTCACCATGAGGTTAGTAAGGGACCCTTCAACCTAACCAATGGCTAAGGCATCCTTTGAAGCCCATCTGGATCACAAAACCCTGACCACAGAGGGAAAGGTTTTCTTGGGAGTCATTATGTATTTCAGTAAACTCTATGCATGTTAGTGGAGTAAGATCAAATGGAAATCCTGAGTTACCCAAACTATTACATATAGTTTAGACCAAACAGTATTGTGTCCCAGGAGGATGGAAAAGGGAATGGGGGAGAAATTTCTTCTCTAGTGATAGAGATGAAGGAAGCTGGAATACTTTGTTATATCAGCTCCCTGTGGTGAATAAAGAGGTTCATGAGATATACTTTCTGGGTAATTAAGTCATTTTAGTAATAAGGCCAGCAAGTTATTAATAAAATGAGTCATATGGCTGTCTCTCTTAGACCAAAGACCCCTAATGGCAGTGGGCTTACAATTTATATGCCCTTCCAAGAGTAGGTGTTCCTGAGGGATGCCAATCAACTTAGCTTAACATAATGGGAGGTGGGCTATAGTAAAATGAGGGTCTTGGGGTACAGGACAGGTCACCCAAATCTTTGTCAAGAAACATCAATTTCTGTACCACCTGTTTTAAACAAAAGGGAGAATTGACATTTTTTTCAGACCCGTCTGAGCAAACAATGAGCAGGAATGCACCCATTAGTCCAAACTTGGAGTTTCTTTTACTGTCTGATTAGATCTTGGCTTGGGAAAATCTTTAAAACAGATTTCCCACACTGGTTGGCTTCTGGATGAGAAAGTAGGAAAGGAGAAAAACCTTGGTCCTAATTCAATAATTAGTTATTAAACAAAAGAGGGAAATACTCATTTCTCACCTTTACAACAACCACATTTTGCCTGTGAAGAAGGTGGATGGCACCTGGTAATTTGTGGTATTCTATAGGAGCTGAACAAAGTTTTCTTATTCATCACTATTGTTGTTCTTGCCCAGACCCAGGGTGAGGTGCATGGAGTCACTTTTCATGGGCCTCAGTTGCCTGAAAACCCTGCTATGCACTTTCGTCACTGGACCTCTAGAGGCTTGTTGTTTTAGACTTTCAAAGCCTACAACATTACAGCCTAGTTTGTTCTATCTCCAATAATCCACACAGGGTAGGAAAGAATAGATGCAACAGGGAGATGAACAATAGCAGGCCTGTGTGAATATAACTACATGTCCATCCAGGTGGGCAGAAGAGGGTGCTGCCACTAGCTCTTTCTCCCCACCCTGAGGCCTTCTCACTCAAATGCAAGCAAACAGGAAAGGGAGACAAAAACATGCTTTGGCTGATTGATACTTTTGAGCTCACACCCAATTCCAACTCAGCAGTCAATTAAAAGTACATTTCTTCACCATATGTTTATTGAACCATAAACAGTCCTATAACACTTACTCTGAAATGGAGATCAGGGCCTGTCCATGCCATATCATCAGGCGTTTTCCAAAGCAGGTTCACCTGAGAGCTCATGCTTCCAAGACTGAGTCCTCATTGGCCAGGACCCTGTTCCCTATGTACATACAAGATATGTACAGTGTAATTGAGAGGCAATCCCAGGGGGCTGGGTACTTGGGAGAGGGACCCATGTAAGGTAAGATCTGAGTTGAATTTTGAGTTAGGGAAGCTAGGAATCATGGGTGAGGAGGGCATTCTAGGCATTGGTGGGAGGGCACCTAGATAATACTGTACTGAATGGGGAGATGATGGACTGTCAGTGTGAAAACTAGCAAATAGGCCAGTTTGGCTGAATCACAGAGTGTGTAGGTTTGGATGTGGGTGTGGGTGTTGACTGAGAGGGTAAAGTTTAAGAAGACTTGAAAGGTAGGAAGGGGTCAGGCTTTGAAGTGCTAAAAATGCCAACCAAAGGATTTTATACTCCATCCTGGAAGGAGTACAGAGATATTGGTCTTTACTGAATAGAGGGAGCAACATGGTCAGACTTGCCTTTTAGGAAAGTCTCTTTGGCAGCTGAGTGGAGGATGGATTGGAGTGGAGACAGATTAGAGTCAGATCAATTGAGCAAGAAGTCGTGAAGGCCTGAATTAGGGGTGTGATGTTGTGGAGGCAAAAATGATAAGATCTGATGAATTGGATAGGTGAGGTAAGTGAGAATCAAGGATGGTACAAAGACTTTGGCCTGGGTAACTTGAAGGATTGCGGTGTCCTGACAGTAAGAGGAAAGTTGGGAGAATTTGGAGGTAAAGATAGTGAATTTTGTTTTGAACACGGGGTGTTTGCGATGACTATTAGACATCCAATTTGAGCACAGTAGAGTTCAGAAGAGCAATTAGGACTGGCTGTATAAATCTAGAAACTATCTACATAGATAATCCTTGAACCCGCAGGAGCTAAATGCAAATAAGACAGTATAGAGAGAAAAGAGAAGAGGGCCTATGACAGCACCTGGGGGGACTCCCATGGTTAGGTGTTATGACCTGGATGATGATCCAGCAAAGGAGCCTGAAAAGAAGCAGTGAGTCATAGGGGAGGAGAACCGGGGCAGAGGAGTCTCACAAAAACCCAGAGAGAGGAATATACAGGAAGAGAAAGAGTAATTGACAGCATGAAAAAGGGCAGAGATATCAAAAAGGACGAGTACTAAGAAAGTCATGGGATAATCGTAGGGTCATAGATAGAGAGTTGAAAGGTACCTCAGAGGTCTGGTCCCCTTCATTTTTCAAATGGCTCCCTATTTACCTCCAGGATAAAACATAAACTTTCCCATCCCACAATTAAAGCCGTGAGCAACTTGGCCCCACCCTTCCAACATTTATTAAGTGTTCTTCACCTACTCTTTGGTCCAGCCAAACTAGCCTTATTCTTCCTCCCATATGACTTGCTTTCTTTTACACCAACTCTTAGAAGGCTTAGTTTTATTCCAAGCTTAGCTCAAGAGCCACTTCTTACATGATGTCTTTTCTGATTTTGCTTTTCTGATATCACTAATATCAACTCATATTACATTTATTTTATATATGTTTATTTGTTATATACTTACATGCTTACAATGGACCGCTAGGTGACACAATGGATAGAGGCCAAGCCTCAAGTCAGGAATACCTGAGCTCAGATCCAGCCTCAGACACTTCCTGGTTGTGTGACCCTGGGCAAGTCACTTTACCCAGTTTGCCTTAGTTTCTTCATCTGTAAAACAAACTGGAGAAGGAAATGGCAAACGATTCCAGTATCTTTGCTGAGAAAACCCCAAATTGAGTCACAAAGAGTCGGACACAATGGAAACAACTGAACAACTTTATACATACATGCTGTTTTCTCTATCTGTTGAGAAAATTCAGAAGTCCTGAATGCAAGGAACTGTCATGTTAGTTATTCTATTGACTTTCTCTTAATTGAGATATAAATGTGATAATACAATGTTATTTTTACAGATAAAATGGCAGATGATAGCACTTTCATAATGATTTCTCATATTCTACCCTAGCAATGTGTAGACAAGATTCTATTGCTCTAAGGTTCTCACATCTAGTGAAGTGATGGATAGTTGGGCTTAGAATCTGAAAGTCTTTGATTCCCATCCCACCTTCACCTGAAAGCTAAAGCTGATTCAAGCTCTCCCTTGCATCCATTTTTCTACCACTCTTTCTTCTGAGCCTTTCACAGGCTCTGCAGCATGGTATAAAGGGTGAGGAAGACCTTGGATCAGGTCCTTTTATTTATTTATTGTACTTATTAGCTGTGTGATGCTGGGCTAGTTACTGTACCTTTCTGAGTTTCAGTTTCCTCATTTGTTAAATGGATGGTAACAATAACTCCCTTAGAGAATTGTCGAGAGTTTCAAAAGAGATAATGCCTGTAATATACTTCATAAACTTTAGAGTTCCAAACTATTTCTTTTTAAACATTGAGCAAGCAGATGATGAGGGGGACATGGAACTTCTTCTCTTTGTTGGACTACTAATAACTCAAGCTTTATCCTAGGGAACTCACCTAGGAAGAGCAGCTTCAAAATGTTAAATCAGGAGTGGATTATGGAATTGATCATTCAATCAATAAGCATTTTTAAGTGCCTGCTATGTGGCAGGCATTGTGTTAGATCCTAGGAATGCAAAGAAAAACTGAAATCCCGGAATTCAAGGAGCTTACCTTCTGGCCCAGTGATGGGATTACTTACTTTCCCTGGGGTACCACCATTCACCTATTTAAAACTGTAGTATTGTCTTAGACTCCATTGCAATAGCCTCCTAACAGGTCATCCTACCTCAACCCTCCCTTCTCTCACCCAACCTCTGCCATTCCACACTATTGTCTTTTCTGTTGTTGCTATGATTATCTTCCTTGTGCTTAAATGTGATCTGGTTACTCCTTTTCTCAAAATCTTTCAATTACTTCCTATTGCCTTCCAAGTAAAATTCAATCTCCTTTGACTGACATTCAGATCTTCACAATCTGGCATCTCTTTTTAAAGCCTTATCTTGTATTACTCCTTAACTTGTATTTTATACTTTAGTCAAATCAGACAATTCTCTGTCTTCTGAGCACACTCTAAAATTTGCCATTCCTCATGCTTGTAGATGCTTTTTCTGTGCCCAGAATACCTTTTTTCCCTTCTTTCCTTTTCACTTGTTGAAATTGTACAGATTTTTAAAAATTCAACTCAAATGATGTCTCTTCTAAGAAGTCTCCAGTCCCACCAATTAGTAATGAAGTCTATTCAGTCATCATATAATTCCTTGTGCATCTCCTGTGCACTTGTCCTATGTTATTTTGTAATATAATTTTTTTTGTATATAAGGACAGCAGTGATTTAGGTATGGCTTCAGAATGCAGAAGATTTACTTATCACCAACCAATTATCTAGTAGGTCTAGGAAATTCCCATTAAAGGAAAAGAAAAGGAGTAAAAAAAAGGCAGATGACCTGAGGGACTCTGTCTATGGCAATAGGTCTGTTTCACAAAACTGTGGGTATGAGGGTGAATGTCAGGGGAGGAGGGAAGCAAATTTTTCTTGTTATTTACCTTGCAGTTCTGTGTAATTAAATGCCTTAGCTCTGAGTTAATGCATCCTCTTCTTTGGTCTGGTAAAAGGGAAGTCTCAGACGGGGCTCATGAGTTATAATTTTTTTAATAGATGATAACCCTGAGAGTTTCTTCAAATTGGGTGTAGTTTTCAAGGAACCATATTGAGGGGATCCTGAGCAACATTTATATGAATCATCTCACCTTATAGACTGTCAATCTACATGAAGACAGGGACTATATGTGACATAAACCTTGTATCTTCCCCAAGAAGACAAAATGAACTCAATTCTTACTGAGGTTTGAAGTCTGATGCTTTCCCAAACCCTTTTGGCTCTGCCTAAAAAACTGGTCCCTAACTTTGACCTGTCAGGAACTAAAAGTAGAGAGTATTCCCGAGAGAGAGCCCATGACTACTGGAACAGTCTATTCCCATTGATACTACACAGTCCTCATGCAGCTGTAGTAATGCTACAAAAAGCTTCTTTGTTTCTTAACTAGGTCCTCGTGTACAAGTTCTTGTTTGAGGAAAATGTGTTTGGTGGTGTGATACACTGAGAGGCTCAAGCAACACCCACACCCACAGTTATAAATAAGAGAAGAAATGTATGTTTGGAGCATGGTTTTGCAGACAGTGATGTTTGTGTCAAAAGGTGATGCCAATTAGGCTATTAGTTGATGGAATTATTACCACGCTCGCTCCCACTGAGATCACAGAAAGGTTCACCTTTACTCCTGCCTTGTTTCTAAAGTGACATTCCAAGAGAGTTGGCAATGTACTTTTAAAAAAATTATCTCTGTCTGTAAGCAAAAAGGAAAAAAAGAAAAAGTACATGGTCTGTGTTTCTGAGCGAAAGGTTGAGAACAGATTTCCTGAGCAGCAAGTCTTCCACTGACTTGCTGTGTGATCACATCATACCTGACTTTGCTTGCTTGGTAAATGATGGCAATAACTTCTCAACTGGTATAATACCATTTTCATAAGAATGGTTGTGAATTTGAATTAATGCTTTAAAAGGGCATGAAAATCTTTATAAGAAAAATGGTAGGCAATGGAAGGGGATGCTATTTAAATGTATAAACCTTTTTGACTGTGCTTATTGAAAGATTAGTCTGGAACCATGAAGGCTTTGTGGAAATAAAATGTTTTGGTCAAATTCTTGTCCAATGCATTTTCTCAGCTAAATTGTTGCTCTTCACAGAAGAAAGGAGAATAAACAAAAGCAATGAGTTTTTCTTCCTTAGTAGGAAGAAGTATCTCCTATGTTTCTAATGGGCTTACAATTGATTGAGCCTAGTTTCTTGTAAAATATGTTATTGTGCAGTATTTTAAAATATAAGATCTTCACTAAAACTCATTTATTGACTCTCCAAACTCAAAGAGAATAGTTCTATTTTTCAGGGCACAAGGAGAAATTTCTGAACTATTCTGCCTGACGTCACTTTTCTCTAGTTTGAAGAGTAGAGGCAGCTGGAATTGGCAAATTCCATTTCTTGGACTCCTCTGAAGACTAGGAATTAGAGAAAATTGAAATAATGGTCACTGAATTTGGTTTCCATCTTTCTTTGTTAACTGGAAACTCTTCCATAAATTTGCTGTCTTTTCCTTTGCAATCCCTTTTTGTACCAACTGACCTCAGCTTTTCTACATTTTAGTTTCTGTTGTATGAGAATATGAGAATGTCTTTATGAATTGATCTTTAAGAGGAAGTGGGACACATTTTCCTGTGGCATGATGGCTTTTAATATATACTGTTGGAGAAGAGAGTGTTTCAAAATTAGATTTCTTGTCTATTGAGACCCTTCAAAATTCAGGATATATAAGGAGGCCTTCAGCTGTGGTAGACATTATTCAGAATTCCTGGATAGATGTTTCCCAAGCAGGAAGGGATGCCCACTTAATCCTTGGCATCTCTGCAGAGACTACTAGTTACTGATAATAATGATGTGTTGATTATTTGTTCTTTCTGTTTCAAAAAACATTTGCTAGATTCTGGGAATGAGTATATTCTGAGTTTCTTTAGCCTAGTAAAGTAAAGTGAGTCATTACTTCCTAAACCCCAAGTATCCAGTTCTTTGTTACAACAGAAAGTGCTGGCATGAATATTTTTGTAAATATGGATCCTTTTCCTCTTTCATTAATTTTTGGGGGGTATGTACCTACTAGTGGGTCAAAGGTCACAGGTTAGTGACTTTTGGGGGACATTTCCAAATTACTTTCAAGAATGGCTGGTCTACTTCACAGCTGCTCTTGTATCTCCTCCAACAATGATTATTCCCCCTTTTTGTTATTTTTGTGAACCTGATGTATGAAAACTCAGAGTGGTCTTAATTCATATTTCTCTTATCAGCAATTTGAAGCATTTAAAAAAATATTATTAATAGTCTGCATTTTTTGAGGAAAAACTACCTGTTCATATCCTTTGATCATTTATCTATTGGGGAACGGCTTTTGTTTTTACACATTTGAATTAAGTTCCTTGCATATCAGACCTTTATCTGAGAAGTTTGTTGCAGAGTTAACCATTTCAGAGCTTACAGTGAGAGCAAATGAAAAAAAAAAGAGATGTGAGGGATTATGGGAAGAAAGTGGTGTGCTATAATATAGAGGGACCCTAAATCCCTGCAAATACTCTGGTGGGGCTTAGGAATGTATCACTTTGGAGAGAAATAAAGAGTCACTTACCCACTCAACCCAAAAATCAATGAAGGAACGCCTGGAGTTATATGGAGAACTTGGGATAGATAGACAAAATGGAGTAGGGGTAGGGTGGAATACAGATGGTGTAGTATAGACAGGTCTTGGAGGTTTGAGAAGCATCCAGAACTCTCTGCCTGAGCCTAGCACCCCCTGATCCCAGCCAGAGCCTGGGAGAAGGAGAGGGAGAAAGCAGCTTCTCAGGGTATTTCAGATGGTTCTAGTGAGATTCTGGTAGCCTGTTCTCAACTAAGGAAGAAAAGCCCTAGGTAAAGCCTCACCTAAGCAGTCCCTCAAGCCCGAGAACTGAAGCTTTGAAAATTGGAGTGGGCCAGATAGAAAATGACCCAAAATACAAGAAATATTAAAACAAAACAAAAAATTTGAAAATAAAACCAGAAGAAAATATAAAAAAATATACTTAGGACAAGTGACCCGGAAAACAAGGCAAAAAAAGAATCTAAGAATTATCAGACTATCTGAAAACATGATCAGAAAGAAGTCTGGATACCATATTTCAAGAAATTATAAAGTAAAAACATCTAGAAATCTTAGAACAAGAGTGCAAAGTGGAAATAGAAAGAATTCACTGGTCACCTCTAGAAAGAAACCCTAAATGAAAACTCTCAGGTGCTTCATGGCCTAAATCCAGAGCTTCTAGATCAAAGAAAAAAATACTACAAGCAGCCAAAAAAACTAGTTCAAGTACCAAGGGACCACAAGAAGGGTCACACAAGATTTAGCAGCTGCCAAATGAAGAAGAGGAGAGTTTAGAAAACAATATTTCCAAATGCAAAAAATAAAGGTTTACAATTAAAGAGATAACCTATTGAGCAAAACTAACTATAATCAATCCTACAAGAGGAAAAGTAGAATTTTAGTGAATTTCCATGTATTGAGATTTTCATCCTTACCATGTAGTCTTATCCCTCAGTTTGTCCTCAGATCATCACCATTGTACTGGCTACATTCTCTTTTCTTCCGTTTTTTGACCTTCTGTGAACCAGTTCAACTCTACAACTATCACGTTGTCCTCTTCTCTTGAGTTCTTTGTGCCTTTATTTTATCAAAGCTCTTACTCTTCCATAGACCGTCCTTGGATTACTCCCATCATCCACTGCCTTTGTGGCTATGAGGCTGGAGAGAAACCACAGAACCATGCTGTCTGGGTCCCCTACAAGTTTATATTCTATAATCTCAACTGGGACCTCACTGCATCAAGGCAATCCATTATATCTCTCTAACTGAATCACTATACCACTCACCACAGCACCTTTTCCAAACCTTTTCATCTCACTTCAAACCTCTCACAATTTTCTCTCCTGGCACTCTTTCATCTGAGTATATTGCTTCATATCTCACTGAAAAGAGGAGACCACCCTCCAAGAGCTCCCTCTTTTCTCCCTCCTTATCTCATATCACTAAGATACCTTCTACCCCTATTTCCTTCAGTCCTGTCTTACAGGAAGAAGTGGACTTTCTCCTTGCCAAGGCAAACCCCTGTACATGCAGTGATCCCATTCTATCCTATTTTCTCTAGCCGATTGACACATCTATTATCATTCCTGCTCTTTCACTAATTTGTAATAATAACCTTCTTAAAACAGGAAAATGATAAATGCTGGAGAAGATGTGGGAAAGTTGGAACACTAATACATTGTTGGTAGAGTTGTGAACTGATCCAAACATTTTGGAGAGCAATTTGGAACTATGCCCAAAGAGCTATAAAACTGTGCATACCCTTTGACTCAGCAATACCACATCTATGTCTATATCCCAAAGAGATCATACAAATGGGAAAAGGACCCCTACATGTACAAAATATTTATAGCAGCTCTTTCTGTGGTGGCAAAGAATTGGAAATTGAGGGTATGCCAGTCAATGAGGGAATGGCTGAATAAGTTATGGTATATGAATGTAATGGAATACTATTGTGCTATAAGAAATGTTGAGAAAACAGACTTCAGAAAAAATGTGGAACATATAAACTGATGCTGAATGAAGTGAGCAGAACCAGGAGAACATCTCTTCTTAGCAATGCAAGGATCCAAGACAGCTCCAAAGGACTTATGATGGAAAATGCTGCACACATCCAGAAAAAGAACTCCAGAGTCTGAATGCAGGTCAAAGTATGTCATTTGTTCTCTCTCTCTCTCCTTTTTTTCTTTTTTTGTTTCTTCTGTCTTATGGTTTCTCCCATTTGTTCTAATTCTTCTTTACAACATGACTAATGCGAAAATAGGTTTAATATGAATGTATATGTAGAGCCTATATCAAATTGCATGCCTTCTTGCTGTGGGGTAAGGGTAGAGAGGGGGACAAAATTTGTAACTTAAAATCTTATGGAAGTGAATGTTGAAAATTAAAAAATGAATGAATGAATGAATGAATGAATGAATGAATAAAATAATAGTCTGTCTTTTTGGTTGCTTCTGACTGCCTACAAAGATACCAAAAAAAAAAACCCAACCAACCCTTCACTTGATCTGTCCATCCCCACTAGCTAACATCCTATATCTCTCCTCCCTTTTGTGGCTAAGCTCCTTTAGAAGGCCGTCAACAATAGGGGCTTTTACTTTCTTTCCTCTTATTCTTTTCTTAACTCTTCATGGTCTGGCTCTAGACCTCCTCATTTAAGCAAAACTTGTCTTTCCAAAGTTTGTAATGATCTTTTAATCGACAAATCTAATAATTTTCACTGATACCTCTCTCAAAGAGGTAGTAGTTGTGAATAAGGTCTCTTCCGTTTTTAACAATCTTTACTTGACTGTCTCCTCAATCTATTATCTTCTGCCTCTCCTTTCATAGCCAAACTCTTGAATAAAGTAGTCTATACTCAAAGACCACATTTTCCTTTCCCACTCTCTTTTCAACTTCATGTAATCTTATTCACAACTACTACCTCTCTGATTTGTATCTTAGTGAGAACATAAGTCAATAAATTCATCCTCTCAATAATATTTACATTTTAAATCTTTATAATCTTCATATGATGAAGGGTTTTTTGTCCTCTTTTAAAGGAGTTTTAACCATGGAGAAGTATTTAAGAAGAAGAGAAGAATTTAGTAAGTAAGAGGCCTTCTTCCCAGTGAGCCTGAAATGACATCATGCACAGGAGTAAAGCAGGTTTTATATATAGTCTTGCCCTACTGCCATCTTCTTAGTTTATGCTGCTGTACTATCATATATAAGATATATATGGGACCCTGTAGTCATGAGATCTTTCTAGTATTTCTGGTAGCTAAATGCCCATGGCTAAGGTCTGTGGTATATGATAGAGTAAATTACATTTTATCCTTTAACTCTGCAATTACTCAAACATGACCAAAGGCTTTGGCCTTGGGGTCTAGAATTATACATTAGCCAGTACATCAGCCACCAGCAGAGCTAAATCCTGTCCAGTATAATTGGATCAGTGTGATCTATGATGAACCTGACTCATCCTTTGCCTGGGTGTTGCCTGAATTGAATTTGGTAATTTGGGGCTAGTTTGTCTGTGACAAGGCACAGTAAATGCTGCCTAACAATTGCTCTTTCCCCTAGAGTCCTTCTCAGTTTGTGAGGATTTTTGGAAGTTGATTTTCCTGTGTGCTTTAAGGTACCAAAAGAAATCCCAGGCCTGGGATTGGCTGGTGTGACTGATGCGTAAGTATTTATTAAATGCCTGTGATATAGAAGAGACAACTGCTTCTCATTATTTAGAGTAGCCTCCCAGCCCTTGTCTGTTTGAAATCTGGACCAGCATGCATTCTCCTGAGCAAAAGTTCACTTCTACAACTCTAATATCTCACTTAAGGTTTGAGGCAGTGGGACCACTTTTCCAAAGAGTTCTGGTTGATCTTGACATAAAAATAAGCCCTCCAGCCATTTGCTCTTCCATTCATCATCTCCTATGTAGACTATCTTTTGTCTTCACTAAAAAAAAATCAAATACAAACCAATTCATTAAAATTTTTCTTTGTTTTTACATCAGCTTCATTTACAAATATATCCCTTCCCTTACCCTCATCAGTGAACTATCTCTTATAACAAAGTATAAGAAAGAACATAAAAGCAGTTCTGCAAAACTAATCAACACCCCAGCCAAGTCTGACAAAATATAATAGTATTCCACACTCCTAGTCCTCTACCTCTGCCAAGAAGGGAGGGAAGACTATTTTCTCATCTCTTCTGTGGGGCCAAGCTTAAACTAGTTAAATTTTCAACTCTGTGGCTTAATAGATAGGTAGCCAGTCTCGAAGTGCCTCAAAGCCAGGAAGAGATGTGTCCCTAGTCCTACCTCTGACATATACTGGTGGTGTGGTGATGGTCTCATCACTTAAACTTTCAGTGCTCTAGTCATAGTAGATGCTAACCCACCCTGATAGAGAGGATTTCCTCACCTCAGAGTTCTCTATACCAATGAAATCACAGGTTAGCAAGGACAAAGGATGCTAGAGGAAAGTATTTTTGGTGCATATGTGGAACATTGAAGTGTGATGACCTCCTCTGGGTGGACCACTCTCCATATTCTACCTTCCTTCCTCTCCACCCTGCTCCATTCTTAGTGGAAATTTTATAGGAGAAATGAACACAGGATAGGAAAGAGCGGATATATTGCAAACCATGGTTCAAGGGAGTATCTACATTGATGAAATGACAAATTTATTGAAGCATGTAATTCCAGAAGGTACCTCAAGGACAATCAATCCAATTCACACTTGGGAAAAAAAAGACTTCCAAAAGAGAATACTCCAATGAAAGTGAATCCAATTTTTAGGAAATTTGTCCTTACACCAAATCAAAGTTTTTTTTCAACTTCTACCCACTGGCTCTGGTTCTTCCTTGTTTGAACAAGTCTAATCTAGATGAAAGTCCTTCAGATACTTAAAGACTATGATGATGATGTGCCCCCTGAGTCTTATTTCCTGTAGGGTAAACATCCCAAGTTCCTTCAGCTAATGCTTAGATAGCAGGATCTCAAGGCCTTCTCTAGTCATGGGTTTCCTTCCTCTAGACCAGAGGTATCAAACTCCCTCCTTCGAGCAAAACTCTAGAACCCCACCAGAACTAGATTAAAATATCATTGAGAATTTTTAAATAAAATAAATAGTAAAAGTACAATAAAACATAGATAATGTTTATTTATATTTTTAAGTCAATATGTGGCAGCAGGGTTTGACTATTTGGGTTTGAACTATTTGGCTCTTTGGGTCTGATCTGTTTGCAGTTTACTAATGGCCTCATTAAACTGTAATTCCCAGAAATGAACACAATATTCCTGATATGATCTAACTAATACAGAGGATAATGGGATTATATCTCCTTATTCTCAGAAAGTTTGCCCCTCTTAATATAGCACAAGATTCCAATAGCTTTTTTGATTGCCATATTACAATGTTTATTCTTATCAAATTTCTAAATTCTAAGTTTCTAAATTCTAAAATCTTTTTAGATAACCTTCTGCTTTCTAACTATAGTTCTTTGACCTTATACTTATTAAATTGATTTCTAAGTATAAAACTTTACATTTATCCCCTATTAAATTTCATTTGATTAGATCTGGATCATGATCTAGCCAGGGGTGGGGAACCTGTGGCCCCCTAGGTCCTCAAGTGCAACCTTTTGACTGAATGCAAATGTCACAGAACAAATGTGACAGTTTCCCCACCCCCATATCCTGTCTGGACTTTTTGGATCCTGCCAGTGTCTTCCTATGTATTAGCCATAGTTCCCAAGTTTGTGTCATCTGCAAATCTAATGAGTATGACATTTATGTCTTCACCTAAGTCACTGATAAAGAAGTTAAACTATACAAGGCCACACACATCTCTCTAGGGCAATCTATTAGAGATCTCCTTCCAATACTCAACATTAATGACTTCTTTTTGAGTTTGACCATTCTACCAATTTTATATCCACCTACTTATACTATTATCTCATTCTTGGTTTCTTAATGTGTTTTTGTATCATGGACCCCTTTGGCAGTCTGATAAAGCCTATGGATTCCTCAGAACAATGTTTTCAAATGCATAAAAACATAGTTTTATAAAAGAAACCAGTTATACTGAAATAAAGATGTAATTTTTCTCTCATCCAATTTCACAGATTCCCTTGAAATTGGTCCACAGATCTTCAAAGGGTACAGGTTAAGAATTCTTGATTTAGTCAGTCAGGCAATAAGCATTTATTAAATGCTTACTGTGTTCCAGGCACTATGTTAAGTTCTGGAGATATTAATGAAGCAAAAACATAGTCCCTATCCTGAAAGATTTCACATTCTAATGGAGCAGACAAAATGGAAATAACTATGTTCAGTCAAGACAGATGCAGTGTAATTAGCAGGTAATCTCAGAGTAAAGGTACCAGCAGTTGGGGGTGGGTAGAGAAAGGCCAGGAACAGGCTCCTGCAGAAGGTGGGTTTTGATCTGTCTTGGAAGCCAAATAAGCCAAGAGGTGGTAAAAGAGGAGAGAATTCTAGGTATGGGGTCAACCCGTGAAAAGAACAGGAACTGGGTGATGTAGTGCTATGTGGAGGAAGAAGCAGGCAGGCCATTGTATCTGGATCATAGAGTTAATGGACAGGAGTCAAATTTTGGAAAGATAGAAAGGAGGTAAGCTGTACATCTAAAAAGTAAGTGATGTCAATGGCAAAATTACTTCTTCTTTCGGCCTCCAAAAATCTTCATCTAAATCTCTTCATTTTGTTTCTTCACTTTGGTTCTTGAATTTCCTCATGTAAGCTTGTGTGTGTATGTATGTGTATATGTAAATGTGTGTGTAGGTATGTGTATATACATGTATATGTGTGTGTGCATATATATATATATATATATATATATATATATGCACACACACATATATATGTACACATACATACTCTTAAGAAGACTACTCTTCCCTATCCTGTTTCTTTTCATCAAGGAATACCCACTCAGAATCACCACACAAAGTTTCCATTTTCAAATTTGCCTTCTTTGATTTAAGATCTCTAATTTCCCTTGTTTGTTGCTTAAACTTTGGACATTGGTAACATAGACATCTGATGTCATGGGTTTTACTATTTACTTCTTTCTTGGATTTTTTTTTCTTATATGAATTCCGGTTGTTTCAACTGTTGTTCTTTCTACATTGTATCTACTCTATGTTAACTAGTTTGGTGTATATACATAGGTAATTTTCTTCTTCACTCCTTCTTTTTAAGTTTAAATCTTTTGACTGTATTCATTGCCAGGATCCAGTCATTTATGCACTTTAAGACACGGATCAGAAATTCAAACCCCACTCTCAGATATCATGTTATTAAACAGCTTTTCATTTTACATTTATTGTATCTGACTGTGTAATGCCCCTCATGATTTGCAGAAATCACAACATCTAAGCATGAGAAAAAATACACCACTAATTTTTGTGAACAGAGATGATTCAATAACGTGGTGTAATAGGCAGGCTGTAGATCCAGAATCTGAGTTCAAGTCTTGTCTCTAATATCCTGGCTGTGTGACCCTGGACAAGGATCTTATCCTCATAGTATTCTAGGCAACTAAGACTACAAATTGCAGAGAAGACACCAATCCACATTGGTAGATATTGTTTACTCACCTAAGAGTCCTCTATACCAATGAATTCACAGTTGTAGTCCTTATCCCTATAGAAAAGGACTAAATTTGAGAGCATGCCAAATCCTCTCGGTGAGCCCAAGCTATTCCCTGCCATACATGTCCATTTTTGGAGCATTGGTATTCCCCTGGTGATGCTCTTTGGCTTCAAATAGTGGAATAACATAATCTCAGAAGAATTAAATTTGCCAAAGGGTAATCTAAATGCCGGGCAGATGTAAGAAGGCTGCAGCATATTACCAGTGAAGGCCTGTGCTCAAGAAGCAGCGTAAAAGATATCAGAGACTCATATTAATGTTTTTTCTTTTAAAGAGACAGATCTGTCAGGCAGCATAGGCATGAGTTCACAGATACCCTAAGTGCTCCATGGTATTTTAAAACAAAACAGAAGCATACTGCTAGAGGGTTGAGTGACTTGTCTGTGAAGATTTTAAGGAAAAAAGATGGACACAAATGTGGATAATTTGCAATCTGCACCAGTAGAAGGCTCATGCCAATGACCTTAGGTATCCATTGAGTGTAAGTTCCATAGAAGAATAAAATAGAAGTACTTGGAAAATACACAGTATGTTTTCCTTCTTTCATTTTGAAATTTATTCAAGTATTTGTGAACTATTGAATGAAATGGAGAGGACCAGGCATATCTGAGGGTTTTCATGTGTATGAAGTACATGTACGGATATAATAATTTTAGATTTTTACTTTGGGAATGAATTTTAACATTCTAATACCCTTGATATATACTAAAAAGAAATAAAATCCAGCTATATGTCCCTTTTCTGAATTTTTCCCATCATGTTCAGCATTTCTTCTTCACCACTGAAAACTATCAGTCTTAACTATACTGGTTCTAACTCTCATTTTCTATTGCTAAAAATGATACAACATCAATAAATTATAGTTTGCTACATTAATCTGGTGATAATCTTCCATCTCTGACTCATAGATATATTTTAAACTTTTATGTAATTTGCAACAAAAAGAGAACCAGAAAAGGAGAAGTGCCTCAAAGTTATTCTTGTTGATTATATTCCTTGAGATGTATTGGTAAAATTCACTGGAGCTGTTGCATTTCCAGGACAACTGCCATCCACTGACATTTTCTTCCTTCCAGGTTCATTGTATTTGATGAAATGCTCCAAATTGTAATTCACAACATAAGGAAGTATTATAAGCAGGGTCTCACCAGGAACTCTCAAAATCATTGTCAATTCCATGGCTGCACTGCATTAGGAGGAATAATGGGAGAGAGGAGGCTTGGCTAATGTTTCTCTCACCAGTTCAATTCAATTAAACAAATGTTATTAAGCACCTACTGTGTGCAAAGCACAGGTGCTAGAGATACTAAGACATAGATGAAAAAACGTGCACACAGATAAGAAAATACAAAATAGCATCAGAAAAAGGCTTCACCATGGAAGAGACACTTAAACTGAGCCTTAAAGAAAGTTAGATATCTGAAGGGGTGGAGGGGAGGAAGAAAAGCATTTCAGGCATGGGGGACAGCTTGTACAAAGGCAAAGAGCTTGAAGACAGTATGTTTAGTTCAGGGAATAACTAGTAGACTAGTACAGCAGGAATGCAGAGTTCCTAAGGCATTAATATGAAGGCAGATGGGATCCATTTTGTGGAGGATTTAAATGCCAGGCAGAAGAGTTATAGTTTGTCTTGGGAGGCAAAAAGGATTTTTGAGTAAGAGAGTAATATGGTAAAACTTATTAATGTTTTATTAATGTTAATTTGCTGTTATTAATGCTAATGTTGGAGAATGGATTGCAGAGAAGAGAGATTGGAAGCAGGGGAACTGCTGTTTGTAAACAGGAGGCTATTGTAATAATAATTCAGGCAAAAGATGATGATCATTTGAACTAGGGTAGCTCAACGGTAGAATATGGTAGAATGAAGGAAGTGGAATCCAGAGATGTGGAGGTAAAATTGTTAAGGCTTAGCAACTGAGTGAGGGAGAGGGAAGTAAAAATGATGACGCCAAAGTGGCAAAGCCGAGAAGTAGAAGGTTGGTGGTGGAAGGTTTTTTTTACTTTGATGATTAGGTTAAGGTTTGCAGGATGTCACCTTTGGTTGCATCTTGAGCACCTTCTCTATTTGGAATACATTATTCCAACCTCTGGTTTCTGGTAGGTGCAAAACAGTCTTAATATTATTTGAATTTCCTTACCTTTATACGTGAAGGGTTTTTTCCCCCCTCTGGTCAGTTGCAGAATTTGTTTTTGTCATTGAAATTAAATTTAACCAGTATGTGTCTTGGAATTTGCAGCGTAGGGATTCATTCTGGAGGTGAACTGTGTATTCTTTTGAATGGCACTTTGTTTTAGAAGTTTGGGGTAGCTTTCTTGATTTATTTCTTCCATTATGGCATTCAAGCTTTTTGACTTGTCCTAGGACACCTGTAATCCCTGCACTGTCTTTATGCATACTGTCTTCAAAACCAATATGTTTTGCTTGTATAGAGGTCATATTTTCTTTCAACATCATTGCTTTTTACTTCTATTCTTCCAGATTGTCTTTTACTTCTGTGATTTTACAGCCCTAATCAATTCTCTCCTTTGTTTCTTTGGTGAGGTTTGTCACCATGAATTTAAGTTTTTCAGTTCTTAGTTATTTCTGCTGTGCAGGTCATAAATTCCTAACTTCCAAATTTGTGTTGAGGGCACTGCTATCCTTCCAGTCACCTGGATTTGCCACTCTGTTCCTCACTATCTCTCACTCTTCATATCTAATGAGTTGATGACAAGTTAATTACACGTTATGGATTGCCTGACCAGACTGGCCTTCTTGTTGATCCTCACACATGACATTACATCTTTTAAAAATTAGGCGAATGGGGTTAAGTGACTTGCCCAGGGTCACACAGCTAGTAAGTGTCAAGTGTTTGGTCTGAGGCCGGATTTGAACTCAGGTCCTCCTGACTTCAGGGCTGGTGCTCTATCCACTGCGCCATCTAGCTGCCCCCTAACATTATATTTTCTGACCATGCTTTTGTATAGACTCTGCTCCTTACTTGGGATGCCCTCCTTCCTCATCTCCACATATGATAATCCCTAGATTTCTTATAGGCTTGGGTGAAGCACTACCTCATACATGAGGCTTTTCTTGATACCCTAGCAATTCTAATGTCCCCTTCCCCGAATTACCTCATAGTTGCTTTGTACATGCTTTTATTTGTGTTTATAATGTTTCCCTTCATAGAATGTAAATTCTTTGAGGGCAGGGCCTATTTGATTTTATTTTTTATTTCCAGTACCTAACATAGTGCCTGGCGTATTGTAATTGTTTAATAAATATTGATTGATTGATTGAGGTTGAATTTGGTCTGTGTAAATCCACAGGTTTTTTTAAACCTCAAACCAACATCTCCCTCTTTACACCTTCTAGTATACAATCTCCTTGCCCTGGCCTCACTCTCCAACCAACTTTTGTTGTTGTTGTTCAGTAATTTTAGTTGTCTCTCTTCATGACCCCATTCGGGGTTTTACTGGCAAAGATACTGGAGTGATTTTCCATTTCCTTCTCCAGCTCATTTTACTGATGAGGAAACTGAGATAAACAAGGTAAAGTGACTTACCCAGGGTCACATAGCTAATGTCTGGTAAGTAAGTAAGTTAGCAAGTGAGTAAGATTGGATTTGAACTAAGGGAGATAAGTCTTCCTGACTTCAAGCCTGACACTCTATCCACTATGCTATCTAGCTGTCCTCCAGCCATCTTTACCCTATTAGAAACTCGAACCCTACTTCTGGCTCTCCACCTTCTCCTCTCCTAGATCCTCAGTCCAGGCTCCAGAAATGGGACTGCATATCTTGCATGAAGAATATCAAAAGGATGAAATGTTCCTGAATTAGTACTTCTCCATGCTGCAGATCCAAGATGGGTATTCCCCATTTGAGGCAGCTAGGTAGTGTGGTGGATGCCAGGCCTGAAGTCAGGAAGACTCATCTTCCTAAGTTCAAATCCAGCCTCAGACCCTTACTAGCTGTGCAATCCTGGGCAAGTAACTTAACCCTGTTTGCCTCAGTTTCCTCATCTGTAAAATGAGCTACAAAAATAAACTGGCAAATCATGCCAGTATCTTTGCCAACAAAACCCCAAATGGGCTCACAAAGAGTTGGACACAATGGAAATGACTGAACAATTCCCCATTTACTCTTCTCTCTTTCTCTTTCCCTCTCTCTCAAGAAAGCATGCTCCTATTTCCTACTTAGCTCTGTTTCTTAGAAGATTGCTTCCCTTTTCGGTTTACTTTTTTTTTTTTAAAGCCAGTTCTTATGATCAACGTGGTTAATCACTGCATTACTGATATGTATCTGCCATTACTCAGACTCATTGGAAAGGACAATAAGGGAGCACCTGGGAAGGGAGAGAGAGATTTCCAACTGTGGTATTCTGGTGGTTTTCTGGCTGTGGACTCAGAGCTGAAATAAAGAGAATTATTGATTTATCATCTTTTACATTTTCCCAAGACAGGTGAGGGAAGGAGTTATATTTGGATCACTTCTAGGCAATGAATTAGTATGTGAGCAGTCTGACTGAGAGTGGGGGGAAGCTATACTAGAGGCAGAGGCTTCAATATTTTCCTTTCACTTTTCCAAGGCTAAGTCCTAGAGAAAAATGTCTTCCAGAGGGGAGGGAACCAGGGAATGTCTGGGGGAAGGAGTAGTCTTGCCAACATAATGATGGGGGAGAGAGAGAGAGAGAGAGAGAGAGAGAGAGAGAGAGAGAGAGAGAGAGAGAGAGAGAGAGAGAGAGAAAGAGACAGAGAGACAGAGAGAGTGTTATTGACCTGAATAGCATAGAGGTGCAGCCCCATGCCATTGCTATGTTTATAAAAAAGTGATTTGTTAGAATATGAATTAATGAATGAAAAAAATTTTAAGTATTTATTATGGACCATGGAATTGAAATGCAAATAGAAAAAGTGAGACAGACCCTGCTCATGAGATCACACTCTAATTGGGGACAACACATTTTTTAAAAAGGCCAACTGCAGAGCAAATAGAAAGGTCTGGATGGCTATGGTGGGGCAGATGCCAAAGCCTTTTGTCCTTAGGGTGCATCAGTAAGTCAGATGATGGTGCCAGGGCTCTGGAGGATGTAGAGGCAGGGCAGATGGTAAGGCCTGGTATTATTCCATAAGTCTGGAAGGAATAGAGTTAGTGACTCTCATCTCATCAAATGAATGTGAGTAGCCAAGCAGCCCAGGGTTGGTGGAGGGGGCAAAGAAGGGGAAGACAGAGGGAGGAAGGGTGGTGGTGGTGGTAAGTCTTCTGGCTGTCTGGGAAGCCCAGTTGGGTGCTGTAATAGTACAAGAACGTTGAAGTTGGGTTTAAATCCTAGTTCTGCCACTTATAAATTTATCATCTCTATGACCCTGATTAAGTCACAGTCCCCTTTGTCCCTGCCCTCAACTATTTTTCTTCATGGAAAAATATTCCTAATTGTGTCTTTAATGTCATCTGCTTGTCTTTGCCAATCTTTCTGTCTCTACTCAAGGACGTCTACTTTGCTTCTAGTTCTTTGCTGCCACAAAAAAGCGCTCATTGGAATACTCTGGGAATATATGTGACATTTCTTTCTGTCCTTGACCTCCTTGGGGTTTATGCCAAGCAGTGGGACTTTTTGTTTTTAGCATAATTCCAAATTGCTTTCCAAGAATAGTTGGACCAATTTACAACTCCACCGACTGTGTATTAGTGTGCTTATCTTTCAACACCTCCAACAGTCCCTCTTACATTATTTTTTTTTGTTCATCTTTGCAAATTTTCTGGATTTGAGGTAAAATCTCTGGGTCTTAATTTGCATTTCGCTTGTTATTAGTGATCTGGAGCATTTTCATGTGGCTGGTGGTCATTTGAAATTCTTTTGAGAATGATTTTTTTCATACCTTTTGACCACTTAATCATTATCTCATGCACCTCTTTCACTCTTCTCATTTGAGATTTTAGAATACAAATACAAGTGCAACAGAAAGTACTCATATGTAACCACATAGCAAGGATTTTGCTAAATGCCACTTCTGATCCCTCATCTGATGTGAAAGTGATCCTACATTCTTCAAGGCTTTGCCAGTCAGCAGGGTACAAGGCCTGTCAGATTCTATGGAACTAGAAAAGCTTCAAGTAAGGACCTGGGGAGGGGCTGTGTGCCTGCTGCATAAAGATCAGCCTAGCCCAGATGGCTTTAGCTCCAGAAAGTTGGCCACCAGATGATTCTTTTTGGCCATCTCAATTTCACAAATACTATCTATTAATGTGATCTGTATCATGTGAAAGGTAGATACACGCCAATAAAATGAAGGATCCTAAAAACATGAAGTATATCTACAGCAACCTGGACAGAGATCTGTGAAGACATTTGTTCTATAGGTATTTTCTTTTAATAGCATTTGTTGAATGTAGTTCAATAAAACACTGTTAGTACAATGCTCTTACATGGACATGTATTGAAACTCTTCATCACATTGTGGAGTGGACTTCTGCATAAAGTTGTTCTATCTTGGCCCTGTACGATGGATTCAGGTACCAGAATACCAAAATGGCTTGATATGAGGTAGCTTCATCTTTAAGTCAATCCCCAGCATGATAACTTTACTAAGGTGAGATTCAAATGGAAATAGGAGACATTGTGGAATAGTGTAAGGAGTGATGAACTTGGAGCTGCTAGATCTGAGTTCAAATCTTGATTCTGTGTGACTTTGGGGAAATCTCTCTAAGTGTCTTTTTATTCATCTGAAAAATGGGTACCAGACTAGATGACTTCCAAGGACCCTTGGAGCTCTAGAACTACAATCCTAGTCAAAATGGAATGTTGTCAGAATAAACATATTTTTATTATCCTCACACAACATTGGAAACTTGGTACATTTTCTTGAACAGTCCCATCTATTAAATGCTTTCCAGAGAGAAAAAGTTTGAGGCTTTGACCTACATGTCTTTTCTACCTAATAGGCTGAAAAAATCACTCCAATTGTATTATGGGCTATAGCCACATTAGGCCTATACAATACAATGATGGACAATATTGCACAATAGTCCATCCGCAGAATGAACCAGTTCTGGAAATAGCAAGATGCTCTCCAGTTGGCCAATCAGTTCTTTCATTGTTCCTCTGAGAGATAGTAATGATTACAGCATCTTTTCTCTGTCCTTTATGTTGAGGAAAGAAAGCATGCAAGCACTGGAACATCTTGTCTCTGTATTTTAAGCAGTTTTGTCATGTGATATAGCAACTTTTCTCTTTTTCATAAGCCTAATTACAATGTTGACTTTTTAAAAAGATAGACACACATCCATGTCAACTTTTCTCTTGGAAGGTACTCGACATTGTGTTATAGAAATATTGTCTGTTGAAGAAGTAGTGTCAGAGTAGACGATAGAGGTCGTCTGCTATGTGTGAAGCACCCTTCTTTATTCATCTCTTAGAGATACTCTGGTAACCACGGAGTGTGAAATGACCTTTCGTGTGGAGTGTTTAATAACACATCAGAATTGTTATTTTGCGAGCAGTGTTGCTGCTTTTGTGGAATAAGGGCAAAAAAAAAGGAAATGCTTTTGAACGTAAGCCTAAGCAGGCAAGACTGAGCTCTTCCATGCAATCTATAACAGTACCAACACTATGCTATTGCTTAATAAGCACCAAACGAAGTATGCATTCAGAACTCTAAAAGAGGTACTTTTAGGGCTGAGGATTATTCAGGAGGGAGCTTTGAAGATCCCGTAGCCTGAAGCATAGAATGGCCTTTCTAACCTGAAATCAAACTGAAAGCTATTGGTCTGCTATTTATTTACTATACCCTCCAACCAACATCTAAAGGCCTGACACCCTGACGTCTCCGATGACCTTTTGAAGCAAGTGGTAAATACAAGACACAGATGGAACTAGAGTCAGAAGTCCGGACTTCCACTGTGGCTCCTCTTTTTTAATGTCTTTGATACTGAGTGAACAACTCACTTAGCTCTTATGTGGAAAAGCTAAAAACAAAGAGATAAATCTGTTTAAAACACAAACAAATCAATGTAGCAATTTATTATCAAGAGAGTTTGGGTCATATTAGAAGAAAACATTCTTTTCTTTCTCTTCAGAGAGAATGGACCTTGAGAGGTATCCTTTTGGGTAGAAAGGAAGGCTGTAAACTCAGCCATTCAGCCCATCCTGGAGGAAGAGACCATAACCATTTTGCTTAGAAAAAGATAAAAATACAGCATGGTAGAAGAACTAGGGTAAGGCCTAAAGCAATCATTTCTGCCTCTGACTTCCACATGCAACAGACTTGTGAAAAATGTTATAGCTGACTGAACCTTAAAAATAGAACTGGTGATGGTGATGGATTGTGGCCCTTGAAGAGTTTAATTGTCAAATTGACATTTATCAAAAGCTTTAGTGCATTTAAAAGATAAATTGTGCAAGTTTGGTTCAGATCAAAGGGCCCCCTGTTCCTTTTCATTCATGAGCAGAGGCAAGCTTTAGTGTTGCTAAGTACATGGCAAGTCATGTGAAAAATGAGCTCCCTCCATCCTTGGCCCCTATCAGAATTCCACTGGTGACAGATAATCAGAAATTTAAATGTTACCCTTGTCTTCTGAAAGTTCTTAAAATAATGGAGGAGGCATGAGACCATTTGTATTTGAAAGGAAAGCTAAATAATTTAGCATTGGAGAACAGGATGCACAGCTCTGGGCAGATAAATGATGAAATCCCAGCCCAGTAGACTTTTGGAGTTGCCCCACTAATTACAGATTAATTACTTCCCAGTTGTTTGCAACCTTATCAAAGAATGGTAAATTTACTGAGAGCAAAGAATAATAAGATGACTTTTCATTATTACAGTAGATTTGTTGAAACAGTTCTAACACTTAAATTAGAAAGAGTTTTCCCAGAGGGAACATGATCTGTTATGCATATAGGGAGAATTTTAAGAACTGAAAACTTGATCCTAGACATTATCTTAAAAATGCTTCCTTCTATTAGCTGTTATCATAAATGTGTCCTTAATACAGGGGAAAGAAAAAAAATTGACCATTTGAAACCTGACTAAAAAAAAGCAAAACCAGCTGTTTATTTCCCACAAATCATGTGCTGACAACCAAAACAAAGCCTGAATATCTTAGTATAGGAGCAAGAGTTAAATTTCAATTTATTTCCAAATCCAGAAAGTTTGATAGAATGTCCATCAAGATATGGGAGTAAATAAACAGTAATTTGTTCAATGTTAAATTTTAAAGGACTATTAATTACTCCAAGTTGGACATCCTTGGTATCATTTTATGTCTGTTTTTCCCAGAAGGTTGGGAGTATAGAAATGAAGGAGAGTGATAGAGTAAAGTATGGAGAAACATTCAGGGACATATGGCAGGAAAAATATTACATGAAGTCCTAGATATTCAGGGAACTTTATGAGGTTGGATAAATCAATGCTTGGAATCCTTGACTTCACGTTATGTATAGTGGGTATGGAACCTAGAAATGGGAGCCTTTGGGGTACTAATTTGTTAGTCCATTAGCCCTTTTAGTTTTATTTTCCTAACTAACTCCCACTTTTTCCATTGTCTACTCCCCAAAGTATCGGTTCTCCCACATCCCTAGGTATTTAGGGAAAGCACTTCTGCCTGTGGTAGAAATAATTCAAACCAGGCCTCTCCACAGATTTTTGATTTTTGGACTAGTTATATGAACGGACATACTCAGAGAAAGACAAGAACTCCACCCTGCCACAGTTGTAAAAAAAAAAATGATGCTTCCATCTCTCAGTAAACGTCCTCGAGGGTACATTTTTTTCTTTTAAATCCCTAGCACTGAATGGTGTCCAGTACTTAGGTGCTCAATACATGCTTGTTCAATTTAATTAAATCCTGAAAGAATCAGGTCTGCATAGAATAGGTTTTCTAATAATTGGGAGCCAGCTGCATGAAGAAATGGACACATTCCATGTCAAAGTGTCTAGCGGAATTAAAAACTAGTCAAAGTACAGGAAAAAATGGACCTGAAAGACAGAGGGAGGCAGTATACAGTAGCGAGATTCAAATCAATAAACATTATGAAACATTTACTATGTTGCAAAGGACATTGAAGAGGTCCTCAATGGCACTCAAGGTCAATTAATAACTTTCATAAAATACTTGGATGGGAGTATAAACTTAAAATATTTTTGATGATGTTATTGAGATTGAGTCAACCTCAGAATCAGGAAGACCTAGTTTCAGTTCCTTTCCCAAACATAATCTGATGATGTGACCCAGAGAAAGTCACTTAACCTCTCTGTGCCCCCATCAACTTTAAGACTATAATCTTCAGAATAACTGACAATCTGCAGGGGTAGAGGGATTTTCTTTACTGGGAGAGGAAGCATGGTGTGGTATATAGAACACTAGGCTTGGAGCCAGGAAAACCCAAGTTCAAATCCTGATTATGACGCTTACTAGCTATGTGACCCCAGAGCTGTCTGTGCCTCAGTTTTTTCATAAAATGAGAGTGTTGGACTCAGTGGCCTTGAGGTCTCTTAAATCAGTGATTCCATCCTGATGAATCTCAGGTCTTGTCCAGTTTCCCAACCCCCAGAAAAAAAGGATTGATACTGCTAATTTAGCAATTAAAATTTCTAGGATGTTAGAACATATCAGTGTATCAATTAAGAAGGGACAAAGGCTAAACATAATACCCAGGAAGCTGGTATAACAGTAAATCTCAGTATAACTTAAGTTTGAGACTTCTACCAGACAGCATGTGAACTTCTACAAGTCATATATGCGAATCTAACTTTATTGAACCAATCTGTCCTGTCTGTGGATGACTAATGCCAGCAGATAACAATAGGGGACTATGAAAAGTAGTGAAAGCCAACAAGCAAGATGTAGTGTTGTCAAAAGACACAAATTCCAGACTTATTCCTGTTCCTTTCAGATGGAAAAATGGAGACCCAAAATAGAATAATTTGCTGCAAAATAATTTGCCTATAGTGTTGGATTTGTAACTGTTAAAATTGAATTTTAAGAAATTTTGATTGCAAGAAGCAGATCTAATTTGGTAAACACAAAGCAATATAAATTGTAAAAACACTCTAAACTTTGGATATGAATAAAGGATTCCTATAAATGTGGGACTTTAATCATGATGAGAGATCCATCAGGAGCCATTTTCCATCAATTAATGCCAATGGCTACCTACCCATAGCAACTGGTAGAACTTTTCTTTACATGCAAGAAACACAACTTTCAAACTTCTGATCTACATCTATGGGGCCACTAAGAATATTTTCCTTACTAGTTCTAAAGTTCTTTCTTTACCCATGTGTCCAAAGTCATCATGTAAAGTTTTCATGGTCATAGAGTGATATGAACTAGGTAGTACAGTTTCTCATATTATGTGTGGGATCAGTGACAATTCATGATAGTACTCTGCTGCATAGTTCCAACTTTGGTCATTATCTCAACAGTAGGAAACCTTCAAGGGGCTAGAATTTGTGTCCTTTGGCATCACTGTCTTGGTTGTTGGCTTTTTTTTTTAACTTCTCATGGTCTTACTTGGCATCTACTCTTACCAATCATCCACAGACAAAGAAGACTGGTTCAATGAAGGGAGGTTCATATACACCGCTGGTATGGTGTCTGGTGGAAGTCCCAGACTTCAGCCATGGTATAATTTTCTGGGTTTAAAATATAGCTATCACCCTTTCTTTAAAACTTTTGTTGTTGTGACTTTGACAAACATTAATAACCCTTCCTGGGCTTTCTTAACCCAAATTCATACTGTTGACAACATTTTGAGTGTTGGTACATTGAGGCTTAATGGGGCTTCTAGGGTGGGACAACTATTAAATCTGATATTCTACTGGATTAGGGCCTGGGTCTATCAAGCTGTCTGTCAAAGTGAGATTGCCTTAAGAATCTCTGCTCTAAGAGGCAGCTAGGTGGTACAGTGGATAGAGCTCTGACCTTGGAGTCAGGAGGAGCTGAGTTCAAATCTGGCCTCAGATGCTTGACGCATACTAGCTGTGTGACCCTGGGAAAGTCACTTAATCCCAACTGCCTCACGAAAAAGCAAAAAAAAATTCTCTACTCTACAGCTTTCAGGAAAAGGGGAGATCAAGACTGGGAACGAAGAACTTGTGGGTTAAGCTAGCAGTCAATCCCCATCCATCCTCCAGCTGCCAGAAAGGGAGAAGATTATATATATGAGCCCTCTTGATTCCAAGCCCAGTTGCTCTAACCACTGAGAAACCCAGCTGCCCTCTATTTAATTTATACTTAACCTTTAGTTCAAGAAAAAAGGGGAACTTAGAATCAGTAAACTGTAAGTCAAACCCCCTTTCTCCAGCTGCCAGAAAGTGGAACTTAGCCTTTAAAAAGAGTAATAATCTATGATTATTTTATTCCCACAGACATATGTCTTACTCTAAATTATTTGCTACTAAGTGATAAAGTCTTCTTAGTCTACCTATTCACTAAGTGTGTAGGTAATGTGAACTTAAGAAAACATCTATTACTTTGGCTTGGTTGTTTGAGCTATCTTTTCCTAAAGAAGGGAGTTTAATTTTACAGCCAAACTAAAATCAAAGCAATCAATACTAACTGATGTAAAGGTTATTCCTTTTCACTCCAACAATTGTCATATTCATTTTGTCATCTCTTTGCCAATCTGACAGATGTGAGGCAGAACCTGAGAGTTGTTTTCATTTACATTTTCTCTTATTAGTGGTAATTTGAAGCATTTTTTCATATGTCTGATAATTGATATTTCTTCTTTTGAGCACTGTGTCCATATCAGCTGACTATTGAGGAAGTGTTCTTGTTCTCATCTATTTGAATCAATTACCTATATATCTTAGAAATCAGACCTTGACCAGACAAACCCACTGCAAAGATTCCCCCACCACAGTTAACTGTTTACTGTATATTTTGATAAGTGGACTCCCAAATATTTGATATATTCTATAGTTAATTTGAGTGGAATTTATTTTTTTAATCTCCTCCTAATGGGTTTTGTTGGAATATAAAGAATTACAGATGTTTTTCATTGGTTTATGTGATATCCTGCTACTTTGCTGAAATTGTTGTTTGATTAATTTTTAGTTGAATTTCTAAGGTTCTTTAAGTAAAACATCATCTAATCTACAAAGAAATGATAATTTTGTTTCTTCTATGACATCTCAATTTTATTTTCTTATTGTTATAGTCAACATTTCTAGTATTATATCAAATAAATAGTGGTGAAAATGGACAGTTATGCTTTAGCCTTGATTTTACTGAAAAGGTATATAGCCTTATGTCATTACAGATGTTATCTCAGGCTTTAGATACATGCTACTTACCATATTAAAGAATGGTGATTCTTTCCTCTGCTCTTTCATCAAAGTAAATGAGTGTTGTGTTTTGTCAAAGGCTTTTTCTGCATCTTTGAAATAATCATGTGATTTTTAGTGACTCCCCTCCCCTTAATTTGGTATATTATGCTTATAATTTTCCTAATATTGAAACAACAATATCTACAAAATCCAACAAAATCTAACCTGTAATATAATTTTAAAAAGTATATTATGGTAGCTCCTTTGCTGATATTTTATTTAATATTTCTAGGTAATATTTAGTAGACAAGTATCCCCCAAAAAGGCAAATAGACTCAACTCCCTCTAAACAAAGAGAATAAGAGGATAGGGAAAAGAAATAGGTATGGTGCTGGTGCTAGCACTGGTGGTGAGGATGGTGAGGTAGAATTTGTCAGGTTCTGCTTCTGTAGCACCATGAGTATGTCATTCTCTTTGGCTTACATTTAGCCCAGAGCCCATGAACTAATATTAGAATCTCATTTTCCTTTCCCTCCTCATTTCCCACAGAGTTGTAGTTGAAGGCACTTGGGTGCAGAATCTACAGCAGGTCTGAACATCATTTGCACACTATGAAAGCTTTGCTCTCTTTCCTTTCTAGTCGTGATTTTCAGCACGGAGCTTCTGGAACTCATCATGTCCTCTCCTTAGTGGGCTTTCTTATTTCTCACTTCTCAAAAGGTGTCAGTTCTCCCCTTCCTATATGGTGAGGGAGAGTGAGGTGGATAGATGACAGACAGATGCATAGATAGATAGAGCATTTATCAAATGCTTCCTATGAGCTGGGCACTGTGATAAGTGCTGGGAATACAAATACAAGCAAAAAGTAAAAACGTAGTTCTTTCCCTCAAGGAATTTAACGGGTGGAGACAATCCATAAAAGGGAGGTGGAAATTGGGGGTTCATAGGGGTGCTACCCAATCAGGGGCAAGATAGAAGAGGCTGGAGAATCAGGAGCATGAATGCATGGCTTAGACACTTCATGGAATTGGGAAGAAACTCACCAATCAGAGAAGGGGCTGCAGACTCAGAGGCATCTTCGGAGGTAGAATAGACTCTGAAAGAGTCTAAAGAGTTATAAGTAGAGCTGGCTGAGAAGAGACTGTTAGGTCCAGTTATGACTCCAGAAGCTTGAGTAGACAGACATGGGGAAATTTGTTCCTATCAGCAGACATTAATTTCCAATGTTTCCTATGTTTTCAGATGTAATAAGTTGGGGTTTGTTTTGTGTTGTGTGGATGGTGATGGAGAGATTGGGCCTCAGTTTTTTCATCTGTAAAAGGAGGTGGTTAGGCTAGACAGCCTCTGAGAGTCCCCTCCAGTTCTGAATCTATGTGCCTCTGATTCTGTAACTAGGGAACAGAGGAAGGGGAGGGAGTTAGCTTATTGTATCAATGACACAGTTTGAGAATACTTAGTATGGACAAAGCTTTGAACAGATTTGTTTGATATATTCAAACATACATGTTTCCAAAAGTCAGAGAGGTGTGAGGAAAACTGATCAGCCTGCCCTGAACTTCTTGCCCCTAAATGTCAGAACAAAAAAAATCACTTGGTGAAATCATAATAATAAATTTATGGGGGGACAATGAAAAAATACCTTCACATTACATTGGTTCAACCTACAGAATCTGCTTCCGTGGATGGCTACTTATGTAATACCATATTTGGATTTTTGTAAGGAGAGTTTTCTAACTAGTTGTATAAGCCCATTTAATCTGAGATAATAATAAGAATATACAAATCTTGTGCTCTGGGTTATAAACCAGACTTGGAAGTAACTTGTTTCCCTGCCAAATTCTCAGGCCAAAGTTGCCAAGAGGATCATTGTCTTTTCTTTCTTTGCAAGCATTGGGTGTGGACCATTGTTGGACCCGATAGACTTTTTGCTTTGGAAAATTCTATTTACTACCAACTGAAATCCACCCTTTTGAAGCAGCCCTTTTCACATCCTCTTGTTGTAACTCAGAGCAGTTAAGTCTTATATACTTGAAATGTGAGGATCAGGGGAAATGGATAGGTTTCCATTATCCAATATTTCTATTTTAAAATAGTGTGGTGCAAACTCTTCTGGGGAATAGCAGTTGCTTCAAATTGCTGCTATTTTGATTAAACTGCTAGAAGCTTTACCATAAAACATGCCTGAGGTTTGTTCTGCATTTGTAGTGTCCTATTATCAGTCTAGAAGGGAAAAGAAAATATATGGGTATGTGTGGTGGAAACACAGGCCCCTCCCCAGCCCAGCTGCACAGAAAACAGCTGGTGAGTCAGTTCTAATTGCCTCAGCCATACTGTCATGGCATTTAGCAGTTAATGAGAAGTCTGCTGGTATATGTAACTTCTGGACTGAACCTGCCTGAACTTGACTTGGGGAGGTGGGGTGGAGAGAGCGACTGCAAAGGAGAGAGGGAGAGAGAAAACTGCAAGGGTGGGAAGAAGGCTGATGAAGACTTTGAGGAGTCTGATAGTTGCCATAGCTAAGATGTTTGGTTCCAGGTCTTTCCTGCTCTGCATGGTCCAGGAACCCTTGATACACTACCACTTCCCTGGCTGTAGTCATCTCTGGTACTAAGGGGTGAGGAAGAGAATCATTGATAGGACTCTGGTGGGTTCTTCTCCCAGTACCAAATTTCACTCTCTGCTCCAGAAAAAGGCAGAGAACCTGAGAATATGATGTAAACTTCTTTTACAGGCCTAGAATGAAGGTTCCATTAGAGCCAAACTATTCATTTCCATTTCTTTCCAGGTTGCTAATGCCCCGACCTTCAAAAATAAGTCAAATCCTCCATACCCCTCAAAAGCTCACCATCCTGTGAACTCATTAAGTTGTTCAAAGAACTCCCCAAAACAACCAAAATTCAGAAAGTAATCATGATGAACTTGTATGTGAACAAATTCAGCCTGAATTATAACCTCTGAGTTTATTTCCAATTTCCTGTCCTAGAGAAGGACACCCAGTGGTAGCATCAGACATAGGGTAGCACCTTATGTCCCAAATCTGGGCTAAGGATTTAGAGCTATCCCTAATGGATCACACTTCTCAGTTCATTTAAAATCAAATCTCTTACAGGATGACAAATGTTTGCTTTTGTACAAATTCTCATCCCCTCAGGTTGTCTGGAGTGTACTTTCTCTTCCTCTTTCAGAATCCTATGCCTCCTTCAAAACTCAGGTCATGCCATTTCCTGTGTGAATCTTTTCCTTACTCCATTTTACCTTGTGTTTAATTTGTATATACTTATTTAAATGTATTTATAGTGTAAGCCAAGAGGCAGAAACAACAGCGACAACAGAAACAACCAGGAAGGGAGCTCCAAGCTTAGCAAATATTCATAAGTTGTAGAACCCAGGCTGGGGAAGACTGCTCTTTTCTCCCCTCCATCTATCTGGAAAGAACTAGACAAAAATCCAAGTTTCCCTACTTTCCTATCTTCCTCTCCCCTGCTGTCCCATGTAATGCCTTTTATGAATGAATTTCTTCCCAATATCTGTGAGTCTGTCCTTAGAGTATGCTTAGTGGGGCAGCCTGAGGTATTTCCTATATTTCACAGGATAAATAAAATAGAAGTTCCTAGTTCTTGTTTGGGAGATAAAAGAACTCTCTTCATGAGAACATTTACAAGTAGAAAACATCTAGTATTTTCCTTATGATGATTTAGAATTTGCTTTTACTAGAGCATATAAAAACGAATGTGCTTTCTTTTCTGCCTTTTAGGGGAGGGTTGGATATAAACTCATCCATGTCTACTCAAAAGTAAACTAATCACTCAGGATAAAGAGAGTGGTGGTAAAAACAGGGTACATTTTGGCAGTGAATATGAATGTGGGAAGAAAAGATTTTTTAACTTCTGAAGACATAATAATAATAATAATAATAATAATAATAATAATAATAATAACTGGCATGTGCTACAGTCTGGGAACTGCTAAAGGTCGATGTCTGTGCCTGGGAAAAGTTTTGGGTGCAACTTTGACATGGCTCAAGGTAGGATTCTTCTGACTTTATTTCCCCATTGTGCTACTTACTTTCTGAAAAATTAAATTCCCACCTGGTTAATCTTGAGACTTGCTTTTAACACCCTGTGACTACATGATTGGCTATTAGATATGACTTATTCTTGGAATCAAAGAGAGCTAAGGGAGTTTCCCTCCCTCCCCATTTTATGTACCTCTTTTTGTTTTTATAGCAAATTTCTATAATCAAGAAGTTTTGTAAGTACAATACTAAATTAAATTTAGTAAAATAATGAAATAATTAATAATGAAATAATAGATTGATGCTGGAACATCTCTGAGTTACTATAATAGGATGCAAGTATGAACATCTTAGAATTTTAACCTCTGTGGTCAAATTACAATGTAGGGATGATATCCTCCTAAGGGGTAAATGATCAGACAAAGTAATAAGACAAAAATAAAGTTTTCTAAATAGATGGAATAGTAAAATTTGAGAAAGCAACAGGATTAGACTGTTTTCGCTAAGAACTGTATACAGATGTATATGATTGGCTTCCAAATTTATCTGTCATCGAAATTCAGGCTTTGAATATGTTTTAGTAACAAATTCTCAAAATTGGATTAAGGATTTTACACATAAATTGTATTGTTGTATCTGGCAATATTAAATGATGGAAGAGTTCATTCTATGGTTAGATCTTGTGAATTTTAAAAGATTCTTGAATCAGGTACAGGATTTAGCTAAGGACAGAAACAGCAAATGACACATAAACTGAAATTCTCTGAAGTTTCAAAATTGGAGAATCATATTTAAGTGACTATACTAAATTATGTTATGTCAGAATTATCTAGGAACCTCTAGATTTGCAACCAGAGAAGCAGAACCCCTTTCAAAGCTGTCCTGAGAATAAAGCCTATTGTCCAAGAAAAAAAATATCTAGGGACCAGATCATCTGGGACTAAATGTGCTGATTAAATGGATATTGAGAATAAGTTATTAGAATACAAGGAGACTTGCTGTTAGTTAATACTAGTGATAATTATTGTATTTCTTTGAATGATTTATGTTTAAGTTTTCTTGGTTACCTTGGTGAAATGTAAATCTCCTTTCTCAAAACTAGTCCATGTGAGCCCTCTAAGTAGTTTGACCTGTAATGTGAATGATTATGAATGGTTAGGAAACTGGACAATCTCCATGTGCTGTTTAGAGATCCTTAACCAAGGACCTATGTTATGCTGACCAGAAAGTCAGATTTTAAGATTCTTCAATCAGAGAGTTTTCTCTTAGGGCCCCAACCAGGTCCTTCTGACTACTCCCACAACTGCCAAACTTGTGGGTGTGTACTCCTAGATCATCTGAAGGAAGCCCCTCCTCCTGAGTGAATGGCAGAACCCTCTGGGGACCTGATCCAGAAGCAGCTGACACCCAGACAAGACAGTTGTCCCAACATTCTGGATAAGGGCTGAGTAGACTGTCCTAATTTTTTTTTTCTCTTCCATTTTGTTATGTGCACAATCACCAAGGGAAGCATGTATTGGCATCTTCTCCCTCTACATTCCCGGCCCCCCTCTCTTTTCTGTTTGCAAGCAAACAATGGCTAGACAAGATCTACTCAAGTCAGCATCTCATGCTGGCCCAGTTGGCCTCTCCTGGCATCTTGGCTTATACCTGCCTCTCCTTTATTGGCCAGAAGGGTGTGTTCTTTCAGACCCCCTTTCTTTGGCCAAAATGGGGAAGTGTCAAGATATTAGGAGACACCCTGTTTTCCAGAGCTAAGGCCCAACAAGCACTGTGCCCCGAGCTTGGCATAACAACAATCCTTTGAGCTCACCCTCTGGATGAACACTACTGCAACTAAATCACAATACTTATGGTCCCTGAGCTCAGGTGAGCACCAACAGGCCCAGACACGAAGCCCTGCTATGAATAGACTTTTTGTCACTAGACAACCTTGCCTCACTGTTGCTACACTGCACTGTTTGATTCTTTGTCTAGTCACAAGTATATAAATCAAGGTTCAGCCCCACTGCCTCGGATCCCTCCACTAGGGGCAGGGCTCTGGCACATATGGCTTTGCTGGCAAGCCTTTTCCCTCACTTTGAAATTAAAGTTCTGTTTGATTCCTGACTCTCCAGTCTCTAGCCCATTCTGTTCAGCTCCAGCCATCCACAGATTAGAGGCTGGTTGGGTCTGGTTTACATAACTATTTCTATTTATTAAAGCCATAAGGTTTACAAAGCACTTCCCTCACAACTTTTCCTCCATCATCTCCATTTTATAGATGAGGGAAGGGATTAAGCATTTATTAATTAAGTACTTACTATGTGGGAGGCACTGTGCTAAGCACTTTACAAATATTATCTCACTTGACCCTTACAACAATCCTCAGAGGCAGGTCCTATTATTATCCACATTTTACAGAAGAGGAAACCAAAGCAAACAGAGGCCAAGTGAATTGCCCAGAGTCACACAGCTTTAGACCATATTAAAAATTCATGAATTATTATGATGAATCCTAGCACAATCTTTTGGTGGTGAAGTGGAACAGAAGAAAGTTTGAGCTCTCCACACTTCTTCTGCACCTAACTCTTCATACTAGCCAGCTTCAGAGACAGTTCTAGTCCCTTCTAGTTCCTCCCCTTCCTTTAGGTAAAAGGGGTACAGCACTGCGGCTCCAACCATCTCTTTCTTCTAGGAGAAATCTAAGTGAGCCCTGAATTTAAACTATAAGGTTTTGCTTATTGATAGGATCATTTACAAAAGCTAATTTGTAGCTCCATAGCACTCGAGGGGGTTCTTTTTATCCCCCAAACAATTTACTTTGTGAAATATAAGAAATACCTCAGGGCTGTCCCCCTCCCCTAAACACATTCCAACCCAAGGACATACCCGCAGACAACAGGAACAAATTCATTTATAAAAGGCATTTATAAAGGCTTCCAAAAATACCATTAGTAGAGGTAGTGGGGGAATGATAGGAAATGGCGAAACTTGGATTTTTGTCTAATGCCTTCCAAATAAATGCAATAGAGGAAAGCACAATCTATCCCAGCCTGGGTTCCACAACTTAGGAGTATTTGCCAAGCTGGAGACTCTCTGCTGGATCAATCACTGCTGTTTCTGCCTTCTGTAGTTGAAGCTTCTCTGCTCTGTGACACCATTGTGCTGCATTCCTGTCACAACCTCTCTGAGCAACTTCTCCACCATATTCCTTTGCTCTGCTTTTACTGCCCTGGAGACAAGCACTCAGTGTCCTACACCCTATTCAGGCTCTAGCTGATGCAAGATCTGTACTTTAATTCTATCTCCCCAAATCATTTCTTCTGTTTTCTTCCAGTCTAAGGGAAAGGGTGGGGAAGAACCCCACTTCCCAAGGTACTTTGCCATTATTTATAGTATTTCCCCTTTGAGGTCTTCAGAATTGGCCCCACTGCAACTGAGTTACACTAGAAATCTCCATCTGGCTTGAAATTTTTAGCAAGACATTTCTTAAAACTATGACACTCACTCTTTTCATTTTAAGTTGTACTGAATGAAAATGGACTGGTTTTGCTTATCAATGTAAAATGCCATTAGAAAAGTTTGATATATCTTGTTCATGCATTTAGAGCACAGTATCTTATTTTTTTTGCATTAATTTTAGTTGACTATCTTGCTTTACCTATACCTTGATCATATTAGCTTATGTTTAGTAAAGATCCCTTTGTTCAATGATCCTTTGGTTACTGATACCAAGTAAAGCATAAAACAGGCATATGGTCAACCAAAGAGTTCATCACAGTCATAGTGGTAGAAGATGCCCAGCATAGAGTCCACAATGAAGAGTGGTTCCCTGTAGATGGGAAGGTCCTCCAGATGGCTCAGTTATCGTATGACATTGTGCTGATTGCATCAAACCCTGGAACATTCCAGAGCTTTCTAAATAACATCCATAATCACTCAGAAGAGTTTGGTCTTATCCTCCACAAAGGAGGTGGAGAATGTCTATTGTTCAGACTATCACCTGAAGGTGGATGAACAACCCTTAGAGATCATCATTAATACCTATATCTGGAGCAGACACTGACAATGGACAATGACCTTGTTCTAGAATTGAACAGGTGAAGAGCAGGCTAGGTTACCTTTGGGAAATCATATAATTCTTGTAATGACTCCAAGTTTCTCCCTCAAACAAAGGCTTATATTTTTAACATCAAAACACTTCTATTGATGTTATATGGCAGTGAGTCATGGAATACCTCCATGTCTGACAAATTAAAGTTGGGTTTCACTCAAAGGGTGTAAGGAGAATCTGAGCAGGCCACATCACAATACAATAGGGAATTAAGCATGGTAAGCAGTGTAAAGGATGCCACCAGAGAAATGTACAACTGTTAAAAAAAAAGATGAGCCAGTCATACAGGAAGAATGAGGGATAACCAATAAACAGTTTGCATACTCCTGTGGTATTTATGCAGTGTCAAGAGAATTCAAGTGGCCATCTATGGCCCTGTGGTGAAGGAAGAATCCCTTATTGCACCAGAGGATTCTGGTTTGCCATACCAGAGTCAAGAGTCAGAGAGTCAATAAACATTTATTAAGCACTTGCTATGTGCCAGACATTGTTCTAAGAGCTGGGGAGACCAAGAAAAGGATAAGACAGTCTATGCCCACAAGGAGCTCACAATCTAATGTGGGGAAGACTACACATAAAAAGAAGCTGAAAAGGGTGGGGAGAAGTTACCTCCTGTGCTGAAGTCTGGTGGCTAGAGAGGGAAATGATTTGAAGAGGTGAGAGTTTCAGTTGATTTCATCCTGTAGAATGATGAGTTTCTGGAGATCAAGAAAGCATCAGAGTAGGAAATGATGAGTGAGGCAAATTACCTAAGAGCCCTCCTTAAATGGTAGAGCATTATGGGGGAGGTCTTCAATTCCTATCCTCCACCCTCTCCAAAAAGGAGGAAGGAAGAGGACTCTGGGTTAGGGGTACTGAGAAGGTGAGAGTTTCAGTGTTGATTTCATCTTGCAGAATGATGAGTTTCTGGGGGAAAAAATATAAAAATTAGAAAAGTCTTTGAATATAGACAGTTGATACATTGCGTGTCTGTCCCTCACCTCACATGTCTAGTCACTTGTCCAATCTTATCATTTCTACCTTCACAATGTTTCTTGCATCTGAGCCCTTAATTCACACAGTTATTGCTTCAGTTCAGGCCCGCTCACTGAAAATATTGCAATAGCTTCCTAAATCGTTTCCCTGCCTCAGGTCTTTCCCCTCTCCAGGCCACCCTTCACATTGCTGATAAAGTAATTTTCCTTAAAAGCCTCTCTGACCATATGACTTCCCTAATCAACTGACTTGCCCCAAGGATCAAACATAAACTCTTGTTTGGCTTTTAAAGCCCTCCCCAACCTATCTTTCTAGACACAGTGGACATTGCTCCCTGACCCCATACTCTCCTATTAGGGCCACTCTGTTTCTCACGTGTGGTAGTCCATCTCCTATATCATGCCTTTTGATGGCTATCCCCTACACCTAGAAAGCATCCGTCCTCATCTTTGTTTCATTGAATCATTCTCCTCTTTTGAGATAGAACTCAAGCACCATCTTCTGTGTGAAGCCTTCCCTACTCCCCTCAACAACCAGTTTCCTCCTTCTCAGACTGTTCTTTATTTAACTGCTTTTCATTCTCTTTATATTTATTCTATAAATACTTATATATGTCACACTGTCTCCCCACTAGAATGTAAGATCCTTGCCAGTAGAGATTATTTCAGTCCCCAGCACCTAGTATAGTGCCTGATACAGAGTGTGCATTTAATGAATAATTGATTGATTGATTGATTGATTGATCATGGTCCAGCCTAGTTAAGTTCAGAGAGGCTCATTACCACAAGGTTAGCCTTAAGGTGATGTTGGAAACTGGCTCTAATACCAGTATTCTCTTAGTTCAGGTTCGATGTTGGGACAAAATAAGGCACTAAGAAGTCATTGAACAATAAATGAAAAGAGGTTGACTTTGCCCTAACACAGCATGGATATGCAATAAGGACACAGTGATACTCAGCTTCTCTACAAGTCCCTCCCCCCACCCCCAATCTCCATATGAAAATGCATCTGAACATCTGGTCATCAGGGCAGAACATGGTTAAGGGCATTGTGACTTGTACAGTTTTCAGAAGTCCACCAAATCTGAGAGGCCCAGACTCCACTTAACTGGGATGTTTTATGCTCTTAGACGACCACTATGCTGCACAGAAGAGGCCAGAGCCTATCAGGTCCCAGGGACATCTTTATCTCCTTTTAGGGAAAGCTCATCCCTGTTGGAGGGAAGGAAGAAGGGCCTGAGTCTATCCCATACTATGCATTGAGAGAAAGAAGCTACATCAGGGAAACACTGGGTAATGTTAGTCCTATCACAGGTGTAAATATATTTTTGAACCATCAGCTTGTCAAGACAGTCTTACTTGATGTGGAGGGGTGAAGATCTGAAGCAGCATTCCTATCATTGAAATCACTAAAGTGGCTGCAATATGAATTTCAGAATTCCTTGACTAGGAACATTTTCAATAGAAGATGTTATGGAGGTATATGAATCATTATGAAAAATATTTTAACAACCCATAACAAATAATGGAACTACTTTCAAATGACTTATTTTTTTCTGAAAAAGCCCCTGTTGCTGACCATCTTCCCCGGAAGTCTCCAGCTTCAGGTACCCTCAGGACCTCTCAGGTCTCTCATAGGTCTTTATCCCTTTTTCACTCAAAATTGGACAACAAGTGACCTTCTTCCAGGATCAGGTTTCTAGTCACGGATGTTAACATTTTCCTCTTTCTTTCTTTTCTTCTCTTTTCAATTGACACACACATTCACTCAAAGTGGCAGAGTGGATAAGGCACTGGACTTGAAGTCAGGAAGATCTGAATTAAAATTCTACCTCAGACACTTACTAGCTGTGTGACCTTGGGCAAGTCACAGTTTCTCTCTGCCTTCAGTTTTCCTATCTGTAAAATGACAGGTAGGACTTCTGGCTCTTAATCTATGATCTAGTGACTTTTTTTTTTTTAAAGCTGGGATAGTACTATAGCAAGGGTAAAGTATAACTAATAGAAAGCTTGAATTCTCCTGTGACATTCACTCAATGCCAAAGGAGCCTATGAGGGCTTTTGAGCCCTTATACTCCATTTCCACAGAGGAAAAAGTAAAACATGGTTTTATGTGATCCATCTGCTCCTCATTTTCCTTTCTACAGTATTCCCTCAAATAATACAATTGTTCAAATTTAAGCAAGCAGCTTAAAATGAAAGTTTTCTAATTTTCTAATAATGAAAAGAAATTTCTAATAATGAAATTCTGCATTGTTGTTTTCCTCTCCCTTAGCATAATGAGTGGTCTGAGTGTGACAAATACCAGTCCCAGATTGTGGGCAGGATGACACACTGAGAGAGAGAAAGAGAGAGAGAAGAGAGAGGAAGAGAGAGAAGAGAGAGGAAGAGAGAGAGAGAGAGAGAGAGAGAGAGAGAGAGAGAGAGAGAGAGAGAGAGAGGCAGGCAGAGGCTGGCTTTTTCCTTTGTCAATTCAATGACCACAAAAAATAAACCTTTCTCACACAATTTTTGTGGTTCATTAGTTTTACTCTTTTTTCCTCTGAGAGTGTAGAACTTTTAACTCTAACTTAGTAATTAGCCAGACTCAGACAGATGAAACTTAAGTAGTTTTGAGAAGTGGGGGAAAAAAGTGATTCTTTAAAGGGACAGGACTAAAGAAACTTTTAGCTTACATGCACATTTTAAAGGATCCTATAAAAATTCCCTTTCTGCTTATTACCTCTTTCACTAAAATTATTTTCTTCTGTCTTCAGAATATGATAACAATAGACCCTTAGAATACACATAAAAATTCTTGATAGATGATTCCTAACACATTCAGTCCAGTGTGTAAATGATCCTGCCAAGAAGAAAAGTTGGCTTGTCTGTTCACTCTAACCTTTTAAAAAAAATTCTAAGAAATGCTAGCCTTTCAATATTTTCCTCATAGAGCCCTTTGCCCTCAGGCAAACCATGATCACATTATAAATCCTGAAAAAAATATATTGGTGACCATGATAAGTTGAGTCACTAAATGTTAAGAGCCCTAATCTAGTTTTCCATAGAAACAATTTGTGAAGACTGGGTCTGCCAGTGCTACAAAAAGCCTCTTTTAAGGTAATCAAGAGAGTAATTGGTTTGTGTCCTAAAACCACAGATGAGCTTATTCTATTGCACTACTATGAAGATGGCACAGTATGTTTTTTATGGATTTTCAACCTCTGTTAGATTGGAAGGACCCCTAACCCTTAAAGTCCCTTTCTAACAGCCTCATTAACATGAGCGTGTCTTCCCAGACCTGAAACCAAAGGACCCGAGGTTCCTTCTGTAGTATTCTCCTTGGCTGTGCCCAGCCCCACTCAGCATCCAATAATCTCTTGTTCCCCTTATTGGTATGGTTTCTGAAGTTTACCTGTTGTGAGTCCCATTCCCAAATGGTTGCTTTCTGCCAATAACTAGATAATCTAATGAAAGCCTTTTTGGTATGCTAACAGGAACAGAATTGAGCATCAGAATATTTCCCTGGGCCTTTCCACATTTTTGACTCTTTTAGCCATTAAAAAAAAATGGCTTTCTAGAGATTTTACCCTTATCTTTATCTGCCTCAGGAGAGTGACTGATAGAGTTTCAGATCACATGTGGATCATAGATCTACAACTGGAAGGACCTCAGAGATTATGTAGTCCAACCCTCTAGCTTTATGTATTGTTTATATAACCCTGGGTACTTCTGGCATGAAGAAATACATGCTTGAAGAAGTTCTGCTGACCTGAAGAAACGGTTTGCCATGATCTACGGTCGAAATAGGGGCTTTATATCTTGTGTGTGTGTGTATGTGTGTGTGTGTGTGTGATTGTCTCTTAAAAAGATTTCTCTTCTGTTCTTGCCTGAATGTACAAAGGCAGAAAGAATACAATTTGTTTATAGGGCAGGGCAGCAGTTGACGTGGAATATTCCCTTCTCAAAGCCTATAAGAAACAGAGTATTCCCTCTTTAAATTCCCCAGCTCCTCCTACCCTGTTTAGGGAGTGGGAAAAGAGGCTCAGACTAATCACTCTGCATTCCCACACTCCCCTTTGTATGTTACTTTTATCTTGGTACTAACTAGGTGTGTTGCAAAGCTAAGAACCAAGGATAAGGAGAAAGAAACAGACTAAACCTCAAATCACAGCCCTATGCATTTCAGTTGGTAATTCAGTGCTGCCCTCGGCTTGATGGATAGGCTAGGGACAGGCCCCAGGCCTTGTTAAAACCTTCTCCCCTTCTCCCTTTCTTTACAGCTTCTCAAAGCTTTTTAAAGCCTTTCAATGGGAGTTTGAATGATCAGTATCTTTGCAATTCTGTGCAAAGATGACTTGGTTTGCTCTGCCTGGTCTCTTGGCTCTCCCGCACCCCTAGGGGAATCTTTACTGTGGTCTCTCAAACCAAGGCCTCAGTGGTTTCTCTCAGCCATCCCAGTTGCTCCTGGAAGTCTAGAGGCATGAGGTAGGAGTGCGAATCTTCCACTTAGCATTTTTCTTCAACTCCATCTCCTCTAAGTTAGTCAAAATAGGGGCTTTATATCTTAAAGGGACAGTGTTTCATTTTCTCCTTGGCTTGGAGGAGATGCTCTTGTGAAAGAGAGGGTTGTACAAAGTTCTTCCATGCCTTAAGGATTTTGAATTGAGTGGCAGTACAGAAATATGAGCAGTTCAAATTCAGGTTTCAAATTCAATTTCAATTTTTGAAGAATAAGAGAGATGAAAGGAACATTTACTCTTGCTGTCACCATCAGGGTTAATCAGGGATGTGTTGGTAAATGTTTAACAACTGGCTCTCTGGGTGAAATGTATGCATGACACACTTCAAGTTTATACTGCATTATTAAAATTTTTCCATCACTTTTTAAAGTTTATACAGTCAACACAACAATAAATCAAGCCATTATCTGAAGTGAAAATAGTCATGATGAAAATGGAACAATTAGCTTGAGCCAGTATAAGCTGGCTCCAGCATATACCTCAGGTTAATCCTTGAGGATACTATATGGGCTGTAATGAAGGAGACTGTGGTTACCTGAGCAGGCTGAAAGGGATAATAATGACACTTTCTCTTTCCCTTTTCTCTTTCTTTTCCCCACCCCAGGGAGAGCTTGAGTTCCTAGCTTATCCCTTAAAATTACATTAACTTCTCTTAAATTAGTTTGAATCTACTGGCTACATAAGGTGATCCATCATAGCTACTTCTGATCTATTTGTTTAATTGCTGGTTAATAGGAAGTTGTGAAAAGAGATGGTGGGGTACATATGCAGAGAGAGAGACAGACAGACAGACAGATAGAAAACACATATTCTGTACAAATTTTACCAGAGTGATCTTGTTCAGGGTTCAGGAGCCAAATGAGAATCTTACTGATATTAATTTCCTATTTTAAAAACCTTCCTAGATAAATTTAAAAAAAAAAACTTCCTAAAATGGCATAAGTATGGATCTCGGTCTTCTTCCTTAGGAACTAAAAATAGCAACCACCTTCCTGGTGGGAGGTTGGGTGTTATTATGGTCACGTTGCCTTTTCTATTATTTCCCCCTGCAAATGTGCAGAGAAATTCCTCTATAATCTTAGGGCTAAAGGCAGTGCCCAGAGAGTTGGGCACATCTCCGGGGAGAAGGGAAGTGGGTAGGGGCTGGAGGAGAGGGAGAAAAATTTTTGCTCCTTCCTTCTTTGCTCCTTCCTCCTGCTTTTCCTCCTCCCTCCTCCATCTCAAAAGCTAAATGTTTTCTACCTTGAATAAGCAGTCTTCACCTGCTATAGGTAGATGAGAAAACTGAGGGTTAGGGAGGTTCAGTGACCTACAAAAAAGTCATACAGGTAGTATTGATTTGACATGACATTTGACTCCAGGGCCAATGTTCTTTCCACTGGACAACACTGCCCACCACAAAGCTAGTGCCAATACAAACTGGTAGGAAAGTAACTGGGGAAGGAACATGTGGCCCCTTGCAATCCTATTCAAAGCACAGAAGGAAAGTGGCTATCTCCCTCACTTAGGCATCTAGCCAATCTTCCTGTTAAATATATGTGTAGGTGCTAGGAGTGTGTTATGTGTTGCTAACATAATTGCCTAAAAATAATATTCATCCCAATATCACATTAACATTTCATTCTTTTGTCTTACTGGCAGTCATCTGAATCTTTTTGTGTATAGCTGACTCAATATTCACGGAGGGGGAAACAAATGAGAGTTCTCCTGACCATTCCCCACTCCAGGTGACTGCTCTCACATTCCTTTTTGCAATTAGCGTAGTCAGATCTTTAGCAGTAGCAAGCAAAAAAATCACTCTAATTCTTATTCACTGCCAAAGAGTTTAATATATAGGGTGCTATGGCTGATCAAGGATCTCTTATAGCATAGGCTCTTGCATAACAAGATATACTCCTGAGTCTGATCAAGTTAGATTGTTGAAAATTATTTTCCTGCAGCCTACCATATGGATGGAAATTAGGAACCCTTGGGATGTTGAACTATTTAAAAATGAATGTGGCACATGTAACCATAGCAAGTGATTATATCAATTTTAAATGGACTTTGCCCTAAGAAAAATAAAAAGCCAAGTTTGGGGGGTGGGGTTCTTTCATTTACCAGAACCCAAGTGAATTGAGCTTGATTGAAGTGAGTGCATTTGGCTGTGTTGCTCTATGTAATGCTGACTTGTTGGAACTATTTGAGTGGACCCAGCTGTAAATCCAAGAATCCCCTCTGGATACACTCTCTTCCCAGATGCCAAAAATACCTCCTCTTTGAGAATCTGGGGGAATAATTCTGCTCCAACAATAGGACATTCTTCATTCTTGCAGGTTTTATTTTTTCAATGAATAGAAATGGTGTAAGAGGTTAGCCTCTGCCACATGGCACAGCCCAGAGCAAGGATGAAGTACTAACCTCATTAGCAGGGCAGCAATTTGATCCAGAATCCAAAAAAGAAAATTGTTCCATGGTGCTCTCTAAACACAGCACCCTTGTACCCCAACCATGTCTTGTGGTGGGGGAGGGGGAGGTCTTTGTTCGAAGGAGGAGGGAAGGAATGGTGGATGAGTCCTGGAACCTGATTTCTTGAATTCTATTTTTTCCATCTGATGGCATCATTTAAATAGTGCTTTCAAAAACTCTACCTCAGGAACTTTCTCACATAGCCTGGATTACAGCAATATGAATTACATTATGTATGTATCTATCCATTTTCCCTACATTAGGTTGTATGTTACTGTAGACTGCTATGTAGTCATAATTGCATGTGAAAACTACAGCACTCCTTGATTTTGCTTGCAGGATATTTTCTGCAGTTCTCCCACACAAAGCTTGTAAAAAAGGATTTCTCACATTTTTATTTTGGCTTTTGACTTAGTTTTAAAGCTCTTACTTCTTGATTCAATTTGAACAACTGTGAGAGTTTAGATCGAAACAAACAAACAAAAAACCGTTCTCCTTCTGATGTTGACTTTCAAATTGTCTGGAGGGCTCAGGAGAATAAATGGTGGACGCCTATATCTTCTTGTTTGAGTCTTTTTCTTTTTCTCCCCTTTTTGACAGGAATTTTTTGACTGAGACAAAGAAACCAAGCAAGTCCCTTAAAAGTGAGTCTCATGTGGATACTCCAAAGGAATGCAACGCTGAAGGGAAACACAAACCTGTAACAACGCTTCAGTTCCTCCATATTAATCATATCTACTTGAAAATATTAGCAATTCGTCCTGCCCTGAACATGTAGCCATGAAATAGAAGCTACAAAGCCTCAACAGACTTAAACTATTTAATCTATGGATCAGAACTGAGACAAAGTATCTATCTGTGCACCCAGGCAAGTTGTGGAAATAGGGCCTCCTCTGGCTGACTCTTGACTAAAGACATTGAGTCTTTCCTGCAACATTGGCAACTTTACAAAATAAATACCTACCAGCCACAGAAAGAACTTTCCGTTATCAAAACTGTGCCTTTTAAGAAGCAGCAGCATTGATGTGTAAAGTATTGTACTAGCTGCTGTGGGATGCAAAAATAATAATGTCCTTGCCCCGAGGAGTTTATGTCTTGAATGGGGAGAAGGGTGTAGAACTAAACAAACAACTTTTTAAAATTTTTTTTTAGAAAGCCAGTATATTTAACTTCAAATAAAAAACACCTTGCTAGTAAGGTCTTTTAAAACTGAAAATCTCAAACAAGAATCCTCATTCCTTAGTGGTACACTGCTAATTTCTTTGTCATAACCAGAGGAAGATAATTGCTGCATAGGCCTGGGTGCCTATGATTTTGAGGAGCTCTATTACCAAGTCTTTGCTATTCCTTTTGTCATTTGTGAACTAGGGCAAACTCTCATGATCACCAGGTGATCTCATGATCACTTGGGTTGTAGTCACAGCCCCACTACTAACTCACCATGTTAACTTGAGCAATTTATTTTTACCTTTATGGCTTTAATTTTCTCATCTGTAAAATAAAGGGATTTGACCAGACCATTTCTTTTTGGCAAGTTAATCAAGGTTAAGTGACTTGCCCAGGGTCACATAGCTAGCAAGTTTTATGTGTCTGAGGCTGAATTTGAACTCAGGTCCTACTCAATTCAAGGCCGGTGCTCTATCTACTACGCTACCTAGCTGCCCCATATGAACAGTTTAATAGCCCTTTGGGCATACTCCCAAATTGTTCTATAGAATGGTTGGACCAGTTCACTACTCCACCAACAATGCATTAATGTATCTATTTTCCCTTATCTCCTCCAGCTTGTCATTTCTGATAGGTGTAAGGTGGTACCTCAGAGTTGTTTTAATTTGCCTTTCTCTAAATCATAGTGATTTAGAGCATTTTTATATGACTATAGATAGCTTTAATTTCTTGTTCTGAAAACTGCCTTCATATCATTTAACTATTGAGAATGGCTCTTAGTTTTATAAATTTATAAATTCCGTATGTATTTGCGAAATGAGGCCTTTATCGGAGAAACTTGCTGTAAATTTTTTTAGATTACTTCATTGTCTAGGGTAGCTTTTAGCAAAATGTAGTTCCTTGATTATTTCTTTTAATTAGATCTATTTTTGCTTTTGTTTTGTCTGAGATCATCATAGTTATCCCTCCCTTTTTTTTAACTTCAGCTAAAGCATAATAGATTCTACTCCAGCCCTCTATTTTAATTCTGTATGTTTTTATGTTTCAAATGTGTCTCTTGTATACAGTAATTGTTGGATTTTGGTTTCTATTCCATTTTGCTCTCTGCTTCTGTTTTATGGGTTAGCTCATCCCATTCATCCCACAGTTATGATTTTTTTTTTGATGAAGCAATGGGGTTAAATGAGTTGCCCAGGGTCACACAGCTAGTGAGTGTTATGTGTCTGAGGCTGGATTTGAACTCTGGTCCTCCTGACTCCAAGGCTAGAGCTCTATCCACTGCGCTACCTAGCTGCCCTTACAATTATGATTTCTAACTGTGTATTTCCATCTATCCTATTTTCTTCTGCGTATCCTCTTTTTTTATTCTGTCCCTCCTCAAAAATCTGTTTTGCTTCTGACTACTGCCTTCCTTACTCTGTCCCACCTTTTATCATCCCTTCTCTCACCACCCCCATACCTCTTATCCCTTTCCCCTCTTATTTCCTTATTGGGTAAGAGATTTCTATACCCAATGGAGGGAGTATATACATTCTTCCCTCTTTGAACCAATTCTGATGAGAGTAAGATCCAAGTATTAAATCTCTCTCCCCTTTACCATTTTCCTCTCCACTATAAAAGCTCTTCTTTTACTGCCTCTTATTTTGTGAGAAAAATTTCCCCATTCTACCTCTCCCTTTCCCCTTCTCCCAGTGCACTTTTCTTTCTCATCCATACATTTTTTTGAGATCATCCCAACATAATGGACTTATACTTGTGCCCTCTGTCTATGTATACTTCTTCTAACTGCCCTAATAATGATAGTGTTACTAGGACTTAGACATACCATCTTCCCATATAGGAATATAGACAGTTTAATTTTATTATTTTATTGAGTTCCTTATGATTACCTTTTCATGTTTAAGTTTCTATGCTTCTCTTGAGGCTTACATTTAAATGTCAAATTTTCTATTCAACTCTGGTCTTTTTATCAGGAGAAATGCTTGGAAGTCCTCCATTTTATTAAATATTCACCCCCACCCCCAAAGGATTATACTCAATTTTGCTGTATAGATTATTCGGAGTTGTAATCCTAGCTCCTTTGCCTTCTGGAATATCATTTTCTAACCCCTCCACTCCTTTAATGAGGAAACTGCTAAATCCTGGGTGATCTTGACTTTGGCGCCATAATATTTGACTTGTTTCTTTCTAGCAGCTTGCAATATTTTCTCCTTGACCCTAGTAGCTCTGGAATTTGGCTATAATACTTCTGGGAGTTTTCATTTTGGAGTCTCCTTTAAGAGGTCAACAGTGGATTCTTTCCATATCTATTATATGATGACTAGACTTTTTTTTTAATCATGGATTTCAGATAGTCCAATAAGTCTTGAATTATCTCTTCCCACTCTATTTTCTAGGTCAGTTGTTATTCTAATGAGATATCTCACATTTTTTCTATTTTTTTCTTCCTTTTAACTTTGTTTTACTGTTTGCCATTAGCTTCAACTTGCTCAATTCTACTTTTAAGGAATTATTTTCCTTAGTGAACTTTTGTACCTCTTTTCTCATTTGCCAATTCTGCTTCTAAGGGAATTCTTTTCTTCAGTGAATTTTTGTGCCCCTTTTATCAATAGGCCAATTTTGTTTTTAAGATGTTATTTTCTTCAGTACCTTTTGTGTTTTTTTTACCAAGTTGTTAATTCTCTTTTCATAATTTGCTTTCATCACTCTCATTTCTTTTCCTAATTTTTCCTTTACTACTGTTATCTCTTTCTTTACCTCTTCCAGGAGTTCTTTCTGGCCTTGGATTCAATTAGCATTCTTCTTTGAGATTTTGTTTGTAGCTATTTTCACAATGTTGTCTTCTTATATGTCTTGGTCTTCTCTACTACTATAGTGTTTTTTAGGGATGTTATTATTATTATTATTATTATTATTATTATTATTATTATTATTTGTTATTGTTGTCTGCTCGTTTCCCAGCCTATTTCTTTATTTTTAACTTTATGTTAAAGTTAGTCTCTGCTCACTTGGGGGTAGGGAAGCATTGTTCCAAGCTTCAGGCTTTTTTGTGCTGCTGTTTTCAGAGCTAGTTCAGGGGATCTTCTAGTTTTGGGGGCTTCCAAGGTGGTATTATCCTGGGAGAGGTGTAGTCACTACTCTTCTGGTCTGTGCTCTGTTCTTTACCCAGGAAGGGTGCTGTTCCCTACAGCCACTAGTACTAGTGCTCCTGTTGGCCCTAGAACTATGACTAGGGCCCCTGCTCTCTTGTGACTGATCATAAGCATGCTTCTCTGCCCTGGAATTGCAGCCCAGAATTGCTTTTAGGCAATAGGGTTGCCAATCAGCACCAGTCCCCTGTGATCTCTTTCTGACAAGTTGACCAACTCCCTTACTCTCTCTGGACTGAGAGCTCCCAAAGCTGTTTTGCTGCTGCTGTCTAAGACTAACTGATGGTCTCCCTGCTGTGCTTGGGCCTATGCCCACCCCAATATGATAGACCTCTCCTGTGGACCTCCAAAGTTGTGTTAGGCTGGAAAAACATATCCTTCTGATTTTTTGTTGGCTCTGCCACTCCAAAATTTGATTTGAGGCTTCATTTAAAGTTGTATAGAAGGGTATGTGGAGAGAGTTCAGCTGGGTCCCAGTCTGTACTCCACCCTATACAAACAATTAAACAAACAACATATAAAAAGTAAAGAGGAGTTGAGAACTCACAACTGGTGGGGAATCAGGACAAGTTTCTTGAAAAGAGTGAGGGATTCCAAGAAGTGGAGGTGATAAGGAGAGCATTCCCCATGCAAAGTCATGGGCGATTGGAAATTTGATTCATACACAGTGGGTAGTAAACATGCCCGTTTGGCTCTAACATAGAGTAACTGAAAGGGAAAAACACAAAATCATTCTGGAACAATAGGTTGGAGCTAAATCATGAAGAACTTTAAATACCAATAAAATGAGTTTATATTTTTCCTATAAGCAATAGGGAGCCACTGAAGCTTCTTGATCTGAGGAATGACATGGTCAGAATGGTCGTTTAGGAAAGTAAGTCTGGTAGCCATGCAGAGAGAAGATATACATTTATTTCTTTCACTGCCAGGGCTTGGTGACACTTAAATATGGCTGCTACCATCGCACTGGGACTTTATCTTAAGCCCACAAAGTCCTGGCCTTATTCAATTTACTTTGACTTAGATAATTTTAACATTCTAAAATTCTATCATTCTACATGTAGTACATGCTCTGAAGCTTCTCTCCCAACTTCCTCACACTTACCAGGCCAAGTCTCCAACAAAAGGGTGGCTAGGAGTAACCCAGAGGCTTTGGGAATTTCTAACGCTGTAGCTCCTAAGACCCCACAAGCATGCTTTCCCAATAATTGTGTCAATACCAATTAGTCAGTGAGACTTACTTAGAAGAGATACCTTTTGGAAAGAGGTGATTGCTAAGAAAGCATAGCTCTTGCAAGGCCTAATACAAAACATTCCCTCAGAAGTCTTTGGCACTCTCCAACTAGTGCCTACAGAATTCCAGAGAAAATCTGCCCAAGTTTAGGGAGTACATACAGCAAAGGGGCTACACAACTACTGGTTGATGAAAAGCTATTTCTCCTCTTCATGGGGTATTCATGAGGTTCCCTCTAGGCATGTTGTAGTTTTCTTCCAGGCATCTTATTCAGTCCTTGAAGCTGCTTCTTGGGGCTTTCTTTCTATTCCCAGTTCTTAGCACAGTACTTGACTCACAGTAAACATGTAATAAATTTTGTTTTATAGACTGACTTGTTGTCAGTGTGTCTATTTTGTCCCAATGAAGCCATGGCCATCAATTCTCTCAGGGCTCTTGCTAGGAAGACCAAAATGTTCTGCACCTTCTGAAGTTTACAGGTTTGTCCTCTGGTTAAGTCTTCCTCTCCCTCAAGCAATTTCCTCCCAGGGCTTAGCAGGAATGGCTCTCTTCTCTCTGCTAACAGACATTTAAAGTCTCCCATTGAAAGAAGGAATAATTAAGCATTTATTAGGCACTTACTATGTACAAAACACTATGCTAAGTGCTGGGGGATACAAACAGAAAAGAATGATCTTCCTATCAAGGAGTTCACTTTCTAATGGAGAAGACAACACATAAGGAAAATTTTGACTGCAAATTGGATGGAAAGGTCTCATGGTCATTAGAGTGAAGTTGCAAAGTAGATATTAATGTCTCTTCTTTAATGTCATTCCACTGATAAAATCATATCAATTTCCAATGTTAAACTATTTGAAAATGCCAAGAATTTTGGTGGGAAGAACTCTTTTGTCTGGGTCTTCAATAGATGTAGCTGTAGCACCTACAGGAGCTGTGGCTGGGCCGCATCTTCACAGGATGATGGGAACTGAGGGTACTGAACTAGAAGCATTGCTATTCCCAGGGTATTAGGGTTCAGAATCCTGGGCTGTTTCCATTGGGTTCTGAGGTAGTTATGGTGGTGGTAGTGGTTTGACTAGCCTGGCACATGCTGCCTCCTGTCTTTTCTTCCGGGTATCTTGCTGCTTTAGCTAAGTTGGCTTGCCTGACCTGTGAGTGGCAGTTGTCTGGCAATTGTTGAGAATGGAAGGACTCTTCTTTATGTGAGTTTTTCCCCTAGGTAATGACTGTGAAAACAGGATTGGTGGTCTGAGGGGGCACTGCTTTAGTGGTAGCTGGTTAGCAATTGTTGCTGATAGAGATGAGGAAGGTAGACCCCTTCTCCATAACAATCCCTTTCCTCAGTGATGAGTTCTAAACTAACTTATTCTTTTATAGAAGACCCACAGACACAACCAAATCCCCTCATACAATACCATCCCACTTCCTGTGCTACATTTTGCCATTTCATCCAATGTCTTTCGATGACTTCTCACAAACAATGATGCTGAATCCTTCATATCTATTGTTTATTTTTTTTAAGACTTTTGATTGATTTGAAAAAGGTAAGTTTACCTGGTTAAGGTAGTTGCTTTAAGTGAAGTGAAGTGTTTGTTTCATTGATTCCATAGAGATGTCTAGGCTCATACCTAGTTCATACCTTCGATAGATTAACTAATTGAGAAGTCAGAGCAATTTTGCATCAAGTTCTAAGAGTCTAATGTTCTAGGATATCAAGATTCACTTTTCACCCAGAGATTCCATACATTGTGCTACCTGAATATCCAATGAAGTATTACTATGACTTAATAAAACTGACAATGATATGAAGGATTCAGAAAAACATGGGAAGATTCATATGAACTGATGTAGCATTAAGAAGAGAAACAAGTGGGGCAGCTAGGTGGCACGGTGGATAGAGCACCAGCCCTGGATTCAGGAGGACCTGAGTTCAAATCTGGCTCAGATACATAACACTTGCTAGCTGTGTGACCCTGGGCAAGTCACTTAACCCCATTGCCTAACCCCCCCAAAAAAACCAAACAAAAAAACAAAGAAGAAAGCCTAGAAAAAGGCAAACACAATGCCTACAACAATGTAAAGGGGAAAAAATGAATGGAAACTGTGGTTACAATAACCATACTTTGCCCTAGAGAAGAGATGAGAAGGTGGTGAGATACTAGATGGTAGAACATTGCATATGCTAGCAGACATGGCTAATTTATTAATTTTTTTTTTACTATCATTACAAAGGGCAGGGGAGATATATTTTAAAATGAATGTGATGCAAAAGCAAAAGACGTCAATGATACTTCTTTTTTTGGTGAGGCAATGGGGTTAAGTGACTTATCCAGAGTCACCCAGAGTCACAGCTAGTGAGTGTTATATGTTTGAGGTCACATTTGAACTCAGATCCTGCTGACTCCATGGCTAGTGCTCTATCCACTGTGCCACCTAACTGCCCCCAAAATTCTTTTTTTTAAAGAAAAGGATAAATTCTTGTTGCTTTCCTCTCCTTCCCACTTTTGCCCCCTCCCCCAATTTGGTAGCTTCTAGTGTCTGTATTTAGTTCCTCAGAAAGAAGCAATATCAGTTCCCATGGCACTCCTGAAACCTTTCAACCTGCCTGTGGACTTCTTTCCATCATGCTTGAGCTTCTTCCCTTTCTCAGCATTCCCTGAGCTATAAAGATGCAATGTTATTGCTTGTTATATAAAAGTTACTTATGACGTATGCATCCCTTCCAAAGAAAATGTAGATATTTTTCTTAATTATTTTTGAAATGTCATCTCCTATGCTATCCATTCTTTTACAGTTCTGAAGAGAACATTAAATAATTGCCCATTTCCTAGGATGCTAAAAAAAGTTTGCAACTTATATTTTGAGCATGATCATGAAACAATTCAATGATATGAGTAAGTTTGCAGGATGATGACAGACCCATTAGGCATAATAAGAAAAAAATATTATGGTATATACAAGCAGACTGCTTCACATAGTTCATTTAGTTTAGGGTAAGCAATGTTTTTCTCACAGGAAAAGCTTTTAAACCAGGGCTACATTTTATTTAATGATGTGGAAAAATTCTACAAAATATCCTTATGAGAAATGTGTTTAATTTTCTCTGCTTAAGCCAGTCAGCAAGTAAGGCAAATGGCATATTGCTCACATCACTAACCTGGCCTAGCAGAGCACAGTAAAGTATGCCTGGTCATGTGTATTGGAAGAGGATGTGAGGGTGGGACACACTAGATGTAGTTGTTTAACACTATGTGGAAACTAATTGACTTCAGATATTGCGAATTTCAGTCCTGGAATTGACATGTTAAAACTACCCACAGACTCTCCTTGTTCTTTTCTATCCCCAAGTACAAAAGAATAAACAAGGAAGTGTCTTGATATTATCAAGGAAGAGACAGTTTCCATTCCTGTGCTTTAATGAGGGGAGTGAAAGCATTCAAAGCTGAGGTATAAGAAAAAATTATTAGTCCTGTGATAGGTAGGATGGCCTTGAAAAAAAAAAAGACAAACCTCAGGAAATGTGCCTGATAAAACAAAAAACAGTATAAACTTCCATACTGTTGTGACCGCAGCCTTGACTCCATTTGTCTTTTTTCAGTGTTTAATCACAAACAGGTAAGACTACTCTGTTTTCATTAGGTCATTTTTTATGCTATGACCTTTGTCTGAAGGTGGGCATATTCTACTTTGTCTTCATAAACATTATCCGGAAATAAGGACATTTAAAAAGTATATGGGGTGAAGTTATGAAAAGCAGGTTCAGTAGTGATTTTTAAAAAAGCATGTTAAGCTACCTTTCTCCTGATATTTTCTATTTGTGGATTTTTGCCCTATGATAAAATAAAATTTAAGAGTAAAGTGATTTCTGAGAGGAAAAATCCTGATTAAAAAATTCCTGCTACAAAGTGAAGTACAGTTAGTTCCATTCAATTCAATTACTACCTGGCTTAGTTTCTTTTCAATTTGTTCTTAACTTTTATTATTAATTCAAAGCTATTTGAATACAGAGGGAATGAAAAGAGAATGTGGTTTTCAAAAGATGGATGTTCCATGAAAGAATGTGGACAAAGGAGTTCTGGTTTTTGGTACTTGACTCCCCTCTGGTTTTTAAATCAAATCCTAGGCAAAGATTTTTCAGGAGCATTCCCATTCTATTGTAGCCAATACTATCTATATTGATCCAGTGACACTGATTTCCTGATCCTGTTTCTTGCATATGACCCTCCCTCTATTGACTCTTCACTGGCTGGCATCATGCCTGGAATTTTCTCCATTCTCATCTCCACCTCCTGGCTTCCCTGACTTCCTTCAAGACTCAAGCTCAAACCCCATCTTCTATAAGAAACCTTTCCCAGTTCTCCTTAATATCAGAGTCTTCATTTTTTGATTATCTCCCATTTACTTTGTTTGTACATAATTGTTCACATGTTGTCTTCCCCATTAGACTGAGTTCCTTGAGATCCAGAACTTAATTTTCCCGCCTCATTTCTTTGTACCCCTAGTGCTTGCACAGTGCCTGGCACGTTGTAGGTGCTTAATAGATGTTTGTTGACTAACTACATCCTTACCTAAATCAAGATCATATCCACATATGTGGATCTATATCCACATCTAGATCTATATATTAACATATGATCTTCATTATTGACCAACAAATTGTTTTGAAACAAATGATTATTTAAAACATGACTGATAACCCCATTCAGTGATGTTAACACACTAAAATAATTGCTCCATCTGGTAGACCTACCTAACAAAGATTGTGCTTGTTTACCTTTTGTTACTAAGGTTAATCTTTAGGGTTTTAGTACCCTAAAGGACTTTTAACCAGGGTACCGACCACCAATTAAATGGTGAACAAATCATTGCTTTTGAAAACAGAAGAGTCAACAAGGACATCTATAACTTTCTGATTGTTGGTGGACATTATGCTGTTGATGGCTTTTAGGTGGATACACTGCTAATACTGACAGCAACATGACACCAAGTTTCTGGTCCTATTCTTATTTGTTAAAAAACAAAAAGTCTAATAACCCAATAAGAACAAAATGGAAATGACGTCTAATGGCATAGAATTATAGTATTATCCATCTGACGTGGAGGTTAGTGGTAGCTCATTGATTAGCAGCTTATTTTATAAGGGGCTTCTGTTCACAGAGCTGATTAGGGAACAGAAACACTCTTAAATAAATATCTTGCATGGGAACTAGTTACCTGGTCTGTGTGATTAGAATATTGATCTATCTAGCTAGGCATCCTCCTTCCTTTAGCAGGCAATATCTGATACCCGAGAAATAAGCAGAAGTCCTTACTTCCTAATGTAACCAATCCATTGTATCATGCTCAAAATAACTCTTTTTAAGGTGAGAAGGAGGGCAAATATCTTACCAGATCTATGCAAAAACCTAATGTATTGAAGCATGAGATTAATTTGTATTTTTTATTTCATGAATACAAATGATATTAATATCATAAAAATATATGGCCCCTTTACTTTTCCTACAATAACATTTAACTCAATGCTCTACCATAGTAGTGATCTTCACAGGCAGATTTTATCCAGGGTGTAATATCATTTCACTTTATTTTTTTTTCTAATTTTACTAGTCATTAATTTCTTACAACTTCTCCTATAGCACAGAGAGTTTGAAATGAAGGGTTGCTCTGATTTTATTGAGAGTTTGGACACTCTCATATCAATCAAGTCCTCTATGGATTTTCCATATTCTATATGGTAAAAACACTAGATAGTTCAATTTTGTAACAAATGCATTATTACATCTTATCTTTGTTTCAAATTGCACCATTGTATGCTAAAACTTTCAAAAGGAAGCCTATCTTTTCAGGATAAAACATGTCTTATTGTGTGATATATGGTCTTTTGGGGCTTTATTTCCTTCCGTTTTTGAATACACTGTTCTATTCTCTACAGTTATCCCCATTTTTGTTACTTACTTGTCATCCCCACCACCATACTTAAATCTAATATTGATTTCCTTTTTTTCCCCTTCAGTATGTATTGAGAGTGTAACTGTATTGATTCAATTAGACTTTGAAGTAAATGCATTCAGAATTAGGGAGGCTCAAAGTTTTCTAATTTCTTGCATTTCCTAGAGATTCAGCATCTTCTAAATTCCAGAAGTTGTTCATTTGTTCCAGCAAACTCACAAACCTCACAAACAAATCTCACAAACAATGTGAGACCTTATTCTACAAATCATAGTCAAGAAGAAATCTCCCAGAGGAGTTAAGTTGTCCAACTAAGAATGTAGAAATCGGGCAATATTTTATGTGTTGACCAGTGCCAAGGCTATTCACACTTGAGTACTTTGGGGAGTAAAGAATGAGTACCAACCAGCACTACACCTCCAGAGAACTTATATTTCTCAATTCACTACATGAAAACCTCCTGAAAGCCTTTGTTCTCCATCCAGGCTGCAGGTTGCCATGCAATGAAAATTATTTGGGGAGAAAAGAATTAATGTCCTTTCCATGACTGAAACCACTTCTGACTTTTAAACTTTTATTGCCTGATCTCATCCCACAGCCTCCATGGTTTGCGTCTCTACAGTGACCTTGTCTGCTTCTAGGACAGGGAGTATAGTGTTTGTTTAGAGCTCTTTAGCTGTCTGTTCTTTGCTCCATTTATTTATTCTTGGTTCCACCCACACTTAAGAGGATATATTTAATACTTCAATCTGTGTAAGGGCAGGTAGAAAGAATGTTTTTATTGTAACACATTTCTGTTTTAAAGAATTTCTGTTTTTTTTTCTTTCATTGAAAAATTCATTTCTTTGCCACAGTATTTTCTGTTTCAGTTACCATTAGCATTGTTCATAGAACCTCAAAGCTGATATGATGTGTATGTATTTTAAAACTTTGTCCTCCATGCTACTGTTTGCAGTTTATCTCTTACTGCAAAACTGCCAGTTTATCAGTAACTGATGATTTTGTGGTGTGGGTTCTGTCTCTCCACTATGCAGCCCTTCAGCTTTAGATCTGGTCTTTGAGGTGCTGGAGCAGATTCTCCATTGCCCCCTGCAATGATCTAACAGGTATAGGGAACTTCTGGTGAGGTAATTCCCTCTCTCAATGCTGCTGGACACCTGCTCTGCAAATTATGGTCTTGGAGATTTGCCTGGAGCATTGAAAAGTTAAGTTACTCTGCCAGGGTCACACAGTCAGTATATCAGAAGGGAAATTCAGGTTGTGCTGATGCTGAGACAAATTTTCTCTCTCTCTCTCTCTCTCTCTCTCTCTCTCTCTCTCTCTCTCTCTCTCTCTCTTTCTCTCTCTCTCTCTCTCTCTCTCTTTCTTTTTCTTTCTTTCCTTCCTTCCTTCCTTCCTTCCTTCCTTCCTTCCTTCCTTCCTTCCTTCCTCTCTTCTTAATCATCATCTTTTTTTCTTCTCTCCTCCTCCTCCTTCTCTTTCTCCTTTTTTTCTCCTCCTCTTCCTGTAGATATAAAATTCTGATGGCTTCTTTGATTTGTCATATATGTGTATTCCCACTGTAACCCAGTGAAGCACCTTTCATATTAATTCAGGTATTTTATTTTTATTATTGTAGGTCTGAAATATACACACACACACACTATGTATTATGTACACACATATTTATATGTATATGCACATATGTGTAAATATACACGCACATGTAACATGTGTGTATGCATGTGTGCACATATATGTATATGTATATGTAAATATGTGTGCGTATATACATACATACATACATACATACATACATACATACATACATACATACATACATACTACTTCAAGAAATGGAAGCATTTGGGGAGCTTACGGTTAAGGCTGCATGAACTGAATACTTACCCAACCCCTAAATCAGTAATCACCAATGCATTAGTAGAATGGTATCTGTAGTTATTTTCAAACTGATTGTTGCCACCAGGCCCTATTCTCCAACATCATGCTCCCTTCTCCTGTGACTTGCTGCCATTCATAGCAAATTTCTAAGATTTAAGGATGAAAGAGACTTAGCGATCATCTGATCCAACCTTTTTGTTTTACAGTTGAGGAAAATGAGTCTCAGGGAAAGTAAGTGACTTGCTCGATGTCATGCAGGTAGTAAATAGTATTTAGACTTAGGTCCTCTGAGATCCAGCCTAAGGTTTCTTGTACTATGCTCCAGGGAGGGGAGTGTGACCTGATATCTGCATGGAGATTTCAATGTAGCAACTCTGATGAGGTGGGGCCAATTTCTGAGTCCAAAGGCAAAAGCCAGAGTTCCCGGAATGGATTTTGGTAGAGTCATATTGGGGTTTTTCATAAACTCCCTGTAGTTCCAGAGTAGATAAAATTTGAGGTTAGCATAAGATGAACAACTTATCAGTTGCTAGGAAAAACAATGAGATGTTCTGGCTGTACTAGAGGATTGGGAGCCAGGAGACATGAATGGTAGTTTCAGCTAGCTATAGGACTTTAGGCAAGCTTCCTAATTTCTCTGTGATTGTTTCCTCATTTATAAAATTGAGATCATAACTGCCTTTAAGTTCCTTGGGGGACTGTTAGGATAAAATGAGTTGACTAAAGTGAAAACATTTACAAACAAATGCCATGTAAATATGTTATTTTATTAATGAGTAGATCTGGTTAGGGCAGGGTAGCTAGGTGGTAAAGTGGATAGAGAACCAGACCTGAAGTTAGAAAGCCTTACTTCCCTCTTGGAGAATAAGCAAAAGGCAAAGTAATCCAAAGTTTCTGTAATTAATGGCTAAAATGTTTGAGGCCTCAACTCCTGACTCATAAACTTATTAGTTGCATGACCCTGAATAAGTCACTAATTCTCCCTCAACCTCAATTTCCTCCTCTTTAAAATGGTGATAATGATAACTATAGCATTTTTTCCCCTGAAGAATGTGCAATTTTATTTTTTTAAATATAAATTAATTTTTTTTAGTTTTCAATATTTACTTCCACAAGATTTTGAGTTCCAAATTTTCACCCCATCTCACCCCTCCCCCACTACAAAATGGCATGCATTCTGAATATCCCTTCTCTTATCCCCTTCCCCTTCTATTTTCCTGTAGGGCAGGATAGATTTCTGTACCCCATTTCCTGTATTTCTTATTCCCAGTAGCATGTGAAACCACTTTTTTTAAACATATGTTTTAAAAATTTTAGGTTCCAAATTGTCTCCCTTCTTCCCTCCCCACCCACCCTCATTGAAAAGGCAAGCAACTCAATATAGGCTATACATGTGCAGTTATGCAAAACACTTCCATAGTAGACATGTTGTGAAAAACTAACCCTATTTCCCTTAATCCTACCCTGCCCTCCCATTTATTCTATTCTTTCTTTTGACCCTGTCCTCCTAAGAAGTATTTGCTTTGGATTACCCCCTTTCCCAATCTGCCTTCCTGTCTATCATCCCCCTGCTCTCTTGTCCCCTTCTCCCCATTTTCCTGTAGGGTAAGACAGATTTCCATACCCACTTGAATTTGTGTGTTATTCCCTCCGTAAGCCAAATTCTATGAGAATGAGATTCACTCATTCCTTCTCACCTTCTCCTGTTTCCCCTCCACTGTAAGAGCCTTTTCTTTTCTGTTTTTTTTTGTGAGATAATTTACCCCATTCTACTCTCCTTTTCTTCTTTTCCTAGCATAATCCTCTCTCATTCCTTAATTTTATTCTCCAGATATGACCCCTTCATCTTCAACTCACCCTGTGCCCTCTCTCTCTCTCTCTCTCTCTCTCTCTCTCTCTCTCTCTCTCTTCCATATACATACATATAATTTTTTCCTCCAACTACCCTAATACTGACAAAGGTGTCATGAGTTATAAATATCATCTTTCCATGCAGGAATGTAAATAGTTCAACCTTAATAAGTCTCTCATGATTTCTGTTTCCTGTGCACCTCTTCATGTTCCACTTGAGTCTTATATTTGAAAGTCAAATTTTCTATTCAGCTCTGGTCTTTTCATCAAGAATGCTTGAAAGTCCTCTATTTCACTGAATGACCATTTTCCCCCCTGAAGGATTATACTCAGTTTTGCTGGGTAGCTGATTCTTGGTTGTAATCCGATCTCCTTTGCCCTCTGGAATATTATATTCCATGCCCTGTGGTCCTTTAATATAGAAGCTGCTAAATCTTGTGTTATCCTGATCGTGTTTCCACAGTACTTGAACTGTTTCTTTCTGGCAGCTTATACTCCTTGACCTGGGAACTCTGGAATTTGGCTATAATATTCCTAGGAGTTTTCCTTTGGGGATCTCTTTCAGGAGGAGATCCGTGGATTCTTTCCATTTCTATTTTGCCCTCTGGTTCTAATATGTCAGGGCAGTTTTCCTTGATAATTTCTTGAAAGATGATGTCTAGGCTTTTTTTTTGATCATGGCTTTCAGATAGTCCAATAATTTTTAAATTCTCTCTCCTGGATCTATTTTCCAGGTCAGTTGTTTTTCCAATGAGATATTTCACATTGTCTTCTATTTTTTTCATTCTTTTGGATTTGTTTTACAGTGTCTTGATTTCTCATAAAGTCACTAGCTTCCAATTGCTCTATTCTAATTTTTAAGAAAGTATTTTCTTCAGTAATCTTTTGGACTTCCTTTTCCATTTGGCCAATTTTTCTTTTTAGGGCATTCTTCTTTTCATTGGCTTTTTGGACCTCTTTTGCCATTTGGGTTAGGCTATTTTTTAAGGTGTTATTTTCTTCAGTATTTTTTTGGGTCTCCTTTAACCAGCTGTGGATTTGTTTTTCATGATTGCATCACTCTCATTTCTCTTCCCAGTTATTCCTCTACTTCTCTTACTTGCTTCTCAAAATCCCTTTTGAGTTCTTCCAAGGCCTGGTACTGATTCATATTTTTCTTGGAGACTTTGGATGTAGGAGGTTTGACTTTGTTGTCTGCTTCTGGTCGTATATTTTGATCTTCTTTGTCACCAAAGTAAGATAATATGGTCTGACTCTTTCTGTGCTGCTTGCTCATGATCCTGGCCAATTGCTTGAGTTTTAAACTCTTTGTTAAGGTTTAAGAGTCTGCTTCCAGTGTGGAGAATGTACTGTCCCAAGCTTCGGGGGTTTGTACAACTGTTTTCAGAGATACTTGTAGGGACCTGTAAATTTTCAGTTCTTCCAAGGTGCTATGATAAGGGGCGAAGTGTTTACTCCCTTCCTAGCCTATGCTTTGGTCTATGAGTGACCACAAGCACTCCTTTCTGTCCTGGAACTCTGAGGAGGGTTTTCTCTTTACAGCCACTATAAGCTCCACCATGCCAGCGCTCCTCCTCACCCCAGGACAGCTACTCAGAACTGTGACCCAGATCCAAGCACGGGCAAAGCAAGAGATTCCTGCCTCAGCACTGGCAAAGAGATCCCTGCAATCCCCCTCTGATCAGCCACTGGATTCCCCCTCAGTCTGTGGGCCAGAAGCTCAGGAGGCAGCGGTCTCCCTGGCGCTGGGCTCTTGGGGAACTGGAGCTGAGAACCTGCATTCCTCTCTCAGTACTGCAGAAACAGACTTTTCCCACTGACCTTCTAAGTTGTCTTTGTCATTTGTGAATTGAGGAGTCTGTAAACCTCCACAGCTGCCCATGATTCAGTTCTCTGAGGCCTGCTCCAGGTTCGCAGCAGCCTGTGCGCCCATGCCAAATGGTGCTCCTCTCCCAGCCCAGCATGATATTCCGTTATGATCACTCATCCAGGTTGTCTTGGGCTGGAAATTTGTTTCATTCTGTCTTTTTGTGGGTTCTGCTGCTTTAGAATTTGTTTAGAGCCATTTTTTATAGGTATCTGGAGGGGTTTGGGGAAGAGCTGAAGCAAGTCACTGCTTTCACTCTACCAATTTGGCTCCACCCCTGCTATAGCATTTATTTTACAGGATTGTTTGGAGAATCAAATGAGATCACATACTATAGTCACATAATTTGTTAGGTATGTAGGGGCTGCTATTTGTATGGGTGAGGAGGTGTGTGAGTGTGAACTGCTCGTGTATAAAATCATAGATCTTGAAAATATTTCTGCACCAAAGGCAGCAGCACTGTCCTGAAAAACTCAGCTATGCAGCTCTTAGGGCTTCTAGCAAACAACTATGGTTAGGGTTATTTTTATATTGTTGATATTTCACAGCTAAATTATTACACTCTCCACTTGTTCTTTTTACAGAATTATGATACTTTCACAATGTCTAAGGATTTTGTTATGTCTAGTCTGTGTCTTGCCCAATTCTTAAGTTAACCTCTTGTGTATATTTGAGGTAAAAGATTATTATGCAGCACAGATTTCTGTCATACCAACATATTACTAAAATTCTAAAGATAGTGACTCATGCTCAGCCAAAAAATAATCCAGTTTTCTAGTTTGGGTTTTTAAATTCTAATATTAGCATAGAGAGAGCTATGAATATACCTTATAGGAGCAGCTAGGTGGTGCAGTGGATAGAGTATTGGCCCTAGAGTCAGAAGGACCTGAGTTCAAATCCAGCCTCAGACACTTGAGACTTATTAGCTATGAGATCCTGGGCAACTCACTTAAGGTGATTGCCTCAAAAAAACCCCACCCTATATATCCTCATTTTAGTGTCTATAACGCTCATTCTATTGCTCATGCAAGAGTGAAACACCACTAGTGTTTCCACAAAGACTGGAGGATAGTTCTCACTCTGTTCTGTTGTCAGGCATGTGGTTGGACCCAGTTTCAATTCAGGGTAGCCTTATGTCTGTTTAATGCCATGGTAGGGGCAGGGGAAAGAAAGTCGCTGTTCTTGCACTCTTCAGCTCTAAAAGCCCTCAACCTGAATACCCCGTGGATAATTTTACTTATAGCTTAGGTTTTGCCTCACATATAGGATTTCTCTAAAGAGGTAATGAATCTACAATATGAATTAGTTATGGGACAGGTAGTTGATTCCTACACACACAAGAAAGGCTAACATAAAAGATTCACACAGTGCATTAACAGAGTGATTGATAAACAGGATTCAGTAATAACTTATAGTTATAATCTGCCACGAGTCTGATGTTTAAACCTGTGCTGTTGGAAGTCTTAGAGTTACATGATGCTACCTAGAGAGTCAAAGAAAGACAGGCCAAGCTGGAAGGTGCCTCTTCTTTCAACTGATTCAGTCCCCTACCCTGCTTGCTGTTTTCGTGGGGTTTGGGAGGACAAAGGGACCACACAGAGTTCGCCACATTACACCAAAATGCTAAGTCTTTTCAGGGTTAGGTCTCCATATGGCTGGAAACAGGTTTCAAGTCTCCCACCTAGTCAATATCATCCAGAAAGAACAAATTTCCACATGATCTGTGGCCACTATTAGCCAATTCTGACTCTGCTACACTTCAAATTAGGCTTCATTAGCTTCACCCTTGGGAATTAAGGTCTTCATATGTGTGTGTGTGTGTGTGTGTGTGTGTGTGTGTGTGTGTGTGTGTGTGTATGTTACAATGCGTCAAACACAGTAGGTGTTTAAGAAATGCCTGTCGAGGGGCAGCTAGGTGGCACAGTGGATAGAGTACTGGCCCTGAAGTCAGGCAGACCTAAGTTCAAATCTGGCCTCAGACACATAACACTTACTAGCTGTATGACCTTGGGCAAGTCACTTAACCCCATTGCCTAACCAAAAAAAAAAAGCCTGTTGAATGAACTGAATGAATTTTATCCACTAATTATAGTAGTTTTGGAATGCTATGCCTTTTGCTTGTTCTCCTAGATGGAACTAGTACCATGAAGTTTGTCTGCAATGGTATGAAATAATTATTAGGGAAACCAGAACTCTGTTTTCTCCTGATTAAAAGTCTTTTAAAAAAAATGGCTCACTTGAGAACTGTAACTAATAATTATAGCACCTAAGGCAAATTTATAGCAGAATAGAGTTGTCACTGGGGGCTGTTATCCTGGGATATGGGTTAATCTATAAACATAGGCTTTTCCCCAGTATATGGTATCCTAAGAACTTTTTCACATGGTTTGGCTTTCTCTCTAGTCCCAGGGAAGAACTATAACTAAGAATTTGTACACTGGCCACATGGATAGTCAAAGCATGTGGGTATTTGAACCCAGTTTATTATTTGCAGTATTCTGTTAATCTTTACAGGGATTAGGTTGGAATTTGTTCTAATTAGATTTGATGGTTTTAAAATATTTTTAATATTTTATTTTTTCTAATTACATGTGAAAATAATTTTAACCTTTTTTTTGAGTGCCAAATTCTCTCCCACCCTGTCCTCATTGAATAGGCAAGCAATTTGACATAGATTATATGTGTACAGTCATGTAAAACACATTTCCATATTAGTCATGTTGTGAAAAAAACACAGGCCCCCTCTGCCCCCTAAAAAACACACCAAGAAATATAAACAAAGTTCAAAAAGTATTTTTCAATCTGGACTCAGACTCTACCAGTTCTTTCTCTGGAGATGGATAGTATTTTTCATCATGAGTCCTTTGGAATTATCATATCGTTTTATTGCTTAGGATATCTAAGTTATTCACAGTTGATCATTATACTGTGTACAATGTTACTGACAAATATTCTCTTGGTTCTGCTCACTTCACTGTGCATTAGTTCATGTAAGCCTTTTTAAGTTTTTCTGAAAGCATACTGTTTCCCATTTCTTAAAGCACAATAGTATTCCACCACAATAATATACCACAACTTGTTTATCCATTCCCCAATTGATGGGCATCCCCTCAATTTCCAATTCTTTGCTACCACAAAAAGAGCTGCTATAAATATTTGGGGTTTCCTTTTTTAATCTCTTTGGGATGCAGAGCTAGTAGTGCTGTTGATGGATCAAAGGATATGCATAGTCTTATAGCCTTTTGGGCATAGTTCCAAATGTTCATCAGAATAGTTGTATCAGTTCACAATTCCACCAACAGTGTGTGACTGTCTTGATTTTCCCACATCTCCTCCAGCATTTGTCATTTTCCTTTTGTCGTATTAGCCAATCTGATAGGTGTGAGGTGGTACTTCAGAGTTATTTTAATTTTAGTTTCTCTAATCAATAGAGCATTTTTAGAGATTTAGAGCATTTTTTATATATGACTGTAGATAATTTTGATTTCTTTTTCTGAAAACTGCCTGCGGATCTGACACAGTTGACACATAAGTGGTTGTGCCAGCTTCAGGGTGTCGAGGTATTTCCTGACACTTAAAATTTCTTTGGGAAATTTCAAAGTTACATCAATGTATGTCAAGCATAGTTTTTGTTACTCAATCCTTCAAGATCAAATCCTTCCTTATCAGGGCATCTTAATGTTTTTTTTTTTTCTGTCATGGACCCCTTTGACAGTCTGATGAAGTTTATAGAACACTTCTCAGAATATTTTAAAGTGCATGAGTAAAATACATAGGATTACAAATGGAACAATTCATTAAAACAGTTATGAAAATATTTTTTAAAAGCAAGTTCACTTGCCCTAGGTTAAGAACCCCTTTTCTTTAAGTTATAACAGTATTTTTTAAAAATGGGTCACATAAAATTACAACAACATATTAGCCGTGCGTTCTCTGCAATCTATGACAGCAGTACAATCCACATTTTCAGTCTTCAGTGTCACTTCTCTCTAGGTGGAACAGACCCATTAGGAATGGCTAATGAGGTCATGCTCAGGGCTTGCAGGGACCAAGGTGACCTCCTTCTCTGGCTCCACCTACTTTTCCCAAAATTGGCCCTATATACCCCACCTTCTACTATACCAAAGCTGCCTCCTCCTCTCATATGCATGTAGCTAGTATATATGCATCTTCACAGCTGAAACAGAAGAGAGCTCTACCTTTCTGGTTGTCTCCTGATAGTGTTGTTCCTCTGATAGGTTCTTGCTATCTCTACTCCCTTTCTCATTAGCTTCTCAGGGAGAATGAGTTTCTTCATGGGTGCACTTCTCAACTGATTTTCTGTGATTTTTCTTGAAAGATTCTGTACCTACATGTATGGCACTTCCTCTGCTTAATTTTCTCAGACCATATATGAGAAAACATCCTTGCAGTTGTTGGAGTTCAGTCCTTACTCAATATAGGCTATCTTGGGAATGGACTCCTTTCAAAATGCCCAAATGATTTAATGTGGTCTATGAAATTGTCAAAGCTCAGTGACTATTTCAGTGCTATTATATCCTCAAGGATATCCAGTCTTTTGATAGTATAGTTCCAATATTAGGAAGAAATGAGACACTCACAAGTCGTTGAAGAGTTAACAAAAGGATATTTCCTTAGCTGCAGCAGGGGAAGGACATGCAGTGATCTGATTAAACAAAGCTCCCCTGACTCTATGCTCATCATCACCCATCAACCAAGGAGCAAACTGAAGCTGCTTGTGTTTGTACTAAGGCAGCCAGGAAGTGATGTCAGTGACCCAAGCCTTTGGTCACCTGAATCTAATAAGTCTTAATAATTTTAATAACTTTTAAGGAAAAAGTAGTCTAATTTTCATGAGAGAGAGTGCTTAGGATATTACTCTAAGACCCAAGGTGTCTGAAAACAAGGAATTGGCTTCAGCTTTCTGTGCAGAACCCAAGTGTGTGTGTGATCTGGAATCTCACCTCTTTCACAATGTTGCAAGTTTTTGGCATCTTTTCTCCCATTTTGAGGGAAATTTATAAACCAGTTTCCAGGTACCATCACTGTCCCCTCTCTGGATTTTGTTAAGCATTTTTGCATGGTCCTCTGTCAGATATGTAATTCACAGTGCATTGTCCTGACCTTGGCTTAAATGTGGACTATTCTGTAGACCCCCAACATTTTTACTGTGTCCTTCAATCTACTTTGAACTTACCTTTACAGTGTCCTACTAATATCCTCTTTAGTCACTACATTCCAAATATTAGTAATCCCCTTTAAATGCTAACTTGCATAAATGGCAGTACTTTTCAAGTATTACTACAATATTTTCTTTCTTTTTGAAATTTTAATTATTTTTTACTTATAACATTCATTCAATTTTTTTTGAGATCTAAATTCTCTCCCTTCCTCCTGCCCTCCCCACCTTTTGAAGAGGCAAGCAATATGATATCAATTATACATGTGAAATCATATGAAATATATTTCTATATTAGCCATGTTGCAAAAATCAAAAATAAACAATAAAAAGCAAGAAACATAAAGAAAGTGAAAAAAGTATGCTTCAATCTGCACTGTTCATCAGATAGCTCTCTGGAGGTAGACAATATTTTTCATCATGGGTCCTTTGGAATTGCCTTGGATCACTGTCTTGATCACAGTAGCTAAGTCTTTCACAGCTGAACTTCCTTATGATATTGCTGTTACTGTGTACAATGTTGTATTGATTATGCTCACTTCACTCTGAGTACATAAATTCATGTAAGTCTTCTCAGGTTTTCCTGGAGCCATTCTCATCATTTCTTTTCTTTTCTTTTTAAAGAAGTTATAGTACTTTTCTTATTTTTTTTTAGTTTTCGACATTTCACTTTCACAAGACTGTGAGTTCTAAAATTTTCCCTTTACCTTCCCTCCTCCCTCCCCAAGATAGCATGCAATCTGACATAGTGTACAATAACATTGAACATATTTCCACATTAGTCATGTTGTGAAAGAAGAATCAGAACAAAAGGGAAAATGCACAAGAAAAAAAAAAGAGAGAGAAAATAGTATACTTCAATCTGCATTCAGACTCCATAGTTCTTTCCCTGAATGTGGATAGCATTTTCCATAATAAGTCTTTTGAAATTATTTTAGATCATTGCATTGCTGAGAAGAGTCTATCGAAGTTGGTCATTGTACAATGTTGCTATTACTGTGTACAATGTTGCTGGTACTGTGTACAATGTTCTCCTGGTTCTGCTTGCTTCACTCAGCATCATTCCATGTAAGTCTTTCCAGGTTTTCCTGAAACTATTCTGCTCATCACTTCTTATAGTACAATTACTATAATATTTCACAGTATTTATTCATGATACCAATAATTGACCAATTACCAAAAATTATGTTTACTGATCAGAAAGGAATTATGCATATTCAATAACTGCAGTAACTTGCTTAGCCCACTAACAGGCAAATTATATATACCATCAAAGAACATGCCTTCATATGCCAAAGCAAAATAAAGGAAGAGAGGAAAGGAAACAAGCATTTATCTAGAGCCTACTATGTGCCAGGCACTTTGCTAAGTACTTTTTACAGATTGTTATCTCATTTGACCCCTGAAAGTTAGGTGCTTTTTATTATCCCCATTTTATAGTTGAAGAAGCTGAGGCAGACAGATTAAGTGACTGGTTCAGGGTCACACAACTAGTAAGAATCTGAGGTCAAATTTGAACCCAAGTCTTCTTGATTCTGGGCCCTATGCTCTATCAATTACACAACCAACTGCCATGGAGTACAATAGATTGAATACTGTGATAGATGGTTTAGAGATGGGGAAAGAGAAGCCAAACACATCCATAGTAAATGAGATAGTGATTCCTAAAGTTAGAGAATTTGAGCCATGATTATATTGGAGTCAGTGTTATAGATGGGGTGGTACAGCCAGCCAGACCTCCCAGTGGTTGTGGAAGCCCAGGGTACCTAGAACTTGAGCCAAGAAGTTTTTGGATTTGGAACTGGGATTGTACTCTCTGGAAACCAAGCTAAATTATAAACCTAATCCCTGTCTCCTCTCTAGAGACTGAGGTGGTAGGAGGATTAAGCCTCCCAATATGGGGATGGGGGAGCATGTGAGTTTGTGTGTTTGTGATGATACCTTCTGATGTAAATACTCCCTTGTTAAAACAAAGTAAATGAGTTACAAAAATAGAAGCAGTATTCAAAACAAAAATCTAATGGATAACTTTGGGGAAAGAGAAGAAAGTAAAATGATAATAATAAGAAATATGGATTTGTTATAAAAGGAATAAAATTGTGTATCAAAAATTTCAACAAATACAAATTACATTTTTGAAACATTCAACAACCAGTTAATTGCTCTAAAACTAGCCAATTATTGAATTAAATTCACCTACAAACTATAAAGGAGAAAATAAAATGACAATTTTCTGAAAATTCAGAAAAAATAAAAATAAAAAATGTTCATAGCAAAGGCACCTTCAATGAATAAGCAACAATGCAGGAAATTCTGTTTTAAAAGAAGCAAGATGAAAGAATTTAAATGATTTTTAAACTCCAACAGCAAAGACTGAATCTAAAAATCCAGAAAAGAAAATAGAAAAAAAATCCAATAGATGAAATTCCCACACTATTTTGTGCCTGTCTGAGAACATATTTAGAGAAAGAAGATGAAAGTTGACTTTCTATTCCCTCCCCTGGATAGTCACCTCTGTAATACATGGATCACTGGATAAGTCCAGTCTACCCTTTCCCCTCCCACCAGGTGGTTCCCACTTTCCAATCTCTTCGGTAATAGTCCACAACTCCACCCAGCTCCAAGAAGGAAGGAAGAAGGAAATGTGACTTGAAAGCCTGGCTTTGTGCTCCACAGCAAAAATGACTCTCTGACTTGCTTTTAGCCAAAGGCAAAGAAAAAGGGAGAAAAAAAACTCCAGTGCAATTCAGTTTTGCCCTTTGGGAAAAAAAAAATTATTAATAATCAAAGCCAGAAGATTCTTTCTAAATTTAGTTAAGCCCTCAGCAAGCAGAACACTAGCTCTTCTGGACCAGAGCTCAAACCTTGGTCCTTTCAGTCTCTCTGTTTACAAGTACCAAATACTGTTCCTCTCTAGTGCAGCCTCACACACTTAACCTTTACTACTCCCCTTCATTTGCAAATAAGGACCACATCCAGAACCAATTAAAATCAATCCTTTATATCAAATGGGCCTACTTGGTACTATTGAAATAAGAAGTAAAACAGCTCTAAAGAGTCAGTCAATAAATAATTATAAAGTGCCTACTAGGTGCTGGGCATCAAGATCACAAAAGAAGTGTAATCCCTGTCCCAAGTCCCAAGACTCTCACCTTATTGGTAGAGTTTAAGGCCCTGCTTTGTTTAAAGTGCTGGTTAGATTTGGCTAGAAGAGAGAAGGCTCCACCCTTTTAAATTTCCTCTTTGTGGATAATTTAAGTGGAAATCTCCCTTCCAGACTCTCCAAGTGACAGCCTTCTTCTGTGAGCATATGTCCAGTCAGCTTCCAGATTTGAGAGAGAGAAGATGGAAGTGGCCAACCCCACGGCAGGTTGCTGAAATAAATGACTCTGGGAAGACATGAGAGGAGAAAGCAGTCATCATTTCCCTATTCCCAGCTTACTACTCTGGAGACTACAGAGAGTTGCCCTTTGGATGAGACCCAGGACCCTCTCTCTTCATTGAACTGAGTTATCTTGCTCCCAGTGGGAGTGCTCCTTCAGTCTGCATTTTCTGATGTATATTTTCCTACGTGTACCTTCTTTGATTTCTGTTTTGCTATGATTTGGATAAATGGGCTTCTTTGTTTTTGTTATGTGTTCATTGTGTAATGGGTTGTTATACAGGACAAGGGTAGATCATTGGATACAGAACTTGGGGTCTCCTTCTCAGAAATGACAAAGCAGTTGAGAGTTAGATGGAACTGGATCATGTAGCAACAATCATAGACTTACAATATTTAAAGAAGCAGATACATATAATTTTAGCCTGGTGTCACCTCCCTCTGGGGAGAGCATAATGGTAGCCTCTGGCCCCAACCTCCTGCTTTCCATAAAAGTCTCCTTGGAGAAGGGTTGGGGGAGAAGAGGCTAGAGAGGTCTATTCTGCCTTCCTTCAAGCCACACATGACAGTTCTCCTGGCCAAAGATGGGCTTCTCCTTGCATGTAGGACCCACCTCTCACTCACTGCTCTACTACTACAGAGGCAAAAGACAGTCCGTTAAGTAGCTCACAAGCAAATGAGAACAAAGGAGAAGTGGGGCAGAAAGAAGAAAAGGGAACAAGGGGAAAGGGGGAAATTTATCAGATGCCTTAATTTCCAGCCAGGGAAACATTCACTAGTGATCAGATATTCCCCACTTTTGGTCTCAGCAGTCTTGTATGCCTTAGCAAATGAATGTGCCAGCTACCCCAGTGGAGTCTGGACTCAACTCCCCTCCATCAGATTTTCTCTCCTGGAACTCCTCTTTCCTTCATCATGAGAGCTGTAATAGACCCTGTTGCCATTAAAGTCTGCCATTCTACTACTCCCTCAGCCACCTCCACAGAATTGTTTAAAACTCTCTACTGGGTCTCCCAACACCACTCCAAATGATAGACGCCAAGTATCTTCCAGGATGTGAAGATGACAACAATACCTTCTTTAAATTATGTCTCTCAGGAGCCCTGAATCCAGATTTAGAACTGTCCTCCTCCAGAAGTGCATCTCAGAGTCCAACATATAAGGGACAGGATATTTTTAAGTGATATATGGCTACTTCTAAAACTGATCTTCATGATTCTGTGAAAGTTGGTCTCTTAAAACAATTGTGTTAAACTCAAATAGGAAGGGTAGCTGCTGATTTATAAGTAAGACAGTGGAACTTTGACAAAGGAATAGATTTACTTCCAAAAAATATCATCACAAATGTACAAATGCATTCCCCCCAAAACATGGGAGGCACAATTCTTCTCTCCTGGCACCACATCAATCTCTTGGGAAGGGGAAGGGGATTAGGCTCACAGGTTAGCTGAGTTCTCTTAGAACACAGTCTCTATCCGAGTCCCATGGCTGGAGTTCCAGTACCTTAGTTTCTTAGGGTTTCTATACTAAGATGGCTGGCTACTGTACCACTCTGCCTGCAATCCTGGCTCCTGGCTCCAAAACCGGCATGGCTCAAACCCTTGAGGATCACTCCCAGGCACCTGAAAATGAGGACAAATAACACAAAGCAGAAACAAATATCTCCTAGGCTCATTCTTGAAGACCAGGTAAAAGAGGGAGAGCAAAGGGGAAGAGTAAGTCCCTTCTGTCTCATCAGTTCAGTTCATGGAGTACATACCAGGCATAGCAACTAGAAGCACTATCAAAAAGGGGATAGAAAGAGAGTTGGATGCAGATGGCCAATCAAGGAGGCTAACCCCATCCATGTGATAGGAGACACAGAGAGCGCCATGATAGACAAACTGGGCATGTTCAAAGGTCACATGTACATGAGGATTCTTGCAGGCCACGTATTGACTTAGTTTTAAAATGTAATGTTATATTTTTATTCATTTTGTTAAATATTTCCCAATTACATTTTAGTCTGGTTTGGGCTATGCTCAAGGGTGTTGTGGGCTTGCATGCAGTTGTGGGCTCTGTGATTTACACCTCTCTTAAATAAATGACTGGCATCCTTAAAGAAACAGGTATGGAAGGTTGGGCAACAAGACAAAAATGGAACCTTTTCCATGTGGAAGACAGAAAAAGACTTTATAGTATCATATACCTACTCTCTATCAAGAAGTTTAATGTAAAATTAGTTCCATGTCCACTCAAGTATATATTTCAAATGAGTTAATACATGGAAAGCATTTTGCAAATCTCAAATTACTAAGTGTTAGTTCTTATTATCATCATCAAATAAAAGGGAATATAATCACTTTGGTTGGCTTAAGGTTGTGAAATCAAAATTAATATCTGAATTTTTCTTGCATTCATGAATTTAGTATATAATCTCTAAACTAATAAATTTAATTTTTAATTAAACTTATAGTGAAAATGTATCATTTTGTACTTTAATCACTTTTAAAAATGAATCTGTATGATTTTATTGATGTAGAGAACTCCAGGCAAAGAAACTTCCTCTATCAACTTAGGTCGGCACCTCATCTACAATTTGTAGCCTTAAGGAATTGCTTGGCAATGTTGAGAGTTTGAGTGAGTTGCCCAGCATCACACAACCTGTATGATCTTGAACCTTAGTTTTCCTTCTTTTAAGGAAAGCCACCCACTACAATCCATTACCTATTCTTAGATGCAATATGACAGGGACTTGTAGGCAAGGGGTAAGTGAGGTATGGGAAATTGGTTTGCTATCCTAGAACTCAAAATTATTTGATGTAGTTATTCAGATATTTGAAAGAGCCTGTGGAACTCAGAAGGAACTTTGATATCTAGAGTTTCCATTTTTAATTAAAGAATGACATTCTGGTGAACAGCCATCAGATCATTTTGTGGGAATTGAATTGTTGCTGGAAATATTTGATTTTGTGTTTCAGGAAGTATTTTGTATACTCAAAGTCTGAAGAAATAATTTCTTTCTACTGATTCATTGAACTAGAAGAAGATCCTAATAAGTCATCTGTTGAGCACTCTGCTCCTAGCCAGGGCTGTGTTCAAGTCACCCAGAAAGATGTTGGCCATATTCTTTCTTAATTACATTATTAAGTAACCATAGGTAGCATATTCCACTATTTTATCAACCTTTGATTCTAGAGGTTCTAACAAATATCTAATATAAATGTCTCTTCCAAAAGTTTAGGACGCTATCCTCTTTTACATGGAAATACAGATCAGCTGTTAACTGCCACTCATTCAAGTTTCTTAATAAACTGATAAGTTTATTAAGACAATGTCCTGGCCAATCTCTCCTGCTCTTCCTCCCAAACCTTGTTTTGTTTTTTGATCATTTTCACATGGGCCCAATTTCCCAAATCTCTAATTAATTTTGTTAGTATCTACTGGGCCTATTTCAGCATCTGGATCTTTGATGGGCATCAGCCATAGCTATGCATTACTGAAATCACAGCATCTGGGGAAAGTTCATAAATGTACCCAAGTGAATATTTTCTATTGCTTTATGGATCACAGGAAAATCATCAAAGAAGAATGATGACTTTTCCAGTTCTCAAGTAACATTTGCTGACCCAAATGAAAGGCAAGAAAAGTATAGCCTGCAATGTACATTTCTGGGATTAGGAGAAATGTATTCCTTCAGGTAAATAGTTTTCTTTATTTGTATAGTAAATAGACTGAAGATCAGCCTCTGATTAAGGAAGACTTGGTTTCAAAGTCAGTATGAAGGTCCCCAGCTTTTTCCTGAGATACTGGAATAACATAACCTCAAGAGAGCAGCAACAGGAACAGTCCATACTTTCCCTTCAGAACAGACCAGCCCTAACAACAAGTCTGAAGTGAAGAAGTAGGCTGGATGAATAGGCAAACCAAAAAAGAACCCGACCATAATAAAACAATATGGTGGCAGGAATGCTCAAGATACAAACACAAAAGAAGAGAATAACTCCATCTATTATAAGCAATGCCTCAAAGGAAAACACAGCTTGGGGATAAACTCAACTAGAATTCCTGGAAGAGATGAAGCAAGAGATTTAAAAAAAAAAGAGTTAAAAATGTTTTATTTCATTTTGTTTTATAGATGGAACAAGAGCTATTAAGGAAAAAATTGGAAAAGAAATGGGAACCATGGAAGAAAGAAACCTTGCCCAAACATAAACTCCTTGAAAATCAGAATGGGTCACATAAAAGTTAATGTTTCCATTATGCAACAAGAAATATTAAAACAAAGTCAAATGACTGAAAAAGAATAGAAGAAAATGTAAGATACTTAATAGAAAAAAAAAATCAACTGACCTAGAAAATAGATGTAGGAGAAAAAAAATTAAGAATCATTGGATTCTTTGAAAACCATGACCAAAAAACAAAGCCCAGGCATTATATGTCAAGAAATCTTAAAAGAAAGATGCCCAGATCTCTTAGAAACAGAGGGCTACTGAAATAACCCCCCAAATGAAAACTCCCAGAAATAACATCAGCAGATACAGAACTCCTGTGTTAAAGGAAAAGTATTAGAAGCAGTCAGAAAGAAAGAACCTAAGTACTGAGGATACACAGTCAGAATAATCGATGATTTAGCAGCCGTCACTAAAAGGAGTGGAGAACTTGGTCTAAGACATTCTAGAGGGCAAAGACATAGGGTTGTAGACAAGAATAACTTACTCAGAAAACTGAGGAGGAAAAAAAATAGAATTTTAATGAAATAGAGGACTTCCAAGTATTCCTGATGAAAAAAACAAGAGCAGCAGGGAAACTCTCAAGTTCAAATATAGGAGTCAAGAGAAACAAAGAAAGCTTAAAGACTAACATAACAACTAACAGAAGTCCAGAGTACTAATGATACCCACTTCCTGTTAGAGATGTGAAGGACTCAGAATGCAGAATGACACAGAATGACAGAAATTTTTTAGAACATGGTAAAAATGTGTTTTGATTGACTATATATGTTTGAAATGGGTGTTTTTGTGTATTCCTACATATGTATAATTTAGGATCTCTGATCAACACAATGACCAACCATAAGTCCTGAGGACTCATGATGAAACATGCTGCCCACCTCCTGATACAGAGGTGATAGACCCAGAGTGCAGAATGAGATTTTTGAAGAAAAAACATGATCAATGTGAACATTTTTTTTGCCTGACTATATTAATATATTTTAACTAGCAATTGTGTGACTAAAAATTTAAAAATGACTTATATTTAAAAAAAAACCTATGGGTGTGTAAACCTGGGCAAGTCACTTAACATCTCAGCGCATTAAGCATTTCCCTAAAATTATAAATTTCATACCTCAATGAAGTCACAGTTTTAGACAATATATTTATATTGTACTTCATAATTTCAAAAATGCTTTTACACACAATATCCCATTTGATCCCTATCCTAACCCTGTGAGGCAAGTAATGCAAGTATAAATATACTCATTTTACAGATGAAGAAACTGAGGCTCAGACAAGTGCAGTGATGTGGCATCCTATAAATATCAAGCGATGGGGATGGAACTCAACCCAAATTTTTCGGCTTTAAGTTCTCTATCACACTGCCTTAAAAATAATACTAATAATAAATCACTTTTGTAAAGTATTTTGTTGATTCTGAAGAACTTTACATACATTTTCTTATTTAGTTCTGTTTCCTTATTTTTCCCCTAGAATTTTAAAGCTTTTTCTTATTGGTTAAGTAATATAATTTTTATTTTATTAGCTTGGCCTACCTATAAGCAATTAATATTTCTCCAATAATATAGATCTATCTTTATGTTAAAAGTTTTTTGTAATTATGCTCATGTAGTTCTGTTTTTTAGCAGGTAGACTCCCAAGTATTTTGTTCTGTCTGCAGTTATTTTAAATGGAATTTCTCTTTCTGCCTCTTTGTTGTTCTTCTTATTGTTAATAAATAAAAATGCTGGTGTTGTGTGTGAGTTTATTTTATATTCAGAAATGCTATTAAAGTTGTTAATTTGTAAAATTTCATTTAATCATTTATTTTTCCCCAGTTACATGCAAAAACAATTTTAACATTTGTTTTTAAAACTTTGAGCTCCAAATTCTCTCTCTTCTTCCCTCCCCCCTATTCTCCACACTGAGAAAGTAAGCAATTCCATATAGGTTATACATGTGTAGTCATGCAAAACATTTCCATATTAATTATGTTGTGAAAAAAAATACAGCAAAAAAATGCTCAAGAAAAATAAAGTTTAAAAGTTTGCTTCAATCTGTATTCAGACACCATCAGTTCTTTCTCTGGGGATGGATAATATTTTTCATCATAAGTCCTTCATAGTTGTCTTGAATCATTGTATTGCTGAGAATAGCTAACTCATTCACAGTTGATCATCCTGCAATATTGCTATTACTTTGTACATAGTACATTTCACTTTGCATCAGCTCATGTATTTTCAGGTTTTTCTGAGGGTTTCCTGCTCATCCTTTCTTATACTGCAATAGTATTCCATCATAATCACATACTACAATTTATTCAGCCATTCCCCAATTGATGGGATCCTCTCAATTTCCAATTCTTTGTCACCAGAAAAGAGCTGCTATAAATATCTTTATACATATAAGTCCTTTTCCTTTTCTTTTTTTTAATCTCTTTTGGGATACAGACCTAGTTGCGGTATTGCTAGGTCAAAAAGTATGCATGGTTTTATAGCTCTTTGGGCATAATTCCAAATTGTTCTACAGAATGGTTAAATCAGTTCACAACTCCACTAATAGTGCATAAAGGTCTTGTTCTTCCTACATCCCCTCTACCATTTGTCATTTTCCTTTTCTGTCCTATTAGCCAATAATAATAGGTGTGAGTTAGTACCTCAGAATTGTTTTCATTTGCATTCTCCAATCAATAGTGATTTAGAGTATGTTTTCATATGGCTGTAGATAGCTTTGATTAATTCATCTGAAAACTGTTCATATCATTTGATCATTTATCAGTTGGGAATGACCCTTATTTTTATAAATTTCACTCATTTCTCTACATGTTTGAGAAATGAGGCTTTTATCAGACAAACTTGTTTCAAATTTATTTTCACAGTTACTATTGCTAACTGTATTTTTCTCCACACTATTCCCTCACCCTCTTTATTCTATTCTCTCTCTCCTTTCACCCTGTCCCTCCTCAAAAGTGTTTTGCTTCTGACCAACCTGTGTTCCAATCTGCCCTCCCTCCTATTACCACACTCCCTTCTCTTGTCCCCTTCTCCTCCTACTTTCCTGTAGGGTAATATAGATTTCTGTCCCCATTTGAGTGTGTATGTTATTTCCTCTTTGAGCTAATTCTGATGAGAGTAAAGTTCACTCACTCTCACTCATTTCCCTCCTCTTCCTCTCTACTCAAAAAGCTTTTTATTGCCTCTTTTTATGTGAGAAAATTTACCCCATTTTACCTCTCTCTCTTTCTCCCAGTATATTCCTCTCTCTCACTTGATTTTTATTTTTTCTATATATCATCCCTTCATATTCAACTCATACCTTTGCCGTCTATCTATATATACTCCTTCTAAATGTCTTAATAATGAGAAAGTTCTTATGAGTTGTAAGTATCATCTTCCCATGTAGGAATGTAAATGGTTTAATGTTATTAAGTCTCTTTTGATTTCTCTTTCCTGTTTACCTTTTTATGCTTCTCTTGAGTCTTGTATTTGAAAGTCACATTTTCTATTTAGCTCTGGTACTTCCATCAAAAATACTTGAAAGTCTTCTACTTCATTGAATATTAATTTTTCCCCTTGAAGGATTATACTCAGTTTTGCTGGATAGGTGATCCTTGATTGTAATCCTAGCTTCCTTGCTATCCAGAATATTATATTCCAAGTCCTCTAATCCTTTAAAGGAGAAGCTGCTAAATCTTGTGTTATTCTGACTGTGGCTCCATCATACTTGAATTGTTTCTTTTTGGCTGCTTGTAATATTTTCTCCTTGACCTGGGAGGTCTGGAATTTGGCTATGATATTCCTAGGAGTTTTCATTTTGGGATCTCTTTCAGGATGTGATAAGTGGATTCTTTCAATTTCTATTTCACCCTCTAGTTCTAGCATATCAGGGCATTTTTCCTTGATAATTTCTCGAAAGATGATGTATAGGCTCTTCTTTTTTTGATTATGGCTTTCAGGTAGTTCAATAATTTTAAAATTACCTCTCCTGGATTTTTTTCCAGGTTAGTTCTTTTTCCTTTTTTTTTCTTCAGTTTTTTTTCCAATGAGGTATTTCACATTGTCTTCTATTTTTTCATTCTTATGGTTTTGTTTCATTGTTTCTTGATTTCTCATAGAGCCATTAACTTCCATTTGCTCAGTTCTAATGTTTAAGGAATTACTTTCTTCAGTGAGCTTTTTGAATTATGAAAAGATTTTTCACATTCCAAAATGATTGTTTTTGAGAATTCCTTTAATCAGTGCATGTTCTTTAATTCATTTAAAATTTGACTTACTTTACTTACAATTTTTTACCACAAACTCATGGCAAAAAGCCCAAGATAAGTGTCAGATACTGAAAAGGGAAGTAAACTGTTTATATCAGACACACAGATATGTATTTACTTATTTGCTTGAATCAAGTAAAAATATTGCCCAGAGGAATATTTCAGTTGTTCTATTCATTCAGCATTTGCTTTATCAGATAGAATATCAGAAGGCAGTTTCTCTGTTGCTGCGCAGCTCATGACAATGTCAAAGACAGAATGAGAATTTATAGGTACTGTGGATGGGATCAGTGATGTGGTATGGTAGTGAACTCTTGAATCTAGAGTATTTCTCACATGAAGTGGAGAGAGTGTTGAACTGGAAGTTAGAAGAAGACCTGGGTTTAAAAGCCCCACTACTTATTACCTTGGGCAAGTTATTTCACTTTGCTGGATCTCAGTTTCCTGATCTATAAAATCAAAGGGTTGGACTAGAGGTAGAGTTCTTAATTTTTTTTTGTATTATAGACCCCTTTGGTAGACTGATAAAACATACAAACCCCTTCTCATACAAATATTTTAATTCATAAAATAATATATATATGAATACAAAGCAAACCAATTATATTAAAATATAGTTATCATATTTTAAAAAAATTCACAGACCTCAGGTTAAAAACTCTTGGACTCGAAGATAGATCTTTCAGGTTCTTTCCATCTCTAGATATGATAATATTATATCCTGAAAGCTCTTTTAGCCAAAAATAAAGAAATGAACCTCTAAGGTCCTTTCTAGTTCTACGTCTATAATCTTATAATCTTTGTGTTGACTTATCTCATCAATGAACAATCTAGTTCAGAACTAAATATAGAATCAATGGTCCCCTCACCATGTGAGTACAGTGCAAAATCTTCAGACTAGCACTGATACTCCGTTTGCCCTGCCTCCCATTACTTTTTGGGATGCCCCTCATTGTCAAGCCCTCCTCCTCAGGACTTACTGTTATCTTGCTTCCCTTCTCCTCCCTTCTCAAATCTTATTTCCTCAGGGCTAGGTTCTTCCTCTCTTACAAAATGACACTAATATAAGCAAGCCATAAAGCTCCTTGCCCTACTGTGCTGATGGGAGAAGTATATAGAAATTTGCCAGGGCCCTCCCTTCACATCTGAGGCTATACAATATAATAAAGGCCTTCTGGAGACAATACATAATTATTTGCTCTTGCTACTGTAGCATGGTGTAGTGGAAGGGGCACCAGATGAAGTTCAAGTTTACCTGACCTCTTTAAGCTTCAGCGGCTTTACTTATTGATAAAACAACTGAACTAAATGATTTCTAAGCTCTCTTCCATATCTGGCATTCCATAAACTTAGCTAAATTAAATAATAAAACACTACAGATGAGTTTGATGTGAAATCTGAGATCATTTGAATACTTGTGTATATAAAATCTGATGTAGCTGTTCCACCTGTTATATGACACCTAGTGGCACCTTCTCTCTGCACTGCTGGTGGCATAGTAAATAGAGCACTTGGACTGAAGTTTAATGAGACCTGATTTCAAAACTGACCCCAGATGCTTACTAGCTGTGTGACTCTGGACAAGTCACTTAACCTCTGCTTGTCTCAGTTTCCCCTGCGTTATTGTAATGATCAGATGAGATAATGTCTGTAAAGAGCTTAGCACAATGCCTGATACATCGTAGGGGCTTAATATATGCTTATTTCCTTTCCCCCACCTACTTGAAAGTTTGCCTTAGCTTAGACTCACTCCAGAAAGTGACTTAAGTTAAAAAAATAAAGTAGCTTTTTAAAGTCCTGGCCTGGGGATAAGAAAAGGATCAGTAGGATTTGGGGAAAATAAGAAAGTGGTATGACAATTCCAGGTCTTGAGTTTTCATAGGGGAATATGACACTCAGAATGTTTTAAAAGACTGAATGAAATTTATGACTTCCTTAAATGCTTTTGCCTTGAAATTCTGGATCCAAAAAGGAGAAATGTATTCACTGAAAATACAGTACTCTTTGTTATCTTTCTTATGCTTTCATGTAGTGATTTAAATATATTCATGATCTGAGATGGGAAGGATTGGTTTTATAACCAAAAAGTATTATAATGCAAAATTACTCATTTCTAGTTGTCAGTTACTCATTTTGGTTTGTTTGTTCTCCCCAACCTTCTCTGGAAATTTACCATATTTGATAGAATAGGAAGTTGTTAAGATTTGCTGATCGGTACAGGAAGGTTACATTTTATCTCAAAGAAGTCTTCAGTGACTTATAATGCCAGAGACCCTCATGTCACTAACTCCCTATGATTAGGATTATTTCCATCTCAAAGTACGAAAAAAGCACAGATCTAGATCCAATTCTTTAGATCCTTCTGTGTGACTAAAGTGGTTCATTTCCTCTCCAACCTACTCCTCCCTGTCTTGTATACCCTGTAGCATAACTGTCAGGCACTGACCACTGGTCAGTGCCTGTGGTCAAGAAGCCAAATGAGAAATAAAGCATTCATTATCACTGGCTAATGTGCCCAAGCTGTGAATGTCTCTTTCATAAGCTCATGAAAGAAGGAAAATTTCAGTTACTGAGTCATAATGGTGACCTAGAGACAAACAATCTAGGCAAGTAATCCTTACTACCTATAAAAGACAATTTTATGACAACATCTGTAGGATGGCTTTAGCAATACTAATCCCTGGGACTATCTATATCAGTGATTCTAAAAGAGATTCTTTATGGGGCACTGATAAGTACTTTAAAAGAGACCTCTAACTTGAAAAAAATCATCACTTGACAATGTGCCACCCCTTCTATCTTTTGCTTTTCTTCCTTTGTTCCTTTTACTGACAAATATCTCCAGTGTGTGGTCAACATCTACTGCATTTACTTCCTCATTGCCCATTCTCAAACAAATTCTTTGCAATCTAGCAATTTCTGCTCTCAACAAACCATTTAATCTGCTCTTTTGAAAAATTTTAATGACATTTTTAATCACCCAAATCCAGTGGCTCTTTCTCAGTCTTCATTCTCTTTTCCCTCTCTCTAATGCCCAATTCTGTCAAACACCCACCTTGAAATCTCTCTTTCCTTGGACTGTGTGGCACTATATTGCTTCCTCTCTCAGCTTTTTTTTTCTACTACTGATCTGATTTTGCTTTTTTCTCACACGTAAATGTGGGCATACTCCAAAAGTTGGTCTTCAGCTCTCTGATTCTTTTTTTTCCCTTCAGCGATCTTGTTCACTCTCATGAATTCAATTATCACCTCCGCTTGGGGTACTCCCAGATCTCTGGCTCCTACCATCTTTTGAACTTTAGCCTTTGTTCTTCAATTAGCTGTTAGTCATTTTAATTGGCATGTCCTACTATTACTACAGATTAAAAGTGTCTAAAATCCAAATATGATCATACATTGAGAGCTGGAAGGGACTTCAAAGATTATCTAATCAATCACTTAATTTTATAGACAAGGAACTTGAGGCCTAGAGATAACATTTGAACCCAGGTCTTCTTAATTTAAATCCAGTGCTGTTTCTACTATGCCACCCTCCCATTCATCTTCCCCCTGCGCTCCCCTATTCATCAGTGATGCAAATCCTTCCTCCGTTCGTGGAGTCTGGTAACTTTGGAATCATCTTTGATTTCTCAGCTTCCATTACTCAGTCCTGGGGAGCATAGTCGTTCTAGGATTTCCTAACTGAAGATGGAATCCTGCAACATGACCTTGTACCATGCTCTATATCATGAGAAGTTGACAGATTTATCTAAATGATGTAGATAACCATGGCCCGGAAACTTTCCTGATTCAAACCCCACTGAAAACCTATGGGCTATATAATCAGCTAGACTTGGAAAAATTGACTATTTGTTAAAGATACACTGTAGCACCTTTTATAGTGATAAAAGTGTGATTTCATGATGAAAAAAGTGAAATGTGTCAAAACTTAATGAGCTCAATGCCATGTCATATAAAACAAATGACTGAAGATAAAGAGAATATAATACATGTCAATTTTTTTTTGTTGTAAAAGATTATAAGGCATAGCAATAAATTTAATCATTTTATATTGTCATAAGTAATTAGCATACCAGCATAACAGCTGTTCAAAAATTTGCTGACTAATTAAAAATTTCCTAAATTGGGTCAATTGAAATGAAGAAATTTTCTAATGCCAAAAGTACCAGGATGGATGCCTGGGTGAATGCCACTTCCTACTCAAAAAGCGTATTTAATTTCAACATAGAAGTCTAGGTACAAACTAAAGGGGAAAAAAAGATTTTGCTGACTCTGGAGGGTTTGGCCTGGCTTTGAGTCATTTCTGCTATGAAGAAATTCAGGCAGTTCTATTTCCATTTGGAGGCCAATATGTAAGTTGAAGTTGGTTGTATTTAGGTTTTGGAACTTAGTTTGTTTAATAATATTAATAGCTAGCCTTTTACATAGTTTTAGGGTTAAAAAGTGCTTTATATATGTTATCTAATTTGATTCTCACAATTCTAAGAGGTAGGTTCTAATATTATCCCCATGTACACATGAGGAAACTGAGGCTGACAGGTCAAGTGACTTGCCTAAAGTCACACAGCTAGTGTCTTGAGGCTAGATTCAAACTCAGGTCTTTCTGACTCCAAGTCCAGCACTCTATCCAATGTGCCACCTAGCTGCCTAATTGTAAGTATAAAATTATAATACTCATATATTGCAATGATAGCCCAATGATGTCAGTTTCAAATTTATTTTCATTTACTAATTTATTCCTCATTGAAAATGATTCATATATCCTTTACTCTGATGTTTTGAACATACTTCTGGCCAGACTGGGCTTCCCTGCATGCTACTAACTGGCAATGAGAACTTGTTAGAGATTAGGATAGCTGCGTTCGAAATTATTATTAAAGAAATAATAAATATTTAATTTAATTTAATTTAAATTATATTACATTTAAAATATTTAATTTACATAACTTAATTTAAATAAATAAAATTATTATTAAAATCCACTAGGGCCCCAAGTCAAGCTCACATTCAGGTCTGGATTGCAGACAGATTAATGGATGATGAAGACTTAAAATGTAACCTCTCCCAATCTTATTGGAGTATGAAGACTCCTTTTTAGGATACAGAAATTCACAGAACACCATGATAGGACCCTCAATGGCCTCGACTTCTCTGGCAAAGCTTCCTCCCCACACATAGGCACTAGTTAACTTCATTCATCCCTGGGTTCTCTAGCAGCTTCTCCTTTGGCGCAGCTTGGTCGGCTGGCCCCTCCCCCCCCACCCCGCCCACTGAAATCTGATTGTCCCCAGCTTCTCTGACCCAGCTTTGTAGCCTGGGGCCAATAAAAGCCATGTAGACTCAGGGCCTCTTGGGCTTGGTGAATGACTAACACCTCTGGAGTCATTATATCCTGTAGACCTGCTGATCAGACACGTTTTCTTGAAGAGGCGATGGCAGCAGCATCTTGCTGAAGATAAGTGCTGCTGTCCCTCTTGCTGGACATTCTTGCCGTGTTTGGGCAAAGTAAACCTCCTTTATTAAATATCCCAACATGAAACTTGAACTTGCAGTGTGTTGGCTTTAGACGAACTAAGTTTAAGTTATATTACTGATATTTGCTGCATAAAAATATGTGATAATAAAAAGCTGTTATGGATTCATACTTTGAGATGAATTTGTATTTTATTTAGGTTATTTACTATAGAGTCATTTAATGACTTGGACCTCTTAAATCAATCAATCAAAACAACTTATCAACTATCTATATGCTAGGCACTGGGGATACAAAGGCAAAAGTGAAAAAAAATCCCTGCTCTCAAGGAGTTTATGGAGAGACAACATGTAAATATGTGATGTGGATATAAAATGGATACAAGATAGATATAACATGGATATGAAATAGATAGCAAAGTGATCTTGAGAAAGTACTAGCAAATGGGCATATCCAGAAGGTGACATTTGAGGTAAGCCTTTTAAAAATTTACTTAAATGGGTTTATTTGTTTTTATATGCATTATAATCTGTCTCTCCTACTGGCCTCTCCATTTCACAACTGACCAACAACAAAAAATCAAAAACAAAACTCTCATTATAAGCGTGGATTGTTCAGCAAATCAACTCTAAAATTTATGTCTTTCTCTGGATTTCAATTTTATCACCTCTCTGGAAAGAAGTGCATGTTTCATTCTCAGTCTTCAAGACTCATGGTTTATCAATTTGGAACTATGCCCAAAGGGCTACAAAAATGTGCATACCCTTTGATACAGAAATAGCACTCCTAGGGCTATTTCCCAAAGAGATCAAACAAATGGGAAAAGGACCCACATGTACAAAAATATTCATAGCAGCTCTTTTTGTGGTGGCAAAGACTTGGAAATTGAGAGGATGCCCATCAATTGGGGAATGGCTGAGCAAGTTGTGGTATATGAAAGTAATGGAATACTATTGTTCTATAAGAAATGATGAACAGGCTGACTTCAGAAAAACCTGGGAAGACTTATATGGTCTGATGCTGAGTGAAGTGAGCAGAACCAAGAGGACTTTGTATACAATAGCAGCCACGTTATGCAATGACTAAGAAATGTTAAACCGAACCCTTCTCAGCATTATGAGGATCTAAGACATCTCCAGAGGCCTTGTGGTGGAAAATGCTATCCACATCCAAAGAAAGAACTATTTTTACCTTCAGTTGAGTTTTAATTTTTACTTACAACTTCACTAATGTGAAAATATGTTTAATGGGTATGTAAAAAAAAAACTCATGGTTTATCATTGCAATGATAGAGTTCTAAAGTCTTTCAAAACTACTTTCTCTCTCTGTATTTTTTGTAATCATGTAAATTGTCCTACTAGTTCTGCTCACTTTATTCTACATCAGTTCATAAAAGTCTTCCCAGTTTCTTCTTAAAAAGTACATTTTATTTCTTATGGTACAATAATACTCCAGTATATTCATTACCATAATTTGCATAGCTAATCCTCAATAAGAGGACATTCTGATTTCCAATTTTTCACTACTATGAAGAGAGCTCCTATAAATATTTTTGTAAAGAAAAGGCTATTTCTTCTTCCTCTGATCTTTGTAGCAGATAGGCTTAGTATGTATAGCTGGGCCAATAGGGATGTACAGTATGATACTTTTTTGGCATAGTTCCAAATTGTTGAGCTTAGCCTTGAAGGAAACTAGGAATTCTGAGAGCTAGAGATGAGAATGGAGTGCATTCTTGACATGAGAACATCCAGAGTCATAGAGCTATGTATGAAGAACAGCAATTAAACCAGTTTGGCAGGACCTTATTTGGCAGGAGAGGAGTATTATTCAAATAAACTTGCAAAGTAAGTTGGGACCAGGTTGTGAAGGGAGTTAAATACCCCCAAAAGGAATTTATATTTGATCCTGGAGGTATTACAGGAATTTATTGAGTTAGATAGTTATATAGTCAGATTTAGGCTTTAAGGAAATCAATTTAGCAGCTGTATGAAGAATGGTTTGGAATAGGGACATATTTGAGGCAGAGGGAGGAATTATGAAGATATAACAATAGTGCAGGTAAGAGGTGGGAAGGGCCTGCACTAGGGTAATTAATGTCTTTGTGAGTGGAAAGAAAGGGATGGAGGAGAGAGACTTTGAAGAGGTAGAAATATCAAAATTTAGCAACCAAGTGGATCTGTGGGATCTGAGTGAGAAGTTGAAAATAACACTGAGGTTATGAACCTAGATAATTGGAATGATGTTGATGCCTTTGACATAAACAGGGAAGTCAGAGGCAGCTAGTTGATATAGCACTGGCCCTAGAATCAGGAGGACCTGAGTTGAAATCCAGCCTCAGACACATAACACTTACTAGCTGTGTGACCCTGGGCAAGTCATTTAACCCTAATTGCCTCATGCCCAAAAAACACATCCTGAAAATAAATAGGGAAGTCCAGGATACAGGTGGAATTTTTGGGAAAGACAATGAGCTCTATTTTATATATACTGAGTAGAAGATGTCTATGGGGTATCCTGTCTAGTAGGCAGTTGGTGATGCATAATTGGAGCTCTGCAAAAATATTAAGGTGGTAAATGTAGATTAGGAGTTTATCAGTGTAGATTTTGTAATTAAATGAATATGAGCAAATGAACTCAGAAAGAGAAAGAGAGAAGAAGAAGAAGAAGAAGAAGAAGAAGAAGAAGAAGAAGAAGAAGAAGAAGAAGAAGAAGAAGAAGAAGAAGAAGAAGAAGACAATGACGATGACCTAGGACAACACTTCTGCAACCCTCCAGGGATTGTAGACCACAAGTTGATGACCACTGCTGTAAGAATGTAGGTACTCCCTAAAGATATAATGCCTTGATCCAAAGGAATTAACTTCCAATGGTAGATTTTTTTGGGGGCAATTGGGGTTAAGTGACTTGCCCAGGGTCACACAGCTAGTAAGTGTCAAGTGTTTGGTCTGAGGCCGGATTTGAACTCAGGTCCTCCTGACTTCAGGGCCACTGCTCTATTCACTGCGCCACCTAGCTGCCCCTTTTAATGGTAGATTTTTAATTTATTTGGTAGACCAGTGGGGGTAGCAAGTTGGGCAGAGAAATCTTTTCTCAAAATCATATCAGCGGCAGCTGGTTCTTCTATTTGTGAATAAAAATGGGCCTTGTCAGAAATGCCATGAAGCTCTCCTGATGTGGCAGTGGTGTAAGAAGCCATGTCCTGCTTCAGCTTCCACTATTAGCCAATATGTAATCTTGACATGGTAGAGTTGATCTTTTCTCTGTCTTACGTTGAAGGCTGCATCGTAGCCAAATCTTGCAACTATACTTCCTGCTCTCCTCCTGGAGCACAACTTCTTCTCTATCGTTTGGAGATTGCTCCCCAAAAGTGCTGCTAGAGGTGACTCTCCGGGAGTCAGTACTGACCCTGGAAGCGATGTGGTAACAGTACCAGGAGGCAAGAACATGACTAGTCAGTTAGCTTGGAAGTTTCACACTCAGGAGAACATTTTGTTCCAAGAGTAGAGAGGGAGCTTCAATCAACCAATCAATAAATATTTATTAAGTAGCTATTATGAGTCAGGAAATGTGCTAAGCCTTGGGGATACAAAAAGAAGCTAAACATAGTCCCTGCCTTCGAGGAGCTTCAAAGGGACGTTGAATCCTGTAACAGGCTGTTTGGGCAAGTTGTGAAGATTTTGTCCCTGCCTTCCCTCCTGGCACCAGTGATTTTCAGTATTCTTAACCCTGGATCCATTTCTGCTACGTCTCTCATGCCTTGGCCTGCTCCGTCCCATGTGAAATTCATTACTACGTCCTGCCTGTTCTTGTTCTTCATTGCTTCACTATTTCTACCCTTTCCATTTAAAAAACAATTAGCATTCCAGTCTGGTCTAGTCTTTCATGATTCAAAACTAGATCATTGTGACAGTCCCCTACCTGATTTTTCTCCCATTAGAATTTTAGAATATTAAAAATAGAATAAACCTCAAAGAACTTCTAGACCAGGGACTCTTAACCCATTTTTGCATGTACCTCTTTGGTTGTCTGGTGAAGCCTATAGATCCTTTCTCCAAATAATGTCTTAAATGCAAAAAAACCCCAAACAAACCCAAAACCAAAACAACAACAACAACAAACCAAATACACATACAAAGGAAAACAATTATACAGTTATCCCTTCCACATCAAGGGGTTAGGAGCACAGTGTCCTTGTGATCTGGAAAAGTCACAAAATTTTTTGGCCCTCCTTTTGTACCAGAGAAGAAATCTGAATTTTTTTGTTTTACTTTTATAGAGTGTTTGCAGTACCTTATTGTAAAATTTGGATTAAATATTTGGTCATAGGCTCTTTGTCATCGCTGGCTTCACTTGTCTGCAGCTTCCACAAAACTCCCCTCAAATTCCCATTTAATTTCTTATGCCCACCCTCAATATATCAAACTGCAGTGGGGAAAGTTGCAGTGTGTAATGTATTGAAATATAGTCATTAATTTTTTTTTTAAATTCGCAGCTCAGGTTAAGAATTCCTAATCTAGACTAACACTTTCACAAGAAAGAAGCCTAAAGGGCTTCATTGATGTGCCCAAGGTTACACAAGTAATAAAGAGTAGAGCCAGGATTATAACTCAAGTCCTCTGACTCTAAGTTCCATGCTCCTTCCACTATACAATGTTGACACAGTTGGCACAAGTGGAAGGGTTAATTTCTTCCTGTTACATCATACTATCCATTCAGTCAGTCAGTCAGTCTGTCAATAAGCATTTATTAAGCACCTACTATGTGCAAAGCAGTATGTGGAGTGCTTTCCACTTCAGCTCTGCCCACAAATACCACAATAAGTTGGCTTCCTAGCCCAATCCAAAACTGAACAGGTAATATCTGGTAGTGTCATGCATGTGTGATTTGTTTCTAATCCTGCTTGTGTTCTCATTTGAGTCTGGAACTATGTTATTAGATTGTAAGATTTTGAGCTGGAAGGGATATTCAAGTTCATCTAGTCTTACGGCAAGACAGATTAAGTGACTTGCCCTAAATCACGCAGGTGGCAAGTAGATGCAAACATAATTTCCGTTATGTCATTATCACTTTCATTTCTTTGGTATACCTTGTGATTCAGGCAGTCAGTCAACTAGTATTTATTAAGTGCCTACTATGTGCAAAGCATTATACTAAGCACTGGATTCCACTTATAACTCCATACATAGAGAAGATGCTTGGTAAATTCTTATTAAGTTGAATTGAAGAATTCAATAATTGAGAAACAATCAATTGAGAAGCATCCATCTTAATGTATAGCTCCACCTCAAAGAGATGACCTCCTTGACCTTTGCATTCCCAGAGTGTCCACAGCTGTCAGGAAAAAGTTGGCCAGAAGTTCAGGAGAAAGTAGGAGCTAAAGCTTTTCACCAGCCAGTTACTTCCTGCTTCTAAGTAGCGCTATTGATTTTTTCTACCTCAAGTACTATATATTTTGAAGGACAACCTCTACTAGATTTTGCTCACTCTTATTCTTATAGAGTGAGAACTTTCCAAATATTTTCAGATAATTTAGAATCTAAAAGTATTTATTGTACATATATAATTTTATAATTAGCAGAAAAATAAACCTTTAGTGAAATTGTGTTAGTATACAATATGGAAAAAGGAATAACAATTCCAGGGACAAAGCCAACTTTATTTGAAAGAATTACCTATTCATGACAGACTCAGCTTCCCAATTCCTCATAAACTATTTATCAGTTTCTTAAAAGAAAAACCTACAGTGACTCTCCATCAATATTTAATGCAACAATGCCTGGAGCATTAGATTGACTTTCACACGTGAAAAAGGGAAAGGAAATATAGACATTGCTCTGTTCTTTAATAGTGGGAACCTCAGCTATATTCCAATTGTCGTCATTGTTGTCATTGTTTCCTTGTTAGCACTATTAATAATTTGGCATTGTGTGGTTGCACCGAAGCCCTCTTGCTACTCTCTTCTTGACAGATTTAACCCCAGCATTTGTTGTTGTTGATCTTTACATTTGATTTGAGTATCTGGAATGTATTAGGTTGACCAAACACTGCCAAGACACTTGGGCTGTATCTTATTAAAAAAATGGCATGTTGGAATTCTTTGTTAGGTTCCTGAACTATACAAGGTTTTCCCTCAACTCTTTAGTTGGGGTCCCTTGCCTGCTCATACTTGGTCATTGGATCCTATCATGCCTTGACAGATTTTGCTTTCATTTTTGTATCCTAACCAGTAAGAAAACTTTAATGTATTTCTGTGAGTTCTTTTGTTCTTTATACGCTGATTTCTTGCCTGGCCAAGGTAAAGATATGGCTTTTCTACCATTATCCCCAGCTTATCATGCAGACATCAAGTAGGGTGTCATATCAAGTGTATCTATCACACAAAAGACAGATGGTTTATTTGAAGAGTATCAGTAATGGGCCCACATCTGCCCTACATGTGTAGGAGCACAAGGTATAGGTATAGGTCAGATAAGGGAGCTTATTCTGCCTGTGTTGCTGTTGACTTTCCATCTGGAATGACTGTCAGTCAGAATGTGGATCAGGGTGTTGATTTTTCTCCACAGGCAGGGATGAAGTACCCTCTTCGTTTAGATCAGAGACTAGATGTGATAGATTTATATCAGTCCTATGACAAGGGACCCCTGATTTTATCCTAAAATGCATTTGCTATCCCTCCTCACCTCCTCCTCTTAGAATCTTTTGTTTCCTGAAAAGTTCAGCTCAAATATCATCTTGTTTTTGAAGTGTCTCCTGATCTTCCCAAGGTACTAGTGCCTCCTTCTTAAAAAGCTCACCTTTATTTATTATAGACATACTTATGTTGTATATCTTGTCTGCTCCTATAAAATACAATGTCCTGGAGGTCAGGAACTATTGCATTTTTGTCTTTGTACATCCAGGACCTAGCACTGTACTTGGCAAATAGTAGGTGCTCAATAAATGCTTGTTGATTGATCCTTCTAGATGCAAAGTGCTTGTGCTCCCCCCAATTATCTTGTATTTGTCTTGCATATATTGGTATAAGAAGTGGTTGGCTAATAAGTCCAGTTATTTAGAGCCTGTGCAGATGGTTATGTAGCCCTAATGTGGACTTTGAAGCATGCATGAGCATCATGTAACTGGTTTTAGTCTATTAACCCTATGATGAAGAGAATCCATTTTGAATGGCTATGGAGGTAGAACCAGGGTACATTTAAAATGTGCTAGATAGCCAAGGCTGCTTTTTTAGTGTAGATTTTTTCTAGACTTACTGACAGTGGAAAGGGAGGCCAAGCTGCTGATGGCTTCCAAGTAGAGGAAGGGCCTTGGGCACTCTCTCACTCAAAGCCAACACGAAGCTGAGAGTGCACAGCCTTGGTGTTGCCGATGTCACTGTTGTATTTATTCTTCTTGCTTTTAGGTAAAGGGGACTGGAGATAGTTATGAACTTGTGAGCTTTGGAAGGTCGGGAGAACAAGTTACCAAAGGTCTGGGAGCAGAATCTATCCTGGGTTTGGAGGCCAACCAGTCCAGTAATGAAGCCCTGAGGAACAACTTTTGGGCCCCAGCCTAGTCGTAACTGGGACCCAGATTAATGCTGCATTTGTATATGAACTTGGTGAGAATGATACCTTAACTATGTTAAGTTTGAACCTGCTTTTCCTAAGGACTAAGGTGGTATAGAGAAAAATGTGACCCTGAGTATTGATTAGGGTGAGGGTTTTGGAATTTTGTATTTCTGTTTTTGATATGTCTTCGAGGTAAATATTCCCTTGTAAATACTAATTGAAAGTAATTGATTAAATTGAACTGGGGCTAGCAGTTAATGGTGGGGGGAGGATACAACATATAGAAATCAACTGAAAACAACTAAAATTAGAAGACAGAGATAACTGGAGAACAATCTTTGTGACAAACTTGCAGATAAGGGTTAAATTTCCAAGATATATAAGGAACTGATTCAAATTTCTAAGGATTAGAGCTATTCCCTAATTGATAGTCAAAGGATAGGCATAAGCAGTTTTCAAGGGAAGAAATCCATGCTCTTGATAGCTATATTAAAACTCTCCAAATCCCTAAAAATTAAAGAAATGTGGATTAAAATAACTCTGGATTTCTTCTACACATGACAAATATTGGTAAGACCTTGGGAAAACAAGTACATTAATACACTATTGGTGGAGATGAAAATTGATCCAGCCATCCTGGAAAATAATTTGGAACTATGCCCCAGTTACTCAGCTGTTTATATACTAGTGTTAACACTACTAGGTCTATACCCCAAAGAGATCAAAGGAAGAAGAAAAGGGTCTACACTTTAAAAAAAAATCCATGTAGCTCATTTTGTAGTGGTAAAAAACTGGAAACCAAGGTGTTATTCAATCGGGAAATAGCTGAACGGATTGTGGTACATGAATGTAATATAATATTAGTGTAATGATGGTGATGAAGAGTGAAGTAAGCAGAAACAGGAGAATCATGTATGTAATAACAACATTGCAAAGAAAAACAACTTCGAAAGACTTAAGAGCTCAAAGCAACAAAATGAACAATCATGCTATGTGTGAGTATGTATTTATGTATGTGAATACATTCATGTGTGTATATATACATATATGTAAACATATATGTCTATGTATGTGTGTGCATATATGTATATATCTCCAATCTAGGGATTAGTTTTGCTTGACTATATTTATTCAAAGAGTTTTGTTTCTCTCTATTTCTTTTTCAGTGGGGGCAGGGTGTGAGGGAGAGAAAAAATAGTATGGGTTAGTTGAAAAACATTTTAAAAATAAATGCTAATATTTTGGCTTATATAATACTAATTGAATCTATGTATACACACAATTCAAAGATAGATTTTGCCAAATGAAGTAAAAATTATGATTGTATCTCTCATTCAGGTTTTTGCAGTGTTCCAGCCCCCTCTCCTGTATGCCTTCCACCAACATCTAAATAGAAAGGGAGGTCCTCACTCAAACAATGATAATTTCACTTACACTGGAGACCTGAGTAGTTAAGCCCTGGGCTTTCTAGGTGGCTATGAAGTCAGTCAATCAACAATCATTTATCAAGTGCCTACTCTGTGTTAGGCACTCAGGATAAAAAGACAAAAATTAAATACTACTTGTCCTCAAAAGGTTTATTTTCTATCAAGGAAGATAATATGTACACATATTGAAAGCTACAAATTAGCTACAAATCAGAGAAGACATTAGCCATACTTGGAAATTCAGCCTTTAATATTGTAACACATTTATATATCCAAGAAAATTGTTACTTTCAATGCTCCGAGAATGAGTTCAGTACATTCGTTGTGAATGATTCTAGAGAACTTCATACCTACATACCTAGGAGATATTATAAGCTGTATAATGAGAAGTTAGACCAGGAGGGTGACCAGATTTTTTAAACTCTTGGTGAATAGAACGGTTTTTGTTAGATATATGAAGAGAAAATGAATGTGTGTGCAATGTAAACAGAGAAAATAAAATATTCCCCTAAAAAAACCTTCAAATATCAGGCAATTATGATGATAAACCTCATCTTCAGAGAAGAGGTGAGAAAATTCACCTCTTTACCTTTTTTTTTTTTTTGCAGAGGTGAGGAGACTAACTATGGTTGTGGAACATTCCATTGAACATGGTTGATATGTTGGTAAATTTTACTGAACTGCTTTTTTTTTCTCACTATCTTATTTTCTCTTACAAGGGATGGCTTTGTGGTTAGGGAAGGGGGAGAGATAGAGTCAGAAATGAAGATGAGGAAAAAAAGTACCAATACAATATTTTTAAATGAAAAAGAACTAATGTTATCTGTATTCATGTGTTTGAGAGAGATGGTAATTAAGTAAAGATGATAAACTTTTCCTTCTTCCCTGCCACATATTAAATTTAGGTGTTATGTTTGCTAAAGAAAAAAGACATTCTTCTCACTGCCCTGCTGACTATGGTTCCAATTCCATTGTCAATTGCTCTTGACTGAAAACCCGAAAGCAGTGACACTTTGAAGCTTTACTTGTGCTAAAAAGAGTATGAAGCTGAGAATATGGAAACAGTAAGAGGAAAGATATAAGTGGAGCTTAATGCTAAACTACTGGCTAAATCACCACAAAAAAATGAAAAAATGGAGTCTGAATCAATGAGTCAAACAATCATCTTTCCCCCTCCCCATTCTATGCTATGGAGATACTTGTTTTATTTCTTAAGTTCAGAATAAAATAAATAAAATTTAAAAAGAAAAAAGTGGAATCTGAATGCAGATTGAAGTATATTTTTAAAAAACTTTACTTGTTTTTCTTGTTTTTTTCTTAGTCTGTGTTTTTTTTTCTCAACATGACTAATATGGAAATATGTTTTACATGACTGTACATGTATAACCTATATTAAGTTGCTTGCCTTCTTGACGACAAGGTAGGGGAGGGAGAGAATTTGAAACTCAAAATGTTTTTAACTGTTAAAAAAATTACGTGTAATTGGAAATGAATAAAATATTTCCTAAAAAAAAAAGGATTGAAAAATAAAATACCTCAAACCATCCATAATGAGTTTTTTTTGGTTTTTCTTTTTGGTTTTTGTTTTTTGAGATTTTTTTTTTTGGCACCAAGGCAAAGCACCCACCTTCAGAGCTACAGGCTAGGGCTATGAGGTAAAAGATGGGATGGAATTACCAATGACAATTACCAATTACCAAGACAAGAAAGCAAAAAGTGATGGAGGTGATCTTTGGATTAGCATATTTTAAGTATTTGTTTGACTGAGGAAGGAATAGGAGAAAGCAAAAGAACACAAAGTTTTCCAGAATAATATGGGAAAAGTTATTTAACCCCTCCAAGCTTCAAAGTTTTTATCTGTTACTAAGATTTATTCTAACTTGAGCCCTAATAACATCGTCCTTCTTTCTTCCCCTACTCCTAAACGCACACACACACACACACACACACACACACACACAACACAACATACTTTCACACACATATTATTGCCAAGATATTTAATGTATTTAATGGACGTTGCTCCCTATGGACCAAATCAATTGAAGATTTCAGGGAAATCGTTCATCCAACTCTGACATTTTTTTTACAGTCATATTTTCAACCAGAACATCAAAAGAAACGAATTCTCATAGAATCTTAAGGAGAAATATCTGATTATATCATTGACTAAAAAGCTCCAGTCTTAGATGTAGGAAACCTCAGGGTGTTGAGCTGGATCAAGGCAGGTGAGGTACTCCCTTGAGTAGGCTATGCCCCAGGAGACAAAGGTTCTGGAGCCAATTTATTACATTCAAAGATTGTTACTCAGGATTGAAAGAAAAGACAATTAAGCCACAAGGCAAGTCCCAGGTAAAATCCAGCCTCTGGGATTTGAGTCAACTGCTTGGTACTTCACATGTTGCTAGGCTGCCAGAATCTATCCCAACCACCACATGAGATCACACTCAGCATATGTGGAAATTTTGAACGTATTTACTTCTGTCTCTGTTCTGTGTTCTGCTTGTCCTTCATTTGCCTCTGTTCATTCATGGGGTGAGAAAGTAGCCATTTAAGAGAATCCACTGATAACTCAATCCAGAAGACCTCCCTGCAACAACATGAGGATTATCTGGGCTTCAGATAATTTATTTTTTGAAGAAGTGGTCCTTAGGTAGGGTTGCTAGATAGTCAGTAGTTGATGGTTTGGGCTTGGATTTGGTTGCAGAATACTGTGGCTTCTCACCGATGGGATAAACCTAGGAATTCTAGGAGGCAGAAATGAAGAGGGCACAGAATACAAGCATGGGCAACAGACTGTGCAAAGGTGTGGAAACAGAAGTTGAAATGTCCAGTTTGGCTGGAAAATAGAGTGTGTGAAAGAGAATTAAATGAAAAAAAAAAGCCTGGAAATGAAGGCTGGCTGAATGAGGCCAGAGTCCTTCAGGTGTTGGCTTTGGCAAGAGTTCTTGGGAAACAACCTATAATTATCCTTTTATCGTTACCACAGAAGGTTTCGGTCACATAGACATTCAAAGATCCATTAAGAAAGCTAAGCTTGGCTTCTAGATGCTTCTCTGTTCCCCACAGAGGCACACCTGATTCCATTGACAGTAGCCCACATGGAGGTGATGTGGTCACCAGGTTGTCACCTGTCTGCACCATTCCTTTTATCCCACTAAATTCTAGGTACCAAGGGCCGCTAGATGGTGCAGTGGATAGAACACCAGCCCTGGAGTCAGGAGGACCTGAGTTCAAATCTGACCTCAAATACATAACACTTACTAGCTGTGTGACCCTGAGCAAGTCACTTAACCCCACTGCCTATCAAAATAAAAAAAGTCTAGGTATCATATCAGCCCAGAGTCTCTCAGGTAATTGTGAAAGTATAGTAATTGAAATGGGCATGGTATTACATGTCTTGGTGCTCTTTCACCTTGGACTTTTCCTTTCTAGCTTTATAAACTTATTTTCCTGCTTCCACACAGTTAAATCTCCACTATGCAACTGCTCTAGACTATTTCTGCATTCCGGCTCTATGTAAATAACTGGGATTTAGTAGAATTTATAGCAAAGCCTGACCAAAGCCCACTGCATCTGCCTTGATTCTGGCTCTGAGTGGCCAATTTATACCACTACTAAAATCTCAATCCAGTTACAGTACTGTGTCCTTGCTTTAAGACACCAGAAATACAGCCCCAGATTATGGTCATTGTGGCTAACGCTCTATTTCTAGTAGAGTTTGAAAGAGAAATTTCCTTACGGCCCCCAAACATTCCTCTAGCCAGGATCTTTTTCAGGTGTCTGCCCACCAGAATGTGGTAATATGAAGAAAAGTTCAGGTAACTCTATGGAAGGACAGTGAAAATATATTGGGCTTTTTCTAGGTGAAAACAAAATGTTTCTGATTAGTACTAGCCATAGGAAAAGGAGGAAAAAAAGGCATTGATGAGTTCAATAACCCCTTGCCATTCACCTGGGCCCGGACTTCCTGGTCTCACTCAACTGGATACTATCCATGATACCATAGCTACGTTGCCAGCAACATATCTCTGGTTATTAGTTCTCATATTCACTCTTGATGAAGGTGATGGGAAGGAAACAAGTCCTTCCATCATATTATTCTTCTTTTCAAGATGGAAAATGTGCTTTTCTCTCTAGAGCTCTGTGCTTTTCTCTTGTCTTCTTCCCAGAATTTTCTGAATACCAATCCCAGTCATGTCCCACATGCATAGCATCCAGATTTTTTCTGCCATCTGTTGTGGTGCATTTTGAGATTGTTGTGTCTTGAAAGGTGGGTAACACTATACTAATCCATCCATTTAACTATGCACATGATGCAAACAGATGATCTTGAGAATATTCCTCTTAGCAGGAACTTTTAATTCTCAGTGTGTTAAGAATTTGTTATTACCACAAATACTTCATAGTTGTTTTGCATTGTTGTAGCTATAATTATGTTTTTTTCCAGTCAAGTTTATGCTACTGTCTTGCTCAAAGGATTCTAATTGTTTCAAAATGATATTTGATGATTTCTTTAGTAGAATTATACTTCATTATAAATTTCTCTCTTTTTTTAGGTCTTCCTTTATTTTGGTCATTATAGTTTCATTATAGTCCTAATAGAGGTTCTGTATATTCCTAGGTAGGCTAATTCCAAAATATTTGAAATTTCTGTTGTTGAGGTAAAAGGGGCTTCTTATTTTGTTACATTTGAAAATACTTGTTTATAGAAAATAAGAATTCAGTTTATTTCTTGTGGGCTAACCTGTCTTGTACATTACTGAACTCATTTACTGTGTCTATTAATTTTTTTGGTTGATATGGTTGGTATGTCTAAAAACACTTTTATTCCATGTGTAAATAACGATATTTTGACTTTCTTGATTTCCAGTTTTTTAAAATTTGTTTGTTTTAGTCTGAATCTGTAATTAACATAGGGAAAGTCAAATGACAAAACTTCCTCTTACTGCAGGCCAGCAACTGATTTTCAATTTGTAGTTTTATAGAGTTTCAGTGTTAATTCTGCTATCTTTCAAACCTCATCTTTCTACAATTGTTAGACTTTCCAATACTATGACAAAGAAAAGCAATGGGAGTAAACATCTTTGCTTTTTACCTCTTTTAAATGGGAATACTTCTAAGGTTTCTTTATTGCGTATTATGTTGGCTTTTGGATTAAGGTAGATAATTTTTATTGTATTGAGGGAAACTTCTTTATTCTTATTCTTCTATTACAAATGGTTGTTAAGCTTTATCAAAAGATTTTCCTTCATATAGTAATAAAAGAATGAATAGGTTTCTTTTTAAATTGGGGAGCATTATACTTTTATTTTGTTGATTTTTTTCTGATCTCAATTTTGCATACCTGATACTAACACTGTTTTGTCAAAATGGATAATTTTCTTAATGCAGTGCTATATTCTATTGGTCAAAAATTTGTTCAATAGTTTCATATCTATATTAATTAGTTATTGGCTTGTAAATTTATATTTTAATGTTAGCTTTGCTTAGTTTGAAAATTAATGCCATATTTTTTGCATAAATATTTTGTTATCAACTCTTCGTGCTTATGAATAATCTATGTGATTATAAGGATTGTTTGCACTCAATAAGTTTAAAAGAATCCTCCTGTGAACCTACCTGGATCAGGTTTTTTCTTGCATTGATTCTTTGACTATATCATGTTTCTTTAAGATATTCTTTGCCATCCTGCTCTGTATCCACTTCTGCAGTAAGGTCTTGAATATCAAGATCTATGTTGATTTAATTAGGAGAATTATGTAAAGTCCATTATATAATTCCTCTACTATATCATCCATAACAGACATTGGTATGGAAGCTACAATTATCTCCATGGTGGTCTCAAACAATTTTTTTAAATTGCCTTTGGGCACATACTGAAACCAACTCTGCCAACTCTTTTATTTGGCTCTCTGAGGAGAACTTAAGTCTTTTTGATTTTTTGAGTGATAATCATACATTAAGAAAAAAAATAGTTAAAATAAATGGAGATGATCTAAATTGTCATAACAATTATTAAACCAAAAAATTGCAATATGGGCAGAAATTCTCAGCATGTTGGCAGAACCTTCTGCTATTTGGGGAGTATTGAACTCTTAAAATATACTTCACTATTGTTTCCTTGATAACTCAGTCTTGAAAATGGATTACTACTTACCTTTTATGGATCTAATTGTTCCAGAGCTATTTTTCAAATTATATGCGAAATGACAGATCCATTGTCTTCTAACTGCAGTATACCAATAAACTCCCAAGGTACATAATCTTGCCATTAGGTGCAATGTGATCTTGGAATATAACAGGTGCAGTTAGATAGAGATTGTGTTAACAAAAGACCTAATCACAGATCCCAGAAGGGAAAAAAATAGCTGGCATATTATGAGAGATTCCACCTGCAGAAAATTAGAAATGTATATTTTAGCATATAGCCAATCCTATTTAACTACCTGCAGTTGAAATGTTTTCTCTGTCAAAAATCATTATGGGGAAAAATCTTCTTTCTTTCTCATTATGTAACCAATCTAAATAGAATTACCTGTGCATTTCCACTGTAGCATAGTTGAACTTTCTTTTCATATTATCATTGTTATATGCCATATAAAAATAGCTTAATAGAATAACAGTTGTGTAGGAATTTGATGAATTTTTAAATACATATGTTAAAAATATATTCAGATTTCAATGTACCAGCAAAATTGAAAGTTAAAATTCCAAATACATATATATATATTATATTAATTATGTTATACTATGTTATATTATACTATGTTACAATATGTTATGTCATTTCATAATGTATCATAAATTTTAATCTTAACAATAATGGTTTCTATTGGAACATGGAAAATATGTCAGCTCAAGATTTTAGAAGCCAAATTTTTATTAAAAATATACACTTTAAAGTTTGCAAAGTGTTTTTTTAAAAAAAATATCTCTTTATCCTCACAAAAAACATGAGAAGTAAGTGTTTATTATCATCCTTTAGCAGATGAGGTAACTAAGGCACAGAGGTGACTTGTTAAGGGTCATATACCTAATAAATGTGTGAGTCAGGACTTGAACTGAGATCTTCCTGATTCTAGGCTCAGGATGCTATCTATGAGCTTCCCTATACTAACTAATGAGAAAAAGGCATATGGATGTAATAAAGACTTTTCTAAGAAAAATTCTAGGCAAATGCAAAAGATAGAAACCTGACATTAAAAAGGAAACTATTAAAACTACCATGACCATTTGGTCAAGGTTGTGAATAGATAATTTAGAAATTAGAAAAATACAAGTTGTTAATAACTACTTTCAAGTAGTTATTAACTTCAGCCAAAGAAATGCAAGGGACAGCTAGGTGACACAGTGTATAGAGTGATGGTCCTGGAATTAGGAAGACTCATCTTCCTGAGTTCAAATTTGGCCTTAGACACTTACTAGCTGACAAGACATTTAACCCTGTTTACCTCAGTTTCCTCATCTGTAAAATGAGCTGGAGAAGGAAAAGGCAAATCACGCCAGCTGACCCCAAAACCCCAAATAGGTCACAAACAGTTGGACATGACAGAAATGACTGAACAACAAAAATTAATGCAAATTAAATTTTTTGAGGTATCATATTATACACTTTACAATTAGCAAAAAATTATTAATAGAGGCAAAAGTCTGCGCTTGTGGCAGGGGTGTGCTGGAGCCAGCTTCTACCAACTATTGGACATCTATTGTTAAAACTTATACCTCAGAAAGCAACAAACAAATGCTACAAATCAGGGCTTGATTTGTTATTTTGTTGATTGTCTAGAAAGTGAAGAAAAAATGGTTAATAATGCAAATTCGGCTTAAAAGTATGTCCCATGTTTTTGAACATCTAGTTGTTAAGCATTTACCAGTGATCCCCTGGTTGGTGGGGTTGTAGAGAAATAGAAGTAGGGCTGGCTTGATGCCAACTACCCATGTTGAAACTGTATGCTTATTGGGCCATATGTATTCAATAAATTCAGGAATGTGGCTTCTAGGGTGAAAACAATGACTTTACTCTCTGGGCCTAATGTCTGTTCCTGTGCCTTTTCATTTTCCATACATTTGCATGTGACTGAAAGGAGTTTCAAAAGTGAGAAGTGAGATACCCCAAATTTCAAGGATGCATGGGAATTTGTTGGGACAATAGCCTCTGAAATGTATGCTAACTGCATGCCAGTTATCTATTGAGGATTCACTAGAGACTCACAAGACATTTCTAGCTCTAAGTCAGTGAAGCCCCTAAGAAAGACCTTGGCCTTGGAGACCAGGAAATATGGGTAAGATGACAAATTTAAGGCTGAGGGTTCTAATTAGTTGGAATTGTTCTGGGTTTATTTTCTTTACTTCTTTTTAAATAATTTTTTTTTCAAGTGTAGATCTGCCTTCTCTGCTTCACAGCAATTTTCAACCAAGAAAGCACAGAAAACAAAATCCCTGTTACAAATATATATAATCAAGTAAATTAAATTCCTACTTTGACACACCCCACCTCAATATGACTTAATATGCAGTATGAGTACTTCATCTCTCTATCAAGAGTTGGGTCATATGCTTCATCACGAGTCTGCTGGAATTATGGTTGGTCCTTGTGTTGATCTGTGTTCCCAAGTATTTAAGAATTGTTTTCTTTACAATGTTGTCATTATTGTATAAATTGTGATCACTCCATTCTACATCAGCTCATACAAATCTTCCCAATTTTTCTTAAACTGTCTCCTTCATCATTTATTCAAGCAGTATAGTTTTCTATCACATTTATATACTGTAACTTATTCAGCCCTCTTGAGTTTTCAATTTTTTTTGCCACCACCAAAAGAGCTATAAATATTTTTGTGAATGTGGGTCCTTTTCCTCTTTCCTTAGTCTCTTTGGGGTATAAAACTAATGGTGGATTTATCTGGTCAAAGGGTGTGTACAATTTAATACAATTTGGCAGAGCGCCAAATTGCTTTCCAGAATATCTGGACCAGTTCATAGCTCCACCAACAGTTCTAACATTTATTAGTCTTTTCCCTCTGACTTTGCCAATCTGGTGGGTATGAGGTAGGACCTCAGAGTTGTTTTCATTTTAATTTTTCTAACTATTAGTGATTAGGAACATTTTTCATATGATTATTAATAGCTTGCATTTCTTTCTTAGAAAACTGCCTGTTTCTGTCTTTTGACCATTTATCAGTTGGAGAATGACTCATTATAAATTTAAGGCAGTTCCATTATATGCCTTAGAAATGAGAACTTTATCAGAGAAACCTATTGCAAAGCATTCCCCCCCCCCTTTACCTTCTTTTCTTTTAGTTTTAGCTGTATTAGTATTTGTGTATAACCTTTTAAATTTTATGTCATCAATTTTAATGTAATTAAAATTGCCCGTTTTACCTTCTGTGATCTCTAGTTCTTTGGTCACGAATTCTTCCCCAACTGTCCACAAATTTGACAGGTCTTCTAACCTCTACTAATTTGTTTATGATATCATCTATTATATCTAAATGATATATTCTCTTGGACCTTATCTTGGTGTACCATGTAAGTTGTTGGTCTATCCTAGTTTCTGCCAGACTGCTTTCCAGTTTTCCCCAGAGTTTTTGTTGAATACTGACTTCTTGAACCAATAGCTGGGATCTTTGGTTTTATCAAGCACTAGACTCCTGTGCTCATTTGTGTCTGTGTTTTTTGTGTACCTAATCTGTTCTACTAACCTACCTCACTCTTAATAAGTGTGAAATTGTTTTTCTTATTATTGCTTAATCATATAGTTTGAAATCTGGTACTGTTAGGCCCTCTTTCTTACCACTTCTTTCAATATTTCCCTTGAGATTCTTGACCTTCTATTTCTCCAGATGAATTTTATTATAATTTTCTAACTCTATAAAGTAATCTTTTGGTTGTTTGATTGGTTTGGCACCAAATAAGTAAATCAATGTAACTAGTATTGTCATTTTTGTTTTATCTCCTTGGCCTACCCACGAGTATTATTTAGGTCTGTCATTATTTGTGTGAAAAGTATTTTGTGTTTTTTCTTTTCATATACTCTTTATGTATGTTTTATAACATAGACTCCCAAATATTTCGTAAAATCTAGAGTTATCATTTTTAAATTAATTTATTTTAAGCTTTCAATATTCACTTCCACAAGATTTTGAGTTCCAAATTTTCTCCCCATCTTGTCCTTCCCCCCACCCCAAGATGACATGCATTCTGAATGCCCCTTCTCCTAATCTGCCCTCCCTTCTGTCTCTCCCTCCTACCTTATCCCCTTCCTCTTCAATTTTCCTGTAGGGCAGGATATATTTCTATACCCCATTTCCTGTATATCTTATTTTCCAGTTGCATGTGAAAACAATTTTTTTAACATTTGTTTTCAAAACTTTGGGCTCCAAATTTTCTCCCTTCCTCCCTCCTCACCCACCCTCATTGAGAAGGCAAGCAACTTGATACAGGTTATACATGTGTAGTCATGCAAAACACTTCCATAGTAGTCATGTTGTGAAAAACTAAGTATATTTCCCTTCGTCCTATCCTGTCCCCCATTTATTCTATTCTCTCTTTTGACCCTGTCCCTCCTTAGAAGGGTTTGCTTCTGATTACCCCTCTCCCAATATGCCCTCCCCTCTATCATCCTGCTCTCTTGTCCCCTTTCCCCCTATTTTCCTGTAGAGTAAGATAGATTTACATACCCAATTGAGTATGTATGTTTTTCCCTCCTTAAGCCAAATACAATGAGAATAAGATTCACTCATTCCTTCTCACATTTGCCCATTTCCCCTCCACTGTAAAAGCCTTTTCTTGTTTGTTTTATGTGAGATAATTTACCCTATTCTACCTCTCCCTTTCTTCTTCTCCCAGTATAATCCTCTCTCACCCCCTAATTTTATTCTCCAGATATCACCCCTTCATCTTCCTGTGCCCTCTACTTATCTCATCTATCTATCTATCTATCTATCTATCTATCTATCTATCTATCTATCTACATACATATAATTTTTTCCTCCAGCTACTCTAATACTGACAAAGATCTCATGAGTTACAAATATCATCTTTCCATGCATAATGTAAACAATTCAACCTTAATAAGTCTCTTATGATTTCTCTTTCCTGTTTACCTCTTCATGTTTCTCTTAAGGTTTGTATCTGAAAGTCAAATTTCTATTCAACTCTGGTCTTTTCATCAAGAATGCTTGAAAGTCTTCTGTTTCACTGAATATCCATTTTTTTCCCCTGAGGGATTATGCTCAGTTTTGCTGAGTAGGTGATTCTTGGTTGTAATCCCCTCCAGAATATTGTATTCTAAGCCCTGTGGTCCCTTAATGTAGAAGCTGCTAAATCTTGTGTTATCCTGATTGTGTTTCCACAGTACTTGAATTGTTTCTTTCTGGCTGCTTGCAATATTTTCTCCTTGACCTGGGAACTCTGGAATTTGGCTACAATATTCCTAGGAGTTTTCCTTTGGGGATCTCTTTCAGGAGGTGATTGGTGGATTCTCTCCATTTCTATTTTGCCCTCTGGTTCTAAAATGTCAGGGCACTTTTCCTTTCAGATTTGTCAGTATTAGAGTAGCTGGAGGGAAAAGTTCTTGAAAGATGATTCTAGGCTCTTTTTTTTTTTGATCATGGCTTTCAGATAGTCCAATAATTTTTAAATTCTCTCTCCTGGATCTATTTTCCAGGTCAGTTGTTTTTCCAATGAAATATTTCACATTGTTTTCTATTTTTTCTATCTTTTTGGATTTGTTTTACAGTGTCTTGATTTCTCATAAAGTCACTAGCTTCCAGTTGCTCCCTTCTAATTTTTAAGGAAGTATTTTCTTCAGTAAGCTTTTGGACTTCCTTTTTCATTTGGCCAATTTTGCTTTTTAATGCGTCCTTCTCCTCATTGGCTTTTTGGACCTCTTTTGCTGTTTGGGTTAGGCTATTTTTTAAGGTGTTACTTTCTTTAGTATTTTTTGGGTCTCCTTTAGTAAGCTGTTGACTTGTTTCTCATGATTTTCTTGCATCACTCTTAGTTTTCCTCTACTTCTCTTACTTTCTTCTCAAACTGCTTTTTGAGCTCTTCCATGGCCTGGGACCAATTCACAGTTTTCTTGGAGGCTTCTGATGTAGGAGCTTTGACTTTGTTGTCTTCTTCTGGTTGTAAGTTTTGATCTTCTTTGTCACCAAAATAAGATTCTATGGTATGACTATTTTTTTGTTGGTTGCTCATGATCCCAGCCAATTAATTGAGTTATAAACTCTTTGTTAAGGTAGGGGTCTGCTTTCAGTGTGGAGAATGTACTGTCCCAAGCTTTGGGGGTTTTGTGCAGCTGTTTTTAGAGATACTTCTAGGGACCTGTAAATTTTCAGTTCTTCCAGGGTGCTATAATCAAGGGCGAGGTGCTTACTCCTTTTCTGGCCTGTGCTCTAGTCTATGAGTGACCACAAGCCCTCTTTTCTGTCTTGGAACTGTGAGGAGGATTTTCTCTATACCACCACTACAGGCTCCATCATGCCAGCACTCCTCCTCACCCCAGGACCACCACCCAGAACTGTGACCCAGATCCAAGCAAGGGCAAAGCAAGAGAATCTTGCCTCAGCAGCATCAAAGAGATCCCTGCAATCCCACTCTGATCAGTCACTTGATTCCCCCTCAGTCTGTGGATGGGAAGCTCCTGAGGCAGCCACTGCCCTGGGGCCAAGCTTGGGGACTGGGGCTAGGACTGTGCTTCTCTCTCACAGCAGACACAGACTTTTCCTACTGACCTTCTAAGTTGTCTTTGGCGTTCATGGGTTGAGAAGTCTGGAAACCACCACAGCTGCCTGTGATTCAGTCCTCTGAGGCCTGCTCCAGGTTCACTGAGGCCTGCCTGTGCATCCATGCTGAATTGCGATGCTCTCCCAGCCTTGTGAGATATACCTTTCCGATCAACCATCCAGGTTGTCTTGGGCTAGAAATTTGTTTCACTTTGTCTTTTTGTGGGTTCTGCTGCTTAAGAATTTGTTTAGAACCATTTTTTACAGGTATTTGGAAGGGTTTGGGGGAGAGCTCAAGCAAGTCACTGCTTTTACTACACTGTCTTGGCTCCGCCCCCTAGAGTTATTTTAAAATGGAATTTCTGTTTATATCTCTTCCCTTCGGATTTTGTTGGCAACATACAGAAATGATAGTGATTTAGGTGGGTTTATTTTATATCTAGCAACTTTCCTGAAGTTATGAATTGTTCCAATTAGTTTAGTTGACTTTCTAGGGTTCTCTAAGTAAACTATCATATCATCTCCAATAAAGTGATGATTTTGTTTCCTCTTTTCCTGTGTTTATTCCTTCACTTTCTTTATTTATCTTTTTGCTTTAGCTAGCATTACTAGAATTGTATTGAATAATAATAAAGATAATGGACATTCTTATTTTACCCATGGTCTTATAAAGCCCTAAAGTTTATTGCTATTACAGGTAATAATGCTCTTGTTTTTGGAGAAATACTATGTATATTAAGGGAAGATCTATTTGTTATTATGCTTTCTAGTGTTTTTTTATTTTAAATCAGGAATCAGTTAAGAAACACTTATTAAGCACCTACTATGATCCAGGCACCATGCTAAGCTTCGAGGCAAAAGACAGTCCCCACCCTCAAGGAGCTTACAACCCAAGGGCGAAATAACATGCAAATGCACACACACACACACACACACACACACACACACACACACACACACAGAGAGAAAGGTATATACAAGAAAAATAGGAAATAATTAACAGATTAGGTAGTATAATTAAGAGGGTTTGGGGAAGGCTTCCTGTAGGTGAGATTTTTGTTGAGATTTAAAGGAAGCCAAGGAGGTCAGTAGTCAGACTGGAAGAGGGAGAACATTCTAGGCATGGGAGAGAGCCAGGACGCCATCCATCTAATTAAGATTGTTAGTTTTATTGACACATAACTGGATGAAATAGTTTCCAAGAATTTATTTTATTTCTTCTTGTTTGTTAATCTATTAAAAACACTTAAAAATATAAGTTTAAATAGATTTCCCTTAAGTTGATAAAAAGCATTTACCTAAAACCATCAGTAAACATTATTTGTAATGGAGATAAGCTGGAAACCTTCCCAGTAAGATCAGGTGTGAAACAAGGAAGCCAACTGTCACCATTATTCAATATTGTATTGGAAATCCTAGCAGTAGCAATAAGAGAAGAAAAATACACAGAAGGAATCAGAAAAGGAAATGAGGTAATGAAACTATCTTTTTTGTAAATGATACCATGCTACACATGGAAAATCCCAAAAACTCAACTAAAAAGTTAGTTGAAACAATGAATAATTTTAGCAAAGTAGCAGGATATACAGTAAATCCACATAAATCATCAGCATTCCTATATATCACAAACAAAACCCTTCAAGAAGAGATAATAAGTGATGCTCCATTTAAAATAACTCTACACAGTATAAAATACCTGGGTGTACATCAAAATAAACCCAGGAACTATATGAACAAAATTATTTTTAAAACTTTTTATACAAATAAAATCAGATTTAAATAATTGGAGAAATATTAATTGTTTGTAGGTAGACAGGTCCAGTATAATAAAAAAGGACAAGTTTACCTAAATTAATTTATATATTCAATGCCATCTCAATTAAATTACCAAAAAATATTTTATTGAGTTAAAAAATAATAACAAAAATATCAAGGAACCTAACTGAAAAAATCTAAAGGAAGAAGGTTTAACAGTATCAGATCTTAAACTATATTATAAGGCAGTGATTATCAAAACTATCTAGTACCAGCTAAGAAATAGTAAGGTAGATCAGGGGAACAGAGTAGACCTACAATTTACAGCAGCAAATGACTATAGCAACCTTGTGTTTGCAAGTATAAAGACTTAAGATTTAGGGATAAGAATCCATTATTTGGCAAAAATTGTTGGGAAAGCTGGAAAACAGTCTGGCAGAAATTGGGCACAGAACCAATAGCTTACACCATTTACCAAGATAAGGTCAAAATGGATACATGACCTATATATAAAGAGATTTATTGCAAGAAAACTTGAGGAGAATGGAATATATTACTTATCAGATTAAGAATAGGTGAGCAATTTATGAATAAATAAGAGGGAGCCATGTGAGGTATAAAATGGGTAATTTTGATTACATTAAGTTAAAAAGGGTCTGTACAAATAAAACAAATGTAGGCAAGATCAGAAGAAAAGCAGAAAATCAGAGAAAACATTTTTATAGACAGTTTCTCAGATAAAGGTCTCATATCTCAAATATGGAAAGAATTTTGTCAAATCTATAATAGTACAAGTCATTCCCCAATTGATAAATGGTCAAAGGATATGAACAAATGCTTTTCAGATGAAGAAATCAAAACAATTTATACTCATATGAAAAAATGCTCTAAATCATTACTGAATAGAGAAATGCAAATTAAAACAACCTTGAGATATCATTTTGCACCTATCAGATTGGTTAAAATGATTGAAGGGCAAAGCAACAAATGTTGGAAGACATGTAGAAAAACTGGGACATGAATTCACTGTTGGTGGATCTGTCAACTAATCCAACCATTTTGGAGAGCATTCTGAATTATGCTCAATGAGTTATTCAACTGCCATATCCTTTGACCCAGCAATACCACTACCAGGTCTGTTTCCAAAGATGATTAAAGAAAAAGGAAAAGAACCTGTATATTCTAAAATATTTATAGTAGCTCTCTTTGTGGTGGCAAAGAACCAGAAATTGTGGGGATGCCTGTCAACTAGGGAATGGATGAACAAGTTGTGGTATCTGATCATGATGGATATTTTGTGTGTGTGCTATAAGAAATGATGAGCTCAATGATCTTAGAAAAACATACACTTGCATGAAATAACAAAGGGCAAAATGAGTAGAGCCAAGAGAGCATTATATACAGTAAGAGTGATATTATTTTAAGACAACTTTGAGTGACTAAGTAATTTTGACTTTTATAAATATCCAGTTTAACTACAAAGGACCTATGAAGGAAGATGCCTTCTACATTCAGAGAAAGAACTGATGGATAGAAGTGTGTATACATATACACACACATTTGTGTCTAATGGTAGCTGTCTCTAGGGTGGAGAAGGTAGGGAAGAAAAAAAGGAAAAAAGAGAAAGTTACATGATAACATTATATATGTATGTAAAAGGAATAGCAATTTGTACATAATAAATTTGCAGTTTCATGTTCAGTTATCTTTTTTCCCCTATTCTACTATGTTATGGAAGTATTTGTTTTATTTCTTAAGTTCAGAAATAAAGGAATGAATGAAATGGAAAAAGAAATTTATTCTCTCTCCCTTTCCCTCCTGTTTCTCTGTTGAATAAAATGTACAAGGTATCCCAAAAGTCTTAGTACAATTTTAAGGTTTTATAGTTTAAATAACTTAGACTTTGGGGACATCCTATATCTATATTCAACTCTGAGTTTGAGGGTGAGTGTGAGTGTGAGTGTGAGTGTGTATGTATTCTTTTCTTGTTTCACTAGTTCAAATAAAGGGAGTTTCAAGTGTTAGTTGTTTCCCTGACACCATCCTCATTGTTTAGACAATCTCTATCTTGCACCCCCTGATTATGTGAAAGAGTTTCCTCTATTTTTTGCCCTTTCTCCCTCCTCCTAGTCTATTCATTTTCTTTTCACCTTCTATTCATCTTTTAAGGTAATTAAAACATAATAAAAACTACTCCCCTTTGTCTTAGTAAACTCCATTTATAACCCGTAAACAGTTTGTACTTCTTTAGTCCCTTATGATTAGCTTTTTATATTTCTCCTAATTTGTATTTGTATTTCAAAGTTTCTAAGCAGCTGTGATTTTTTTCATCAGTAATGCTTTGAAGTCTTTTACTTCATAGGAAAGAAATACCTTTTTTCCCCTGTAGGATTCTACTCATTTGTTGTGTAAATTATTATATTTCTGAAGTAAACATTTGCCTTCTGGAATATCCTATTTGAAGTTTTCTTTTCCTTTATAGTGGTGGCTGTTAAATCTTGTATGATCCTGACTGTGACTTCTTGGTACTTGAATTTTTTCTTTCTGGCCACTTCAAGTAGTTTTCCTTTGACCAGGAGGCTGTGGATTTTGGAAATAATGTTCCTGGGAGTTTTTATTTTGGGGTTTCTTTCAGAAGGTGACTAGTGGACTTTCTCTTTTAATTTTGCCATCTTATTCTAATATGTCTGAGTAGTTTTCATTCATGAAATATGGTAAACTATTTCTTTTTGAAATATGACTTGGTTCCTTCCTTTCTCCCTCCTTCCTTCCTCCATCCCTCTCTCCCTCTCTTCCTTTCTTTCTTAAAAATTTTATTAATTTATTTTGATTTATCAAAAATAATTTCCATATGCTTTTGAGTTTAAAATTTTTCTCCCCCTTCCTCCCCACCACCTTCCCCAAGACAGCACACAATCTGATATAGGTTATACATTTACATTCCTATTAAATATATTTTCACATTAGTGAAGTTATAAGTAAAAAATTAAAACCAATAGGAGGAACCATCAGAAAGATGAAACAAAACTCAACAGAAGAGAAAAAAAAATGATAGCGATTCAACTTCCACAGTTCTTTCTTTGGATGTGGATAGCATTTTCCATCACGAGGCCTCTGGAGATGTCTTCAAAACTTGTATTGCTGAAAAGGGTTAAGTTTATCAATATTAGTCATCGCACAATGTGGCTGTTATTGTGTACAAAGTTCTCTTGGTTCTGCTCACTTCACTCACCATCAGACCACACAAGTCTTTCCAGGTTTTTCTGAAGTCAACCTGTTCATCATTTCTTATAGCCTAATAGTATTCCATTACATTCATATACCACAACTTGCTCAGCCATTCCCCAATTAATGGGCATCCTCTCAATTTCCAATTCTTTGCCACCACAAAAAGAGCTGCTATGAATATTTTTGTACATGTGGGTCATTTTCCCATTTGTATGATCTCTTTGGGATATAGCCATAGAAGTGCTGTTGCTGGATCAAAGGATATGCACATTTTGATAGCCCTTTGGTCATAGTTCCAAATTGTTCTCCAAAATGGTTGGATCATTTCACAACTCCACCAACAATGCATTAGTGTTCCAATTTTCCCACATCTTCTCCAACATTTATCATTTTCCTGTTTTGTCATGTTGGCCAATCTGATAGGTGTGATGTGGTACCTCAGAGTTGTTTTGATTTGCATTTCTCTAATCAATAACAATTTAGAGCATTTTTTCATATGACTATAGATGGCTTTAATTTCTTCATCTGAGAACTGTCTGTTCATATCCTTTGACCATTTATCAATTGGGGAATGGCTTGTGTTCTTATAAATTTGTCTTAATTCTCTACATATTTTAGAAATGAGGCCTTATCAGAGAGACTGGTTGTAAAAATTCTTTCCCAATTTTCTACCTTCCTTCTAATCTTAGTTATTGGCTTTGTTTGTGCAAAAACTTTTCAATTTAATGTAATCAAAATTATCCATTTTGCTTTTCATAACATTCTCTATCTCCTGTTTGGTCACAAATTCTTCTGTTCTCCATAGATCTGATAGGTAAACTATTCCTTGTTCTCCCAGTTTGCTTATAGTATCAGCCTTTATATCTAAGTCATGAACCCATTTTGACTTTATTTTGGTATATGGTGTGAGATTTGGGTCTATGCCTAGTTTCTGCCACACTCTTTTCCAGTTTTCCCAGCAGTTTTTTTCAAAGAGTGGGTTCTTATCCCAGAAGCTGGGTCTTTGGGTTTATCAAATAATAGATTACTATAGTCATTGACTACTGTGTCTTGCATATTTAACCTATTCCACTGATCCACCCCCTATTTCTTAGCCAGTACCAAGCAGTTTTGATGATTGCTGCTTTATAATACAATTTAAGATCTGGAATTGCTAGGCCACCTTCCCCTGCATTTCTTTTCATTAGTTCCTTTGATATTCTGGACCTTTTGTTCTTCCAAATGAATCTTGTTATTATTTTTTCTAACTCTATAAAATAATTTTTTGGTAGTTTGATTGGTATGGCACTGAATAAGTAAATTAGCTTAGGTAGGATTGTCATTTTTATTATATTAGCTCGGCCTACCCATGAGCAACTGATGTTTTTCCAATTATTTAGATCTGATTTTATTTGTGTGAAAAGTGTTTTGTAATTGTGTTCATAGAGTTCCTGGGTTTGTTTTGCTAGGTAGACTCCTAAATATTTATAATGTCTACAGTAAGTTTAAATGGGATTTCTCTTTCTATCTCTTGCTGTTGGGCTTTGTTGGTAATATATAGAAATGCTGATGATTTATGTGGGTTTATTTTATAGCCTGCAACTTTGCTAAAGTTGTTTATTATTTCAAGTAGTTTTTACTTGATTCTCTAGGATTCTCTAAGTATATCATCATGTCATCTGCAAAGAGTGATAGCTTTGTTTCTTCTTTGCCTATTCTAATGCCTTCAATTTATTTTTCTTCCCTTATTGCTAAAGCTAACGTTTCCAGTACAATATTGAATAACAGTGGTGATAATGGACATCCTTGTTTCACCCCGATCTTATTGGAAATGCTTCTAGCCTGTCCCCATTACATATAATGCTTGCTGAAGGTTTTAGATATATGCTGTTTATTATCTTAAGGAAGACTCCATTTATACCTATGCTTTCTAGTGTTTTTAATAGGAATGGGTGTAGTATTTTGTCAAAAGCTTTTTCTGCCTCTATTGAGATGATCATATGGTTTCTGTTGGTTTTGTTGTTGATATGCTCAATGATGCTGATAGTTTTCCTAATATTGAACCAACCCTGCATTCCTGCTATAAATCCTATCTGGTCATAGTGTATTATTCTTGTGATAAGTTGCTGTAATCTATTAGTTGCTGCAATCTATTTCTTCCTTTCTTCCTTCCTTCCTTTGTTTTTTTTCTTTCTTTCATGACATTCATGTAGCACAGTGATTCTTAAATTATCTTTTTTTGATCTGTTTTCCAAGGTTGGGTGTTTTTGCTATGACAAAGTCAAATGACTGACTTTGTTTTAATATTTCTTGTCACATGGAGTTATTAACTTCTATTTGATCCATTCTAATTTTTAGGGATTGTTGTTTGGACAGTATCATGTCCTAAGGTATTAAGCCTCTTTCCAATTATTTTTTCCATGGCTTTAATTTCTTTTCCATTTTTTTTTTTTGCTCTAGCACTCTCATTTCCTTTATAAAGTCGTTTTTAATTCTTAAAAAAAAACCAAGCTATTGCTTTATCTCATCTAAGAATTACTGCTAAACTTGGGCCCAATCATGTTTTTTGTTGAGGCTTTACTTGTAGATGTTTTGGAGTTAATTCTCTCCTTTTGGGTTGTGTCTTGAGTATCCCTGTCCCCACAATAGCCCCCATATTAGATTTTAATCATGGGATTTTTTGTTTGTTTTCTTATTCTTCCAACCTACTTTATGAATTTGACTTCATATTAAGGCTGAGCTCAGTGCACTTCTGGAGGCAATATCTGGGCTAACATTCTGTTCTTTAGGGTCCTATCACTACTTTTTTAGTGTATTGAATTTTATGTTGTTCCTGGATCTCAAGACAGCTCAGGCCAGGGACCTGTAAGCTTTCAGTAGTCCCAGACTGATCCAGGGTAAAGTCTCATTACTGTCTTGGTCTGAGCTCTCAAAGTTTCTGATCAGGGTTTGTGTCTAAGCAATTAACCCGCAGATTTGTTTCTGGTTGGAATTTCAGTAGATGACTCTGAGACTCAGCCACTCTCAGCTAGATGTGAAGCTCTGCTTGTTCAGAGTGACATAACTTCAAACTCCCCTTTGGTGTGGTGTTTCTGACCTTGTTATTCCACTTCAGGCTTCAGACTGGTCTGGAGGTTAGAACTGATACCCATACCCTGCTGATACCCATAACCCTCCCCAGGTTAGCACTGTACAGCTTCTGCTTACTTCTGCACTTGCTCCTCACTCAGCACACAGCTTGGGGCCAGCAACCACTCCTTACCCTGGAATCCTAGATGCAGGTCTCCTGTATAGTTTTCCTTGGATGTGTGACCTGGAACTGGATAGTAAATCACAGAGCTGCCAGTTGGCATTTGTTCCAACTGACTATATAACCTTGGGTCTCTCTTTGTGGGTGTACAACCTGTTTTTGCCCTGATATACAGCAGCAGCCACCCTTTTTTCAGTCCTGAAATGTTCTGTTAGAATGTTCTGCATGAGAGAACAGAATAAATGGGGTGGGATATGATGAAGGGAAATATAGTTAGTTTTTCACAACTGGAAGTGTTTTGCACGATTACACATGTATAACCTGTATTGAGTTGCTTGCCTTCTCAGTGAGGGTGGGTGGGGAGGGAGGAAGGGACAGAATTTGGAACCCAAATTGTTTTTACATGCAACTCAGAAATAAGATATACAGGCAATGGGGTATAGAAGGAGAAGGGGATAAGAGAAGTGGGGGGTGTGATAGAAGGGACAACAGATTAGGAGGAGTATTCAGAATGCATCCCGTCTTGGGGTGTGGGGAGGGGCAAGATGTGGAGAAAATTTGGAACCCAAAATCTTGTGGAAGTAAATGTTGAAAACTAAAAATAAATTGAATAATAAAAACAAATTGAAAACTAAAAATATTGAAGTATTAAATAAATTTTAAAAAATAGAAGGTTCTGCATGGTTGTTCCTGGCTAGATAGTGCTAAGGTCCACAGACACCTTTATCTATCTCCTTATGACAGCTTGGTGTGGAAGGAAGGAAATAGGCATTTATTAAGTTTCTCTTATGTGTCAGGCACTATGCTGACTCATTTATAAACATTTGATTCTCACAAGAACCCTGGTAGGTAGGTGCTATTACCATCTCCATTTTATATAGCTTATTTTATAGCTATTTTTTGTAGGTTAGGAAACTGAGGTAGACAGAGAGATTAAGTTACTTGCCTGGGATCACACAGCTAGTAAGTGGCTGAGACAGGATATAAACTCAGGTTTTCCTGACTCAAGTCCCAGACCTCTATTTACTGCATCACTGAGTTACCTGGAAAAATGACTTGCTGTGTTTTTTTGTTTTTTGTTTTTTTGCATTTCTCAGAACTTGGTTTGCTGCATTTTTTAGATCTTTGTGGAGGTGTTGTGGAGGAGTACTTGGCTATACTTCTTCCTGCCAATCCACCTTTTTGACTAGTCTCTTGAAGGCTAGCTATTTTTTGTTGCATTCTGGTTTTGCTATAGAGGATGTGGGTAAAAGTGAGAATAGTAGGAATCCTTCAGAATGTAGTATAAAAAAGAGGAGAAAGTTCATGTTCAATATTTAGGGATGGAAATGATTTCTTTCCTAATCTTGAGGCTCTACGCACATAGAATTTCATCAACAAGAATTTGCATTAGTTTAACTAATGAAAATTTCAGGTAGCACCTGGAAGAAAGCTATGAACACTAAGTTCAAGGATTTGAAATTATCCCATGCAAGGTTACCTTTTCAATCTACAAATACATGAAATAAACTCAATTTGCTATTGCTCCTGACTATAAAGCTATGGTAAATGTTTTATTATCTGATATATTTAGTGGTAAAGCAGCCCTGATGAGAATCACCTCCGTATTTATTGAGTTTGAAGAAAGTTCTCCTGATTTAGTGATTTCTTGAAATTTTTCTGAAGTTGAATGCCATTGTCCCACATCATTGTCATCTCTGCAAAATGCCATTATGGGCTATTATTATTCAAATGCATTTTGAATTTCATTCATAATTTTGATCCACTGACATAGATTCATCTTGTCACAGGTAGCTTTTGGTCCCACAACTATAAATGGTTTGAAAGAAAAGAAAATGAGTTATTTACATCCGGCTTAAACAGTTACGTTTGATTTTACTATATTAGGACAGTGTGAAACAGTTCTAGTCTTGCAGTTATGATCTTACCAGAAAGCTTAAGAAGAAATCTTTAAGACCATATTTAACTGAAAAATGCATTCAGAGGCAGAATGGTGCTGTGGATCAAGTATTGAACTTGCAGTCAGGAAAGTGTTTAAATCCCCTCCTGCCACTCACTAGTTATTAATTCACTGAAAGGACAGCTGTGTGGTTCAGTGGAGAGAGCTGGGCCTGGATTCAGGAAGACTCACCTATTTTAGCTCAAATCTGGGCTCAGATATTTACTAGCTGTGTGACCCTGGGCAAGTCATGGAACCCTGTTTGCCTCAGTTCCTCATCTGTAAAATGAGCTGGAGAGGGAAATGGCAAACCACTCAGGTATCTTTGCCAAGAAAACCCCATATGGGGTCTCGAAGAGCCAGACACAATTGAAATGACTGAACAACAACAAAAGTCACTGAAACTCTCTAAGCTTGTCTCCCATTTATAAAATGGAGATAACAATACCATTAGTACTTATTTCATTGGGTTACTGTGAGACTCAAATAAGATGAAAATAATTTATTTTATTATTATATTTTATACAATTATTTTATTTTAATTTATAAAGTGTTATATAAAGGCCAGTAATTATTATAATTTATTCTAAATAAGGAAGACTTTTACTAAACCTTGGGCAAGTGGCTTCTTCTGGATCTCGGTTTCCCTGTGTGACAAAAAGAAGAGGTCTGACTAGATAATCTCTCTACATTGCTTTCATGTTAGAACAGTCTACTCCAAATAACAAGAGGCAATGTAGTACAGTAGAAAAAGCAGTAGATCTTGGAGAGTCAGAAGAAACGTCTTCAAATCCCACCTCAAGTTTTCACTATCCATGGGACCATGGCAAATCCCTGTGCCTAAATTTTCACATCTGAAAAATGAGAGGGCCAAACTAGATGACATCTGAAGTCCCTTCCAATTCCAGGTCTATAAATCCATAAAATCATAATTGAAAATTAAAGATTTGACTGTTTTAGTGACACTAAAAGTTTTGACCTGAGTTTCTTTCTCTTTCTGTACCAGGTTCCTCTACTTCATAGAAGTATTCAATCAGTCAGCCTGTGTCAGGCTGGACTAGTGATTTAGGTTCAAGATTTCATGTTTAACAAAAAATAGTGTACCCCCAAAATAGCATGGCACAATTATTGAGCAAGGAGACATCATAGATTCAATTGGGTGCGGCTTTCCTGCCTCTACATCTGCCATAGTGGCATGCCTGAGGAGCTCCTGACTCCTCATGTACTAGGCTTTTGCTCTTGGTCACTGGGACACTGCAAGAATGCTTCCAGCTTTAGTTCCCTGGACCACTTAAGTCTCAGAGATGGTTTATTTACCTTTTTGGAAAAACTAGTCCATGTGGTTTAGTGGGTTTGGTTCCTAGAACATATGGGATCGATCAGCAAGCATCCTATTATGCTTCTTGAAGAAAGTAATGCTTGAGCTGCACCTTGAATGAAATAAGGCATTTTGTGACTCATAGATGAGGAGGGAGTGCATTCTAGGCATGTGGGATGGACAGTGAAAAAGGCTTAGAGATGGGAAATGGAATACTGTATGTGAGGAGGAAAGAAGGGCATTATGATTAAGCCACAGAAGGCAGGAAAGGGAATAATATGTAATGAAGCTGGGAAGTAGGTTGTGAAGGGGTTTACAACCCAAGCAGAAGGAGTACAGAGTCACTGAAGGGAAATGAGGTGTTTATATCTGAGCTTAAAGAAAATCATCATGGTAGTTATTCAAAGGATGGACTAAAGTGGGTAAAGACTTGAAGCAGGGAGAAAATTAGGAGGCCAGTGAAATGTTCCAGGTGAAAAGTGTTGAAGGTCTGGACTAAAGAGATGGCTGTAATTTTAAGGAAGTTTTTTTTTTTTACTATGTTAAGCTGAAATTTCCTTCTGCGTTTTCTTGCCCATTAGTTCTTCCCTCTGGGTCAGGGGTTCTTATCCTTTTCTATGTCATAGATCCCTTTGGCAGTCTGGTGAAATCTATGGACCCCTTCTGAGAATAATGTTTTTAAATGCTTAAAATAAAATACATAGGATCACAAAGGAAACCAATTACTTTGAAACAAAGACTTGTTTTTTCCCATCCAAGTTCATGAACCCTCTGAAATACAACTGTGAAGCCCATGTTAGCAACCCCTGTTATAGAGACAACCAAGTAAAAGAGATCAAATCCCTGTTCTATCCTTTATAATCTTTCTTCTCCAGGCTAAACACTCCCAGTTCCTTCATCCAATTTTGTAGGGCATAGTTAGAAGAACTCTCTGCTCCTGCTCTTTGTGACTGCCCTCTTTTGTATGTGCTCCAATTTAATCAGTGTCCTTCCTAAGAAACAGTGTTCAAAGGTGAGCATAACATTTCAAATGTGGCCTCACTAGGCTAGAATTCAGTGGCGTTAAAATTTCCCTCATTCTGGACATCATGTTTCTATTAATACAAACTAAGAAAGCGTATTAGAGTGGATTGATAGCTGTCTACAAAGCCATAAAAACCTAGGTTCAAGTTCTGTCTCTGACATACTGGCTGGGTAATCTTGGTCAAGTCACTTGCTCTCTCAGTTTTCTCTGCAGCTCTTTAAGAATATAAATTGCCAAGAAAGCACTAACCCATGTCAATAAAAGGAGTTGTCACCCAGGCGTTACCCACATCCAGGGATGTACAGGAGTCTACCTGAAAAGGCTCATGAGAGGTGATTATTAGAATTTCAGAATGAGGGTTTTACATCTCGGAAAGCAGCAAATGTTACAAGTCAGAACTTGATTTATTATTTTGTTGCTTGAATAGACTTAAGAGAATGATGGAGAAAATGTTCATGATGCAAATTAAATTTAAGAGCACGTCTTGCATATATTTTTCCCTATAGAGCCAGTTAATAAAAATTTACCAACATACTCCTGCCCTGCCTATACCAAGAAATCACAGGACCAGTCTCTAGACTTGAAATCACTTAGCTTTTCTGGCAGCCACATCCGTCAGTGACTGTTATTCTAATACTAATCTTGGCCCAACAGCTTTCTAGTTTTCTCAGGAATTCTTGTCAAACAGAAAATTCTTCTTACAAGTAAACTATAATTTCTCTTTTATCAAACACTAGGTTTTGTTACTGCGTTGTTTCTGATTATTCCTTATCTAATTGATATTGATCTACTTTCTTATTTCATAAGCAGTACTAAAAAGTTTTGATGATTACTTCTTCATAACATCATTTTCCACATGTGATCTCCCTTCCTAGTTTTTTCATTTTTTTTCTTTTGAGATTTGAGATTTTCTGTTTCTCCAAATAAATTTTGTCATTATTTTGTTCAGCCCTATTAAGTCTCCCTTTGGTGGGTAGACCCTATTCTTCATGAACTCAAGTGAGCTAATATCATGATTTTTCTTTTTCCAATGGCTCACAAACCAGGAATACCAGGAATATTGCCAGGAACCAGACTTATGCTCCCTGGCTTACAGTTTGAGGAATCCATCTTTTTTTACCTTTTTCAAAGTCCATCAACAAGGTTTGTTGTGTTTGTTTCTTGCCCTTCAAAGCATTTGCGTGGGTTGCTGTTGTGCAAACTGTTTCCCAAAAAAGTTTGGCCCTTTGGTCCTGTTAGTACATAGCCATGACCCTAATGTTTCTATATGGCAGTAACAAGACAAATAAGAATGGTGCTTTAAAGTTTTCATACATTATCTCACTTTCAACTCATAATAAAATGGTTGGTGTAATCCAGGTACTATTTTTATTCAGATCATATAGATGAGGAAATTGAGTCTCAGAGAGGTTGGGTAAATCACCGTCGATCCCAGTGAACTACAAAACCAGATCTTCCTGACTCCAAATCCAACCTTCTCTCCACTACAACTGAAAGGAGGCTAAAAGGAGCCTCCTTCTTTCTGTGTTGCTTGTCAGTTTCTAATTAGCATGCTACTGATTTGGCCTTTTTTGGTGGTGATTATTTCGCCAGTGCAACAGCCAAAAGTGAGGGGTCTTAATGTAATAATTTACTCCTCTATGTGGTTAGGGTGTAGCTCTGTAATCACAAGAAACTGTGTGATGCTAATCTAGCCCAAGAAGATTTAATCTTAAATTGTTTTGATAATTTAGATTAGATACTACTTACTTTTAGATTCTGAGCATTTAAACATTAAATGCAAATAGTTTTCAGCTGGATAAAGAGAATGTAACAAAGAATAATGGAAACAAAGTGAAGGAAATTTGGATTAAATTTCTAGGGAAAACCTCCAAACAGTTAGATATATTAGACTGTCGATTTGTCTCTCAAGGGATGTGGTAGAAGCTCCATTGCTTAAATCACTTAAAATTCTAAACTAGACTAGACTAAACTCTGGGGACTATACTGTTGGGAGCAATCACAGTTTGACAGGGAGTGGACTGAGAGTTCTTTTCCAATTCTAATTGCTGTGATTCTGTATAATTCAATTTGAAGTAACTGAGCTAGTCTAATTCACAAAGATTCTGTTTTTACTAACCTACTCATTTTAACTGTCTCTGATATCTCTGTCTTTTTAAGGAGAGGGGAAAAATTTTACTCTTAGACTTGGCTGCAAAACATTTTTGAGATATTCTATTTATTCTCTCTCTGTCTCTCCGTCTGTCTGTCTGTCTGTCTCTGTCTCTCTCTGTCTCTATCAGTCTGTCTCTTTCTCTCTCCCTCTCTCCTTCTGCTCTTTCCCTTCCCTCTCTTCCTCTCAACCTCCCTTCTATTTCTCCTTTTTTCTCTTCCGCAGAGAATTATGAGGACTGCAACATTTTTCTAGCCAAACCGTTATTATCATTGTAAGGAAGGAGCCCTCCACATGTAACAAGAGGAGCCTTCATGTGATGAGGGGCCTCTCCTTGTATGACTCAAAGGGAGGCAGAATAGATATTTCTATCTTCTTCTCCTGCTAAGAGAGGAAGCAGGAAATTGGATGGGAGGCTACTCTCCTCTCCTCAGTGATAGGGTACTGGGCTAGAAGTATATCTACCTGCTCCCTTAAATATTGTTAGTCTAGGAGATATAATTGGGCTCCGTCTAATTTCTGATTACTTTGACATTTTTTGGGGGAAGGAGGACCGCAAACTCTGTATCCAAGGCTTGACCCCTTTCCCATCCAATACCAGTTTCGCAACGAACACAGTAAATAGTGAAGGAAATCCATTGCCCAAATCAGTAGCAAAACAGAAATCAGAGAAGATCTCTCTGTCTGTCTGCCTGCCTGCCTGTCTGTCTGTCTGTCTGTCTGTCTGTGTGTCTGTCTGTCTCTGTCTCTCTGTCTCTCTCTGTCTCTCTCTCTCTCTCTCTCTCTCTCTCTTCTCTCTCTCTCTCTCTCTCTCTCTCTCTCTCTCAAACAATACAGAGTGAAGAAGCACTCCCATTGGAAGGGAGATAACTCAACCCAGAGAGTGTCCTGGATCTCACCTAAGGGGAAACACCATGAAATCTTTAGTACAGCAACCTGGGAATAGAGACATGATGGAGACTGCTAGCTCCAGTCATGTCTTTCTAGAGTCTTCTCCTTCAACAGCCTGAGTGGGGTTGGCCTCTTCTGCTTTCCCTCTTGAGGCTGGAACCTGGAAGCCAGATATGCCTAAAGTGACTTGAGGCTTAAAGACTTGAAGCTTGATCAGTTCCCGAAGCAGACTTGCTGTAATGAGTATCAAAGGGGACTGGCAAAACTGCAGCTTTCTTGCCTCTTCTTTACTCTGCCTTGCTCCTTATGCAAATCAGGGCTTTCATCTCTGCCAATAAGGAGAGATGCTTTGGGATAGGTGTCAAATAATCACCTAGAGCAGTTAGCAAGTAAGGGTGAAGGTTAACAGAGTATTTCAAACTGGTCACTGTAAAGGCTCCCAGGAGGTCAATTCAGAATGATCTGACTGAAATGTGCCTAAGAAATATTGTCGATCTGTGGCTAACATCCTTATTAATTTCTAGCGTAGTAGCAAGGTAGGTACTGGAGCTTGACTAAGGCTACTGGGGCTGACAAGTTGTATTAATCTCTCCCTCTCATCAGCCATTTGGGTTTGTTTGGGGTTCATTGCTCTGGGGATACTGACTCTCCAACAGAAAAATTAAGCTGTCCAGTGCTTCATTCTACCCTGACTGCAGATTCCTGAGAAAAGTTACTAATTTTAGAATCAGTTATAGAGTCTAGGATTTCCCTCCAGCAAAGGAAGAAAGAAAACATGTCCAAAAATGAAACAGGTATGGAACAGAGTTTATTCCCACAGAAAAAGAAATGCTAAGTAATAAAGATTTATAGATGATTAGAAATTACCAGTAGTACAATTAGTACCTGGAGTATACCTCCTGTTCTTCCACAATCTCCCCAGCAATGGGGTTTGTGGCTTGTAATTTTTCTTGCCTCTAAGTTGGTTTGAGATGGAGCCTCTAAGTTGTTTTAATTTGTATCATTTTAGTTATTAGTGAAGTTGAGGGGTTTTTTTAATGTGATTATTAACAATTTTTATCTTTACTAAAATTTTTTTATTCACACGCCTTCCTCATTTGGAATTAGGTAGGTCAGGTGGATTAAGAACTGATCTGTTGAATATGCCTGAAGAAGTAGTTATTAGCTTGGAGGGATGTTTCTATGGAGTGTCTCAAATATTTGTCCTTGAATTTGTATTAGTCAACATTTTTATCAATTATTTAAATAGGAGTGTAAAAGGCATGGCTTTCAAAATTATAGATGTACAGGAAGGTTCAAGATATAACCAATATGTTTGATGATAGAGTCAGAGTCCATGAGATCTTGATAGGATAGAATGATGGGCCAAATCTTAGAAAATAAAACTTAATAAATATTACACTCAGTTTGATAAATCAACCACACATGTTCAAGATGGGGGAGGCATAGCTAGAAAACATTTCATCTGAAAAAGATTTGGAAGTATTAGACTACAAGCTCAATATGAGTCAACAGTGTGTGATATGGTAACCAATAAATTTAATGCTAGCATAGGCTGTATGATGTGAATCCTTAAAGGATATGTGATTTCATCCATGTGGGAGAATTCCGGGTGGGGGAATTTCCTTTAACAACACATTTGCAACCCATCTGTATCTTATTAGATAAGTCCTATAGGATTTCTTGAGGCTCTCAGAGGATAAGTAACTTTCCCAGGGTCACACAGCTATTAAGTATCAGAGGTGATCTTTGAACCCAGATCTTCCTAACTCCAAGAAACTCATTCTCTCTACTGCACCATGTTGCCTCTGCAAACAGTACTAAAAGAGGCTTAATATGAATGAGAATGATAGCCTTTCTATATTTTTCCTTGCTTGGACCACACCTGGTATATTATGTTTAATTCTGGTTGTTACATTTTAGAAAGGACATTTTAAATTGGAGTATATTCAGAGCAGGAGTGGCCAGGATGGTCAATGAGAATTGATTGAAGAAATTGTTTATCCTGGAGAAGACATAAGGAAACAATGATAATTATCAGGGCTGCTATATGGAAGGACATTGGTAAACTGGAAAAGGTCTAGAGCTGGGGGGTGGTGATCTGAGGGTGATCTGAGGCCTCAAGGCCACATGTGGCTCCCCACCCCTGGTCTAGAGGAAGGACATATAGCAGTCCTGATGATCATCATTGTTTCCCTATGTCTTCTCGAGGATGAAAAATGTCCTTCTTAAACTGTAGGGATCAGAACTGAATAGAATACTTCCAGGTAAGGCCCACTGAGATCAGAGTACACTGGACACATCACCTCCCTAATTCCTAGAAATTATCCCCTCTTCATGTGGCCCAAGACTGCATTAGCTTTTTTTGGATGCTGCATAATACTTCTTGCAACATACTAAAATCCCTAGACTCTTTTTTAGAACAATTTTACCTAGCCATGCCTTTTCTGTCATATGCATGAAGTTAACTATTTCTACTCAAGCACTATCCCTATAGAATTTTATCTTATCAGATTCAGCCTAATGTTGTAGTCTATCCAAATATTTTTGGATCCTGACTGTCACCTGGTGGATTAGCTTTTCCTCCTAGCTTTGTTTCTTCTGCAAATTTGATAAGCATCCCATCTATACATTTATCCTAGTCATGGATCAAAATTTTAATAGCACAGAGTTAAGCATAGATCCCTGCAGTAGTCACTGGAGATCTGCTGTACTGACAATGTACCATCAACAATTATTCATTGAGCCTAGCCATCAGACCAATTCTGTGTCCATATAACTGTATTGTTTTATAATCCTTACCTCCCCATCTTCTTCATAATAATAACATGGCACGCTTTCTCAAAAACTTTTTAAAAATCTAGGCAAACTATATCTACAGAATTTTTCTTACCTACTAGTTTAGTAATCCTATAAAAAAAAGAAAATGAGTTTTTAAGAAGGGAGTCATCATCATCGTCAGAAATATTTGGACAAATACACATTAGAACCATACTACTCATCTTTACAAGTTTTGCTGCAGCACATATTAAGGCACAGGGTGTCAGCTGTGCTTAGAAAGAGATGACCTCATTTAATATCTTTCCTCTACTCCCTCTCATTATTTTGTCAGAAATTTGAATCGTAACTTATTTTTTTTTAATTCCAGTTCCTTTATCAACATGAAAACTTGGTCCTAAACATAAGAACAATGTTCATTTTTCTCAGTTTTATTTAATTTGCTTTCAGAACCAGGTGAGGTTTAGCAACTGGAAACACTATGTCCTCTTACACATTATTGTCTATAAATTGGATATTTCCAATTAGATGTCCTAAAGGAATATTAAAGTCAACATGTCCAAGTGGATCCTCTCAGAACCAAATAATAATACCCCCCTCAAATTGTGTGATTATTTTATATACATCTTGTATATACTTAATGATGAAAATGTATCTCACCAGTAGAATAGAAGCTTGTTTAGGTCAGAAACTGTCTTACTCTTTTTGGTATGTGTACCCTTAACACTAGCAGAGTGCCTGGGTGTTGCAGGCAGTTTAAAAAATGTTTGGTGATGGATTGATAACCACAGATCTCAGAACGGAAGGCACCTCAAAGACAACTGAATCCAACCTATGCCTGATTAAGAATTTACTCTGTAGTGTACTTGATAATATGCCTTCATTTGAAACTTTTGAGGTAGTTTCTTCTCTTTTTGTATAGGGCTAATTATTAGGAAGTTTCTGTTTCCAGAAAAATCTAAATTTGCCTCTCTGAAACTTTCATTTATTGCTCCTATTTCTGCCCTTAGGGTAGCAGCATTAGTGAACTTTTCTTCCACATGACAGCTCTTCAAGTATTTGAAGACAGCAATTATGTTCCCCAGAATTCTTCTCTTTTTCAGGCTAACTTTTCTTAACTTCTTCAACAACTTCAGCATTTGCCATCATTCTTAAAATCATTCCATATATATCTTGGTAACTCTTCTAACAATATGTCCTGACCTCATAGTTTTTCTACCTCCATCTCTTATAATTTCCATTTTACATACCACCACCCCATTACCAGAAACTTCAACACTTTCAGAATCCTGAACTCCTAAATTCAACTTTCTAATCAAAACCTCCTATCTATTCACTTCTCTACCTTTTCCTTCAGAAGAAACATGCTGTTTAATCTTATCATGTCTTCTGGTTGGAAAATACCATCTTATTCTCTCAGTCTATTTCACCAATTATGACTCCAATTGTGCCCTTGCAAACGGTCAACTACTTTAGTGGTTTGGCTTAGTAGCAATAAACTTTAGGTTCTTTGCTCTCTTGACCTTCCACTGTTTCTGATGAGGCAATGAGGCTGACCCTAGTGAACTCTCATTATCATATTTCTCCAAACGTCCAGCACCCTGATTGTTGAGTAATGTTGGAGCATGTTTTGAAATTAAATTAATTTCATTCATTGTAAAATTATGCTAAACATCTCATTTAGACCTTTGCTTACAATATTGTAATATTGTATAATAATTGGTCTTCTTGCTTCTAATCCTCCTCCTCTATTACTCATCATGCACACAGATACCACATTAATATTATTAAAATACAGGTCTGACCATGTCACTTCACTGCTCAAGAATGGCTTGCTGTTGCCTACAGAATAGGCAACTCTGTTTGCCATTTAAAACCCTTCATGGTTTTGCTTTAGGCTTTCTTTCCAGACATTTCAAATGACTTCCTTTCCTGCCCTCTGTGTTTTAGCCAAATTGGCCTACTGACTGTTCTCAGAACTAAGTATTCCCACCTCTCACTACCATGTTTTTGCATAGGCTGCCCTCAAGACTGAAAGGAGCTCTCTCAGCAGTGCTTCTTAAACTGTGGGTTGAGACCACAGGGCCAAGAAAAATTTGGCAATATTAAAAGGTATTTGAACGTGCAACAGCCAAAAAGTTAATTCAAAATCAGATGCATAATGAATCCGAGGTGTTTCTGGCAGCGCTTGCCCATGTTTATCACCCAACTTCACTGTAGCCTTGGTTCTGAACACAAAGCATGAACACTTTGCACTGTGCATGTCCTCAGGCCACACAACACCAACAAACTGCCAACATGGGAAAAGGGGTTGTGAGTGGAAAAAGTTTAAGAAGCCTTGCCTTAGATCACTTCCCACTTCCTACTAGAAACCTTTCCTAAAGCCCCTAGTTCAAGGACTTTCTGGAGCCAGTTCCAGATAGTCTACAAATCTGGGCTTGATTCATTGTTTTGTGAATTGTCTAGACTTAAGAAAATGATGGGGTAAATGCTACTGAAACAGATTAAACTTAGAATTATGTTGTGCATACTTGGTTTTTCTCCCAAAAGCCAGTTGCTTACTAGCACATCCCTGTCCTAGTTGTTAGTGCTTTCTCTCTCCAATTTTTAGCAAATTACTTATCTATGTATGTGTTCCACCCATACTGTAGAATGTAACCTACTTGAGGGCATGGAATGTTTATTTTTTTGTTTGTTTTATCTTTGTATCGGTTGTGCATAGAACTTAATGAATGAATGCTTATTGAATTTAAATAATACTTAAAAGTTTACTTTATCCTATATCCATTGATAACAATATTATCATCTTTATCATATCCATTTAGAATTTATTGCATTTTAAGCAATTTTCACATTTGAATTACTTTGTCTTCAATTAGACTACAAGATTCTTAAAGAAAGGGGTTATATCTCTTCTCCTTTCCTTCTATCAGCTTTTCTCCTTCCTCTCCCACTGCTCATTGATTAGTATATTGCTTTGAAAATGAGAGTGAATGACTAATTGATGGTCGATTACTAAGCTTTTTATGTGGAAGGCAACTCTTAATGTGACCAAAATAGTTTGAAAGAAAGGTTTTTGGTGAAGCACTTTGTAGAGTGGAATGAAATTTCCTTTCCCATAAGAAAGAAAAATGGGTTTACTTCTCCCATGCACTCCATACATTACCAAAATATGTGTTTGCTAATGTGAAGAAATTGTTTCAAAGAAAAATATTCAAGAATCATGTTGCAGTTAGCAAGGCCAAATATTTTAAACAAATGTTTCTCTAGTTGATAGTCTAATATATCTTGTCATGCCTATCATTAAAAAAATTCACCTACCATTTAAGTGGATTGAAACCACTTTTGAAAAGATGTTATTCCAAGAGATATTTTGCTGGAGGAGAGGGTAGGGGTAAGGAGAAATATAAAAGCATCTGAAAAGATCAAAATGAATAAAATATCCGTTTTAATTGTAATAAGGTGATTTACAAGTACTCTAAAGCAGTTACCCAAGCAACTGAAGTGAAGTGCCTTGGGCTAATGGCTTGCCCAGGTGCTGTCTCACTCAATCCATTCAGAATTTAAGATACTGAATAAGAAAAAAAAATGTAGAAAAATTAGAATAAAATGAGCACTGTTCTTTAAAAGAAATTTGTTTTGTCATTCTCCCAAAATTTCATTTATTAGAAACTCATTGGACAACAATTTTAAAATATAAGATGTAGAAAATAATTGCAATCAAGGCACCCACACCTAAGAATTAACTGGCCTAAGAAACAAGGTAGCTAAATACACCTATGCCCAAAACTTGCTAAACATATTGTCTGTTGTTCCCACTAGAGGAAAAACGATATAGAAAAAGTAGTCTTTTTAAAATAAGAATTGTAGTTATTGTGATAAACAATGTTGTCAAAAAAGGAAAGCACAAAAATGCCACAAAGTTTAGATCACTCACTTCTGTGTAAGTGTAAGGTTTCTGGTGAGAATACTTCACAGTTAAAGTATTTCTTCCCTTGGGGATCATACAAGTATTTAATTTTCGTTCTGACATTGAGCTATTGAATTTCAGAATTTCTATGGAGAAATAAAGTTGATGATTTCTTCCATCATCACAAGAGAAAAGTTGATGGTTACTTTAAAAAAATATTGTTTTTGTAAACTTTCAAATGTTTTTTCTAAACAGGGATTTATTATAAAATGCCTTTTTATATGCATCCCATCCGTTCTTTTTATATGCAATTTCTTTTTAATTATGAACTTAAACATCAACATGCGTGAACCTTTAATACACAAAGAACAGAAATGAGGTTAGCATGTAAAAAGGTGAACTTCTGCATAGTTGGCTTATTTAAAAGTGTATTTTAAATATAATAATAACAAAACTCGTCTGAATCCCCTTCTGAACATTCCTTATTTTTTTCTTCTGTTATTGCTTCATGGTATCATTAATGCTCTTTTTTTCCACTTCCTTATTTGTTACTTGAACTTCAGTATTTTTTTCTTAGATCCGGAAGCTCTAGATTTTGGCTATGAAGTTCTGGGAATTTTCATTTTGGAGCTTCTTTCAGAAGAAGACTGGAAAATTCTTTCGATTTTTACTTTGCCCTTTGGTTCTAAGAATTCTGGCCAGCTTTAATTTGTAATAACTTGAAATGCGGTATCTAGACTTTTTTTTTGGCTGTGTTCAATAATTCTTAGATTACTTCTCCTTGACCCATTTTCAGTTAGTTCTTAATATAATATTTTGTTCTCCCCCCCCATCTTTAGGTTTTGTTTTAATATTTCTGTTGTGTTATTGACTTGATTTCTATTTGGCTTATTCTAATTTGCAGGACATTCAGTTCTTGGTGGAGGTTTCCCACTGTCTTTTCTAAAGGTATAAATTCTCTTTATCATTCTTCCCTTGCCAGCCATTCCAAATTGCATCTTTTCTTTTATTTCTTACAGGAACTCCTGCAGTCCCTATAGCCAGGGCATATTTTCCCCCCTGAGACTTTGCCTGGACTTGCGTGTTCACTCTCTTCTTTGAGATTTATCCCTTTGGAGTCTCTCAGCTCAAAGTATGTCCATGGTATATGCAGTTTTACTCAGTTTGTTCATTTCATGAGCCTGGTTGGTGGGGGCAGAGGACAGAAAGACACTTTACCCTGGTCAAGCCTGGCAACTGAATGCTTTGGGCAGGACCAGCCTGGTCTTGAGTATAGTTGTCAAAACTAGGCCCCTCCTTAAATGTACATTGGGGCTGACCTGCTTCTGGGCTCTGCCATGGGACTGTTCTCCAGTTACTCCTCCTACATTAGGTTCTGGCCAGGGTCTTTCACCTCTGCTACTTGGCTCAAGTTTACTCCTTTCCCCAAGCTGTTCTTTGCCTAGGACCTTTCTCCTGCCATTGGCTTCAGGGACACTGGAACTATCCCAGTCACTAACTGAAGCCCCCTGTTCATGTCATTTGTACTACTGTCTATCTGCTCCAGCTTGTCTATCCCAATGTTTTCACAGTTTTCCTGAGGGACCCTGGTAAACCTAAGAGAGGTGAATGTGAGGGAAAGGGAAACCTAGTTGGAAGGAATCAGCTCAGATACTTACCTAAGGCTTTGAGGTTTACTGATAGAGCTTCATTTATTGCTAGCCTTTGAGTCACCAAGTCTGAGAAAAGTTTTCAATGTAAAGAATGGACAGGATGGATACTCACAAAATCATGGAATTTGGGGATTGAAGGAATGAAGCATCATCCTAGAATGTAAAGGAACCCAGATCCCCCTAAATATCCCAACTGGGCTTAGAATAAAATATATAAGATGAATCACTTGTAGACAAAGGATCCACAGAAGAACCCCAGGAAATATATGGAGACACTGAGATAGATAAGCTGGGGTAAGTGGAAGCAGAAAGCGTGGGGAGAATAAGACGTAGTTTCTACTGCCAAGGGGCTTATAGACTAGTTTGGAGGAAAACTACACACACACACACATGCACACACACACACACACACACACACACACACACACACACAACTGCTTGCTCTAGAGAAACCCAAATAGAACCAAACCTCAATATTATATTTAAGTCAAGATCTTCAGCAAGGTGATAAAATTCTGCTGGAAAAAAAACACCTTGTGTATGTCATGCACAAGATAGTGAACAAATTTAAAGATATTCCATACTAAGTAGTTGAAGACTCCCCACTGGCTAGCCTTAGGGTGTGGTCAGGGCCCTACAAAAACAACACATGGCAGCAGCCTAATGGAGAGTTAGGTTTTCTGGTGCCCTCAAGGAAAGGAGTGATAAAGGGACTTTGAAAAGGACTTTGAAAAGACCGGTTCCCTGTGATTGTCAGTACTGGAATGGTGAGTTCCATACACACTTGGCCAAATCCCTTATGCCATGCTTGTGTTTGCAATGACTTCGTTAAAATGCAGAAGGGAAAGAAAAAAGGTAGAGGTGTTTTTTTTCTCCCTATTGGGTTCAAGCAGACCCATAAGAGTCTATTTGGATAAATATAGACAATACTGCATCCTTAGATTAACAAAAAAGAGCACTAGCTCATAAAAGGAGTGAAGTCAGAGAATAGAGGTAGCCAATTGTTTGGGAGTGATAGGGAATATGAAATACCCTCCAGTAGTGAGTGAAAAGCATCATGGTTAAGGTGACCATGAGATTAATGAAATGTGAAATCAGCAGATAGGGTTAGGCCCACAGTCAGCAATTAGCACTCTATTCAGTATGTCACAAATGAGAGAGGGAGGCAGACAGACAGACAGACAGACAGACAGACAGACAGACACACACACACACACACACACAGATTGAGAGACACAGAGAGAGAGAGAGAAAGAGATACAGAGAGACACAGAGACAGAGACAGAGAGACAGAAACACAGAAAGAGCCTTAGATGATTTTTAAATCTTGAGATTGTAGATTAGTTAAAAATATTCTTTTCTCTGAAAACACTTTGTAGTCACATAATATTCATTCCTAGATGCATTATGAGATTCAATTTTTGGGACAGAATATCTCTTTAGTAGAAAATGAAAGAGAGAGGATGGATGAACAGTTAAGTGAGAAATAAGATAAAGGGGTAAATTGATGGGAGAAAGTATAAATCATACATTAATGCAGACAGTGTAAATTCCCAATATATATTTTAGAAAGAAAGATCTGTAATTAGCATAGAAACTAAAGAAATTGTTGCTTTTGATGAATGATTACTGACGAGAATAGTACTTAGCATTTATATAGCAATCTATATCTGTTAAATGTTTTAAAATTCATTGTTAATTATTTCTCAAAATCTGAGAGGTGGGGTAATAGATGAAATGAAAAGGACCAATAAATATGTCTTTCCAACTCTTTTTTTTTTTGTTAGGCAATGGCATTAAAGTAACTTGCCCAGTCACACAGCTAGTAAGTGTCAAGTGTCTGAGGTAGGATTTGAACTCATGTCCTTCTGACTCCAGGGCCAGTGCTCTATCCACTGCATCACCTAGCTTTCCCTCTTTCCAACTCTTAATGATTTTATTTTTAGTATGATTTAAAAAAAGACAAACCACTGTTTATGATTATAATAGGTGGCAACTTAAGAGCTATCTTCAGTCTTTGAAAGAGAAAATGCCAACTATGTCTTGTATTCAAATGGTATCTTTTCAGTGATTAAGTAGAATGTCCATGTGTACCATAGTCCTATAAACCCCTCTCTGCGCTACCCCTAAATTGTAATCTCTGATTAAATCCTCCAGGGGATGACTAATCCCAGTTCAAGCTATTCTGTGAGGCCCCACTCTTAAAACTATAGCACACATGACCCCATCAATTCATTTACTTTCAATCACCATCTACTAGACACAACTAACTCAAAGGCATTTTCTGAAACACCATATCATGGACAGCACTGATTAAACATTTCTTCCATAGATGTGAGACAGAGCTTATTTTGATTTATACTGTGAGTTGCTGTCTATAACCAGTTTCTGACATACTGTTTTCCAATTTTTCCAGCAGCTTTTGTTGAATAGCAGCTTTTTGTTGAATAGCCTTCTTATCTTGATAGCTGGGGTCTTTGGGTTTTGCAAGTACTAGGCTACTAATTTGATTTGTTTTCTATATATTGAATATATATATTTCTGTATGTTGTGATCTATTCCTCTGATTAACCTACTTCTTTTTTTTAAGTTGAATTAAACTTTATTTTAGATTAATATAAATATACTTCTTTCTCTAAAACTTCCCCCACCTCATTGAAAAAGAAAAAGAAAATCCTTATAACAAATAAGTCTTAATCTGTACTCTGAGTGTATTACCACTATAAGGAGGTGGGTAATATTTTTCACCATGAAACCTCTGGAATTGTGCTTGGTCATTGCATTGATCAGAATTTGTAAATCTTTCAAAGTTGTTATATTTACAAAATTGTTGTTATTATTTCATTTATTCTTTTTGTTCTGCTCATTTCACTTTGCATTAGTTTATATGTTTTCCCAGGTTTTTCTGAAACTATATCTTTCATCATTTCTTTTTTTTTTCAGCCAAAGACAAGGTTTATTAGAACATCCATCATATTGGGGCAGACTCTTAAGGAATCTAGGAGTCTGCAAGCAGTGGCTAGATTCTAAGAATCCCAGCAGTGGCTAGATTATAAGAATCTAAGCATCTTAATGGAGACAAGATGGACCTTATATACAGAAAGACTGTGGGTAGGATCTAGGAGTGACCAAGTAGTTTGGGATGACTGGAGGAGGGGTCTAAGGAGATCTGGATGGGAGTGGCCAGTAAACTGGGGTGAACAGAACTCCTGGAACCTGGACAATAGAGCCTAGCTAGGATTAAGTATGGGAAATGGCCAGGGGCCATAGGGAGGGCTAGGCTAGGCTAAGGGTAATAGAATTGGGAGCATCATTTCTTATAGTACAATTGTATTTCATGACATTCATACACCATAATTTGTTCATATATTTCTAATTGAGGAGCACTCCCTTAGTTTACAATTCTTTGCTACTGCAAAAATAGTTGCTGTAAATATTTTTGTACATATGTGTCCATTTCTTTTTTCTTTTTTTTCTTTGGAATATAGACCTGGGGCAAAAGGTATACACACTTTAGTAACTTTTTGGGCATAGTTACAAAATGTTTTCCAGAATGGCTGGACCAAGTTCACAACTCCATCACAGTGCAATAATGTATTTACTTTCTCATTTACTTACTTTTCCATTTCTCATTTTCCTTTGGTCAACTTAACCGGTATATATGAAGTAGAACTTAGAGTTATTTTAATTTGCTCTTCTCTTATTAGTAGTAATTTAAAGTATTTTTAATAAGGTTATTATTAGCTCAGATTTCTTTCTTAGAACATTGATTGTTCATATCCTTTGACCATTTATCACTTGGGTAAATGTCTCTTAGTCTTAGAAATCTGAATCCATTTCTCATATGCCTTGGAAGTAAGACCTGTGAAACTTGCTGTAAAGATTTTTTTCCCTATTCACTTGCTTCTCTCTATTTTAATCAGTGCCAGATCATTTTGATGATTTCTATTTTATAGTGCAGTTTGGAATCTGGTACTGCTATGTCCCCTTTCCACTTTTTTTTCATTATTTCCCTTGAAATTCTTGACTTGAAATTCTCCAGATGATTATTACTACTTTTTCTAGCTCCATAAAGTAATCCTTTGATCATTTAATTAGTATGGAATTTAATAAGTATATTAATTTAGATAGTATTATAATTTTTATTTCACTGGCTCAGCCTACGCACAAACAATTAATATTTCTCCAATTATTTAGGTCTGTCTTTGTTTCCATAAAGAGTGTTTTGTATTTGTATTCATATAGTTCTTAGGTACATCTTGGTAGGAAGACTCCCAAATATTTTATGTATTATGTAATTATTTTAAATGGAATATCTCTTTTGATCTCTTCCTGCTGGGTTGATTGGTAATATAAAGAAATGATAAAGATTTATGTGAATTTATTTTACATCCTGTAACTTTGCAAAAGTTGTTAGTTCAGTTACCTTTAGTTAACTTTCTATAGCTCTCTACAACATCCTATATCTATAAAAAGCAATGATTCTTATTCCTCTTTGCCTATGCTTATTCCCTTAAATTTTTTTGTCTTATTGTTGTAACAAACATTTCTAGCCATATATCAAAATGAAGTGATGACAATGGACATCCTTGTCATTGCCTGGTCTTATTGGAAAGGCCTCTAGTTTTTTTCCCATTACATGTGATTCTAGTTTCTGTTTTTAGACACATAATATAACATACAATGCTAAGGAAATTTATTTCTATCCTTTTTTGTTTGTTTACAGAAATGCTTATTGTATTTTGTAAAACAAAATTCTATATCTGTTGAAATAATTACATTATTTTGTTATTCTAGCTGTCAATTTGGCAAATTATGTTTATTGTTTTTCTAATATTAAGCCATTCCTCTATAAATCCAGTCTGGTCATAGTATATGGTTTTTGTGATATGTTGCTGTAGCCTCTTTTCTAACATTTTATTTAAAGATTTTTGTATCATTGTACATTAGAGATATTGATCTGTAGTTTTCTTTCTCTGTTTTGATTTTCCCTGATTTAGGTTCTTGTTCTGTTAATCTGAGTATTTTATATTTTTGCAAAGGTTTATCCTTTTCATTTAAATTATCAGTTTTACTGGCACATGTATTTGGACAAACTAGTTTCTAATAATATCCTTTATTTCTTATTCATTTGTTGTCAATCATCTCTTTTTCATTTTTGATACTAGCAATTTGATTTTTATTCCTTTTTCTTTTCTAAAAATCAAATCAGAGATTGGTTTGTCTATTTTAATGGCTTCAAAAAAGCTTCTAGTTTTATTTATTTATTACTTTTTTATTTTGAGTTTATTAATCTCTTCTTGATTTTTTTTTCTGGGGGTTTTTAATTTGTTGGGTTTCTGGTATTTTTTAGTCTTATGTCCAATTTGTTGATCTGTTTTGTTTTTTGATGAAAACACATGTATATATGTGTACACACACACACACACACACACACACACACACACACACACACACACACGTTTTCACCCAAAGAACTGCTTCAACTGCATTCCCCAAATTTTGATGTATTGTTTCATTAATAACATTGTCTTTAATGAAATTATATATTATTTCTATGATGTGTTCTTTGATCCACCAGTTCTTTAGGAATAAGTTATTTAGTGTCCAGTTAATTTCTTCAATGCCCCCCACTTTTTAATTGTGAATATCTGATAAAAATTGTTTAATATTTCTGCTTTTCAGCATTTGTTTGGGAGGTTTTTGTGTCCTCACATATGGTCTGTTTTTGTAAAAGTGACACACATAATTGATATATGAATACATGTACATATAGTATGTATGTATATGTATATATGTGTGTATTTTGTGTGTGTGTGTGTGCATGTGCGTGTGCGTGTGTGTATACATACATACTCTCGTATTCCACTTTACCAAAAATCTAGCATATCTAACTTTTCTAAAATTCTATTCAGGGCTTTAACTCCTTTCTTTGTTTTTGGTTACATTTGTCTAGCTCTGGAAGGGGCTATATTGAGATACCTCATTATTATTTTAATACTATCTATTTTCCCCTATAACTCATCTAGTTTTTCCTTGAAGTGTTTAGATGCTATTCCATTTGGTGCAAATATGTTAAGCACTGAATTAACATTTGTCTGTGGTATCCTTTAGCAAGGCATAGTTATTTTTTTTTGTAATTTAATTTTAAAGGCAATTAGGAACATGGCTAAATCTTCAGCCAGACAAAGATTAGCTGATTTATAATTCCACCAAGTGGAACCCTTTGAGGAACCCTTTCGTGTCTCCTAAAGGAGAAGTGAAGCATAAACATTTCTTTATACTTCCTCTACCTAATTCAAATGTGTCACTTAAGTTTCCCTGATTATGTTACTGATCACCAGTCTCAAGATGTAAATGTCCAGAGAATCATTCAAGTTTCAAAAAGTCTGAAGGTCTATGGCTACTTTGTCAGCAAAGTCTAATAGCGTGGTGGCAACAGATGTGTCTATTAGCATAGTGGCAGTGTTGTGAACTGAAGTAGCAATGGCTGGTATAAGAGGAAGTTTCTGCAATATAGTATTTGACCAGGAGGAAGGCTAAGCCTGGCCTCTTTGCAGACAGACAGGTATTGGAAGTGATAGGACAATGCCAAGCTAAACTAAAATGGTTCATGAGCAGTATTGTGCAATTACATTATGTCTTCTTGGATCTTAACTATAGGCCTCCCAACAGATTTTAGTTACAAGTTAACTTATTAAATCTTATTTAAATCATCCTGTTATAATTATTGACCACAGGATACTGAAGTGGAGCTTTATTATTGAGTCAGTGAGTATAAGAATGGGAAATCTAATACTCCTAATTAAATGTCAGGCATTCCCAGAGCTGAACCCAGGCAAATTGCAGTAGTTGGGTAAAGAAGAGAAAATGATGTAATTCAGCATCCCCTATGAGTCTCAGCTAAATGTTCCCTCTATGCTAGATTCATCCATACAAAATAAAGGGGTATAGGAATTGGACTTCTGATTAACTAGCATAGAGAATTAACTACACCAGCGAAAGCAGGCAAATTCTGTCACACTTGCCTAGAACATTGAGAGATTAAATTATTTATCCAGGGTCACGAGCCAGTATGTGGAAGAGGCATGATTTGAATCCAAGTCTTTCAACCTAGCTCTCTATCCACTGTGCCATGTCGCCTTTCTTGAAAGATACTAAGAATTCTAAGATATGAGGTGAGAAAGGCATGAATCCCAAGTATGAAGGACAGTCTATGCAAAAGCATATTGGCTGGTGATGAAATGTTTTATTTATTTATTTTATTTTAAAACATTGACTTAAACGACACATTCAAGTCCATTTTGCCATGTGTATATCCACGTATATGGCTACCAAAAACTTAATTGTATTTAAAATCTGCTCTATCAATTTTATATTGGTATTAGAACCTCAATGGCACCATTGTTGGTCTGATCCTTTTATTCTTTTACAAGCAATGAAAAATATTTCTTCTCTAAACTAACCTTATCAATTAGGATGCTAAATTTGGAAAGGAAATATCTTCTTTATGTTTTCGGTAAAGTAGATTGTTTCCTACATATCTAAAAATGTGTTCCTGTGTGTTCGTAATTGTGCTGCCTACCATACAAAGGGCAAAAAATTATTTTGATTCGGGCAACTGGGTGGTGCAGTGGATAGAGCTCCGGCCTTGAAGGGAGGAGGACCTGAGTTCAAATCTGGCCTCAGATACTTGACACTTTCTTGCTGTGTGACCCTGGGCAGGTCACTTAACCCCAATTGCCTCACCAAAATAAAATTATTTTGACAAGATGGTTCCTCTGAATTAATCTTGTGCATTTATCATTATCTCAACTCAGAGCATGTTATGAGATACTTTCACCTATTCCTAATTCTTTCTTCCATATGTGTTTCTTTTAGAATAAGTCATGCAATAGTTTGGGCTTTCTCCTGAGCTATATCTAAGCGTTAAGGTCCAGTACACCTTTCACTCCCACTGGCTGAGGTGTGCATGTTTCTTAATATAGATGTAAATCTCCAGAAATAGAACTGTTCTGGATATGAAACTCTGTTAACCATTTCTCTCTACATTTTCTGGGAGCCGTATTTTTAAGAAGATAATATCATGGGGAAATGAGATATCTGTTGGTACTCTGATCACCCCTTTCTTGATTCTATTTTTATTAGCATAAAACTAACATTCTGATTAAGTCTCAAAGTCAAATGGTAACAAGAATGAAGAGCCAACTAAATTACAATAATTCTATAGCGCTGAATTTACATGTTACAATATTCATGTCACAGTGTTACTAAAACTGACAATAATAAGTAATCTATCAACAAATATTTATCAAGATCATACTAAGTATTAGATACTTTTCTGGGAACTGAGAAAGCAAATAGAAAATAACAGCTCCTCTCTTCAAAGAATTTACTGGGGTGATAACACATGTCCACAAATAAGGAAATTTAGGATATATAAAACACATATGCAAAGTGATTTTGGAAGCAGGGGACATTAACAACTGGGAGAATCAAGAAAAGTCTTTTAGAATCATCAGATTATAAGATCATAGACTTAGATATTGAAGGGACCTTAGACAACATAGAGTCTAACCCCTTAATCTTACAAATGAGGAAGCCAGGAAAATTAAGTAGCTTGCCCAGGTCAGAGAGCTGGTAAATGTATGAGATGTGATTCAAAACCAGAAGATTTGAACTGACTCCTGAGGGTTCCAAAAGGAGTAGGTGGTGATGGTGGGGTGCATTCTAGGAATAGAAGACAGTTTATGCAAAGGCAAGAAGGGAGACGAAATGCCATGTCCGGAGGGTAACAAGTAGGTTGGGCAGGCTGTTTACTGTGTTATAGTGTCTGAGGAAGAGCGATGTGTAATTGGCATGGTAAAAGCAAGTCTAGTCCATACAGGCAAAGCTACTCACTTGGCAAATGTGATCTGAAGGATGCTCCCACCCTCAAATATCTCTCTTTTCTGTTGTTAATTCTAAGGGAATCAATCTTTACTTTCTATTAAAATGCAAACAAAATAGAAAGCAATAACAATTGTCATTAGCAATCATTAATACTGAAGTATGAGTTAGTTTACAATGTGAAGCTTCTGCTTGATTGAATATATTGTAATGAGTATTCCCATTCAGGTATTGGTTGGATTAGATGGCCTCTGAGTGGAGTACCTCCACTCCATTATATGAGTGAAAGGGATAAGAATATAAGCTTCTGTAGAATAAAGTAAAGGAAAGTGCACTGTTTTGTGGCCTTGGAGCCAAGAAGACCCGAGTTCAAGTTTTACTTCTGACACAAACTGGCTATGTGACCCTAAGCAAATCACTTAACCTCTAAGTTCTCTAGGACAATGGTATCAAACTCAAATAGAAAGGATTCCTGTAGGCCTCATATTGACTTAGAAAACCACACATTAACACTATCTGTGTTTTATTACATTTAATTTATTTTATTAAATATTTCCCAATTACATTTTAATATGGTTGGGGCCACACTTGGCTGCCACGTATAGTCCACAGGCCAGGAGTTTAACACCTCTGTTCTAGGCAACTCTCTAAGACTATGGGTTGCAGAACAGGGGCTACTAGATAAAGATAAAATCTAATAGCCAATCAATATGTGTGATTTTTTTTTATGAGGAGAATAAGGGAAAATCTCTAAAATACCACTACAAACGGAAAAGAAAAAGGGGAAGGAAAATAGCAAGTTGCAGACCAAACATCTTTCCTCCAAGTTGTGAAGGAAAGCAAGGAACCAAACCCCAGGTTGCTTAAAGTGGTATTGGAGGATACTTTTGTGGTTTAGAAACTTCTTATGGGAAATCTGGTACTCTATGAGGCCCGGAAAACTAACGGAACTTCAACATTATTGTAACCACTGTAGCAATCTAGCAAAAAACTACTTGCTATGAAAAAAGATATAGAAAATTAAAAAAAAATAAAGTCAGTGCAGGAAGCTGATAGTTTTAGAGAAAAAATTAATAAAAATGATGAAAAAGAAAATTAGAAATCATATTATCTGAGGGTCCCTTTCCTGAAAGAAGTCCTGGTCCATAAATATACAATATTAAAGATAGCTGAAGGAACCATTAAGCAGCAGGAAGCTAACTGTGAAAATCTGGAACAAAAATCAAGCTTTCTTCAAAATATTATCTAAATAACAAGATCAAAAGGAAAAAATATTAGATGTGTTAGAAAAAGACTAAAGTCCATCTTGCCCTGACAAAAACGCTGTAGCCAAATGTCACCCCTTGAGACACTTGAAAATGTCAGAAATAACAAGTGTATGCAAGCTTAATGATGTCAGTACCTAAAAGTGGGATAAAATGTCTAAAAATGGAATTATGAAATTCATTTTATAGAATATACTGTGAAACAGATGGCTACTAATTAGGTTCTTCTATCCTGTAAAAACTGGCAACTTTTGAGTGCTAATAAGGTTCCATGTGTATGGGGTATTCTGGGAGGAGTAGTACCTCTGGTGTGAGAGAACGCTGAGCTCTTTTCGGGGCTGCTCATCCACTTTTGGTGTCCACCTGGCACTCAGCTCTCACCTGTGGCTCCAAGAAGCTGTAGCATGTGTAGCAGCCACACTCCAGTGAAATCATCTGAACCAGGTTGAGGGTAACCAATAGGCCTCAAACCCATCGGTGAGTTAGGGTGATGTCTACCCCAAGCATATGAAGACTTCCACTGTGGAATAGATGAGAACAATTTGTTTCAAGGGCCATGAAGTTGGCTGAAGGATGCACTGTGTGGATCTCTTAGAGATGCTTGGTCAAACATTGAAGGCACCAAGGTCATCTACTGCATCTCAGGCCATTGCTAGTCATCTTGCCTTTTGTCTTGCCAGTGGACTTCAATGACTCTGGAAGGGAGAATGAGGCTGACAGCTTTGTACAACTTTGCCTTACTTAAACCCAGTTCATACACAACTCAAGACATCATCCCATGATGTCAATGGTCCTCTCCAAAAGCAAAGAACAAACAATAACAACAAAGTTCCATTTTGAAAAGAAAAAAAATTGGTCAAATTTTTAAGGCATTTGTTGAGAATCCTTTGAGTGACTCCTCAAGGAATTCAATTGACCCAGAATTCTTGAAGGCCATGCCTATAGAACATAAGGCTGGTCTGTACAGTGGTAGAAACTATGCTTGAAAAGATTCAAGCCCAGTCCTGGGAACAGATTGTCTGCTTCTGAGGATCAGCCTAGGTAACAGCAAAGATGCCCAATACCAATTAGTCTGGCTACCTGGTGATAGATAATTAGGCTTTTAGCAACCCACGAAACAAAGAAAATACAAAATGGCCCTCAATCCTATACAATCCCTTTTCTGCTTCTACAATGACTAGACTAAGACAAATATTGCTTGCTCACTGAAACACAAGCCCATCTTTTTAACAACAATATCATTATTGGTGATACAATACCACTGCAAATGATGATGTAACAGTGGCTGTCTTATTGAATATTCATCTGGCCTTTTCCAGTGGGCCCCTTGCCCCTTAAAGCTCATGTTCATCCAAAGACATTTGGCTTTTATGCCTTTCCCCCTCCTTCTGCTAACATTCCTATATGTGAGAGGCAGGGTGGAATGAGTGGGTCATGCCGAAGGGGATTGATTAGCTGCTTAGCCGAATCTCCCATTAAAAACACTTTAAAGGGAGAAGCAAATTTATCTCCTTCTTTCTCCTTTCTTTCTTCTTAGTGTGTCTCTTGGGATTCTAACAGCCCTTCCTTGGACTTCTCTAAAGGCAAAGTGGAGGGTGTTTTTCTCTTCTTCAATTCCTGCTAGTAGCTATGGTAGCTGTTTGCACACGGCAGCAAGAACACGTGCTTGTTTAGTTGACCCTAACACAGTATCTTCATTGACTAAAAAGTGATCCTAAGAGATACATTTCTCAGGTTGGTAGCTACCTTGGGAGTTGCGAAGTTCTTAGATTCCTTAGTCAGTGATAGTTGCCCTGCTTTTCCTGTAGCTATAACTTCTTAAAGAAGATTGCTATCAATGGGAGAATGAACCACATATTCCAGGCTGACCGGAAGATACGGATGTTGAGTGAGTTGCTCAGAAAATTGCTGCTATAACATAAAGACCATTGGGTCTTTTCATCTATCCTGCAACTGAGCCCTCCTACATATTTTTCCCATTTAGTTGAAACCCCATAGAGTAGGGACTTTCTAGCTTTTCTGTTTGTATTCTCAAACTTTAGGATTGTACTTGGCACATTGTAAGTGCTTAAATGCCTTTTTATTCACTAATTTATTAATGCTGCTTTTATGTGAAAAATCACCATTAGTAAATAAGCTATAAGCATATTTTTGTATGATGGCACATATCTTTGTGGCCCTTTAAGTAATTCAAATGTTGATGTCTTGGACACTATGGTATTTCATGATTTTTGGCCATGTAGCATCACCTATGAGAACACTACTATTATAATGCTTGGCTTTTTAAATTGAATTATATTACAAAGTTACACACACACACACACACACACACACACACACACACACCCATATGTATGTCTCCCTTTTCACCTTGAGATCCCACTACTAGACATATACTATAAGTAAATCAAAGATAAAAAAGGTCTCATGTATACCAAAATATAATAACATTTTTTGTAATAGAAAAGATAAGGATAGAGAGAGGGATTGGATCTGTTTCATTAGTAGTGAAACCCTGACAATGATGGTTGGTACTTTCTCTGACACTGATATTCTTAGATAGTCATATAGCACACTGAGACATTACATGACTTGTCCAAAGTCACGTAGCCAGTATGTATCAGAGGCAGGACACCATTAGAATATAAAACCCTGAGAATAAGAACTGTCTTTCTTTTTCCTTATATTTGTATCTTTACTGAAATATAGTAAGCCCTTTATAAATATTTGTTGATTTGACTTGAGTATGGTGTAGTTGAATGAACAGTGGATTAGGCAAAGGAGATAGGTTCAAGTTTGAGGCAGCATAGCGTAGTCGATAAGGCATTAGACTTGGAATCAAGAAGACCTGGATTCAAATCTTGTATCAGGTACTTATTAGCTGGATAAGTCAATTAATCTCTTTGTGCTTCAATTTCCTCATCTGTAAAATGAGGGGGTGGGACTCATAACCTCTTAGATCCTTTGCAGCTACAACTGTATGATCCTATGATTCTCAGCTACTTCTTGAAAAAAAAATCCTTGTTGATAAGATGCTATAACTACTTATGCTCATAATGTGTCTTTTCAGTGCTCTTTATGCCATTGATAATAATGTAAGGTCACAGCCGTACATGACTAACAGACATAAATCCTAAGGGGGAGAATATATGTGGTAAAGAGATGAGCTTTTATGGCAGAAAGTAGTTAATGATCATTGAAAGCCCTGCACAATTTCTCAAATGCGATCCAGGCTAATCTCCTTTCCCTCCATTTTGTGTCCAGATAATTTTCTAAAACACACATTTTGATGGACTAGCTCAATGAGTTGCCCTTCTACCTACATACTGAAATTTGGGCAAAATGTGTTTTTCATTCATTTTTTCCCCATTTTTAACAGTGAGACCAATGTCTTTCTCATTGTTTTGGATTTTACTGAGGAGGTATTATAGTGTTCTGAATCTAAAGGAAATTAGTACATGTCATCTGAACAAGTGCTAAATCTGAGGATGCCTAGGCAGACAGTTATCCTAGGGAGGTGACATGGGAAGGTAGTTGCCCATAGATAATGTTCTGTCTGCAAATCCTCTTATCATAATAATTTGAGAAGCCCTGAATTCATATGCTCCATATGTACCCTTCCTGCCCCACCTACTGCTCACCTTGCTCCTACCTTACTCCTCTGGGCACTCAATTTTTTTTTTCCCATGTGAAAATTACTGTGGGATCTGTCCTATTTAGATGTTAAAATTCCTTCTTCATTGGTCCCTGGATAATGATATTACATATGAGAGAGCTAGGACTGAAAGATACACAGCCTCAGGGATGAAATCACCAGCAGGGCATCTGAATTTAGCCCTCAAAGCTCCATGCTGGCCCAGAAACTTCCAGGCCTCCATAGTTTCAGACACTCACACACTTATTCATAAGTTTGCTATGTTCTCTCTCTCACCACTATTCTCTGAATAAATTGCAAAGATTTTTATAACAAACTTTCGTCATCATCAAAAACAGAGGAGTCATCAAACTTGTGCCCTACCACTGCATATGCTTGGAAAAGAGGGAGAATGATACAAACAAGAAAAAGATGGGGTGCTCATCTGGATGAGACCAAGTGCACCCAGTAGAGAGCACAACTGAAGGTCACTGAGAGATTTATTTAGTGCTAATGGCTTGGTCATACCAATATAATAAAAATGGCAATACTATCTAAGTTAATTTATACTTTTAATGTTTTACTGGTAAATAGAAAGAACAACCAAACAGACACACACAAATTAAAAGTGAATGTAACAAAATTATAAAGATCAAGTATGACTCAAATGAAGACATATGAGAGGACACCCCCAACCCTCCCCTTCTTGGAGGTGAGATGGCCACAGGTATTGCACATTGTACATCTTTTTTGAAAATTTTCAATTCATTCATCAATACATTGGTCAGTTGTGCTAATTTTTTCCCTCTTTTTTTTCCTTAAAAATACTATTTGCTATATGGGATGTTTCTTGGGGGGGGTGGGTAAAGAGGGATACTAGGGGAAACTATAGTGATATAAAAAAACCCCCAAAGACATCAATTTAAAACTTTAAGAAAAAAAGAATCATCTAAACCTCTAGGGATATTCCACAGTAAGACTACAAATTTATTATCACATAATTGAGTACTCCTGATTTTATTGGGAAATCTTCTAGTGGTTCTCCATTAACAAAAATGCAATTTCCTGGTTTCACATAGATGCTTGTGGACATATTACATTACATACTTTTCATGAGTATTGTATTTTGTCAAAGGTTTGTTCTGAAACATTCAAATAATCATGAATTTTTTTATTATATTTATTGCTAATATGATGATACTTTATAATTTTCCCTATGTTGAACCATCTTTTTATTCTTGGGATGAATCCATCCTGATTATAATGAATGGTTCTTTGAATATATGATTTCAGTTACAGGGCAGAGGGGTGAGCCAAAATTTGCAGCCATAGGAGGGACCACAAGGAGCAAGAGCTTTTGCTGTGACAGCATAGCTAGAGGCCTAGCCATGGCTCAAGGGTAGAAATGAGTCAGGCCCCCAGAGAGTGCTTAGAAAAGAACAGTATGAAAACTTGAAGCCTGAGGCATAACTGCCCACCCCCACCTCAGGACTAGAACATGATGATGATGATGCAAAAGAGAAAGAACCTGACAATAGATAGCTACTGTGGGGATAAAGAAGATCCGGGTTCATACTCAGAAGAAGATAGTGAAGTCTAAACAGCCACTCTTACTTTAAAGAAAAATGTAAAATGGTCATAAGACCAAAAAGAGTTCTTGGAAGAGCTTACAAAGGATTTTAAAAATCAAATAAGAGGTTGGGGAAAAATTAGGAAAAAAATTAAGAGAAATCCAAGAAAATAAAAAAAAATTATGAAAAGAAAGTTGGCTAATTGGAAAAAGAGATCCAAAAACTTAAGGAAGAAAATAACTCCTTAAAAATTTGAATTGGTCAAGGAAAAGCTAATGAATGACATCATAAGACACCAATAAATAATAAAATAAAATCAAAAGAAAAAAATAGAAGAGAATGTGAAACATCTTATTAGAAAAAACAACTGCTCTAGAGAACAGATTATGGAGAGACAATATAAGAAAGTTATAATAAAGTTCATTCTTTAAGATTATTTAGTTTCTAATTAACTTTTAATCTATGTCTCCAAGATCTTTTATGGAATGTAATTTTTGTTGCATTATGGTATGAAAGAGTACATTTAATTTTTCTGCACTTGTTTGTGATCATAGTATATGGTCTTTTTTTGTGTGTGTGTGAAGGTACCATTTGCTGCTGAGAAAAAGGTATACTTCTTTCCACTCTTATTCAATTTCCTTCAGAGGTCTATCATATTTTAACTTTTCTAAAATTCTATTCTTCTCCTTAACTTTTTTATTATTTATTTTATGGTTAGAATTATCTACTTTTGAGAGAAATTGAAGTACTCCACAAGTATAGTTTTTACTCTTTCCTCCTGTAACTCATTTTACTTTTCCTTTAAGAATTTGGATGCTATGCCATTCGAAGCATATATGTTTAGTACTAATATTACTTCATTTTCTATTATATCTTTTAGCAAAATGAAATTTCTCTGATTATCTCTTTTAATTTGGTCTATTTTTGCTTTTGCTTTGTCTGAAATCATCATTGCTACTACTGACTTTTTTACTTCATCTGAATCATAATAGAGTCTGCTCTAGCCCTTGATTTTAACTTTGTGTGTCTTGTCATATGAAGTGTGTCTCTGGTAACAGCATAGTGTTTGATTCTGGTTTCTAATCCATTCTGCTACTTTAATTTTATGGGTAAGTCCATCCCATTCACGTTCAATGTTATGGTGACTATATATTATCCCCCATCTTATTTTCTTCTTTTTTATCTTTCTCTCTCTCTCTCTGTTTTTTTTTTAACCCTGTCCCTCCTCAAAAGTCTGTTTTGCTTCTGGCCCCTGCCTCCCTTAATTTGCTGTTTGTCTTAATACCCCTACCTTCTCTTAACCCCTTCACTTCGTATTTCCTGTTAGGTAAGACAGATTTCTATGCCTAACTGTGTGTGTGTATGTATTCTCTCCCCTCCTCCCTCTCTGTCTCTCTCTCTCTCTGTCTCTCTCTGTCTCTCTCTCTCTCTCTCTCTCTCTCTCTCTCTCTCTCTCTCTCACACACACACACACACACACACACACACACACACACCACACACACACACTCTTCCCTCTTTGAACCAGGTCACATAAGAGTGAGGTTCAGGTATTGCCCACTTCTCTTCCTGTTTTCTCCTCCATTGTAAATACTCTTCCTTGAGTGCCTCCTTTATGTGAGATGATTTTCCCTGTTTTTCCCTCTCTTCTTCCTTCTCCTAGTGCCTCCCTCATTCTCACCCTTCCATTCTTTTTTTTGAGGTTATCCCAAAAAATCATCTCACACTCATTCTCTCTGTTTATGTAGACTCCTAACTGCCTTAATAATGATAATGTTCTTAGAATTCACATGCATCACCTTCTCATATAGGAATGTAAACAGTTTATTAAGTCCCATGTGATTTCTCATTCATGTTTATCTTTTTATGCTTTTTTTTTGAGTCTTGTGTTTGAATGTCAAATTTTCTATTCAGCATATTTCAATGAGGAATGCTTGAAAGTCTTCTATTTCACTAAATATCCATTTTCTCTCTGAAGGATTACACTCAGTTGTGCTGAATAGGTTGTTCTTGGTTGTAATTCTAGCTTCTTTTCTTTCTGGAATATCATATTCCAAGTCCTCTGCTTCTTTAAAGTTGTAGCTGCTAAATCTTTTGTAATCCTGACTGTGGCTCTACAGTATAATGGTTTCTTTATGGCTACTTGAAGTAGTTTCTCCTTGACCTGATTGCTCTGGAATCTGACTATAATATTGCCAGGGGTTTTCATTTTGTGATCTCTTTCAGATACTTGGTAGATTTTTTCAATTTCTATTTTGTCTTCTGTTCCTAAGATATCTGAACAATTTTCCTTTAAAATTTCTTGAAATGTGATGTCTAAGCTCTTTTAAAATTATTACTATCTCTCTTCAACCTATTTTCCAGGTCAGTTGCTTTTCTGATGAGATATTTCACATTATCTACTGTTTTTCTTCATTTTTTTAACTTTATTTCTTGATGTGTCATAGAGCCATTAACTTCCACTTTTCCAATTCCAACTTTCGAGGAATTATTTTCTTCAATGTGGTTTTGTACCTCTTTTAGCATTTGGCCAATTGTGCTCCTTAAGGAGTTATTTTCTTCAGTATTTTTGTGCTTCTTTTGCCAAGCTGTTAATACACCTTCCATAATTTTCTTGCATTGCTCTAGTTTCTTTTCCTATTTTTTCCCTATAATTCTTATTTGATTTTTACAACCTTTTAAAAATTCTTTTAAAGTCCATTTCTTTAGCTCTTCTAGGATTTGTAATGGGTTTGTATCCAATCTGCATTTTTCTTTGAGGTTTTGCTTGTAGATGTTTTCTCTTTATTTTCTTCTTCTGAGTTTGTCTTGAGCTTCCCTGTCACCAGACTAGCTTTATGCCAGGTTCTTTGTTGTTGTTGTTGTTGCCTCATTTTTCCAGGCTATTTCTTGACTTTGAACTTGATGTGAAAGTTGGGCCCTGTTCACCTAGGGAGTTGGGGTTGGGGGCTATCTCAAGCTTGAGGCTTTTTCATACTATTTTTAAAATTTTTATGCTTCTATTTTCTTTTTTTTTCTTTTCTTTTCTTTTTATTTCTTGGCTAGGCAATGGGGTTAAGTGACTTGCTTAGGATCACACAGCTAGTGAGTGTTTTGTATCTGAGGCTGGATTTGAACTCAGGTCCTCCTGAATCCAGTGCCGGTGCTCTATCCACTGTGCTATCTAGCTGCCCCTGTGCTGCTATTTTCAAAACCAGTTTTGGGGATCTGTAAATTTTTGGTGCTTTCAAGGTGGTGTGATCTGGGGAGAGTATGGTAATTGCTCTCCTGGCCTGCATTCTAGCCCTTACTCAGGAAAGGTCCTGCTCCTTTGGGACCAGAAGCACCAATACTTCTCTTTTTGCCCTGTAACTGCTACCAGAAACTAGGGCCCTTGCACTTTCTCCACCCTAGTACTGCAATATGCAACTGGGTAATGGGCAACAGAGTTGCCAGATGGCACTCAGTCCTGCTCCCAGTGCCTGAACAGTAGTCCCCTACAAACTCTTTCTGACTAGTTGTCTAATACCTGCTGCTGCTGTCACCAGTGCAGCCTCCAAGGCCTGCAGCTGGTGTCACTGCCTGGCCAGCCCCAACCCCACTATCACAGTCTTCTTCTTCTGACATCCTAAGTTGTATTAGGACCTTTCATTGGCTGTGTTGCTCCAAAACTTGATTTGATGTGTTACTTTAAAGTTGTTTGGAAAGGAATATTGGGAGAGTTCGATTGGAATAATCATTCTACTCTACTATCTTGGTTGCACTTAGAATTATTTTCACAGTAAGACAAATTGATAACTTAAATGGACAAATAATTTTTTATAAAAATAAAGCTAAGCATTGCAGATAGAGTTGGCCATAAAGTTAGGATGACTTGAGTTAAAGTCCTGCCTTTGACATGTTGACTGTGTGGTTTTGAGAAAGTCACTTAACCTCTAATTGTTCCCAAATAACTCTCGAAAACTATAAATTTCAGAATAATTTCTGATTTGCATTGGGCTGAGAAAATTTCTTCATTGTGAGTTGTTCACACCAATGAAATTACAAGTCCCTTGAAACCAAAAATGACATTTCAGAAATGCATATAGTATACTGAATAATTTTACAGAAGTAGAGTTGTTACCTTTTAAGTTGCATTCATGGAGGGCATCCCACAATATAAACATGAGAAAGGAACATGAGGGCCTTCCTAAAAGATTTTCTCCAGTGGAATATTGTGTTAGAGTTGCAAACTAGTTGATAGATATATGGAATATAAGTTCCCTTGTGTTTAGATCAAGCAAATAGTCCTCTGAAAGGCCTACCTTAGACAAATTGACTCATTGTGCAATTTCCCATAACAGAAATAACAGAGTTAACTTCTTGAAATGACCTTCCCAGTCACCAGTTCTAAACCATGATGTCTCTATTCTGGCCATCATGCCCATACCCTTCCTCTAATAACCTTTTCTCCACCCCTGGAACCACCTTGGGCCCTGAGCTTTCTCCTTATCTTAACCAGAATCAGGCCTCTATTTCACTTTTATGTAGCATGAGAAGTACCCTTTTACTCTTTTCAGACCTCTTTTATGGGTCCCCCCCCCCAGGAGAATGTAACCTGCTTGAGATTAGGGATTATTTTGTTTTCTTGTATTTGCACAGTTTCGGGCACATTGTAAGGACTTAATAAATAGTCTATATGTGTATCTATCTATATATCTATCAGTTGAAAGCAAGTGAGATAAATCATTAATGCATGGAATATGTCTTTTATACAATCAAAAGGAAAGAATGGTTTCCTATTGATGGCAAAGTTCTCTAACTCCTATATTCATAGATGACATCATATAAATTCCTTTGCTACCTGTGACACAACAACTATGTGAAGTCCACAGCAATGTAAAAGAGATTTGTCTACCTTTCCCTCCTACCAAAACAAACTACACAGAAAATGTACATTGCCCAGACTATAATATGCAGCTGGATGGGTAGCTTGTCTAATTAGTTCATTAATATGTATGTCTTGGACAGCAATATTGAAGTTGGCCCAAATTTGAGTAGGACAAGAAAATCAGGCTGGAATACATTTAGGAAATTATACAGTGCTTTCAATGATCCAAAATTACTTCATACTGGGAAAGGTCATTCCTTCAACACCAATATTTTCCCAGTGAGACAACATTCATTTTGATCCAACAATAATCTACCAAGCATCTCCTCTGTGCAAGGTACTGTTAAGTGCTGCAGATAAAAAGAGGATAAAGAATGGTTTATTATAGCTCCAAAGGAGCTCACATTCAATTAGGAAACTACAACATATACACAGCTGAACAAATAGAAGACAATTGGAGGAAGGAGAGACCATTGACGACTAGTAGAACAAGAGAAAGCTTCAAGGAGAAGGCTGCACTTGAACTCAGCCTTGAAGAAAAATAAGGATTCTGAAAAGTGGAGATGAGGGAATTCATGGGAGATGGCTTTTGGAAATGCACAACATGAGAAGACAGAACATCTGAATATTTGGAACACATAGTAGTCTAGTCTGGCTGGAACAAAAGGAGCACAAAAGGGAATACAGACAGTTCTCACTTTATGTAACTTTCGGTAAAAAAATTCTGAAAGAAATATGCATGTTCCCCCCTCCAAAACAAACAAACAAACAAACAAATCCAACACACCACCTATGCTAATTTTACAGTATGGTACTGTGCTCTGTCTCTACATTCCTGCTTCTTACCCCTCTCCCCACCAAGTAAAAAAAAACTAAAAAAAGAAACCCTGAAAAAAACCAAAAACTCTCCAAGTGAAAGCAGAAGAACTGCTTCAGAGAGACCTCCACCTCCACCTGATTGGGAGGTAAGAGGAGGAATTGGCTTGAGACCTCTGGAGCTGAGATAGGAGACCTTTTCCCACTCTGCCCACCCACCCTTGTGACCACCCACCCTTCCTGTCTGTCTTCTCTCCATCTTTTCCTGTCTGTGTCCATGTCTGTCCCCATGTGTCTGCCCCCCACCCCATATACTCTCAGTTCCAGCCAGACCAACCATGTGACTGGCCCTGCCTCTGTGTTTCACCTCCTGCTCCTGCTCTCATTTCTTATTTCCAGCCCCCAAGTGTCCTTAAACCACATGCCAGCCCCTTTTCTGCCTTTTACCTCTCTCCATAGTCCACCTTGGAGGGCAAATTTGCATTACTAGTAAAAATTGTTTTGTGTAGAGGTCAGTGGAATGGTCCACTTATGTAAAGCAAAAGCTGTCCATAATATAATATAAGGCTACAAAATTAAGTTGAGGGTCAATCTCCTAGAAGGCCTTAAGAGAGAGGCTGAGGAGTGTGTATTTTATCCTAGAGGTAGTGAGGATCCACCGATCACTAAGTGAACTGTATCTAGGAAAATTATCTGTAGTTCTGAAAAAAAATGTACCTACACTTGCACATATATGTTAAATCACCTGTTTTGGTTGTCTTCATTGTTTGAGTTAACTGGATAGCAGCCAGCTGAGCAGGAGTTACTAATCTGTAAGTTCCCAATTTTTTTTAACAACTTGACAAGTTCTAAATATACTTTAGAAAGTTCAAAAACAATAAGATTGGTTCCTTTAAGAAAATTCCTTCTGCAGAATACTGCAACAGCTTGTAAAACTTCTGGCCTAGAATGTGTTAACTGGTAGTAGAATTAGTAGTAGGTGGGTGTTGTGAAATACAAATTTAGCATGCAATGGAAGAAGAGGGGTAAGTAAGGAAAAGGCAGATTTCCAGTCACAGGATTGGGAAAGCTTTCCAAAAATTACTAGTTAGTAGAGTTTTCATTCTACACTCAGAAGAGAGAACAAAATCAGAAAAGATGAGAGGGTTTTTTTTTAATGGCTTCAGAGGGAAGTCTCAATGAGAAATCTAGCACTTCTAACATATAGGACTTTGCTAAAGAAGTAGTCTAAGCCAGGAATGGGGAACCTGTGACCTTGAGACCACATGTGGCCTTCTAGGTCCTTGGGTGCAGCCTTTTGACTGAGTCCAAGTTTTACATAACAAATCCTGTTATTAAGGGGATTTGTTCTGTGAAGTTTGAGGACCTAGAGGGCTACATGTGGCCTTGAGGCTACAGGTTTCCCGCCCCAGGTCTAAGCAAAACCAATTAAGGACAACTAGCAGGTGGGGCTAGCTACACAGAGAAAGAAATAGACTGGAGAATTTCTGATGCAAGGGTGGGTATGACATTATTCCAAGCATAAAGCAGGAGTAACTTAGCAGAACTAGACAAAAGGCCTTTCAGGGATATGGGCAAGTTGAGATCCATAACTGCTTTCAATGATAGGAACCTACTGAGGACTCACTGAACAGTGCTGGGAAGATGCCAAAAAAGCAAAGACTAAGAACAGTTTAACATGTGATTTGTGCCTAATTAATTCTGATTCTTTAATTCTTGTACTCAAGTGTATTTCTTTTGTTATAAAGACCAATTCTAATCATATATATATTTTTTTTTTTTTTAATAAAAGCCTTTGTGGTTGGAAAAGACCTGGATCATGTGATTTAAATCCAGACCTATTTCAGTCATGCTCACTGCAAAGGAGAGGCTAACTGCTTGGTTATTCATTCATTAATTCAATAATAATTCATGTATATTATAGTACTAAAAAGTCCTCCCAGTGTGCAGGTGGTAAGTTAAGGCAAAGTACTATTGTAGACTATGGGAGGAGACAATAACAACAATAACTATGGTAAAGTTTAGAATAGAAGAAAAAATGGGGTAGAAAAAGTGCTTTGTGTAGTCTGAGGATCATTTTCCACTAAGCCAAGGGAGTCAGGGATGAGTGAAGGCTTCATGGACAAGGGATAATTGAAGTTGGGTTTAGAAAGGGATTTCAACAGGTGGAGATGAGGAATATGGACCCAGTACTCCCTCTGTTGTACCACCTAGCTGTCTTTTGAGATTTATGTTTAGTCACCTAGATTTGAATGTTCCAGGCATTATGTTAAGTGCTTTTACAAATATTATCTCATTTGATCGTCACAAAAACCCTGGAAGGTAGGTATTATGATTATCCCCATCACATAATTGAGGAAACTAAGGCAAACAGAGGTTAAGTTACTTGCCCAGGGTCACACAGTTAATAAGTGCCTGAGGTCAGATATAAACTTGGGTCTTCCTGACTCCAGGCAAACTACTTTCTCCACTGGGAAACAAACTGCCTCTTAGGAAAGAACACAAAGCAGAAGAAGCTGTTAGATCTCTAAGATTCAGTCTCAGACTGGTCTAGGCATATGTTCTCTAGCTACCAGGACCGCATGACTGAATGGTGACTGGGTGGAGAGGTGGGTGCTTCCTTTCCTCCACTCCTTTTAGGAAGAGGTTTATAGTTTCCTGCTATGCTTTGCAACCTGGGGGAACATAATCCTTCCCATTTAAAGTCCCATTGAGCTATTGCCTCTTCCTGGTCACTGTCTAATAAAGGTTTTGCATGTCATTCCTAAAGTGGCTGTCAGTAAAGTACTCTTCAGTTCTGAGCCACCATGATAAACTAGAAGCAGCTTAGGGGCTTCATCATTTCCAAAGTGCTAAAACACAGATGGTGGGCTATCAGGCAAGTGAACATATAGAAAAAATGCTTGAAATTTACTTCTTTAAAAAGCTAAGGAAGAAAGTAGGGAAACAGTATCAGGCAATTGTTTCAATAATGCTGATTTATAGGTATTTATGTTGTTTTTCAGTATTTAATGATAAGATAACAATTATCTTCAAAAGTAATACAATAGGAGGAGGCACTTCTGGGGGCCAAGATGGCAGAATAAGCAGTAAATTGCTGTAACTCCCTCATATTCACTTCCAAAACAACCATAAAAGAGGGTCCCAAAACAAAATCTGGAATAGCAGAACCAGCAAAAAGATGGGGTAAAACAACCTTTCAGCTCCAACTTGGAAGATTGTCAAGAAAGGTCCATCTCACTCACATAAAAGGGGAGTACATTCCAGGACAGGAAACATACCAGCAAACCAGCAGCAAGCCCCACCTCAGCAAACCACTGGGAGATCCTGAGCTCCAGTGGGTAGAGCAGGCAAACACCAATGCCAGGACCCCCCACGTGCTTTAGCATAGCTAGGGGAACCGGCAGACTCCAGCTCCAAGAACTACCACATGGTGCTTCAATGCAGCCCCGAGCAAAGGGGCATCCTCCAACAAGACTAGAAAGTAGGCCAGACCTCCATGTACTTCAGTGTAGCCCTGGGAAACTGCAGAAACACCCCACTGGGCCTCATCACATGCTGGACACCACTGCTAGGACCTCAGCTTAGCACCAGGTAAGCTAGCAGACCTTTACGGCCTTCAGCAATGCTAGCCAACCCCCTCACCCCCTCAGCACAGCACCAGACACAAGGGTCCCCCCAGAAACCACTGGGCAAGATGAGTGCAACACCAGGTAAACAGTCAGGAGCTGCAGCCCCTGGCACAAGAAACCTGAGAGAGTGCCCCTTTCACCCTGGGTGCAGAGCTCAAATTTAAAAGAAAGGAAAAAGGCTAAAAAAAACCCACCCCAAACCTGCAAGCAAACAACAACAACAACAACAAAAATAATCTGATGGTAGAAAGTTGTGGTAACAGGGAAGATCAAGGAATAAATTTGGAGGAGGAAAACAATGTCAAAATACCTATGGGCAATACCCCCAAAGAAAAATGAGAAGTGGTCTTAAGCACAGAAAAACTCATAGAAGAGCTCAAAAAGGTGTTTTAAAAATCATATAAGAGAGGCAGAAGAAAAAAATGGGAAAAGAAATACAAGTGATACAAGAGAATCATGAAAAAAGAGTCAATAGTTTGGAAAAAGAAAACAACTGCTTAAAAAGTAGAATTGGCCCAATGGAAAAGGAGATACACAAATCCACTGAGGAAAACAACTCCTTCAAGAGTTGTTTCATTGGCCAAATGGAAAAGAAAGTACAAAAGCTAATTGAGTGGAAGCTAATGACTCTATGAGATATCATGAATCAATCAAATAAATTCAAAAGAATGAAAAAAATGAAAGAAAATGTAAAATACATCATGGGCAAAACAACTGACCTGGAAAATAGATCCTGGACAGACAATATCAGAATCATTTGGACTCCCTGAAAGCCACAATCAAAAGGAGGACCTGGACAGCATTTTTCAAAATTATCAAGGAAAACTGCTCTGATACCCTAGAACCAGAGGGCAAAACAGGCATTGAAAGAATCCACCAATCACATCAGGAAAGAGATCCCAGAATTAAAAACTCCAAGGAACATTATAGCCAAATTTCAGAACTATTAGGTCAAGGAAAAATACTGCAAGTGTCCAGAAAGAAACAATTCAAATATCAGGGAGTCACAATCAGGATTATACAGGACTTGGCGGTTGCAATATTAAAGGATCAGAGGTCATGGAACATGATGTTCTGGAAGGCAAGGGAGCTAGAACTACAACCAAGAATCACTTGGCAAAATTAAGCGTAATACTTCAAGGGAAAAAATGATCATTCAATGAAATAGAAGGATTTCAAGATTTCGTAAGGAGAAGATCATAACTAAACCAAAAATATGACCTCCAATATCAAGACCCAAGAGAAGCATAAATTGTTAAAAAAAAAAAACGAAACCCCCAAACATAAGGGATTCAATAGAGCTAAACTATTTACATCCCTACATGGGAAGATTATACTTGTAATTCTTAAAAACTGTATCACTAATAGTACAGCTACAAGGAATATACATAAACAGAGGGTATGGTTATAAGGTGAATTTGAGGTAATGACACAAAAAATTGAGGGATGAGAAAGAGGAGTACAATGGGTGCAGAAGGAAGGGAAAGGTAGAATGGTGTAAATTATGTCACATGAAGAAGCACAAAAGACCTACTACAGAGGAGAGGAAGAAGGGAGGGTGGGTGATAAACATCACTCGAATCTTACTCTCATCAGTATTGGCTCAAAGAGGTAATCATATACACAATCAGTTGAATACAGAAATCTGTCTTACTAGACAGGAAAGTAGGAGGGGAGGAGATCAAACAAATCAGGCATGAGGACTGACAGAAGGGAGGGCAGCTCAGTGGAGGTGGTAGACAGAAGCAAAACACTGGTGAGGACGGAAAAGATGAAAGGAGAGAGAAGACTGACAGGAGGAAGAATAGAATGGAGGAAAATACAAAGGTAGTAATCATAACTGTGATGTGGGTGGAATGAACTCTCCCACAGAATGGAACCTGATAACAAATAGGATCAAAAACTAAAATCCTACAATATGTTGTTTACAACAAACCCACTTGAAGCAGAGAGACAGACATACAGTAAAAGCAAGAGGCTGGAGCAGAATCTGTTATGCTTCACCTGAAGTAAAGAAAAAAGGTGGGGTAGCAATTCCTGATCTCAGACAAAGTAAAAGCAAAAATAGATCTAACTAAAAGAGATAAGGAAGGAAACTATATCTTGCTGAAGGTACCATAGGCAATATCAATACTAAAGCAATATCATTTCTAAACATATATGCCCCAAGTGGTACAGCATCCAAATTTTTAAAGAAGTGAGTTTACAGGAAGAAATAGACAGCAAAACTATACTAGTCAAGGGACTTTAACTGTCCCCTCTCAGAACTCAATAAATTCAACAAAAAATAAACAAGAAAGAAACTAAGGAGGTAAATAGAATATTAGAAAATTTAGATATGACAGACATTTGGCATGATTCAAACATAAAGGGTGACACCATAAGCAAATTAGAAGAGCAAAGAATAGAGAAACAAAGAAAGGTAGAACCTGTCAGATCCAAGGTTAGGGAAGAATTCATGACCAAACAAGAGATAGAAAGCATTACAAAATATAAAACAGATAATTTTGATTATATTAAATTAAAAGGCTTTTGCACAAACAAAACCAACACAACCAAGATTAGAAGGAAAGCAGAAAGATGGGAAACAACTTTATAGCAAGTATCTGTGACAAAGGCCTCAATTCTCAAATGTGTATAGAAAACTTAATCAAATTTACAAGAATGCAAAACATTCTCCAATTGAGAAATGGTCAAAGAATATGAACAGGCAGTTTTCAAATGAAGAAATAAAAGCTTTCTACAGGCATACGAAGAAGTGCTCTAAATCACATTTGATTAGAGAAATGCAGATTAAAACAAGTCTGAGGTACCACCTCACATCTATCAGAGTGGTTAATATGAAAGAAAAGGAATATGATAAATGCTGGAGAATATATGGGAAAATTGGGACATGAATGCATTATTGGTGGAGTTGTGAACTGATGCAACAATTCTGGAAAACAATTTGGAACTATACCCAAAGGGCAACCAAACTGTGCATACTCTTTGATCCAACAATACCACTACTAGGTCTGTTTCCTAAAGAGATCATAAAAAAGGAAAAAGGACCTACATGTGCAAAAATATTTACTTTGGAAACTGAGGGAATGCCTATGAATTGGGGAATGGCTGAATAAGCTGCGATATATGAATGTAATGGAATGCTATCGTGCAATAAGAAATGATGAACAGGCAGATTTCAGAAAAACCTGTAAAGATGGGTATGAACTGATGCAAAGTGAAATGAGCAGAACCAGGAAAACATTTTATATAGTATCAGCAATATCGTGTGATGATCGGCTATGAACGATTCAGCTTTTCTCAGCAACACAATGATCCAAGACAAGTACAAAGGACTCAAAATGCTATCCATATCCAGAAAAAGAACTGGTGGACTCTGAATGCAGATCAAAGCATTTTTTTCACTTACTTTATTCTTTCTTGTGTTTTTTTCCCTTTTGATCTGTTTCTTCTTTCACAACTGTGACTAATATGGAAATATTTTTACAGGATAGCACATGTATAAACTATATCAAACTGCTTACCATTTTCAGAAGAGGGGAGGGGAAGGAGGGAGAAAAATTTGGAATTCAAACTCTTGTAAAAACAAATGCTAAAAATTTTCTTGACCTGTAACTGGGGGAAAATGCTATTTAAAAAAAGTAATACAAAGAATGTTCTGTATAGTAATAGCAATATTGTTTTAAGAAGAACTTTGAGTGACTAAATCATTTTGACTATTATAAGTACCCAGATTAACTACAAAGGACCTTTGAAGAAAAATGCTATTTGCATCCAGAAAAAGAACTAATAGAAACATGTATAGAATGATTGTATGTGTGTGTGTGTGTGTGTGTGTTGTGTGTGTGTGTGTGTGTGTGTGTGTGTGTGAGTCTAATGTTAGCCTTCTGGGGTCGGGGGGAGGAAGAAAAAAAAGAAAACAAATTACATGATAACTGTTGTATATTTAAAGGGAATAGCAAGTTGTACATAGTAGATTTTCAATTTCATGTGCAATCATCTTCCCCCCCTTCCTATTCTGCTGTTATGGAAATGCTTGTTTTATTTCTTAAGTTCAGAATAAAATGAAAAAGTAATAAACTTTAAACAGTTATAACTTCAAAATAAATAGTTGTTCTTAATTATATAAGCAATGAAAGGAGCATGGGAGTATTCATTTATAGGCATTTCATGTGCCTGTTTGAATTAGGTCTAAGTTGTAAATTTCAATATTTTTCTTTTTCTCATACTCTCAATATTTAAAAGGAAGAATAATTTGATAATTTGGTTAAAGTCCTGTGAACAATCATATAATTAACCAAAATAGGAAGATGTTAAATATTTTGAAATCTACAAGCACTTTTTTTGCATCTAGTTTTCTCATTTATATGTAGCATTTATTTCAAGCAACAAGTAAATGAGTATAATTCATTTTTTTAATTTTTAATTTTTAACAACTTAGGTAAGTAGTTACACCACAGATAGATATATATATATATATATGTGTATATATATATATATATATATATATATATATATATATATAAAATACAGCACCTGTTTTGAGAAAAGTTCCACCCACAAATGTATTAGCACTTTTCCATAAAAGATTTATTAAAGGCAGTAGCTGCTCTCTTCCTAAAGATATATGTATCCCTTGATATGGTCCAGATTTCTTTTAATGCTGATTCAGTCATCCAAGTGTCTACTGTTACTATTCCAAGGAAGTTGAGGGGAAGCTAACCTTGGAAATTTTTTAAGAGGAAAAAAAAACCAAAACCCAGGTTCAGCCTAGATTACATAAAATAAGGAAAACTTAGTAAATATTGTTTCCAACGAAGCATTATATGGAGAAAATACTTATTCTTTGGAGCTTACTGTTCAAGTTCTTTTCTTCTGTTTTAGGTAATATCTTTAAAATTTCTAGAAAAAGGTGGGTGTTAGATTTCTTTGGTGACTGCTGAATATTTTTATTTGAAGTCCCAGAATTTCATAGATTAAAATCTAGACCCAATCACAAATTTTCGAAGAATGAGTTAGCTAGACAACTTCTTTGTATATTATCTTCAAGTAATTTAATCTTCCTAATTGAGGCATTTTTTTCAGTAACATTGTGGGAAAAAATACAAAGCATACATGAGATGAAACTCTAAGCTAGCACCATTCCTACTGGAGTTTTTCCTTTTTTAAAAAATCTAGGTGAATATCAATCTATTAAGTCCTTTCTATTGCTTGTACTTCCAGAAACACACTTAAAGAGTGTGTAATAAAAATCTACCACTGGAGGGAGTCTGGGCGCTTTCAAACAACTCAAAGCCTCAGAAATCCTGAGCTAGGTCGAGGGAAACAGGAAGAAAGGATGTGAGAGAAAAAGCTAATGTGTTCTATTGGACTAGCATGTACAAGGCAGAGGTGGCAGGCTTTAGGGACAAAATCTAATTTGCTCTCTTTTTTCTTCGGTCCAGACGTTCCGACTGAGACGGAAAACTCTTGTGAGAATAAGAGAAAAAATACAAAGGGAGGCCTGAGACTGCAACACCTCGAGAGCGGTAGTCTCCAGTGGTCCCAGCGTGGCACTAGGGAACAAGCTGCAAAATTGCAGCAGTCTCTGTGCTGCAGACCCTCCCTCTGGACAGCAGACGCAGATGTCCCTTGACGTCCTCAGGTGAAAACCCAGAGGCACTTTAGGTGATTTGCGCAAACTTTGCTGCCAGGTTACTATGTTTCAGTAGTTAGACAAATGCAAATGTCCATGAAGTCGAAGAAGAGGGGCTATATTCTTAATAAAGGAAACCTTTTCTTCGCTCACTCATTCCCTCCTTTCTTTCTGCACCCCCCCCAACCCTGTAAGTGTTAATGACATTTTCGCCTTTAGGGAAGTGGAATTGAAGAGAGCGGAGCAGTTGCCGAGAGGGGTATGAATACATTCTCTTAGCTGAAACGTACTGGGTGTAAAGTATTTCTAATCGGATCACTTGCCGCATTAATGTCCTCTCGGCTGCGGGTTTGCACTGAATTGTAATAATTTTCAACTGTGATTTCTCAGAATTTATTTTTTTGAATACGTGTTTTCAGAGCAGCATTTAAAACCAATTTAAAAAAATGTCTCCCCGTTTATTAACTTTTAAATCACTGGTAAGAAGTAAATGACATTAGTCATTTACTTCTTACCAGTGAATATCTGGTTTTTCAGACAAGCAAACACTAGGATATATTAAATCTTAAGATTAAAGGACCGTATTTTATAATTAAAATACAGTTGTTTTTGCTACGCCCCAATCAGCAGAGATTGTGTCCCTGACGGAGAACAGGAAACACACTTTGTCCTCTGATAAAGGGATGAGAATCCACTCTTAGAATGACACCCTCTCCAATAACCACCCAGTTCTCCCTCTCCTTCCCCTCCCCCCGGTTGCTCTGAAATAAAAGGTGTCGAATCCTTCCGAACATTCTAACCGGAATGCAGCATCCAAAGGGTTACTCTCAGCAGCCAGGCTCCCGTAGTGGATACAGGCCACTCGGATCTCCCAGTAATTCAATTAGTCAGGTTGCAGGAAGGTGGGGCCGGTATTTTTTGGAGGGGGGAAGGGAAGAGATTAGGAAAACGCCTCTTTCTCCTGTTGCAAACCAATCGGGTTGGAGAAAAGAGAGGGAAAAAAAGCAATCTGTAAGCAAACAGCAGGCTGCTCACTGACTGGCTGCTCCTGCAAATCCCCCTTTCCCAAGTAAACTGCATGGAAAAAAAAAAACCACATGATCAACCAGCAGCGCCTGGGCTCTGAGCTTGCTGGCTGCACCTCCTCTGTGCACATATTCCGAAAACATACACGCACACACGCCAACCAGCTTCCAGATCGCTTACACATGCAGACATATGCATGGATATAAAATATATATGCTGCATACGTACTCGCATGTGTTCATTGCACAGAGGGCGCCCAGCTTTTGGATTGTCCTAGGTTGATGCTGAAGTCGGATTTACACACAGGTCATTGCGAAGGGGGCGTGACTGTTAAAGATTTTTTTTCCTCCTATAAAGCACCCCCCCTTTTTTTTTTTCAAAACTGACTTTTGCCCCCCTCGCCAGTCCTTGAAATCCTTCACTGGTTGCCGCTGCATTGAAGTTTATTCATTGTTTTTGCAGGGTACGTTTTTTTTGGGGGGGGGGGAGGAGTAGCAGTGTTGCTGCTTTTTTTTTCTCCAGAAAGGAAAAGGGAGCAGCTGCCTAAGAAGAAAAAGATTTTCTGATGTAGTCATCGGTGAGGTTTCTCTCTCTCTTTTTGTTCTTTTTTTCTGATTTGAAATTGATTTATGCATTTCTCCAAGTTAATGTTCCTGGGATTGGACTCGTTTTAGCCAGACACTTTGACAGCTTGCTCCGGAGATGTTTGGATCTCAGTTTATGCCTCTGTCTCAATCTCAGTCCTTGTGCGGACAAGGCGACTGACACCAGCTTTTTCCAGAGTTCGTCGGATTCATTTAAAATTATCATTTTTTTTCACCCTTCAGCAAAACAGTTTTATTTGTGTCGACTTGATTTGGCATCATAGCGCTGCTTGGATTGGCTGATTTTTACATCTGCTGTTTCTTACGCTCTTTGATGCACCCACAGCCCAGCAAAGAAAAGAATACGAAAAAAAAAATCCGTATCAAGTCTCCTCCAACACACCGGGTGTCTCCTCTTCCTCTTCCTCCTCCTCCTCTTGGCTGCTGCTGCTGCTGCTGCTGCTGCTGCAGAGCCACCGTTTCATCTCAGTTACCGCAGCCAAACTCTATCTAGCATTTTTGTCGAATAAAGGAAAGGACCAAACTTTCTTAAAGGTTTGGATGGCACTGCCATTCTTCTTCAACCCAACTACTTTTTAACCATTTCCAGGACCTTGGCAGAGTGAGATTTAATTCAGCAGTTTTGCTTCCCCACCCATCTTTGCTCCTCACAGACTCCTCGAACCGCAGCATCTACTTCCTCAAAGACTTCCACGGGTTTGGTACAGCAAAGGCGAAAGGGTGGTGGTGAGGGGAGCATTTTATTTTCAGAAAAGAAACGCATATACTCCAAACCAACAACTTTCCTTCCGTAGTTTCTTTTTTAATCAACTACCGAAATAACTTTGAACAAAACAAGGCAGAGCGAGAGAACAGTGCCGGAGAAGAGCCACCACCCGTCAGCTTCCTCTACCACCCTCAGCTGGAGGTGCACAGTCTGAGCCGGGGTGGGTGGGTTGGTGTATGTCTCGCTGTGGCTGCTGCACTGAACTCCCGGTGAATGTGCGCGGAGCGCCGCCGCCACCTCCTCGTTGTGCCGCCGCCGCAGCCACAGCCCGGTTCGGCTCCCACCTCCCCCTCCCGGGGTGACCAGCCTCCTCCCACTTCTTAAGAAACAGACTTGGCATCCTCCCTCTCTCCCCCTCCCAACCACGAAATACACACGCGTCTCTTCTCCCTCTTTTATTTTCTTTATTTCTTTCTTAAACTCCCCGCTCCCTCCCCCCCTCCGGGGGGTGGGAGAGCTCTCTTGCTTCAAAAAAAATTCTGTGATTTTTCTCTTTACTCCGTTTACGTCTCATTCCCTCATCCCCTACGTTCTGTTCAGCAGACTCTTCTTTTCCTTATTCCCCTCATTTTTTCCCCTTCCTACCTCCCTCTCCCCTCCCCCCTGCTCCCTCCTGTGTTTGTGTTTTTCACTGCTGGACGGGAGTGATGTTGCACGTGGAGATGTTGATGCTGGTGTTTCTGGTGCTCTGGATGTCTGTGTTCAGCCAAGATCCTGGTTCCAAAGCTGTCGCTGATCGCTACGCTGTCTACTGGAACAGCAGCAACCCCAGGTAAGAGGGTGGTGGTGGTAAGAGGGACGTGATCCGGGGTCCTCGCCTCTCTAGGCCGCCCCGGTAGGCGACAGGACAGGCGTAGATATTTGAAGGAGGAGGAGGAAAGGAATTGGTGGGAGTGAAGAAACGCCTGAGGCGCCGACATCTCGGGAGCCCGAAGGACTCTTTGCTTTTATAACTGGGAATAGGAATCCTGGCCGAATTAATAGGGAAGGAGGCTTCAACTTGTTTCTTTGTTAAGTGTCCCTGGAGAAGCCAGGCGGAGACCAGGTTCACCTGGAACTTAATGAACCTTCCCTCCTTCACTCCTCTAGGACGCGGAGGGTGAGACCTTGGAAGGAGTGAGAGGCAGGCGGAAGTTCTCTTTCCTTCCTCGATTCTGTTCGTGATAAGCGAGCCACATCCCACCAGAACAGAATGTATAGTTTCAGAGCCGTGCTCTCCTTTCCCCCAACCCCAATTTTCTTTCTTTTCTTTTTGTGAAAAATAGTTTCACTTATGCACTGCGAGTTAGTCAATCCCCTCTCCTCTGGCTGAGCCCCAAACTTTTTCGGTGCGCTCTGAGCGCACTGGCAGGGGAAGGAGAGAGTTGGGAAGCGGAAGCTTTTAGTTTTCAGTTAACTCGTTAACTGAGAGGAAATACAATAGCCTATCCATCAGTCTGGTTCCTTTGAGTTGGCAGTTGTGGAGATGTCTCCCTGTTCTCTCTCCCCTTCCCCCCCCCAGTCCTTTTTATGATGCCAAAAAGTTTGCTCTAATATAGAGATTACGTCATGTATGCCAAGCGTGTTAATTATCTTGGTAGATCTTTTCCCCAGTTCTCCGAGACATGTATTGATAAACATTTTGATACCCCCCCCCGAAAAAAATCAGAGAAATGAGAAATCTGAAGGGCGAGGCAGGACTGTTCGGTCCAGCCGCAGCTTTTTGAGTGACCTGATTGAGTCTAGTCCAGTCACTTAGTCATCCTCAGTTTGATGAACCAGGGGAGTCTCGGGGTGCTTTGGCATTACATCTAGGCCTTCCCCAGGGGCTCCCTGGAGTCCCCACTCACAGTGGACCCAAATTGACCAGATCTGCCTTGTATCCCTTCCAGCTGAGCTCCCATTTTATTATCCGTCCACTCTTCATCCCACTCGCTTTTGCTCGACCCCTAGGGCTGATTTCTTTATTAATCGGAAACTCATAAGGTCACTGGACTGCCATTCAATGAAGATAAAAATTGAACAGAACGGGTGGGAAATAGAGAGTTCGCACGGAGCGCGTGGTTTCTCGCGAAAGCCGCGCCAAGTGCCGTGGTCCTGGAGAACCATGTGGTCGCCGCGAGCTCTAAAGCGCTCGCTTCAGGAGAGGGAGGTACAAGTAGCGATCCCCGCCTCTCCTCAACCGGTTTGCCGGGCCCTCCGCCCGCTCCATTGTCCCGGGAAAAGAGGGAATCCCTGCTGAAGCCAAGGCTGCCCAGTAAAGAAGGCGCATATTTCTATCCTGGCGGGTCACCTGTGTCCTGGCTGAAGATGGGAGAATTGGTCCTTTGGTGGAGAAAGATGATTTACCCTTCCACTCAAACTGGGAAAAATAGTCTCCACCAAGCATACAGACAAAATAGAATTGTTAGTGATAAATGCACAACACAGGGTGAAGTGCCAAAAAACATTTCTAAAGCATTAAGTGTGAGTGTATACCCAAAATAAGATACACATGTCTCTATCTCTCTATCTGGTGGGACAGGGCAATCTATTTCATTTCTGACATGGCACTTAGCACTATTAGAAAAAGAGAAAGAGAAGCCATTCTACCAGAGGAGGTGCCTTTTATTAAACCTGACAAGACAAATGGAGCAAACGCTCCAGTTGTGATGGTGTTAAAAGCAAGGCTCATTATGTTGGTTCGTTTATTCCCTTTGGGCTTTATTAAACAGTGTTTATGAAACAGAGGAATTTATACTTTAAAAACTTAAACTGATCATATTAGGTGAAACAACAGAGAAATAAGGTGGTTTAACTTGGTTGTTCTTTGCTATGGTGATCTCCCTCCTTTTCATCATCCTAAACATTGTGAACCTTTTCTCTCAGTATCCACTTCTTTTGATACCTGACTGTTATCTTTTTTTCCTCGTAAAAACTGGTGGGACTCCCCTCCATCCCCTTTTTTTCAACCCGTCAAGCTGGTCTGAGTGAGTTTGAGGACATTTTATCTTAGGTTATCTCTGTTTTATGTTCCTGATACTGCTGTTTGGTTTGAGATTAGCACATTGATTTTTGTCACAGGTCATGTTTTTTAATAGATCTGCCTTGCCTGCAGAAAACTATTCTGCTCAGTATTCCATGGTGGGTTTAAAATGGCTGAGACAAAGTTAATCTGTAGAATTTTAAAATGCCCAGAGCTTTCTTGTCAATTGAGTATTCTAATGTGAGGCTTTTCAGAGCCTCTTTTTAGGTTACTGGACCAATTTAATACTGACAACACCCCAGCAAAAAGATGATATTGTTAAAAGAGACTCACATTTTACATTTTATGAAGTAGTGTATCCTTATCAATTTATCAACTGATTTTTTCTTGCTTTTTCCCATCCCATTGAAACTTGACAACTTTAAAATGGAAAATGTCACATAAATGTAAATATTGAGTAAAACGGCATATTTTATGTTTCCTCCAATGTTACCAAAGAAGAAAGTTAAAGAGACAAACCCACCAAAATAGCTTTTAAATAAAATCCAGCAGTGAAGGATAAAAGATTATATTAAGAAATACATATCTGTCAAATATTTTGCAGTTCATGCTATACAATATTTTAAAAGTCCAGTGCTTTAAACTGTTCTTTCTTAAGTAATATGGATTTTGCAAAGAAAGATATCCATGCTTTTAATATTATTTTATGTAATCAAATTGGCTTGTTTAAGATTTTACCAAGCCAGTAATGCAATTGCTAAGTAATCTTTTGAAGGAAAATGGATAGCTCTAATTGCTTCTGAAGTAGCTTTTCATTTACCTCCAAGAGGAAAAAAGTTCACTAAATGCAAGAGTAGCAATAATGGCTATTGTATTAAATGTAAGTAAATATTTTGTATCAATATGATGTTACTTAAAAATGTTTAGATAAGTTCAGAATTTAATTAGCTACCTTGATGGAAGGGTTTAGATATTCTATTGTGTAGTTTGTTGAGTAGTTAGTTGGTCTCATAGTGATACATTGGAACTATAAACAGATACAGAGACAGAAGAAAAATATTAACTTCTTTACTGTTCGAAAAAAATTTGGTTAGACTCTATGTTCATTTGTATGCCCTTTCTTGACAAAATTAGTTATTTTCTAAAACTGATAACTTTTAAGAGTTGCCAGTATTTATAGGATAGTGGACAGAATTGATTTTATGTAATGAATAGGACAGAAATCAATAAGATAACAATTGGGTAATAGCAGCTCAAATTGACAGTTGTGACAAATGCATCTTCTATAGTTTATTTTTTATAATATTTTGTTAATCTTACCTAAGTAATGAAGGTTATAAAAAATGATGTTAAGTGATATACTGTGAATTCTGCTTTGTCATCTAAATAACGTTTAAAAAATGTAACCTCCAAACAAAAAGATAAACCTATCCTATCTGTATTTTATTTCTTAAAGAACTTTAAAAGCTTTTAGGTAGTTTTATGTAGACATCTAGCTGTGTGAGTTAATTTACATTTATTCCTTAGGTATTTTAAAAGTTATATGATATAATTATGACTTTTGGAAACTTTTAAAAATTATGATGAGTTATAAATACATTAGTGCTATCAGTAGGGAGAAATGTCTTTAAGTTAAATACAATGAGTGTATGGGATTTTTCAAAGTATGTGCTGAAAGAATACTTAAAATTGTCCTCTGCAGGTTGACATTAATGTATGGAGTAGTGAAATAATGTGAAATAAGAAATCACTCTGTTGCTAAATTGCCTAGTATAGTTTTAGGAAAATTAATTTCAGGTATAATTTAGTTCTTTTTACTTTTAGTTCATAGTTTATGTTACTAATAAAGTATGTGGGAACCTTCCTAAACAGAAAAGACCACTTTTGTGCATCACCACTTAAAGAATTATTACTACATCATTCTGAAATAATAAAGTTTTTTCTTTGTTTTATTTGTAATCTAAGACTTGTAAATTAATTATTGCATAGTAAGATAATGAAAACTGGACACAATTTTGCTTTGTTAATATGCCATCTTAGTGCTGTGAAAATGGTGTGAATTCTATTCATTTTTCAAAACCAACACTATACTACTACTGTGTGTTAAATAGAGAAGAGAGTAACATCCCTCCCATCATATTCCATTTGATAAATTTTCTCTTGAAATTCATATATAGTCACATTTTTTTCTGAGCCATCTTTTTTCTTATTGTCAACAAATTCCTAATTCAATAAAAAAAGTGAACCAAATTGTTGCACCCTGATTCCATGAGTTTATTTTGAAGATAGAGTAGGACATTGTTATTAGTTTTTTTTTTAAAGAGTTGAACTATGGAACTTAAAATAGGTAAATTTCTTTTACTTTTGGGATTTAAAAACATTTTAGTGATGCTTACATATGTTGAAAACATTCATAGAGTTAAAGAGTAACTGTATTAGATGTATATTATAATTTTCATACATTCTAACATTTACAAAGAGATCTTTTATATATATATATGGTGCAGATTTGAAAAATAAAGCATGTACATACTCTGAGCATCTTCTTGTTCCCTGAATTTATTTGAGCACTTCAAATTATTTTCTTTATAAGTAAGACTAGGATACATATATTTGTTTTGTAACATATATTCCATCATATTATGATTTAAAAAATATATAAAAATCAGCCAACTTCCTGGTATTTTGAAAGTAGATGGGAACATTAATAATACCTGTCTCCCACTTGAAAGGATAGTCTCATTTGGCATTATCAATCTTAGCTAAAAAGATCTCAAGCACCACAGCTTCCATAAAACTAAAAGTTCTGGAGAAGACTTAATTGATTTTAATGGTGATGAGATGACTGGAAGAATACCTTGTTGTGTTATGTCTTCCCACCAATGACCAGTGTTTTTATAGGCCTCAACTTTTGAAGGCTGAGTTCCGGGTAAGAAAGAGCACACAGTTAAAGTGCAAATTGCCTTCCTTAAATTCTTGCCATTTTATCTTGTGCAAATGCCCTCAGAAAAGGCATTTCATTGCTTTCCACTCACTGGCCTGGTTTCCTGTTGGATGGGGACAGATAAAGATGAGTGTTTCTTTCTCTCCCCTGTTGCTATGAACCAAGCAATCTACCAGCTACATGCTGGGCTGAGAAAATGAATGAATACAATTAGTCCTTCAGGAGTCCTGCACTTTCTTGGCTTGGGAAATATATACATACATATGTATGGCCACACATACATATAAACACATGTGTGACCATGCCAAGAAATATATCTTTTAAAAAGGTAGTTAAAGCTTTAATTTTAACAAGAAAATTTATATAGGTAGGGATAGCACTTTTTTCTCATGTAAGAATTTTTGTTAGTGAAGAAAATTCATCTATAAAGTATTAAATAATTTTCCACTTAGTTTTAACTCCTGATTTGCTTTCTTTTCAAAAAATAAAAGCAAAGAAATTGTTGATTTTTTTTTGGTTTGACAGCTCTCCATCCTCTCCATTTTTATATATTAGCAATCTCTAGATATTGGTACAAATATTAAATAATTATAATATTTAGTTCAAAATAAGCACTTAGCAATGACTGTCATATACTGTAATTGTCTATCTGTGAAGCTTTCCCAAAGCAGATCTGTTAAAATACTGGTCTTTATTGGAAAGTTCACAATGTTGGTGAAACAGTTTCCTTGGAGTAAAATGATGGAACACTTCTGTGTCCCAGCTTCCTTCCCCCAATCAGCATTTCTTGCAGTGCAGAAAAAATTTAGTGAATATCCTTCTTTTAATTTGGAAAAGTTTAGTTTTTTCTTCTGTGATAAAGTTTGAACATTTTGAAAAAAGCTGTTAAAAAAATCACCTCAAACTGAGTCAATTCTTTAAAATTTCAATATACTTTTTGTAATTGCTTTTTTATGGTAGTAATTCCACATAGCCAAATGTCAACAAATTACTACAAGTACTTTTAGTTTGACTTTCATTTTAGTCAGTTTCTTAACCTTAATCTTGAGCTGTTTTATAGAAAAGTTTCTTGTGATTATTTTGATGTTCAAGTGTTTCTGAATGATTTATTTTTACTACTAATAATTAAAAGGCATTTTTAAGTTTTTCTGTACTTATGTTTTAAAGTCAGAAACATGGCAACATAATGAAATGGAAACATGTTAAAATAAATTTATTATGGCAAATTTTCTTTGAGCATTACAGTTACAGTGGGTAGAAACCATTCAGTAGAGCTGAGTGGGGAAAAAAATAAAACTTGCTTGTATCTTAATACTCCTTCTGGTAACCCTAACTACGGTCTACTGTATTTCAAAAAAGAATATATTATAAAATAATTGAGCCTATACTACCAGTCTTTAAACTAAAAGTTTTCTGTGAATGCAAACACTGGTTTTAAGGTTATAAAATGCAGTTGTCAAATACTGAAACATTAATATTTTGATAAAATGTCATTTTAAAATAAAATAAGTATGTCAACTAGTATATGTGTGTGTGTATGTATATGTATATATATATATACATATACATATATATATATATATAGTGTATGGGCATATGTATGTACAGAGAGAGAGAATATGAACATGTTGTGCAACATTTGTTGTTGGATTAACTTTCACTCTCAAGTGCTAGTCTATCATTTTTAATAACAAAATAAACCTTTGTCATCTTTAGAAACACCCTTCAAGTGCTTGACAGTTCTAAGGTTGAAGAAAATGTATTGTCAGGTCTTATTTTTCATTCAAGTGAGAAATAAAAATAAGTTTGACTATTTTTTATTTTCAAAATTCTTTAAAAGAGAAGGAAATGTATATAATTGATACATCTATGCTCTGCTATCTGCCATCCTAGTTTTCCTGTTATTTGTTTCAGTTGTGAGGTGGAACAATAAAATTATACTCCAAGGAAGGATTGCCTAACAGCTAAATTTTCAAGATTTTTATTGAGTCACTAGGTACAATTGAATCGTTAATGGTAGCATGTCCTGACTATTTCTCATGCTGTTCCCCCTTCTCCCCTATTTAAATTAGTATGTATCTATGTGTGTATTCATGTATATATATACATACATACATACATGTATATATACACAATATGTATGTGATGTACATATCGATCTGACAGTCCTTCGGTCTATCTATCTGCCTTTATCAATAGCTGAATACCACATTTCCGTTGCAGAAAGTAATGCAGTTGGAATTGTTGGGTCAGGTGACATCACTGCCTATTTGCATTGGACAACCATATTTTTAGCAAGCAACAATTAGATAGGTTGTTTTTTTTTCCTGCTCCACTTTCAATGAATAAAATCTCTTTTTTATAGATATGTTTGATGGCATGGGCACATATATCCTTAAATGTTGAGATGCCTTAGTTACTAAAAGGCAACTAGGTTGATTTTTCCAGGTTGAAAAAATAACATTTCATTTTCAGTTATGTCAACCTCTTTAGTAGCAGCCATCTTGTTTTAAGGCTGAATTTATTTCACTCATGAAAATAGCTCAGAAAAGAGTGTGAATAATAGAAAAGGACTAAACCATTTGGCAGCTATTTGGGTAAGGAACCTTCAAGTATCAGAGACATAATATTATCCATCAATTCATGAAAATGTTAGTTCCCCTTTTTGTCTCATGTTGTAGAAGCATTTTCTTGAGAAAAGAATGTTTTAATTAGCAACAGTATATTTAAATTACAATACATGCATCTTTTAATGTGAAATGATAGCTTTTACTATCATTCATTTTTATATTTTAACTACTAATATTTGTTCTTAATTTCAACAAAAAAATATATTTTAATTGGTTATCCTTGTTCCGTTTGTCAACCTCACTCAACCTTAAATAGTTTATTTAATTTGCTCTTTGGTAATATATATATTTGCTAACTGGCATGTTTCCTAACTGTACATCAGTAAAAAGTATTCTCTTCTATCAGGAGATGCCGACGCCTACTAAAATTTAAGCATTTGAAGATTTTAAAGTGATGTTATACAGTAAGGGTTTCATTAAAAAAAAACCTTCCCTATCATTTCCTTCCACATATTTATTGTCTTTATTAAAACACTTATGTAATTGAATTCTTTAGTGATATAATAATTTATCAGAATATTGTATACTGAGAGTACAGAGTTCCATAAGGTATTATTTTTCTTTCTGGATTTAACAGATTCTAGAATTCCAGAATAACTATTTTGGAGTTTAGTGAAGAGTTAGAAAACTTACAGTGTACTTTGTTTCATGAACATCTCTTTGGTTCTTCCAACATTGCTCTATTATAGAAGTGTAGCTGCTATGCCATAAGATTAATTTCAAATGTAGTCCAAGTCAGACAAAGTGAATTAACAAGTCATACTCTGAACATATGTGCTGTAGACTGACATGAGTGCATTAACAGTTGTATTTGTAATAATTTAATAAAATATGCTAATATCATTTCCAGAATTTCCAAAATGACCAAAAAGAAGTAGATAAGTAAAATTCATGGCAGTTTTTTTTCTTTCTTTTTTTGGAGAGGGGGATTGATAGAAGGAAGGGGGAGGATAACAGATGCATGTCTCATGATAACAAATGGGCTCCTTGTTTCAGTCCAGGTGTAAGTGTCAACAGCTTTAACACAGAAGGACTTCTGTTATGTGGATAACCATTACTTTCTTAAAAAATATATTAATCACCCGGTAGAGGAGTCCAAACATCTAAATGTTTAAAATAACTTTTCTATTTTGAATGAACTCAAAAATATCTTCTATTTTGTTTTCCTGCTATTCCAAGCTGCCAAGGTGTTAGTACTCAGATGTCCTCTCAATTATCAGTGTATGTAAAAATCTTTAATTTACAAGTAGTATCTATACAAAGTAGTATCTTTTCATAAAAATATGTATTATGGAGGTGAAGGAAATGGCAATATCTTCTCTTTCTATAAACAACAGATTTGAATGAAATCACTTCATGTTTTACTTTTGTTGCATAGTTTCTGTACATACTGCTAACATCCTTCATAGTAGTGGTAGATTGCATTTTGATATTTATAGAATCATAAGGAACAAGGAGAGATGACTATAAAGTGGGTTTGGCCTAGATCAATTTTGTCCTTACCAAAATCAAATATGTGTGGTGGTGGGTTTTGTAGTTAAGATTGCCATTTATTTATTCATACTTCATAAAAGCAATAAGATTTGGAGGAAAATAAAGGGGGGAAAACCATGCATAGTTGGGAACATTTATCCCATGTGTTTAACAATTAGGTTAAACAAAGTGGGAACAAATGAGCCTAGTTCCCATTCTATTGTTTCAGGGCAAGAAAAAACGAAAATTGCTGGAATTTGGAAGCAGTGACCTTCTGACACACACACAGCATGGCTATTACACTGTCACATCAAGTGTCTTGAGCCACCATAATGTCAGCTTGCATTTTTGAAGTTACTGACATGAGAGGTAGCTGCTTGTGGACTGGAGCACCTCATATTGACTTTGCAGTTATATTCAACTTTCCAGTATCATACTTGACAGTTTCATTTTAAAATTCTGAAGCTTATCATTTGAAAAACATGTTTCTTTGTTCAGTTTAGTCACAGATTTTGTAACCACTGTATAGATTCACTACCTCTGTAGTCCCCCTATACATACTTGCCTCTGAGAATAATTTCATTCATCTGATTTGGGGGAAGGTAAGTGGCAGAGGGAGGCTCAAATGTAGCTTTCTTCCGCTAGCAAAGTGCTTGTCTGCTTTATTTAGTTAAAACCTTTCCCCCCAAAACAGATGAAAGCAGTGGTTTTGTTAATGGCCATTTCCTTCAGACTGTGCAATCTTGCCAGTAACCCCTGGATTCAGAGAGACCAGGAAACAAATGATGTTTAGAATACTATGACATTCAATATTTTCTTCATCTATTTGTTTACTATTATTGCATCAATAACTTTTATACCTTTTTTTTTTGTACTTCTCCAGGGGCTCCATTTATAAAAAATTAGTGATCCAGCACTAAGAGGATGCTGATTCAAATAGTGTCACTCCTGACAGGGTTTTGAGCCAAACCGGAGGAAATAGTAGGGAAATGAAAGCTGCCAAAATGTGTCTCCCAATTACTAATTAATCAAGCGATAAAGGACCTTTGTGAAAGATCCAGTGTCAGCTATGACAGCATCGCTGGGGCCCTGGATTTTAAGTACTGTATAAAACAAATTAGCACAATCCACAGGGAATATGGTACCCAATTGTTTCATATCACTACTGAATTTTTTAAATGTATTGTTAAGAAGCAAAACAATCCTTCCTCCAAAAACAAACTTTTAAAATGTATCTCTTAAACTTTCCTGTTTAAAAATGGTTTCAGAAGATGGAGCTGTTCTAAACGATTTTTTTCCACTTGTTAATATGCAATACCTTTTTTCATACCATGGATAATCAATCATATAGTTTTAGATCATCAGTCTCACCCCCTTAATTGATGATTTTTGTGTTATCTTTTGGTTCTAGGGCTTGGTTTTGGTGCTATACATTTAATTCAACTTACAAAAGTCCTAACTTAAATATAATAATTTTTTTTTGTCATCAGGGATGCTATACATCAATATTTTGAGCATCATAGTATGTGAGGAATGAAATTCTTTCTGCAAACATGTATAGAACCCAGAACTGCCAATCTCTTCTGGCACTGCTCCCACTATGGCTGCTGGGCCCATCATTAAACGCCTGTTATTAGTGTATTTTTTCCATAGCACTTACAACATAAGTTACAACATAAAAATAAAGGGGTCCTGTGTGGAGCTCTGGCTGTCAGGGGAACAATGAAAACTAATTACATACTCGGCTGTCACCACTGTCAACTGTGCTCCTGGGAAAACAAGAATGTGACAAAATGCATGGATATGTACACTACTGCATATGTACATCCATTTAGTGATACCTAATGATATAAGTTTAGATTATAGATCTCCAAAGGAAATATTTTAGATTCGGCCCTATCTACCTTTTGTTTCATAATTAACAAAGAAAAGCAAGAGGAGTACCACAATAGAGAGGAGCCTTTTCATGTGCCCTTTTCATCACTTCTTTGAATTATATGAGGAATGACTGGATACATAACAATAATAACTGAGGTTCATTGCAAAGTTCTTTACAAATATTATCTCATTTATATAATACATGCATGCTAATAGATATATCTCATTGTTTTGGGGATATAACCAGGCTAATTTTTGATATTGAATTATATATTGTTAATCCTAGATTTTTTTTTATCATTCTTTAAAGAATTCTCTTTGTAGATTTCAAAATGATGGGTTTTTTAGGTATGCATATATTTTATGACTAATTCTTGATTATGTAGTTACTACTCTTCCAGCTTGTTAATTATTTTGCTCCCTGCTTCCCCTATAGCTTTTAGTTATTTTACTACCAATGAGGCTGACCACCAGTGGATGACTATGGAAAAGAAAAGAAAAATTTGAATTAAAGATTTTTTAAAATGCCTTTAATCAGCTTTGGTGTAAATATAGTTTGGTAGGAGAGGACATTATAGGTAGTAACAAAAGTTCCATGCTCTCTCTGTTACCATAAAGCAAGATTTGGTGGTGAACAGTTTTTCTTACCTCCAGTATCTTTACTATTTTAGTTTTATATTTTTTTCTCCAAAACTTAAATTGTGTGTGTGTGTGTGTGTGTGTGTGTGTGTGTATATGTATGCGCGTGTGTGTGTGTGTGTCTGTGTCTGTGTGTCTGTATGGGGGGGTAATTTCAGGAAGCATGCATTGAATTAACTGATTATATAGACTTATCTAGAGTTTTTGTGGCCAAAAATAAGTGTATGAGACAGTGATTTCCCACCCCTCAGTTTCCCACATTTAACATTAATCACAAGGGACTACTTCCATTGAAAGATTCCTATGTGATATTGGCATGAATTTCCCTATATTTCATGAAGTATAATGTTTAAATATGTAGAATTCATTTGTCTTTCTGAAAGCCTGAAAATATAAGAAATATGTTTGATCCTAGTTTAGTGCAATAGCATATAGATCATCAGTGTATTTTTTAATTGAATGTTATACAATATTAAAAATAAAAGCTGATAGGCTAGGAATTTTCCTATGGATCATGACTTGTGGATAAAGCCATAATGGATTATAATCATGACCTTGTTTAATTGTTATAAGTGACCTTATGACTCTATAAAATTAAAAAAACCCTTTTTGGGATAATCCTACCACAGATTTCTGAAGAAATTTCTACAAAAGTCTCCTCAATAATGATTTTTTTTTAGCACTTTCTGATTTGAATCCATATGCTTAAATGAACCCTAAATGTTCATTTTACATTAGGTATAAAAGATGGCTATTTCTCTGCTTCTACGGGTGGTGATTTTCCAGAGTGGTTTATATTAGTATACATTTTCTCAAGAACCATAAAATCTTTTATGAAATGCTCTGGTAGCTTCTTGAATTAGTGAGAAAAGTTTGTATTGTTGTACTGGGTAGGTTATATGAAGTGTATAAATAAGCCCTAGGTCTGTTTTTTTCCATAGAAAATATTATGTGCTATTAGAGATTATCAATCATAATGAAAATAGTTAAACATTGTGAATTACAGGTTTATTCCTTCCTTCCTGTATGCTATTCTTTGTGTCTTTACCATGCTACTAATCCACTATCAACAGGAAATGAATTTTAAGCTGTCTGAAACTATCAACAGATACAATGTCAATGGAAATATACTTCCCAAGAACACTTATAAACAGAGTAATGCAAATAATCATTTCTCATCTAAATCATTTTTGTTTTTTAGAAGAGAGACGGGTGAGATCATGGGTGGGTGTCTTCTAAAATATCCATTTTCTTTGATTTCCCCCTTCTGCCACACCCAACTCTGTTTGGGCAGTTTGACAATACACCTTCATTGAAAATACCATGTTATAGTTTACTGTAAAATGGAATCATAGTCTTTCAGTTTCAAGTAATCACAGCTTATATTTCTCTCTTAATTAGCCATTTTGATTTCTTATTGAGAAAGTGGATTTCTTTAGAACAAAACATTTGGTAGAGGTTTATGAGAACTTTTTTTAGGTGAAGGGCAAATGATACAAGTTATGGATCAGATTGTTTTTGTTCACCAAGTTAATTGTAAATATGTGGATGAACCAATATGTTGAATTCCATATATATATTTCCTGATTCTCAGAGGGGAAAAAGATTCAAATAATCTCTTCCATTGACAATAATAAATTTGGATGTGATTGGCTCCCAAGGACAGTGTAAGCTAGGTAAGAGTTGTTCCTCAGTTGAATATTTTTACTGATTAAAAAGGAAAAAATTCATTGTATGCCTAGAGGCAAAAATAAAATACAGAAAAGTTTATACAAATAGGATTTGTGATCTTTGAGTGATTAGGGAAAAGTTGATTATGCTAATACACTTTGATATTGCAGTCACTTTTTGTCCTCTTTTCTAATAAAAATTCTTAGTAAATTTATACTGTTTTATTTCTTTTTCATTTATAACAGTGAATTACCATGGGCTTGATATTTTTAGAATAATTTAATATTTAGTGAAAAGTATCCATCATGGAGACCCATTTTTATAGTGAGCATAGTCTTTTAATAGTCAGCTTCTTCACTGAAGCTACTCTAACTTAAAAATTAATGTGATTACATTTTTTAGAAAGTTGAATTAAGTCTGGCAGCCTTTCTCCCACCCCCTATCCATAACATGAATTGATTGCTTTCCTAGAATATTTTCACTTTTTAAAACATTTAGATGTTCAGGGGTTCAAGTTTGGAAAAGTCCAAATTCACACAAGAGTCTCAAAGAAGTGCTGTCAGAAATATATTAATGAAAGTTAACTCTTAGCTTCTTCAATACACCTGTACTTCATTTTACATAATAAATGCACATTATTAAGGAGTTGAAATAAAAACACACTTTTATAAATAAAATACCTCAAATACATCAGGGAATCAACTAAAGGAAACCTGTAAAGTGAAGAATCCTTTTATGATGAAAACAGTTTTTTAATCTCTTTTGATGTGGATTTTGTAGATCATATTTTATTTTGAAGTGAGAGTACATTTTATATTTGCATTGTTATGTCTCTAAAAGGACTGCAGTAGATAGATTAAAGAGGTGATTATATCCAGAGAAAGAAGCTTAAGAATTAAGGATCAAATCTATCCTGACAGGTGAAGTTTAGGTATCCTATACATCAAATAGTGATAAGCTCACCACAAGTGTAGCATGGCATGATTTTCAGCAGTTACTGACCCTGGACAAAGTGGCAAAGTAATTAAATTTTGTTTATGGAGCCTTTCAAATTTCTTTTTGACTCTATATTCACATCATAGATCTGATATCCAGACCCAGGCACCTAGTGCTCTCTCTTAACTTGCCCTTTCGCTGTCTGGAGGAAGGTTATCGACATTGCTTCAAAATCATCTCTCCCACATTCACACAGATCTGTTTAATCTACTTTACACTAATGTGTAAAGGACAGTCTTCACTTCTTCAGAGAATAAGTACATTTGAAATGAGAAGCTTATTGGCCTAAATAAATCTCTAATTGCTGAAATATATGGGGAGATTTTATTGGTTTGTTTTTGTTTTTAGCAAGCAGACCCTTCCTGATACCCTTTGGCTGTTTCTAATGCTTCCCTTTCTCTTTTCAGGCCAGGAGAAGGGAGACTTGCAATATGGCACCCCCCTTCTTCAAAGACCTTTACTATAGAGTAATTTCATATACACACACACACACATATGTGTGTATACATGTATACATGTGTGTATATATGTGTATGTATGTATGTATATATATATATACACATACATAAAATGTAGTAGATAAATAGAAATAGATCATACCATCTAAGCAAATGATGGGTTTTTCCTAACACATATTGCTTGCAATATGCTAAACACTACCTAGCAGATCACCTGTATTTCAAACACCTCCCAAAAGATATGCTTTTTTTTTTTTTAAAAAAACACTGTGGAGCTGTTTAGTAATCACTAACACTCGTAGATATTTAGGTGACTATTGAAGTACTGATGTATGGATGCCTTTTAAAATTTTATTTGCATACGTAGTAAATTGTTTTATAAGGTTTTTTAAGTTATCCTTTGCCCTTGAAGGGTTAAACGTCTTATTTCCTGGAAGGTGTTCAGAAGGGGAATTAGCTAAGACCCATAAAAACACATATCCTGTGTTCAACAAATTAGTAAGTACTGACAGTAGAATATGGCCTACAGAATTTAAATGCTGCAATTAATGTTTTATGGTGGAATGTTTAGGAAGCATATATCTTATCTCTATGAACACATTTCTCTTGAATCATAAAATGTGTTTGTTAGGTCTAATTTTTATGTTTATTTGTATATATCTGCACATCCCAACATTAACTTTGTTTCTCCCTAATAAATTGGTATTTAGTTGGTATTTCTTCATCTCATGTTGGGAACAAAGTATCCACAAAGTAAACTTGCCATGACCTGACCTCTGGTATCTTTACAAATGGATTTCTTATTTTAAAACATTTATAGTTTTATTTCATTTAGTTTCTATCCTTGAGGAATGATAATCAAAATCCATTGCCTATTCCAGGCTTCTTTATTTGATAACGTTGTTACAATTAACAAAAATTAAGCTTATGCAGAGCGCTGTGCCAGGCATGGAGGAGAGAAACTATCCTTCCCTCATAGGTTATACAGTCTAGCAAGGAGATTTAGCATATGTAGGTAATTAGGCTGTAGAATTGTTGTAATGAAACAAATTTTGAGTGTAATTATTTTCCTAGGATTATAGATTCAGAGTTTGAAGAGACCTTGGAGGCATTGAGCAAAATTCCTTCATTTTATAGACAAGGAAACTGAGGGCCAGAATGGTTAAGTGACTTGCCCAGGGTCACATAGTAAGTGTCTGGGGATTTAAACTGAGGTTTTCTAGTCTCCAACTCTATTGCTTTATTAGATCCTGTTAATGGTTTGTCAGAAAAATACTTATACTAATTTGTGAGATTTAAAAAAAATTGTCATTCATCAAGGTTAGAGAATGTCAGTTGACAGAAATCAAGTTTGTTTCCTTGTGATTGAATATTTTCCTCTACTTTCATGATTATTATGTTAGGTATTATTATTATGCATAATAAGCTGATTGATTAAATTGAATGGATAGCTGCATGGCTATTCTTTAAAATCACTTAAATGACTAGATAAACCTATAGTCCACTTCATAGATTCTGGGAGTTTTAAAGGATCTCAAAGGTCATCTTGTCCAAGTGATGTCTGAGCAAGAAGTGCTAAGAAATTCATTACCTTCCAAGGTAGTCTATTTCACTTTTGTACTACTCTAATTGTTTATTTGTTGTTGTTGTTTTTTTTAATATGGGAACTAAAATCTTTCTCTCTGTCACTGCTATCTGTTGCTCCAAGTTATTGACTTAGGAGTTAAGGGTTCTTTTCTACATCAAAGTACTTTAAATACTTGGAGACTATCATCAGTCCCAACTAATATTTTTATTCTTAAAGCTAAAAATTCATATTTCCTCCAACCAATCCTGGCATGACGTATTATTTGGTGGTGCTAGGCTGTGAAGTATAATTGAGGATAATAATTGAGTGAACTTGATTAACAAAGACATTCAATAATACTCCTATCCCCAACTTTTCCTTATTAAGAGAACTTTTTGTCTTCATTTTCTAGATGATTTCCTCAGCCTTCCACTTGCTTTTGTTTTGTAAGTGAGGCTAAGTTACTTATAGGTATTCTACTTAATTGTTTTTTTTCTTTTGATTGTTAAAGAAAAGAGTTGATGAACTGCCCTTTAACCCCAAAGTGATCATAAATGATAATTTTCAAACTTTGATACACAGGAAGTTTATACTTACATCTTTTCTAGTTTTTTAAACCACAGTTTATTAGATCACATGACACCTTGTAAAAATAGAAAATATAAAAGGAGTTTTTGAACAAATCTTTTAGCATTTAAAAAACAAACTCTAGAATGGATAATGGTCATCACAAGCATAAGTAGAATGCTTTGCAACCTTTAAAGTGCTACATAAATTCCCACTATGATGATGAGGATGATGATTATTAGAATGGAATTTTAATCATTTTAGTGTTTTATAATTGTGATTTCAGATGAAGTTTATGGTAATTGATTTTTTTTTAGAAGACAGGTGAGAAAGAATGCAGTTTTGTTTTTGTTTTTGCTGTGACAGCATGGTATAATAGAAAGAACCAAGGACTCTAAGTTTGGAAAGACTTAGGCTTGCATCCCACCTCTAGGATTTGCTAGCTATGTAACTTAGGGCAAGTCATTTTATTCCCCTTTTTCTTCAGCTGTCAAATGGGGATATAAGTATATCTTCATGGGATGTGCTATAATAAATGAAATAATCTATTTAAAATGCTTTGAAAACATTGAACTACTATATAAATGCCAGTTATTAAGTTCATTTCTGCGGGGAAAAACATCTGTTGTCCTAATTTTTAGTATGTGCAATAATCTAGTTTTGCAGTAAAGTATTTGTTCTAATACTTTTGCCTGTGTCCTCAGTGTAGATATGCCAGTTAATGCAGAATTCTGCAGACTGAGGAAATGTGTAATGCAAAGAGAGCCAGATTGGCAGGTTCTCACTCTTCCACTTGGTAGTTGTGTTCCTATGGGCAAATTACTTAACATTTCTTATCCTCAGTTTCTTCATCTTTAAAATTATAATTGTTTACCACTCAAGGATCAACTGAGGATGAAGTGCTAGATAAATGTGAGGAGTTATTGTTAAAATGTTGGGGTCCCTTCATTCTCTTTCAAGATATTTGCTTTATAAATGCTACTTATCACATAATGATCTGATAGCAGGTGACAGATATTAATTGGTGGGCTTCTAGGTGGTGAAGTGGATAGAGCTCCAGACCTGGAGTCAGGAAGACCTCAGTTCAAATTTGATCTCAGACACTTACTAGTTATATGACCCTGGGAAAGTCACTTAACTCTGTTTGCCTCAGTTTCCTCATCTGTTAAATGAGCTGGAGAAGGAACTGGCACACCACTCCAGCATCTTTGCCAAGAAAGCTGCAAATGGGATCACGAAGAGTAGGATACAACTAATTGCTGAAACAACAATAATATTTATTGATGTTTAAGACATTTGAATTGGTTGTATAAAATCAGATTGAAAATACATGAAAATAATGACTGTTAGGCTGTGGCCCTTCTAGGCCATTGTTGGATATAGTCAGCTTTAGGTAGTTGACAAGATCAGTGCCCTGCTGGACAAGATGTAAAAGGATCACTTTAAATGGATTTGCATGTTTCTGCCTGATATGAGATTTTTAGAGTGTTCTAATCACCTTTAGAGGACAATTAATTTTCCCAATTACAAACTGCTAATTAGTACTGAAAAATCTAAACTGTTTTGTTGATCAAGTCTCCTTTATTATTTCTAAAAAAAAGTGATGTGGACAGTTATTTATCTATTATTTCTTTATCTGCTCCCCCCCTCCTCTTTTAATTCCCTTTCTCCATTTAAAAGTGCAGCAACCTCTGGGGGCTCCCCACTGTTGAGTTCTGCTTGGAAGGAGCTGTAAAACAGTAGTTCCAAACTGAAGTAAATATTGACTAGGTCTCTGAGCTGAGCCCTTCTCAAAGGATCCTATTGTTCCTCTTTAGTCAGCACTCCATAGCCGAGGCTCAAGTATGCATGTGTTAGAAAATGAAGAAAGGCAGCAGAGGGAAATTAAACAGGGCACACAGCTGAACTTGTAAATGCTCCATATAGAGGAAAGGGAAACCTACAACAAAGAGAGCAGGAGCTTATCCTGGGTTACCGAAAACTTCGGAGACATTGGCTTCCTTGTTTCTGAGAAGTTTTTGATACATGTAACTTCTTGTCTTGCTATGAGTGGGGCCATCATCCTACTCATGCTTGTTGTGTCATCCCAGGTAGAAATGAAAGCTCTCATGTTAAGAGGTTTTTAAGAAGAGTATTGTGCAAATCTGGGCTCTAAAACTATAATTTGCCCTAATTGATACATGTTCTGATGCTGTCAGCAGGAGAACTCTTGTCAATTTCTTAAAACTACTGTCTGACCATGAAGTCCTTGTGGATTTCTCTTAAGTGCTTTGAGATCTCATAGACATCAAATAAGTCAAATCATTTAACATCTGAAGTATAAGTCCTCAAGTTCTAAAGAAGAGTTTTGTTCTTTTTCTAATGTGTGTGTGTATGTGTGTGTGTGTATATATATATGGATACATGCATATATATATATATATATATATATATATAAAAGATGCAAATATTTATCTTTTAATTAAGCCATGTAAATATATAATATTTTATCCTTTCCTTAAAAATAGAATACACTGAATAACAACTGCTGGCATTTTTACTGCTTAAGGGCTCAAACAGCTGGCTGATTTATGTTGTAACAGAAAAACACCTTAATATTCTTATTGACTGGAACATCTGTAAAAATTCTTATGTGTCCTGATTGCAAAGTGAATTTCAACAAATATATTACAAGGAAATCAAATTACTGCATTGTATTGTCATTAATTTCCTATTGGTATACCAAGATTCCTATGGTCTTAAATTCCTAAATTTATTGTCTTTAATAGATATATGCATGTTAAGACTAAAAACCAAAGTGTGGGCAAATTTTTATCAGTTAAGACCATGATTTTTGCTATAAATTCAACCATTTATTTAAATAAGATTGTCTTCTTAAAAATCATTAGTGTATTTGGGTAAATAACAGCAAATATGAATCTTATTTGTTGGAATTCTACAAAGTTTGACTTTTACAAAAGGGACAGGCTTTCACAAGTAGATCTCTGGAATTCAGGCATAGCAATAGATAATTAGTATTGCAATAGAAATATACATAGGACTTAATGTATTTTTAAATTGTTTTGTTCTGCTGTGTATATTATTCTTTATTCAGTTGCCTCATAAATGATTGAGTGTCCGGACCTTCGATTTTGGCTAGAATTGTAAACAGTTATGTAGTGGGGTAGTAAAAACTATTCTAATGTTAATTTCTCCCTCATGTTCTTAATAAAATCATAGATACACCAAAGTATTAAGATTTTCTGAGTTGTTGTGTTATTTACGTAATTATATTTCCCCTGATTCTATAACTTTTGAATGCATTTTGGAGTTTATGTATTAGGAGGAAAGATAGAGAACAAACTATAGTTGATTCAGATAGGTAGGGCAGTGGATAAAGCACTGGGCCTAGAATTAGACTCAGTTCAAATCTGGCCTCAGACACTTACTAGCTTGTGACCCTGGACAAGTTACTCAACCTCTCTTAAAAGGGATAAAGATAACACCTACCTTCAGGATTGTTGTGAGGATCACTTGGTAGAATATTTTTTAAAGTGCTTAGCACAGTGTCTAGCACATAGTAGGTGCTATATAAATGTTAGCTGTTTTTGATGTTGTTGTTATTACTGTTAAAACTAGCTAAAACTATATCCATGGTTTAGAGAAATGGGGTTTTTGAACCTCTGAGAATTATTGAGTAAAGCAATGATGGCACCTTGCTCCACACACTGTTATTTACTGACATGTTGCTTATTAGTACTCAGTCAGAATTCAGTGGGAAGCTGAAAAGGTGGATATTATTCATTGCACATCATCTCACGAGAGGCATGAGGGAGGCTTGTGTAACTGAGGAAAAATCAGGCTTACTCGTTTCCTAAGTGTCTTTTGAAAGGAACATGAATGAAAGGGTGAAAGTACACTGGGTCTGATGTCAGAAGACCCCAGAGCTTGAAAGCCTTTCTGCTACTTGTATGTTCTTGATGTTAGGCAAGTCACACCTCCTCTGAGTCTCAGTTTCTTCATTTGTAAAACAAAGTGGACTAAATGAAGGGTTCTTAAACTTTTTTATTGTCATGAACCCCCTTTTCAGGATAATTTTTAAATGCATAAAATAAAATACATAATATAATAATAGAACCAAATTATATTGAAATAAATATATAATTTTTCCCATCCAGATTCCTGGATCCCCTCCCTGCAAATCTCTTCATAGACCCCTTGAGTGTCTGTGAACTCCAAGTTAAGACCCAGCTCTAAAATCTGTAATTCTCTGATCCTATTATAAAATGTATTATTTACTATCATTTATAGTTATCCCCATTGGGGATTGCAAAGGTACCTTAATTACAAATTTGTTTTGTAGGGTAATGCATCCAAGCTGTTTCTTCTTTAGAGCTATTGAACAACTGGGGCAACTAGGTGGTGCAGTGGATAGAGTGCTGGGCCTGGAGTCAGGATGACCGGAGTTCAACTCTGGCCTCAGATTTTTACTAGCTGTGTGGTCCTGGGCAAGTCACTTAACCCTGTTTGCCTCAGTTTCTTCATTTGTTAAATGAGCTAGAGAAGGGAATGGCAAACCACTCTAATATCTTTGCCAAGAGAGCTCCACATGGGGTCACAGAGAGCTGGATAAGAATGAAAATGACAGAACTATGCAATATGGATGTGCGTATACATACACATACATACAAACATATATAAATTATATAGAGCATGTGTTTTATGCTAGATCTGTGCAATTTTATTGGTATAGGGAAAAGCCTCTATAAATGCAGATCAACAACTGTTCTGCAACTTGTAGCCTTAGATGGTTGCCTGAGAGCCCTGGAAGGTTAAGTTATTTAACCCACAACCTGTCAGAGGCAGGACTTGATCCCAAGAGCTTTGTGATTCTGAAGTCTGGTCCTTTATCCTCTGCTTCCAGGAGCCCATTTTGTGTGAATTTGCTTAATGTTTCCAATTTTTTTCTGTCATTTTGGGGCTACCTTTGTTTTTACCTTTATTTTTGACCATTTGGAGAGTTGTACAGACTCTGTATTTTCAAATGGTGAGCCACCCCCAGTCAGTTTCAGTTTAATTGTCTCCAGATAGACAAGGGAAAAGTGGTGATAAAGAGATTTGTAAATACTTGCCTTGTATAGACTAAGCCTTGCTATGGTATTACATTTGGAATGAATACATGTAAAAGTTAAAAAAAATCACTTAACCCTATTAGTATTTTTTAATAGATTTGTTATGTCACATTTCTGACATCCATTTTCTATTACATTTACCTATAAATTGGTCATTCAGCCTTTGCTTGAAGATCTGATTGAGAGATACTTTTTGAAGTAACTCATTTCATTTCTGGACACAAAACTAGGAGGGATAGCTGAACACACTGGATGACAGTCAAGATACACCAAGATAATTACAAGATAGAGCACTGGATTGAAACTAATAAGATGGGTTTATAGGGGGTAAATATAAAGGCTTACATTTGGGTTCAGAGAGTCAGCTTCCCAATTTCAAGATGTCAGGGGCATGGTTAATAATAATCACAGCTATCATTTATATAGCACTTTAAGGTTTACAAAATACTTTACAAATATTAACTCATGTAATCCTCATAGCAACCCTGGGTGTAGGTGCTATTATTATCCTTACTTTATGAATGAGGAAACTGAGAGACCAGTTAAATGACTTGCCCGGGGTCACAGCTCACAATTGTCTGAGTCTGGATTTGAACTCATCCTTTCTGACTCCGAGTTCAGTATTTTATTAACCATGCCACCTACCTGCCAGACAGCAGTTTTAGAATGACCTTGGGATTTTAATGGACTGCAAACTAAATATGACTCAGCAGTATGATATGGAAGCCAAAAAGCTAATGTAGTCTCAGACTGCATTAAGAAAAGTATAGTTTCCAGGAAAAAGAGGTGATAATCATAACCCTGTACTATGTCCTGCTTTGACAACATCAGGAGTATTGTGCTCAATTCTGGGCACCACAGGTTAGGAAAGATATGGATAAACTTCCAAAGCTTCCAGAGTTTCCAAAGGATGACAACCAGAATGGTAAATGGTCTTAAGTCCATGCCATATGAGAATCAGTTAAAGAAACAGGATGGCTAGCCTGAAAAAAAAAAGACTAAGGACTTAGGTATTTGAAGGATTGTCACATAAAAGAGATAATGTTATTTTCCCCTCTGCCCCCTAACAAACCCTCCCCTCTTCCAAATGTCCCTAGCCATCCTGCTCACAACCTAGATGTCATTCTCAACTCTTAATTCTCACCCCCTATATCCAATCTGTTGCCAAAGCCTGTCGATTTTACCTTTGTGACATCTTTTGCATATGCCCAGCTTTCTCCTCTTAATACTACTGCCATCATGTTGCAGGCCCTCAAAACCTCATGCCTGAACTGTTTTAATAGCCTTTTGGTTGGTCTTCCTGATGTGTAAGTCTTTTCCCACGTTAGTGCATCCTCCTCTCAGTTGTCAAAGTGGTCTTGCCAAAATGTAGGTCTGACCACGTTCCCTCCCCCCCATAAACTCTAGTGTTGTCACCTAAAAAAAATATGTACAAAATCTTTTGGCATTTAAAACCCTTCATAACTGCCTTCTTTACCTTCTTATACCTTATACTTCCCCTCCCACTTACTCTTCTGTCCAGTGACACTGGCCTCCTAGCTGTTCTTCAACCAAGACACTCTATCTCCTAACTCCAGACATCTTCACTGGCTGTCAGTTCCCTCATACATGGAATGCTTTCCCTCCTTTTCTCTGCCTCCTGCCTTCCCTGGCTTCCTTCAAGTCTCAGCTAAAATCCCACTTCTACAAGAAGTCTTTCCCAATCCTTCTCAATTCTCTTGCCTACCCCTCTGTTGCTTATTTCTACTGTATCCTTTATATAACTGGTTTCTACATAGTTATTTGCATGTTGTCTCTCCCATTGGATTTCAAGCTCTTCAAGAGCAAAGATTGACTTTTACCTTTATTTGTATTCCCAGCACTTGGCATAGTGCTAGGCACATAGTAGGCACCTGATAAATGTTTATTGACTGACTGTTCTGTTTGGCCCCAGAGGGCATAATTAGGAACAACAGATTGAAATCAAAAAGAGGCAAATTAAGACTTCATGTCAGAGAAACAATTAAACAAACAAAAATACCCCAACAACTTCTAATAATCAGAATTATCCCAAAGTTGAATGGGATGCCTTATGAGGTAACATATTTCCTTCCATTAAGTATGTTGTAGTAGGGTTTATTTTTCTTTCTATCTCTCTTTTTCCTTATTCCTTCCTTCTCTCTCTCTCTCTCTCTCTCTCTCTCTCTCTCTCTCTCTCTCTCGCTCTCGCTCTCGCTCTGCTCTCACTCTCTCTCTTCTCTTTCTTGTTGGATTCAGTGGCAATTGAGATCCCTTCCAAATCTATAATTCTGTGATTCTTTGGCTCTTGACAGCTATTGTATCTTCTCTTTACCTTCAACCCATTGTTCCTAGTATTTCCCTGTGCAGCCAAGCAGAACAAGTATGATCCTTTTTCTGCCTGACAGCCCTTCAGATACCGAAATACAAAGATCACATCCCTTTAAAATTCTTTTATAGGCTAAATATTTCTAGTTTCTTTCACTAATTGTTGAACAACATGGTTCTAAGTTGCTTGGCTTTTTTGGCCATCCTCTGTATGCGCTACAGCTTGTGACTATTCCTTCTAAAGTGTAACACACTAAACTGGAAACAATACTCCAGATATAGTCTAACCAGGGTAGGATGTAAAAGAGTACCTTTCAGAGATTGAACTTGCTTTGTCAGATCTTATTATTGTTTTTGTATTATAGTGTGGAGTTTGAAATCAACTGGCTTGGAACTCCTGAGGTGTAGTCCTTGGAGGAGAAAGTCCCACCTTATAGTGGCAGCAGAAAGTTAACTTAAATGGGCACTTCCTTCTTCTACTCTTTTTTTTGAGTCAGTTTCTTTTCTCAAGACTTATTTCCTCCTCTTCCTCAAAACCTGTCTGTGCCTTAATTTCCTTATTACATGTTTTCTGTAACTGAGAAAGTGGTACAAATGAATTAATGTGGTATTTAACATTTACTAAGTAAAGGTAATTATGGAACTTATTCATTTTACTCTGGGCATAATTTTTGGGCAAAACCTTATTCAAAATATGCTCATTGATACATGTTTCAGTTTTACTGTCAAACTGGATAAGAAAAAATCAGTAGTACCAAATAATGTCACTTAGCAGTGGGGGCCAACCTCGTTTCTTTGTCATTATTGAATCTTTTGGGGGTATAATATTTGATTCTGCTTAGAAACTGAAATACATCTTTAAAAAACCCTGATGTAGTCTTTATAAAAAGACAATAAGCCATAGTAGATATAGGACCAGCCTCAGAGTCTGGAAAACCTGGGTTCAAGTTATGTTTCTAACACATAGTAGCAGTAGGATCCCAAAAAAGTCACTGTCAGTGCCCTTGGAAACTAAGATTAAGTTAGAGAAAATCTGTAGATCTACTACCAATGATATCCCATGTCCAGATACTCCATCTACCCCCAAAAAGACAAACATCTTGAAAAGTTACAAATGAATCTATAATAGTTTATAACCCTAAATAAAGCTATGCATTTGGACCTGGAAAAGTACACTTAATCAGCAAGAAAATTGATTTACAGTATATTCTTATCATTGTCCTTGCCTTACATAATTTCATTTCATAAAAAAATTTATTAAAGTTAAAATTTTAAAACTTCAAATTCTGAAATTAAATAATTATGTTTACAGTTTTACTAAATCTGAAATTTTTTTGTGTCTGTCCATGAAATGGTTTTAGTTCCAAAATAACTTAAGAATATTTCTTTAAAATAATGTATTTATCACATTATTTTAAAATAATGTATTTGTTACATTATTTTATTTATCCTGGATTTGAGAAGGAATTTATTTCTGTTCTCAGCATTATTAACATTGTATGTATGAATATTATATAACATATTTTGATTCATTTTAATGTTTCTATTTATTTACCTTATTTTATTCTTGTGCAAAAAAAAGAAAAAGTAGGATCAATTTAGAAAATGGGGAAAGCTTATAAGTATTGGAATGTAATATATAGATAAAAATTTATAGCCAAAAAAATTAACAAATAGGATTCTTTACTGAGTTGCATAGTCTGTTTTATCCTATTTTCTCATGTAACTAATGAAGACACACACTGTATATAAAAACTATTAATAAAGTGGCAACAATAGACTTACAAATTTGAAAGACATCATTTAAAATTATAATTGTGAAAAGTAAACTGAAGAGCAAAGAAACTTGCTTGTTATATTACAAAGAGAGTAAATTAAACAATTCAAGAATGTATGCAATTGCGTAAAGATTGTGATAATATACACAAAGGCTGTTTTCAGCCATTTTAGTCACAGCCTAATTCACCTGCTATTTGTATATACCACACATTAGGTAGGCTTGTTAAAGAGGAAAGAAAAGTTTTGTTTATTTACAGACTTCCAAATCTATTTAATTATCCATTCCCAAAATGGTTTCTGATTCAAATTATCTTAATTATGTTTCCTGGTTTGATTGGTAACATATTCAACATATTTCCTGTGGCAATGTGACTTCAATAAATTTATGAAGACTAGACATTAGGTCTCATTCTCACTTGAGCTTATTGCTCTAAGTAGATTGATCAGAAAACAGCAATCATTATAAAGTTAAATATGTTTTTATTAATGTTTTTATATTTAATACATTGTTGAGTATACACTTAACATTTTCAATATTATCTGATAGACATCTGATTGCATTTAGTGTCCCAAGTTTTGCTTTTGGACTTGCTTAGACTTATTTCATTAGACTGGTGTTCTCCTAGGCTTTCAGCTGTTGAAAACAAATATTTAAATGTAGATTGTTGCTAAAATTTGCTTCTTTTTAGTATAGGATAACTTTTACATTCTTTGAGTTGTAGCCTTTTTTCTATCAAGACATATAATGAAGATAAGATTTTAAATATTTTTTTCTGATAAATATGGAGCTACCATTAATAAATAACATAATGAACTATAATATTGTTAGATAGCAGCAGTTAAATATAATATTTGTTTTGTATAAAGTTTTGAGAATCTGCATTTCATGTTTCCCTGGATTCTAGATGATGGACACATTTAGCCACTTTATTATCGTTACATTTCATATTTGTCTATAAATTTAAATGCATTTATATTTCAATATTTAACATTTCATATAATTCTCACCTTTTATACTCTGAGGATATCATCAGAAATATTGGCATTCTTAAAATATATTTTTTCAATGCATTATGATAATGGACATATGTATCTCTACTTGATAATTAGTTTTACATGGATTTTTTTGGATGCTACTATGTGTCTATAGGTCACTATAACTTTAAATCCCAAAATCAGTGGAGAATTAATATTAAGGGTCATCTTGTTTCTGACTGGAGCTATTATAGCTACGATAAAGATTACTTCATGAAACATTTTAATCAGAGTTAAATTTATTTGAAGTTTATGAGATTGCATATTATAAAACCTTATGTACTAGAATGTCTACTATTCACTAAACAGCAACTGAAATTAGTTTTTGTATTGCCCATTAAGATTTATCTGAAAAGTTACTGCATACCAGTAACCAGTGTTAATATATTGTTCTAATGTAGGCTAATACCCTAAACTGAAAAGAACAATTAGCAACATCATTAACTAAGGGACCTGCTTACAATTCTGCATTCCAGGATGGCATTTAGTTTCAAGTAAATCTTTAGAAAAACCATGAACACCATGTATAAATTAAAATACTTTTAAATTTTAAAAGAATCTTCACATTTTATACATTTTTCTCATTTCATTTAAAGGGATTCAGATTCAGTCAGTACTGCTTCCTGGTTGACACTTAGTAAAGAAACAAAATCTCACCTAAGTTAAAAAAATAATCGTTGTTCAACAGGATTTGTTGCTTTTCTCTACTATATTATTTGACTGATCATCAATAGAATCATAGCATATAAGTGCTATATGCAACTTTCTTGTCCACCACTCTCATTTTACAGATCTGGATCCCAGAATGTTGATTAAAGACTTACTCAAGTTCATACCACCAATTAATGGTAAAATTGGGACTAGTACCTAGGCATCCTATGCCATCTATTTGATAATAAATTAAACAATATATTTTTTGAATGCCAGTCTTTTGGAAAACAAAACACTATTTAGATAGTAAGACCATGGCAAAATGCTATTTTTTTTCTCTTTTATTAGTGTGCATAAGTACTTTGTTTTTAGTTCACCAATTACAGTGGGATCAATTAATTAGGTAAAAAATAAACGTTCTATGTTAACACAATCTTACCTTTTAAAAAATCAAAAACAAATAAAAAACTTCTTAATCTTTTTGGGCTATTACATGGACATCAGCGATAAGTATTTATATCACACATATTTAAAAAAGGAAGTATTTCTTAATGTTTGTTTAAATCCTTTTGAAATTAACATAATGTTTTATGATCAAACATTTCATGAACAAAAAGATTAGATTGAAAATCAAAAGTTGGAACAGACCCTTGTGGTGTTATATAAGATGAATAGGGAAATTTAACTTATAAAAGGAGACTTTTTAAATAGTGGAAGAGCTGCACGGGTATATAACTCGTATTCAGAATTACTAAAAGTTTGTGGGTAATCAAAAGTAGGTTTTGTAGAAAAAAAATCTAAATAATTTTCTATAAGAAAATGATGTTTGGGTTCATGTTTTTAGTTTATAAATTGTTAAATTTTGTATTTACATGTGATTTCTTTAGGTAAATTTCTTTTTTGCTTTCTCAAATCTTTTACCCTTGACTGTTCAAATATCCAACAGTTTCTTTTAATCAAATTGTCTGTATAGTAAAATGAAGTAAAATCTTCTCTCCATTATTAAAAATAAATTTAAAACAGCAAAAATTAAACATGAAAATTTGTAAGAGCTAAAGCTTTCTGAAGGTTAACATATATTAAGGCAGAGGAGCAATGTAGTTTCCTTGAGAAATTTGAGGCAAGGTGTCTATTTATCTCTAATGGAGGATGACAACTAAGGATTTAAAAAGTCATCCCCCTTATTGTCTTCAACACAAAAACCTTCCGCCTGCATCTTTCAACTTTGCATCACCACTTCTAAAGGATCCATAGGCAAACTGCTGAATTTTTATTAATCAGCTTAATCTAATGAGATGAAAAGACCTTTTGAAAAGAAGGAGGAAGAAGGGAGTGACAGAGAGGACCATTTTCATATTCTTTTCCACTAACATTTTCCACACAGAATTTCAGAGCTAATAATTTAGTTCCGGTTCTAGCTAATTCATTTGGTCAATCTGCCTCATTTTCATCCAGTTGTGGCCTTTCTGTAGTCATGTGCTGATGATTTTTTTTTCTTTTTTAAGCAGACAGCTAAAGGGAAGAATTAATGAGAGTTGAGGGGGGAAATACCTTTGGGAAAGGAGGCAGGAAAGCTTAAGCTGATAAAACATGACTCTTTTTTGATGGGGGCTCTGTTTGGATAACTTGCCCTTTTCTAAATTCTTCTCTCTTCCCGCCCTCTTTTCCCCTCTTTTTTCTCTCTTGTCAAACCCACTTCATAAACGGTAGCAGCTGGAGATCTTTTAGTGGCATTCAGGGATTACTGCCCTTCAGGATTTTAATAAGCTCTGATGCTTGAAATGCCTGTAAGGGTGCTCTCTGAGACAATTACCATTCAGGACTGGGGATTGAGGACCCTTCAGTGGCCCAGATGGTTAGGGTTCTGTGCACGGGGAGATAGTGTTCCAAGAACAACAGATTACTGAAGCAGAGCATTTATGGGGCCAAGGGGGACTGGAAAGGGACATGGCAGAGAAGGGGAAGGCAGAAGAGGGAGGTGTGTGTTTCCATCACTTCACAGCTAATCAAAACTGCATTTACCCATCCTCCCATAGATGACTGGATTTCAATCTATGACCCTTGGAATTGCTACTCATAAGGTCACACAGCCTTGTGGTTAACATAAGCAGAGCAGAGTGTAAGATGACCATGCTATATAATTTAAAGGTTACTATTTTCATTCATAAGGAGAATTCTGGAAGAGGTGTTTTTTGAGGACCCTGTGCTGCTTGTGTTATGGACATATGTGGAACACTATTGCATATGCTGAATTTCTTTTGAAGTCTAAGGATACTGGGTATTTCAGTGAAGTATTAAAATTGTGTCATTATCATAAAGTAGAAATCTTTTTTAAACAATTTTCCTTAGTCACTTAGAGCCAATCTCAGATTTAGAGAGGTGAGGGTCCAGGACCTGCCTCTGATAAATTCTTGCTCTGTGACTCTGGGCAAGTCACTTAACCTCTCAGTGCCCCTGCTCTAATCCACTAAATTGTTGAAGAGTTGGAGTTTTGCATTGGTAGAGATTCTTTACTCCCTGTGAGTTTGCTATACCAATGAGTCACAGGTCTGCCAACCCACTCCATTCTAACCTATCCAACGTAAACCAAACGAAACTAATTTATCCAAATATGTAGTCCTTTTAAATTCTTCTCTAAGAATGGGTAGCAAAAAATACAGGTATGAAATAGTCATTGAATTTATTTGTTAAGAAGGAATAGAAAGGACCTTTATTTAGAAGTAGTTAATACAGGATATGATTATTTATGGTAATTTCCAGAGTCTCAGTAAATAATTCATGGTACCAAGCAGACTGTTAGACCTGCACAGGATTTTGGAGATCAAAGAGTCCAACTCCTTTGTGTACTTAGTTCTGGAGAGGTTAGATAATTTAGCTGAACCAACTAAGATAGCTGTGTCTTGGGATCTTAGATTGAGAGCTGGAAGAGGCTTTGTTGTTGTCATTATTCAGTCCTGTCTTCGTGATCCCATTTGGGATTTTCTTGGCAAAGGTACTGGAATAGTTTGCCATGTTCTTCTTCAGCTCATTTTACAGATGAGGAAACTGAAGCAACCAGGATTGAATGACTTGCCTAGTGTCACAGAGCTGCTAAGTTTCTGAGGCCAGATATGAACTCAGGAAGATGAGTTTTCTTGATTCCAGGCTCATCACTCTGTCCACTAACCCAACTAACTGCCCTTGGAAGAGACCCTAGAAATAATTGAATCCAACACCCTCATGAGACAATTAAGGGTGGGAGAAATTAAATGACTTGCCCTTAGTCATAAAGCTAAGAAGTGGCAGAGATAAGATTTGAATCCAAGTCTTACTGACTCTAAGCTGAGCACTACTATATATATATATATATATATATATATATATAATATATAGATAGATAGATAGATAGATAGATAGATAGATAGATAGATAGATAGATAGATAGATAGATAGATAGATGGAGCTACAACATAAACATATTTATATTGTTCTTTCTACTTTATTAGACAGCTTTCCCTAATACTTCACTTTAGACACCTGAAATGTATTAACTTTCCTCCCTTTCATGTCACTCCAGAAGATAAAAATGTATTTCTTTTTCCTCTCTGTTTCTCTCTTTTCCTCCCATCCTCCCTCCCTTCTTTCTGCTAAATTAGGTTTTGGGTTATGTTCTCATTTTTTTGAGATATCATTTGAAAGTTATTTGGGCACCTGAGAGAATAACACAAAGAAAACCATTTTTTCTCCTTGAGACTATCTCCTGTATTTTAAGACATTCATCTAGTACTTAGCACTATCCCTGTTTTCTAAGACAGGTTTTATTTTGTCTTTAATATAATCCAGAAGACAGAATTAGTTTATATTCTTAATTAAGGAGTCTTCTCTTGTTGCATCCTGAAATGGTGGAGGCAGTGTTGACTTTATTTCAGCCCGATCACTTTTTTAGTTGCACAGTTGTTGGATATCAGGTAGAAATATTAAGGAACAGCTATTCTTTGTCTGGATGGACAATCATTAGTTTTTTAATCCTTGGACCATCTCATGGCAGGAAAATCCATTTGTGCCTCTTTAGATTAAGGTTAATATTTGTGATTCCAATTAAAAATGCACAGAGCAGATGCTTGGGCAGGTGCTTTGTTCCAACTATGTAGTTTTTATCTATTTTAAGTCAAAATAGCTAAAAAATTAAATGTATCTATATCATAAAAGACAGAATAGAATTCAAATAAAATGTATGGCCTCAAAAAACTCTGGTAACTGATGAGTGAATATTATTAACAGATAAATTAACCCAGGTGTTGATTATTTAGATTTTTCATTACCTAAATTAATCTGCTTTGATGAGATAACTTTTAGAACTTTTGCAAGGTGTCCAGCAAGAAAAAAAAGCAATATTCTAGCCATAATACAATAGATATGATGTTTTTAAAACATCTGTGAATAAAGACATTGTGCAACATATATAAATAGGAGTATGTTCCAGTGCTAAATTAAAACCTCATAAAATGTTGCAAAAATATCTTAGCACGCATCCTTTGCACATCTTGAGGATCCCTCTGTTCTATTTAAGAAGTAAATGTTTGATCACTAGGACTCATTTTGAATGACCTTGAATTCAAAAACATACTAATTTGGCTTGCAAAAAGTGCCTGTTTATTTCTATCCATATATAATCATTTATAACTTAGAACTGGAATACTATGAGACAATTAGCATATCTACAGATAATATTTCATTACCCACTTTCAAACTGAGAAGACTGGCTGTTTTCCTACGTTCCTCCTTGAAACTTAATAATTAGATTTGTTAATTATTATTTGTTAATTTATCAATGCAGGTCACTTTCTCTTCCTAAGAATTTTCCTGTTAGGTCTTAATAAAGTAACATATAAGACTTCAAAACCTGGAAGAATGAAGAAAGATTCTGTTATAATGAGAAGTTTGATACTTCTTTGACCTTGGCACAATTTGTCTTGAAAGCAGGTACTTTTCACATTCTTTAACTTACTAAACAAGTACTGATTTAGCCCTCAAAAGAATAGGGGAGCATTTCCCTCTTTTCTTCAAAGCAACAATATTTTAGAAAGGATAAATCACTTAAAGCATCTTTATTAAAGCCTCAGGGTGTTATGGTTCTATTACATAAAACAGGTGAGGGTAAGGGGTGAACAAAAAAGGTAAAATAATGTAAAATGCTTAGATTTACATATTGTGCAGGTGAAAATTCATTTAGGAATGGAAGCTGAATTCTTAATCACTAGTGTAGAACTCTGTGCAAACTACATGCATGGAGCATCTTGGATCTTTGATGAAATATACCCTGAAAAATAAGCTCTAAAAAGCAGTTTTTTTGGATGAAATGTTATTCAAAAAAAGAAAAAAGAAAAGAAAGATGATCTACAACTGAAGTTCTTGGAACATTAGCTTGTGCTTTTGTTTCCATACTGGTAACTCAGTTTTATGAGACGTACTTGCATACTGAGTGACAAGAAGTAAATGTGTCTCTGAGTTGGACTCTATATTTTCCTCCTATGATGAATCTTTTCAATATGAAGTTAATTTTTTTCTTCATCTAAATTTTTTTTTGTATTCAGTACCTCAAAGTTAAAAAATGAGAACTTGTTACATTTCCAGCTATTTGTATACATTTGGCTCCAAACTGTAATAATATGTTTCTTCCTTCCACAAGATTTATTCATCTCATGTTAGCATTCTCCCATGAATTGAAAGTTAGGTTTGTGATTTTCTTGACAGATGCTGGAAACAGCATGGAGTCACAGGACTCCTCTTGTCATTCTGAATATCATAAATTGAAAGGACTACTTTAACCAAAAATTTCATTTGGAGAGGTGGAGGGGGTGGTGAATCGATAGCCATAATTTCAGTTTAGAGGGACTTTTGGCATTTAAAAAATTTTTACTTTAAAAAAATGTCTCTTTGGTTATGGGTTAACAGAGAGAAGGCAGCCAATAATGAACTCATTTACTATAGTTGGCATTATAAAAGATATTTAAGCTGCCCACACACAATTTAGGGATAAAAATCTTTGCCTACTTCAGCATTTAAATATTTGTAGTGGTCATTATTGGCTTCGTTAAAATAAAATAAACAAAAGAAAATCAAGCTTTAGAAAGATTTGTAGTAGCATATTCTTATAAAGCCAGAAGATTTTAAATCTGGCTTTTCCTTCACTCTCATATACTTATAAAATGCTGAATAATGTCATATTTTTCTCTTATGGGTTCTAGATTATTGCTTTGTGTGATTTTAAAAAAATCTTATAAGATACAAAATTTATTATTGTATGGCTATCTTTGCTGCTGATTCTTGATTTTCTAATTCAAGAAATTTTCATGAGATTTACCCTTCAAAATTTTCTTATAGGAAAACTTGTGTTTCATAGACCCAGAGTTTAGGCCAAAATTATTAGTGTATATGATGGTGGATTCCTTGAAGAAATACTGGATATAGAGTTATTCAAAGTTTCAGGGGACAATAAATGGCATGATATGATTGTTAAAATGATCATGGGGATCAGGAATCATAAAGTAGGCAGATCAACAATCACAGTTTCAAAGTGTTTTTTTTTAATATGTCAAAGATTATTTAATAAATGACCTAGAAACATCCCAAAGAACCTGTGTCTTTTTCTTAAAACTTGCCAGTGTTCTCTGGTGTTTTTAGTTGTGTCACTTTATTTATCTGTGAAGGATGAGATAAAACATTTTCTTGTATTGAATTTGAATGTACTTTGTGCTTTGGGCCCAATAAAATATTAACTATAGCTCACAATTTTACAGACTGGCAAATTCGCATGCACACACCAAGGGGTAAAAATTGAGGTCAAGGCTCATGGACTTTATTTTTTCCTGTTAAGCAATAGCATTTACTTGTGATGGGATGATCTTTTTTGTTACTGGATGGCAATATTACCATTAATATTAGTTAAAACTGCTTTATAATTCCTCAGCACTAGAAAAAAAAACAATATTAGAAATTTAATGAAGTGTATAACCAGTATTGTAGTTTAAGACGGATGCATTTTTTTTAAACCAGAATATCCTTAATGCCATGAAAAGGAATAGGGATTAATGGATAGAAGTATTTTAAAGTTTTGACTGATTTGACTTTTAATGGTGTGGTCAAATGTTACAGAGAATATTTATTTTCTTAAAATCTTGGTTTACTGAAATGATTTTTAAGACCATTGCCTCACTAAGAAGACTCTTCAGTAACCAATTTTTACTTTTGGAGCTTACCTATCAGTGTGTGTGGAATTGATTGTATTTAGAGACTTTACTTGGTATTGTACATTTTACAATTGAGTTTGGCCTTAAGTGTAGTGAACCGTCACATAATAAAGTTGTCTTTTACCTAAAGCCCAATATCTCTTATAAGTACCATCTCATTTATATGTCCATCAATATAGGAAGGCACAAAATAGTTGCCTTAAAAAGTTAGTCCTGCAGAGATTTCTTCTTGGGTATGGCAGTACAAAATAAAAACTCTGGGATTTTGTGTGTGTGTGTGTGTGTGTATGAGAGAGAGACAGAGACAGAGAGACAGAGAGATAAGAGAGACAGAGAGAGGACAAGGTATTTATACACTGAAAAGTGGTAAAGTTGGGGTGGGTGGAAATTAATAGTCTGTACATCAGTGGAGTCACATATACAGATATTAGTGTGCTCTGTTGAACTATTTGGATATATAAATTCCCCTAACAGTCAATAGATTGACATTGAAAAAGCAAGAACCTACCTATTACATGACAGAACTTGTTTGAAATATTCACATAGTAGCTGAGGCACAAAATGTATTTTCCCAGTCAAGAATGATACATCTAATGGGAAAAAAATCCTCAATTATAAATAGCTGGCTCAAAGCAAATAATGAAATCATATCAGAAAATAACTATGATTATTTATTGGCTTTGGCCATATCAGTTTGTTAAATCACATGGATGTGATTAAGTAAAGTTGTTATTTTAAGAAGCTTTGCTCCCCTTTAATTTTACATGACTAAATTGGAAACCTTTTTTGGAAACCACAGAATGTTTTCCCTGCTCTTTGAGTTTTGTAGACTTACATTTAGTGATATAATATTAGTTCTTATGTAGAGTAGAGATTAAATTTGGAATACTTCTAGATAAAAGGAGCCTGTTATCAGGAGTTGAAATGAATACTTCAATTTCATGCTACTCCCTTAGAATCCATTTATATATGTATGTATGTATGTTTTGAAGGACAGGTTTTGCTTTATAAACATCCCTATTGCTACTCAGTTCTGTATAAATCAAAGGATTAACCTCATATTGTTGCTGTGTTAGGCATGCTAAGTCTGAGTCATACTTTAGGGAACTGTGGAATTGAGGTAATTTTTTTTTAAATTTTTTGGGTTCAAATACATCTTAACCTCAATTATCTGGGTATTTCAAGAAAAAATATAGAAGCTCAGTTTTGTAGTTCAGGAATGCTGACTCAGCCATTATATGTGCATAATATTGTACAAGCCATAGTCATTTAAAAAAGTTTTGTGATTTGCTGTCATTGTAGTAGGATACAAGATTCAATTTGAGTTGCATTTAACAGTTTTTGATGGATGCTAGTTTGGGCTGAGATAGTTGAATTACAAGTGGAAATATAAAAATCCACAATGCCCAAAAATGCTTTTAAGGCCGAAGTTAATAAAAAAAATTTGTCACTACTTGAGATGTCAGTCTTTACCAGAAGGCCCTTTGGGATGTAATATTGTTAAATTTTAGGGAAAAATACTTTGAAATAAAATTTGACTTTTTCCTATAATCTTTATAAGGCAATCTTTCACCGTCATCTAAAATTATATGATAACCTTTATGTTTTACAGTGCTAATTCACTTTAAGCTAGAAATAAGGGCACATGTCAAGTTATCATGCCCTTAGTTATTCCAGAACTTTTTTTTTTATTAAATACATGATTGACTTTTAAAGTACTAAATTTATTTTAATCATTACATCTTGAGGAAAAGTAGTAAACATGAATTTTTATTTGTATTTCCCCAAATTAACAGTGTATTTGAGCCTTCAAAAATAGTAAATGACATTGCACAATCCTCATATCATTAATAAAAGGAACATGAATGCAGGTGTTTAAATTATTTACACTCATAATCGGCCTTTATATTATATGGTCTTGCCAGGTCTCTGTTATTCTAGTGCATAATTGATGGTGCTCAGAAGTGGAAAAGTTAGAAAAGCGGAAATAATGTGACGCCAAAGTGCAGTCAGGCAGTTTGGATTGTCAGAGACCACGGGGGCTGAGGAATCCACGGCCACAGAAGAAGGAACATTGGCATGAGAACTCAGGTTGCATTCCAGAATGAACAGGTTTTCTTCTGGCATCTCAGCAAGGGTTTTTTTTTTCTCTTTTTCTTATTTTTCAAGGTAGAGGAGTTATGAAAGTTAGGAGGAATTAACGTCTCAAATATTTGAAGCCAGATATCAGGACTAGAATTGAACTGGGCCACTTTTAATAGTTTTCACAAAACATGTTTGTAAAGCTTATGAAGCAATTTAATGTAATTGAAGGAGTGCTTAATTTGGTATCAGAGAGCCTCCTGAGTTCAAATCCCAGCTTTTCAATTTGTTATCAGAGTGACTTTGGACAATCTAATCCAATCCAACAAGCATTTGTAAAGTATTTACTTAACATGTGCAAGGCACTGTACTAAGTGCTGGGGAAACAAAGACAAAAATAAATAGCCCTTGCCCCTCAAGGAGCTTACATTTGCTTGTGAGTGTTGATGGTGTGTGTTGGGGGGGGATTGAGGGGAGATATAGCTTGCAAATAGGATACTTCTCTGGGCCTCATTTTTCTATCCGTAAAATGAGAGGTTGAACTAGATGGCCTCTAAGGTTCCTTTCCCCACTAAATCTAGAATCTGAAGTAGCTGGATCTACCTAATATAGGGCTCAATGTCCTTGTCATGATTTTGATTGAGACCAGTAAGTGGATTACAAAATTTGAAGTCCTATTTCACCTTTGTAGCACTTAATGGAAAATATGCAGAGATTAAAAAAAAAAAGCGTTGTGTACCTTGGGACTTGGAATCGTTCGGAACACATGAAACGTTCGAGTCAGAATAGAGCCTAGATGACATTAGAGATCAAGCCCCTAGTTTAAGAGAAGAAAAAACTGGGTGCTAGAGAGATAAAACAACTTTCCAAGATCATATGGCTTGAGTGGAAGAACGAAGGCTTAAGACCTAGGTCTTTTAACTACAATTCCAGTGTGCTTGTATGCTTAACATAGTAAGGAAGACAAGGAGATGAGGAATAAGTTAGGGGAGGAGAAAAGAAAGGAAGGAAGTGAGAGGAGAAAAAATGAGAATGAAGATAAGTGATGGAAAGATAGATGAAACGTAGAGGAAGAAATAAGGATATCAGGGAGGAATGAAAAGAGAATTTAAAGGTGAAAAGAGGAAGATAGAAGGAAAAAAAGAAGAGAATAAACAGTTTAAAAGAGGAGAGAGAAAGAGGGGAAATTGTAAATTCTTTGGAAGCAGGATTTGTCTTTTTCACTGATGAATTGAGAAAAGGAGAGAGAAGAGGAAATAGGGAGAGAGAAGATCATGAGGAACAGAAGATAAGAATTAAGGGGAAACAAAGAAAAGGTGAAGTGAGATAAGAGAGAACAAGAATAATGGAGAGAAAAGAAAAAATGACAGAAAAGGGACAATAAAAAAAGAGAAGGGTAAGCTTTGGAGAACTGTTAGATTTCCTGCTGTAGTACCGCCACCTGGAGCTGTCCTTTCCCTCCTGCTGGTTCATGACCTTTTCTCTTGCTCCAGTTCCCCAGGTCTCAGGGCTGCATTAGTGGCAGCTGTACTTCCATATATCTTACTGTAATAACAGCATAGGGACTCCTTTATGGGATGGGGGAAACACCTGCTTTGTTTAGAAGCAGGCAAAGTTGGAGGAAGCATCAATTGTGGTTTGAGTCATCATGATAATTCAGTGAAGTCAACCTAAAACATCTTTGAGATGTACCAGTTGGAAAACAGTCTGAGGAGAAAAATAAGAAAATTTGAGAAACTCATTACATTTACTCAAAATAGTTGAAGATTATTCAACTGTAGATTCTGCTTACTATGTGAGGTGTGAGATATTAAGGTGGGTAGATTTGTTGTTTTCTTGTTTTTTTAAATGAAAAGTTTTTGAACAAAAGCTTTTATGTACTTTTAGAATAAGACATTTTATCAGAGTGGTCAAGTTTGTATCTTAGACATGATATAAGTAAGAGTGCAGTTCCTTAAATTAAATAGCATACTTTCATTTCAGGAAAATATAAATAACTTTTGTATCTTCACTGTGAAAATGAATATAGTATGTTTCTCATGTGGGATTAATCCTCAATAGTTCATCAAACTTTTGCTCTGAAGAAGGTAATCAACTGTTCTAAATGCAATATATGACATGGTAGGCAAGTAACTTGCTATTTTAAAATGAGTTTTCATTTCTTTTGGAATAATTGATGATAATACAAGGCTATTTAATGTGGTACAATTTCAATATTGGATCATAACAACATCTATTGGCCCTTGTGACATATAGATTATACTAAGCGAAAACAATTGCTTTTAGCATGAGAAAAAATTAGTCCAAATTGCAAATGTATTCCTTTATATATGGTTTTACGTTTTTTCTTCTTGGCACATTAAGTTATATAACATACTTTGTAAAAATGAAAATTATTAGGTATTTAAATGCTAAATTATTTTAGCTAAATATTGGATTATTTTGCTAAATTTGGGTAAAAACATTTTGATTTTAGAAAAAATCCAATGAAGAGACTGAAAACAGATTTTCCTGTTGGGATGTGAGATTAACTATATTTCCCTATTTTTTTACTTTCTTTGCTGAAAAGAATACCAAGAATATGTATATATAATGGTTTATACATGTATGTGTGCAGGCATTTTAAACATTAGTCATTTGAACAGTTTGAGTTGTAACATATAAAACAACATTTGCAAAGCTCCTACCCTGCTCCCCCACATAAAAACCCTACATTTTTATTGGAGGACTTCATACTTCGATGGGTACCTAAATATAGAGGATCTGGTTGGGTAGTAGTTACTTTCATCTTAATTATGCTTTCCCTACAACTTTGATACATAAACTGGATGGATTCTTGGATGGATAAAGAACATGGATTCTTGAGGTGGAAGGAAGGTTAGAGATAGATCATTTGGCAACCAGAGGAGCTAGTGGCAGAGTGGATAGAGTGTTGGGCCTGGAGTCAGGAAAATCAATCTTCTTGAGTTCAAATCTGGCCTCACATACTTAATAGCTGTGTGACCCTGGGCAAGTCACTTAACCCTGTTTGCCTCAGTTTCTTCATCTGTGAAATGAGCTGGAGGAGGAAATTTGCATTATCTTTGCAAGAAAACCCCAAATTGGGGTCACAAAGAGTTAGACATAATTGAAACAACTGAAAAACAACAACATAACTTTGTTTTAAAGATGAAGACACTGAGGCCCATAGAGTTAAGGTGACCTGCATACATTTATACAAGTTGTAGAGCTGGGATTTGAACCCAGATATACTGATTCTTTCCACTATCTCACACTCCCTCATTGTACGCTTATGTGTCTCAACTCCAATGGGTGAAAGATAATGTGGGAATCTACAAATTATATGTGAGATGTTCTCCCTGCCTGTAAGAGCATAGTTTAAAATTTAAATAGGAAATAGGAAAAACAGAAATATATTCAGTACAGTAATGCATATAGATATCAGGATATTTCTAGAATAATGAGGCATGGAAAGAAGAGGATATAGGAAATCTGTTAATGAGAAGTTTGTTTTAGGTGAAATGATATTTTGTATTATTTTTGTGTATTTGGATTGTTTTTTGAGGACTATGTCTACTAACCAGTTTCAGAAGTGTAACATTGTGGGTAGTGTTCACCCTGTTATTAATTGGAAAAGTAAATAAAATCAGAGTTCTACTGAGGATGCTTTTAAAGAAAGCATTTCATCTAGAAATGACTTCTGGTACTGTAGATATGGCCTAATTAGTCTTGGTACATTGTTTCCTTTTATTCTCCTTGAGTACTGATAATTGTTTTAAGACAAAGTATTGCTTAGCTATGATGCTGAAAATAAATCTATTTCGTAAATAGTGTTAATGAATAGGAATCTTTCTCCTCTAGTGAAAACAAGTATTATAGTTTGTGTAAACACCATTATAGTAATTATAATGAAAATTTATTGTAATATAAAATACATGACTTAAGTAATGAAACATTACTATATATACACACAACCCCCACACATAAATATATTCATATCTAAGAATTGGTGCCTTATGTGTATTATAAATGACCACTCACTATTTAGCTAAACCTCTGCTTACATTACCTCTGAGGAAAAAAGTAGAGTGAATGTAGTCATTTACATTCTAAACGGTCCCTCCATGGCAATTCTTCAGGTGATAAAGTAGCTAATAACTTTTATTATTATTTCTATGCAGAGAAAATGAATGTTTCATCCCCACTCAATGGGAAGAAGAGAGTTGAGAACTCAAATCAATTCATCTGGGTACTTTAAGAACCCCTGCATCATTAACATTTCTAATATTAATTCCACCAAAGAAAACAAACTGATACAAGAAAAATAAAGGAAATCATGCAAAGATTACAATGACAATAAAAAGACAGTGAAGGGGGACACAAATGTATTTCTCATGGAAAAAACAACTTGATAACATTTAATGAAGTAATACAAATTCTTATAGTTTCATTGATGATGGTGCTATAAAATATAAACCATAAAGAAAGGAATCTTGGCTCTGCTTTAAAATAAAAAGATAGCAGTTGTGTGTCAAAAACACTGATATGCTGGAAGCTGAGATAAAAGTAATTAGATTCTGAGGAGGAAACCCAAACCTAACTGCTTTTAATTCTTTTCGCACAGTCTTTCATGAGTTACAATTATCACAAAAGTGAGAAGAAACATGTTTTGCTTGTTAAAAGTAAAAACCCAATAAAAAATATTACACTTGAATTGTTTATTTTATGTTTCTGCTTGCTTTCTTTGTGCCAACATTAGCTGCATATCAGGGCTAACAACCAGATGTTAGATCAAGAACCAAAAGCAGGAATGTCCATAACACAGATGAACTGACAAATTTATCAAATAAAGGTGTGGTTTTCATATCTCTTACCTTGGATAATATTGTATGTCTTTTAAATTAGCTCTTTCACTAAAACTATTATCTCCTGTCTGCAGGTGAAAATATATTTGAATTTCCTAAGTCGTATGCTTTCTAAAATAGATCTAAATGCAGACAATACTTTGTCAGTAGTTAAGACATAAGGTTTTACTTAGGCAAACAAATAATCATCCTTCACCGATATGGGATCTTGGTTCATAAATTTGTTAATTATTTTTCCCTTCTACAAACATTGGCTTACATTGAGCCCTTAGCCATTGCTTGTTTATGCAGTATGAAGGTTGAATGAGAGCTTAAGTTTGAACCATGTTGCTTGTAGTCTAGAAAAAAAAATATATATAACTACCATGTATTTCAATAAAATAAAAAAGTTATGTTTAAGGTAAAGTGCTTAATTTTCTGAGTAATGATCAATACATATCTTAATTTACATTTGCAGAGAGAGTAAAAAATTTAAGTACTAGAACATAAATAACAAAAAGTACAATTTTTAATTTTACAGTTGGGTTTAAAATGTTGTAGGTATTTAGAATGATTTTATATTGTAATATTAACTACTTACTTTTACAACAAATGAATTAAATCTGGGTAAGAGCTCAATCTGTTGCTTTTCCTTGCTACCACACACTAGTGCTTATTAAGTAAAAAAGGAAATACACATTTAACATGAAAAGGAACTGAGACAGCGTGGTATAATGGATAGAGAAGAGATAGAAAGGCCTTATAATCAACAAGGCCTGGATTTAAATTCTATTTACACATACTGGCTGTGTTACCCTGGGTAAGTCACTTGACCTCAGTACCTCAGGAAACTCTCTAAGACTATAAGTCACCTTCCTGGAAATTCTCTATATCAGTGTCTGAGAAACAACAAAGCGGGGAGGGTTGGGATAGAATTAGCATTGAGATTTCAGTTCTTTATTTCAAACTCATTTTTTGGAGGTAATTTAAATTGTTACAAGTATTTAGGAATGCATTGTCATGGGCATCTGGGTGGTGCAGTTGATAGAGTGCTGGACCTGGAGTCAGAAAACCTTAGCTTCCTGGGTTCAAATTTGACCTCAGACACTTATTAGCTGTGTGAACCTGGGCAAGTCACTTAACCGTTTTTGCCTCAGTTCCTCATCTGTGAAATGGCCTGGAGAAGGAAATGAACTACTCCAGTATCTTTGCCAAGAAAACCCCAAATGGAGTGACAAAGAGTCTGCCACAACTGAAACGACACAACAACAGCAAAAGATGTATCCTCACATATGATGGATTTTTCTTTACATGAACTAAGTCTAACTTTACATGAACTAAGTCTAATGTTTGTTTCAGGAAAAATTGGTTTATAGGTCAAGTTTGGGAGATGGTGATTGCCTATGCTATGAGTTATGGGTAATTATGTAAAATCATAGAATTATAGATTTATATAGAATTATAAATTTGTAGTTTAGTGGGTTCCAACCTTTTTGTGTAGAAGGACCCTCTTTTAACATAAAACCCCTTTTATCAATTACCACATGATAGAAGTTATATTAGTAGGACGAATGAGAAATATATTATGAGAATTATATATATATGTATACATATATATATGTATGCATACATATACATATATACATACATATATACATATACATATATATACATATATATGTATGTACACATATACATATATAAATTATAGACTTGCAGTAATACTGAAACCTTACCATTTGTCTGAAGCCACATGTATGATCTAACAGGACTGAGTTTTGAATCTGAATTCTCTGACTCAAATCTAGTGATCTTTTTCATCAATACAGCATCTTTCATGAAGTAACCCAGTTTCTAGGTGTGTGTGTGTGTGTGTGTGTGTGTGTGTGTGTGTGTGTGCGTACATATCAAGAAGTTCCAGCATCTCACTCATCAGATTAAAAGGCATATTGCCATGTTTCTGCCTCCCTCTCCACCAAAAAAACCTGATGAATTTGATGAGTTCAAATAATGAACTGGTAATCAATATGTATATGTTGTATATGATAAAGATTTTCTTTTTTTTTCATTCATACTTATTAAAAGTACAAACTTTTTAAAATCAGGGCCTGTGTTATATTTTGAGAGGCAGCATGAAGTATTAGCTGTAGGGTTGGACTTGGAATCTGAAAGATCAGAGTTCAGTTCTGCCTCTGATGTTTAATAGTTTTATGACCACAGGAATATCACCTACCCTCTCTGAGCCTCAGGTAATTCTTGGCTACTAAGTTATAGATAGTTCTTAATCTATATTGGCACTCCTCTAATAAAAGTCACAGATTCGTGATATATTGATACATATTAGGTGTACTCAGTAAAGATGAAAAAATGTTGCTGAGACATTAAAATTAACCTGATACACATTCTCTGAAATTAATTGGTTAATAGCATAATATAGTGTCTAACTAGATTATAGCTTAAAATAGGTGCTCTCCCAGATGAAATACCTGTAATGATTAGATTTTTAAGTGAAAAATTCTGTTGCTGTAGATATTTATCATTACATTTTCTCCAGAAAATTTGACAGAATTTTCGGTCACCAGTCTATCAATATGATCTGCTTTGTTTCATAAGGGTCACAGAGTACCAGGGGGTGAACCTTCTGGAGAACATGTCTTTAAAAAGTAGGAAATAACAAGTAATTACAGAGTGAATCCACGTCGTAGTGCTGTCACACATTCCAAGACAGCATTATTCTATCAACTAAAGTACATGTGTAATATACTTGGAATTAACCTTATAATTTACTTTTAAGCAACCTACATATTAAATTTCAAGTACTTATTATGTAGCACTATTGAAAATGTCATCTGACCTCTGTTTCAGTTTTTTAAAAAAATTTAATTTTATAAGAGGAAATAAGAGTGGGGTATTTTTTACGCCTCTGGGTATATGAACCTTTTCCCCTTGTTTTTGAGGAATCATTTATAGTTATTGTCATTATTTACCTTGTACTTACATTCTAGTATTCCATTTCATTGTAATACTGATTATCAATGTAATCTTGTTCATTGAAGTGGTGATGAATGCAGGATAAGATTGTGACTATTCAGAAGCATGAAGTAGTTGCTATGGCAGTGTCATCTGTTATTGCAAGAAGACAAATTGCAAAATCTATTTAGTGTGGGTAAAGTGATTTCCTTTAGTCTGTTCATAGGTCATTTTTGGGAATTTCACATTCTTTTCGTAGAAAAATTTGGAATTATTTTTTATTTCATTTCACTGATGTTCTTTAGAAATTTCAATTAGTAAACACTGAGTAAGCACCTGCTACGTTTAAAGTACTACTCTTCCAGAAGATATTACAAGGTTAGGTTTGATGAGGCTCTTACCATCATGGAGTTTACATAAATCTGGTAGATGAAGTAGAAATAAACAAAAAAAACCTTTATTGTGAATCACCACAAAAGAACTTTTTCATTGCATTTGAGATAATAGAAGAATTAGCAAATTCTCAGGAAAATAAGAAAAAGACACAATATGCTATAATAGATAGAAAGCTGGCCTTGAAACCTGGGTTCAAGTTATGCCTCTGATACACACTGACTGTGTGACCTTGATAAGTCAATTAATCTCTCAGTGTTCTATCAACTCACTAATATAGAAGTTCTTAAATCTGTGTGTGTGTGTGTGTGTGTGTGTGTGTGTGTGTGTGTGTTAGGGACCCATTTGGCAGTCTGGCAAAGCCTATGGACTCCTCAGAATGGTTTTAAAAAAATATGTAATAGAAGGAGATGCTAAATTTCTTTTGTAGGGTACCAACAATAAAAATGTAAATTTTCCCCATGTTAAGTTAATGGATTTCCCGAAATCTATCTGTGGACTAAAGTTAAGAACCCCTGTTCTAAAACTGTAAGTTGCAGAGAAGGTGCTGTCTACTTTGGTAGAGAGAGTTTCCTGATCTGAAAGTTCCCTATGGCATTGAAATCACAGGTCTAGTCCATATCTCCAGGAAAAAAAAAGTACTTTTTCTGCCAAAATACTTTTTATCATTGGCTAAAGTTTGTTTTTGGTAGCTGCCAAGCATTCTTTTTATGTTTATGAAAGTGGTAAGGCTGACTTATGAATTATAAATTATTGTAGAGGTGGTCTTTCCCCAGATATCTGCCCATCCATTCATGCAATACAGCACTTTATGAAAAGTTATGTCTATCGTAACTTAATGAGCACTTAGGCTTGGTATGCTTTCAAGATGCTTTGATAGACTGTTAAATTTACAAATGCCCTGTAGCTATAAATTATCATTAAAGATTAGGAAAGGAGAGAGAAAAATAAATAAAAAGAGACTGAGACAAAGAGAGAGGAGGAGGGAGGGAGAAAGACTGCTTAGCCACATATTTCTTATAATTGATTTAACCTTCCTCCTAAATCAGCAGTTGGGCAAGTAGAAGAGAGACTTTGCTTAGCGTATTTGGTAGCTGCTGAACATGGTGCAGAATTTTGCCCTCATATGGGGAATTCTGGCCTTGATCTGAGAGAAGTTTCAATGAAATAAAAATATTGAGTTTTTTTAGTACCTACTTTAATGATGAAATGAAAATTATTTTAGTTCAGTCCATTGTTGTGTCCTGAGATTAAAGTAATAGTTAACCCTTGGTTTTTCAGTCTGATATGTACACACGCACACCCACACACACCCACACCCACCCATCATGTTTTTTCTGTTCTTTCTCCATTCCTTTTTTCTTCCCCCACTGTTTCTTGGCATCTTCATTGAAGGGTGGCCAGATGAAATGAAATGAAATGAAATTCTCATCTGCTGTTGTGTCTCTTTGATATTCTGGTAAAAGGTTTGGTGAGAGAAGAGGTATAGTGCATTTTACAAAGTATTTTGTGTTTGTATGTTTTAATTATACAGATATTTTATATAAAAGTGTGTTTATGGTTAAAATAATAAGTGATTTATAGTTTACATAGTAGTTTATAGTAATTATGCTTATATTTCAAGAAGAAATTTTTTGTATTAGAAAATTTCCTATTAGACTGTGAGCTCCATGAAAACACAAGCATTAACTAATAGATCCTCCACAGTATCTAACATGGTTCCTGGTTCATACTAGGTACTTAATAAATATTTTTGAGTTGTTGGATTTTTAATTACATTCTTGGATTTTTATTACAAATATTTCTCATTTTATCTAAATAGCAATATCCACTTAGATATACTGATCTTTGAACTTGCAAAATAAAAGAGTCAGTAGTTTAAAAATCATAAGCACTAAACTTAAAAGAAGTCTTAGTTGGAAATTAGTTACTTAACTCTGTGAAACATAAAATTCCAAGATCAAGGAGTATGAAATTCAGAGAGTTAAGTATAGAGTTATGGAATGCTTCATACAAGGACAAGAAGATACTGCTCACATTTCTTTGTATTTCCCAAAGTACTTTTCACATTTAGGTACACTAGAAATATTTGTTGCTTGCTTGCTTTCTTGCCTAATTAACTTTGGAAAGAAATATTGCATGCAGCAAAGGACACTACATTGTTTCTATAATTGCAATGCCCAACATTCAAAATAATTGGTGACCATTGCTTCCAAAGCAAAGTTAGCGTACTGAAAATTGATTTTTGTGTATGTGTGTGCATGTTTGTATTTTAGGAATATCATTTTAATTTTATAATGTAAGAAGTTTGGAAAATAATTTATTTTACAGATATTTATTTTATAGACAAAACATTTGTTTCATCAAGTAGGAATTACCCATTTTTATAGTTTTAACACTTATTAATATACATCTCATTTTTATGTATGTATTTACAATCTTTAAGTCAACACTGGCTTGAGAAATTTGAGCATTTTTATTGACTAATCCAGATTTAGTGTCCAAAGCCAGAGCCAAATGCAGTACATTTTTCATATTTTTTTCCCATTGAACTCAACTACCCCCTGATATACAAACATTGTACATATAGGAGGAGCATGACTTTGCCTGAACAGAGGGGAGAGCTTCATAGACTTTGGCAGATTTAGTCTAATCCTCCAATATTCACTCTTCATTACCCTCCATATCCAGTCAGTTGTCAAATTCCGTCAGTTCTACCTCCATAACATTGCTTGTATCTGTCCCTTTCTTTTCACTCACATGACCACCACCCTAGGTCAGGTCTTCATCAGTTCTTGCCTGGACTATATCCCACTAATTGGATTTCCTGTCTTCTTGCTCTTACTTCGAACCAGAAGTGAGAGCCCCTTGGGACTTGTCTTCTCTCCCCACTCCCTAATTGGGGGGAAAACAGAGAAATGGTATTTCACTATCAATGGACTTGCTGATTCCTTGGGGTGGGACCTCTTTCTGGCTTCTCAATGGGGCCTGAAGGCTTCCACTTATTCTATACTTTTCATGTGTCTTCACCATGCCAGACTAGAGTCAAGCCCAATGGGGTCTTCTCCATTTTCTCATCTATCCTACAGGCAGCTGTCACAATGATATTTGTAAAATACAGGTAGGTGTGACTTGCCTCTGAGATAACATACAAACTTGTCTCTGGCATATAAGGACCTTCACAATCTGGCTCTATCCTATTTTTCTGGATTTATTTCACAATAATCTCCTTCATATATGCTCCATTTTAGTTAAACTAACTTACTTAACTGTGTCCTCCTTATGCAATATTATCTTCCTCACCTCTCCATACTTTTGCAAAGGTTGTCCTCTCATGCCAGGAATGTTTTCCTTACTTATGTCTGCCTCTTGAGATTTCTCCCCCCCTTCAAGGCTCAGCTCAGTTTCCCCTTCTAAAAGAATATTTTCCTGATTCCACAAGTAATTGATGTTGCTTCTTCCCAACTATTTTGCATTTATTTTGTAACATTTACCTATGAGCTTATTATTTTACCCTACTAGTATGTAAGCTCCTTGGGGATAGAAGGGTATGTTTTATTTTTCTTTTTGTAACCATAGTGCCTGGCCCATAGTAGGCTCTAAATAAATATCTATTGAGCTGAGTTGAATTGAACTGATATAAAGAAAAGGAAAAATTTCCCAACAATTAGAAATATCCAGGAATGGAATCGGCTGCCCCTTCTAAGAGCAAGAATGTATTCTTGCCAGATGTATTGTAGTGAGGATTCTTTTCAGGAATGGATTGGACTAGATCACCTGTGAAGTTTCTTATGATTCTAAATTATTACCAACCTTTTACACTTCTTACAAGGAGAAGTGTGACAAGAAATTGGGTGAGTTGGAATGTGAATTGCATAAATGTGTCTTAAAGTTTACATGTGGGCAATCCACATTCCAACTTAGCAAATTATTATGAGTGACTATTGAAGGATACATTTTACTAACTTGTTTTTGTTGTTGCTATTGCTATTTTTCCCTGTATAGTTTTTTGTTAAAAACACATAAATGGAGCATATCCACATATTAGACTCATTTTACAGATGAGATTAATAGTGTGTTATCTGATGTGCCATAATGTTTTATTAGTGAAGCCAGAGGGAGAAATAAATAAAAAGGTTCATTTATGTTTTCTGAATCAAATGTTTGGGTTTATTTGGATCAATACTCTTCTTCCCACCCCTACCTTTTCTTATCCCACCCCACCACCCATTTTCAAGGCAAATGAATGATTGGGTAGTAAATGCTTTTTTTGATGTGTGAACATGATTGATTCTATGGTCCTTCTTGCCCTCTCAGAAGATTATGAGCCCAAGAAAAGTCAGCTGTCTATGTTATTGTAAAAAATAGCCAATTACATAAATGTGTTTGGATACAAATTCCTTTTACAAAGAGTTGTATAACTTTTGTATTTCATGCCACAGCAAATCAGTCAGATCTAAACCATTAGCTGATCAAGCAGCTTGCAATTCTAGTCCAGAGACTAGTAACTCAGGCAAACTAGTTTTCTGCTTTTAGCTAATTTTTTTTTCAAGAAGAGTCTATAGAATTAAGGACAAAACTAAGCATTTTTAATGTGTTGATGTCCTGATCATTGATTCCATCTCTTCCTTTTAAATCACTTTGAGATGTAAGGTATTTCAAATATACTTGGATGCTCTGTATTTTAACCCACAAAAATCCTCAATGCTATTAAAGGGTTTCCTTGCTCCCTTTATAAGAAAAAAAAAGTACTTAGGAAAGGATGAGATGGTATGCAGAAAACTTAGAGAAAAGATAAATTACATAGGCAGAGAACTATAATTTACAGGTAAGTGCTTTTTTTGACTTATTATATATGGATTGTATGCCTGTTTATACAGGTTTAGTGACTAACATTGTAAAAATAATTCTGAGTTTTCTGTGATATCACAGTCATAGCTACGTAAATGTGAAACAGGCTTAACAAAAAATCATAGTTTAGTTTATAGATTATTTGTAGTATAAATGCTGACAAACTGCTCTATTTCGTGGTGAAAGTAAATGAAATTCATCCAGGATGATTAAGAGATGGTAGAGACTGCTACCTGTATTTATTGGGGAAAAAAAGAAAGGAAAAATGCTAAAATAGTTGTAAAACTAAATATTAATATTCTTCATAATTGCCGGTGAATCTGTGCACCTCCATTTGTAAGGAACATTGAATTCAGTAACTTTGAATTTTGGAGATAATTCAGGAAAAATTGTTATCGGTAAAGTAGCTTTTATCATATTTAAGAAGCAATTTGAGGCTCAACATACAGTGAATCTGCAGAAACTCACAGGCCTTTGGATAGAATTCTTTTGGATTTCTTACAGTTGAGAAATTTGTATGGGGACATGAAATTTTGTTCTATGTTAATAATGTTTTAACTTTGTACTCTTACCATAGTAGTCAATTGCAAAGCTTATCTCCAAAAGAATTATACCATCCCTTCAACCCATTATCTCTTAATACCTCCCAGTAGCTATGTAAGCTACAAACCTTTCCTCTTCTAAACCAGGTGTCAACCCCCTAGTGCAGACCAGTGCTATTGAGAAAAGCTAACTCTTTCTCTCCATCCAACATATCCTTTCAGATCACTTTGCACTTGTGACACGGACAGACTATTTTCCAGGCAAAGGCTGGCAAAGTCCCCCCCCCCTTCCCCTTTTGTGAAACAGAGTGAGCCATACAGAAAAAGCAGATATATGGGTGAATTGTAGTGTGCACTGAAGTTTTCATTTCATTATCTTTTCCCAAAACTCACTGTTCTTGTAAATTTCCCTGTATCTGTTGAGAGTACCATGGTTCCTACAGCCTTCCAGGTTCTCCCACCTCCTCAGTATACTTGACTCCTCATTCAACTTGAAAGTGCTCTCTTCAAAGATACCAATGATCTCTTAATTGCCAATTATCACCCTCTTCTCTTGGATACTTAGTTTCTCCATTCTACTTTGATGAAACTAATGTAAGAGTTTCACCTCTAAAATCTCTTACATCTGTACACTCAAAAAACTTGAAAATAGAATTTTTAACCTCTTTAAAACTTAACAAAGTTTCAATGGATTTTGAACACATTTATTAAAAATATAAAAATTCTGATTAGTTTGCAAGAACAAATGATTGACATAAGGGAAAGAAGAAATTTACTAGTCATATTTCAATAAAAATTTTTGCATAATTGGTGAATGGGACTGAAAAATCAGCAGCATGAGTTAGTAAGCACAGTCATCAATGTGCTGCTTCTATTTGGATCTGCATGTCATTTTGAGTCAACTTTTTTGGCTATGACAACCAAGTATTAAAAGAAATTTCACTTAGCATATGACATTTGAACTATTGTATCACAAAATTAAACTGAGATTTAAAAACGGAAGCACATTTCATAACATTGCTGATATCCTATCATTAAAAGGCTTTTTATTATGAATAAAGCAAATATTTCATCTTTTTGTGTAAAATTTGTATTTTTATTTAAATTTTATAATGTATGTAATGATTTTTGCAGTAATTTATGAGTAAGTACAGACTGAGAGGACATGCTCAAAATTGCTTTTACTAATAGGGGTTTGTGATAAAAAAAAGTTTGGAGCCTACTTGTATGGGCTATAGATTAAATTTTGCTTGTCCCTGCTGTCACCTGATTTGCTCAAGGCAATTAATTTTACATCATACTCTGGTACAGGAATGATACAATGATAATAATAATAATAATAATAATAATAATAATAATTCTATAGTGCTTTAAGTTTTACAAAATGCTTTACAAATGTTATCTCATTTGATCCTCACGACAACCGGGGAAGATAGGCACTATTATTATCCCTGTTTTTGAGGCTTGATTTGAAGTCAGGTTTTTCTTGACTGTAGGTCCAGTGATCTATCTACTGTACCATCGAATTACCTCAATGTGAATAGCTATTCACATAATTGCAATCCCACAACATTTTATCTCTGGTATATCTTTCTATACTCTTTTGGGCAAGCGGGTTTTCTCAAATAGAAGTATCATAAAGCTCACCTTAATCTAGTGACTCTTAGTAAGTGTTTTCTCAATTGTTTTTCTATTAATTTCATAGGTAGCCAATTCATAATGCCTCTGGTCATAGACTGGAGAGGTATTTAATTCATTTCTTCTTGCTGAATATCACAATTCCTTCTAAAATAACAGACAATCCTCTCCCCTCTCCCCACTGTGGACTCTTAAACTTTGGTGTACTAAAACTTGTCATCCCCAAACCTGACATTTTTAAAGATTATGCCAAATGTATTTTCTGACACCTTTCAGTTGATTCAAGCTGAGAAGTACGTCTTATCTTTTGATTGGTCAGTTTACTGGCCTGAAGAATATAGTTATAGTTCTTTATGAGTTATATGATCTGTAGAAACTGAATAACTGTTTTCAAGTGCTGTCAATTAGTGTTTAGAAATGAAGGGATGGCCGATTCATGAGAATGTCAAAAGTTCATATAATGAATGTTGTTTAAAATGAATTTTACACTCAAAGTAACATGTTACTACCAACATAATATAAGACTGAAATAACTTGACTTTGTTATCAAATTGGCACAGGAAAACTATATATTTTTTGTTATTAAAAGATAACCTGTATGACCCAAGTCATTCTTTATTGGGTTACTTCATTTGTTTCTATTTAGGAAAGATGTTAGATTTTCTTGCAGTGTTGAACATTGACTTTATCCCGTTTTAAATCTTTAAATTATATTTTATTTTACAAATAATAAGGTTGTTTTCCCAGATGTTAGTTTTTTTAAAAAATTAGATATAATTTTGATTCTTCCCTCTCCCACATATCCACTAAGTAAAAGTTCTGGTTGGCAGATTTCTTGAGGTGGGAGGGAGAGAAAATGATGGTGGGGATGAGGGGAGGTTTGGTTCATTTAGTGGCTTTAATTCTGCTTTTGAGCAAATGTGAACCACTCTGGCTTATCTCTGTAATTCTCTTTTTCTTTAGCCTTCTTTCCTTCCCCTCTACTCCCACCTCATTGAAAATCAGATCTGTAATCTGGCTTTGGGGCTGGGATCTAGACAGAGTTGTCAGGGTCAAGTGAGGGATTGGGGATAGTTATAGTTGCTTAGAGAGATACCTTTTCCTTTTAGTTTTCCTCCTGAAAAATCTGTGTTGCCAGTAGTTACCTCTGGATTGTGATCTCATCATGGGTCAAAATACTATGTGCTTGCATCCAATAAATCCAAGTTAATTTTTCTTGTTTCATTGCCTTAAAGATTCAGCCCATTAAAAGTTTTAAAATTTCTATTTGTTGTGCAGTAAAGGGTAAACAATAATAACTTACATCTATGTTTTTAGGACCTTTCCATTCAGAAATTATATAGCACCTTGTTTTGCTCCTCTCATACATGTTATCATATATTTATTATATATTACAGTTACCTGAATATATGTCCTATTTCCCTTAGCAGATTCTGAAAGCTCCATGTGGGGCCTGGAATGAGTTATGTTTAAACTTTGCATATTACCCAGCACCTGTTCTAGTGCTCAATGAGGGTATTTTCAGTCAATATAGACTAATTTAATGTGTGTGTGTGTGTGTGTGTGTGTGTGTGTGTGTGTGTGATCCACCTTGCCTTTAGGACAAATAATAAATTGATCATGTATACCACATTGTATAGGTAACAACAAAGGCAAATATTTGTATTAGGGAAGAACAATGAGCAAACTTGATAGTTATCCTTGTTCATCCTTTTAGATATTTGTTAGTTAAGTAAACCTGTATGATTTGATCAGATTTATTTGGTGAAATGTGATATATAAAATTGAAATGTATTTGTATTTATTAGTGACAACTAGTGAACTATTTTTAGGCATGACCCTTTAATGAAACAACACATTAGCTTATTAAATGAAGTATGAATTGTTTAGTATAAACAGCCCTCAATTTGAAGTAAAAAGATCTTAATTCAGGTTTCAGTTTTGACATTCACTATCTTATACTATTCACTATATTTTGACAGTAAAGTTATTTCAGCTCTCTGGGCCTCAGTTTCCTCATATGTAAAATGAAGGAGTTGAAAAAGATAATCTTAAGGTTCTAGTTGATTTAACATTAATTTGTCTGTTGTTTGTCCCTGCATTGGACATTAGTTGGCTTTGGTATTTTGTCATAATGTGTACTAAAAAACACAATATGTCTAGTTTCTGACCTGTTTAATATAACCTATAGTTTGTGGCATAACTAGGAAAAAATCTACTGAAAAAAAAATGTTCTATAGTGCACTCAAGCTGATTGCATTTCAAGGAAAGTGAGGTTTCTGATGATGGACTAGAATAGTGGTTAGTCAGATTTCAACTAAGTGTAGGCTTTTGGGTCCAAAGAGTATTTTTTTGTTTTTGGTATTTTCTTTAGAAACCTGAGAGGAAAGGATGCATAATGGGATCCCATACTTGTGCATTTCAGCAAAGATCTAATCTTTTTGAATTCATTGCTTGTGAGTTATTATTTCTAATCATACGCTTGATTGACTCCAGCTAAATGACTGCCTGACTGAAAGGCAGAGGTGTTAAATCTAAAACTGTAAGTACGTATTTTAACTGAAAATAGGGATCATCACAGAATGCCTTCTCAATCAGTGGTGCCTGACACCCCTCGGAATATATTTTTAAATACAAATTCCATCGCATCCTTATGTGGGAATGGAGCATCACAGAGCATGATTGAGCTCTGAGGGAGAAGATTGAAACCCTGGAGGGAATATCAAAATGATAAAACTGAGCCTTCAATGGTGCCACGATGAGTGTGGTTAGCATGCCACTTCAGTCTGATAAGCCAGTTAGGTGCCCTTAAAACTCCTTGCTAAGATTACCATGTCATTTTGAAGACTTAAAAAAAAGGAAAAAGGTTAGTAGGAGAATTATTATTTAGAAAGATGATTAGGACATTTCTATACACTTTTTACATTAAAATTGTATTTTCTTTCAATAGATATCCAACAGCAATTAATTGAGGAACCCAAAATCTCATCTGCTTTTATTCAAAATAAAACATTAAAATAATTTAAATATATTAAAATAAAAGTACAGCAAGAAAATAGCCATAAATTATATTGTTCTTTTACATAATGTATTTTTGCCAAGTACTTAACTTTTGCTTTACCGCTTGACTATATACTTTATATCAAATTCCCTAATAGGGTGAGTGTGTTTATTTAATGAAAATGATTACTTGATCGTCATTAGTCATTCTTCACATTCTGAATTTCTTGATAAAGAACATAATTATAGCCCCAATGTGTGCCTAGTTCCCTCATGTTTATACTGATAGACTGAAATTTGTAGTGAGGAGTTATTATATAAGGATTTGTGCAGATATTCAGTAACTGAGTGTGTGTTACCTTCAAAATAAAGATGACTTCAAATTGAATGTATGAAAAATATTCTCATGGAATGCATGCACCTTGACATATCCTTGAGGGCAAGGATTGTTTTGCTTTTGGTTTTGTATCCCCAGAGCCTAACAAAGTGCCAGCTCATAGTAAGGCTTAATGAATATTTGCTTGTTGATTGAGTGATTGATTGAAAACGTGATTTTCCTACTTGACAAAAAAAGTTCTTCCAGTCAGTGAAGGTTGACTATGTTACTAGTCTGTTTTCTCAGCATATTTTAAATGATGTGAGAAAATGGTTATCACAATAGTTGTAAAGTTTTAGGGCAAGCAGGAGCCTCCAGTCGGTATATTTCATTGGAGTAGGGAGCTCCCATTAAGGAAATTCCTTCTAACAAAGGAGATTAGTAACTGTTTTGCAACTTGCAGTCTTAGAGACTAGGACACTAAAATGTTAACTGGCTTGCCTAAGCATCCAGAATGTGGAAAAGACAGAACCTTGAACCTAGGTCTTTCTGCTTCCAAGGATAACCCTTTTCTATCCATGTAGGATGATATCATTCATAATTGTACCTTAATAACATGAATGGGGTTTGAGATGCTTTAAAATTTATGGATGGCTACTTTAGTTTTGAAAAATATTTTTAAAAAATCCTTTACACACTAAAAATTAAAAATAAACATAAAAAATGATCATTCAAGGACACCTTTCAAATTCTGTCTCAGGTCTAGAAAGAATGTAGTCAAGTAAACTGAAGCCCAGGGCATTGGTCCATTATGAAGTTTTATTCATGATAAATTGAGAGAAATTGTAAGTACATATAATAAATGTGCAGATTGCCAAATGTATAAGAGTTTGATGTTAATCATTTTATGAAGGTTATTTGATGGCGAGCAGGGACAGGTGCTAGGATGGCTGTGAGCTCTCTAGGGATCAAAAGGTTAGACAAACTGCCCCTAGAATTTATACAGGGTAGTGATTTTCATGTCAGTTTAATTATTCTTATGTTTTATGAGATAGTTAATCAAGTTGTCTAGAAATCTTATGGAACTGGAGGATCTTATAGCTTTAAGGACAAAGTTGTGATTGAGTTTTTTTGGTAATCATTCCTTTTGGGATAGTCTTTGTGGAAGTGATATGCTTTTAGAACTACAGGGCTTCCTTAGTGCCAGAAAGAGATTTAATCAAGCCTTTTGTAATCCAGTGAGGAAATGCCTTTAAAACTGAATTGTGTTTATATTAATTTGCTTGCTAATTTAATAATCTCTGCTTGGGATCTTTACTTTGATTTTTAATGTAGCACTTCAACTTTTCATATTCTTTAAAATGTTTAAATAGTTATAAATTCATTGAAATTATTTAATTTAGTCTATAGCCTTAGACATATCAACTGTCAAGAGAATTAGGGAATTAAAAAACCAAGCACAAAATATCACATTGTGCCACTCAGTCATCAATTTAGAAAAGAAAACAAATATTCAATCTCTTCATTTCTAGTGAGCTGAAAATAACGCAAGTTAAGAGCAAGAAGAAAAATAATTTTAACATGATCTCAAAAAAACCCCCAAATGTCTGGGTTTGTTACTTTCATGAAGTGTTTAAGATTGTGTTTTTATTAGGATGATGCATTTAGAAATGAGCAGCTAGCAAATAAAGTAGGATTAAAAATTATGTTTTGGGTTAATACAATATCAGAATTTCTAAATTATTAATACTTAATTTTTTCACTGTAGAAAATTATTAAATTTAAGTAGTTTTAAAAAAAGACATTTAGAATGACATCTGTGTTTGTATTAATTAGTTGACATTTGAAGAAAATTAGGTGTAGTTTGTATTTTTTGCAGAAGGATAAGCCCATCAGAAATGATATATGGAGTATCATTTACAAATTTTTCTTTTTTATTTGTGTTGTTCTGGAAGATTCTTCCCTCTAGCCTTTATCCTTCTAAGATGATCCTGGGATCTTATTCATTTTAGACAAAATTTATCTTTTATCATCTCTGTTCTGATAGCAATTCATTTAAAGTTTCCCAACATATTGATATAGTGACTGATAAGAATATCAGAACTTATGCTGCTATGGAAAGACGCTCTTTACTCTTTTGTTACATCTCTTTGGCTTGCATTGCTCTCATACTTTTTGCATCTGTGCAAAATTTAAAATAAACTGTTTCATGAATAATTTTTCAATTAAATTGCACAACCAAATTGACCAATTTTCACATTTTACGGTACCACTTGTATTGTAATATCAATTGTTTATAATCACACACAAGATCCAAATTAGTACCATAGTTGGAGCATATTTGATAATTTCTGGATTTGTAAACAAAACTCAATGAAGCAAACATATCAACCTAGTAATTTTTTTTAATACTTTGTAATATGCAAGTATACATGTTCTAATAAAAATAAGGCTTTCCCATAATCATCAGCTTGAAAGTACAGCTTTTGACTTTAGCAATACTGCCATAACTAATATTCCTCAGGTACTCATATATTTTGGTGATATTTCATCATATTATTTTATAAGATGTATAATTTCATTAAAGATCAAACTTTCCCATAATAAATAAGGTACTAATCTGAATCTTTCATCAATGAAATTTAGCTCCTAAGAGTTATTGAAAATGAAGAAATAAAAGTTATAGTGTATTATTTGTTTTAGAGAACGCCGAGAAAACAGACTATAGTAATATAGTCAACCTTCACTGACATGATTATAAAACAGAATTATATATCCTATAGAGATACCTACAATAGCTAGATGTTTTAATTTAATGCTTTGCCTAATAATGAAAGTAAAATGCCTTGCAAAATCCTCAAAGCCTTTTGTAACTCAACCCTTCTCTTCCTCCTTCTCCTCCTTTTTCTTCTTCTGCCACTACTGCAATAACTACTACTACCACTACAGAGACTGATTTTTTTTTTTTAAGGATAAACATAGAAAAGTTTCCTGGTCTGTTGATCTAGGCTTCATGGCCTCATTCTCCCGTGGCATTCCAACTTTATGGTCCATCAGCAAATTTGTTATATGTCTGGCTATGGAAGCATTATTTGCTTAGTGATTTTTTAAAGATCTTGTTCAAAAACACAATCTCATACTTGCTGCTTTATTTTCTTAATATACTTGATGATGATGGGTCAATAGGTCCAACAGGCTAGTTTGTTTCATTATGTGGTCCAGACAAGTCGTGACTCTAGCTAGCTTTTTTGCAAATTTGTGTTCTTAAAACTTTGTGAAAGAGTGTGAATTTAGCAACACATTATCCAGAATTGCTGTAGGATACATGTAGTATACAAATACATGCCCTTTTAATAGTAGGAAAGGCCAACTTTGTGTATAAAGGAACAATATATGTATGTATGTGTATATCTCTATCTATCTATCTGAAATTAGGAATGATGAGAAGAAAGACAGAAGAGAACTTTTTCTTCATATTTAATTTTGTTTTAAAAAATATTTTATTTTTAGGAGAAAATTTTAATAGCCATTGATGTAGTTTCACCTTCCTCTTACAAGTCCCAAAGCAAAACTCAATTTAGAAGTCAAGGCTAAACTCAATAAAACATGGTTGAAGATTAAAATATATATCCTGCAATTTGCTTTTATAGAATTTTGCAAAATCATATTCTGCTTGGCTTATGTAAAGTAGAGGTAGAGAATATACTAGAAGAAAGTTTAGTCCAGAGTGAGTGCAATTTCCAACAGCAGCCATTTTATCTGCGTGTATGAATCAATGTAAGAAGCAATTTTTAAAAATGGAGATTTTGCTGTTTTCCTTAAAATCTGACTTTATCTATTTGACTTACATGTCACTGTTGCTATGTGGGTGCTCCTGGCATGAAACCTAGAGTTATGAAACTGAGTTGGCAAGTAGCTAATACTGGGTAAATGCTAGGTAGAGCTTTATGTGGCATTTTATGCAAGGTTTTGTGTCTGTCACTGCTTCATTTTCATGTTTCTTTGAATATGGAAATGATTTGAGACAGAATATCATTGGGAGTGGACAAATAGATGAGTGCTCAGCTCTTGTGACCATATATTGCATCATCATAAGCAGCTCTATAAAACTGATATTTTTGTCACACAATGAGCAGAGGGAATAAGAGTGAGAGAGGAAGATTGAAAGCTGCATTTCCAGAAAGTTCTTCACTCATTCTATGGCTTTTTCAACATTCTATCTTTGGAATAATTTCTGTACCCAAGTTCTAGTAGAGTATGATCAAGACTTCTAAAATGCCTAATAATAGGGGAACAATAAAAATGTGAATAATGCAGAGAGAGTGTCTAGATTTTTTTGTTTCTCTTGTTCTTAGGTTTTAAACGTTAAATTTTTTAACATTGTATACATGGCTTATTTTAATGTATTTGGCTTTTTAATCAATCAAATGGCAACTATTCTCCAAAAGGGGAAGAAAAAAGCATGAAATAGGAAATAAAAGGCATATGATGAGTTAGTAAGGACACAAAGAATGCATGAAAATTTAAACCTAGACGGATTAGCCTAAAATAATTTGTTCTACCAAAGGCCACAGTGTAATTTTTACTAAAGTCTTAACAGTTTGCCAAGAGAACTGTTTTTTTGCTTTTTAGGGCAGAATGCTTTTGAAATTGTGTATATAAATATATATACACATACATATATGTATGTATGTATATATACACATATACATGTATACATGTATATGTACATATATACACAGACACAAGATATTGGGATACATATGTGTATGTGTATGTGTGTGTGTGTGTGTGTGTGTGTGTGTGTGTGTGTGTGTGTGTATATATATATATATATTATATATATATATATATATATATATATATATATAATATAAAAGTTATTGGGATTGCTATAATATGTATCTTTTTGACTTGTCAAGCTGCCTGCCGCCCTTGGGATTCTCACTAGAATAGTATACCGTCTGAAGCTAGTATGTTCAGTATTTCTTCATAAGTACTACTTTCATGTTATGCCTGAAAACTCCTGAATATTATAATAATGTTAATAGAAATAGAAAACTCTGAATTCTTTAAAGATGCATAAAGAATTTTAATTTCTTTGTGGCCTGAAAAACTCTACAAGTCACTGTTCTTGTTCTTTGAAAGAATGCAGGTCTACTATAATGTGTTGTGTTCCTTTCAACACTTTGCTATCTGTCTATTTTAAGATTGGAAATAATAGCACAGAATTTAACTCAGGGTTATGTTTTGAAGGACAGGTGGGAATTTTTTTTCTCCCCTTCCCTCCTTTTCATTCAAATAGGAAATATTTTCTATCTTTCCTTCTTAAGTGGGAGGTGATCTTTTTGATGAATAAAATTAAAGAGTAATACAATTTTTCACTTATTCACACTCTTCCACCTTTTGGTGTTGTCCTTTTGAAAATAATAAATTGGATTTGTTATCATAACTTTTCAAGAGGCATGTTTCAGTCATGGAATTTTAATCATTCATTTGTAGGGGCATGCCGGGGGTTGGGAGTAAGGAGCCGTCCCGGTAGAGGGAGAAAGAGTAAGGTAGATTGCAGAAGAGCTATGTGCTGTGCTTGAGAATCTTATGGCTTGGAGTAAATCAGAGAGAGGGTGACACATTGATTAATTTGAAGAAAATATTCAAATGATGCAACTTCTGTTGGCCTGGAGCTCATTTGTAAGCAGGGATTGGCTATAAGATGTTTTCTCCAGAGAGAGAGTATCTGGAGGTCTGATTCATACTCTAGGGTGATTTTTTTCTCTGAATATCACAATATCTTCTCTTGCCGTTTTTTGAGCACTGTTTCACTTGGGAATTATTTTTTCTCATTTTCACTTGAATCTATTACTTCTGCCACTAATACAATAACTAAGAGAGACAGATCAAAAGAGGTACAGCCCCAGGAAGATGGAAGTAGGGCGGTTTTAGTTGGCATGAAATATACTTTTAATTACCAGTTTTATACATAATTTTAATAATGGTCCTTTTTAGTTCTTGGTTAAATGAATGTAAATTATTGACATTTAATTTTTTATTTTTTTCTTTGTGTGATACTGAATACTGGAAGATTCAATATTGAGTTTTTAGATGTGAACAAAAATTCATTTTTCTGATGAAGACAACAGTTTAGAAAATTCTACTGACATTTTCTTGCATGGTTTTAATTGATTTCAATGGCTTTCATACACTTTTAGTTATTTTCTTAAAAATATTTATGGAAAAGGAGTTTTTTGCTCTTTTAAAATGGTCATAATAATATATGAAAAGTGGTGGGATATAAAAATAAAATATACTCACAGAAAGAAGGAATATTTGTTCAGCTCAAGACCAAGTGTGGAAATGATAAGGATGTCTTGACAATGCTGTTCAGTCATAGTAGTTTTATTTTTTTTAAATAGATAAATAAAAGTGACAAAATCACAACCCCTCCTGTTTCCTCTATTTCTCATCAGATTGGCAATGTGCATATCCTCCTAGATCCTTTTGCTAATATGGAAATTCCCTTTCAAACTAGCCTCTTCTTTCAGGCATCAGAAAAAAACTAGCCTGAGGAATGACCCATCCCTGTGATGGTCATTAGCTCCATTAAGGATCAAAGATAAAATGTTTTTGGACTATTTGACTCTACTGCCACATGGTGGAAAATGAGGCCTGGCTTTGACTGTGTCTTGTACAGTAGGGAAGTAAAGCACAGCACTGATTCCATGTTCCCTTGCTCCTAATCTCAGCCAAATTACACTATGTCTCCCTGGAAAATGAGCAGCTGGCTGACCCAACATCAATGTTATTCAACAGCTAATACCATCTAGAGGGAACATTATGTCTCTAGTCTTTTTGACCCTTTTGATCACTGATGATGTTGCAGAGAAACAACATATCTTGATAGACAAATCGAAGAATACACATACCTACACAGATTTATAGACAGATATATATATATATATATATATATATATATATACACACACACACACACACACACACACACACACATTTTATATATATATATATATATATATATATATATATATATTCATATACAGACATACATATGCACATTCATACAAAGGCATATTCTGTGGGAGTCTAACTAGACAGATGAGACTGGCTAAGATACACTATGATATTTCAGTGTATGTCAGCAAGAAGGGAAAATTCAGGTTTTGAAAAATGTAATTCTAGGGTGAATGGTGAATGGGGTATAACATTTAAAATAATTCTTGGGGCTGTAGGCTACATCTTGAATCTTTGGTATTAATTGTTTTTCTTGGATTTTGTCAACTCTTATTTAAGATCTAAAGAAGAATAGAGCTTGAAATAAAAGGAGAGGCGATTAGAGGACACTATTATGTCTTCAGGTGGTTTTCAATCATAACCACCAGTTACAGGTTTGTGGAATGTTAAGCATGTCTTGAGTTAGTCATTTGGTTTTTAGACATTTTAAAGTTCAATTTACATGTGTATTCATGATGGATTTAAATGTTACATTAAATGTTAACGTCAATGATGTGTTGTTGATCATATTAAGTGAAGAAATGTATCCTATCAGTTTGGGAAATGTCATAGGGCTTTGTTCCCGCACTATTATGTTAAAGGACCAACACATCCCAGAACAATAGATTTTGTAAGCACTGATGTATGATTCATCTTTGTATGCCTTATAGGTACATTATTTTTGGAGGGTGGGTTTGGGAGAAGTTAAGAATAAATAGGAAATCTGCTTCAGGTAATTCCCGTTCACATCCTGTTCTTTCTACACTGTTAACAAAGTGGTATTCTTTATGACAGAAATTTATTTCTGCTTGTTTTGTTCCCCCATCCTCACTGTGGAAAAAATTGATAAGAGTGGTAATGGTTCTGCTCAGAACCAGAAAGCCTTTGGATTTTCAGCAGACAAGATATAAAATTCAGACACAAAATCTGATATTCTTTCTCTTCAGATGACAGTAGATACACTGTGAGGCAAGAGTGCCTAGCTACAGTAATATAGGTTAGTGATATCTGAACTTCTTGGATTTCATAAAATAAAACCAAAACAAAACATTGACATGTTGAAAGCTAGTATCTTAGCAAGCTAATTGACTAGAATGAAAAAATACAGATTTTCCTTAAAACACTTTTTTTTCCCTTCGTCAAGTATTGATTATAAACATTTGGGTTAGAAGACTAAAGAAATTCAGCATAACTTTAAAGGCATTGTGATTATATGTGCTTGTCAAATTTTGCTTCAATTATAATCTTCCTCCTAATTTAGTCATCCTGTCCACTATTGAATCATTTTATGTGCTATTTTTGTGATATACTTGATTTTGGGAAAAGTCTCATAACTGCTATTTTCTTAGCATTATGTGTGTACATCCTAGTAGTTTTTTGGTTAAGAAATAGGGATTTTAGATTTAGGGCTACAAGAAGCTTCTATTTTTCCCTTCAAGGCAAAAAGCCTCAGAATAGTTATTATATAAGTAGGTCTCTATAGATTGGGTATCTATTATCAATAAGAAGTTGCAGTCTAAACTTTTCCATTTTGATAATTATAGAATTTAGGACAAAATAGAATATTATTTTTGGCAATAAGATCATAGATTTAGGAGTAGGGAGAACTAAGGAGGTCATTTAGTCCAACCTCCATATTACAGATGAGGAAATTTGAGGCTGAAGTAAGTTATATGACTTGCTGAAGGCAGCATAGGTACTAAGTAGCCAGACTGGTATCTAAATTCAGGTTCTCTGGCTCTGAATCAACTACTTTCTTCATATATCACCAATTTGCTTAATAAAGGAGAAGTGTTTATAAAAGAAGGAACAAGGAACACTGAAGCAATAATTTTTAGCAGACCATGTCATTTTGGAAAGCTGAAGATCAGTCATTTTGGAAGACAAATTTTAGGACATTTCCTAATGACAGCAGAGTCTTCTACAACTTTCATAGAAGGTAGAAAATGGTTATCTATCACTATATTATAATTGCACAGTGAGTATTTATAGCATATTAGAGGTTCAGGTTATGTATATTCTTGTTTATGGATGAAAGGCAGGGTGGATGTATAAGTTAGAGCCGTTCCAAAACAGGGGGAAAATAATTATGTTTTTTGTCTTAACTTACTTGGGTCTTTCTAGGAGCCATGGTTTTATTCATGTGATTTATGCACTAAATCATATCACAACAGCTTAGACCTCAGTAGACCATATTCATGAGGTGCTGTGTGGCCAAAGGAATTCCTCTTCTGGTGGCTAGCCCTCTGCTGGAGAGATTGCAGAAAGAGGAAATTTAATGGGTCAAGGTTGCAATTTGTGTGCTCATGCTCTAAAGAGAAGGGTAAGACTATTTCAGGAGTTAAGGAACACCTCACTTTAGTTAATGCTTTATTTTTTATTATTTTTAAAAGATCTAAACTTAAGAAACTCCAAGTAAAGCAGGCATTTCCATACACAGTATATGCAGTGGATTTGCTTATACATGAAACTGTAGATCTCTATATGTATATTTTGCTCTTTTCTCAAATATATAATAAATTCAACATGTAGCTTTCAAAGCTCTCTGTCTTGTATGTGATACTTTTTGCCTTCATTCTGTTCTCTTCTATGCATTTCTGTTCTTTACTTTGCATCATGGCTAAGCAGTTTCTCCTTTTTCTCTGTTCTATAGTTATTGTAGCTTAGCTGCACTTATCAAGCCATGTGATTTGGAGAGTCAATTCTACATTTTCCTGTTGTTTACAGTGCTAATAATGATAGAGGAAGCCTATGAAAGCTGAGGAACTAAAAAAAAAAGTATTGCAGATGAAGTCTTTTGTACTATGGTGCTGCTAGATTTGTGTGTGTGTGTGTGTGTGTGTGTGTGTGTGTGCTTCCAGTGAGGCAGAAAATTTAGTTTTTACCATTTTTTTGAATATATGGAATGCAGGGATTAGAATAGGTAGAGGGTGAGGGGGTGTCAGCTATGCATTGAATTGGAACATGAAATCCATGCCTTCTGTATTGTCTCTTTTCCTTATCTGTGTTTTTGATATCCTTCTCACCCTGAATTGACCTTAACTGATAGGGCATAAGGAAAGGGGGTTTATTGAAAAAGGAATGAAACTTCATCCTCTGGGGATCTAGTCCACTCGGTGCCAAGAGAAGTAGATATTAGAAATGCTTCCCCTTCCCCCTCCTCCCTTTTCCTACCCCCTCTTCCTACATCCCCAGCTTTAAAAGGAAAGCGAGCGAGTCTGCTAGTATGTACAATATAAGCCAGAAAAGGGGTCAGAGAGGGTAGGGGGAAAGAAAGGTTCTTTTAAGAACAATACATTCTCTGTGTTGTTCTAAATACTGTGTAACATCTATTCTAAGTTAAAATTGAAATTCAAAACCTCCTGAAATATTTGTGGATAAACAGACCAGACCCTCTTTTGTACCCCCAAAAGGAAAAGGTGTTGGCAGTATGCCATGTGGAAATTTTGTGTTGAGACTTTGAAGCTGGCATGGGGAGGAGAGAGGTCAAATTGGCAACGTGATCTACCATTCATAGAATAAAAAGTGAGCCTCAGGCCCCGTTTGGCTTGGGTGTATTACTTCTACAAGAATTATGGCTTATGACTGATAAAGCTACAGTTTTCTGCTGCATTATTATATTTAGGCAAGAGAATTATATTATTATTATTGACAGAAGTTCTATTGCAATTGTCTCTGCTTCCTAGAAAGTGAACCTCTTTCTCAAACATCCCAAGTTACATTGAATTGACTCTCTTTTTTTATTCTTATTTTTATAATATAAATAAGGGTCTTTGAAGGGGGAGAAGAAGAGGAGTATAAACACAGAAACCACATCCTGACAGCTGCCTCGAGTTAACTCCATTCTTTCCCTTACCCTCAAATCTTAGAGTAGTTCTTAATTTGTCACACATGGCTCTTCTCCCAGTGGAGTTGTTGTCCATTTCCTTGCTGCCTTTATTTGATCAAAAGCAAATAGTTAATGAAGAATAAGCTAATTTATGTAGCAGTCATAAGTCTATTAGTTTTCAGGTGTCTGAATGAAAAAAAGAAAACACTTTATTTGTAGGTTATGAAGTGACAAGAAAATCTGAGCAAAGTCCAAAAGTTTACATTGATTGAAGTAAGGTCATAATTTTATGGTGAGCTTAAGTTCCCAGGGTCCTAGATTAGCACTAGATGGGGCTTTAGAGAGCATCTAGTACAGCTTCTTCTTTCATGAGGAATCTGAGGCTCTGAGAGTTTACATTCAGTTATTCAAAAAGCATTTGGTAAATGCCTGGTATATGCTAGGCATCGTACCTAGGTGCTAGAGATACAAAGACAAAAATAAAAATAGTTCCTGCCTTCAAGGAGCTTATATTCTATTGGGGCAGATTTACACACACACACACACACACACACACACACACACACACACACACACACATACACACACACATACATACATATATACTTCTTCCAGTAGTGTTGAGCAGCGCATGACAAGGAATGGAAGAAGTAGTTAATCAGTTATTTTGGTGGATCAGCTATCATGGTAGCTGATTTCTTAAAAATAAATTTTGTGCATTTCCTCTTGATAACACAGAATAGAATTTTACAGAGTAAGATTATCAGTCAGAGAAAAAAAGAAAGGTTAACAGGCCATATTTTAAAACACCAAACCTGTACTTTGCTTTTCTATTAGCATGAAATTATTATTATTCTTATTTTAACCAAAGGTAGGAAGAAATTAATGTTTAAAAATACTGGCTATTAAGTTGATTGAGACTGATAATTTGGCAGGATATCAGGGAAGTTATATTAATGGAAGAATCAAAATAAGAATTGAATGGATTAATTTTCTATCAATGAACATAGATAACTTGAAAAAGAACTTGCCAGGGTAAGAGTAGTTTGCTGTAACCAGTTAATCCCAGTTAAGTACATATCTCTTATCACAGCAATGGGATTCAAGACAGTGATTTATTATGCTACTTGGAAAAGTTGCCTGTACTTTATATGAAACATGATAATTAAATATTTTCATAGTATTTTCTTGAATGAGAAGAAATTATATAACAGTAATGTACATTTTGAAAAATAAGTTTTTATTGATTTTTTTTGTTTTTTAATCACCATTGTTCCCATCAGTATACTCCCCCAAGAGTCATATGACAAATAGTATTTTTTAAGAAGCAAAATAAGGAAAAGATAAGGAAAAAGTCAGCATAACTGATCAGCGCATTGAAAAAGATTCAAATATGTACAATATGCAACACTTGTGGACCTCTATTCTCTGAAAAGGGAGTGGTTTAGGTGTATCGCCTCATATTTCTTTTTTCAAGCCATGCTTGTTCTTTATAATTTTGATTTTTATAATTCACTTTTGATTTTTTGTGTCATTATTTCTATTTACATTGTTATAGTCATTTGCATATTCATTTCTTAGTTCCATCGACTTCATTCTGATGCAGTTCATGTAGATTTTTTCCAAGCTTCTCTGTATTGGTGATGTTCATCACAGGACTGTAATTTTTATCATGTTCATGTACCACAACTTGTTTAGCCATTCTCCAATCAATGAGCAGCTATTTTGTTTCCAATTCTTAGCTACCACAAAAAGTCCTGCCATAAATATCTAATGTATATGCATTCTTCTTATCAATATCCTCCTTGGGATACAAGCCCAGTAATGGAATCTCTGGGTCAAATAGTGTGAACATTTTAGTCAGTTTATCTGCATAATTCCAAATTGCTTTCTGAAATGGTTATACCAATTCTCTACCAATAATGCACCAATGTGTTTATCTTCCCACAATTCCTTGACTATTATTGATTATTATAATGTTTTGTCATCTTTGCTAATTTGTAGGGTGTGGGGTAAAACCTCAGAGCTGTTTAGACTTGTATTTGTCTTGTAATTATATAGGAGCAGCTGGTGGTCCAATGGATAGAGTGCTAGGCCTGGAGTCAGAAAGACCTGAATTCAGGTCTGATCTTAAGACACTTATTAGCTGTATGACCCTGGACAATTTACTTAATTTCTGTTTATTTCAGTTTTCTGACATAAAATGGGGATAATAATATTTACCGTGAAAAGTTGTTGTGAGGATCAAATGAGATAATATTTGTAAAAACCACTTAGTTAAGTGCCTGGCACATAATAGGCATTCTTTCATATAGTTGTTAATGCTTTGCCATTCTTTTGAGAAATGTTTACTCACATTCTTTTCCTGCTTTCTTATTGGGATTGGCACACATACATATGTATATATGTATATGCATATATGCATGTATATATGTACATACATACACATATAGTACACATATTTATATACACATTTGTTTATTGTTTATATGTCTTAGATATTATTTATTAAAGAAAAAAGAATTAATCAAGATAAAGACTTTTTCATATTTGACCACTTCCATTCTTATCCAAGGTATGTCAATTTTGTCTGTGCAGAAGCTTTTCAGTTTCATGTAATCAAAGTTAAACAATGCACATTCTGCTCTAAACTTATTAAAAATCTATTAAAAGAAAATAGTTACAGTCTTCTATTGCAAACTAAGTTTATTTTTAAAGAGAATTTGTTATAGTAACACTCACTTATTTAATATTGGTTAGGAAAGAGGTATTCCAGATATCTAAAATTCCAGATACGTGATGCTTAATACTTTATCACTGAAAAATGAATTATACCATATTAAGTGGAAATCTTCCTAAATAATATTTTGGAAGCATCAACAATATATCATATAGAATACAATAAACATTTCCCCCTGATGATTCCAGGTCTTCATTATTAACATCAGTTATGGTTCTGTCAAAGAGTGATCATTTGAGGAGCTTTTGAGTTATATAGAGGTTAGTTTACAAGGACTACAGTTCAACACTACATCATGACATAAAAGGTAATTCCTGGATTCTCAAAGGCTTTGAGACTGGACATAAGCTCTAACAGACTCTGTGAAGCTAGAAAGCCTTTAAGTGTATGTCTGATGATGGACTGTGTGTCTGTTATCTCAGGACCAGTCTAGACAAGTTTAGAGACATTCATCAGCAAAGGTCATGTGGTTTACATTTTTTATTTTTTAAATTTAGCTCCAGCAGCTCATGCTACTTAGCCCTTTGCTAAGGTGTGGAGGGATTTCAGTATGTGTGCTGTTTTTCCCTCAGAATGATGTAAGCTCCCTGAAGTCAAGGACATTTGTTTTTGTCTATTTCCTACTTCTGTCAGATAGAAGGTGCTTAATAAATGCCTTTTGGTTGATTGATACTGATTGGGTCAGTGGAGGAAATATCTACATGGATGAAATTATAACCATTTAAAGAAGAGTTTAGCTAGCTCTTTTAGTGATTTTTCCAGACTGCTGAGCTATGTTTTAGTCAGTTTTTTTTTTCCTTCAGATTAGTGATGCCCTCTGGACTATGTGTAAAGTGATCTTTCTTTACACTGTATAGCTTCTGATGACTATACTTTTATTGTTCTTGTTTCATCTTTTTCTTTCCTTACAATTGCATTTCATTTCACCATTTCAACCTAATTTTATCTCTCTTCAGCTGCCTCTTGAGTTTGCCTCCCCGATGTCTCATTGTCAATAAGGTGAAAATAATTCAGCATTTGAATACCTACTGTTTGCAAAACAGTTAGGCAGTCTCAAGCTTGAATAATAGAGATGAGACATAGAAAACATAATACTTTTCCTTCAGGAGCCTATGGTCTGCAGGGTGAGTAAATATGTACACATGAGATAACATGAGAATTTTTGCAAAGTGTTGTATAAACAAGTACAAGTTAATATAAAGAGACATCCTATTTCCATTAGTGAATTATTATTCACTGTAATGAAAAATATTTTAAAATCATGCCTGACATACAGTAGATGATTAATAAATGTCTGATTGAATTTGGCAAGTAAATTGGTGACCTTTGAAGGAAATGATGAGGATGGAAACCAGCTGTGAGAAGGTGAGGAAGGAGTGAGTGGTGAGGAAGTGGAGGTTGAAGGAATAGAAAATAATGGAGTGTGAGTTGTCTCCCAACATTGCACACATTTGACAAGAGTATTACACTTTTGAAATTCAGTAGCTGCTTCACTTTACTGTCCAGAGCCTGACCTTTTATAAAATTCATAATTTTCGTTGTATCTAGAATAGTACCCTCTATTCTTGAGGGCAGGGCCTATACCTTTTCCAAATTATATCTTTCCCAGGGCCCAACACATTGCTTTCTACACATTGTAGTTGCTTAAGAAACTTATTAATAAGTGTATGTAACCCATGACTCATCACTGGACATAATTTGCTATAGAGACAGTATGGAAATATATGTCTGTCTATCTATCATCTATCTAATCTATCATTTCTCTGTCATCTGTCTATCTGTCTATCTATCTACCTATTTACATATGTATGTATAAATTTGCATTTTTAAGAAAGTAGAAAAACATCAAGACTTCAGGGTAAAGATGAGTCACAGCGTACAAGAGAATATAGTAATATACCATTGATCAGGTTAGATGTTCAAGAAACATAGCTGTGGGGAAGTGCTATGAATTTGGAACTAGACCAGAAATGGAAAAGTACCAAACTCATAATTTGCTCTAGCACTCTAATGGATCTGTAATCTTGTTGGAGTGTGTATTTTCTACTCCGCTAATTAAAATTATCCATACCTGCCCATCTTATGTGACTGTTTTCCAGGCTTTCTGCCTATTCCCCTATGTCCTCCTATAAGTTTGCTGCTGGAAGCCTTTCTCAATTTTCTTGAGGTTTTGAGGATAGCAGTACAGCGCATAGGCTGTCCATTGGTTATTCCTCTATTTCACTATGTGGCCAGCCCATTTTCTCAAATATACATCTCTTTGATGATATCCTGTAATTTATTTCTCCTTCTTCTTCATTTGTACTGTTGTGGTGTGCTCACACCTACCAAGCAACCTCTCCTTTTCCAGTCTTTGCAGAGTCTAATGTCTTATATCTTAGAGCCATATAATTACTCTGGAAGAATGTTGGTATTAAAAAGAGGGGCCAGAAAGAGATTCGGTGTTCCTAAAATAGCTTTGCAGCTTCTCAGTCACTCTCCTCCTGTTTGATTTTGAGATCAAGCCAAAGGTAGCATGGTACTGTAAAAAGAGCGTTTAATTTGGAGTACTGAACTTGATATCACCAGATGAGAGGGTGCAAGTTGGAGGCATCATAGTGTGGTAGATAGAAGACTGTGCTTGGGATCAGGAGGACAGTCTCAAATCCTGATTTATAGATGTACCATATGACTTTGGCAAGTCACTCAACTTTCCTGGACCTTGTTTACCTCATCATACAATGTAGGGGTTGGACTCAGGTACCTCTAAGGTCCTTTGCTGCTCTACATCTACCATCCTTATGCTGTGATTTGAGTTCAAATCCTGGGTCTGCCACTTAATATCTGTGTGAACTTGGGCAAGTTCATAATTTGCATAAACTCTCTGAGCCCTGGTTTCTGCATCTTTGAAATGGAAGTTGGACTACATGACCTGTAATGTCCTTCTCAACTCAAGAACTATAATTCTATGATACCTTTGCAGTAACTATCCAACGTATTTGTCCTGATGGAAATGTTCCATAAGTTTTCTATTCAAGTGTAAACCATCATCTAGACAGTAGACATTTTTTTCATTCAAATGATTTTTTCATTTATTTATACCTTTCCTTTCTGCTGCTCTTGTTCCATTTGTTTGTGACCATTTATTGAAAATTTTGTTCATTTAAAATTCTAGTTCCATCCTTTTTTTTACTGATTGATACACTAAGTTAAAGTATATCCACAGTCAGGTGATGAGAATTAATAATTAATACTAATAGCTGACATTTTATAGCACTTACTAGGTGCCAGGAGCTATGCTAAGTGCTTTACAATTATTATCTCATTTGATCCTCACAATGACTTTGGGAGGTAGTACTATTATTATCCTGATTTTACAGATAAAGAAACTGAGGCAGAGATGTTGAATGAATTGCTCAGGGTCACACAGCTAGTAAGTGTCTGAGGCTGGAGTAGAACTCAGGTCTTCCTGGCTTCAGGCCCAGTACTTTAAATGTCCCTGATAAGAATATTGAGAGACCGTGGTTGCTTTTAAGAATATTAAGGGAGTTAGAGGGGTTAAATTTGATCCTTTGGGGCCTTAGATGGGTAGAAAGTGCAAAGAAAGAGACTTAAACTTTATCTTATGAAAAGATTCCCTAATGTTTAGAGCTTTGATCCCAAAGTGGATTATGGTACCTTTCTCCCTCACCAGGGAGCTTCAGGCATAGTCTGGTTGACTATTGTTTGGAGATGTTACAGAGGGGATTTATGTTCACTGAATATGTGGCCTTTGAGGTTGTTTCCAATTCTAAAATTCTGTGACAAATATATTTAATGATCATCATCATCATCATTAGAGTCTGGAGGACCTGGAGTCAAAACCTGTTTCTAACATATAAGGGATGTATAACCTTGGCCAGGTCACATAAGCTCTCGGTGTCACAGGTAACTTCCTAAGACTCTAAGATGTGGAGAAATTTCTGATTTGCATAGGTAGAGGGAGATTCTCCTTGGGGAGCTTCTTGCACTGATGGAGTCGCAAGTCCGTTAACAATAAACATATAGTTCTTTTCGTCTTTTTTTTTAATGGAAGTCCTATAAAAGTACGTGGACAAGTTACTATCCTGTTATTATTCTTTTACATTCACTGTTCTGCAGCCTGTTACAGAAGTTGATAAGAAGATTGCTTTTTGGTAACTGAAAAAGAAAGTGCGATATAAGCTCATTTTCTGTAGTTATTAAAACATTTTATGCACAATTACATTAGAAGACAGTATGATAGGGATGGCATGTACCTCATCTTTTAATTTCTTCCATATGGTTTCAATTTCTTCCACTGGTCTCTATATTTTGAAGTGTTTTATTCCATGTAGTTTGAACATTATTATTCAATAGATTAACAACTTGAAAATATTAGTTTTAATTTTTTATGGATTAATTTTAAGCCCAAGTGATTACGGGCAACAGTACTGACTATAATGATTTTCTGTCTCCAGTACCATTTATTTGTTGAATTATCAAGGATATATGGATGTTTGTATTTGTTTTATTTGAATTTGTCATCAGGTCATCCAGGATACTGAGCTTCCAGTGTATAATTTTATCCAATTGATTTTACCTTTCTAAGTATCCTGTAGATGCTATTTTTTAGCAACCTGCAGTGATAATGTTGTGGTTTTCTCCACTTCATTGAATGATCTGAATTGGTCAATAAGACCGACCTCCTTAAGGATAAAAATTCTGTAATTTACAGTGGCAATGACCTGATCCTGAATGGTTATCATTGAAACTTATGTTTCTCTAAGTAAATCAACATGACTCAGCTCTTTGTTTGATACTTCTTTGTTGATATATTGTTGGTTTAGTTCATGCGGATGTTGCCTGTGGAGCACCTTTTGATTACGTTCTTGGATCTTAGCCATTTCAGAAGCCCCTCCCAGAAATAAACTACTTTGGGTTTCATTTTTTAAAAATCTCAATATGTATACTTGTTATCAGGCTTTTCTATTGCTTTCTGAAGTGAGACATGTTTGTTTTGAAAGTATTTTATTTATATTTTAATCTTTTTATTATGTGTTCTAAGAGCACTATTAATCCTCTTTCTCTTTTTTGGTGAGGAAGTATTAATTATTAATGACTCTCTGGGGGTGAAGAACACTATATTTCATTAAAATTGTACAGGGATTTGTTTAGACATATAATTCTGTTGTCTCTTTTACTGTGCCCAAAGTATACATTAAGACTGATATTACCTAGGATATTAATTGATCTGTGTGTTCTTTAGCTTTGACTTGAAGATTATAGTCAGTTTCTTAATTGACAAAGACAACTATTTCTTTAATAGCTTTATGCTTGATGTTTATCGTCTGAAGAAGACTAAGGTACTTGTAAGTATTGCCTTTATCTTGTTTAATTTGGCCTCTACATTCAAATGCAAAGACTTCAGTTTCTATTATTCCTTGGTGCACGTTAAGAATTTTACACTTATCCAGTCCAAAAGACATTTTAATATCATTGGATAAAGTTCCCATAACATGAAATGGGGGCTTAATATGTTTTTCCAGTGAAGCCATATAACTAGATGTCATCCATATTGATTAAGTGATTAACATGATGATTAGGTTCAACTCCCTCTTTTACTAGAAAGCCACATTGAGTTCTTTTCAGGAGTGATGACAGACAGAACTATAATAGGCTTAAACTATCTTCCTGGCAGATGCTATGTTTATATCAATTGTTCTTGAAAACTGTGTTGGTGGTATGTTTTAAATAGTGTACATTTTCCCACGTAGACATCTTTTACTCTAGCATTCTCATTATGCTTGGGTCTATTTTATATATTTGGAATACCTGATGTAAGCTATGAGAATGAAACTGAATCATAGCTTGGCAATAATCAGAAAAGGTAGTGTAAATGTTATGATTCTTTCAGGTGGCTTCTTCAGTAACTAATAATGAGTTATTCTTTTTAACCCATGGCTTTTTGACACACCCTTTTTGCTCCTCAGGCAATATATTATTTTCTTAAATATGTATATAATTTTTCTGAGTCATATAAGCTGTGAATGCCTTTCATAAAGAACATAAACATGTAACTGATATATATTTGAAGAGGTCATAGACAATCCCATCTTTTGGTAATAAATTCTTATTAAGAAAGATGAGATCAGGCTTGCATCAGAGAAGATGTTAAAGTTCTTTGCTGGAAAAAATCATCATTAACTGTGAAGTATTTGAACCAATAATTATGGCTATTATCTGAATCTGCTGCTTACTAGATTCAGTCACCTCTCTTGATAGAACCATTCTGTCCTTCATTATTAATGGTATGAAAGCTTTCCATTTCACATTTTCATTCTTTGTATTGCATTTCTTTTGGCCATATAGATGATCAGGAATTTTCCATAACTTCCTTCTTTGGGAGACAGAGGTTTTTCTCTCCTCTAATTTCTTTGATCCTGAGACTCTAAGGTATGTGTTTATAGATATGTTTATTTACATACATACATATATACATACATACATATATATACACACACATATTATATATTATATATGTATATATACATATGTGAAATTCATTTTGAATGTTTGTTTTGTCAGACTGGGTCTTTCATTCTTTTCCCTTGCTCCTATAGCCTTTGCAAATGGTGGGGGAAAGGAGGGTACATTTAGTAATAGGAAAAGGACATGTTTTTCTATAATGTCTTGAGACCAGGTAATATTTGCAAAGAAGAACAGCAAGGGTTTCTAGAAGAGAGCAAAGAATTGCTGGAAGGGAGAACCATGAGGCAAAAAACGAACAAACAGACAGACAAATACAAAAATTTGACACAGGCAAAGTTCCATTGGTTTGAGAATGAAACTGTAGACATGGACCTCACCATAGGTAGGCAGTATAATAAGACTGTAGGCAAGATAGAGGCTACAGCTAGTCAAGGGAACAATTTTTCCTGACCCCCAAGGTTAGAAATGGAGCAGCAGATAAAGATGCAGAATCTATACTACCCATATTACCTGTCCAATGTTATACTCTGGCCTAGCACATAGTTAAGCATCTAATAACTGCTTGTTCCCTCCCTCTCTCCCTCCCTTCTTTCTTTCCTTCCTTCCTTTCATAAGAATCAATACTTACATGGCAGATGGCCAGACATTTTTCATATGGCATGTTGGTGGCACAATGGACAGAGTTTCTCACCTGTACAATGGGGACAATAATAACACCTGCTTTCTTAGGACTGTTGTAAGGATAAAATGAAATAATGTTCATAAAATACCTTGCAAACCTCAAAGAATTATATAAATGCTAGTTATCATTATCATCATCATATTTTCTTTTCTTTCTTTTTCTTTATTTCTTTTTTCTTCTTTGACCTTTAAAATATACATTTAAAAAATTGTAATGGAATTGTTTATTTTGTTCTTTGTGATGCTTTGACTCCCTGTGTTGCTTTAGCTTCTTGGTTTTTGCTTTCTACTTTTGAATATTGTGTTCTTAATGTTTCTTTTTTCTTGGCTTTAATTGGGCAATATTGTATTCTAGTTTTCTACTGCATGGATAGGCTCTGGAATGTTCTTATACTCTCTATCAAATATTGGGGGGAAAGTGTTTTTTCTTTTTCTTTTTTCAAATTTTATTAACGTATTTTGATTTACCAACAATCACTTGAATATGCTTTTGAGTTGAAAATTTTTCTCCCCTTCCTCCCCCCCACCCTCCCCAAGACGGCGCACAATGTGATATAGGCTTTACATTTACATACCCATTAAACATATTTTCACATTAGTGAAGTTGTAAGTAAAAATTAAAACCAATAGGAGGAACCATCAGAAAGATGAAACAAAACTCAACACAAGGTAAAAATAAGTGATAGCGTTCTACTTCCATAGTTCTTTCTTTGGATGTGGACAGCATTTTCCATCCGAGGCCTCTGGAGATGTCTTAGATCCTCGTAATGCTGAGAAGGGTTCAGTTTAACAATCTTAGTCATTGTATAACATGGCTCTTATTGTGTACAAAGTCCTCTTGGTTCTGCTCACTTCACTCAGCATCAGAGCATATAAGTCTTTCCAGGTTTTTCTGAAGTCAGTCTGTTCATCATTTCTTATAGCACAATAGTATTCCATTACATTCATATACCACAACTTGCTCAGCCATTCCCCAATTGATGGGCATCCTCTCAATTTCCAATTCTTTGCCACCACAAAAAGAGCTGCTATGAATATTTTTGTACATGTGGGTCCTTTTCCCATTTGTTTGATCTCTTTGGGATATAGCCCTAGAAGTGCTATTGCTGGATCAAAGGGTATGCACATTTTTGTAGCCCTTTGGGCATAGTTCCAAATTGTTCTCCAAAATGGTTGGATCATTTCACAACTCCACCAACAATGTATTAGTGTTCCAATTTTCCCACATCTTCTCCAACATTTATCATTTTCCTGTTTTGTCATGTTGGCCAATCTGATAGGTGTGATGTGGTACCTCAGAGTTGTTTTGATTTGCATTTCTCTAATCAATAACATTTAGAGCATTTTTTCATATGACTATAGATGGCTTTAATTTCTTCATCTGAGAACTGTCTGTTCATATCCTTTGACCATTTATCAATTGGGGAATGGCTTGTGTTCTTATAAATTTGTCTTAATTCTCTATATATTTTAGAAATGAGGCCTTTATCAGAGAGACTGGTTGTAAAAATTCTTTCCCAATTTTCTACCTTCCTTCTAATCTTAGTTGCATTGGCTTTGTTTGTGCAAAAACTTTTCAATTTAATGTAATCAAAATTATCCATTTTGCTTTTCATAATGTTCTCTATCTCCTGTTTGGTCATGAATTCTTCTGTTCTCCATAGATCTGATAGGTAAACTATTCCTTGTTCTCCCAGTTTACTTATGGTATCAGCCTTTATATCTAAGTCATGAACCCATTTTGACTTTATTTTGGTATATGGTGTGAGATTTGGGTCTATGCCTAGTTTCTGCCATACTCTTTTCCAGTTTTCCCAGCAGTTTTTTTCAAAGAGTGGGTTCTTATCCCAGAAGCTGGGGTCTTTGGGTTTATCAAATAATAGATTACTATAGTCATTGACTACTGTGTCTTGCATATTTAACCTATTCCACTGATCCACCTCCCTATTTCTTAGCCAGTACCAAGCAGTTTTGATGATTGCTGCTTTATAATACAATTTAAGATCTGGAATTGCTAGGCCACCTTCCCCTGCATTTCTTTTCATTAGTTCCTTTGATATTCTGGACCTTTTGTTTTCCAAATGAATCTTGTTATTATTTTTTCTAACTCTATAAAATAATTTTTGGTAGTTTGATTGGTATGGCACTGAATAAGTAAATTAGCTTAGGTAGGATTGTCATTTTTATTATATTAGCTCAGCCTACCCATGAGCAACTGATGTTTTTCCAATTATTTAGATCTGATTTTATTTGTGTGAAAAGTGTTTTGTAATTGTGTTCATAGAGTTCCTGGGTTTGTTTCGGAGGTAGACTCCTAAATATTTTATAATGTCTACAGTAAGTTTAAATAGAATTTCTCTTTCTATCTCTTGCTGTTGGGCTTTGTTGGTAATATATAGAAATGCTGATGATTTATGTGGGTTTATTTTATAGCCTGCAACTTTGCTAAAGTTGTTTATTATTTCAAGTAGTTTTTTACTTGATTCTCTAGGATTCTCTAAGTATATCATCATGTCATCTGCAAAGAGTGATAGCTTTGTTTCTTCTTTGCCTATTCTAATGCCTTCAATTTCTTTTTCTTCTCTTATTGCTAAAGCTAAGTTTCCAGTACAATATTGAATAACAGTGGTGATAATGGACATCCTTGTTTCACCCCTGATCTTATTGGAAATGCTTCTAGCCTGTCCCCATTACATATAATGCTTGCTGAAGGTTTTAGATAGATGCTATTTATTTTAAGGAAGACTCCATTTATACCTATGCTTTCTAGTGTTTTTAATAGGAATGGGTGTTGTATTTTATCAAAAGCTTTTTCTGCATCTATTGAGATGATCATGTGGTTTCTGTTGGTTTTGTGTTGATATGCTCAATGATGCTGATAGTTTTCCTAATATTGAACCAACCCTGCATTCCTGGTATAAATCCTACCTGGTCATAGTGTATTATTGTCATGATAAGTTGCTGCAATCTACTTGCTAGTATTTTGTTTAAAATTTTTGCATCTATATTCATTAGAGAAATTGGTCTATAATTTTCTTTCTCTATTTTGACTCTTCCTGGTTTAGGTATCAACACCATATTTGTATCATAAAAAGAATTTGGTAAGACTCCTTCTTCACCTATTTTCCCAAATAGTCTATATAGTATTGGAATTAATTGTTCTTTAAATGTTTGATAGAATTCGCATGTAAATCCATCTGGCCCTGGAGATTTTTTCCTAGGGAGTTCATCAATGGCTTGTTCAATTTCTTTTTCTGAGATGGGGTTATTTAAGTATTTTACTTCCTCTTCGGTTAATCTGGGCAATTTATATTTTTGTAAATATGTATCCATTTCACTAAGATTGTCAAATTTGTTGGCATATAGTTGGGCAAAATAATTCCTAATTATTGTTTTAATTTCCTCTTCCTTGGTGGTAGCTTCACCCTTTTCATTCTTGATACTAGTAATTTGGTTTTCTTCTTTCTTTTTTTTAATTAAATTAACCAAAGGCTTATCTATTTTATTGGTTTTTTCATAAAACCAGCTCTTAGTTTTATTTATTAGTTCAATAGTTTTCTTAATTTCAATTTTATTAATTTTTCCTTTGGTTTTCAATATTTCTAATTTGGTGTTTAGTTGAGGATTTTTTGTTCTTTTTCTAGTTTTTTTAGTTGTATGCCCAATTCATTAATCTCCTCTTTTTCTATTTTATTTATGTAAGCATTTAGAGATATAAAACTTCCCCTAAGAACTGCTTTCACTGCATCCCATAGGTTTTGGTATGTTGTCTCATTATTGTCATTCTCTTGAATGAAATTATTGATTGTTTCTATGATTTGTTGTTTGACCCAATCATTTTTTAGGATTAGATTATTTAGTTTCCAATTATTTTTTAGTCTATCTTTCCATGGCCCTTTATTACATATAATTTTTATTGCATCATGATCTGAAAAGGATGCATTTAATATTTCTGCCTTTCTGCATTGGATTGTGAGGTTTTTATGCCCTAGTACATGGTCAATTTTTGTGTATGTGCCATGTACTGAGAAAAAAGTATATTCCTTTCTATCCCCATTCAGTTTTCTCCAGAGGTCTATCATACCTAACTTTTCTAATGTTCTATTCACCTCCTTAACTTCTTTCTTGTTTATTTTGTGGTTAGATTTATCTAGAGAGGGGGAGGTTGAGGTCCCCCACTAGTATAGTTTTGCTGTCTATTTCTTCCTGTAACTCCCTGAACTTCTCCTGTAAGAATTTGGATGCTATACCATTTGGTGCATATATATTTAGTAATGATATTACTTCATTGTCTATGGTGCCTTTTAGCAGGATGTAGTTTCCTTCCTTATCTCTTTTGATTAGATCTATTTTTTCTTTGCTTTGTCTGAGATCAGGATTGCTACCCCTTGCTTTTTTACTTCAGCTGAGCATAATATATTCTGCTCCAGCCTTTTACCTTTACCCTGTATGTGTCACTCTTTTTCAAATGTGTTTCCTGTAAACAACATATTGTAGGATTATGGTTTTTAATCCATTCTGCAATCCATTTCCATTTTATGGGAGAGTTCATGCCATTCACATACACAGTCTGTGTCTTTTTCTCCATCCTTTTCCCCCATTTATGCTTTTCTTTCTCCTTTTTCCTTTCCCCCTTCACTAGTGTTTTGCTTTTGACCACCTGCCTCCTTCAGTCCCTCCCCTTTTATTATCCCTTTCCCTTTTCTTCCCCTTTAGTCTTACTGCTTCTTCCCTCCCTTCTTCCCCCCCCTTTTCCCCTCCTTTTCTTTCCCCTTTTCCCTCCTACTGCCTATAGGGCAAGTTAGATTTCTATACCTAACTGATTATGTTATGCCCTTCTTGAGCCAAATCTGATGAGAGTAAGGTTCAAACAATGCTCCCCCCCCTTCTTTCCCTCTGCTGTAATAGGATTTTGTGTCTTTTCCTGTAATGTAATTTACCCTTGTCTGCCTCCTCCTTTCTCAGTACATTTTCTAAGATCAGATTGATCCACTTATTTGGATCCATTTAACCCACTTGATTAGATTTTTTTTTATCATTACATCAAAGTCAACTAATATCCACCCTCTTTATGTATACTCCTTTAACAAGGTGTAATAACAATACAGTTCTCAAGGGTTGCAAGTGTCATATTCCCTTGTAGGGGTTTAAACAGCCTCTCTTCCCTTATTAATGGCATATTGTATCTTTCTGTCCCATTTACCTTTTTAAGTCCTTCTTGAGTCCTGTACTTGAAGATCAAATTTTTTGTTGAGCTCTGGTCTTTTTATCAGGAAAGTTTGGAAGTCTCCTATTTCGTTGAATATCCACCTCCTCCCTTGAAAAATGATGCTCATTTTTGCTGGGTAATTGATCCTTGGCTGCATTCCAAGCTCCTTTGCCTTAGGAATATCATGTTCCAGCCCTGCGTCTTTTAATGTAGAAGCTGCAAGGTCCTGTGTAATCCTGACTGTGGTTCCATGATATTTAAATTGTTTCTTTCTGGCTGCTTGCAGCACCTTCTCTTTCATCTGGTAATTTTGGAATTTTGCTATTATATTCCTTGGTGTTGTCAATTTGGGATCTCTTTCAGGTGGTGATCGGTGGATTCTTTCTATGGTTATTTTCCCTTCTGGTTCTAGGACTTCGGGCAGTTTTCCTTTATGATTTCCTGAAAGATACTGTCCAGGCTCTTTTTTTCATCATGATTTTCAGGTAGTCCAATAATTTTTAAATTGTCTCTCCTGAGTCGATTTTCAGGTTGGGTTGTTTTACTGATGAGGTATTTTACATTTTCATCTTTTTTTCATTTTTTGTTTCTGTTTGACTGATTCTTGCTCTCTCATAGAGACATTAGTTTCCATTTGTCCAATTCTAGTTTTTAACAGATTGTTTTCTTCTGTTAGTTTTTGTACTTCCTTCTTCAACTGGCCAATTGTGTTTTTTAGGGACTTGTTTCTTCAGTGTACTCTTCTGTTAGTTTTTGTCCTTCCTTCTTCAATTGGCCAATTGTGTTTTTTAGGGACTTGTTTTCTTCAGTGTATTTTTTTTCCAATTGGCCAATTGTATTTTTGAAGGACTCTTCTACCTCTCTCATTTGACTATTAAAATCCTTCTTGAGCTCTTCTAAGAAGGCTTTTTGGGCTTCAGACCAGTTCATATTCCCTTTTGTTGTTGCAGATGTGGGTTTGTTGACAATGTTGTCCTCTTCAGAATTTCTGTCTTGATCTTCACTCTTCTCATAATATGAATCTATGGTACGTTTCTTTTTACTCATGGTGTTTCTTTATTCCCTGGCCTTTAAAGAGATTGAGCTCTCCTGCTGGGGAACAGAGGGTACTGACCCAAGCTTCTTGTGTTGGGAGCCTAGGTCTTGGTCACTGGCTTTGTGTGCTGGGGCCTCTTATGCTGGCAATTGGAGGCTGTAGGTTTCTGGCAGCTTACCTCTGTTGGGCTGGAATCAGCAAGGCTGGAACTTTCAGGCAATTCTAGGTTGCCTGCTTTTCCTTTCCTTTAGCTTTCTTCAGCTCCTTTTAGATGGGTGCTGCAGGGTGTTTATCTGCCTGGGGCCCCTGCAGTGTTGTCTCCCTGTTTCTGCTAATGCACTGGGAGATTCCTTTGCGTAGAGTGAGGCACCTGGTGGTTTTCTGAGCTGGTTTCCACCAGTTCCCCCCCTCACTGAGGCACTGAGTCCAGGTGTTGGTGTTTGCCTGCTCTACCACCTGGGCTTCAGGATTTCTTCACAATTGGAGGCTTCAGGGCTCCTACATCTCACCTGGTGTTGGGTTGGAATCAGCAAGGCTGGGGCTTTAGGAAGCTGTTAGCTTGTTTTCTTCACCTCCTTTCAGATGAATGCCCCTGGGTACTTATTTGCCTGGGGCCCCTTGTAGTTCTGCCTCCCTTATTTTTGCTGAGGCACTGGGAGACCCGTTTGCTGGGCTACTGCACTGCTGCTCCCTGTCTTTCTTCTAGTTCAGGTGTTCCAGGGTTTATTTTCTGGGGTGATATTTTCTGGGTTTTCAGAGGTTGATAGGGGAGAGTGAGAGTGACTACCTTTTCACTCCACCATCTTGGCTCCCAGAAGTGGAATGCAAAGTGTTTTTTTTCATTCTTATTGTAGCAGATATCAGCTTTTAAACTTATACTGTTTTGGCTTAGTAGGTTTACTGGTTGAATTTGTGTCATCAAAATCAAAAAAGGCTTTTCAAAACTCCATCTTATGTATACTCACTTCCTTTTCAAAATCATTTTTATTATTTCATTATTAGGTAGGCACTGATTTCATTATTAGGTGGCACTTGACTTTATGTTAAATGTAGATTTTTAATTTCCTCTATGTTCAGCTTTTTCCTCTTCTTAGTTAAGTAATTGTCAGTTTCTTTTGATTTCATCTAATTTGGATTTAAGAATGAAGTTATTCCTTACTATTGCCCTGCATTGACATGCAGTATATTGTATGACTTAGAGCTGAAGATACCATAAATAAAAAGGAGTTTGAAGCCCTTTCTTATAATAAGATTTATCCCCTAGTTTTTTATGATGTCATTTTGACACATAATCTATCAGTTAGCAAACAAACATTTATTAAGTACTTATGCTGTGCCAGTCCCCATACTAAGAAAGTATGGGAAAACAGAGTAGAAGATAGTCCATACTCTCCAGGAACTCCCAGTCTAATGGGGGAGACAACTATATATGAACTATATACAGGATTATTTGGAGCTGAGACTTGAAGTAAGCCAAGGAAGCCAGGAGGTAGATATGAGGAGGGAAATGGAAAGTTTTACCAGAAGTCCAGTGTCACTAGATCTCACACTACATAGGGGAATACAAAACATAAGGATTGAAGGGTGGGTGGGGTGCAGTTTATGAAGGACCTTGAATGCCAAACAGAGGTATTTATATTTGATCCTGGAGGTAATAGGGAAGTATTGGATTTGACTGAGTGGCAGAGTAGGTAGATGGGTATGACACCATCAGACCTACACTTTAGGAAGATAGCAAAGTGGAGAATGAAACAGGAGTAGGGAGAGACTTGTAGGAGGGAGACCAACTAGCAGGGCATTTCAGTTGTCTAGGCACGAATTGATGAGGGTAGGGCTAATGTCAGAAGGGGGCATAGATGAAAAAGATTACAAAGGTAAAATTGGCAGCCTTGGCAACAGATAGGATTTTGGGGGGTAAGAAAGATTAAAGGAGTCAAGGATGACCCTTAGATTGTGAGCTTTGTGACTGTGAAGATGGTAGAATCCTTGATAATAATAGAGTAGTTAGGAAGAAGAGAGGGTTTGGGGAGAACGAACTCCAATAAGCAGTTGTAGAAGAGAGAATGGAAATCAAAGGCGAAGTTAGGGCTGAATAAGTAGATTTGAGAGTCATCAGTATAGAGATGATAATTGAATCTGTGGGAACTGATGAGATCATCAAGTGAAATGGTATAGAGGGAAAGGAGGGCCCAGGACAAAGCCCTATTTAATACCAATGGCTAGTTGGCATACATCTTCTGAATGAAGATGCAAAGGGTACTTCAAAGAAGTCAGATAAGTAGAAGGAGAACTAACAGTAGTGTCACAGAAACCTAGAAAGAAGAGAATATCCAGCAAAGCAAAGATCTAAGATAACTCCAAAAGACTCATGATTGAAAATGCTATCCACATCCAGAGAAAGAACCATGGAGTCTGAATTCAGATGGAAGCATACTATTTGCTCTCCTTTTCTTATTTCTTTCTCATGGTTCCTCCCATTAGTTCTAATTCTTCTATACATCATAACTAATGTGAAAATAAGCTTAATATGAATGTATAAGTAGAGCCTACATCAGATTACATGTGATGTTGGGGAGGGGGAGGAGAAACAGAGGGATAAAATTTAAAATTCAAAATCTTATGGAAGTGAATGTTGAAAATTAAAAAGAAATAATTAGAAAATAAAGGAAATTATAGGGATGACTTCAAACACTATCCCTATAATGATACAAGTGACAGGTTTTTTTGAGGATAGGGTAGACCTTAGCATGTTCGTAGGCATTAGGGAAGGAGCTAATAGGGCTAATAAAAAGATTAAAGCTAAGACAGACAGGATGATAGAGGAGACAATGTGCTTGAGAGTAGAGGATAGAATAAGATCTGTGCACCTACAGAGTTTGCTTTGGCAACTAAAAGAGGCATCTCATGGCAGACAGGGGTGAAGGAGGAGATAGTGGAAGAAGGCCTGGGGCTGATGTGAGTTGAGGAGGGAGGAAGAAGAGGGAGTTGTCAGTGAGTGGTCTTTATTTTTTTTTCAGTGAATAATGAAGGCAGATTTTTAGTGGAAAGGATAAAGGAGGGGAAGCTATGGGAAATGCAAGGTTTGGAAAACGTGCTGTGATGAGTGGGATAGTGGGTCAATTAGGAGTGTGTGAAAGAATGGTCTTGTTGACATAAGGGGTCATTTAAGATTGCATAACGTAACTTTGTGGGCATCCAGTTAGGTTTCATGGTTTTCTTCAGCTTTATCACAGCAAAAACTTTCATATTTTCATTTTTTTTATGCAGACTTATGGTTTGTCCTCTTTATTAGTGGTTGGTTCCATCCATACCCAAGCATTTCTAGCAGGTGGAGAGTTGATATTTCCAATTTGTTCTATTGTTTCTTGCCATCTTATGGGCCTAGATAATGGAGTACCAGTTGCTTCATCATTATCTTTATCTAGCTGGTCATCACAATGGTTTTGAATAGGGCCAGCCTTATGTGGCCTTGCTTATTTCTTAGATTGAGAGAATCAGCTACATCACACTGGCCCTGGGATAGGAATCTAGTTATTGATATCTCCAGAGACCAGTTGGCTGACATATTAGAGTTCCTTCCAGGCCTTAATGTCTACCATAATGTTCTCAGGGCACATGAAGTCCCTTCTATATATCACCCTGCCAGTCATTCCCTTATTTGGCTCTTGCTCCCTTCTCATGACATGGGTAATGAGTTGGGCTGTGCAGGTTTTATTATAATGAGCATAATCATTATGGTTATTACTGAATCTTAGTATTTATCTTGAAGACTCCAGAATACATTATTTGACTGTTTTGTACTCTTTCTCATCATGACTTTAAAGGAACTATGTGGATTGTATGTGTGAATATTTATATATGTGGGCCCTCCTAGTATGTGATGTGTTTGGTACTCAAATATTCAAATGGTGTGGAAGTATTCTTTCCAACAATGTAGATCACATCCCATCCATGGTTTCCTATCCCATGCAATTTGTCCCATAGGCTCTTCAAGGATGGTCCATTCAATATATTGGTCACCTTCCTTACTTTCCTTTGATATCATTATAACACAAATGGAGCACATTGTCTTTCCACTCTTTATTCTCATTCTCACTATGTGACCAGTCTATCTAGCCCTTTTTTCCCCTCCCCCCATATTTTTATGGATATAAATTTATGAAAATAAAATATGTACATATAGACAGATAACTCATCCATCCATCTGTCTATCTGTCTGTCTGTCTATCATCTATCCATCCATCTGGTCACATAAATTTCTTTGATGACACCCTTTATTCCACTTGTCCTTTGGAATGCCTTATTTGTAATGTGTTGTGATCTGCTCAAATCTGCTCTACTATGTATCTCTATAGTGCGTAGGGATGATATTTTTGTTTTTAGTACTTTTCTATTTTAAAAACAGTTCATTAAGAATTCTGTCAAGATATGTACTAATTCCAAGACCACATTATTATCAGCTAAAAAAAAGTCTTTACTTTCTGCTCATTTGTACTTTGTGTTATAAATCTCTACTTCCTGGCCTGTTGAAATTCATTTGACTATATTAAAAATGTCTTTTCTGGAAGGAGCAACAAAACAAAATGTTTTTGTCCTTTTTTAAAAAAATTATGGTTAATTTGATGTGTTTTTCTTTTGATTCTTCTTCTATATTTTTATTTGGAGATGTTTCATTTTAATTCTCTCTTCACTTTTTATTTAGCCAACTTTTTTATTTGTGAAAAGTGATATTTTTTAAAACCAGGTTCAAGGTCTCTCTCTCTCTCTCTCTCACACACACACACACACACACACACTCATGCATACATGAACATATGCATACATGCATACACCCCACTGCTTTAGGAGGTTCTTTAGCCCAAGCATCCACCTCCTAATTCAGAATATTGAGAAAACAGGATAATGTTTCTGGTGATGGGTCAGTGCCAGTTTAAAGAAGTAATTTTATAGAAGATGAATTTGTTTCCAGGCACTGTTGGCTGAGTGGGAGCTTACATTGGTGTTTGCTAGGTTGTTTCACAGAAACTAAATTTGACCAAGCTAAGAATTATATACTTCATGTATATGTATGTGCCAGCTCATGTTTGCATCAGTACTTACTTTAGCAGATCTGAATTTAGTGAGCTCTTAAATACTTTTGTCTGTGAGTTTGGAAAATAATGTATATACAGTATTTATAATTTTATACTATTTTGTCTTTAACGATGATTCTCACTATAATCTTCTGAAATAAATTTCTTTGTGGGGATTGTTGTATTGTAACCAAATGTATATATCTAGTAAATTATACTTTTAGCAATTTACTCACATGGGGTACAAAATATTGATAAATACAGTATCAAGAAAAGTCACTATTGTTTTCCTATTGTATAGTTCAAGTCATGGATGAGTTCAAGTCATGGGGAGGTTCAAAGAGTACCTTACAGTTATGAACAAAAGTTCTTTTAAATTATACCTTCTCAAATTTTGATTCCTAAATATATCCTTTCAGTTAACATATTATATTACTGTATTTAAGTTTCATTAAGTATTAACACACTTCGAAAAAGATACTCCCAGATTATTGTTCTTAAAAAACTTTCAATTTAAAAAGTAAATTACTTTAATTAAAAAAGTTGATTATTTTGTTTATGAGAAATTAACAAAAATAGGTGGAAACATTTAACTATGAAAATTACATTTTTTGGTGTTTATTTGGTTAATACTTATGAAGTCAATTAAAATAGAGCTTTTAAATTTTTTTTTTGAATCTTTTGGAATCTAATATGGTGAAAATCCAATTGAGGGGAAAACAAGTATCTTCTTCTGGGATCTTCTAATGGGTGAGAAAAATACTTTTTTTAAAAAAATTCACAGTCCTTTTGCTTATTGCCCTTTAGAGGTATATGGTAATCTTTGTTCAAAGGGCAAAAATAACATTGGCAAAGAGGAGGCAAAACTATCCCTATTTTCAGATGACATGATGTTTGACTTAGGAAAAAAAAAACCCCAGTGAATCAGGAAAAAAAATTGAGACAATAGCTTCAGTAAAATACAGGATACAACCCTCTCCCCACCAAAAATTGTCATAATTTCTTTATTTCTATATGGCAGTATCAAAATTCACAAAGAAATAATAGGAAGGGATATCTCATTCAAAAGAATTACAAAATGGAGGAGCAGTACAACTAGGATATCCATAGACTTCACTTTTATTTGATCTAGTGCTAGAAATGCTAGCTATAGCAGTAAAAAAAAAAAAGAAAGAATAAAGATGAGCAAAGAAAAAAATAAGAATTGCTTTTTCCAGATGAAATGATTGTATACTTAGGGAACCCTAAGTATTTGACTAAAATATTATTTAAAACAATAACTTCAGCTAAGGAAGTTATAAAATAAGCCAAGATAAGTCAGTATATATGAATATATACTTAATATTGTATGTATTAATATTGTCAATATGTCATATGTATTTTATACATATAAATTCTGTAGGAAAAAATATAAAGAGAAATTCCAGTCAAATACAGCCTGTATTGCATATTAGCTAGTCTATCTACCTGTGAAAACATATAGGAATTGTATAACTATATCAAGACACTTTTCACAGAAATAAAGATAAATTAAAATAATTGGAGAGAAATTAATTAATTGCTCATGGTTGGGCCTGCCAGTATGACAAAACAACAGTACTGACTACATCAGTTTAAAGATTCAATGCCATACCAAAAAAAAAAATTCAAGAAAAAATTCATCTGGAATTCTTTGGAGAAATAAACACTTAAGAATCTTTAAAGAATTAATTGAAAAAAATGGGGAGGAAGCAGACATAGCATAACATATATCAAAGTATGCTACAAAACAGTAATCATTGGATTTATCTAGTACTAGTTAAAAATAGAAGAGTTGGATAGTAGAACAGATTAAGGATAAACATACAAAAGCAAATGAACATAGAAATATAATGGTTGATAAATATGAAGACCCTAATTACTGGTGTAAAGATTCACTCTTCAACAAATTAGGTTTCAATCAACATCTCACTCCATGCACTGCAATAAGCACCCAATATATGACTGATCTAAATATAAAAGGTCACCTCATAAATAAATTAGAGGGATAATAAAGGATATACCATTTACAATTCTGGATAGAGGAAGAGTTCTTGCTCAAACCAGGGATGAAAAAATTCACACATCTACTTAAAATTTAAAAGCTTCTGCACAAATAAAATTGATGCAATAAAATTAGAAGGGAAATAGTTGATTTGGAAAAATAATATTTGCAATTAATTTCTCTGATAAAAATATGAAATTGAAGCTATAAAGGGAACTGTTTCAAATACAGAAAAACAAGCTCATTCCCCAATATATAAATGGTCAAAGCATTTGAGTAGAGAGTTCTCAAGGAATGCAGTCCAATCTATAAACAACCATATTAAAAAAATACTCTAAATTACTAATAGTAAGAGAAGTATGGATTAAAACAATTCTGATTTTTTTACTCATCAGATTTTTAACAACCAGAAAAGGAAAATGATAGTTGTGACAGGGACTGCAATGTACTATATTTTGAAGCTATGAAGTGGTTCAGCTATTCAGGAAAGAAATTTGGATTTGTAAATGAAAAAAAAATCACCAACTTGTGTATATGGTTTGGTCCAGCAATACCCCTAGTTAGGCATATACTCCAAATGAGTTTTAAAAAGAGGGGAAAGACATATGTACAAAAAAAATTGTAGTAGGATTTTTTAATGTGGTAAAGAACTGGAAAATGGATGAGTGGGCCCAATAATTGGGGGATGGCTAAGCAAAGTATAGTGTATAAATGTTATGAAATATTATTGCCCCAGAGAAACGATGACTTTAGAGAAATCTGGACTGTGTGAACTGATGCAAAGTGAAGTAAGCATAACTATGAACAATTTATGTAACTTTAGTGCTCTGTCCTGAGCCTTCTTATCTTCTTCCTCTATATTCTCACTTGGTAATCTCATTAGCTCCAATGAATTCAATTATCTTTATGCTGATAAGTCTCAAATCTACGTACCTATCCCTAACCTCTCTGCTTGCCTTCTGTCTTCCCTTTCCATTTGCCTATTGGACATCTTAAACTGGATGTCCTGTAGAAAGCTTATATTCATCATGTCCAAAATTGAACTCGTATCTTTTTTCTAAACCATCCCCTCTTCTTAACTTCCCTATTACTGTTGAGGATGCCATCATCCTCCTAGTCACCCAGGCTTGGATCTTAGGTGTCATCCTCAACTTCTCACTCTTTCACTCATTTTATCTAATTTGTTACCAAGGACTGTCTTGATAATACAGCCAGTTCTGTCTTCTCTGACATTGCCACCACCTTGGTGCAGGCCCTTATCATATGACACCTGGACTATTGCAATAGTTTTCTGGTTGGTCTGCCCACCAGAAGTCTCTCTCTACTCCAGTCTACTCTCCACTCAGCTATCAAAGTGATCTTCATAAAGTACAGTTTGAAGCATGTCACTGTACTTAATAGTGAAGCCTTATCACCTTCAGCATCATGGCATGCAAAGCCCTTCATAACCTTCCCTTCATATTTCTAGGCTTAAACTTTCTACCACCTCTCTATATACTCAGCAATCTGGTGAGACATAGGCCTTTTTGTTCCTCACACAATGCACTCCATCTTCCAACTCGAGCATTTTCACTGGTTGTTTTCTCCCTTCTCGTCTGCTCTTCTTGGCCTCTTTTCATCCCAGCTAGAATCTCATCTTCTCCAGGAAAACTTTCCTAATTGCCCCCTTCATTCTGATGCCTTCCCTCTGTTGATTATTTCTAATTTATCTTGTATGTAGCTTATTTGTACATAGTTGTTTGCTTATTAGACTGTGAGCTTCTTGAGATCAGGGAATACCTTTTACTTCTCTTTGTATCCCCAGTACTTAATGAAGTGACTGGCAGATAGTTGTGGTTGTATTTGTCTTTCATTCTTGAAGAGGAGGACCATGACATCAGGGAGATGATGAGATGACTGCAGTTGACTTTGTTCTGAGTGAGGGAAGGCTGTGCAAGGTCACCAGCCTCACTTTCTCCTCCAGACCATCTGGTTCCAGTGGCCAGATATTCATCAGGATGACTGGGGATAGCTCAGGATACAATGGGAGATCCTGACCTTTTAAAGCTAATGTCTTTTTAGGTTCTCACTTTGAGTGACGCAACACCCATTCAGTGAATAGGACTCTTTAAAAAGTGAGTAAAGGGATGGCCCCTATAATAAAAAAAAATCAAACTGGTGAGGGAAGACCCTAAGTACTGCTGGACAAAAGAGAAACAGTTACTATTTACATTCACTCTGAGCCAGGAGGGCCCAAAAAATAACCACTAAGTGGTGCTTGGGCAGGGACCTTTCGCTGTCCAGTCTGTGAGCTCCAGAGTGAATTGGGTTTAAGGCTTGGTCCTTGAGAGAGAAATATACCCAATAAACTCTAAGTTAAGTAGGCAGCCTTTGGCCATCAAAATTTACCTTCCTTTGGGCAGAACACCCTCAGGTAAGGGGAGGAAATGGTAGGAGGGGACAAGAGAGAAGAGGAGAGGAGAGGATGATCTGAGTTACTCGAATGGAACTGGCCAGCTGTGTCCCCATTTAGGCATCTTGGACTGCTCACAGGTTGTGTTTGTCCTTCGTTCTTGAAGAGGACCATGATATAAGGGAGATGATGACATTACTTGCAAATGACACTGTTTTGAGTGAGGGAGGGCTGTGCAAGGTCACCAGCCTCACTTTTTCCTCCAGAGCAATCTGGGTCCAGCGGCCAGATGTTTATCAAACAGCTGGAGATAGCTCAGGATACAATGGGAAAACCTGGCCCTCTTAAGCTAAAGTCTTTTTAGGTTCTCACTTGTTCATTGACTGACTGACTAATTGACTACAACATTGGAAAAGAAAAACAGCTATGAAAGACTTGAGAACTTTGATGAATGCAGTGACCAACATGATTCCAGAAGACTGATAATGAAGTATGAAGTTCAGAGTAAAGTCAGATAAGCAGGATAACTTTGAAACCAACAAGTTGAATTCATTAAATACACACACTTATACATATGCATACATACATATATATATATATATATGTATATATATATATGTATATAATATATATATATATATATATATATATATATATGTATAAAGATCAAGCTACAGGTAATATTCACAATTTCATATGCAGACCTCCAGGAGTTTTTTGCAAATATATTTATATGGAAATGTTCATATTTGTCAGGCTTTGTCAAGTTCAGAATTTAAAAAAAAGAAAAAAAGAAATGAATGTAATGTAACAACCAACCAGTATTTATTAAGCTACTATGTGCTAGGTGCTGGGGATGCAACAATGAGTGAAATGATTGTTTCTTGCAAGGAGCTCACGTCCTAACAAAAGGGTCTCAAATATATTTTTAAATACAAAGAGAAAAGGTAGCTGTAATTTATACTATCATCTACAATGTATTAGATATTGTGGCCATCATGAAGTACATTTTGTAATTACATAATTTATTGAGCAGACATAAAAGGTTAAAAACTCTTCCTTTCTTGGAACTTTAAAAGAATATTTTCTTGTTCTACTTTTTTCTATGTTGAATCATATTAAGTAACAAAGAGAAAAGAATGTATGGAGAAAAATTTTAATTTTAGAATTTTAGGCCAATAATATAAGAAATGTATGGTTTGAATGAGATCATGTCTGCATTCGGTGTGTTTCAACCTTTCACATTCAGTATCAGTTTTTTAATAATCTGACAGTATCGTGTGTGCTATAATTTTTAAATGCTATGAGAAATTCCCTTTGCAAAGTAACATTGCCTTTTCCTTTTTATAAAGATGCAGATTAATATTTTTTTTGCTTTTAATTAGGTTCCTTCTGCTTTTCCTGATTTTGAGTCAGATTATAGTTATTTATTTACAAGCCCAACCAATTCTCTAAGGAAAGTTTGACAACAGATTCTGAAGGTTGGATTTTCTCTAGGTTATATGGTGTATTGGCACAAACTAATCAAGGTTAGTACCAATGATTAAGTTTTCTCTAGCCCTGTCCTTAATTCTACTTTTCTTCTACTTCTGTTTGCCATGCTAAATCAGAACATGTGAAAGACACAACAATAAAAAGGGCTCTAGGGCTCAGCCAGCCACATTTTAGTTTAAAAACCTACTTAGTAGCCAGATCATTGACTTGAGCAATGGGAAAAATTAATTGCCTTTCCAAGTCTCACAAGAATGATATTCATTATTTTTATTCATGTGGATGCTTAAGTATATAGGGTATTAGAAAAGCAAGGATTTCCATGCTTTGTGGACTCTGTCTGGGGCGGTAGTGGATAAGGAAATGGTTGGAAGAAAAATCTTTGATTTTGTAGCTAAAATATTAACAAATGGTGCCCCATACCACAGGCTGAGTAAGATTTGATGATAGGGTATTACAGGAACATTTTATTAACTTATGTTTTGCTTTTTTAAAAAATTAACTTTAAAAAAAAATGAGTCTTTGAAAGAATGTATAAATGAAGTTGTTTGGCTTATGGAGAGCAGTGATCACAGTAGCTTTCATAGTTATCCAAAGCCTTAAAGGGGTACTTTTTTGGCTCTGCTCTTTATAAGAATTATGATATGATATTATCTATTTTCCAAAATTCCAAGTTCAGATAGCTGTACTGATTCATCCATTTAGAAGATGCTTTAGGAGATAGTAAGTAGGGCTGCATTTTTAAAGATGCAAACCCAAGATCTTTATGCATTTCAAATTTGTTCTTTCATAAATAAGTCTTAAAATCTTCTCAATAATTGCAGATCTGCTTCAGAAATGTCACTTTTAGATGCCATTCCCTTATGGAAGAAAAGAGACTGTAGGTTAACTATATTGACAGGAGTCCAAGCATACTATATTATTTGCCTTCCCACTTTAATTTGATGTTTGAAATGGCCTGTAACGAAAGGGCAAATTCATGCTTTTCTTACTAATCAAATGGTATGAAGCAAAAGCAAGTAGGATGGGCTTTTAGCTCACAGGCTATATTTAACACCTTGAATTTACTCCTTATTCATATCTGCCTCTCAGGAACCTTGTGTTCTTACAAGACCCATCTCAGGTACCTCTTTCTACCATAACCCTTCTTTAACCCTTCTCAATTGTTAATGCTCACCCTTTTCCCTCCTTGCCTTGTATCATATTTATCTGTGTATGTGTAGTATTTCCTTCCCCTCAATAATGAAAGCTCCACAAAGGCTGCACATGGCACATGGTTAATAATTGTTTGAATTAAATCAAATTATAAATAGGAGAATGACTCATAAGAAAGGAAGATAGAATGCAGAAAGTATATGGTTCAGCACTGGGACTAAATCTGAGAAGAGTGGTAGGACTCATTGTAAATTTTATTCATTTGGAAATTATAATTCTATTTTCTTCTGTTTCCTGTCTCCTTCTATCCACATCTCTCCCCCTGCCTTCCTTTTTCTTTTACTCTTTGGGTCCTGTACAGTACCTAAAATTGCTGACCTATCAAGTCATGCATAAGAATCTTGGATAGATTTCCTTTCAAGTTAGAAAGGAATTGCCTTGATATTGACTAAAAGAGAAAAAATCAAACAGTGTAGCTGGACATCTCCCTTTTCCCAGCAAACAGACTGGTCCCAATAGTGCATACTGCTGAAATATTTTCAAGTATTGCTAACTGGTTCTATGCTTCCAGCCTTCTGTCAGTCAGTTAATAAACATTAAGTACCTACTACGTGCCAGGCACTAAACACTGGGGATACAAAAAGAGTCAAAAGACAGCCCCTGCCCTCAGAGAGCTCACAGTCTAATGGAGAAGACAAAAGCAAACAAATGTACAAACTAGCTATATACAGCATAAATGGTAAGTAAACAAGAGAGAGAAGGCATTACAATTAAGACAGATTAGGAAAGGTTTCCTATAAAAGGGGAGATTTTATTTAGGACTAGAAAGAAGTCAGGAAAGCCCAGGTGGAGATGAAGGAGAGAATTCCAGGCATGAGGGACAGCTAGGAAAAAAATGCATAGAGCTGGGAGATGGAGTGTCTTGTTTGTGCAAAAACAAGGAGGACATTGTCACTAGATCAAAGAGTATGTGACAGGGAAGGGGTTAGACTATGAAGAGCTTTGAATGCCAAACGAAGATTTTCTATTGATCCTGGTGCCACTGTAGTTTATTGACTGGGGGTGGTGGTGACATAGTCAGACCTGCAATTTAGGAAAACTACTTTGGCAGCTGAATGAAGACTGGAGTGGGGAGAGATGAGGCAGGCAGATCCCACCAGCAGACTATTGCAATAGCCCAGGTGTGAGGTGATGAGGGCCTGCACCAGAGAGATGGCAGTGTCAGAAGACAGGAGTCATATTGGAGCAATGTTGCAAAGGTGAAATTGACAGGCCTTGGCAACAAATTGGATATGGGTAGTAAAAGATAGTGAGGACTTGAGTATGAAAACTAGTTGTGATCCTGAGGGTCTGGGAGGATGGCATTGTCTTCTATAGTAAATAGGGAAGGTAAGAGATTGGAAGGGTTTAGGGGAAAGATAATGAGCTCATGAAATATGTTGAAGATATCTACTGGACCTCCATTGTGAGATGTCTACTGGACATCCAGTGTAAGATGTCTGAAAGGTAGTTAGAGATGTGATATTGCAGGTCAGGAGAGAGGTTGGGGCAGGCTAAGTAGATTTGAGAATCATCAACATGGAGATGGTAATTAAATTCGTGAAAGCTTATGAGATCTCTAAGTGAAATAGTATAAAGGGAGAAGATTGGATAGAACCCTGGGGGACATCCAAGTTTATATATCATAGTATGGTTCTACTTTCTCCTACTTGAAACAGTGTGTTGATTTGATATGAAGCTAATGATTGCCTGGCCATGTGTCCATTATATCCATGGATTTGTATCACATTTATGTCTATGTTATCCATGGGATCAATCATCCTCTTTGAAAGGTCTTTCAAATCAGTACTAAAATATATTTATACTAAAACACGAATCGAATGAAAGCTAAGAACTAGAAGGATTAATATAATTTATTTTCATCCTTTTTTGATAACAGTACCCTTAGTTGCTCACAATATGATGGCAGCTATTATATTTATGTATTTAAATTTTATAAAGAATGTTCTCACAACACTATGAAATAAGGATAGTGTAATCCCCCATCTTGCAAATAAAAGTGAAGCCATAACAGGTTAAATGAATTCTTATCACCAGATTCTTCAAACAGTTGCTCTTTTCCTGTACCATACTGTCCCCATTAAAATAGCTTTTTCAGGTTGCTTTTGCTTGTGAAAAATCAACTTTACCAAGAGTTTGTGCTTCAATGATGACTTTCAATGATTTCCCATGAGTATGGTTAGTCATAAAATAACTTCAGTCATCACAGCCTTCATTATGTCTTGTAAGCTTAAGTTAATATTTGACATTAGCAAAAGGATATAAGATCTATTACTCTATTATTTTAATTAATCATTTATAGACTGCTGTAAAATCTACTCTCTTATTTCTATTTTGTGATTAAAACTTAGCAGTCCCAACTCAGAGACTTTTCGATGACTACCCACTGCCTTGTCTCCATGAACATTTGCTGTAGCTCAGGGTAAATGCTGTTGTTTTTCTAGGGAGTATTTTTTCTTCTTCTTGATACTGTATTGAGGATGTTTTTAAGTCTTCAAAAGGTAGGAAGTTAATCTGAAAGCTACCTGGAAGAAAGTAGAATGGCATCCCTGTGTTAAAATCAGTTGGTCTGTTCAAGACTAAAGATTTTGAGGGGGTGAGGGTAAATAGGGAGTGGCTAGAAAAATTTTTAGGTCTTGAAAGAATGTTTTAAAACATGTTTGTGGCTGCCAAAATCATTTGACCGTATATAAATAATAAGCTGATAGTCATCTTTATATGGTCAGGGCCTGAGGCAAAGGAAAATGTGGAATCTTTTCATGTACATGACTGTGCCATTTTTTTTTTTATGATTAACATAATACCCATGATCAGAGAGCCCAGAGAGTAAAGATTTGACATCAGACTTAATTTTTTTTCTCCCATGGGCTTTGCTTTTAAAATGTCCAAGAATGATATTTTAATGGTATCCTTTGGTGGGTAGTGACTAGAATACAAGAAGGAACACCTCCCTAAAAGAAAATGGATTTGTTTTATTTAAGTTGAACATTTTTATAGATAAAGATCTTGATTGTCACCAGTATTAGTCATTTAAATTTTCCCTCTTCAGGGCTACAGTAGAAAACCCAAGAATGTTACCATTCCCTTTGTATAGGTGAGGAAAATAAGTCATGGTTGACTGACTATGGTTACTGAGTCTGAGGTTCCTGGGTCTTACTAGAATTGGAATTGAAAATCACGAACATACTTCTTCTATGTGACTTTAGTTCCCCTCCTCCTTGCTGAAATATGTATCTTAGAATGTCTTTGGCAATATATAGCTCAGTAAATGTGGAGTAGCTGCAGTCTCTCTTGTCGATACAGAGTTTCTCATGTATTTACATAAGACAGGGGACTATCACTATTCATTGTTGAGAGAAGTCCTGAGTCCTGAGGGAATTCTTTGCTTGGCAAGGTTGATAAAACTAGAAACTTAGGAATTAAGAACTACAAGGAAAGGAAGAGAAAAGAAAAGAAAAGGAAGCCCTAAATTATTTCAGTTTGCTTAGTAAGGGAGGGGGAGGAAGAAGGAGCCCAAAGCAAACACATGCCTTAGTACCTAAGATCCTGGCATTCAGAGCAAAATCCTCCTCTCTTCTTCTGGGATTAACATCAATAACCAAAGTAGAAAGTCAACAAGGAAGGTTAAGGGCTGGTTTCTTTTACACTTTTTTCCCTCAAGAATGATAATGATAAAACAATAGTGAAACTAGAAGATTGTCTCTTTTTCCTGTGACTAGCATGATAGGAGTCCTAGACAAGAAAGCATGGTTGCTTCTCCTACTGGGAAGGGGCTTTTTGCTGCATCATAATAGAATTCATTAAGATTCAGCAAACCTTTAAGTGCCTACTGTGTACAGGCTGTTGTTTAAGTGCTGAAGGAGATTCAAAATTGAAAGGGAAAAAAACCCACAATTCATACCTCCATGGAGCTTACTGTCTGGTAGGGAATGTGTTCTATTCTGTAATATACAGTATTACATCATATGTATGTTAGAGAGGTACAAAAGATAATGTGTTTGAATAAATTCTGAAAGAGATGCCTTAGAAAACTTTTTATGACTTAAGGAACATATTTTGGATTACAATTCTTTTGGTATGCTTCTTGGACAGTTATCTTTTGACTATCTCAGGATCTTTTTCTTTTGATTGAAAAAGGGTTAATTAATTAAAGTCACTTGGCTTTCTTTATTATGCACTTGTGGAGCAACTAGCTGACTCAGTGTTTAGAGCACTAGGTCCAGAGTCAGGAAGATCTTAGCTTTAATGGACCCCAAACACTAGTTGTGTGACCCTGAGCAAGTTACCTAACCTCCTCTATTTGCTTCAGTTTCATCATCTATAAAATGTGCATAATAATAGCATCTATCTCCTAAGGTTGCTATAATAAGAGTAATCAGATATAATAGGATATAATAATTATAATAATTTCAAAATGCTTAGCACAGTGTCTGGCACATAGTAGTGCTATATAAATGTTAACTACTATTGTTAAGTATCTTTATATTTGTACTTTTTAATTTTTATATATTCATTTTTCAATTACTTATTGACTATTTATATAATTCCTATTTTATCCAAGTATTTTGTTATGTTCTGTTCTTCCAGGTCTCTGGTCCTCACTCTCTCACAACCTAAATTCATGCTCATTTTATTGCTCTTTAGTTGTCTAATCAGAAGGCAAAGAAGGAGAGATGAAACTCAAATTAGTCAAGCTTATTACTGTTTAGTGGCTCTCGGTTTGGTCTATGAGGAGGTAACTTACTGGTCTTAGTAGTAGGAATTTGAGTGCAGTGACATTAAGTGAGGTGAGAGTCACATTTGGAGCCAGGCTGGAGTGACATGAAAAGTTGAGGGCAGAGGGGACATCAGGAGACAATGGTGGCATTCTTCCTAGATAGGGTGAGTTGCTTGCTGTTGTTTTAAATTGGCCAAGGCTAGAAACTTTGATAACCCTTCATTTGGGGAGTTTTACTCTTACCTTAACAATTTTTGCATGTTCCACTAGCATATAAGTGCTGAGAAAGTATTGCATATTCTGTGACTAACAAAGACCTTTTATCACATAGCCCTAAGGGTTCATACCAATTCATTGTCAAGAAGTATTTGTGATTTGTCCATTTACTTAATTAGAAGTTAGGTCTAAGCCCCACTGATGGACTGGTGAGCCCTACTTCCTTATAAACTTGGTATAGGTCAGTAAACAGTAGACATGTGACTTAATATAATAGCATCCTCTATCTGAAGATATAGACATACGTGCTTGGTTGTTGTCTATAGTTGGTTTTTCCCCTTAGCAAAGAATTGATAAGAAAAATATACTTCATCAAAAGCATTTGTAAGGAAGGAAGGGAGAGAGGGAGAGAGGGAATAAGCATTTATTAAATGTGTACTTTGTGCCAGGCACTGTGCTAAGTGCTTTACCAATAATATTTCATTTGATCTTCACAGTAATCCTAGAAGGTAGGCATTATTTTAATCCTTATTTTATAGTTTCCTTTGTTTATGAGGACAATGAGACAGAAGTTAAATGACTTGCTGAGGTTCACGCATATAAGTGTGACTTGAACTCAGGTCTTCCAGTCTCCAAGGCCAGCACTCTATCCACTGAGCCACCTAGATTCAAATAAGTGTCTACTATGTGACAGGTACTGGACTAAGCATTGGGGATCCAAAGATAAAAGCAATATCATAGCTGTCCTCAAGGAGTTTTCATTCTAATAAAGGAGAAAACATATACACATATGGTTGTATGGCAGATACGTACAAAGTAGATCAAAGCAACAGAAGGGAAGAAATAATAACAAATTAATATAGCACTTCATGATTTGCAATGCATTTTTTGTATGTTTTCTCATTTAAACTTCACAACTACCTTGTGAAGTAGGTGTTTTATTATTATTTTTTGTATTTTACAGATGAGAAAACTGAGGCTGAGTGGGATCAGGGTCTTGCAGCTAGTATGTGTCTGTGGCAGAATTTGAATTTAGATCTTGTTAACTCCAAGTCTAGTATTCTCCATCCAGGAAGGAGCCAGGATATAAGGAGATTTAAATCCTAAACACAAAAGTTTATATTTGATACAAAAGGTAAGGTAGTCCCTGGTGTTTACTGAGTGGGGAAATGATACCTACCCTTTAGAAAAACAATTTTGGTGACTATGTAGAGGTGACTATGTAGACATGAAGCAGGAAGCTGAATTAGAATTGGCTATTGTAATAATCCAAAGTGAGAGGTGATGAGCAGTGAGTGTGTGAGTGGAGGCAATGAGGTGTATGCAAAACTTGGTGTATCACAAACTTGGAGCAATTCTTGATGACTCTTGGTGACCCCATATATCCAAATGTGGGTGACCAGAGAGATAGATGGTGGAGCCCTTTATAGAAGGAAAGAGATTAAAAAAATAATACAAGATCTTTCAACTGGTTGTGAGTACACGGTTCCCATAAACTGCAGAAGTCCTCTTATGACATTGGATCGATTGATCTGGACCCAGAAATTCTCCAAAATATGTAATTAGTTCACCATTGGCATGGCTTCTATGAGTAGGCAAAAGAACTATACATAGCACAGTTTCAACATGTTGTACGATTTGTAGTTCTGGTAGGAATGATCATCAGAGGCAAAAACTGGTGGATCTCTGGATTTAAGATCCACAGCCTGGGAGCATGGAACATAGGGTGTTGTATGAAGTGGGACTCAGGAGGGTTGATGCTTCCTCCTCTCTGAGCTGTTTGGTCATTGATGGGGACATTTGACTGCTCCTAACCTGTTGGAATGAGTGGACTCAGTAGCCAGACCTGCCAAGAAACAGTGCCACTACTATTCCTGATTATCTACTCCCGACTTTGCCTTTACTTCAGCTCTCCCTGACACAACTGCATCTCTCCTCACTGTTGAGATAGCAAAATCTCTGACCCTCCCAGTGACTGGGTGGGGAAAGGGCAGATGTTTCTATTCTTCTGAAGGAAAATAATCATCTGCCTGTAGAGTAAGTTTTCCTACATTTGGATTTTTTACACCCCTTTTGTCCCTCTTTCCCCAATAGTTCTAGAAGGCAGGGAACTAACCTTTTGTCTATACACATATAGTGCCCATGGTGTTATTTACGTAATCCAGAGTACTGTTGACATTAATGACGGTGAGCACTGGAAAGCTGTTTTAGAGCAAGGTTGAACCCTCTTCGTTCTTTTTATAGAAGTCAGAATAGTGTACTAACTTCTTTCTCCCTTTACACTGCTGCCAATGCACCTGTTCGGTGAGAGGAATCAGCTAAATTACTAGATGCAATTGATGTTTGTGTAAAACAGAGAACATTTGTTTTTCTCTCCTTGTGGTTAATGCTTAGTGTGATAATTTAAATGAAACTTTTTCTCCTCTCTTCCTCATCCCACCACACACACAGTTTTGTTTTGTTTTTGCCTTTGTTTCATGGGTACTAAAAGTTGCTAAATGTTTTTTGTTGAGGATAATATATTAAGGAAGCAATTTCCATTTGAGATTTTGATGATACCTATCCCCTTTCTGCAATCTGGGAAATGGAATGCAGATATGATACAACTATATCTTCCCCAAATTGAGTCATTTTAAAGCATGTCCATGTAATATAGTTATTTTTTAAAATAATCTCTCTGCTTATAGAGTATAAACTGGTCTCCCAACAAGGACGACCAGATGAAACTTGTTTCAATGTAAACATGGCTTGAGCGGAATCAACCAGTTTCAAGGCAGATTAGTATCAGGGCAGGATAAGGAAAATACAACTGTAAGAAGAACATCACTTGAAGAAAAAAGAAGTCAGCAGGAGATTCCCTTTTCGGATGTGAGAATTGTGTCCATATGACCATAATTTGTCTCTTAATTCTGTAGTCTAAGGATAAAATAATGTGCCAAAAAACTAGTGTCCTACTTTTTTTTCAGACAGATCATAAAATATGATTATTTTACAGGCTACTGCAGACCACGTAAACAGTAAGTAGAACATGAACATTTCGCCGAGACAGTGGTTTGGTCTGTCTGACTAATTTCTTGCCAAGCCATGTTTTTAATGAGTTCATGCTTGAGCCAAGGATAAGGGGTCATTGCAAGTTTTCGGCTTCATCCTTACACATGTTAAATTGTTTAAACTTCACAATTTGTCTGGCTTTGATTAAGTTTTAATGTGCATAGTGGTTTGCCTTTTGGTGATTGGCACCACAAGGCTTGCTGCCTTTGGTTTCAGATCTGGGAGTTGACCTATCTCCCTCTCTCAGCATCTTTTGCTGCTTTGTTTATTTTTCCAGTAGTTGGGGAATTCAGCTTCAGAAAAGAGAACAACCAGTTGTCGCATCTCAATACTTCAGGTGGCAGAAAATGAGCCTAAATTGCAGATCTAATCTTGGAGGCAGAGCAGGATCACTATTTAATTGGTTGGTACCTTAAAACCTTAAGTTTTAAGTGAGTTTTTAGTTCCCCATGGCTACTTTCTTTCCTATGTAATTTCTGCTTTATCTTTTGCAACATATGACCAGGTGAAAAAGGTTTTTTTAGTCTGGGTGGAACTTTTAGATGCTTTAGGAAACAAAGAAACAACAAAAAAATTTACATTCTATGAAGTCTGTATCCACAGCACTTTTCTGTGTTTCAAAACAATATTTTGTTTTTTAGGGGTTGATTTGTGTAATAAAAAGAATACTGATCTTGGAATCAGAAGACCTATGTTTGACTCTTGCTTCTGGCATCCTGAGCAAATTAGTTTGCCTCTCTGAGCCTCAGTTTCTTCTTCTGTAAAATGGAATAGTAATAACTTCTACCTTCTAACTTATAGAATTGTTATGAGTTAAATGCTTTGTAAACCCCAAAGTGCTATATAAAGAGATTATTATAATTTTCTTTCCATGTAAGGATAATTATGGGGACAATTGAGGTGAATGTAATTGTCACCAGAGAGATGCATTTTTCTTTTATTCAGTTTAGAATCCTAAGAGTGGAAGTGAAAATAAGAAGTCAGATCTAGAATCTTGTGATTCTATAGTAGAGTTAATCCCCCTGTCTCCAGCATACACACTTTTTTTCTTTTGGTGAAACAGGTGGGGTTAAGTGACTTGCCCAGAGTTCCACACCTAGTGAGTGTTATATGTCTGAGGCTGGATTTGAACTCAGTTCCTCCTGACCCCAAGGCCAGAACTCTATCCACTATGCCACCTAGCTGCCCCAGGATACACACATTTAAGTCTCCCCTCTGACACATACTGGTTATGTGATCCTGAGAAAATAATTTAATTTCAATTCCTCAGACAACTTAAAAAAATAATTAATTCATTTATTTTTAGTTTTCAGCATTCATTTTTAAAAAGATTTTGAATTCTAAATTCCCACCCCCTACATTCCCCCTCTACAAGACAGCATGCAATCTGATATAGGCTATACATGTACAATCATATTAAATATATTTCCACATTAGTCATGTTGTAAAAGAAGAATCAGAACAAAAGGGAAAAACCACGAGAAAAAAAAGAGAAAATCATATGTTGCGATCTGCACTCAGATGTTCTTTGGATGTGGACAGCATTTTCCATCATGAGTCTTTTGGAACTGTCTTACATCATTGTATTACTGCAGTGAGCTAAGTCTATCATAGATGATCATTACACAATGTTGCTGTTACTGTGTGCAGTGTTTTCCTGGTTCTTCTCACTTCACTTGGCATCAGTTCATGCAAGCTCAGACACCTTTCTAAGAGTATAAGTTGTAGAGCTGCTATTAATATACATTACTAGAGAATTTCCTCACTGGGAACTATTTATATCGATGAAATCATAGGTCTGCTTCTTCCCCTCCCCACCAAAGGACTTATTATTTAGCTCCAACTCATTATTTTAATATATGATTTTAAAATGTTTGCTGTACTTTAAGTATAATTTTATATTGAAATATACCTTTCTGATTTTATAATATTGATATTACCAGAAAATTTTTTGTAAGAGAAACAACTATTTTTCAGCTATGACTAAGTAACTTTTCTTAGAGACAGAAGCATCAGATAGACTATAAGATTTTAGACCTAACTTTTAGTTTTATGATTCTATATACAATAGTGAAGTTAGTACATCTCTCATGGTTGGCAGTCATTCTCCCCTCAATTATCCTTACAGTTATTCTCTGATAAAATATGGAAGGTGGAAAAAAAAAAGAAAGAGGATGTAATAATAAGAAGGTATTTATGTATAACTTGAGGGATCACAAAGTACTTTCCTCACAATTTTAAGTTAATTTTGGAAGTATCACAAGTTCAGTGAGGTCTAGTAAGGGTTAGAATAAATAGTCAAAACTAACTCTTCTGGCTACAGAATTATTGTTTTTTTCTACTATACAAGTCAACACCTAAAAGTTATCTGAATTAATAGAAATGGAGAAGTGCTGTGGAAACACACTAGACTCAAGGGAAAAAGATGTATTATTTCAAATGTTTCCTTATGTAGCCTTCCTTGATTCGTCCTTCCTCTGTACTACCCTAGTACATAGCTCTGTCTCTTACCATACTTATTTCTTTCTATAATATGTCGTGTTTGTCAGTCTGCCTGTATTATATACCTATGATCAGAAAGAGGATAGCAGAGGATTTTTTAAAAATTGAATTGAATCAAATATACTCTTTGCTAACTGGATTGTTAAAATTCAGTCTTTGACTATTATACAAAGGGAAAAATTCCCCTTTGTAAACTTTTCCTGCCCTATCTTTGAAATGTTTATTTAACAACTCTAATAAGAGTATTACATTTATTTATATTCTTCACAAGTTTTTTTGGTGAGGGCCAACTTCTCTTTAGGAATTTCTGGTTAGTAGATACCCTGGGGGGAAGTCATTTAATCTCGGTACCTTAGCATTGATTTTAAATGACAATTGCGTTACAGTCTGTAGGAAGAAGAGAAGCATTTCCACACAGGAAGTTCCCCCAAACCAGTGAAATAACAGGTTAGAACAACAAAAAAGCAGGTTAGAACAACAACAATAAAACAACAACAACAAAAAACCCTTCAAAAAATCTTTCTGAGACTAATTATTGCCATAATTGCAGATTTCTGTGTAGTGAATTACATTTAAGCAATGTATATTTGCTATCACCCCAGTAAGCTTTTGTTAAAAACCAGAACTGCTGGAATATGAGTATGAAAATCAAGACAACATATGAATGAAATAAGGGACTAGGAAAAAGGAAACATGGCAAAGTCTCTGTTGAATACAACCTTTCAAAACAGTGGGCATGATATGTTGCATATTGGGTTGGTAGAGGTTTTGATGCCTATTTTTTTCTGTTAGAATGCTTATTTAAATATTCATTTTGGTAGATTTACCCATTGTATTATCTAAAGCATTATATATGTCTGTGAAATAAAGGAATCCTAAATATAATCATCACCATCCAGATGTTCTTATATGACAACTTCTAACCACACTTAGGACTAAATTCTGTTGTACCAGTCTCAAAATGGAAATGGAAAAAACTCCTAGAATGACTTCCTTTAAAGAGTAAACTGATTTACTGAATAATAATTTTCCATTTTCTGGGGAAAATGTATAATTAGTTTTACTTATCTTTATAACCAATTTGAGATTTGGAATTTCCTAAAGTCCATATCATGCAACCAGTCAGTTAATAAACATTTATTAAGTGCTTACCATGTGCCAGGCGCTGTGCTAAGCTACTAGACTTATCCCGGGTAGCAGAAGATGACATTTGCTTTTTCACTCTTTCCTTTAAGTGAGCTTAAAATGTCTGTGTACTTAAAATTCTGTTCATAAGGTGAGACATGCCACTGTAGAGGTTGAAGCAATTAGGAGATATAGTCACCACAGGCACCTTAAATTGAGGACTGCTACTGTTTCCTCTGTTGGAGCTGTAGATAAAATAATGGTAGAGTTCTGCCATCCCCAAACTCACACTTGCCTCCAGTTTGCTGCTGCTGTAGGCACAGAATACAGCTCTGGCCTATAGGAGAGAGGAAGTTGACTTCTTGCTGCTTTTTCTCTGAGGTAGCAGGATCTAATGGAATACTTTTTTTTTTGTATAAGTATGCTTGGCTTGGGTTCTTCAGTAGCCAGTTGGAATTCCATAGCCTCCATCTTAATCGTAAATGAGTAAAGTTTTATTAGCTTGAGAAAGTCTTTCTTAAACAAATCTGCCTATTTGTGATATATTTGTTAGTGCAGTGAAAGAGATATATTCCAAAGGGACTCTTTTTTATCATCTGCAGCTCCCAAAATACACAGCCCTGACTTGTAACATAGATTTGGAAAGGAATACTTGTCTGTATACCCAAGATAAACTGTTGGTGGTCATCTACCTGCCTGCATTATAATTTTTAATTGGCAAGAACCAGTATGACTTTACTATCAGTAGGCATGATATAGGGAATATTTCCCTGTTTTGGTTGAAAATCTGTAGCAGAAATCTGCACCTTGACTTTTCAAAAATTGAACTTCATGCCTCCCTATGAGACTGTGGGGCTAAATTCTAATCTGTATATTCTTTCTGCTTTACATTATAGAAGACCACAATTTAATTTTGTAACAAAAAAGGAGGCAAATGTGAATAACTGAACCACATGCTTCACTCCAAATAGCTACTATTGAATGCTATCAATTAGGAAGGGAAACAGGTTTTAGACATTCTTTATTTTCTCAAAGGGAACTATGTATTTATATGTCTCAAAATATGAGAGGTTAGGTGGTAGAGCACATAGAGAGCTGGCCTTGAAGACAGAAGAATAGCGCTCAACTTCTGCCTCTCACACACTGACTACTTGACCCTGGTTAAGTAATTTTAAACTAAGCAGTTTTTTGAGCAGAAGACTCCAAGATGCAGAAGAGGTGGAGACGTTCATTTGTAAAGGGAGTTCCTCATTCGGAGCTCTCAATGAAACCAGTAAAATCACAGGTTTAATACATGACAATAAAATTATGTTTCCACTTTCCCTTAGTCTCCATAGGGACTGAACCATTAAATAGGGGAATATTAACAATATGAGGTTTTTTTTGATATGGTTCTCATTTCTTTTTGAGTTTACTTAATTTTATTATACTTTTCATTTCTGAATCATTAGCTCTGACTGCTATATTTGTACTAAGGCAGTGTGAAAAGTTGTAATCCAATTAGATTTTTCTACAATAATAATTCATATTCACATGGATCTTCAAGCTTTTCTTAAAATCCTGTGAAGCGGGCATATTACTCATGCACAGCTAATATGTGTCAGTCACAATCCAGGCCTACTACATCTTCTGTTACCAAGTGCAGTACTCTTTCCTTACACCATGCTAATATTTTTACGATATATTTGCTTACTAGATACTTGAATCTCTGCTTTTGGGGGATTAAAACTCCTTTATCATGAGACTAATAATTCCTGTTTTTTTCTTAAACTATGAACTCTTTAAAAAAAATCTTTAGTAAATGTCCTATTGTTTCTCCATAGGAGGGAGATAATGTTTTGCATCAGGAGGCTTAGGGCTCCTGATGTTCCTTAAAACTAAAAGGAATCCAGATAACCAGATTATAATGCTTTTTAAATAGCTGTTTCCTTGAAAAGCCAAATTCCTACTCATTTCTAGTTCTATATGGAATGTGGATCTTATACACACAAAGTTAACCTGGAAATGGAGAAAAAGAGCAGAATTTCTATTCAATTTTTATAAGAATATTTGGAAGCTCATGATAAACCTTACTTGGTGTTTTTTTTTCGTAATTTTAGATTGGATACCAGATTAAAAAATCAGTTAAAAATTGTACCCCAAACTTTAAAATTAAATGGTCTAGAACTATTTATTTACAGAATATTTAAATACCACTGTCTCAAAGCTGGGATATAATTTCTATGAAACTTTTTTCATTTGTTGAATTGAAACTGTTCCCTCCCTCAAGTTCATATTCTCTCTTTCCTTCCCCTACTTCTCCTTGTCCCCTCTCCCCCAGCTACCTGAATGAGAAAAGTTACTTTCCGATTTTCAGATGTGTAATTCCACTCTAACATGGACCCTGTGGTACAGTTGTGTCAAAGTGTGTTTACAGAAAAAAATTACATTACAGAATTTTAAGGATGACTATACATTTGTTAGAAAGTGTTTATACTTTGATTTGCTTTCTATTTCTTTACTGATAGGATCATAGCTTTAAGCCATCAGGTGGGAACTCTTCCTTTACCAAATGAGGAGATAAAAGGGGCTCAAAGAGGTTAAATTTCTTACTCCAGGTCATATAGCTTGTAAGTATGGGAAGGGAAGTCTTCCTCTTTCTCAAGTCTAGCACTCTACCTACTATTATGCCATACTGTCTCTGAGCTTCAAGTCAGCCTCTTAAGTTTTAAATTTGTGTTTCTCATGCAATGACCAGTTCTTGTGTATTGGTGATTCCTCATGGCACATGGATTGTTGATTCCTCAGGTAGCCCCTCCCCAGATGAATGCAGGGATGAATACTTTAAAAAAAATTTACTAAGATGTAATTTGGGGTTCTTTCTATCACTCATTCCATTCTGTTCCTGCCTATCAAAAGCTCCACTCAGCTTGTGTCTGTGATTTCAGTATAGTCTGTAACTTAGAACTAAAGTCTCCTGGTTACTGAGTAATACTAATTCAGCTGCTAGAATGACATAGGGATTCCAGAGCCTGGAGGTAGCTAGACGCCTAAGCATTGAGGCTGTCTCATAAGATATAAAAAGATCCATTTTCTTCGTGATTGTAGAGCCTGTCCTTCACACTTCCTTGTTCATATTTACACTGAGGCAGGCAGCTGTACAAGTGGAACTGGAGTCCAAATCACTGGGTATTACAGCCCATGAAACTTGAATGTGACATCTGGTATTGTCTGCAGGAGTGAAATGTCTGGGAAAATTCATTCTTTGCTTTATGCCTGGAAGTATACAAAGTAGCATTGTACAGCCGGTATAGATGGCGTCAGAACTGATTTTTAAACATTTGTCTACTACTATGATATAATACCTTGATCTATACCAACTTAATCAGGTAGTTGAGAATTAAACTGTACTCTCGGAATTTTTAAAAATTGATTTTGTGTGTGTGTGTGTGTGTGTGTGTGTGTGTGTGTGTGTGTGTGTGTAGCTGTTATATGTTACTTAATCTCTGATTCCCTTGGTTTATGGAATTCCTGGTGGGGAAACTCCTTTTACTTTTTTAATACAATTTACAGTCTTAGTTGCTTGGGGCACTGATAAGCTAAGTGAATTGATCAAATTGATCAGGATAATGTCACCAGTATGTGTCAGAGGTGTGACTTGGACCTAGTTTGTCCTGAGCCAAAGGCAATCTCTAGCCCTTCTTTTCTCTTCTTCAGCTGTTAACATCCCTAAAGATACAGTTTATTCTTATTATAGGGTCTTTCATATGCTCATCTTTAACACAGCCTACAAAAAAATCATTCCACAAATCAATCTCTAAGAAACAATTTGGTTTATGTCTTAATTTGATCAAATTGAAAATCGAGATGCATGTATCAATGTAATGTTGACAAAAAAAGAGTATTACCTAGGCTGGCCTTCCACATGGATCAAAATTAGTGATTTAATTGTTCAGTTTTCCACTCAATTTTGTATCATTCTTATGATATATAATTTGACAAAATGTCTCTAAAATGAAAGTTTCTCTACCTACACAAATAAAACTAAAATGAGCAGATGTAGGAAACCTTCTCAGCCAGTCTTTATGACATATTGAACTTCATTTTAAGACGAAATAGGCACAAAGAAGCACCTGAAAAATAGGACCCAAACAACTGGACATAGTTATATGTCCATCATTTTTCCTGGAAAGGTGGGTTTTTTTTGCTTTTTTTCTTTTTGTTTCCTCATCCAAACTTGTCATTGTTCTGAATAATGAAGAAAGGATGAATTCTTTAAATGGGGAATAAGCAGCAGGAGCAAATTAGTTTATTACAGTTCCTGTTCTCATGCAAATGTCCCTAATTATAAAAAGGGGGGATAGAAATTAGGATATTACCGAAATTATATTTAAATGGAACATTCTTCACCATCTTCATGAGTTGTCGTCAGGGATTTAACTTTTAGTATTAAGTGGCTTCTATTACATGGGCAATTCTGTATAACTGGAAAGAGCTTTTAAATGGTAATTTGTATGTAGTTAACATAGATTTTTCTAGTATTATTACAAGTGTGATTATGTAGTTTGCTAATATGTCTTTTCTAGAGGCTGACTTATTGTTACAGTCCTTGTCAAAAGAACATAAAACAAGATGTTCAGTGTAATTTAAAGAAGGATTCTCACCTTTAAGAAATTTATAAACATAGACTTAATGTAAATAATTTTGTCTCAGTTGCTTTGACATCTCACCTCTTCCTCATGGAGCAGAAATTTTGTAAACAAAGGAGAAGTAAATTAAAATATAGAATAATCAGGTCAAAATAATGCAATTTATTACTATTGTTGACAGACTGTGGGACATTAATATTCTATTTTAAATGGAATGAGGATTTAGATTTCTTGGCTGATAGAAGATTCTAACTCTTGTATCACATGAACTAAAATGACTAAAACCACATTACCTTCTCTATCTAGGAAAAAAGGTATGGAAATACTATCCCCACAACTTGTTTTTAATGTCCTAAATACTATAACTAGTTTAAAAAGTAGTGCTTTCTTTCAAAAACTCTATCTTATTCCTTTGGATAACATGTGCCTTGCCTGAATTTTATGGACTTCAAACTTGGATCTATAGTATTCTGATCAGTGATAGTAGTTTTAGCAACATATTTTTTAATTCTGTTCATTCAGCAAATATCATATACCTACTATGTGCAAAATATTCTTCCCGATGCTGTAGGAGGGTAGAGATGTGTTACTGCTGACAGAACTAGACAGCTGATTTCAATGGTGATTGCTGGCATGGTTGTGCGCTTGAGTTGGGTTCAGTTTACACGACATTTCTATTCATTTGCCTATTATTCTTGAAGATATAACATTTAATTCATTTTTAGCTTGCTCCTCGTATGTGTACCTTATCTCTGAAAAAGTTTGGACGTTTATTCGCTTGGGAGAAAGAGAAAGCTTTTTTGCTTCTAGTAACTTGAAAGACAGCAATGCATAGTAAAAAGGGACTTCTCTGAAGTCTAGTCTTCTAACTCTAAATCTGTTAATTCCATGTTGATTTTTGAGGGGAAGGTGTTGAAATTCTCTTGCCAGGTATAGATTCATTTGTCCTTCTTTGAGTTAGAACTTAGTACTAAAAGTGTAATTACTTTTGCTCTTGCTATAATACCATGCACATTATTAGTGATGTAATCAAATTATCACAGATTTCAGCAGAAATCTCAATGGTATCTTAAACTCTATGGATTTATTAGGTTTTGCATGCACATTGAGCTAGATAGAACAAATGGTCTTTTTTGTTTTGGTTGAATGGGCTGGTTTGTTGCAACTAATTATAATTTGTAGAGCCATGCCTTACATATTTTTGGTCCCCCCCCTTCATCTAGCATGATGCTATGCACCTAGAAGGCAAATAATAAATAATTGTTGAGCAATAAATAAGTGTCCTGGTCAGTAACCCAGTCAGTTAAAACCAACAGTTTCCTGTATATATGGTACTAGTCAGCCTATTCCAAATGGTTAGATTTGTGAAAGAAACCTTTTGTCATTAAATTAGAACCCAGGCTGTATTTTATGATCAGACAAGAAAAAAATGTCAATTGTCAGGCATAACCCAAAGATTCAGGAAGCATCCCTTAGATCAGTCAGAGCTCTGGCAGTTTAGGAAGGGTTTTTCCCCTCCTGTGGATGCAGGACAATATGTTTGCTGATGCAGTCTATGATATAATTAAACTTTCTGCCTCATGCATGGCTTTGGGCAAAAAGGTGGCTAAAGCTCTGTGTCTAACGTGATTGAAGGTTGGTATCTACAGCTAAAGTTCATTCAACTAATCTCTCCTTTCATACTTCTCTGGAAACAGCCCTTCTGGGGGTCCAGAATTTACAATAAGATTCTTTTATACTTAAAATGTCAGCAAAACACCAAGTCCAGCTCTTCCCCAAACATGAAGGGGGTAAAGTTGCCTTTTCTTTCCTCTTGACATTTGGTCTAATTCCATCTCAGATAAGTGAGAATTGTATGTAACCCAGCTGGATAGGTACATCCTAATATTTACCATTGTAGTGAATTCTAATCCAAATCCCTCTAGAGATATTTAATTTTTATGGTTCTAGAATAAACTAAGATATCGACACATCTGTTTGCAAATAGCAACTAATATTTAATTTTTGTATTCACTAGCAATAGGCATTTTGTTCATAGACACAAAAACATAGGCAGGTATATAGACTTTATCTTATAAATAGTATACTTAAATTTTTAAAAACTCTTTTCAAGCAAGGTTTGAGTTAAAATGGTATTTTCCAAATTGACTTGTTTCAAAGTGACTCCATAGCACAGATGCTTTTAGAGGAGCCCTGAAAGGTCTGAAGAAATTGGTTCCAATATTTATGTTAGATATTTTAGAAAGGAAAGCTGTTCTGATTTACATATCACAATGGGATGTACTAGTAGCCAAGGGTGAAAACCTATGCAAATGGTAAGGCCTCTATTTTTGTGTTTTAGACTTGAGGACGGAATTTATGCTTGCTTTTCAGGGAAAAATTCTCTCAGCAGAGGTAAGAGGTAAGAGAGGTGGATAGGAGGATATGATGAAATGATTTCCATTTCTTGGAAATAACTGGAGATTACCCTGGAATGTTAAACCTCGTCAGGATAGGCTGTATTAATTTTAGTTTTTCAGAGACTGGATTAAAAGAAGGGTTTTAATCACAACTAGATGCTCCACAGATGATTTTCCTAACATCTTCAATCTTGCCCTAAGAAGAGTCTTGATAATCTTTAAATTGAATGCTAGCATGGATATGTTCACAGATGACCAAATTTCTGCGTTGGCAACTTTTTTTATGGAAAGCAGCCAGTGCTATCAAATATGTTTTTTCAACTCACCAGATAAATAAGGTACTTTGCCTTACTAATGAGGATGTATAATACATGAATTAGTTGCAAATAAGACAATGAAAAGCAGAATTTTACCAGGCAAGAAATAGTTGGTATGATTTCTGATGCTTGATTTGCATGTAATTCTTTTATAATTGACACGTTCCAAAGCTGATTTTTATGAATTAGACTACAGATTAACCTCTGTGAAACATCCTGAAAAATGATCACTTGAAAGAACAGTGTACTCTAATAGCATGTATTGTAGCAATCAGAAATAATCTGGCCCTGTGTTTAGTTTTGCTAGTTCACTTCCTTTAGCCATTTCCTAAACTTGTTTTCTGATTACAGGTGTGTATGGTAGTTCCTTTATGGGGCATGGCCATAATGAAAATGTCATTTTTTTCTATTTAAAATTACTATAGTGAAAATTGACATTTCCTGCAGAAGTGTTTGTAATAAGGGAGAAGGTGAGTAAATAAACAACCATCCTTTCATTAAATTTTATTCCATATTAATACAGTTACAGAATTCAATATTAACTTTAGTTAAGTCTCATTGGTGAACAACCCTGTATTGTGAGCACTGGATGACTCAGTTTGACTATGTGAGCTTACATATGCCTATAGCCTTGAAGAAATAAAAGTGTTTGAACTTTTTCCAAACAAAAATAATTAAGTACTACCTTTCCTTTTTTGAGGCCTTGACATTTTAATTTTAAAAATATCATGGGAATTATGGGAAGATGCTTCTGTTCTTTTAATTAAGTGCTCTGGGAGATTGTGATAAAAAGTAATCATTGATGAGGGGACTGGATTTTGTTTTGGATTCAGTTCAGTTTTAGGCTCTTTCCTCCACTTGGCTCTCATCCACTTATGCATCTCATCTATAATCATAAAATTTTTAAAGCTGGAATCCACTTTAACCCAGTGGTGTCAAACTCAAATAAAAATGGGGCCACTAAACCTTACATAAGGCTCTCTGGTTGCATATTGACTTAGAAAACCACATATTAGCATTGTTTTATTGTATTTTTATTTGTTTTCTTAAATATTTCTCCAATATATTTTTATCACCTTTGACTGTCCGTGGAAGTGTTGCAGCAACGTAGCTGGGGCTGTGTGTTTGATACCTTATCTAAGCCAATCCATATCATTTTACAGAAAATGAGATTGAAAATCAGATGATTGCCTCTAGAACTCAGGTGTCCTGAATTTCAATACTTTTGGTTGACATTCTTGTATAGATGAGCCCCAGAGCTATATCTCCTGCATTAATAATTCTCTGTTCCTGAGGTCCAAGTTCACTTTTCCAATAGCCTGAAGTATGTTTCTTCTTGGATGTCCCTCTGTTAGCTTGGTTGTTATTTCACTAATCCCATTTTTATTGCTTGTCTTACAAGTGGACTGTAGGTAGGGACAAAGCTTTACAACTTGCATTTCAACCAGTACTTTCTACATAGTAGGTGCTCAATTAATGTTTATTGATTGGATTTGAGTTGTTAAGAGTCATTCATGAAAATCACGAATGTAATTTACTTAAGAAAAATCACTGGGAAAATTCAATTTTGGACCTATCATTTTCACCTGTTAGAAACGTTTGTTAGTAGGCCTAAACAATTTTTAAACCTTTTTGGAAGATTGAGCTGATATTCCAAGTCTGATGTCCATAAACAATTAATATATCACAGTTTTTAAACAAATTGGCATATAAAGAATATCTATATTCCATATTAGAATTCATATACCGAAGGAGAAGAATAATTCCTGGTTAAAAGTGTTTTTTTTTCCTTTGGGGAAAGTCATTTTCCTGACAAGATAGGAAATGAAATTCTATGTCCTGGTAGACATAAAATTAATCTTTTTATTGTTTTGTATAACTTTATTTCTTGATATGTTAAGTATTTGAAAGCATAACAGTTTTTATCTTGGAGTTAATAAGAAAAGCAAATAAAATTAAATATCTAGTTAATTTTTTTTTGGTCCAGACTGGGGATTTCATCTCTGCATGGAACTCCTGCTCAGAAAACTACCTCTCTTCAATGCAGATAGGCACTGTAACACCGATAGCCTTCAGAGCTACCTGGGGGCCTTAAGTTAAGGGACTTTCCTAGACTCACACAGTCCACCTATGTCTGAGGTACTACTTGAGCCCAATGCTTCCTGACTCTGAGTCCTGCCTTTTATCCATTAAGTCATGACTGCCTATCATAACTAATTAAATACTGCTGTTAAAATATTTCTTACTCTATAAGAAATTTATTTCTTCACCTCTTGGCCCTTTCTGATTAACCACTTATTTCTTACCTCTAGAAAGGGACCGATTAATGTTTCCATTTTTCTACATCTTTGCTAATGCTGGTAAATTAATGTGAAATTTTGGCACAAATGGTCAGGACCTGATTCCTCATGCTGACATTTGCAAAGTAATGAAAGTACAATCTGTATTGGTGTTTTACCATGTTAGATATAGGAATATCCTTCAGGGTTGTAATCTGTCAGATGGGTGTAAATCAGAGTGAGAAAAATGATGCCTGGTGAAGTTGGAGCTGTTGAATTTTAAAAGATGTAGACAGGCTTAGCAGTTTTCCTTCATCATCCTATCAATATCAAACTCAAGCAAAAGTTCAAATCCACAATTGAGTTTCACCGATCATTTTCTTTAAATTAACATTAGTTCAAACTCTTCCCCACTGCTTTTGTCATTAGATCTCTTAAAGGCAGGTATTAGAGTTAAATTTGCTGTAGTCTCCACCTCCTTTCTCCCCTCACCCCAGCTTCAAGCCCAAGGGCTTATTTTAATAGGCATTAGTTAAGGCCCAGAATTGAGTAGACATTTGTGAAGGAGACTCCAAGTTTGGAACAGAATTGGCCTTTATAGTGTTTCTGTGGGGGAAAAAATCTTCTTATGAGAATAAAGGCTGCCTGCTAATCTTCTGCCATCTGGAAAATGGAGAAGCCAGAGGTTATTGGCACCAGGTCACATCCCTTATGTAAACTGTCAAATTCTTTTCATATTAATGGCATATTGTGTTAAACCTAGTGAGGTTTGCTATCAGTCAGAGCTAATTTATTAACTTTTTTCCTTATTGAAAAAATACTGGAAATTGATATTAGATATGTAAATATCTAGTTTTTGATAAAACTTTTACTCCTCCTCACCCCCTACTCCACTCCCTTCACTATGTAGTGATAGTTGAAGACTTAAGCAAATGCCCTTAAATTGGATTTCTCTTAAGTTTTTTTCATTTAAATTGCTTGGACAGTTGTTGAATGGTATAAAGACAACAATAAGGCAAGCCATTAGATTTGGCCCTCACCAGGAAATAAAGCCTAACACTAAATATTGAGATGATTCGGAGAGATTATACGAAGATGTCACTTCCCTCATTAGATTTGTTTCACTGTCAACATATAACATCCATTTGTGTTGTTTGTTATGTTAAAAAAAAAAGGAAAACTTAATTATCTCCTGAAAAAGTTTCTCTGAGAATCCTTTTTTTCAATGCAAAATTTCAAAAATTAGCTATTGAGTGCTAAAAATCTAACCAGAAACTGGGCCAAACAGATTATGGACACACTGACACCTCTCTAAAAGAAAAAAGCCCCTGCTGGCAACTCTTGTTATTGGAGCTGGTGCGTATTGATTCTAAAAATTTTCTTCTCTCTTTTCTGCCGCAAAGTAAAAATGGGACCACTTTTAGGCATTGTGATAGCCAGAAGTTAAGCTCTAGAGCCCACAGCATGGAAATCCAAATAGTCTTGTTACTAAGGGAGAAAGACATCCACATTACATCCTGAAAGCAATGGTAGACAGAAGTATGTTGTTGGTCTACAACCAAATATTGCCCACACAAATATTTTGGCAAAACTAGAGCAGTGAGAAACAAGATCCCAGTTGTGCCCACTACCTCCCCTAATTCAGGTCAACTTTTGATTTTGCAAGAGGATAGCAAGTTAAAACCTGAGGACTTGGGAGAATCTATGATTACATAAAGAGCTTGGACAGCGATGTTCAACTTTAAAGAAATCTTTTTTTTTCCTTCTGTATGAATGGATAACATTGTCCTCGAAGGCTAATGTACTATGAGTGTTTGTCTTAATCCCAGTGGCTTCTTACATAAACTAGAAAATAAAAACCAGAACATGTGACCCAAAGTGGATGAGGAGTGTTTGTTTTACCCATTATATTTCTCTGTTCAATCTCAGATGTCTGTCTTCCCTATCCTGAGTGTTTGAAGTAGAGAGCTGGGAACAGTCAGTAGACTGATGTCCCAGGGGAAATTCAGTTCACCCATAGCTGGCCAACCTATTATGACTAAGGAGGACTCAGCAAGGATGCTGAGTTCAAGATGCCCAGGTATGTCACCATAGTAGGGGGAAAATATACATCGATATCATCAAAGGCATACTTACCAGATTATGCAATATTCCCCTTTAAAACAGGTTTCCTTTTGTCCTCATTCTTCATGGAGCCTACTGCCACACATTGGCACCTTTCTTTAAGTGCTTTTAACTTGATGATAGAATGGGGGATGGGGTCAAAGCCTTGAAATATTACAGTATCAAGAGGAATTAGCCAAAATGATATAGGAGATTGTTGTTACAAATCAATGTGATTTTCAAACTCAGCAGTGGAAATGACAAGAAATGAAGTGACAAGGAAAAGAAAAAGAATTAATGTTGGAATATCACAGCATGGCCTAAAAATAAGTGATAGGCTATTGAATAGACTTGATTTTCATATCTCACTAGTAACAGATCCTGTCCTAACTAATGCTTAAATTTTTTCTTATTGCAGATATTATTCTGCCATGAATTTCCAAGGATTTAAATATCTACTTTAAAAGGTTGTGATCAAGTCATGTTTTTCAAATGGTAGCTCTGTTTCCCTCTAGGAATCAAATAGTTTATGTCTGAGTGATTCTCTCTCTCTCTCTCTCTCTCTCTCTCTCTCTCTCTCTCTCTCTCTCTCTCTCTCTCTCTCTACCTCTCTGGTGCAAAACAGCATTCTGATTTCCCTTTGTCCTGCTTGGAATTCACTAAAGCGCAGAGAATTAGTCAAAAGATTTTGAGGGGTTTGTGTTTTTATCAAAATTATCAAGCCATGGAGTGATATTCTCCTGTCATGTGTTGTCGATGCCCAAGAGCACTACATTCTGGCCCCTCCCTCAGGCTCTTCATGCAAATAAATATCAAAGGTTTTTGGAGGAAGCAAGAGTGAAAAAGTTCTGAGAAGGGACCAGCAGGGGGTGTCCTTGCCAGATAAGAAGTGACTCATCCGTGCCCACACCACAAATCCTCGGGACCCTCTCCACCTTCCCCTCTCCCTACCTGTCTTTTCCTTTTTTCACCTTACTTATTTACAGCTGCCACTGTGACTGCCTCGTGATTAAAAGGCATCGTTCGTTTTTTTTTTCTTTTTGCCTTTAAACACGATGCATTTGCGACAGTGCGGCTTTCCTTCATTGTCTTTTTTTCTAGGACTGGGAATTGGGGTTTCCCCTTATTTCTGAGGGCACCCACACATGATCTGCAGGGAATTAAAAAAAAAAGTGATCACAGAGTGATTGTACTCTCCTTTTACATTACCTAGCTGTAAAAGAATGTCTCTATGGGAAAGGGGGAAAAATAAACCCAAACCTGTTTCATAAGCTGGGTGCAGGGCTTCTTTCACTCTTTGGTGCCTGCCAGGGGGTATAAGGCATGAGGAAATTGGATCATGAAAATTCCACTGACGGGATTGCTCATTCTTCAGCCTTTTAGCCTGGAGCATACATGCAGACTGCCTCCCAGGGTGATATGCTACAGTATTTAATTCTGAGAGCTCAAATGCTGTGTGATTGGAATCTTATTCTTAATGAGGATTTTTCCATTGTACTTTTAAAACAATCCCTACACAGTGCAGTAATCATCCAAACAGATATTTTATTTCTTGAAATTTGGATTCAATGTAACTCTTCACTGGCCTCTTGTAGTAGTTTTACCAAGGCTGTGGACCATCTGCACATTGAAAAGTTCATGAGTTGTACACTCTGAGTTTGTAGCCCCAATGTCGTGCTTTATGACTGAGAGTCTTTGCCTGAATGACTGGTCCAGTAGGTTCCTGTGCACTCTGCCCTGTGTGGGATTATGTGCTGCCCTGATGCTGGAGGGCTTCCCACTCTGACTGGGGCAAAACCTTGAGAACAGAAACCACACAGCAGGTTCTGTTGCTTTTAATGTTAGCTTCACGCACAGGCTACTTTCCCATCATCTGCAAATGGTCTCCATGAACTGGTGCTGCTGATTCTTGTGATAGGGCATCCATGTCACAGGCTGCTCCAACTTTACAAGGTGGAAAACCTGTGCAACAGGTAGGTAGGTAACTAATTATCAGCAAGGTGTTTGAAATCAGTGAGCTGACATGTAGTTGTTTTTTTCAAAGGTTCCTCATGGTGCTATCAGGAATTTGAGACCATGTTGGGTTATCTTTGCCTGTAAAAAGTTTGCTATTTAATAGAGTCATTTTCTTTGTTATCAATTCCCCTGGTAAAATCTTGGTAGTTTCAAAGTGAACACTAGTTCATACTGTACTTACCTAGGTGCAAGCATCTTACTAAGTTACAGAAGTATAACAATGTAGCTTTAACTTAATACTATCCCTTTTTAGTGTTATGTATTCTTTCTTGTTATTAATTAAAAAATGATTCTGAGCCATAACTTTCCTCCATTTTTTTCAAGTTAGAAGTCGTCTTTCAAAGCTGTCTTTTCCACACTGTCATTGTTCATGAATTATATCATGAATCCATTTGGACACAGACCAGGAACTTGTTATAATTACTAAAATGCAAGTAAAAGCTTTCTCTGTGTATTAATTAGTTGATACAAGGGATTAAGATGATTACACGAAAGGCATTGCTGCTCCTCTCTTAATAAGTCAGCCAATGAGGGTGCCAAGGCATCCTTAGATACCATTTGTGCAGCATGTTCTCTCAATAAAGGCACATAACATGAACATTGAGTTTTCCTGAGGCAGCATAAAATGTAGATCATTTGGATTTGCTATTTCTGTTGATGTGAAACATGGGATATTAATCAAGGCTAATTACATGCACTGGCTATGGAACAAACTGAAGGCCAGTCCAGGGCATGCTTCTTTGTGTAATTACTGACTTTAAGGTACTAGGGTAATTATTAGAAATTAGAGGGGCTTTCATTTATGGATCTTGCCTCACAGAATATGAAAACAGTTTCTTTCACCATTATAGTTTTACAGCTCTGGCTGGTTAGCATTAACAGATGTAGACCTGTATTAGGTGGGCAATAGTTATATTCAGGCTCTTGCTGGGCGTGCTCAGTGAAAGTGATTTTAAGCAGCTCTAAGAGGCAAGATGGAATAAGACAGTAGAAGGAAGCTTAGATTTTGTTTAAGACTGGAATTGAGTCCTGACTCTTTGCTGCTTAGTGTCAGTCAGTATGATCTTGGACAAGTCAGTTAACCTCCTAGACTTCAGTTTCCTCATCTGTAAAATGAGTGTATTATACCACATGATTTCTCAGAGCCCTTCTATTTCTCAATCTATGATCCTTTTATCCTAATACTTACTTGGAAATTTTGTTAATTTCTTTGGAGTCTTCACATACTTGAGGTCAAAGTAATAATGTACATAATTTTGGCTGAAGGCAGCAAAATTTAATTTAACAGCACACTGGCCTTTTCTAATATGTACCCCTTTTGTTCTACTAACATATTTTGGATATACTACCTTTTGAGGAAGTTTTTAAAAAAATAGTAGTTATTAAAAGTTTCAGTTTTTAAAATATTGCTATGACTTATGTCTGATTTGGGGAAAATATGTTGAGTATAAATTACATACATGTAATATATGATATATGTAATCACACAGGCATGTATTCAGGAGAAATGTTTTTGAACCTGAAAGAAGTCAGCCTTTAAGGAAGTAAGAATTTTGATACTTTTTTAAAAAAAAAAAACTGTAGCTGTAAGTTCTTTTTTATAAAGAAGTTGGATGAGGAGCTTCTTCTACCAATGTTGATCACCACCTGCTCTGTAATTTATAGAATCACCTGGGGGCAGGCACTGGGAGCTGAAAGGACTTGTTCAGAGTTACACAGGCAGCATGTGTCTGAGGCAGGATTTCAGTGCTTCCTGACTCGGAGCCCAATCCTTTAACAATTATGCCATGCTGCCTCTCAATTTTGTTATTATATTTCAACATTTCAGGATCTATGATTTTTATCAGCATTAGTACTTAACCCACCCATATTTTAAACTTAGTAGGCAGTCTCTTGAGAGTTGATATTCAACCCCTGCCAAAAAATGAATCTGCAGCCAAACTAGTGATGAATCCTCCCCAATAGATAGTTGCATGTTTGTATTCATACAAATATGTGCATAATTGTGAAAGAGAAAGCAAACCCCGAGTCATACCTGGGGGGAGGAAGGGAGAGAAAGAGAGAGAGGTTACTTTCAAGATGGTAAGATTCCTTCCATTCTTGGGATCTTCTCACAGGAATCCCTAATAGTATCTTATGTTACAGCATACTTTTCTTTTCTCTCATTTTTTTTTACCCAGTTGTATAGAAAAAAAAATGGAATTTGAGCTATGAAGGAGTTATTTTGCTCAGAAATCAGCGACTTCATGGATCAGTCAGAATCCTCTTCTATACCACAGGATATGTGGAATTCCATGCCACAATGTTACCATTCCTTTAGTTTTGTGTTTATCAAGTAACTTTGTCACATTTTAGGCTCTGTTTGACTGTTTTTGAAATTTATGAGTATTGCATGGAAGTCTGTTAGATTTCTAGTGGTCCTTACCTTAGAAAATGCCTATGGAAAGTAGAATGGAGAAACTGCGCAGGGAAGGAAGGTATCTTTTAATACTTAACTATTTGGTTCAGCCACAATCAATTAATAGGGTAGCCTAGTGCTGTAGTTAGAAGAATTAGTGGAACTTAAAAAAATAATTAAATATTCATTTGCTTCATAATTTCACATTGTTGCAAATAAAAAAAATGAATCAAAAGTAAAAATCATATGGCTACAGTATTCATTTGATTCCCCCCTCCCTCACAGATGGTAAAAGCTAGATGTTTTTATGTTGTACACAAACTATATTTAAATTGGGTGAGGGTTTTTTGGTTTTATGCAAGATGTATGTATATGTGACAAGAGATAAGCTATTTAGGCAGTTATGTGTAAATGCTTTAAAATATCATCATCAGAAGTAGCAGTATTACTTTTAGCTAATGTGTTTGATTGTATTTCATTGTTGGCCATTCTTAGTAAGTAGGAGACTATTGCCTCTGTTACTACATTTTCCTTTAAGTTTGAACTTTCCTGGCATAAATTGCTTGTCGATGGAGTCTAAACGAGTCTATTCCCATTGTGTGGAGAGAATTAGACACATGAATGCCACAAATTAATCAAATGTAAGTCCAGAAGAGAAAGCTCTTAACACTTACGTGTCTGTGAAAGCCCCTTTGAATGGGAGGGAAAGAACCCATCAAACATAAGTGAAAAGTGGTTGGTTTATGAAGGCTAGAGAATTGTATAGTTTGACTAGACCTACATGCCACTATTTAGTGGGGCAAGAGGAGAGGGTGAGAGTGAGAGAGACAACCAGCCTGTGAGGTGTTTCCCCCCCTCCTTAAATGATCTTTCATTGATTAATGCTTTGGGATTTGTTAATGAGTCTCTCATAGAGTCAGGGTTGGAGGTCAAAGGGTAGTGCCAGCTGCACTAGGGAAGTCTCTTTTTTTTACATATAAACAAAGGACATACCAAAACAAGTTTTGTAAGAGTAGATAAGCTTTTTTTTTTGATAAATCTCAGAATTTTCTTAAGCTGAAATTGTATACTTTACTTAAAATCAAACTTTTACGTTCTTCCTTGAGAGGATAATTAGCTATTTAAATTCTTTTACTTTTCTGATTTTCCTTTTTTACATTTTTGGGTTTTTAAGCTTAAATCATTTAACAGATTTGTTTTTAATTTAAAATATACAGAAAATATATGATAAATATAAATGCAATGAAGATAAAACTCCTTTTCTTTTTGTTGTTCACATTTTTAATTTTATTATGCCTCAGAATCATAAACAAAGAGGGTAGGTCATGTTGGTAAATAGCTCTACATTATATTATGGAATAACTCGTCTTTTACATAGGTTGAAAGTATAATATAACAGTGGTTTTGTATGAATGTAATGGAAGTTAAGTTGTCCATATAACAAATGAAAACCATATATTAGAAATCAAGTTATATTCATCTTCCATAAAGTAGCTGAATTCCTCCAAGTATGCATTATTTGTCAAAACATGATGCTTTTTAAGAAACATGAATTAAATGTGAGGCTTTCTGTTGTTAGCCCCCCCCAACTGAATGAAATATTGGCATTTATTGTCACATGACAAAACTATGCAGTTCTCATGCATCCTCTTTTCCTCATTCTATCTTGATCAAATTAAAGGATACCCATAAAATACTGCTTTGTGGTCTTTGGGCCAAAATGTTTAGTTCTTGGTGTGGTTTATATTTCAAATTATGTTTACTTTTCTCCTTTCCCCTGGTCCTCACCCTGAAACCGCAGAAGGCTTTTCTGTGGAAAGTAGAGTATTGTATCACACTTCCTGTTCAGTGCCAATTAGTTCCAGTGTGGACTTCCTTTGTGGCTTTCCCTCAGAATGATGGTAGTGTGTCACTGGCCTTCACATCTGCCAGAGTTGCTAATGGTTTTCCAGCTTGTAGCACCCAGGCTTTGCAAAGGTCACATGTTGCTTCTTCCTTATTAGGGAAGCACATACATAGGAAAGGGTATATAATTTCTTGATGAGATGACTAAGAGGAGCATAGTTTGGAAAATCTGTCCATACGGTGAACCTTCTCAGCTAGTAAAAAAAAAAATCACACACATCAGGGATCACTATGATGCACTAATATTTGACAGTCATTACTATCTGTTCCTAACACATTTGTAACTATAACTTGCAAAAGGGCCCTGGAGAAAGCTGAAAGAACCAGTAAAAGGCCCTTTAGGAATTAGACCAGTAAGTTATTACTGAAACATATTTGTGAAACTTTGTTTGGACTAGTTCTTCCTAACATATCAGATCAAAATGTAGTCAAGTGGTGTTTTCTTTGTTTTGTTTCTATTTTGTAACCTAATTAAGTTTATTATGATTTTACAGAAAATGAATAGGGTTACTTCAGTAAGAGATTTGACCATCAAATAGATCCATATTCTCATTATATCATCTTTGTTGAAAGAGAATCTAGATTAATTCATACTGCAGTGCAAGGTATGGCCTTGAGAAATATTGCTCCTTGTGGGTTTCTTTAAAAGCAGTAATTCCAGTGCCAATAGAAAGTACTTTATATATCTGAGTTTTATATAAGTATGTGAATATCAAAATTGCCTCTCCCCACAGTTATTCCTGTTTTATGTCAACTCTCCTAAAACTGTTATTTAATTTCACATGTAATTTACCTTTTTAATTACATGAAATGTTTACATGGACCTTAATCACTCAATTAACATTTATTAAGTGCCTACTATGTGCCAGACACTGTTCTAAGTGTTGGAAGATTAATTTAGGCTTTCCTGATCCTTTGTCTTTTAAACAGTAGAAGGTAGTATACTTGGAATAAGTATAAAAATAAAAATCTGTGTTAAAGTCTTCTTCATTTTTATTTTATTTCCTTTACTTTAATTCATTAAACACAAATTTTAAAACACAGAAGTTATGTTTTCTGTTTCTTTGTACTCTTCAAAACACTATATAGACACAGTGCACACCTAGCAAATGATGTTACTAATGTGGAGATAGTTTACTGATTGTCTTGAGGAAAGACGAATGGTCTGTATAAATGTCCATATATTTCTATAGGTCCAAATTATTAGCTTAGCTCTAGTTTTTCGTTAACTATTGGATCATTGAAAATATAACCAGTTCTAGACTTTTAAGGCTATTTAACTAATTATATTGAAATTCCAGTTTTTATTGAAAATAAAAAATATATAACAAAAAATCACTCAATTTTATTCATGCTGAAGTGCTTATATACTAGTTTTATTAAATAAAGGAGAATTAAGTCATAATGATTATGAAAGGTCATGTGAACATTCATCTTTGTGCACAAAGTGTGATAGTATAAAAGATAACCTGAAAAGGTTTTGTTGCGCTGTTATTGATTTGGTAAATTACCAGTAATTTTGCTGAGCAAACTTAGGTTTCATAAATACTGTGGCAATGTTCCTTTCTTTTTACCCTGTCCTATAGTGGTATTAGTGGTATTGCAATACTACTAATTTTTCTGAAGGTATCCAGAAACATTGTAAATGATCTCAGGAAAACTCTCAAGATAAAGTTAGTTAACTCAATTATTGAGCGGTGGCCTAGATAATGGAAATAAGCTGCTAATCCATCCAACTGAGGGTCAAGGCCATGGCCTTGCTTTTTAACATGAGGAAACTTGTCCTGGATAGCAGACTGTTAGGGCTGCCATGGATGGTAGAACACAGTGGTAATTTGATTGAGTGAAAATGATCGTGCTGTGGGAATTGTGTTTGGTTCTCTGCAGCAGGGGCTCCAGATGCCTGCTCATCATGCCAGCCAGACATATTAAGAGTCATATAGCTCCATATCCCCTGAAAAATTTCCCCAACCTGAGGAGGGCCCAGGAATGTGGGTAGTGATATCCAAAATAGATAGATGGATTAAGTAGTTGTGTTACAGGAGTGGCAAGTAGATGGTATTCAAGATTGGCATTGAGTTATTTAAAAAATCCCCATTAATATGAAAAGAAAGTTCTCAGGTTGGCCTTCCTTTCCCTTTGATTCACCCATAGCCAAAGTTTTCTGTTTTGTGCTGTGACTGGGTTTACCTAATACTAAAAGAGAAGAGAAAAAAACTCAATCATAGTCATCTAGTTGCTCTTGTCTAGTGATACTTAAGCATTGCTCTAATTGATTTTTTTTTCACTGAAATGACTAAGTAAATAGTTGTTTTGGCAACACACAGAGCTGCTTTACTGACTTTAGTTAGAGTTGAAATGTAAAGACTTTTATATCTTGGATGATAGCTACTGAATAAAATACAAAGTTGAAAGTAATTAATTTGGTGAAATCTCAATTTGAAAAAAAACAAAATAAATTTTTGATGGTGAGAAACTTGAATCTTAAGTAGTAGAGCTTTTTTTCAGAAAATAGAGTAAATTTAGTTTTATATCATATTTTCATTATCCCAAAAGTTTTATAGCAACATTATAGAAATATATATGTATTATATCCATAGCAAATCTGTCCCTCTTTTCAATTTCAAAACACGTATTAAGTTACACCATATATACACACACACAAAGGATATTTGTTTTCACATTTGAAAAAATAACTCAGAATTTCTTCCAAAAACAATCTTTTTAAAGGATAATTGCTTTTTAGAGGCTTCAGCTATGTATTCAGAATTTATCTTTGCAATGTTATGCAACTCACATTCTGTTTTGTATAATTTTATTCAAATGGTTAGGATAAATACAGAAGAGCCCCCTTCCTGAGAGAATGAATACTTTTAAAGAACTCTTTTTGAGACCACATTTTATCTCATATAGAATGTTACACTTATATTAGAATTAATTTAAACAGATTGAAATCTTGGTAAAAGTTATAGTTAGTATGCTACCATGGATTACATAAGGAATTTTCAGTCAGGAAAAAATTTCTGCATGATTACTGGTGTGAGTAATTCATTCATAATTTCAGTAGACATTTATTGAAAGCTTACTGTGTCTGACTCCTTATGACCCCATTTGGGGTTTTCTTAGCAAAGATGCTGGAGTGGCTTGCCATTTCCTTCTCCTGTTTATTTTACAGATGAGGAAACTGAGGCAAAAAGGTTAAGTGACTTGCCCAGGTTCACATGGCTAGTAAGTGTGCTCAGATTTGAACTCAAGTGTTCCTGACTCTAGGTCTGCTGTACTCTATCCATGGTGCCACCTAGCTATCTCATGCTGACATTATTCCCATTTTATAAATGAGGAAGGTCAGGCTCAGAGTTTAAGTGACTTGCCTACACTCAGTTTTATAACAGATTTGAGCCAAATCCAGCTAATAGACGTTTGTGGCATATACAGTGTTCTTTTTTTTTTTTTAAGAAAAATTCTATCCATTGTTTTCAACTTGAGATTGGTACAGGCAGCACTTCCTAAACTTCCTAAACCCCATATGGGGTGATGACCCACAGTTTAAAAAGTGCTGAAGGAGTCTGGAGTGAAAAAAGTTTAAGAAGCCCTGGATATAGCATTGGTCCTGAAGTCAGGAAGACCTGGATTCAAGTCCATCCTTAAAAACATATAGTTCTGTGTAAGTCACTTAACTACCTGCATCAATTTCCTCATCTGTAAAATGGGCATAATAACAACTGTACCTTCTTCCCAGGGTTATTGTGAGGATGAGATGATGTCTGTAAGATACTTTACAAACCTTAAAGAGCCATATAAATGTTAGCTATTGTTATGATTAGGGAATAGTTGTTTATAAACCGAATTACAGGGTTGGTTAGTATTCATATTGTCTGAAATATTACACAACATGCTACAGTTGAAAAATCGCTGGATCTGTAGTTAGGTTATCTGAATTTAAATCCTGGCTCTGATGCTTACCATCTTTGTTAACCTTCAAGTCACTTAAATTGCCTGGAACATAGCTTTTTTGCTGTCATTTTGCTATTATTTGCAAAATAGTGGTTGGAGGATGGAGTTGAATTCAATGACCTCTGAGGCACTTTCCAATTCTAGCTCTCCCATGATCTACAATAGGCAAGTAATTTAAGGTTATTAGATGTATAACACTGATGCTCAATAGTACATGAAAATATTGAAATAGCTAGAAATATAAATATTCAGAAAAATTAAGTGAAGACAGTAAAATAGAAGATGCTGTTCCTCATTGAAAGACAGGAAGCAGTGGGAACAAAGAAACTAGAAAATGTTTTAGCATGTGTAGATATACAGAGCTGATGAATTTTTCTGTCTGCACAATTGGGTTATGTATGTGTATATTTAATATATACAATTGAATTAATATAAATGAATATGTGGATATATCCATTATTAAGCATGCATTTATTAAATGATTACCATGTGCTCTCAGGCTATTTACTGTGTCCTGACCAAAAAAAAGACAGAAACAAAATAGTACTTTCCCTCAAGGAGCTTTTACTTTCTATTGGGGGAAAACAATATGTACATAGAAAAGCAAATGGAACATATATATTGAATAAGTTCAAAGCAATTTTCAGAGCAGAGGGAAGTAGCACTGGGTAGGAAAAAGGGTGCAGTGTCATCCCTTATATACTGGGTTGAATTTAAGCTGCATCTTGAAGGAAACTAGAAATTCTGTGATGTGAAGGTGAGGAGTGGGATACTTTTCTAGGAACTTGAGACAACCTATGCAAAGGCATAAAAATTGGAGATGGAATATAGCATATAGGGGAACACTCAGAGTACATCAGTTTGCCTGGAGTAAAGAACATGAAGACTGTTAATTTACAATTAGCTTGGAGCCAGATGGTGAAGGGCTTTAAAAACCAGAAGAATTTTTAATTTATCCTAGAGGCAAAAGGGAGCCACTAAAATTTGATGAGCAGGGAACTGAAATGGTCAGACCTGGTCTTTAAGAATAATTTTTTTTTAATCTTGATAATATATTGGAGAAGTTCTAGAGACAGTGAATCCCATTAGGAGATTGTTGTGGTAGTAGAGGTGAGAGGTGATAGGGATCTGAACCAGGGTGGTGCCTTAGTGGAACAAAGTAGAAAGATGACATGAAAATATGCTCCAAATCACTAATAGTAAATTTCATCTCACACCATGCATATTGATAACTATCAAAAAAAAAAGGTGAGAACAGACATCGTTGGAAGGTATGTGATGTACTCCTTGGGAGAGCTATGAAGAAGTCCATCCATTCTAGATTTCAATTTGGAATTATGTAGGTAAAGAATTCAGTTTTGAACATGTAGAATTTGAGAGGCCAGTTGAGGCTGTCCAGTAGGCAGTTTGGTGACGTGGGATTGAAGTTTAGAAGGTAGACTAGGTCTGGACACACACACACACACACACACACACACACACACACACACATACACCCCTCTCTGCTGGAGCCTCTGAGAGCAGCAAGAAAGAAGCAGGTTCAAGGTACAGCCGTGGCATACTTCTACACAAAGTGGATATGATACATAATTTAGATGATAATCTAGCAATGGATACTGAGAAGGAATGGCCCAGCTTTTAACAGAACCAGGAAAGGATGCCATTGAAAAAACTTAGGGAGGGAAGAATGTCTAGAGGTAGAGGTCAAATGTTGCAGTGAGGTCTAGAAAGATGACAACCGAGCAAAGGCTATTTGATTTTATATGCATGTGTATGTGTGTGTATATACATGTTATATCATATATATATATATATATATATATATATATATATATATATATGTTATGTAACTGTTTCTGAGCTTGCACGATAGTGAAATTGTCTGTTACACAGGTGATTAATCTGATTTGAAAAATCAAGTTATCTATGAGAAATGTGTCATTTGTCAGTAGTTTGCTAGAACCTGTTATTTCTTAGTCTGCCTACTCATGACTGTTGGTTCTGAAAAGTAAAATATTGTGTTTTATGTAGACCTAGAAAGAAGCAACTGTATGCCCAATTCAAGCAGAAAATTGCTAAGCTCTAGCTCAAAGCTGACAGACACCTCACTCTTCAACCTTAGATGTCTAAGGATTTGAAGATGTAATATTGATCTAAGAGACTGTGATGCTGAGGGAAATACAGTCTCTAAGATGGTTCCTACACAGACAGCATCCTAGAAACAGAGCATATGAATGAAAAAATATTTATAAAACATTTACTATGTGCTAAGCACTGTGGATACAAATACAAAAAAGAAGCCAATTCTTTTCCTCAAGCAGGAGGTTATTATACTCTACTCGAGGAAGACATCATATAATGGGGAGTGGCAGCCAGAAAGGGATATTATAGTTTGGAAAGTTACAAGGATGATGAGTGGAGCCCTAGCAGAGTTGATTGATACATGCATTTCATGGTGTTGATTTAATTATGATTCTAGATCTAGAATGGTGGGGAGAGGTGGGCAGGGAAAGGAGTAGGCAATTGGTGAAGAGATGGTAAGGAAAAAAGAGTTGTGGCTGTATTTGAACTGATCTGAAATAGTGAGCCGTATGAATCAGTCACCAGTGAGGACAATAGCTCCTGAGACCATAAGTTTTAGATATAAAAGGGTTGTCTTCCAGAGCATGACTTAGACGGCGAGATGGTTGGTGAGATGGCCAGGGAGTAAGTGTAATAATAGGTCATGTGACTCACTAAGTAATCAGGACAGTGGTGTCCTATATATATATGGAGAGTTACTATTTAAAATTTCTTTTGAGTTTTACAGAAGTGAATTTCCTGACCCCTATGAAGCTCTTTTTGAATGACTAACCTCAGTACTTACACTTACAGTGTTGATCTTTTTCATTTTGCTGATCCCTTTTAAATGTTTCCTTTCCTTTTTTAAAAAAAACTGCTTTTGATTATTCCACATTTTCCTCTTTGCTATTTATTATAACAAAATTAAGACATCTTATAATTGCTGCTTTTGGATAACTTTTATGTTATCAAATTTGTGCTTGTGTTTTGTATACACAATGTTAATTGTTTTCATATTGGAGATTTATAGATTAAATTTCAATTTATACATCAGAATGGAATGCTGCTGAAAAGGATGTATAAATCTTTAATTTTAGGGAGGCCTTTAATATAAATGAGATGCATGATTTTAATATTAATCTATCTGTAATCTGGAGTAATTTCTTTCCTTTTTGCATTTGCTGGCCTTTGAAATATTTTAAAGGAAAAAAGCACCTTGCAAAATGGAACATTATTGTCAGTACCATTTTAAAGGAACACAAAAACATTACAGGATAATCAATTTGATGAACCATCAATTCCATTTTATGTTTCTTTGAAGAAACTGTTTTTATTCTGGGAACCAAATTTCATCATAAAACTACTCCAGTTTTTTGAGTAGTAATTTCTGAATGTTAAGTATCTTTTTAAAAGCATCATAAAAAGATTTTCTTCCAAATGTAAAAAAAATAAATTATGGACAGCGAATGGCACGGGTAAAAAATATAACAGTGTATTTTAATAAGCTGCAGAAAAGCTAGTCAGGAGAAGAAGCATAAATGTACTTGTACTGCAAATTCATTCCCAATGCTTTAATGTCCTTGTTGCTCAACAAACAAGTAATCTCCTGAAGAAAAAAGAGCATGGATTGAATTATCTGTCAAATCTAGTGTTTGTTTTTCATTCCTACTTTGTGGTAGTATGTGTTGGACAAAGTATATACTGGGACCCTGCCTCCTTTGAACTGTTCTGCGTCACCTATGGTATGTAACATGTAGCAAAAATTACTCTAGTTTACTCTGTTTTTATCCCCAAGGTAGACATGTCCTCTACTAACAGTCCCCATATTCGTAAGGTTAAATAGCATAATAAGCATCTTTGAATTTAATGTACCTGATTAACATTCATGTCCCTGCTTAGGATGTCAGTCTTTTAGTGGACATCATTGTATCACTAATCACAGTTTATTTCATTGATTAGTAAATGCTTATACCTAAATGTCTCCATCATTATAAAATATCCAAATGATTGATTAAATTGTTTCCTGCTCTAATATGAGAATGTCTCCTCCACAGAACTAATCCACATTCCTCATGCTCTTACACCTTATTTCACTTTCCATTTATGTATTTAAGCTAAGCATTTTATTAATGCTATTTGACCTCTGATTTCAGACCAGCTTTCTCTTTTTTCTTTTTCAACTCAATCAGATTTTCACATTGGATGTTTTTCAATCTGATTCTTATTTTTATTTTCTAATTGCTATGGGCACAGCTTCTCCATTTAGCTTCATTTCCCTTCTTCATCTTCTACACACACACACACACACCACACACACACACACACACACACGCACGCACGCACGCACACACACACACACACACACACACACACAGAGGAAATCACCTTGTGTGATTAACCACCAAGCCTCTCAAACAGTCTACACAGCATAATGATTTTCTGGAGAATTGATGAACTATTGTCAGGAGAAAGGCTATGAAAGATAAGAGCCAGACCGTCTATTATAGGTCAAAGCCTTGCCTGTGTGGTTGAAACAACTTTATTTTTGTGGAGATATGAAATAAATAACAGCCAGTATTTCTATCCTGAAGGAATTGATAAGTTAATCAATGGTTTTATCCTCCTTAGTGTCATCACCTTAAATGGTGGTTTATCTAAGGCATGCTTTGAAATTAGCAGGTCAATTCTTTGTATTTTTTTTTCCTTAGAAACCTGTGATTTCATTGGTTTCAGAAATTCCTAGTGGGGACACACTGACCACTAATGCAGAATAACAAGTAGCCTTCAAATTTATAGTCTTAGAGAGTTATTTGGGGCACTGAGGGGTGAAATAATTTGCCCATGGACTTACAGCTAGTGTGTGTTAGAGGCAAGATTTAAACCCAGCCCTTCCCAGCTCCCAAGACTATACCATGATGTGTCTTGTTTTTTAAATAGCAGACTTAATTGCCCACTATTTTTTAAATGTGTAGGTTTGAAATATAGATTTTTCTAAATGTTTGCTGATTAGATGAATGGCAGTCAAAAAGCCAGTCTCATCTTGGGCTGCATTGATAGGCACAGCTTCCAGACAAAGGAGGTACCTATGTATTTGGTGCTGGTCAGATCACATCTGGAGTATTTTGTTCAATAATGGTGACAAGAATTGAATAATAACAGCAATAACAACATTTATATGGCATTTATAAAGCAATAACAACATTTATATAGCAAAGCAGTTTTACACATTATTATCCTACTTGATTCTCAATAACTTTTGGGAAGAAGATGCCATTTTGAGCTCTATTTTACAGATGAGGAGACTGAGGCAGGAAGAAGTTAAATGACTTGCCCAAGGTCAGACATCTAATATATGTTTGGAACTGAATTTGAAACTTAAATCGTCTTGACTCCAGTTCCAAGCACTGTTATGTACTATATCACCTACTTGCCTCTAAGAAGCACCTTGATTATCTGGAGAGTTTCTAGAGGAAGGCATTATTCCATTTAAACATAATGCTTTCCTTAAATGGTATCTTCAATATACGCAGTAATGAAAGACATTCTTTCCTAAGCATTCTTTCTGCTGTGGTCTCACTTGGTAAATTTAATAGGGATTATTTTTTCCTTGAGTAGAACATTTAATGAGGAAGTATATACCTGTATACACCATCATCTCTTTTTAGTAGTTGATTCTAGTATGACAGAAAAGTTAGAGTTATTTAATGCAAAGAAATAAGAGGCAGTTTTACATCCAATTTATGTAGAAAAATTTATAACAAGTAATGTACGGTTTGATTTTCCAGTGCCTAGAACTGTGCCTTGCACATGCTGGCAATCAAAAATATGTGATGAATGAAACAATTAAAAAATAACAGGTGAAATAACTAGAAGTATAAGCTTGGAATATTGCTGTGATGTAGAAAATTGTGAGTTGGTGGACTTAGAAAAATATAGAAAAACTTGGACTAATGAAGGAAGATGTTATCCACCCTTAGAGAAACAGAAGACAAACAAGTATAGGATGGTCTTACATAGATGCATATGAATGTATATGTCTGTATGTGAGTATGATTATAGATATCTAAATATATCTAAATATATATATGTGAATAATGTATATATATATATATATTTGGGAGTATATGTATTTGTGAGTATTCATAAATACATACATATATATGCATATGTACATATACATGTGTTCATATACACACATCCATGCTTAACTATAGCCTTCTTGGGGGAGCAAGAGAGAAAAAAGAACAAAGTAAAAAGTGCATAGCAAAGAACAAAAGAAAACTCACAAGGAAGCAAAGAAAAGATGGACAGCTCTGAACACATTGTGTAGTATTTATTATATAGGCTTTCTTGAAATGGAAATTTATTGCTGTACATTTTGAATCCTCTCATACTTTGCTGTGAGCATGGCAATGCTTTTTTCCCCCTTTTCTTATTTTGTATTTAAATTTTAGTATTTAAGTTTAAAATAAATGAATAACATATAAAAGTAAAAAAAAAAGTCAAAAAACCTGATGATGCTACATTCTTTCTCCCATTTATGCACCATTCAACATGATGCTGATATGAAGAATGATTTTTTTTTTTGCCTCCTTAGCCATCCATATTATAAAGGACTAGAATGACGATATCTTTGCACACCTTATATGTGGGGCATAATGGTAATGGCCTGTAATCCTGCTATGTGTATATGTGTGTGTGCATGTGTGTAGCAAAGGATTAGCTTTAGTAATTAGTTCAATATTGCATATTTGTATGATGTCTTCTATGTTAGATGTGTCCATAGTATAAGGTTTTCAGTTTCTTGGGTATTTTTATAAAATGAGATGATTTCCATTATGCCTTCCCCCAAAAAAAACCCCAAAGAAAATAACACTTGAAGAAAGTGGATTTTATTGACCTAGAAATGGAGGAGATAATTTTATTTTGTTAAGTTTAGCATGCTTTATTATCTTGCTTATAATTTTTTCTTGGAGTTCTTTCTTAGGCTTTCAGATATTAACATGTTTTGGGGAGCAATCAAAAGGATAATTATGCTAGAATTATGGAGGGAAATCTTAAGGAATCATGCCCTATGTACAAAATTACTTCAATGCTTCAGACATCCATGATTTCATCAGTGTGCTAGTCTGTTTCCTGATGTAGATCACAACCCCTGTACCCTTAGTCTTCCAGAGTTGTCAGAGTTGCACCATCCTGTAGCTAAATTGCTGATGAACTCTGAATTTAGCTTGATTGGTCCTTGAACAGTGTACATGATGTACTACCAGGGTCGTTCTTTTTGTATAGTGCTGACCAAATTGGACCATTGTTGAAACATCCTGATGGCCCAATTTAAAATAGGCTCTCTTAACTACAATTCAAAATAGAGTATCATTTCCACATAGAAAATCTTCAGTGAATTGGAATAAAACATATTACTATCTAATTCTGCCATTCATAGGAAATAAACTCTTAAATCCTGGCATTAGGATTACGTTTCAGTTCTTTGACAATTAAACCAAAACTGTTAGCTATTCTTGGGAGTTTTTGGATACTATCTTCTGAAAGCCATGTGCTGTGATTTTTTTTTTTTAGTTTGAAGGCCTTCACTGGCTTTGGATGAGCCTGGTTGTGCAGGTCTTTGGTATGTGCCAGACTATCTTCTCTGGGTTGCACACTTTACCAAACTAAAAACGTTGATTGGTCTTAGAAGTTTGATTAATATTTAGTGCAGAGTCTTGATGAGTTTTCCCTTTGCCAAATTCCAGTTTAGAGCTAATGAAACTGGTGGATTACTTGTCCACTCATTTTAATCCACTAACGTGGACCGATTTTGAAAGCCTTCTTTTGACCAATTAGACAACTGGCTGGAGCTATTGCCTTTTGCACATCTGGTCTTCAAACAAAGGGCCAATTCACAAACATGCAGTATTAGACTAGTTACTTCTGAAAAGCATTTCTTCTATTCACATCTGATGTCAGTCACACATTTCAGCACCATGTTATTTATATATAGGTATCTTGTAGCTTTTATGTAACAGAAACCAAAGCAAATACTGGCCCAACTTTAAGTTTTCACTGTAGCCCTTTAAATACATTATTACCATTTCAAAGAAAAAAATAGGCAAAGTATAGTAACACTATTCCTCTATTTTACCCATTCCCACTGTTAGGGTTAATATCCAACTTTTGTGAAATATGAACTAAAACTGGATGAAATAAGAAATTTCAGGGTTTTTTTTAATTAGTTAATAATCATGTCATTACTTTTCCCCACATATTTGGGTCATGTAGAGTTTAAAGGAGTTTGGCTGCTCTTTGAAGTTTATAAGACAAAGTAGAATTATGGATTCTATTTTTAAAAAACTAAATATTGCTCCACCCATCACTACAATATTAACTCAATATTTAGTTATCACTGACTAGCTATATAGGGCAGCTAGGTGACACAGTGGATAGAGTGCTGGATTTGCAGTAGGAAGACTGATCCTTCTGAGTTCAAATCTGGCCTTAAACATTAACTGTGACCTTGGGCAAGTTACTTAACCCTTAAACCTCAGTTTACTCATCTGTAAAATGAGCTGGGGAAGGAAATGGCAAAGTACTCCAATATCTTTGCCAAGAAAACCCCAAATGGGGTCACAAAGTGTCAGACACAACTGAAAATGACTGAACAGCAACTAAAAAGCATTTTAACTTCCGAGATAGATAACTGCCTTGTAAAATGGAGAATTTGGACTAGGTGATTTTAAAGGGCCTTTCCAGGCATAAAAGTATGTTCTAATTAAAATCTTACTGAGTAGATTTTTCATGAAGTACTTTGCCTTGTGTTCTGATTAAAATTTTTTTAATAGAACCATATTGGCACCTGAGCTTGCATGACACAACGAGTACTAACTGCCTTCTCTGGAACTGAACAGTGCTTTGAATTAAGAAATGGGACTTTTAAGAGTTGCAATTGGTATTTAGCCATTTAGCTTAGAACACTTGGCTTTTCACTGATTTGATGTTTTTCAGTTGTGTAGTGTTTATTTTATTTTTAGGCAATTAGGGTTAAGTGACTTGCCCAGGGTCACACAGATAGTAAGTGTCAAGTGTTTGGTCTGAGGCCAGATTTGAACTCAGGCCCTCCTGACTTCAGGGCTGGTGCTCTACACACTGAGCCACGTAGCTGCCCCTGTGTATGCTTATTTTAAAAAGTTATCAGAAAAAAAAAGTTGTCAGAACTGTTTTGCTAAATTTACAATATCCCTTTAAAATTCAATGGGTATACTCCTATTTGTAGTTATTTGTGATTATTGTACATCATTCAAAAAGCAGTTTGAATTGATTTTAAAAATTATGTTGTTAAAAATCACAGCAAACATAAAAATTCACTTAATATTTTTTGGGCCAATTGGAATAAAAATGCATTATGTGATAGGTGCCTGTGTTTCAAAAAGACTTCATGAAGTCATAGAATTATAGAATATTAGATTTGGAAAGGACATTTGAAGTGATCTACTACAGGAACTCCTACTACAATGGATAACCTAAATTTTTTTTTATCCAGTCTCTGTCCTAACACCTCCAGTGGCATAAGTGGGCCTGAATTTCTTTTAAACAAAATAAAGCCTTGCTATTATGCTACCCACTGGAGTAAGGGAGAATTATTATTATTGTTATTATTAAAAGGATATTATTAGAATGCCGTTTTACCTATATGAAGGTCTTGTGCCATGGACCCTGAGAAGAATGAGGAAGTGATGCTCCAGTATATAATTAAAGGAAAATAGACTAAGCCCCATTATCCTTCTCCTCCAGAAAGACAGTTCTGTCATGTGGATGGAATATACATTTCATATTCTGCCATTTATAGGAAATACCTCTCTGAAAAGATCTTTCTCTGGGTTCTGAAGGAAGTTCTCTTCTCTGTTGTTTCCATTGCATTGCAGTTCTCAGACAGGCTAACATGCTACAGTATATCCATGATCAATGCTTTAGTAGGAGAATGAAGCTACAGTAATAATACAAAAAGCCACTTTTCTTGCAGCTTGATTAAAACAATCTTGCTTGGAGTTGCTTGGTTGTCAGCGCGAGCTTATTTCTGTGACTTCTTTCCTGCCTCTCACTTCTATCCATCATTCTGGAGAACACAGAAGACAGAATATATATAGTGCTCTGTGCTTGCTTAGGCCTTAGCAAATAACAATTCATCACCATCTCTGCTTTAAAAGGGACTATTCATTGGCATGTTAGAACATTACAATTTACCCAGTGTTCCCTGGTGTCAAGAGAGTCAGATGACCGGATCTAAAAACAAAAAGAATCCCACAATATGTTCTTGGATTTATTATTAAAAATAACTTCTGTGTAGCAGGAAAGGCACATGAGAACTTTGGTTTGTATGACCACAGAATTTGTATATTAAAAACAATTCTTTTCCAAATCAGAGAAGTATATTAGACATCTATAAGCATGAGATATGCATATCTCATGCTTATAGACATATATGTGTATTATATGTTTTATTACCCATTATATATAATAAGTAGAAGAAAAATCTCCTAACCCTAATGAACCATTTATAATACGTTTCCAATTTCCACCAGCTTCTTATTTCTGAGCGGTGCCATTTAGGCCTTGTAATACTGAGATGAATAAATGTAATCAAAGCAGTTGGCTGCCTGAGATATTTTTTAATGCACTTACTTGGATGCAGTACATATGCTGTGCAAATAAATACAGAATCAGTGTTCCTGTTCAAAGCATTTGGTGAGAATGAGTGATTTTTCTTGCTCAGGAAAGGTGCATATATTTCCTCTCAGCTGTTTATCAGCATGCTTTTCTCTGCTTATGGATTCAGAGATGGAATTTGTCATTTGTCAGCTCACAAGCAGATGTGCTAGAGACAACCAAATTGATCAGTGAGGATGAACAGAACAGTAGCAACAGTGTTAGGGAGGGTGGCCCTTAGAAATTGTATTATCTTCTTAAGACTCTTTTCTATTAGTTCTTCTCTGTACTGCAGGGAGAGAAAGAAAGCTGCCTTTTCTTGCTTTCCTCTTGGTGTCTGAAAAGTAGACAATATGTTATCACTTGATGGAAATGGAAAAACAGCCAAAAACCATACCCCAAAGTGAGTTTTACTGGAAATCTCTCTTTTGTGATTGGGAGTACATTGTTTAGTATTATGTGTCCATTAAAAACATACAAGAAGCACTGTTCTCTTTTCAGATTGTTACCATGATGAGTTATTCAGATTTTTTTTTTGCTTGTCCACACAAATCAATCGTACAGGCAAGATGGTGGGAGGAATAGAGATAATGTTTCGCTTGGAAAAACTAATGGATTTCTAAAAGTTTGACTTGCTTTCAGTCACTGTAAAAGGACTGTTGGAGCAGAGTTATTACACAACCATCAAAGATCCTTCTTGCTGGCAAAACTCCTTTGCACTTGTGTGCTATTGAAAATTGGAGTCTGATGCCAGGTCTGGTGCAGGATAAACACATGCTGCTAAAGAGCTTTCAGACCACAGGTCCCTGACGCCTACCTCAAGGAATTAGCAGTTTTGCAGCAACACAATCCTCTACAGGAATCTGTGACACAAATACATGCTCATCCTTAATTAATAAATTTAGATTCAGAAGGGGAGATTTTCCTTATAAGACAGGGATGGGTGGAGATGGACATATTTTCATGAAGCTGCTGTATGTGGTTCTTGTTCATTATTTTAATGTTTTATATGACCATTTTCTTTCAGGTGATTTTTTTTAAAAAAAAAGCATTGGATGAAAAGCTTGTTTCATACCCATCAGAATATTGCCCATGGCTTTTGGAAAATGTGGTCAATAGATTGAGCACATATGGCTTGCAACCGAGATTACAAAATCAACATTGCATCCCTTGTGCCAAACCCTGATGCCTTGACAGGCAGGTAATGTTTGTGAAAAATGTGGTTTTGATGCATTAAGGAAAGTAAAGGTTCAATGTGCAACTTTTATTTTCCCATTTAGCAGAGATCAAGGTACAGTTTCAGGAGACAGAGAAAAACATATGTTCTGGACTTGTCATTCAACCTGTAGCCTATGTTGTCAGTTTTGCTTGTCATCGATTTTAAAGTCACATGCATAGAAATTAATTACTGAGGAAGAAGAGCAGGATATCAGAAATTCAGTGATAGTTATTGGTATCTAAGTTTTTGGGGAGGGAGAAAAAATACAAGGATAATAATAATCTTTTTATTTTTCAAAAGAAATGTATTCTTGTCCCATGTTTAAGCACAGCAGGTGATTTTCAGAATTTACAAGTGTCTAATATTTGCTCTTTGGAAGTGCTGTTCTTGTGTGCTTTAAAATTCAGGTTTTTATTTTTATTCTTGGGAGATAGGCTATTTTGCAGGAGCAGACCTGTTCATAGTCATTAAAGGGCAGATATGACCTGGTACCTGTAGTGGTCACTGAGGGAAAATGCACACTTGTTCTGACTATTTGTCAGGGCTTCAGAACTGATGTGTATTCTGTGTTTCTGAAGCTCAGGGTGTTCAGGGAATAGCGCCTAAGAGAAAAGGGTCTCTTATGGTACTGAGCACTATAATGTTTTTTTCCCCCTTCTTATTCAGCAAATGCCACATGTCATCTGCTTTGGCTGAACTGTGCTGATTGAATTGATGTAAGTGCTCTCTAGGAGGGATCCCCTTATTGCCCATTTTAACTGTTTCCTAAATGATCTTAATTGCTTGGGTAGAGGGACATCTATTCAAAATCTCCCTCCTACCAGGGGTGATTCACACAATAACAAGGTTTAGATTACCCAAAATGTCAGGAACCCCACAGATATAATCTGCTTTCCAGCATTGCCCACCTGACATCTCATTCCCATACCTGCACTTCCCATAATGCTGGCTCCTGGATGACACCTTGATTTTGTGCCCTTATTGGGACCAGTGATTAGTGGATTTTTTGCATCTTTTGAATTATGTTTCAGTTTTCAAAGTATTAAATTGTGATTTACTATCATTTATAAACATTTTGAATCAGATGTCATGAAAATTACATTTTTAAACAATGGAATGGTATTTTTACACTTACCACTTAAGATAAAAGGTATTGGAAAGTATATTATTTGTATTTTGGCAAAATCAGTTTTTGAAAAATAGGAAACTGTAATATAGAGCAAATTTTAAAAATTTCAAGGTATTCTTTGTCTTCCCCCCTGTCTTTGTGCTCTACCATTACCTTCCAACTTTTTATTAAATACATTGTGACTCGTTTCCAGATTAAAAATCTCAGAAAATTTTACCTATATGCCATTTTGGTATTTTACCCTGTAGGAACTTTTAAAAAAATCAAACCATCTTTGTGATGATACCAAGTAACAGTAAATAATTAAATTAAAACAAGCATTTAAAATAAAATATTTGAAGTAGTTGCCTCTGCAAAGGAAATCTGTATTATTGTTTGGTAAAGATTGTAGGTACTACCTCCCTTACCCAGTTTTTGAAGCTATGAGAAATAAGTGGAGAATAGAATAGCATTTCATATTTTAAAAAAGAAAATGATTGACAATGTCACTTAGATTTAAATGTCAGCTTAAAATAAATGTAAAAGAGCCTTTAAAGAAGATACTTCAGAACTTACTTTACAGAGAATTCCTTTCTTTTCTTTTATAATACTTCTTTCAAATTGATGAGTGAATTTAGTACATCAGGAGAAATTTTAGTATGAACCAGGGAATGTGCTCAGATGTTATGTATCCTTCTCTACTCAGTTTTGCCTAAGAGGCATCTTATACCTGACCTGTAAAAGCACCCCTGCTGTTCCTATGTAACTCATGGTTCAATTATTTGCATGAAACTCATCTCATTCATGGAAATAGATTACTCAATGCTCCCTGCCTACATGAGGGATGGAATTGTCAGAACATGGAAGAGGATATTTCTTAGGTGTCTGACTGACCTGTCCTGTTAGATTAAGTCGTGGTTTGGTTAAGTGTGTAAGTAGGGTTGAGTGTGGCCAGAAAATTTATTTTTACTTGCAGTTCTCCTATTTCCATATAGCATAAAGAATGGTGTGGCCTTTGCATCTGTACTTCTTGTCCCTTTCTCTCTGGATATTTCATCTTTCCCCTTGAGTGCACTTGTCAAGTCAGATGCCCGAGAGGTTAAAATTTCTTTACCTCCTTAAAACAGTCCAAAACAAATAGTCCCAAGCTAAAGAAAAACTGATGAGCAATGTGAAAAGTAGAGCTATTCCTTCAGCTGATTATTGAGTGTAGTGTTAGGCAAGAAGCCATTGGCTAACATGTGATTTCAGAAACAACACCCCAAAACCCATAGGGTAGTAATGCTTCCTTTAGGAATTTATCCTGTTAAGACAAAGCTCTGTTCAATTAAACCTTAAGCAGACCAACTCCTTCTAAGAGCCTAGTAAATTTAGGTGATTCTCTCTTACCATGCTTTAAATTTCAGTAGCAGTAGTAGTGAATTATATACTTTAACAGAAAAGCAAACTGGTTATCCATGTTATCTGTCTAAGCCTACCATGTTAGCTAGCAACAGAGGGAGAACACTTTTTGTATACAAAGTAAAATGTTTTTTTTAACATTCTTCCTAAAAATGGTTCATCTTCCTTAAAACATATGAGCACATGTTGCCTCAAAGAATCTAGGCATGTAAGGCATAATTATCTCTCTGAAAAAAATGATCGTGGGCAACATTCAAAGAGGTCAGTGTCTTCCAGCAATATCCTAAGGACATCTTAAAGTAGCATGACATTTGGGGTATGAATAAGATTTTAAGTTCAGTCTTATATTTAGTGTATTCACTAAGCATTATGCTTTGAAAGCTGGAGATAGCTTTGAAGCTATGAAGATTTGTGGCAATGGCTATGGTACTTATGTGTGCAGTTGTTAATTGTGTTTGAGAAAATACTAAAAGTTTCGAAGTGACCAATGAATAAAAAAAGGTACATATTCTCCCCTTTCTCGTATCTTCTCTATCAATAGTTCAGATTTTTCTATTATTCCATTAGGTAAGAATTTAGATGTAATTAATAGATGATAACAAAATGAAAATAATACTTCAAAAGATCAATCATGTCATATCTGGACACTCAGATTGCTATCTATAAGGAATTTATATTCTAGGGAGAAGACCTATGTATACACAAATATATATTATATAAATACAGAATTAATAATATAAATATATACAGAGTAGTACATACAAGGTATTTTGGGAGCAAAGGCACTAGCAGTTGGAGTCTTAATACACTATTAATATCTTTTTTTTTTTGGCTAGGCCATGGGGTTAAGTGACTTGCCCAGGGTCACACAGCTAGTAAGTGTTATGTGTCCGAGAAGGGGTCAAACATGAGAGCTATTGTGTAGGCAAAAAAGGCAAAATTTAGCAATTAATTGAATATATAAAGTGTAGGAGAATGAGGCAGGAGGGAGTTGAGAATGATGCTGAAGAGACTAGAATGAAGTTTATATTCTTTCCTGGATTCTGAGTACCTTTTTGAATCCGAGGTCACCAGGTATACCACAATGAAGCAACTGAGAATGATGTTATTGTCAGAAGGGACATATCCTCTGTCCACATTTTACTCAGGTCAGTTCCCTTTTCCTCTTTTATCATAACCCTCCTCTCAATTTCTGTTTAACTCATTTGTCATTTAATCACATATGGATTAGTTTGTCCCTTGGAGATAACTTTTGCCTCCAATGAGATTATATGCTTCTGGAGGGCAAGGGCATTGTTTAAAACTTGTCTATATCACCATAGTCCCCAGTGCAATGCTGTGAACATATTGGGTATCCATTAAATATTTTGCTGATTGATTTTCCCTCATTTTCTAATGGACTTTTTTGGACAATCTAGAAACCCTCTCTTTCTGCTCTATGATGTTTCTGTTAAGGAAGTAAAACATGTATCATTTGGCCAACATCTTTCAGCATTTAATAATAAGTTTATTTTCTGTTGTTTCCTATTTATGTATGTCTTTCTATATTCAATCAGCAAACATTTATAAAGTCCTTGCTGTGTTCAAGGTACTTTGCTGAATACTAGTGATACACAGAAAAAAAAATCAAAAGCAGTTTATGTTTTTGTGTATACATAAGTTAACCTTTAAGAGGAAGCCTGCTTCTGAGTCTTTAAGGAAGCCAGGTATTCTAAGGGGTAGAAAGTGCTGCTAGTTCAAAAGCATTGAGGTAGGAGATAGAACCTCCCATGTGAGGAACAGAAAATAGTCTGCATATGACTGAGTCCTAGAGTACGTGAGGGAAGTAATGTGCACAACCCTGGGAGGTAGGCACTATTATTATTCCTATTTCACTGATGAAGAAACTGAATCTGAGAGAGGTTAAATGACATGTCCAGAGTCACACAGCTAGTAAGTATCTGAGAAGGATTTGAACTATGGCTTAGCATTCCCCATCACTGCCCCATCTAGGAAAGAAATAGGTTGTAAAGAGCTTTAAATGCCAAATATTCTAAAGGCAATAAGGAATGCTGGAATCACTCAATTTGAGTATGAGAGTAAGGTGGTCAATCCTGTACTTTAGAAACATCATTTTGGTAGCTCGTGGAGGATGAATTAGGGTTGATAGTGACTTGGGAAAGAAGGAGCAAATAAATAAGAGGCTATTAAAATAGTCTAACTCAGTGGTCCTCAAACTTTTTTGTCCTAAGACCCCTGTATATGCTTAAAATTGCTGAGGTTTCCCCCCTCAAATAGCTTTTGTGTGGGTTATATCTATGAAGACATACCATATTAGAAATTAAGATATCTTAATATTGTTTTGAAAATGGTTTTGACCTCGAAGATGACCATAAAGAGTCCCAGAGAGTGCCAGGAGACCTTGGACCACACTTTGAGAACCACTGGCATAGGTGAAAGATGATAAGCCACAATAGTTATATGAATGGAAAAAGAGATCATATATAAAGAGATCTGGGGGTGCTGGGACCACGACAGAGTTGACTGGAATGAATTCACACACTCAAGCCTTCTTTTAGTCAAATGGCAAAAAAAGTTTATTGTAATGCTTTAGCAAAAGTGGTCAAGGGTCCTTAGGGAACCTGTGAGATAGTATGGAAGAGGGAAAGGATGCCAAGGATTCTAATTATGCAATCTAGGGGTCCAGGTGTCTTTGGGAGCTACGAATGGGAAAATGTAGGGAGTTTTGCAGAGATGACTTTGTTGATACCAGACACTGAGGGAGAAAAGACAATTTTTTTTGTTTAGTTGCTGGAGGTATAGACCTTGGGAATCTGGTGTGAAGGAGAGTTCTTGGGTCAGCCAGGGACAAAATTCCTTGAGCCAGCACCCGTGTGTCTGTTCTGATAAGAGAATGTGTTCTGCAACAAGAGAAATTTTTCTCACAGAGCAGAGGCCTACTGAGAAATCGGGAAGCTTCCAGAGACATGATCTTAGGGCTCGGGCCTGAGTACACAATCAATATATGGGAGAGGTTGCAGAGATGGAAATGACAAGATTTGGCAACTCATTGGATCTATGAAGTGGAGAGAGTTCCAGAATGTATTGGAATAGAAGGATAGTAGTATCCTTATCAGTAATAGCGAAGTTCATAATTAGATTCAAGTATATTAACTTTGTGAAGACATCTTAAAATCACATCTGAAACAAAATTCACCTTTTCTCTTGAACCCTCCCCCCTTCCAAAGGCAAAGGCATCACTGTCTTTGTAGCATCTCAGGTTCATAACCTCTGCGTTGTCTCCAACTACTCACTCCCCCTCACCCCCCACATCCAATTAGGTTCTAAATTTTGTTGTATTCAATGCCACAACATCTCACATCTGACCTCCTCTCTTCACTCATAGAGTGACCCCCTTAGTTCAGGGCCTCATCACCTCACAACTACATTGTAACAGCCTCTTAATTAGTCTCTGCCTCAAGTCTCTCCTGAACTCCAGTCACATGCCATTGCCAAAGTAATTTTCCTTAAACATAGATCAACTCCATTGTCTCCGTATTGTCTCCAGGATGAAATATAATTCCTCTGCTGAGTTTTTAAAGCCCTATGCAACCAGGTCCAAACCTAGCTTTTTATTCTTATTACACATTATTCTTATTCTTGCACTCACTGGCCTATCTGTGCTCCTCACACGCGACACTCCATCTCCTGCCTTGTCTCTGGCTATCTATCCACTCTGCCTGTAATGGACTTCCTCTTTGCCTCTTTCTCATATTGACCTTCTCTTTCTTTAGGACTCAGATTAAGGACCAGATACTGTGTTAAGCCTTTCCTGATCTACTCAACTGCTCCTATACTGCCATGTATTGAAATAGTTTGTATATATTTGCATTTATTAACTTTATATTTCTGCTATTTATAATTATATACATACTCCTTGTCTCCTCCATTGGAATGTAAGATATTAACACAGGAATGGTTTCATTCTTTGTACTTGTATTCCCAGCAAATAGCACACAACTTGGCATATAGTAGGTGCTTAGTGAATTCTTGTTGATTGATTGATGTCCTAGAAAGGAGAGATAGTAAAAAACTAAATGAATTAATCCTGACAAACATTTGCTTTCAAAGATTTTCAGAGAAATTCTTTTTCTTTGAAGAGCTTCAAACCTAGCTATTCCTCTTTACATGTACAGTAATCTAAAGACTCTCATCTCCTTATGTCTGAATTTGAGAATGTCTTGTCTTTGCCTTTTATGCTACTAACTCTTCACATGATAGATATTTATATAGCACTTTGAAAGTGACAGAGGTTCTCAGAATTATTTTATTTGATCCTCCCCACCCCCAGTCCCATGAAGTAGTTTCTGCAGGTATTATTATCCCAATATATATAGTGTATATTGATCCTCAGAGAGGTTAAACTTATGTATCTGTAAGTAACAAGTTTTAGAAGTGAGATGTTAACCCAGACTTTTCCTGATTTCTTAGTTCAATACTCTTCCTACTGTTTTTTAAGCCTTTTTCTCTCAAGTTAAATAATTCCAATTTCAATAAACTTTCCACATAGGGTTCCCCTCCAAACTTTAATAATTTTGTTTTCTTTTAGATCTTTATAGTTTACCACCCACTCTTATCTCATGAAATTCAAATATAGTTCTGATAAAGGTCTGATTAGTTTCAAAATCAGAGCTCCTCGATGTCATTAACTTAACATGCTGATGCCACAATTCAGATTTTATTTGTGCTTTGCATGGCTTGCTCAGATTTTTTCCTATTTGTGTATTTTTCATTTTTCATATGTGATTTTTCCTGTCTCTCTAAATATTCTATTCAGAATCTCATTGTTGAACTTAATGCTCTGAGACAATAGTTCAACATATTTTATTCTATTTATAAGCCAAATGTGATGGAATATTTAGCATTTTGGTTGATGGAGACCCTAAAATTTGGCCTGTTCATCAGAAAAGATGTTACTGAACATTGGGCCCACAGAAAAATTATTTTGGGGAGGAAAGAAGATTGAAAGAAGGTTTTCATTAGTGACAAACTTCATTCCTTTGTTTTCTGCCCATATTTCTCTTCAGAAATCCATACTTTATAGAATAAAACCCCCTTTGAAATGAAACCAAGTTCCCTTACTTTCTACCAATTTTGTTTTCCTTTAGGATATCATTTGGTTGATAGATTTCTTAGCATCCTGTTTAGCTGTCAGATTTTGATAAGCTTTCCGGGGAGCTCACATATACTGTCCCTTTCACCCCAATGCAGCGTGTTATTCCTTATCTGTGGTCTAGCAGCAGTAACTTGGTGTTAAGGTTTTGAGCTTCAGACTGGTGTTTTTGGCTGTTGCACTGAGAGATATATCATGAAGAAGACAAGGATATGAGTGCTACCCACCAGAGAGGCTAGTAGAATTTCATCAGCTAAAAGGCAGAGAACTCACTGAAATGTGAAAAGGTGAAAAAAAAAACTGTGCAGTGTTTTTAAGATGAAATATTCATGTATGTCAATTTAAACCCTAAATAGCATTCTGTATTTAAAAATAAACTAGTTGTACAACTTTTATCAGCATTTACTCAACACAACCTGTAAAATTAATTAACAGTATTTTTGTATCTTTACATATGTAGAGCTCCTTCAGCTCATGTTTTGTGCAGGAAAACATAAACATTCACACCCAGCAAAGGGGGAAAAATTCTCTGCAATATTCCTTATGTAGCTGAGATCATATCAGAATTCTTTGAATTTACTCATACTTAAAGCTGTTTATAATGAAAGTCAAGATCCTGATGTGTACGTCTGTTGTCCTCATGTTTAATTGGTTTTATTTGCTGCTATCATAACAACCTTATCTCTGCACACAGTTGCATGGATAATATTTGGAGTTCAGAATTCAAGCCCAGTCACACAGTGTCATCCAGCAATTAAATGTTATTTGATAGTCCTGTATGTGGCTCAGGTGCCTTGGAGTTCCCGTCTCTGGTTGACAGTCTTTATAGCATCATAAAATGGTTCTCTGGGGAAATCTGGATATGGAAGGCTTTCTGAATAGAAATAGCTAGAAAAGACAGGGTAAAGTGCCATTCAAGCTCCAGTAGCAGTTCTAATCATTGACTATTGGCTAATGACTATGCAGTTCAGGTCTGAGAGATGTTTAATTATTTCTGTTATTGCATTTGGTGAAAGGATAAAGAAGCCTTCCAGCTTCGTGACATGGATTCTTATGTGTATTTTGGGGGAGACTATTAAATGTATCAAGATTGCTTCTCTTATGCCCAATTTAATCTCTCATATGAGAACAATATAAAAAAACATACCCTGTATAGGAGAATGCATGATGGCTGTTTAACTGCATAGATCTAATTACATGCAGAGCAAGATTTCCCCCAAATGATTAACTGGTGGATTAGGTAGACTTTTCGTTGTTTTGTTAGGCTTTTTCCTTTCCTTCCTAAAATATTCCTTTTTTATCAGTTAAAATGAGTTTTTGAAAGCAGGGATGGAGGCAACACAAGCACTTGACATAGTTGAGGTTTAAAGGGTATTCTGGTATTCTGAGCTTTTCAAGAGGGCTATTTTTTTGTGGCCTGTATAGGGGATATATGAAGAAACCCAATTTCTGTTTCGCTGTAGTTGAAGTACTGAGAGTTCTCCTTATTACACATTTTAATTGCTCAATTGTGCCTGGAATGTAGATTAACCTCCTAAAATCTGGGAAAAAACAAGAATTGCTGACTGTAGAACCCCCACCCCCCACCCTTTTTTATAGTGAGCAGTAAAGGCCAAAGACAATAGGATGACAGATGAGATTGCTAAGTGGAACACTGATCAATAGAGAGTGCTGTCCATTTGGGTAATGGACATCCCTGTCATATCAGCTGTTAAAGAATTCTTCAGAGATGGGTCCCTAAAGATCCGGAAAGTATAAGCTATCCAATACAGGAACCATTACTATCTCACTCCAACCAATCCCAATAAATGAAAAAAACAGAACATCTCAAGAGCTTAGTCTTCAGCTGTTGCAAACTGTCACACAGTGAATTCATTTTATTTTATTTTCAGATATCTGTACACAAAGCAGAGGGGTGTTCTTTGTTCTCATTGGAGTAGATGGCTATGTGAATGCCCATGTAACCAAACATCTGCAGTATAAAGCCCCATAGTGAAAAATAAGACCATTTAATGCATAATTTAAATGTATCTCTAGTGCTCACTCTTCCCAGTTAGTGATTTAAAAATTACTACTTTTAGTCAGAGGAGAAGCCTGAAAAATGGTTCTCACATGATGCCATATGCCAAGTGGGCTGGAGATCACTTAATTGGCAACAAAGTTTCCTTACCCTGAAGTCTGCTGTGTGGGTCAGCCTAGCTAATTTTGATACAATACCTTTCTTGTTTCTCCATTTCTAAATATTTTCCACATGGGCAGTTCTTTGACTTATTTTGCTCCAAGTTTCTTTTGTTTCACATCCTATCACATAGTCCGGATGTAGTCTATTCCTTCATCCGTCTTGCCACTTCTCATTTCAACACGCTAATTCTCAAAGGAATTGCTATAACCATTGCCTCCCAGGTTCCCTGCTTGGATGTGAATGTTATGATTCCTAACCTGTTGTAAAGAGGAGTGCAGTTTCACTGGGCAGTCAAGTGTGGGTCATTAATTTTCAGTGATGTTGTTTAACTATTAATGAGGTTATGGCCCCAGGGCAAATCTGACTTTACCTATCAGATGTCTTGCATCTCCCAGCAGGCCATTCACCTTTAGTCAGAGCTCTTGACTAATAATTGTCCCATGCAGTGTTCACACTCTGTTGCTTCATCTTTTAACCTTAGTTTTTTTTTTTTCCCAAATAAGAAATAATTCCTATGCTCATCTCCACAGTGATCTTTCTTCAGCAGTGCCCATAAAACCTCAATATGCTGAAGCTAATATCCATACTTTTCCCCTCCCCAGGTAGGGGATCCCAACATACCATCAGCTCTACCCAATCTCAAATAGTGTAGGAAAGACAGATATCAGCTAAGCTGATGTAACCACCTACTCTCTCTTTGTTTAACGTTAAAATTGATAATCTGTCAAACTGAGTGAAATAATTCACAATTGACAACATCATATGCAGCTATCAGCAGAAATAATAACCTGAAGGGATCTACTAAATCATATGCAGCTATCAGCAGAAATAATAACCTGAAGGGATCTACTAAATCAAGTAGCCATGTAGATGAATTCTTGATTATTATATTAATATTTTTATAATGTTTTTCTGAAGAAAATAAAATAATGCCTGTATTGAATTGAGTTCAATATATATGTAGGCTCAGTATTCTTATGAGCAAGAGACATCATCTCAGAATTGGAAGGGACCTTAGAAGTCATCCTTACTAAATACTTACTGAAGTATATCTGACAAGTAAGTAGTCATTCATATTCTTCTTTTTTTCTTTTTAAAAATTATTTATGTATTTTTAGTTTTCAACATTCACTTCCAAAAGATTTTGAGTTTTAAATTTTCTCCTTCTCCCTCTCCTCCCCCCTCCCCAAGATGGTGTGTAGTCTTATGTAGGCTCTACCTATACATTCATATTAAGCATATTTTCACATTATTCGTGATGTATAGAAAAATTAGAACTAATGGGAGGAGCCATGAGAGAGAAGAATAAAAGAAAACAACAAAAGAAAAGGAGAGCAAATAGTATGCTTCCATCTGCATTCATACTCCATGGTTCTTTCTCTGGATGTGTATAGCATTTTCCATCATGAGTCTTTTGGAGTTATCTGAGATCCTTGCATTGCTGAGAAGAGCCAAGTCTATGAAAGTTAGTCATCTCACAATGTGGCTGTTACTGTGTACAATGTTCTCCTGGTTCTGTTTATTCATATTCTTTTTAATTACTTTTGGTGATGGAATACTCCCTATTTTACAAAGCAGTCATTTTTGTTGTTGGACATCTCTAATTCTTAGAAAGTTGTTTGTTAGTTTTGTAGTAAACTATACTTCCCTACAGCTTAACATCTAATGTCCCTAGTTCTTCCCTTCCCACAACCCCAGGAGCTGCATAGATTAAGTTAAATACCTCTTTGATATGATAATAATATTTCCTCCTAAATATTCTCTTCTATAGGCTAAATATCACTAGCTCCTCCATCCATTCTCAGAAATGGCATCATTTCCTGACCTTTCACCATCCTGGATGTCCTCTTTTGATCACTCTCCAGTGTGTCAATCTTCCTTTTAAAATGTGGTACCCAGAATTAGATAATACTCCAGATGTTCTGTGACTGTGATATAGTATCAGTAGTCCCTTGTTCTGGACATTGTATGTTTGTTCATGCAGTCCAAGATGGCATTAGCATTTTTTGGTATCCTTGTCATACTTTTAGCTCATTGTGTTTTCAGTCAACTAAAACAACACAATTATTTTTCATGAGTTGCAGTTAAAGCAACATTACATTCTGTATATTTGTAGAAATCAGGTGTAATGCTTTAAATTTAAGCCTGCTAAATTTCATATTGTTAGCTTTAGCTACTAATTTTAACTGGTTGACATGTTTTGAAATCCTGATTCTCCTATAATAGATGATTAGTTATTCCTCCTGTTTTTGTTTAACACAGAAAATTGTGAAGTACGCCATGTATCTGTATTTTTGAGTTGTGATACGACTTGCATTCATTCTTGTGACCCATACAGCCTTGTGAGGTATATAATGTATTGCCATTACCATTTTCAGATGACTTACCTGAGTCTCAGAAAAGTTGTAAATTATCCAAAGTCTAAAAGATATTTACTAGAAGAGTTGGGACTCAGGTCCAGGCCTCTTGATTCCTGAGGGTAGTGCTCTTTGGCTGTATTACATTAGTTGCAGGGTATGAACTAGTTGTGGCTTTTTTATGACATATTTTGATTTTCCCATTTGAATTTAGGCTTGCTAGTGCCAAGGTGGCAGCAAGGCTCACTGAGGTGTCACTTCCTGCCTGAAGCTTTTTTTTTCTGATTTCTATTTCTCTTCACTACCTTGATTTTATTTTCTATTTGCTTATTTACTCTGTATATAATTGACTTCATATGTGTGATATTCCCCTTAGTAGAAAGTAATCTTTTTTTGGGTAGTAGTTGTTTTGTATAGGATTATATGTAGAGCTAGAAGGGAACTTAGAGTGGAAGGGAACTCATTTTACAAATATGGAGACCGAGATCTAAGAGAAATTGTGATTTATCCAAAGTCATAGGGCTAGTAAATGTGTGAGGCAGGGTGTGAACCCAGGTGTTCTTGATTCACAGGTCCAGTGTTCTATCCACTACTTTATGCCACCTTTCTTTTTGTCTTTGTATTTAGAGCACCTAGCACAGGGTTATAAATAGAGACTGAACTTGTGGTTTCATTAGTATGGATAAGGAAACTTCCTCTGTCAATGACCTTCTCTGACAAGAGCACTGAGGGATTAAAGTAACCTGTTCAGAGTCATATTCACTATGTGTCTGAGGTGGGGCTTTTGTCTTCTTGTCTGTGAGACCAGACTCCTATTCATTATTCCACGCTGCACATAATAAGTCTTTGTAAGCATGAAGAGAGGTGGGTGGAAGGTATGGGAGAGAATGGAACTAAGGGTGTTAGGAAGAACGGAAGGAGGGAAGATAGTGGGAAAAGGACCCGATTTTGAGTCTGAGCAAACTAACCTAGGGCAAATCCTGGCTCTGCTGCTTACTAAGTGTGTGACATTAAGTAATTTCACATCTCAATTTCCTTGTGGGCCTCAATTTCCTTATCTAAAAATGGTAGGAAAAGATGATGTCTAATGAACAGAGCATTGGACTGGGAGTCAGGGAAGACTGGAGTCTAAGTGAGACCACAGGCAAATCATGCAATCTCACTTAACCTCTCAGTGTTTTAGGAAAGCCCTATGAATTGTAGATGTCACTGATCTGTATTGGTAAAGGGAGAGTCTACGCCAAGATATGGAGTTTCCACACCTTCCTTGTAGGTAGAGACAAATAAATAAATGAAGATTTTAGAATGAATACTCTTTAAAGTCACTTCTGGTTCTAAACTTTTTTTTTCCTTTGATTATTAGCTCTCTATTGCTGCACTTAATTTTAACCATTTGTCCTGTTCAAATTGTTGAATACTTCTTCAGTCCTAAGAGGAGAGTGAATATGTACCTTTATATGACTCATGAGACTGTTGCTATCTAATTGGCTGTAGTATAATGACTTTTTCTATCTATAACAATTCAATTTTGTTGATATATATATATTCAATTTAATAAGTAGAAAATAATTATATTTAATTATATCTTCTTGTTTTCTAAAAAAGAACTTAATTTGTGTTTCTAAAAAGTGTTACTTATGAAGGGCGTTCATATATGAGAGGAAGCCTGAAGCCCTTGTAGCATTCTACATAATAAGATGGAAAGAAAATTGCTGCTAGGAATTTGGTGACCTTGATTCTATCCTAAGGCTTTTACCAACTAGCTATATGGCCTTTTGCACCCTTTTTAACCTTTTTGGGGTTTCTTACCTGCCTACCTCACAGGGTTTTCAGGATCAAATGAATGTATCCAGTGGAAAGGATCAAGAGACTTGTCTGAGTTAGAACTCCAGCTCTGAACTTTGCCCAACTTACTTAATCTGTTGAACCTCAGTTTTTCCATGTGTTTACTGGGGATAATGATAAATATTCTGCCTCTTGCCAAGGGTTGTTGTGAGGATCCAATAAAATACTGTATGTAAAGTACTATAGCATTAGGGGCTACTCTTGTAATTTCTCTGGTATGGGGAACTCCCTGGACAAGAAACTCCTTCTACCAGTGCAAGTCAGTACCTTCTCTGCACCTTGTAATCTTAAAGATAGAACTTGAATGTGGGTCTTCCTCAGCTTCCTCATCCTAGAGCTTTGAGAAGTTAAATGACTTGTTTGTCCAGAGACACACAGCCAGTTTGTGATAATAGATAGAACTTGAATGTGGGTCTTGCCCAATTTCCTTATTTGTAAAAAGAAAGTTAAATTAAATTATTTGTAATGCCCCTTTTAGAAATTCTAAAATCTTACATGATTATAGATTCATTGTTAATTCAGTTTTGTATCTGAAAGTGAAATACAAGTACCTGAAATCTAAAATAAGTTAAATATTTCTATTTGCTGTCTTGAAAGCAAAATCTATGACTATCCTAGAAAACTGAATCTTTAAAGCACATATAAAATACTTGAGTTTTCCCAAGGCAGAATCACAGAATCTCAGAGTTTGAAGGAGCCTCAGGGGCCATCTACTGCAACTAAAGAAGGTATGTATTCTTCCATACAATGTACCTTAGAAGTAGTCATTCCATTCTTTCTTGAAGATTCCCTCTGTGGCTGTTTATACAGCTCTAATTGTTAGGAAGTTTTTTGTTCTGTTCATTATAATAGTATCTTGACATATTTTTTATTGTATGACAGTTTGCCTCTCGCTGCCTTTACTGAAGCTAAGTTCCTCAGAAATCATGCTTAACTACATCTTTCATCCCAGGAAGGTAGTTGAAACAGAGCAATGGGGTATAATTCACTGGTTAAACATGGGGAGAGACAGTTCTGCTTCCGGGAGCCAAGATGGCGGAGTGAAAAGGTAGTCGCTCTCACTCTCCCCTATCAACCTCTGAAAACCCAGAAAATATCAGTCCAGGAAAAAAAAAACCCTGGAACACCTGAACTAGAAGAAAGACAAGGAGCAGCAGTGCAGTAGCCCAGCAAACGGGTCTCCCAGTGCCTCAGCAAAAACAAGGGGCCCCAGGCGGATAAGTACCCTGTGGCATTCATCTGAAAGGAGGTGAAGAAAACAACCTAAAGGCTTCCTAAAGCCCCGAACTTGCTGATTCCAACCCAGCACCAGGTGAGATGTAGGAGCCCTGAAGCCTCCAATTGTGAAGAAATCCTGAAGCCCAGGTGGTAGAGCAGGCAAACACCAACACCTGGACCTCCGAGTGCCTCAGTGAGGGTGGGGGAACCAGTGGAAACCAGCTCAGAAAACCACCAGGAGTCTCGGCAATCCACCGCAAAGGAATCTCCCAGTGCATTAGCAGAAACAAGGGAGGCAACATTGCAAGGGATCCCAGGCAGATAAACACCCTGAAGCACCCATCTAAAAGGAGCTGAAGAAAGCTAAAGGAAAGGAACAGCAGGTAACCTAGAATTGCCTGAAAGTTCCAGCCTTGCTGAATCCAGCTCAACACAAGGTAAGCTGACAGAAACCTATAGCCTCCAAATCCCAGCAAAAGAGGCCCCTGAACCAAAGCCAGTGACCAAGACCTAGGCTCCCAACACAAGAAGCTTGGGTCAGTACCCTCTGTTCCCCAGCAGGAGAGCTCAATCTCTTTAAAGGCCAGGGAATAAGGAAACACCACGAGTAAAAAGAAATGTACCATAGACTCATATTATGAGAAGAGTGAAGATCAAGACAGAAATTCTGAAGAGGACAACATTGTCAACAAACCCACATCTGCAACAACAAAAGGGAATATGAACTGGTCTGAAGCCCAAAAAGCCTTATTAGAAGAGCTCAAGAAGGATTTTAATAGTCAAATGAGAGAGGTAAAAGAGTCCTTCAAAAAACATGGGGAGAGGGAATGGGTGAAGGTATAGAGAAGTGTAATTTTTTTTATCAGTTTGGTTACTTATTGACCAGCACAGATAATTCTCCTCACCCCTCCATATTGTTACAGTTTTTGTCTTGTACACCAATTCTTAGATATACTTCCCCAAGTGCTTTCTAGAAATAGAATATATTTGGAAGTTCTCTGCTCTATACTACACAGATGGGGAAACAAAAATATTTCTTTTTAGATATAAACCAGATTTGCTCAGTTTTTTCTTGTCAGATGGAAATTGTCTGTAAGGTACAAATCTGTATAAGAAAAAAATAAATGTAAATTGGTGGTAGGAAACAAGAAAACTCATGTTAGAATAAATTGGCATTAAGGAATTACACCTAAGGAAAAGGAGATGGGAAAGTGACTAAAGAAAAGTATAATGAGATTTTTTTTCATGATTTTCCAGTTCTCAAGCATTGTGAGAAAGATCCTGATCTATTGAAAAACAAAGTCCTAGAATCTGATAATCCCAGGATTACTTTTACTCAACAAATAGTTTAGTGTCTAAAGTTTTTTGTTATATCATTGCATCCTATGTTGAAAGGTTTTATATCAATTATATTAAATTATCATAAATCAGATTATTAACAATATCAATCATGTTGCTGCTGTTTGTCCTTCTTTCTCATAGAGGACCAAGCAATTATGTAAAATCTTTCATTAAACATAGGTGCTGGGAAAAGGATTTGTCACCTGAAAGGTGAACCTTTTGCATTTCCCTCCGAGGCACATTATATAAGACAGTGTATGCTTTACTGCTTACTAAACAGACTCTTTAAAAATAAGTTTAGCAACAGGTTCCAGGGAAATGTTCTGGCATTTTTCAAATGCCTAATAGTGCCTTGAGAGCCTTGCGTGTTAAATTGTCTTTATCTATGCAATGGGCAACTGAGATAATTATCCAGAAAATCTAATCCTTTTCCTGCAAAATCATTTAGCTTGAGTTATCTGAATATTTCATGGAATGTTTTTTTTAATCTTGTGTTATTTGGATAATTACCTTAACTCTTCATTTTACTTTGTATGTGTAGCTACGGCATAAATGAAGGAAATTTACATTTAGGCTTAAAAAATCTAGGCTACTACAGTAATGCCATTATAAGAGCATCTATACATTCATGTTAAGCTCCTTCAGCTTTCAGGAACCATTTAAATCAGTACATTGTGTACTTAAGCATACTGTTAGAAGGTGGAATTTAATTTGCTTATTTGTGGTGGAACTTTTTTTTTAAGTGAAAGACTATGTTAATTGGAGTGCAAGAATTTAAAATAAAATCAAGAAGAGATGATTTAAATAATTGCTAACTGAAAACAACAGAAACAAAATTATTTCAAAGCTATTGTAAAATATAACAACTCAGAAATAAGTATCAAACCCTCCCCCTCCCCCAGCCATTTCCCACTTCTTTTGTCAATAGAATAACTTTAGCAACTGATCTTGGAGTCATTTCATAACTGATTTATAGTACATTTCTCCCATTCAGAAAGCTCTCCTGCAAACATCGTTGAGAATTTAAACTCCGTTATATACTTCTTAATCTTTTGATTTCTATTTCATCTGCTTTAGATTTCTTTAGTTGCTAATTTCTTGGTTTTATTCTAAATGCCTAAAAAGTCATACTGGCTCTCCATTGAAACCTCTTTGAAGAACTTTAACTTCAAAACAGTCATTGAGAAGCAATGTTGATCAGATTACAGAGATTACATAATTAATTTTATAACAAAATAGTTTTGAGATAATTCAGCATTTTGCAATTAGTCAAATCTTTCCTTGGATCAAACAATTGTACAGACCTTTATATTTTCTTTGTAGCTGGTATAGTTAGATTTATATTTATTTACCTTTCAATTTAATTAAAAGTTTTCAATTTAAGTAAATTGGATGGTGAAAACCAATTTCACTTAGGAAGTTATCAACTGAGTATTTGCAAATGATGTAGCAATACTTTTTTTCATACCTACCTAGTACTGTTGATGAGCATAAGCACAAGTGACATCTACCTATGCTTATTTTGAAGTACTTTTTAAACTTGCAGTTACTCAGCTCAGGTTCTAGTCAGTGGTGTGTGACTAGGCCAGTCCTAGACTGCTTTCCTGTCACAGATGTCACTACCCATCCATTCTATGAGGAAATTATGTTACTGGGGCAATTGGAAACAAGAAAGATTGTTAGCGGGGCTGGGGTGCGAGAGTGTGTGTGTGTGTGTGTGTGTGTGTGTGTGTGTGTGTGTGTGTATGAGAGAGAGAGAGAGAGAGAGAGAGAGAGAGAGAGAGAGAGAGAGAGAGAGAGAGAGAGAGAGAGAGAGAGGGAAGGAGGGAGGGAGAAATAGTCTGTTTTACTACTTCCTTGAATTTGGATCTGTTGAAATTATGAAGAAGTGAGGAACACTGGCCAGGTCAGGAGAATGGTTTAATTTCCTCACTAGTATTAAGTTTCATGAATTCAGAAGGATTTGTGATTTTTTTTTACCAGTGTGGAAAATGTCCTTCACTGAAGCAAATAGCCACTGTCTTTGGCTTTGACAATGCCATAAGACTTATTTACTGAGGTAACTAAAGCTGACTTCATAGAGTATCAATGTTTCTTAGTGGTGAATTGAGATTCGGGAATAGGCATGTCTTAATAACTTCTACTACATCAAAGACTGACATAGGTGAAGAAAAGGTTAAGCAGCATCATTTTGATGATTATCTAAACAGTAATAAAATTTGAAAAACTCAACATTTTGTTTTTAGATACCCAAATCACAAGTATGGAAACTGTCTTGCTGCTAATTCAAAGATGTGGAGAAATCAGCTAGTTGCTTTAAAGAGTTGTTCATTTTAGTTATTTTCTGTTAAAGCAGCTAAAGGAGAAGGGAAGAAAAAAGGAGATAGGTCTGTTTCAGTCAATTGCACATGATAATCCCTAGGCTCTGAGTGCTACCTGTTGTCATTGTCTTTCATTAATTCATTGTAAAAGGAGTCTTGTACCTCATCTGCATACAGGATAAGTAGAAAACTCTCATTTGTTATTATAAAAGGATTTATTTCAATAAAGAAATAAAGTGAAGGGATGACAGATAAGTACACTTAAACCTTTTGAGAATTACGGTAAGCTGTATAATGTGGACAGTGACTATTATCTTTGCATTCTCTGTTAATGATAGAGACACTTTTAGAGACTGATGTTATTCCTGGAACCAATATCCCCCTTTTGTGCTATTCTTTTTCTTTGTAGAAATCTTGAGGTACAAGTTTACTCACTGATTTTCTTCCTTCTCTACCTTCTGGCTCTGTTGTGAATGAAAGCTTAAGGTCTCTAAGCTTCTTTCACCTTTAAGTCCCATGATCCTATGAATTAATAGTTATTTGCACACTCAATCTGAAACAAACCAGGCAATAAATAGACATTTTGGCTAAATAAGTATCAATCAATAAGAATAAGAATAAATCAATAAGAATCCAATTCCTTGGAAACTCAAGATTATGTGAAGCATCAAATATACTAAGTCTGAATATGCACTGTATCATTACGTCATAAAACCTCAGTTGATGAGGTATTATTGCATTTACCTCTTTAAATGGTAGGTATTAATAATCGAGATAATTAAGGTATTGAGACAATTTTAAAGATATGCATTTAGTTACTTAAAACTACCTGAAATACTCTCACCAACAGGTTTGTTGTCACAAATCCCCAAATTTGGATGTCAAAAACATTTGGTTGGTGGTCAATCTTTCAAAAACCAAGCAGCACATTACAACATTGTGTAATCAGCAAAGGTATTCCATTGTAAAAAGAGTAAATGTCAAGCAATAATATTCTTAGCTATGTATTATATTCTTATGTTTCATCTGTGTCCTTTCTCTTGTGAAATCCAAGTGAGCAGAAGTTAAATGGTCCATAACCTATTTTAGGATAAATAGACCACTATGGTATGAAGATTCTATTTGTATGGCTTTCCTTCTCAAAAGAGGTAGGAAAAGTTGACAAAGTATTTCCAGTGTCAAAATAGCTTTTTCTTTACTTTTTTACATGTTCAAACTACTTAGAGTTCATATCTCATTATTTTTTTAAACAGAATTTAAAGTTTTGATTTTTGAATTGATATCATCAAAGCAATTTTAAGAGTATGGAGGCCAAGCAAGAAAAAAACAGGCAAAAGAGAAACTTTTTATTTTCTATAATACAGTTAAACAATATTAATAGCATCATTCAGCTGATTCTGTGCTATCTTAATCACTCTGCGGTATTGAAATAAAATCATTTATTGCAAGAAATAGCAAAAACATCCTGACCATTGGGCATTGATATCAATTCATTCTAGATGATATGTAAGTGGACAAGTGGAAACATTTTCACACATTCTTGTTAACTGGCTAATTACAATTCAGTAAGCCAAATCTTCTTCTGTTGTATGTTAATATTCAGAAATGTAGTTATGGTAGAAAACTTTAATGTACTTCTGGCTTGGATTTACCCCAAATCCAGGAGATTAAGTGCTTGTAAGTGATATTTGGTGAATAATGGATGAGAAAATAGCTAAATAAACAAGCAAGACTTTTAGGTTTTTCTATTTTCTTCCCAAGAAGTTTTCATTGTTGAAGCAACTGTTTCATTGTAAAATGTCCTTTAAAGAGTGTTCTAATGCTTTGAGGACTAAGGCAGTACAGTACTTTTCCAGTTCCTATTGATTTGTTGCATTTATAGGACGTTTAGTGATAAGCCAGATGTGGTATGCAAGGATAAACTAGGTTGTATTAAGAAGGAAAACCTTGAGTACAGTCCATGAGAACAGTTATTATTATACCAGAGCAACACAGTGATTTATGAAGTGTCAAACCCTTTTGCCTTTGAAGAATTCTAGCCTTCACATCTGTCTTGTGCTTATTTCTGTTGTCCTGGTGACACACTGTCCCTGTAAGCCCTGAAATAGTTCTGTGGACCTTTTTGAAAATGAATGGAGGGTAGTTTTTTTTCCTTTCTAAAGAGGAAAACAAAGCTATGAATGAGAAATCAGGAGAGAATGGGAAAATGAGTCACTGTGTTTTGTCACAGTTACACTCACTTCATCACACCTGACATAAGCCGAACAGTGCTTACAGTTCAAAGGGGAACATTGAGCCCTCCTGGCATCATTTAGTCTTGGTTTCAAGGATATCAAAATTTAAAAATGCTTTTCAAAATGCTTAATTTTTAAAAAATCTAAATGCTGTTGAAGATAACTTTTTTTAACATGAATATAATTATATAAAGTCAGTTTTTTTTCCACTTCTAAGATATGCTGAATTTTATTGTTTGTGCACGTGTGTGCTACCTACTGACATCTGAAACATGCATTCAAATAAGGTGGCTTTTCAAATAGGTTTTATTTTTTTAAAAAAAAACCCTGTTTTCTAATATAATTTTTCTTTTAAAGCTACACCATAATTTTTCTTAGAACTGGCAAATTCTACATATTCTTTTATTGTTTCAACATTATGAAGAAATTCCAAACAGATTTTTTATAATTATAGTGGGCTAAGTAGAGTAGAAAATTTCTGATACAATTACTTTAAGAAAACTTTTGGTGTTATCTTGCCAAGATCAGATTATTTATGCTGGTATTCCTTTATTTAAGGAAAATGGAGTGCATTTTAGGGTAGGAATGTCATGGAAAAAATGATTTTATGCATTTCTTAATTCCATGAAATGTAATCAAAGTTTTATAGTCTTCTTGAAAGTACTTTGAATCATTAAAACATCATCAATAAACAAATAGTGTATCTGCTCACCAGAACTTTGCATTTCAAAACCTATAGTGAAGGTTTTTTGATGGTGAAAATGTCAGGAGGTGGCTGTTGATACTTCCTGATATTCAGCCTCATGAATAACTTGAGGTGTAATTCAGTGCAAGAAACTTAGCTAGAAAAACAGAAGTGATAAGCAGCAGCAGTCTGTTGCGTACCTGGACAAGAGACAAGTTCCTTAGATGAAGTCATATCATAAAACAATGTAATAACATGTCAGAGAAATGGATTGATTCAGTGTTACCACACATCCAAAGCAAAATTATGCCAGATGAAAAAGGCTGAGTTGACTCTAACTTTAGGTTGTGGGGATGAACAGACTTGATCTTTCAAGATAAGAACATTTGGAAGCATTAACAGGGTTCCTCTGAAGGATGTGAAATATTGAAAAGACTTGGCATTAAAACTCAGGAGACCCAGCTACGACAAGGAATTAATTTGAGGTTCATGATTCAAAACTGTAGTTTCCTGTCTTTCAAATATACTTCATGAAATGGTGGTTTTAGTACTTACCTTCTCTATATTCTGGAAACTTCACTTTTGATGTTCCTGGTTTGTGTTGTTTTTTTGAATTAACTTTAAATCTTTCATTAGCACTTAACAGCATGTTCTCTTAGGGGAGCCCTAACATCTATGAAATACCAAAAGGTGCATCTAAATGTCGTTGGAGAGAGCAGCATAATAACAGAGATCCTTGCCGTGGGATTTTGTTTTTTGGCACAATATACTTTTGCTTCCTAATTGCTACTAATTGACTGGGAACATAATTTGAGATCCTTGAGTGTCTCTCTTCCTACCAGCTCCCCAGGCTTTGGCTGCTACATTATTCAACCTAGTGGCTGCCCTTACTCTATTAAACATGGTCGGTACTCAGGGAGCTCTCCTCTAGAGATGTGTGTGCATTATCAACCCTCCTAGGACACCAAAACCTTGTCAATCACAATGACCTCCAGGGGCCTTCAATGAGCCCAGCAAACAAGGAGCGACTGATGTCTGCAATGGCTTTTTATTTTCTAGTCTTTTTTGTTTTTGTTTTTTTGGAGTGGGGCTTTCTAATTATTTGGTAGTGTATGCAAACACTGAGGGAGCATTAGGAACATCAAATGGGGCCTCTGCTTTTATTAGGAAAGTCTTTTATTTTCCAAATAGAATATGTCAAACATATTCTTTCCTTTTAAAACAGTTAACCTTTCATCTCTCTTGTAGTAGATTCCAGTCTCAGAAGTTTGCTAATGTTCTGTTTGAAATATTCTAAAACAAAAGGAAAAAATGTTGTTTATAGTACATTCATTAAAAAGCTTTTAATTGTGTTTTGATATGGTTCCATATATACATACACACACAAACACACACAATAAATAATCTGGATCCTAGCTGGGTATATTTCATTTCACACCTGTAAGTCCAGTCTGTGACCTTACACAAATGCACAAAATAATCTTAACATCACCATACCTACAAAATTAATAAAGAAAATTTGAGTAAAATTGATCTTAGCATATAAATTTATAAAATGAGTGTATAAGGGCTCTCAACTCTGCTTTAGGCAGAGTTCTACCCAATGCACTGAGGATATTTCTCTAGATTTCATGACATTGCATAAATTCTAATGGAGAATTCAAGAAATTCATTGATTATCCCTCACTTTTGTGACATAACTTGGCCACCATTTAATCTCTTTTATGGAATCCTTTTATGCTATTCTTTCTATACTTTGGTAATATATTGTAGCCTATGCACTTTTTTCTCATTCAAGTCAACAAACATTTATTATGCCTACTGTATTCAACGAATTACACCAATCTTGGCGAGCAATTTCCATTCCAGAACAGTGATCATGTTTCCATTAAAAATTAATATTACATAGTTCTGGCCCTCAAGGATTGTAGCAGCCTCCTAATTGATTTCTTTTTCTTTTCTGACTATGTATTCCCCTCTCCACATTCCAATCCATCCTCCACAAAGCTGCCAAAGTGACTATCCTAAAGCACAATCATGTCACATTCTTGTTCATGGAGTATTAGTGGTACCCCTTTCTTTTCCTCTAGGATAAAATACAAATTCCTGTCATTTTAAACTCTTCAAAATCTGTTGCCAACCTTTCTTTTCAGACTGATTTCACTTTGTTTCTCATACATTCTCCATTCTAGTCATTATGTCCTACTTGCCCTTCCCAGCACACATCTGTCTTATATTCTTTCCTTTCACAGGCTATCTTTCATGTGTGGAGTGCATTCCCTTTTTGCTTGAACAACTTAATTAGTGCTTTCACCCCTCCCTCCCACACTAATTTGTATACATTTTAAATGCATTTTATTGATATATTTTATTTCAACATGTATTTTCCCCTGCATCCCTCTCCCTCCCCATCACTGAAAATCATTTCTTATGAAAAAGAACTGTTTATATGAGGAAAAGAAAAATATTCTTAAAAAAAAAGCTATCCTGAAATTATATGCAATCTTCCACACTCCTGGACTCCTCTTGCTCCCTCTTTCCCCCTCAGCAAAAGGAAGAGTATATGTCTTCTCATATTTCTTCTCTGGAACCAAGCTGTTCTTTATAACTTCACATCATTCAGTCTTGTTTGTTTAATGGGGGTTTGTTTCTTTCTATTTTTTCTGTTACATTGTTATAGTCGTGCATATTTTTCTGCTTATTTCACTCTGTATAAGTTCGTATACATTTTCCCATTTTTTGTATTCATCATATTCATTGTTGCTTACAGTATGTTAATATTCCATTACATTGATATGCCACTATTTGTTTAGCCATTTCCCAATCAATGGGCACTTCTTTGGTACCACTAAAAAAAGTGCTCCTATAAATATTTTGGTATGTATGAAGCCTTTCTTTTTGTCAGTGACTTCCTTAGAGTACATGCGTAGACTGGAATATCTGAGTAAAAGGATTTTAGTTACTTTGTTTGCATTAATTCCAAATTGCTTTTCAGAATAGTTTTACTAATTCATAGCTCCATCAACAATACAAGTGTGCCTATCTTTCCACAACCTTTTCTACATGAAGTATTCTAGTCTTTTGTCAACTTTGCAAATTTACTGGGTTTGAGATGAAACCAGCTTTTTTTTTTGGATTTTCATTTTTTTCTATCACTTGTGATTTGGAACTTTCTATAACATTGTTGTTAATAGTTTCTAATTCTTCTTTTAAAAGCTGTTGGTATATATTTAAATGGACTTATCTGTGTGCATGTTGTTTTTCCCATAGTGTAATGTTCCATAGCTCAAGTTCCTTGAGCTCAGGGACTATTTTGTTTTTGTCTTTTGTGTCACTTTTTTGTTTGTGTCAATTAGTAAAATGTTTCTGCAGATAGTAGGTACTAAATAAATGCATACTATTCATTCATTCATTCCTTCATTGAATTCATTTTGACTGAATGAAAGGATCTTGGAATCCAGGAGATTGTATAAGGCCAGCATGTATACAGGAATCTACCATGTAATGTAAAGCAGAATGTGATTCATAGAAGTGAGAAATCATGCTTGATATGGGTGTTAGATGAGTGCAGATCAAGAAGGACTACATGTTGCAGTTGGTATTTCAGTTGGAACTTGAAAAGGGTAGAATTTTGATAGGTAATGATGTGCAGGAAAGGCCTTTCAGGTTGAGGAGTTATTACCATGAGCAAAGGCCTAGATTTATTAAAGCATTTAATTTGTTCCAGGCATGGCACTAGGAATACAGAGTTAATAATGAAATAGTACCTGATTTCAAGGAGTTTATAACTTGTTAAGGAAACTGGAGTATAGGGTACTTAGAATGTAGATTTTCAGTAGGGGAGTGGTAGGAAATATGATTGGAAAGACTGGTTGGGGTTATATTGCAGTGGGACATTAATGTTAGGATGAAGAGATTGAACTTTGTTATGTGATTGTAACCTGCCTAGAACCAAAGTCCTATGCTTACAGGGATCTAACTTCAATCCTAAGAGTGTTTATGGCTTGATCTGGGGGCATTTGGTTCTACTCTTCTAAGCAATAGGAGTATGTTATAAAATTTGATGTAGTAGTCCAGCAAAAGGCCTGGGTTTGGAATAAGAGAGAACCTGAGCTGCAATTCTTTCTGTGCACCTGCTATTTATGTGATTTGGGGCAGGTCATTTTTCCTCTGTTGGCCTCAGTTTTTCAAAGTTTGGACTTCTTTCCATCACTAAAATCTGTGATTCTACTAGTATATCTTACCCCTTTAGCACCTACATATAAATGTTAGCACTTACCTTCCTCCAGAATGGTTGCTATTTGATTTTTACAAAGAGAGGATGACCAAGAGTGCCCTGGTGCATGTTCTGCACCTCCCTTCTACTGCCTCTTCCTCCCCCGCCTTCTCTTTTTCCCTTTTGTTCAGACAAAGCTGCTCCCTCAGCTAGTGAGAGCCTAGATCTTGCATTCTTGTATTCAAGACATATATCATAGTGGAGTCTAGTCTATTTCTGCAGCTTCACCATTCATAAAAATGACAGTGGACGCTTTCCTGAGAATGGATACTTCTGCCGAATTGTGGCAGGTTTTTTTTTTGCCTCATGGTTTAACCTTCAAGCAGTTACTGATTTTTGTAATAAACTCTTGCTTCTCCCAGCATTACCTTTATAAGTGATACTTTTTTCTGTTACTTCAAGTACTCTGCTGTCTTCCTTTCCCTCTCTTTATAGAGGGTTGGTTATGGGGTGAGGGAGCAAGCAAAACCAAGGAAAGGCTCAGCCTAACCTTAGCTTTTGCACATTTGCATCATTATTAATAGCAGAGAAAATTAAAGATGTTTGAGCGAGGGAATAACCTGGTAATCTGAGTTTTGTGAAAATTAATGATTATAGTTTAAATTTGTTATAGTGTATATATATTATAGTGTTGTATAAATATATTACAGTATATATGTGTGTTGTGTGTGTATGTATGTGTATGTATGTGCACACATACATATATGTAATATATTATTGTTATAGTGTATATATATTATGGTGTTGTATAAATATAGTATATATACTATACTGTATTTATACTAGTATAAATATAAATATAGTATAGTATAAATATGTGTTGTGTGTATATATGTATATGTATATGTATAAACACATATATGATATATATGGTATATGTTATATTATATATATATATATATATATATATATATATATATATAAATCTCATTTGAATTTAATGACAATCTCATGAGCTAGGTAGCTATAAGTGCTATTATTCTCAAACTTACAGCTGAAGTTTTTGAGAAACTTCTTCATGATTACATAATTAGTGTCAGAGGCAGAATTTGAATCCAGATCTCTTTTGATTCCAAGTCTAGTGCTCTTTTTCAGCTATGTAGCATCAATTAAAGAGGAAGAAAGACTAGGCGTGGAGCCCAGTTAAGAGGCTACGTTGAGGCAGAGGTAATGAGGGTCCATGTTTAGGTGGTGCTAGTGGAAATGCAAAGGACAGGACAGATCTGAGAGATGTGTACATAGGTAGAACATACAGTGTTTGGTAGCTTGTTGGAGAAGTCAGAAATATCCCAAGGTCTTGAGCATAGATAAGTGGAAAGTTGGTGCTGTTATCAATAAAAAAATGACATAGGAAGAACAACTAGTTGGGTGTGAATGGGACAGATTTGAGTTTGTTGGGCTTCTCCAGGTGGAGAAATCCAGCAAGCATTTGGAAATACAGCCCTAGGAGTGGGCAAAGGGATCAGGGCAATGAATATGGATTTAGGAATTATAAGCAAAGTGTGAGAATAGATGAAGTTAGGGAGGGAAAGTGTATGAAGAGGATTGTAGACGAAACCTTGACTTTTTTATTCACAATTATGCTTTCTAAAGTATTTGGTGCTCTGGTATGGAAGATGAGGAAAATTATATTGGTATAAGCAAGGAAACAGTTCTAAATTCTAGTGGATGTCTTTAAAAATAATATATAGTCTGGTTTTATTTATTTCTCAGTGGCTTTTATTATGATTTTGTTTTCAGAACCTGGATTTGGGTGTATATGAAGCATCTCATTAACAAATTTTGAGCCTTGCAGATGGGTAGGAGAAAGTTATATAGTTTGAGAAGTTGTAAGGTTTTTTTTTTTCCTTTTTGGAACCAGACCTCTGATTTTATTAGCATAAGAAATGTCCAATGTAAAAACCCCCTCCACCAATGAAGATCAGGAACTACTCTGCAATTCATAGAGTTGTCTGGGGCACTGAGAGGTTAAGTGGTTTGACAATGGACACCAGCCTGTTAGTTATGTGTCATTGGTGGGATTTAAACCCCAAGTCCTTATTGACTTTGTGGCCAAGAGCCTTCTATCTATATTGCCTGGAGAGTACATATGAGTCTATTTTTTTTTCTTTTTTGTAGTTCACTAATTTGATTTGTGGTAGAGAGGCCTGTAGATAACATATTTCAGTATATTTTGAAAGCTACATGATCCAGACATCATTAAAAGGCTTGCTCTTTCACATGTCTTTGATTCAGCTATGCCTGGAAAGCAGAATAGTATTGTTAAACACAAGTAGATCAGGAAATATTCTGATGAGTAAGTGGTATTGTGTTTTTTTTAATACCATGGCAGCATGTGTGTGTGTGTGTGTATATGATTAAGAAATACATTATTTTTGTTGTGTGAGTGCTGTTGTTGGTGACCACATTGAAAAGATTCCTTTCTCTAGAAAAATAAATGTGCTTTTCAATGTTTGACCCTTTATTGATTATGCAATGCCCTAAATTAAATGCATAATTTTTATAAATGGCTGAGATCTGGGGTGGTAAACTAGGTGCTTGATATGCCACACAGAATGTGAAAATAAGTTCACATAAAACAATAACCTTTTCTTTAGGTATTTTCCCAGATGAAGAAAACACACAAATTATTCTTTTCTGCCTGTATATTTAGAATATACCATAAGATGAATTGTTGAATTCCCTTATGGAAACTCCAACCTGTATTTAGTCTAAAGGATTTGGCAAAAAAAAAAAGAAAAGAAAATTCCCTAGTCAACATAGGAGGAGTGCCCAGTATATGGCTTTGTTTTTCTTCCGTCTGGGGGACAAGCTCAGTTTAGCTATCGAAAGAGAGATGTTTCACAACTTGCTGCAAGAAAAAGAAGATTGATTATGTTTTTATGATGTGGCAAATCACACAGCACACCCTGAGAACTGAGCCGCCATTTAGTATGACCAGCATAGGGGAAAGAAAAGTATATGTGCTTTATTTTGTTATTTTTGTCAAAGCAATGTGAGACATGTTAATTCTCCCCCCATGGTCCTGCCTGTTGTTTTTATGTGTGCTGCAGATGTTCAAGAAACTCATTTCAGTTCCTGCACCTGCATGCCACTGACCTCGGTCTACCTTACCACATCCTGTTACTGTATTGCATGTATTGGTTTACATTTTATGCTGCTTCCATCTCTCCTCCCTGTCTACTACTATTTGTGTTTTCTAGACATTTTCATTCATCCATTGCAGCAATTTTAGTTCCTGAAACTAAAACTAAACTTGAAACTGAAAGAAGACAAAGCTAGATCCTGAATTGTCAGTAGGGAGGAGGCTATTTGAAAAAGACAGACACCACCAACCTCTTTTAATTCAATGTTTCTTTTGAGCCAATGTCAACATTTTTCATCTTTTCAAGGAAAATCCCTATGAGTATCCACGTTTTCCATTGGTCTTCTAGCCAAATGATAATGTGTGTTAAGGTGACTCTTAGCTTTCATTCATTGTTTCTACCTAGCAGAATCTGACTGATTTCCTCCCTATAAAATGGGTATAATTGCATCCTGTCCACTGAGGCACTATGAGAGAAAAAGAAAGATTCAAAAAGATGTAAGAACTTAGAAAGAAAGGTACAGAACACAAAATATTGTCATCAGACTTTTTTTTTATCGCGTTCCCAACAAGCATGTTCTTGTAAACTAATCTTCTTTTTTTATTTCCCTTGAGTTTCACTCAGAGTTCAGGAAGACTCTACAGATCCTATCATTCAGGAATCTGCAAGGAAGAAAAGCTTCCCTTTTCTCCATTATAGGGTCTCTAGCCATAGTACATTTCTACTTGGATGCATTTATGGGATCACATTGTTACAATCTGTACTTATGAGGTGTTTGTATGTACTCTGTGTTTGTGTGTGTGCATATGTGCGCATGTGTGAAATACCATGATAAGTATACCCAAAAAGTACCAGATACCTCAGCTTCCTAACTCTATTGTTGGACCTAATCACTCCTGGACTTCAGGGCTGTGGCTTGACCCTGGAGCAGAGTTGGGGGGAAAGTGCTTTATGTTGTTCAAATATAAAGGAGGGGCATTATGGTACTGTGGATTTGGAGTGCCAACAGGAAGACCTGCGTTCAAGCCCTGCTTCTGACTAGCAGTTATGTTGTAGGTAAATTACATAATCTTTCCATGGCTAGTTGGTGCAGAAGATAATCAAGAAGACCTGAGTTCAGATCCTGCCCTAGACAGTTGCTGTGTTGTTTAACTTTATTTAACCATCATTCAACCTCACTCAGACTCAGTTTCCATATCTGTAAAATGAGGTTAATAATAGCATTTACCTTATAGGATTGTTGTAATTCCCAAATGTGTTAACATTCATCAAGTGCTTTGAAAACCTTAACAGTATGTAAATGCTTATTATGATGATGATGATGATGTTGCCTGTTCACGTTGGTGGAGGTAGTCTCTAGAGTGGGAATTTAACACATCAATGAAATCACAAGTGATGGACTGGGGTGGGAGTGGAGGTGGAGGTGGGGGTGGGGTGTTAGAATGTGAAGAGTTGTAGTTTGAGAAGACAGTCTCCCAGCTGTAGACCGTCACACCTTTCTGAAACATAGAATTGGGTTCATCATTCATTTTTTATCTAACACCTTTAGTTCTTCTAAGAGCTCAAGAAATCATTTTTATTCGTTTTCCTTCCTAACTGCCCCATGTTAGGTCATTCAGAATTTGGAACCTGTGATATAAAAGAGGTTAAAGGATTTATTCACAAAACATAGCTGGCAGAGTTGCCCACATTCAGAGTCACATTCCTTTGTAATTACCACAAAATGGATGTCTTAGAGGATTTAGGCTGTGAATATGCATCCATTAAAACATCACACCATCCTTGTTGCAGTGGTAAAACTGTTTCTTCCAATTGTTTTATTTTCATGGCAACAGTGACTGAAAATAGTACAAGATTTGTAACCTTGAAAAAGGCCAGCAAATGCAGCCTCTTAAAAGTTTTTCAATATTGCCCTATTTGGGTGTCTCTAGGGATGGCCTAACAGAGTTGTGTGCTTCAAGTAAAGCAAGAAAAACTACAGAATAGCTCTGGCATCTGTATTTATCAACACTGGACCTTTTTTTCCCACCCAATGTGCAAAAATGAAGTGCTTTTGCCAAACTATCTCTGCAGCACTAGAGGATCCAGGACTTGTTTCTTTAACCACAGAGCACACTTTGATTGACTGTCAGCTTGCCTTCAGATAAAACATAGATGGAGTGGAAGCTTATATATTCAATGGATGAAACTTCCTCTGTTGGCTGCTGCTTAACATATGACATTTAGATCTGCCTATAGTTTGAAGTCACTTTGCCTTTAAACTTATGCTGTTCTTTAACACAGATATTACAAAAGAAAATCAGATAGCATAGCAGAATAGATAGCATCATAATATTGGCCTTTTCCCCCTCTCCCCTCTATGGCATCTCTGGGACATCAGGTGGTCACAAGCTCTTGAGGAAAACACTTTTTTGAATTGTAATTTTTTATGGCAGTAGTGTGAAAGCCAAATAGAAACAGATCTCTCCTGGTAGCATTTTGACTTAGAAGACTGCACATTAAACACATATGTTGTTTTTTAAATTTATTTTGTTAAACATTTTCCAGGTTTACTTTAATCTAGTTGGGCTGTGCTGGCAAGTTTCATGTGAGCCTGCAAGCTTCAAATTTGATCCCTCTGCTTTATGGTACATATCAAAAAGGTAAAAAAGAGAGAGAGAGAGAGAGAGAGAGAGAGAGAGAGAGTGTCTCTCTCCAATAGAATATAATATCCTCGAGGGCAAGAATGATCTCATTTCTGTCTTTGTATTCCAAGCTCCTAGCACTATGTCTAGTAGTAGAAGGTGGTTAACAAATGTTTGTTTATTGACTGAATGATTCATGATTTACTCCAGGTTATACAAGATTACTCTCTACCTTCCTTTATTCATTTTCTTCTAAGTCCATGTATTTATAAAATAGTTTGAGCCAACATTAAAGTTAGAAAACATTTTCTTCATTTATAGCATTTGCCCTTAATTTTATGTCCAACCTTTGCAAATAAGCACTTGCTCAAATTTGTAAGTTTTTCTTGCTCTATGACTTTTCTTGTGGTTGTGGGACCTATCTTGTGGCTCCCTAGAGCCTTTATGGAAGTGTCCCTAGTAGAGACTTATCAGAGGAAGGCTGTAGGCATTCTAAATGACTTATTGTTCTCTTATACTAGGGAAGTAAAAATTTATTTCATGGGTATTTTCCTTGTGCATTTCATTGCTTGATAATGAATTCCAAATTATAGCTTTCCTCCCATTATATAACAAAGATTTGTAGTATAGCTAGACCTAGTACCATTAAGAACTGAATTCGGCATTTATTACAGAGCTTAATTCTGTAGCCTACTCCTTTTCTTCTGAGGAAAGTATGGGTTTCGGCATAAGACCTTGTACAAATGTTGAGAACTTAGAGAGTCAGCTGACATGATAGCAAAATGTATTCTTTGCAGTTTCATCCAGAATATATCATATATTTTCTTTTGATAGGGCCTTTCTGAGAAGTCATAATAACATCATCATTTTCTTATGGGTCTATTCCACCTGGATTCATTAGACCTAGGACTGAGATAATAGTAAAGATTGAGGATGTGGACTGTATTGCTGTCTGTAGGAGTAGATATCAAGTTACTATTATTTCCCATTAGTCCTATAAGAAACATTTGAGAAATGTACCTTTGAAAGACCTGGCCCTGGGTAGACTAGGTAGTAAAGACTACCCAAACCTGGGATTCATCAAGCTGTATCCCTAGAGAAGTCATTGGTTTAAATAAGAAGATGGACAACAGGCAGATTGCTAGGGTATGTCTAGACCCATCAACATTCACTGAAGTTTTAGCACTGATTGGAATCAATTCCATCCTGTTCAAAATATTAACAGGATTCTGCAAGCAGCAAGCTGAGCCCCAATACCTACCCACTTTGACCATCTATACAAACTTCTGTACAGAAGCCTACAAGATAATGGGGAAAAAAATGATAGCAAACACCATAACATTATTTTTTAAAAAAAATCAGGGGCAGCTAGGCGGCACAGTGGATAGAGCACCAGCCCTGGATTCAGGAGGACCTGAGTTCAAATGCGGCCTCAGACACATAACACTTACTAGCTGTGTGACCATAGGCAAGTCACTTAACCCCATTGCCTAGCCAAAAAGAATCAGAAGTGAATTCTGAGGTATTTGACTTTGGTTATTTACCAGTAGCAGAAGAATGGAAGCATCAATTGAAGCAGAGATGCAGCAAAATGATCAGCATATTTTCACTAAATCACTAGGATATGAGATATGCCTGAGGAGTAACCCTCATTATTCAATTCACTGACTGGTGGTCATTCCAAGAACAATTTAGGGAGGTCCCTTTGTCAATTTTTGAAGATCTCAGAAAGCATCTAAGAAAAATACCTGTCAGTGGAATCATCAGAGTTCAGCAGCTCATATGTATTACCTTTAGTCATGATAATGAAGAATGGAAAGATATGATTGTGTGTAATGCCGACTTTGAAAAAAATAACTAAGGTAGATGCTTATTCTATGCCAGGGGTTTAATATGTCACCAATTATCTGCTAGGCAGCCAGTAAATTTGTGTAGCAGACACTCATATTCCTATCACTGAGGAAGACAAGGAGAAGACTGCTTTCATCTCTCCAGATGAATTTTCCTGATTTGAGCATATGCTCAGAGACAACCCAGGGACGCCTACCACTTTCCAATAGTTGATGGAAAAAGTAGTTTGAGACATGAACTACTTGGAAATATTAGTCTTATCTGATAACCTCAATGTCTTTGGAAAGAATATGAGAAGTTGATGAAAATGTTAGTTCAATTTCAGGAGGCTGGTCAGAAGCAGTCAATAGACAAATGGCAGTTTTTCACAGCTTCTGTTATGTATATGGGTCACATAGAACCCCATCGTGGTGTGAGCATGGATCAAAGTAAAGTAGTATTTCCGCCACCTCCACAGTTTCCAGTTTATCCCTATTGAATTATTTACATTTGTCCCTATTGAATTTTATCTTATTAGATTTAGCCCAGTGTTCCAGCCTGTCAAGGTCTTTTTCAGATCCTGACTCTGTCATTCCTCTCAGTTCTATCATCTACAATTTTAATGAGCATACTATCAATGGGACAACTACATAAAACTGTAGTACATCTCTGAGTTAGAGAGAAGCTGATAGAAGCCTACCAATTAGCCATAATTTCAGCTCAGAAGAGCTAAGACAGAAACAAAAAACAGTATGATGCCTGAGTATGTTGTCAATTCTTCAACAAGGGAACAGTATTTTGAAAACCTTGGTATTAAAGGGACTCACAAATTAGTAGACCAATGGAAATCTAACTCATACAAATTTTTTGAGAGACTAGGTAACATGCTTGTTTGTAGAATAGCCCTAGAAAATGAAGAGGTCCTTATCAAGACAATTCACTGCAGCCACTTATTGATCATAGAAGAATTAGTCTGAATTTCTTATAGGGTATGTAGAAAGAAATGATGGATAGTGACCTCACCAGATTCTGAGCAAAAGAAACCTCCCAGTAGTTATATGTTGAGGGTCTGAACCAGGCATGGACTTGAAAATCCAAGTTTGTTTGTTTGTTTGTTTTTCAGAAAGGGGAAAAGAGAGTTAAAAAGGTAACTATTGTAACTTAGGCAGTAGTTATAAAAAAGATAGTTTATTGCTCTTTTAACTTTTTAAAAAAATTTATTTTTTTATGAACTTAAACACCAAAACAATGAGCATTTTTATATATACTGCAAACACAGGAGGATTATATGAAGCCATAAATATTCATTTCATACCATTAATTATTTTAAAAAGAGTATATAATAAATTTGACATTACTTTAAAATTTTTCTCATTTATTTGTGTTTCCTTTTGAATTTTCCTTTTTTTCTGTGCCTTAAAAAACATCTTAATGACCCTCTTTTTCACTACTAGTGTTAACTTCTTTTCATCCTAACCCCTACCCCAAATAAAAGCAGAGGAGAAAAAGAGATACCTTATAACAAATAAGCTTTGACAGTCAAAGTACACCTATGTAGTGGCCATACCCCAAAACATACCTCTTTCTGCACCCTTAGTCTATCGTCTGTCAGAAGGTGGGTAACATGTTTCATCATGGGTCCTATGGAAATGTGGTTGGTAATTGCTTTTTATCAGAGTTCTTAAGTTTTTCAAAGCTGTTTTTCTTTGCAGTGTGGTATCCTTGTTTAAATTATCCTCATGGTTCTGTTATCTTTTTTCTCCTTCAGTTTATACTACTCAATATTCTCCAAAGTAATCTCTCATAATTTCTTATGGCATATTCTGATACATTTATGTTACACATTTTGTTCAGTCATTCTGTGATTGCTGGACACATTTTTAGATTTTAGTTTTTTTTCTTTTCTTTTTAATCCCCTATTAAGATTTAGGAAGTTTCTTTTGCTTATGACTCTTCTCTTTCTGGTATTATCCTCCTGCTTAACACTCCCCTCTTCCATTCCAGCTCATTTACCTGTTGAGCTTGATGTATTTGTACACCACATTGTTTATGTATGCTAATGTATTTGTGTGGTCAACCCTCCTTTGTCTAGTTCAGATAAGAGTAATGTTCATATGATGCCTGTTTCCCACATCTCTTCATCCATATTTGTTAATGCTTCATCTCACAACAATTATAAGAAATATTAAAGGGAAGACACCCATGTCTTCCTTTTACTTTCTCTTTCCCTCTTTAAACCTTCAGAACAGAACCAATCCTCTCTTAGATACTTTGTTTTTCTTTCTTTCTTTTTTAAAACTTCCTTAATACCCTTTGAAGGTATAAGGTTATTTTTTTAAAAAAATTTACTTATTAATTTTTAGTTTTCAACGTTCACTTCCATAAGATTTTGAGTTTTAAATTTTCTCTTCCTCTCTCTCCTTCCCCCTCCTCAAGACAGCGTGCAGTCTGATATAGGCTCTACTTACACATTCATATTAAGAATATTTTCACATTAGTCATGATGTAAAGAAGAATTAGAACCAATGGGAGGAACCACAAGAAAGAAGAATGAAAACAAAACAACAATAGAAATGGAGAGCAAATAGTATGCTTCCTTCTGCATAGTTCTTTCTCTGGATGTGTATACTTTTTCCATCATGAGCTTTTTGGAGTTGTCTTAGATCTTTGCATTGCTGAGAAGAGCTTAACTAGATAGTTTGATAGACTTAGCTCTATCAAAGTCAGTAACCGCACAGTGTTGCTATTACTTTCTACAGTGTTCTCCTCACTTCACTCAGCATGAGTTCATAAAAGTCTTTCCAGGTTTTTCTGAAGTCTGCTTGTTCATCATTTCTTATGGCACAATAGTATTCCATTGCATTCAATTCTTCTAAGGTAGATGCTTATTCTATATACCATATTCATATACCACAGCTTGTTTAGCTGTTCCCCAGTTGATGAGTATCCCCTCAAGGACCAATTCTTGGCCACCACAAAAAGAGCTACTAAATATTTTTGTACATGTGGGTCCTTTTCCAGTTTTTATAATTTCTTTGGGATACAGATCTAGAAGTGGTATTGCTGGGTCAAAAGGTTCTTAAAGTACACATTTCTTCTTCCTGTATTAGTATTTTAGCACTGCATCATCATCATCATCATTATATATTCCCTTCCAGTTGCTCAAATAAGTTTAAATTTTTAGGTTTCTCTGCACTTTTATGTTTGCATTTCAAAATACTTATTCAGCTCTGTTCTTTTCATTATAAATGCTTGAAAATCTTATGTTCCATTATAAGGTCCATATTTTTCAGTGTAAGATTATAGTCATCTTTTTAGGGTAAGTTCTTGCTTGCAAGCCATATGTTCTTCCTGTCGAATATTGCATTCTAAACAATGGAATTTATTTTGATAGAATCTGTGAGGTTTTATGCAACCCTGTCTGTTGTTCCTTGGTATTTAACTCCTTTCTGTCTGCTTATAGAATTTTTTCTTTGATATAGAAGCTAAGGAGTTTGGCTATGACATATTTGGAACTCTTGCAGTTTCTTTCAAGAGATGATTGGTACATTCTTTCTATTTTCATTTTGCTATTCAAGTTATAATCTGTTTGGGAAATTTTTGCTTATAATTTTTTGAAATATAATAGCCAGGAATATTTTTATCTTGGTTTTCAGGAAGTCTGATGATTTTAAATGTTACATATATGGTCTGTTTTCTAGTCTACTTGCCTTTGATAGCAGATACCTTCCATTTTATTCTATTTTTGAAGTTTCTTCTGTTATTTCTTGTCTCATGAATTCCGTGATTTCTTTTTGGTATATTCCATTTTTCAGGGAGTTTGTTAATTGAGCAAGGTTAACCACTTTTTGTTCTATTCTATTTATTATCTTTCCATATCTTTCTTCCAGAGCTCTTTTTCTTCTTCCTTATCTCTTCATTTTTTTCCCTATGTATTAAGGTAGTCTTTGTGGAAAATCCTTTTCTTTTTCCTTTTAGTTCTTTACTTGTAGTTGTTTTGGCTCTGGGGGTGTTCTTCTAAATGTTTAACAGCTCTATCTCCGGAAAAAAGTATGAACATCATACTTTAAATTTAACATCCACTAATGACATTTCCCCCATTACGTTCTTAAGTCCAGAAAAGAAAAAAAAATGAAGCCCTGGTTTGTATCATCCACTGAATTCTGACATATAAATACTCACACTGAAAATCTGATAATTGGCTCTTTTGAGCCAATGCAAGCTGGCTCCAATACACGCTTGCATTACTCTCTTCTCATTTTAGTTTTAGAGAAACTATGGAACTACAATAATTCTATATAGTGCTTAGTGTCTTTTTCAGTTTGCACATCTCCTTAGTCTTAATTCCTAAAATGAGATTATGTGCCAGGGCCAGGCTGTTCTCCCACTACCCTTTTGGTTGGGTTGGTTGACCTTGCTTGGCTTCGACCTAGATCACCTGGGTTCAGGAGCTGACCTTCTCCTTGCAGGGTTAGCCCCCTCTTTTCTTTTCCTCCTCCACCTCATTCCTCCCTTCTTCGAGATTTATGACACTGCATCTTCAAGGCCTTGTATGATAATTCAGTACAGACAAGAGAATGCAGAGCTCTATTCCGGTCTGAGCACTGTAACACTAGTGCTCCAATTATACTTTCTCTTGTGTTTAGCAGGATATCCACATTTGCCACATGTTGACTTCTGAAGATGGTATGCCTTAGAGCCATGATGACGGCATAAAGTGTGCATCTTATTCCGGCACTTACCAACCAAAGATGTCCCCTTCATCATCTTCCTCCTGCTGCTGGGACCAAAAAGAACCTGGCCATGTCTCTTTTTGACTGCGTAGTTCTGATGCTGGCATCTCTCTGGGCACCAGCCCTTTCTCTGTTTCCGCTTGCTTGGGTGCCAGGGAAAAAAAGACAACTGCCCATACCACAGATCTTTCAATCTTTACAAGGTTGATGCTAAAGGAATTAAATGTTGCCAGCAGGCAAAGGTATCCTGAGGCTTTGATACAAATCCAATGCAGTTCAAGCTCTTCTTTTACCAACTATCACACCTCCTGTCATCAACTCTTCTGACTCAGCATCCAATTTGGGAACTCTCAGTAATGAGTCATGCATGGCTGAACGTTATGTGGTCCCCAGTCTCACATGGTCTACTGGAAGCAAGCAATGAATAGCTGCATGTTGTACAGAGGGCCCCATTACATTCCTAAAATGGTAGTAGAATATGGCAAGGTTTTGTTGTTAAGTATTTGGGAAAGAGCTATTGAACAGGACAGTTCTTTTTCTCCTCTTTCTCCCCTCCTCCCACCTCTTCCTCTTCCTCTTCCTCCTCTCTGCCTTCTCTTTTCCCTCCTTCTGTCTTCTCTACCACCTCTTTTTTGATCCAGAACTAGGTTAATTCTTGCCCAAAGTTTTAAAAGTAGAGGCATTCAAAAAGGCACATGAATACACTGTTGGTGGAGCTATGAATTGATCCAACCATTCTGAAAAGAAGTTTGGAATTTTGCCCAAGAAAATGACAAAAATACCCATACTTTTTTCCCAGAGATCCCATACTAGGCACATACTCCAAGCACATCAAAGACACAAAGGTTCTACATGTATCAAAATATCCATAGCAGAACTTTTTTTTTGGAAGCAAAGACTAGAAATAAAGCATATTCTTGCTAGTTGGGGAAATGGCTAAACAAAGCATGGTTTATGAAATATAAGAAATATCATTACTCCATAAGAAACGACTAAAATGAGGAATTCAGAGAATCTGGGAAGATGTATATGAATTGATGCAAAATGAATTATACATAACAGGGGAAACAATATAGTCAATGACTACAACATTGTAAAGAGAGAACAAAAATTAAAAAGTGAAATTGACTACTACACAATTATAAAGACTCAGATTGGCACTGAAGAAGAGTGGAGAAAGGATAGCTCTTTCTGTTCATTGCTGAGAAGGAGAATATTGACGTAATTATGTATAGTCAGTCACAGACTGGTGAGTTTTATAGAACTAACTTTTTTCTCTTTCTTTTAAAATTTTTGTTATAAACCAAGGGATAGCATATTTGGAATGAGAGGAGAGGTATGTATTTGGAAATCAATGCTTTTAAAAGCAGAAGATATAAGTAAAACATTAAAATTTCAAAAAGTATAATAGCAAATAAGAAAGGTAGTAATCCAACAAAACAAAAAACATCTAATATATAGATAAGTGTATATATGTATATACACACATATATATGTATATTTATATACACATATACATACACAGAAGAAAGCAAAAAGAGCTGGAGACAGAGCAGTTTTATTAATGCCTTGTTAAATTGTATGTGCATATATATACACACACATGTTTGCACATAAGTATATACGTGTATTTCTTAAAAGACAGATTGTACCCAAGTGCAGTTTCTCAGATAATCTTCTTTCTTGTTCTTTGCATACCAAAATTTGTTGATAATTAAGTTTACAAGAAAAAGTAAATTCACCAAATCGTTGTTTATAATGCTTACTTTCCTCTTAGCTTTTTATATTCACTATAATTTGTTTGTATTTAAAAGATTTTTGCTTTGGTTTACTTAGTATTTACAAAGTGCCTACTATGTTCAAGGCACTATCACTGAGAATACAAAGAAAACCAAAATACAGTCCTTGTCCTTGAAGAGCTCACAGTCTAATGGGAGACAACAAGCAAAAATATGTACAAACAAGTTACATAATATATAAAACAAATAGGAAGTAATTAACAGAGGGAAAGCACTAGTATTAGGAAGAATTGGGAAAGACTTCTTTTGAAAGGTAGGATTTTATTTGTTATGGGGAGGAAGCCAGGAAGTCCAGAGGCAGAGATGAGGTGGGAGAGCATTTCAGGCATGGAGTACCTATGCAGAAAATGACAGGACCTGAGAGATGGAGTGTGTTGTTCATGGAATGGCAAGGAGGCCAATGTCACTAAATTGAGAACATGTCAAGGACCAGAAAGATGCCTAACAGAATTTTATATTTGATCCTAGAGGTGATAGGGAGCTACTGGAGTTTATTAACAGGGGTGTGTGTGTGTGTGTGTGTGTGTGTGTGTGTGTGTGTGTGTGTGTGGTGTGTGTGTGTGTGTGTGTGTGTGTGTGTGTGAGAGAGAGAGAGAGAGAGAGAGAGAGAGAGAGATTGATTGTCAGACCTGCACTTTAGGAAAATCAATTGAATGAAGAATGTTTCAGAGCTGGGAGAGACTTGTGGCAGACAGAGTAATCAGCAGGCAATTGCAAAAGTTCAGGTGTAAGATGATGAGACTGCTAGGTGGTGCCATGGAGCAGGCAAATTCTACCTCAAACACTTACTAACTGGGGGCAAGTCACTTAACCTTGCTTTGCTTCAGTTTCCTCAACTCTCAAATGGAGATAATAATAGCACCTACCTCCTAGAGTTGTGAGGATCAAATGAGATAATATTTGTAAATTGCCTAGCATAGTGCCTGGCATACAGTAGGTATTACATAAAGGCTATCATCATCATTATCAGGGCCTGAAACAATGTGGTGGCAGTATCAAGAAGACAGAAGGGGTCACATTTGACAGATATTGCAAAGGTGAATTCTACAGAAGGCTGGGTTGTGAGACTGGAGGACTGGGAAGAATATTGGTTACCTTTATAGTAATAGGGTAGTTTGGAAGATGGGAAGTTTTAGGGGGGATTTTGGAAGATGGGAAGTTTTAGGGGGGAATAATAAATTCAGCACTGGACATGTTGTGTTTAAGAGGTCTACTACTGGATAGCCAGTTCAATATGTCAGAAAGACAGTTGAAGATGTAAGATAGATCAGCAGAGAAGTTAATAAATGAGTTTGAGAATCACCAGCACAGAGATAAGTAAATCCATGGAAGTGATGAGATCACCAAATGAAGTACTATATTGGGAGGAGAGAAGAGGACAGAGCTCTGTGGAACACTCATTGTTAGGGGATTTGTTTTTTATTAGTCTAATTTTGAGCCTTGTATCCAAAGTTCCAATGCGAATGGAATGTTACATGAGAGTGATTATAAGTGTTTACACAGAGCTGTTTTTTTGATACCTTCCCACCTCATGCTCTGAAAAGACATTCAATTGATTGTACGTACTTTTTCATTTCTCTAATTTGTCTCACTTTAGATTAAAATGGCCTTTTTTTGTTTGCTGATTATTTTACAGCGATTTTTTTCTTTGAGTGATACTCATCATAGGTAGATAATACTGATTTTATTTTGCAATTGCTTTGCTAAAATTTTTGCAATGTTTACCTTTTGCCTATGCTGTAAAGTCTTAATTGCTTAGGTTGTTTTTCAAAACTCTGCAATTTGGCCCTGACCTTTCTCCAACCTTACCTCCAGCCAAGCTTAAACGTCTAGCATATTATCTCCTCTGTGCTTCTGTTCATGCTTTTCTTCATGACATATTCTTCTCTCTCTTATTGCCTTATGTGAATCCTACTAATCTTCTGAGATACAATTCATGCCCTATTTCTTCTTTCCGTTATAGCCTATAGTTTCTTTACTGGAATTTTGCTGCAGCTCTATCCCTAATTCCCATATGACATTTCCATTTGCCACCTTATTTTGTTAGGGTTTAAAAAAAACCCTATGTCATAGCTCCCTAACTGTATTGTAAGCCACTTGAGGATGGGACCCGTTTCTTACATCTCTTGCACTTTCGACAATGCATAGCACAGAGCCTTGTAGACAGTCAGTTCTCAATAAATGTTTGCATATTAAGTCCACTTAGTAATTTAGGCATTTCAAGTATTAGGTTATAAAAGTGTAATTTTTCCAATGATATAGTATATTCTTTTGTGAGTACAATTTTTTTTTATATTTGTGTGGGTGACGTGCTGGGCTCATTTTTTCACACTAGGGGAAATTTTTCTAATTCTTCAATTAATGATCTGCACCACTGTCTGCTGTGATTTCCAGCTGCCTAAATCTTGGATGCAGCATTTTCCCCAGGCAGTAATGGCAGATTTGTTTCATGGGGGATGTGGCACACAGTATTCCTTACATTCTCACATTTTAACAGTAGGTACCTATTTACCTTTCCAATTAAAAGCATACAACTTTGGAAAGGAGAAAAGAGATACAATATATAGCCCTTACTCTTTTCAAACTTTAGTTTCTAAACTAGAAATTCTCATTTGTACATTGTCTTTTACTCCTTCATACATGTGTATGTAAATGTGCATCTCTTTCTGTGTGTGTAGGAATGTATGTATGCACATATAAGTTACTTCATGAACACTGGATAAACATGAATGTTACCTAGCATATCTTATCTATAATAATAATAGTTGCCTTGGCTTGAAATCACAACTGAGTTTTATTTTCTCCTTCTAGGCTCTTTCCTCTATATTAAGTTTGCTGTGCTTGTCTTTTGCTGTTAGCATCATGTTTGTTCTTCAGAACACTTTGCATAAAAGACACAGAAAAGAAACATTTTTTTTATACACAATATTGCATTGAAGCTGTGTGTGAATAATATCCATAAAAAATTATAGTGGCACCATTCTATGAATGATATGGTAGGTTTTCCATTATGAGCTTTGTTTTTCAAATGTTTTGAAATAAATTATTAAGATCCTCTCTTAATGTTTTGCTTATTCTTGTCCTTTCAGTACTACACTCTAGTTGATATTAGAGTTTTGTTTTGTCTCCCACCCTAAGTTGTAAGTCCTTGAAAGTAGGTCACATTTACTTATTCAATAAATTTTTGCTGGCTGATTTAAAGAATAGCAATTATTCTTGGTTAGTTTCTCATTCTATGTGCTTCCTAGGATAGATGATATGTGCCAGTGGTTCAGAATTTTACTTAACACTTTTACTTTCATCTACTCAATGTACTTAATTTGTATATTTCCCCATATGCCTTGGCAAGATCATAGGAAGGAATCATAGATCAAGAGATGGAAGGTACATTAGGTTGTTATGCTGAATTTACAAATGAGAGAAACTGAAACAAACCAAAAAAGCTGAATGAATCATCCAAAGTATGCAGCATTTATGACTCTATATTCTATTATCTTATTTCTATTCTAGTTCCCTTAGTTGTAACCATCTTTTTAGGTATATTGGTTTAATCTGTCACATTTATGCTTATATATCCCTAGTTTTATAGGATAGTAATCATCCTTTACATAATATATTTGATTTTAGTAGACTTTTTAATATTCTTAATGAAAATAGAATTGATAGATTGTTAACATTTTCAAGTAGAAATAAGGCAATGATTATAAAAGGACAAAATTTGTATTAAAACATCAGAGTAAAGTATTTTATCAGGGAAATTCCCTGATAAAAGGTAAATGAGTTTATTAACAGGTGACAATTCTCATCAATTCAGAAAACTGTTAGTATTTGTGAGCAAAGGAGATGATTGCAAATAGATGGGTGACATGGTAGTAAATAAAGAAATTCAGCACAACAGTATTTCTTATGACAGTTCTTTTCCAACACACTGAGATGCATTTTGAGTTATCTTCCATTTTAGCTTTACCACCCAAGTTCTCAGTTCAGTTTCAGACTTGGGCAAAAGCCTGTAATTCTATTTGTTTTGGGTAAATTTAGCAAGCTGCTCCTGATTACACCTTAGCCTGGGACCATCTGTTGAGGGAGAGCCTCTCCGTGGAGTAGTTTCTGTAGGCGATGAATGAGAAAAGGATTGGAGCACTATTGCTATTAGTAAGCAGATGCATGCTATCAGTGATCGTCCTTCCCGCCTTTCAATCTGCCAGCTTTCTGTATTGATGGAGTGTCATATGCCTGCAAGTCATTCCATCTTAAGGCAACAAGAAGTGCTCTCTTAGGGCCCATTTATCAAGTGTTTCTACTGGCATTTGATGGAAAGGAATTTAGAATTCACAGTTTTCTACACTTAAAGTGAACATGGGCTATTTCTCCTTTGCGTTTCCCCTCTGTATACATCAACACATGTTGCATGTTTTTCAGCAGCAATGGCCATTTGTTGTCAAAAGACAGAGAAGAAACAAAAGGATACAACTGTGCTTTCCAATATGACTCAACTTTCATAGTGCCAGAAAAATTTTTTAAAGCACACATTAAAGACTATTTCCTCCATGAATATTTTTGCCAGTTCACATTTTATCAGATGGAAGAAATGTCTAAATACCATGTTAGAGAACTGTTTGGTTTCCTAGTGTGACACAATGAAGATTTTTTTCTAAATGAAATGAGTATGATTAGCCAGTGGCTGAAGATGACATCCTGGTCACAGTACAATCTAGGCAGTGCCTAGCAGTTGCAGTGAGTCAGGAGGGATAAAATGCATTAAATAGCCACAAATTTGCTTTATTCCATTTGAGAAAGGATTGGAGGAGAAAGGTGAAGAAACTAGGAAGTGGATTGGCATAGTGAGTTGCTCTTTCAAGCCAGGGTGCTTGAAAACTGGAATTAGATCAGTGAAGTGAGAGGATTGGTTTCTGTTCTTTGTTTGGTGAAGGAGAGCATTGCTCAGCCCTTGCAGAATGCAGGTTGGTGTAATTAGCTGCCTTCCTTAAGGAATGCTTCTGGCCCATATTACTGTGAAAATACATCCAGGTGGACTTTTCTATATACTTTTCAAATTCTAAATGGAGGCTTCAAATTCAGAACTATGAACTAACACCCCAAATGGAGTTTTTTTTTTTTTAGTACAAGACAGGGCTCATATATGGTCCAACACGATCTTGGACCTATTGCTCTTTTACAGTTCTTGTGAAGAGATGATAAATATTCCCTTATGAGAAGAAAAAATGTATTTAAGTATGAGGTGATGAGGTATCCTTTTTGAAAAAAAGTTTTGAGACATGCAAAGGATATGAACAGGCAATTTTTCAGAAGTCAAAACTATCAATAGTCACATAAAAATACTCTAAATCACTATTGATTAGAGAAGTGCAAATTAAAACAACTCTGAGGTACTACTTCACACCTAACAGATTGGCTTACATGACAGAAAAGGAAAAGGACAAATGCTGTAGGTGATGTGGAAATATAGGGATGATAATGCACTGCTTGTGGAATTGTGAACTGGTCCAACCGTTCTGGAGAACAATTTGGAATGACACTCAAAAGGCTATAAAACTATCCATATCTTTAGTTACAGCAATACCACTACCAGATCTGTATCCTGGAGATCAGAGAAAAGGGGAAAAGACCTATTTGTATAAACATATTTGTAACAGCTCTTTTGGTGGTGACAAAGAATTAGAAATTGAGGGAATGCTCATCAGTTGAGGAATGATTGTGTTGTGGTAAATAATTGTGATGGAATATTGTTGTGTTATAAGAAATGATGAGCAAGATGGTTTCAGAAAAAACTGGCAAGTCTTATGTGCACCAATGCAAAGTGAAGTGAGCAAAACCAAGACAACATTGTACACAGCAAGAGCAATATTGTAACAATAATTAACTGTGAAAGACTTAGATACCCTGATCAAAACAATGATCAGGGACTCTAGGTGGTGCAGTGGATAGAGCACCGCCCCTGAAGTCAGGACCTGAATTCAAATCTGGCCTCAGACCAAGCGCTTGACACTTACTAGCTGTGTGACCCTGCGCAAGTTACTTAACCCCAATTGCCTAAAAATTAAGAAACAAATTTTTAAAAGTTTAAAAAAAAAGACAGTGATCCAAGATAGTTTCAAAGTACCCACGATGAAAAATGCTTTTACTCTCCAAAGAAAGAGAACTGATGAACTCTGAGTGCAGACTGAAGCATACTTTTTTCACTTTCTATATTTTTCTTGTTTTTTAAGATGCATTTTCTTTTGCAACATGACTAATATGGAAATACATTTTATATGACTTTACATGTATGATTGATATATCCCTTGCTTTCTGAAGAGGTTGGAGAGGGGTTAGAGGGAGAGATTTGGAATTCAAAATTTAAAAAAATGAATGTTAAAAATGTAATTGAGAAATGTTTAAAGTATTTTTAAAAGTTATGAGACATGGAGAATTGTGGCTATGATTACATACTGCTTTTGAGTCAGATGAGTGCATAAACAGTAGTTATAGTTGGGCATCAAAAATAATTCTATACTTGTGTACGGTTGTATTATTAATATGTCCCAAATCATTGTCTTGCCATCAATCTGCCACTTCATGGTATCAGCTTATATTAAAAAAACCCCAAATGTTTAAAGGTTTAAAATGGAATTCCAATTCTTTTTAACATCCCACCCCCCCTGCACACAACCATAAGACCCTTATTATTCCCAGCTGCTTGTGAAAATGATTTTTCATTCTGATTCAGGGAATTGTAAATTAATATAAACCCATATGATACTCTCACATAGTTTCTACTATATATGCTTTAAAATATTCAGGGCACAATTAATTCAAGGAATAATTATGTTAAATGGATGTTATTCAGTTTCAGATTTTCAATCAAAATTCATTGAATTAATGTTGAAAACCATGTCCAGGAATTTTTTTCTAGGGCAGTTTGATTTATTGAAGCTGATTTTAATAAATGTGAGGCTGACATAAACTGCAAGAGTATTTGTATAGTCTCTACTAAAGTCCTACTCTGATGCTTCATAATGATGTTAGGATAATATGCTGTTCTCAAAAGATATGTGAGGAGATCCTAAGATCTAGCAAGTTCAACCAAAGCTTATCATATAGCCAAGTAACAGACCCAGTGCCTGCTGCTACAGGATCAGCCTAGGTAAATGAGAACCTTGTACCTGCAATACTTTTACACTTGTAATGAGGTTTTTGCCCATGATAACACATAAAATAGCTAAAAATACAATTTGGTCCTTCATCCTTTGTGATCCTCTTCCATTTTTGAAGTACTAGAAAATGGGTAGGGATGATGAAAAGTACATAGTTGTTAGATTGTTTAAAAACATTAATTATTTCTACTCTTAAAGTGTGATCATTGTCCAATAGTCTAGCTGACATAGAACTGTAGCAATTGAACCACATCCTTATTGATATTCTCAACATAATTAAGTAAATTTTTATGCCCAATCTATGTGAAAGTGAGCATATGGAAGGATGAAATGAGCTAATGTATGTAAAGTGCTTGCAAACCTTTAAACAGCATATAATTAGGAGCTATTATGACACCTAATTATTCAGATAACATTCTTTCTTAATGCAGTGAGTCCTCACACCAAAAAAAGGACAAAATGAGAAGTCATGACCACTAAGGTATTTGCTAACATCATACAAAGGTATTCTACCCATTTTACTTGGTTGGTGAGATTCTCCAAATGCTTATATTTGGAGACAGTATTATCATAATTACATCAAGACCTAAAACATTATTAATCATCTTCAGTGAAACCCCACAGAAATGGCTAAGGGATTGGACAAATAAGATATATCAGAGAAATTAAATGGATAGAAAACATATTATTTAGTCTGGAAAATCTTGTGTAATTCTTTTTAGAATTACACTACTGCTTTATCCTTTGCAAAGGCCAGTGGTCAAATATTGACTGAAATAGTCTTCTTTATGGTCTGTTGGTTTATGCTTATCATAAGCATTGTAAGATGGATAGTATGAGTAAATATTCAATGAAATGGTATTTTTTGTTATTTGGATATGTGATGAAACAAATTTACCTAATTCTTTTATTCTCTTAGAGAAGAACATGAAAGACATCATTCCACTTATTTATGACATTTTATATCTTTTTATTTAATTTATGTTGAGAATGTTGAAAGCCTAGAGAGAAAAAATATTGAGAAGAGGATAATTAAAAATGTCCAAGAGGTCAAGAAGAATGAGGACTGAGAAATGACCATTGGATTTGGCAATTCAAATATCATTAATAACTTTGGAAAGAGTAGTTTCCATGGAAAGATGAGGTTGAAATCTGGATTGTAAGGGGTTCAGAGGAGAGAGAGAGAGGCGAAGTGAAGGCATGTATTGTAGATGCTAGAAAGGGCAGAAAAAAATATAGGATCATAGTTAATGGGAATGGAGGGATCAAGTGAGGGATGTTTCTGGACTGGGGAGACATGAGCATAGTTGTAGACAGTAGGGGAGGTGCCAGCAGACAGGAAGAGAATAAATGAAGGCATGAGATCACCTGTGCATCTGCAGATGGTGTTAGCCTTGGTAAGGAGTGAGGCCACCTCTTTATGTGAGACAGCAGTGAAAGAGCAGGTAGTGGCTGAACATATCTGAATGATATAAGATGGGGAAAAGGGAGAAGAGAGACCTCATGGCAAATGACTTCAATGTTTTCTGTAAAATATGAGGCAAGGTTCTCAGCTGATAGGATGAGAGAGGGGAGAAATTTGAGAAGGGATGGAAAGGTTTAGAAGAGCTGTTAAGGTGATAAGGGAGGTGTAGAAGGATTGCCTGATAGCAATGAGGGCCCAGTTGAATCAGGCTTGATATAAGGAAATAACTTCTTTTCCGTTAGAGTTGTCCAAAAGTAGAATGGACTCTCTCAGGAGATAATCTATTCCTTCTCATTAGAGGACTTTAGACCAAGGCTAGATGATTATATTCCAGCATGTACAGAGGTTTCTTTTTCATGAATGGGTTGGTATGGATGGCCATTGAATCTCTTCAAACTCTGAAATAATTTAAAAGTAAGTGCCAATAAAGTTTGTTTTTAGACAATTTCAAGAGCAGTCTGGAGATATACAGATAAGAATACTTGCTACTTTATTGTTTGTTATCAGTGATCATTTTGTTGCTTTTATCTTATTTTAAACTATGAACAATGTCTTTTAAATAAAATATTAATTATCTTTAGATAAAAATATCTTTTGCAGCAGCATTTTTGGGATACAAGAGACACCACTTGACAGTGTCATTTGGATGACAAATGAAGCTCTAGTCCAAGTGCTCTCAGTGCCAAATAACAACTGCCTTTGAGCTATTGATTACTATGATTCACCAGGCAAATTATTCTTACTGGAATGGCTACAGAGTGCATGAGAATTTAGACACTGACCTCTTGGGCTTTTTTCCCTTGAGCTCTGTCAGATATGCCAAGTGGTGCGCTGTTTTCACAGCAACATTTACCTTGATAATTTGTACCCAATGCATTGATGTTGGTAATTTTTCTTCCTTTGGACCTTTCATTCTGATTTTATTTATTTTTGAAATAAAGGAGTGAAGAGAAAATGTCTTATTGAGGCAGGAAATGAATTGTTTAGGGGAAATGGCAACTTTCCTTACTGTAACTTTAATCAAAAGCAAAAATTTTCATTTCGGTTTAGCCAATAGCCAGTGTACTTCATCAGGTCTAACAATTCTCCTTGTAGAAACCTGGTTCAGTGTGCATCTCTGTTTAAGTATTTTGGTATTTCATCTACGGTTAATGTCTGTTCATTTCATAAAAATACAACATGTTCTAGTGTTATAATGGGAAAATTCTTTGGCCACCATTTGAACACTGAAAAGTCATGCATACTAGGGTGTGTATGTAAAAGAATTACACTGAATACCAAAAGCACAAATAACTTATAATAGCATGTAATTATGGTAGATTAACAATAACTGCTGAATTCCAGCTGTTGACTCTAGATGTGTTTGGCATTTTAATATAAACTAATTGTAGCTGTTTGATAATTCAGAGGGTAAGTGGAGATAGAGGATAGCTGATTAAAGTGGAATTGGGCAATGATAGCCTCTGGGTTAAAGAAAGTTTATCATTTAGTATTAGGGAATATTTTTTTCCTTTGCTCTTAACTCCTTCTGAAATAATTTCTTCCCTTGATTCTCCTGTTTTCTCCCCTTTTTGGAATTATGCTTGACTTTTCTCTTTTGCTTTCATAGAATTGTATGACTAACCAGGACTTTTGACTACTTGTGGTTTGTTTGTGGTAAGTTTCAAGACATAAAGAAAAGAGTATCACTGTGACCTCCCATTTGCAATGGACAAGAGTAGTTCCATATATGGATGAGTTTAGCTATTGGGAGTCTTGAATAAGTGTGAATATCATAAATTGTTGTTTCAATTGTTTAGAGGATTATAATGGGTTATGAAGCTGTTACTCAGTAGAATAAATCTAGGTTTCAGTGGAATTCTCAGAAGAGACATTATTTACAATCATAGGTGTTATAGGATGAACCACTGACAGGCAGAAAACTTCATAAAAATAAATATTTTGTAATGTCCTTCACAGAGTTTCCAAAATTTTTACCCTAGACAATAGTCCTACATCATTGATTTGTTACCAGAGTGCCAGATGTGATTTCTGATAGGACAGCAGTCTAAAGTAGTATAGTATTATTGTAGTGTTGGAGGCTGTGTGATTTGGTGAAAAGAGCTAAGGATATGGAATCAGTGGACCTGGGTTCAATTACTAGCTTTGTCACTTTTCACTCTTGTGACTTTGGGTCTTAGTTTCTTTATCCATGAAATAAGGAGGTTGGACTAGGTGATCTCTAGGATCTCTTCAGGTAGTAAATATACAATACTTTATAAACTCAAAACAAAAATTTACTTGGATAAGAAAAGGCTATATCATCTTTCATGGTTATTCATGTGCAATTTGGAATTCAAAGCTTTCTTACTTTTTCTTACATGGAGCACATTGGACCATCAGGCACAGGGGTAAAAAGAGTACTTTCCCTGCATCTCTTCTATTTTATTAGGTACCATATTTCAAAAATCTAATATTTTGTCAGTGTGTGCATTTAGTCTATGCACCAATCGTTGTCAGTTATTGTGTCTAAAAAATAATCAACCTGTGTCCAACTTGGTGATGGGCCACACTCAGGCTGGTCCTCTGATGATGGGCAGTCTGTTACCAGCTCTATACTGTGTTCGATAATGTTAATTAAAAATAATTTGTCCACCCATTCTCCACCTAAAATTTTACCATACTATATAATTTTATAGAAACTCATGTGTCTGAATGGACTTATCTTTTCCATGACTGATTCTTTGTCATTAATATTGCATTTCTGGAGCCATTTATCCTCTAGGAGTGGTTCAACTACACAAATATTTACTAAGAACTAACTACACATGGCTGAACAAGTTGTGGTATATGAATGTAATGGAATATCCTTGTGCTATAAGAAATGATGAACAGGCAGACTTCAGAAAATCCTGGAAAGACTTGTATAGTCTGCTGCTGAATGAAGTGAGCAGAACCAGGAGAATGTTGTACACAGCAACAGCCATGTTGTGCGATGACTAGTATTTTATTTTTTTATATAAATTTATTTATTTTTAGTTTTCAACATTTACTTCCACAAGATTTTGAGTTCCAAATTTTCACCCCATCTTGCCCCTCCCCCACCCCAAGATGACATGCATTCTGAATACCCCTTCCCCTAGTCTGCCCTCCTTTCTATCTCTCCCCTCCTCATCTCTTATCCCTTTCCCATCCTGTAGGGAAGGATAGACTTCTGTACCCCATTTCCTGTATTTCTTATTTCCCAGTTGCATGTGAAAACTTTTTTTTAAACGTGTGTTTTTAAAACTTTGGGTTCCAAATTGTCTCCCTTCCTCCCTCCCTACCCACCCTCACTGAAAAGGCAAGCAACTCAATATAGGTTATACATGTGCAGTTATGCAAAACACTTCCGTAGTAGACATGTTGTGAAAAACTAACTCTATTTCCCTTAATCCTATCCTGCCCCCCATTTATTCTATTCTTACTTTTGACCTTGTCCCTCCTCAGAAGTATTTGCTTCTGATTAACCCCTTTCCCATTGCCCCTCTCTATCCCCTGCTCTCTTGTCCCCTTCTCCCCTGTTTTCCTGTAGGGTAAGACAGATTTCCATACCCAATTGAATGAGTATGTTATTCCCTCCTTAAGCCAAATCCTATGAGAATAAGATTCATTCATTCCCTCTCACCTTCCCCTGTTTCCCCTCCACTGTAAGGGCCTTTTCTGATTTTTGTGAGATAATTTACCCTGTTCTACTTCTCCCTTTCTTCTTCTCCTAGTATAATCTTTTCTTATCCCTTAATTTTATTCTCCAGATATGACCCCTTAATCTTCAACTCACCCTGTGCCCTTTATCTATCTATCTATATCTATCTATCTATCTATCTATCTATCTATCTATCTATCTATAATATATATTTTTCCTCCAACTACCCTAATACTGACAAAGGTCTCATGAGTTATAAATATCATCTTTCCATGCAGGAATGTAAACAGTTCAACCTTAATAAGTCTCTTATGATTTTTCTTTCCTGTTTACCTCTTCATGTTCCACTTGAGTCTTGTGTTTGAAACTCAAATTTTCTATTCAGCTCTGGTCTTTTCATCAAGAATGCTTGAAAGTCCTCTATTTCACTGAATGACCATTTTTCCCCCTGAAGGATTATACTCAGTTTTGCTGGGTAGGTGATTCTTGGTTGTAATCCTATCTCCTTTGCCCTCCAGAATATTATATTCCATGCCCTGCGGTCCTTTAATGTAGAAGCTGCTAAATCTTGTGTTATCCTGATTGTGTTTCCACAACTTGAATTGTTTCTTTCTGGCAGCTTGTAATATTTTCTTGACCTGGGAACTCTGGAATTTGGCTACAATATTCCTAGGAGTTTTCCTTTGGGGATCTCTTTCAGGAGGAGATCTGTGGATTCTTTCAATTTCTATTTTGCCCTCTGGTTCTAAAATCAGGGCAGTTTTCCTTGATAATTTCTTGAAAGATGATGTCTAGGCTCTTTTTTTGATCATGGCTTTCAGATAATCCAATAATTTTTAAATTCTCTCTCCTGGATCTATTTTCCAGGTCAGTTGTTTTTCCAATGAGATATTTCACATTGTTTTCTAATTTTTCATTCTTTTGGATTTGTTTTACAGTGTCTTGATTTCTCATAAAGTCACTAGCTTCCAATTGCTCTATTCTAATTTTTAAGGAAGTATTTTCTTCAGTAAGCTTTTGGACTTCCTTTTCCATTTGGCCAATTTTTCTTTTTAGGGCATTCTTCTCCTCATTGGCTTTTTGGACCTCTTTTGCCATTTGGGTTAGGCTATTTTTTAAGGTGTTATTTTCTTCAGTATTTTTTTGGGTCTCCTTTAGCAAGCTGTTGACTTGTTTTTCATGATTTTCTTGCATCACTCTCATTTCTCTTCCCAGTTTTTCCTCTACTTCTCTTACTTCTCAAAATCCCTTTTGAGCTCTTCCAAGGCCTGGTACTGATTCATATTTTTCTTGGAGGCTTTGGATGTAGGAGCTTTGACTTTGTTGCCTTCTCCTAGTTGTATGTTTTGATATTCTTTGTCACCAAAGTAAGATAATATAGTCTGACTCTTTTTGTGCTGCTTGCTCATGATCCTGGCCAATTACTTGAGTTTTAAACTCTTTGTTAAGGTAAGAGTCTGCTTCCAATGTGGAGAATGCACTGTCCCAAGCTTCAGGGGCTTACACAGCTGTTTTCAGAGATACTTGTAGGGACCTGTAAATTTTCAGTTCTTGCTAGGTGGTATGATAAGGGGAGAGGTGTTTACTCCTTTCCTGGCCTGTGCTCTGGTCTGAGTGACCACAAACACTCCTTTCTGTCCTGAACTGTGAAGGTTTCCTCTCCACTGCCACTATAAGCTCCACCATGCCAGCACTCCTAGCCCCAGGACTGCCGCCCAGAACTGTGACCGAGTTCCAAGCACGGGCAAAGCAAGGGATTCCTGCCTCAGCACTGGCAAAGAGATCCCTGCAATTTCCCTCTCATCAGCCACTCAATTCCCCCTCGGTCTGTGGGCTGGAAGCTCAGGACACAGCCACCACCCCGGTGCGTACACTCTGCCCTTTGGAGCTGGCTCTGACCTAGCTCCTCTCTCAGCACCATGAAAACAGACTTTTCCTACTGACCTTCTAAGTTGTTTTTGGTGTTTGTGGTTTGAGGGGTCTGGCAGCCACCACAGCTGCCCGAGATTCAGTCCTCTAAGGCCTGCTCCAGGTTCACTGCTGCCTGAGCACCCAAGCCTCATTGTGCTCCTCTACCCGCCAAGCGTGATAAACCTTTCTGATCAACCATCCGGGTTGTCTTGGGCTGGAAATTTGCTTCACTCTGTCTTTTTGTGTGTTCTGTTGCTTTAGAATTTGTTTAGAGCCATTTTTTATAGGTATTTGGAGGGGTTTGGGAGAGAGCTCAAGCAAGTTACTGCTTTCACTCTGCCATCTTGGCTCCGCCCCTTCCCTCCCTGATGACTAATATTGATAGACTTAACCCTTCTCAGCAATACAAGGATCTAAGACATCTCCAAAGGTCTCATGATGGAAAATGCTATCCACATCCAAAGAAAGAACTATGGCATTTGAATGCAGACCAAAATACTTGACACTTACTAGCTGTGTGACTCTGGGCAAGTTACTTAACCCCAATTGCCTAAAAAATAAAACAAACAAAACAAAAAAAGAAAGAAATTGGGTTTAAAGCAAGTCTATGTTAGACATAATTCAAAACATTTTAATTTGAGAAAAAAAATAAAATTGTTATATAACAATAATAGTAGCTGACATTTAAGGTTTTTAAAACACTTACACACATTATCTAATTTAATCCTCAGAAATACCTGTTGATTGGTGTTCTAAGTATCTCAGTTTTATTGTTGAGAAAATTTAGCTTCAGACAGGTGGTGACTCCAGATTTGAACTTAGGGCTTTAAGCACAATGTGCACTATTCTCTACTCTCTCATATGTATAGTAATCTGACAACACAGTTCCATGATAATTTTGAAATACGTAGAAAAGACATAATAGGAGAAAGTTGCCTCATTGTTTTTAAAGATAAGAATATTATTTCTTTTTTGTTTGTTTTTTTGTTTTTGGTTTTTGGTTAGGCAGTGGGGTTAAGTGACTTGCCCAGGGTCACACAGCTAGTAAGTATTATGTATCTGAGGCCATATTTGAACTCAGGTCCTCCTGAATCCAGGGCTGATGCTCTATCCACTGTGCCACCTAGCTGCACCATAAGAATATTATTTCTTAAGTCATTTGTACCATTAACTAAATATGAAATGCTAAAATTAAAAATGTTAATAGATAAAACTGACATAAACGCTAATTTAAAGGATCTTTTATCTTTTAGCCAAAAGAAGGCATAATGGTGTTTGGGAAGGAACTATGAATTTTGAAAACACAGGACCTGGGTTTGAATTGTGTCTCAGAGTGTGACCTTTGTTGAGCAAGCCAGACAACCCATCCAGGTCTCGGTTTTCACTCTGTACAATAAAGATTTTAGACTACGTGATATCTAAGGTCCCTTCAGATTCTAAATCTATGATTTTATGATCCTAAGAATAACATATCAATAATACTTTTATAGCCAAATTTCATACTGAAACATTCCGCCATCAGGTAATATGTGTGTATTATGTATGTATGAATGTATGTATGTACGTACCTATGTATGTATATGTCATGACACCCCCATAAGGCTATGAGAGGTTGTGATCTGTTTTGAGGGAGAGAGTACTCATCTGCATGAAAAAATGAATCAGTCAAAATAGCAAAGTGAAAGTAGATAAAAAAATATCATTCAATATGTAAAATAAACACTGTAATTGAAAATTGTATTAAGAAGTGAAATTATATTAATCCAAACTTATTTTTCCCATTCTAGAAGTGGTATGTTACAAGCCCATTTGGCTGTTGAATGCTGATATTCATGCTAGCACTAAGTGCAGAGTAGGAAAACCAATCCCTCTACAAGTATCTCTATGATATACTTGAAAAAATAAAAAGAAGCAGTCAAATTTGAAAAAAAATACACTTAAGCAAAATTTAATATATGAATGAGCCTAGTCAAATAAATTTCCTATGAGCATCAACAACAGTAGATATTAATTTACTGTTTTTTTCAAGGGGGAAAGAAGAAAAGAACAATGAAAACTCTGCAGTGTAGTGGAAGAGAGCCTAAAGACTCTTCAAATTATAAATGTGTCAGAAGAAGAGAGCCTTGCTTTCTAGTGGACCCTCTATTTTTTTGTCTCACCTTATCTTCATGTTACCAGGGTTGTATCCTGGTCAAAATAGGTTTTGAAGATTGTGCAATTGCTCCCAATTTTATGAATAATATTTGTTATCCAAGTTGTTGAGAATTTTTCTGTTGAGTTTTATCATTCTCAGAATTTCCGTGACATATGTAGATAACACTTCTTTAAAAATGACTGTCATTTGTCTAAGTTAGTTTAATATTGCATTGATTCTGCTGTCATTTTCCTTAATTATCCTGTCACAGATGAAGCTAAAACTGTTTCTATGATAAGTTAGCCATATGTTTATAGACATGCTCACCAATAGTTTCTTTATTCTATATTTCATACCTCTGAGGTATACAGTGACAAAAAAGATTAGTTGTTTCTTACCTAAGGGAGTAGCATAGAGTGACATTCTCCAGGAGGAAGACTCTTACTGGCCATAACAGTTGAGATCAAAGTTTTAATCCATTAACTTCTTGTCAAGCTCACATTCAAGTGCTATAAAATAAGTGTGCATAAAATGTCACTTTCCTTTTCATCGAATTTTCTAAAAATGTAATACAGTTCCTAGGAAGAGAACGAAATATTTTAATGAAAGTGAAGGTGACATGGCTTGCATGGAGTTTTGAAGACCAGAATGTATTGTCAAAGAGTTGCTTTGTATAAGTGTAAAGTTCTTTTTATTTTATGAAAAATTGGTTCTATTTAGTTGCAAAAAAGAAACACTAAATTTGGAAGTCAATAATCAATGGAGATATGGGAATGGTATTGTTTTATTTCTAATTTTTAATTATTTTATCAACTCAGGTTGGGCCTGTCTGCTAAGCATTCAGTGTGAAGAATTCAAATTTTTGTGTGTTTTCCTTTAAGTTGAACCAGAACCCACTTTTTTCTTGTGAGGCTTCATTGAGTTGTGCTTGATGGTCTGACAGATGTTAACTATACAGCAAAAATCCTACTTGATAAGTAGGAAACATCTCTTTTACTCAAGCTATTAAAAATAGAAAATGGCTTTAATAATATTATAAATGCACTTGCAAGTTTTGTGAAATTTAATTCCATCTACCTTAGGGTGAAATGTTTATTGCCTTTCCAGTAATAGCCACCCCTCTTTCCCAACTTGCCTTTTTCATAAGGAATGAAATTCGTTCTCTCACCTCTTTGCCTTTGCACAGGCACCCCTATGGCTGGAATATACTCCTTTCTCTCCTTTCTAGTTTTTGCTCATTGTTAGATCACACAATAACTTTTCTCATGTCTCCCCAGGTAGAATGTTTTGTATTGACTTCTCTGTACATATTGTTGCCCCTCTCTGGGATATGAGCTCTCCAAAGGCAAAGACTGCCTTCATGCTTAAGTGTTTAATAAATGACTGTTGAATGAATTATTACACTGCCAGTCTTATAGAACCTCAGACTTCCCAGCATTGGAACTAACTTTAACTCTATGCTCTCCTTTACACCCTCTCTTTTTGTCCTAACATCCAATCAGTTATCAAACCTCCTTATTTATTTTTATAGATTTTTTTATTCTTCTGTATCTTCATTAGAATTTGTCTAAGCCCTTGTCCCTTTCTCTTTCATTGGAGAAAGGAACTCACAGTGAAAGAGAGGAAACTCTCTTTACTAATGCAGATCATCCACTTTTCCACAATTTATAGTTGCTTGGGACACTGGCAGGTCAAAGGATTTGCATAAGGTTACCAACTAGTATGTTCATTGTGGAACTTGAGCGCAGGTCTTCCTGGCTTTGAATCAGGCTCTTTATCCACTGTGCTACCTTTCTCTAATCATAATGGTATTCTACTGGCTTGTCTGTCTCTGCTGAGAATCATCCTTCATATTCCTTTCAGAGCAATCATCTTAAAACACTTCTGTTATCTCTTTGAGTAAGAACCTACAAGTTCATATCATCTATAGGAGAAAATAGACATCCTTCAGCCTGAAATCCAAGGTCATCCATAGTCTAGTTTCACCTAATTTTCTCTCACTCTTTGTCCCTCCTTTCATCCTCCTTCTGTCTCCCACTGTTCCCTGCTGATTTTCACATCCATGTCTTTTATGGAGGTAGTTCTCCCTGTTTAGGGTTCCCTTCTTCCATCTCTCTTAACTTAATATGCCAAATCCTACAATTTCATCAGAATCTAAGCTAAGAGTCTGCTTCTTCTGTGAAGGCTTCCTATGTTCACTGTACTCCAAAATGACCTTTCCTTTCTTTTTAATACCAATAGTACTCATGCATGTGGTTTTTAGCATCACGAAGTTATACATACTTATAAGGTGTATCACTTTAGATTTTTTCTCTAGTTTTCGTATTCTTTCCCTAACTAAACTCTTAGAATCTCGACAATAGGGATTGTATTGTCTTCTTTTATATTTCCCCAATGCCTACTAGATTATGGCGATGTAAGAAAGCTTTCATTCATTACTGGTTGAATGGAATGAAATAGAATTTGTTAAATGGAAAGTAGTAGACTCCTGTCATGTAGCAATTTAGAGATGTTATTGCCTATGTTTGAGCTACTTCTGACTGAGACAGAATTTACATCTGCTTAGTGTATTGGGGGGCAGGGAAATTATCTGGAATATTTTTGTTTGAGATTTTAATATCTATCAAATGTTTATAATTTGAGCTGAACTAAAATGGTGAGGATTGAATTCTTTTTAATGGGAAGTTACTAATGAGGTCCATATCTCTTGTTCTAAAATAGCAGAAATTTCACAGTATTTTCTGTGGATGTGCATATAGATTAACATATTTTAGTGATGAATCAGAAATAAAGTATAGGGACAGCTAAATATGTCATCTAAGATTCAGTACCCAATTGGCTAAGTTAAATAAAAAACAGATCAATTGTCATTCACCTTTGGAAACAAGTATACAGAGATTCAACTTTGTTTTTTTAAAAAGAGAATATTGAAAAAAAGAATTTGTACACAAAAGAAAGAGAGGTCAGGGCCTACACGATACTTTATCAGAAAGTGGTATTCTAGGTGTCCAAACTACGAACATTTTATCCTTTCCTCAGTTTAATCTCTTTGACTTTTTATTCCCTGCCAAACTTGACATAAAATAAGAGTGAAAAAAAGAAAAGAACTGGCTCCTGATTAATTTTCCACAGCAGAAAGACAGAGAACAAGTAGCTTTTAAGTAAAATCTTTAAAAAAAGACAACAGTATATGTACTCATTTCTGGCCAGGAGTTTATCAATTCCAAATCAAACCGAATCAATTCCTTCTTTGATTATGGGCTATCTTTATATGTAATGAAGCAAAACATATTTAAAACATTGCAAATTATATTAGTAACCATGGAGGTTACTTCAGCTTTTGTTGCAGAAAACTCTCCCCAGGAAGGACAGAAAGAAACAAGGACATAGAAGTCAACATTCCTTTTTTTATTTCCCTTTTTCTCCCTTTCTTTTTTCCTATGTTACTTTTTGTTCCTTTTTTCCCTGTTCTCTCATTTAGTCTTTTTTTTTAAATCTCCTTTCACATCTTTAATTTTAAGGCTTCTTTCTAAATAATCCTTTGGTTGAGTTGAATTCTATACTTTTTTAAAAAAAATCTTTTAGGGTATTGATTTAGAAAGTGATTTATTTAACACCTCTCGAAGTTGTGAGATGGTTGCAAAGCAAAGCAGGTTACAAAGGTATCTTGTAATGTTTTGGGGACAAAGCAGCTAATTTCATATAATCATAGATCCTAAAGCTAAAAAAGATCTCGAGAGATCATCTGGTTCATCACTCTATCTTTGGGGATGCAAGCTATTATAATTACAGGATTTGTGTTTTATTTTAGTGCAATGGAAATTTTCCAACTTTGATATTGATCTCCTATAGTTTTAAGTATTGTTTGAGGGCATGAAGAGTCAACAAAATTTACCATAATTCTAGTTCTTATAGGTTGTTTAGTACTCTCAGCTTCTCAGGCTATCTTGAATCTTCATTAGTACCACAAGCAGAGGGTTGAAAAATCAGGTGTCCCTTCTAACCCCATATGAATACCTTTGCAAGTCTGAGAAGATTCAAAAGCATAAACCTTGAGAGAAAATAGAGTGTTCCTCTGAGCTCAGCTGGATGTGGCTTATGTAGGTGTTTGGGGTTTGCATAGTCACAGCTGTGTTACCTGTTTTGCTCCAATTAAGAATTACAATGAATACATTTACAATTAAGGACAGAATGAACTTTAAGGAAGATAGGCCAGTCTATGGGACAGTAAGCTGTTCTAAAGCAAGCAAAAAAAAATGCTGAGGTTTACTGAGGCTATGCCTTTTTTTGTTAATGTAGATTGAAATACATGAATGTGAGTATTCTTTCAATAAAGTATCTCCTTGGGAGGGACTGTTTTGAGTTCTTGATACTGAATATGTTTACCTATTGTAAGTCATCTGCAGAATTGCACAGCACTTACTTCACCATGGGTCCTAACTAGCTCATGAATTCAATCACTTCTTCTCTATTGAGTAATATCATGACAGCATTATAATTAAGGAAAAGTTAGATAATGAAAGAATGTAAGATGTCTCACTGAAAAATTCATACGATCCCCCAATGTAAGAATAGCAATCTAAATTGAAATGTGAAACCTATAATTATTTCTCTTTGCCATGCATCCCCCTAGTTGATATGTTTCTCTTTTATATGGCTGTTTAGTTTATTTGTTCTTTGTTCTTATGTGCTCACAAGATATCTTTTTAACATACTGTAAAAAACATCTAAAAGGAAAATTTATGAGAACTTTTTTTTTCCCTGAAGGACTTCATGCTTAATTTTGAACGGGGATTTCACTCCTAGTCTCTCTTCTCCCTGATCCTTCCCCTCCAATCCAGAATTTAGGAAAGGAAAAGCCAGACTAACTATAAATTATAGCTAGGATTCAAGAAGATGTGGAGAGCTCAGGAAACACCTGTTTGAAGACTAGTTGAAAATTGGAAATATAATTAAGCCAGGTACATGCTAAGACAACAAAGGAGATTAGGGACTAGTTGGCTCTTGAAGGCCATTGAGACTGGTGAAAATGAATGCCACTTTGTTTATATCCCCTGGAGGAAGGGGTTGAAAAAACAAACACAGTTTGATGTCTAAATGAAGTAATCTCTAGAAAGAAAAGGGAGATTATATTTGTTAAACTGTACCAAAAAAAATCAGAAGATAATATGGCTTTGTTCATAGTGTTACATAAAGAAGATTAAAGACAGGAAACAAGCTGCTTAAATACTGTAAACTAATTAGCTCTATGAATTGTTTTCGGGAGGTTCATGAGATATGAAACATCGGCATCAGGGCGTGAAATACACCCTGCCTCAGTGCTCCTTTCAATTTATTTTTTCTGTTGGTGTCATATGTATATAAAAAAGGCACAACTGAAACAATAAAAAAGGGGGTTCTAGAGGGAGACCAAAGCCTGTCAGAAGATCGAAGCTAACATGTAGTATCGAAGCCTGGTGTGGGAGGACCCTTTTCCAAAGCTTTTGTATAAATGCTAGTCTCATTCTCTGCCATCACAGGCTACATTGCAAAAGTGATGTCATAACGAGGCCCAGAAGAATCCCTGTTGCTGATTGCAGGCACTTTGGCAGCTCCAGCCTAAGTTAAGCACAAGTGAGCTGACACATTGTTAATTAGCCTGTGTCAGGACATTCTAAGGCTGGGATGGGGACACATATGGAAGAGGGGGAAAGCATGTATTTGACAGAGCAGACCCTTTACTCCTTTCTGGAAGAAATATTTAGTTTCATTCTTTTGTTCTGTTGCTTAAACATCAATCTCTACAATTTTTCCACCATGATTAGAATGTACTTTGTCCTTATTTTTGCCTCATAGCCCTTCTCTTCCATTAAGACACACAGTTCAGGTTCTCACTTCTTCATGTAGCCTTGCCTCCTTCCCTCCAACTGCTAGTGCCCTCCCTTCCAAACTACCTTGTATGTAACTACTTTGGATATTTATTTATTTACTTTATATTTGTGCTGACTGTATTTTTATATGTTCTTGTCTCCTTCTTAGAGTGCAAATTTCCTGAGAACAGAGGTTATTCCATCCTTTCTACTTATACCCCCAGTGATTATCTGGTGTTATCTGATTTGATTGGTTTAATCTGAATCTGATTCATTTAAATTCAAATCAATAGATATATTCATTTGGTTTGAACTAGGGTAATGAACATTAGCAAATATGATATTTGTTTATTTGTTTCCCCCCCCCAGGTAGGATAGTCCCTGTAAATAAACAAGTTTTCATATATACATATATATATATAATATATGTGTGTATGTATACATATATATGTATGTGTATGTACACAGACACATACACACACACACATCTCTCTCTCTCTTTATTTATTTATTTTCTGTTTTCTTTTCCTGTATTTATTGTAGGGGGAAAAACTACCTAAATGCCACCCTCTTTTTAATTTAAAAGTTCTGTGGAGAACAGAAATTCAGATAATTCTGAGTGAAAAAAAATGGTCCTGAAAATGGACACATTTTTTTAAAAATGAGAAGAAAACTTTAGTTCTGACCTTATTGAATTTTTTAATAGTGTAGTAACGTCAAAATAGCAAAAAGACTCAATATTTTAAGTTTAAATAAGAGCCTTGTACATATCAAGTAATATCCAAGGGTGACTAGATAAGGACTTTGAAAAATGACCACATGGGCTACAATATGTGGTAGGTCTATTTTCACTTTTATTGAGTGCTTTGTGAGAGTTTAGATTTTCTTCTAATGTTTTTAATATCTTTTGCTGTTACCTATATACATATGCGAACAGTTTTATTTATTTACTTGACTAATTTCAGTAACCTAGTTTTCATTTATTTGTGAAAGGATACTTGCCAAATATTTCCAGGACTGAAAATTCTTTTTTGAAAAATGCAAGTGCAACGGTGAAGTTTTGTTTCTTCTTTCTTTGTAAAATATGTTGATATTCAGCTTTTGATTATTTTCCCTTTGAATACTCAACCGTACCTGTGATGTCATCAATGTGTAGGGTCTAACCCACAGATCATCCATGCTTTTCCATCGTGTGCTTCTCTTGTCTATTTCTTCCTTTAAGTTTACTGCTGGGAATTCACTTTGTTTTTAATATCATGATGATACCAGAGGAGAACATAACTATACTTTGGACTTACCCATCTTCTCTTCTTATCAGACATTTCTCCAATGGGCATCTTTTTTATTCCTGTTCTTTTCAAAGTTTTTCATTGGTTATATGTTGCAAACTGCTCATGTAAACCATTCATCTTGCCATGGACATCTAAATGATTCTCATTTTTATTTCTTCAGAGTCTGTGGTGTGTGACTTACAGCCATACAACACTAATTTCAGTATTTCAACCTTTGTTTCAAGGGTAATGTTGGAGTATTCTGGGATATTCTAGGCAATGTCCACTCTCCTCTTCCGGCTTAACTATGGGCCTAATTGTCCATTCATGTTGACATGCTAATTGAGCTCTATAGCTTGGCCATCTAATTGCATAAGGTGGCTAGGTGGAATGATGGATAGAGTGCTGGACCTGGAGTACAGAGGACCCAAGTTCAAATCTGGCCTCAGACATTTACCATCTGTGTGACTCTGGACAGATTGCTTAGCTTCTGTTTGCCTCAGTTTCCTCATTTGTAAAATGGAGATAATGATAGCATATACTTCCCACGATTGTTATAAAGATCAAATGAAATAGTAATTGCAAAGCTCTTAGCACAGTTCTTGGCACAGAGCATATTCTAAATAAATGTTTGCTATCATTATTATTATTATTATTATCATTATCTTCCTCATTATTTTCTCATCTGTAAAATGTGATAATAATATCCTCTCACAGAGCTTTTGTGAGGATCAAATGAGTTAATATAAAAAGTGCTTTGCAAATTTGAAAGTGCTATATAAATGTTAGCTATTTGTATTATTTGCATAATAAATGTAGTTATTATCTGGACAGTAGACCTTCACCCATTTGGTTTTTTTTTCTATGTAAACAAGTTAGGCTAAATCCTTTTGACTGATTGTAAAATTTATCCAGGAAGTTCTTCAGTGTTCCAGGGTTAGAGACAACTAGTGCAATATCATCTGCAAACAGGAGCACTGAGGGCCTCAACATCTACAGGGAATCTCTCTATAACTTGGCCTCTATTTGTTTCTAGATCTCCTCCATTACAGTGTAAACTTTTGTAGACAGCACATATCTCCCCATTTTATGCTTTACCTAATAATAATGGCCAGTGGATAGTTTTGTCTTGAAGGAATCTTAGAATATGTGGAATTATTCATGTTTGATGCCGTGTTTAAGAAGAGATTTATGGAGACCAAATCAGCTACTTTTTTATAAATCAAATACTAAATATGCTTATAGTCTCCATATATTTCAGTCTGCTTGTGATGGGAAAGATTTAGTGTACCATGGAATATTGGTTGGAAGAGCTTACCCGTCCCACATTAATACCCTTATTAAAGATATCATTGATTATTTTCACAAAATCTTATATTGATTGTTGGCATATGAGAAATTTTATATTGAATTTAAGTATGCAAGTTTTTAGTTATTGCTGTTGTCCTTGCTCTGTTTTTATGTTAATGAGTCAAGACTTTTACTGCATTTTCTTTGCTTTCAGATAACTTTTGAATTGCTTTTTAGGGCTATCACAAGTATAGATATTCTTTTTTATTTAATAGTTTTTTTCCAGTTATATGCAAATACGATTTTCAGCATTCATTTTTTTGAAAGATTTTGAGTTCTAAATTTTTTTCTCTCCTTCTTCCCCTCCCTCCTCCCCAAGATGGCAAGCAATCTGATATCAGGTTTATACATGAAGCACAGATATTCTTGATGTATACTTAGTCTAGTACAATGTTTTTCCTGTCTTTGTTCTCTTTAGTGCCATTTCTAGCCCTTCAGTAAGAAAATCTGAGACCAACTCTGGTAGCTCCATTCTCTTTTGTCATAAAAATAATTTGTTTTTAACATTTTCAGGGGCAAATCTTTGTTTTTCGTCTGTCTGTTGTCGTTGTTCTGGTTTTATCCTTAGATACACTTGGTTATGACTGCTTAGTTGAGCTCTCATTGAGCTATCCTTAAGCTGCTTTTACCTTCCACTGTTTCTTTCTGTTCTATGAGGCAGTATTTTTCATTATCTTTCACCATAATACCCTGTAATATTTTACAAATGAATTTATATTGTAAACCAGTATGACCATTGGATACCACACTTCTTTGCTTGGCAAAGAAGTTGTGTGTTGTCTATTTAGTTGGTGCTTTTAGATTCTTTTGTTCTCTCCTTTATAGCAACTGGTTTACATTGTTTAAAGGTCAGTATGAAATCATTGTATTTGGTTTCAATATCCTTTGTTCTGTTCACTTCCCCATTGTCATCATCAATGCTTACATAGTTCCGGTTGAAATTTTAATTGCATACCATATTTGAAATATTTATTCCTCTCTAGGTTATAATAACTTCCATCTTTGTTCTAACAGGTTGGTGGTCCAACAATAAAGAGAATTTATTCAGGAATGTCTCCTATATCAATACTGAATTATTTCCTGTTTATTAAGATATACTATTTCATTTTTTTGTGTGTATTTGCTGTGTCGCCTTCTGATATCTTTTGTGAAGGAAATATTCATGATACATACGCGTGAAGCTTCTGAGTAATCAGTCAATCAGTAATAATTTATTATGTGTGCCAGGCACTGTCTTAGTCTCTGGAAGCCTAACAAAGACAAGAATGAGACAATCCTTGCTCTTAAGGAACTTATATTCGTTGGGGAAGATACTTGTACATATATACATTTATATAGAATAAAGATTTAATGAACACCAAGTTGTTAAAGAGGAAGGACACAGGGGATAAGAAAAAGCTTCATGTGGAAAGCATTGTTTGAACTAAGTCATAAAAGAAACAAGACAATCTTAGAGGTGAGTGGGGAGTGTGTTTAAGGCATGGGAGGTGGGCAGTGCAAATACACAGAAGGAACAGCAAGACAGCCAGTTTGGCTAGACCATAGCTAAAGTATGGAATCAAGGAGGAGGATTAATAATATAATGCAGGTGAAAAGGGAGCCAAAGTGACAAGATTTGATAGATTTGAAGAGAGAAACAGTGGAGTTTAGTCTATAAGTCAGATCTCTTTCATCCCTTATTTCTAATCCATGGTTTCCAAATAATTTTTTACTACTTATCTTCGGAATTCTTATTTTGGGACATTTATGTCCTGATAGTTGAGAGCTGCTTTCAGGTACCCAAACATTATAATCCTACCTCTTCCTCCAAGGTACCACTCTCCCAGCCCTTTCCCTTCTTTATGCCTCTTACACTGGGAACAGTAATCAAATCAGCAGTACCATTGCTTTTGGAAGAAGGCATGTCAGTCAGTTGCTTTGTTCCATTCTATCCCTATCCTAGTCCAAAATATCCTTCCCTAGCCATCAATTCCCTACATGCATTGTCATCCCTAAAGATGGTAAGCTCCTTGAGGGTTGAAACAGTCTACCTTTTGTATCCGTGACATAGCTTAGCATAGTGTTTAACATATAGGAAGTGTTTAATAAATGTTCATATATTCATGATGTGTCTTATTACCTTTAGGCACATACAGCCAACTCTGCTGATTCCTTTATTTGTCTTTCCAAGGAGAACCTTTGTGCCTTCCTTCTGGTGAATTCCTTTATTTTGCTTTCATTTATAGACAGAATGCCAAAATTCACAGGATTCAGGTCTTTTAGTAGTATGGCTACTACTTGTTAGATGATAAACTGCTAAGTTAAAATTAATAGAAGGTTAAAAAAAACTTTTGCATTTCTTAACACCCTCTGCCCAACTATCTTCCCTTTGCTTCTGGCACTAGAAAAGTAGAAAGGCATAGTACTGAGGGTGATTTTGTGATTTCTTTGTTCAATGGGTTGCAATAACCAAAGTTTATCATCAAGAGCAGAGATTCCCAAACTCATTTGGCCTACTGCCCCCTTTAAAAAAAATTATTCAGCATCAGCCTGGAAATCTACTTTTCTTTAACCCTTTAACAGTTTTTTTTTAAGTTTGCATCATTAAAAAATAAAATATTTTAAATGACTATTCTTAAATTTAATAATTTATTGTAAATTTGTGGGGTTTTCCTGCACTGACATTTTGGTAATACAATATTGTGTCATGTTATTGTATAGTATTGCATTGTAAAGAAGTTAGTACACACGCATATTCCTGCCAATGCATGCTGGACTTCCCAACAATATGCAACAGGCTTGCCTGCCAACATATGCTTATTAAGACCTGTCAGCTGACTTGACCACTGATTGGTTATAACTTGCATTTTGTGTTTATTTGGAAAATAATGTAATCATTATGACCTTACCTCTATTACACAACAGAAGAAACATGTTTGGAACAGTTTTTCAAAATTGTCTTCTCTACTTTCCTTATGCTTTCACTGCCCTTATTTTTATTCAATGGCCCCAAATTGCACCTGAGGGCTACTACCTGCTCCTGCCATTGTTCCTGTGCCCCAGGAGGCAGTATCACCCACTTTGGGAACTTATGATTATGATTATGATACCTTTCCACATATAACAGATTCATTCTCTATTGCTTGGACAGCTTTTCCAATGTAGTCAAACCTGCAGAGCATAGCCTTCAAGGACCTAGGCGCAAGAGTGGGGAACCTGTGGCCTCAATGCTACATGTGGCCCTGAGGTCCTCAAGTGCAACCCTTTGACTGAATCCAAACTTCACAGAATAAATACCTTCAATAAAAGGATTTAGTTTATAAAACTTGGACTCAGTCAAAAGGCCACACCGAAGGACCTAGAAGGCTACAGGTTTCACACCCCTGATAGGGTCATCTCCACTCCAGGAAATCAAAGTATGCTTTTTATGGAGGATATTGTTTTCATATTATTACTAAACTAGTATCAGCAAAGAGAAATTATGATGTGGGAACTGGACTGAACCTTGTACATCATAGAATCTAAGACTATCATTTTACAGTTGAGGAAAATAAAGCCTAGAAAGATTGTCACTTTATCAGGATCATGCAATGATCTGAGACTAAAACCAGTATCTTCTTTAGGTATCTTACTTGTAGGATCATGCCATTTGATAGTCGGAGGAAACTTGGAGATCATTGACATCAGGAGTTCTTAACCATTTTTTTGTGTGTGGGTGTTGACTTTTTTTTGGCTTTCTGGGGAAAACTAAGGACCCAATCTCAAAATAATGTTTTTAAGTGAATAAAATAAAATAGGATTAAAAAAACAATTATACTGAAATACAATTATTAAAATATTTTAAAGAAGTTTGTAGACCCCAGGTTAATACACCTGATATAGATGAACTATATCTCAAATGAGTTATTTGGAAAAGCATTTAGCTTGGTACCCTGGCACATAGTGGTGCTATATAAATGCTTATCTCCTTTCCCTTCCCTGTCATATTCCCATTGAAGAAACTAGTTCAGAAAAGTAAGTTGACTTGCACAAGGTCACCCCTGCCATAAATTAGGATTGAGGATTTGCTCCCCATTCTCTTCTGATTCCATAGCTGCAATTGCATTGCCAACCAGAAATCTTTTCCTAACATCAGAATTCCTTGGTGACAGTGTATCACATTTTGGCCTTAATAAGGACAGGTAGAATCTATTTTTAATGTGTTTGCATTTATTGAGGTCAGTGCATTTGTGTATAACAATTGAAACTTGATGAAAAAAAAATCAGTGTAGCCTGGACACTGCTCAATTATTTCTTTGATCAGATTTTAATTAGGATCAGCATTAGAAGGAAATGCTATTTTTATTATTCATTACCACGCACTTGTTTACATGTTCACTTTGAGGTTAGGGGAGTTTTATTAATTATTTTTGTTGGCAACCAAGATAATAGTTTCAACTTTTGTGTTAATAGGCATCAGCATAGTTTTAGCACTGCTTGATCAATATTTATAGAGAAATGAACTTCAGAATTTTCCAAGTTTAATTTAATGTAAGAAAACTGGAATTATTCATTATTAACCAACCATAAACATTGTCTTTACATTGTTATTCCTTATCCTGTCCTCTGCAAAGTGATTTTCCCACATCGTATTAGAATGGCTTTCTAGGATTTAAGCTATTTTCATCAGATTGTGTAGTTGTCATTCTCTTAGTGACAAATTTGCTTTCGTTTATTTATTAACACTATACCTGACTAATGCTGACTTAGTATTACTTAACTATGGGCCCTTGGAGGAACATTTTGATCGTATTATCAAAATCAAGAGCAAAATCTTTCATACATAAAATTAATAGCTTTCATTTTTGAAAGCTGCTTAACAAATAATGAACCAATCTATTGGTAAAGTAAGTGGAAAATTAAACTATATTTTAACAAAAATAATTAGATATGAAGAGATTTTATAGATTCCAGAAGTCACAGGTGACTGTCTTACTTACCATGAGTGCTGAACTATCTCTTAGGCTGTTTATCATTTGCCTTCCTTGACCCCTTTTTAATTTCTAATTGTTGCCATTGTTGTTGTTTTTAATAGGCTGTTTAAAAGATTGGAACTTTTATGCTATATATTTTTCCCATTCGACTTTTATGACTTCTCCATAAAATTTATAGGCTGTCTGAATCTCACAAATCCTAAACTGCTTAATGGGCCTGGCTGCATCTATTATGCTGGTCTGCATTCCCCCCCCCCCCCAGACATCTGTGTAGGTATCTTTTGAAATTTACAAAACCTTTGTAAGTAATCCCATAGGTTGACCTGTATGTTGAAATGTCTAGCAGTGCTTGTTGCTCCTAATTACATAGCATAAACCTTTGGGAAATAGGCCCTTTGTTAATGAGTTTGAATAAGCAACTAAAATTCCTGAATAATTCTAAGAATGTTATTATGTTTATGACTTTGGGTTTCCTGAATACTTTCTCTTCTCTATAGATTGTTGTCCACTGTGCTTGAAATGCATATTAATTTCTGGAGCAGGGAAAGAGGTAGGAGTTCTGTGTGGCAACAGTATGTAACAAAAACAGCTATGTAATGAGGCGCAAGTGGATTATTAGGTATGACTTAATGAACAGTATTTCTTTCATGGCATTATATATCTGTCAGGGCTTTTGTCAGGTTTTTTCCCGCTCCCTACAGTTTTGAAACTTTTTCATGTATTTCATTTAAAATGTCCAGAAATCCCAGTGCAAGCAATCAGTTTTGCTGCCTCTAAGTATCAGCCACTGATTGATAGCTTGTTAGACAGTTTCAGAATCATGAAAAACTCTATTTACAGTATGCATGAATTTAATTCAGGATGTATTGATTTGCATGGTTGAAGAAAACAAGGTGCTCTCTGAAATCTATTTGTTGTTATGCATTTGCATAGTTAAAATCTGAATATATTCAGTCTTACTATTGTCTCCAAGAGGATTTATGTTGTAACCTAGAGGAAATTTTAAAAAGAGAAAATGGCATGTAAGTATTTATTCAAAAGACTGCAATAATGACACATTGAGAACTTTTTGTTTCTCAAAAAAACATCATTGACTCTGCCCCTTACTCTCAGGACCATCCCTGATAACATTTCCCTTCCAGGGTTTTCCTACAGCCTGAAGATTTGGGGATATTTTTGATTGCTATCAGCATAAGCCTCCACTGACTGTGTTTCTCCATTTTAGTTTACTCAGTAACTAGCACCCACTTCCATTTAGCCACTTAATATCAATTGACTTTCACATAGGGATACTTACTTCATAGATATAGCAAGAACAAACATACAAACATTTCTCTCAAGACTTCATGGGCATAATCTCCCTTATACTATATTGGTCTCTGGAGATAGGGGTTGAAGTGGGGGATTAATGTTTTATAATTTAGCTTGGTTACTACATAGCACTGACCTTACCAAGTTCATATACAAAGGTCAATGCTGGCTTTTTCTGGGCTGCATTCCCTGACCTTTACTTCTCAAGGCCTCAGTGTTGCTGACTACAACACCCAGCCTGGATTCTTGGACTCCTAGTGTCTCTAGATCCAGTCAAGATCAGGGACTTCACTCCCTGCACCTAGAACAGAAAAGAATGAATGAAAGACTCAAAGTGTTAGTTAGGCTTGTTTCTCAGAGGCCATATGTCCTTAGAGCCCTTAAAACCCTCTCCTCTTCCCATGTGGTTTCAGTGCTGTGAGTGAAGGCGTCACCTTGCTTCACCCCAGAAGGGAATGCAGCAAATGGCAAGGCTAGTGCTGACTCAGGCTGCTCAGGAGATGTACTGATATTTCTGTCTATGTAACAGAATGTCCATACGAGGTTTAGTTCTTACAATTTTCCTGGATGTAACTTCCAACTGGATGATGCTTGTTTAGCAAACTAATGGGGGCTGCACAGCTATCAGGCCAATATACTTTAATGATGGAAAGTCCCTTAGAAATAAGCTAGTTCAATTTTAAAACTATTTCGCAGATGAAGAAATTAAACCTCAAATGAGGTCAAATGATTTGCTTAACATCACATAGATACCTATAGGCAGAGCTAGGCCTGAGTCTCCTGACTTCTATTCCAGGATTCTTTGAATGATACCATGCTATTTCCAGGCTTCGTTGCTTCATGCATTACATCATTACATGCAGGGATGTGCTGGAGCCAGCTTTAACTGGCTTGTGAGAACCAATTGTTAAATTTTCAGCATGAGCATTTGCACTTCAGAAACTAGCAATTACTACAAATTATGGGTTGTTTTATTGCTATTGTTATTGTTGATTTAATTTAAATTTAAAACTTAAATTTAAAAATTTAAATTATATTAATGCAGATTAAATTTAAAAGTGTATGTGCATACATTTTCCCCCAGAGTCCAGCTGTTAAACATTGACCAGCACTTCTCTGTTTAGTTCTATAAACAAATGCTTGAGCTCAATAGGAGTACAGAATAAGGCTCTAGGAATGAAATCATCCCCAGTCAAGAGGTCCTGTGACTATAAGATGATAATAATTATAATTAATAATAATAATAAACAATTGACATCTAGTGCTTGAAAGGTTGCAGAATGGTTTATATCCATTATTTCATTTAAGCCTCCCTCTGATCACATGTGGAGATTGAATCATAGCTACATAAAATTTTACAGCCACATGGCACCTAATAAATAGATCATCCATCTTACCCCCTTCCTTTGACAGTTAAGGAAACTGAGAGTCAGAGATTAAATAATTTACCCATGGTGGCACAGCTAAGGTGAGGAATAGCATCTTCTTACTTTGAATCCAGTGATTTTTCAACACACTGTGTTGCTTCTCTCAGAGGCATCATTTATATCACATTAAAAAAATCACTTTTTTTTTTAAAAAAAGGCATGAAATATATGGTAACTATAGAGAATCTTACAAAAATAACAGGGTATATACAGATAATTACCAGGATGATAATCACTTTAAAATGAATGTTATTTTTTTATATGTAGCTTCTGATATTCACTTTACATTTCTGTCTACATTTTTGAGTTGTGCTCTAAGTGTTGTGTGCTCTTTAAGACATTAGCATTAATCTTTTGATTTCAGAGTTCAGTATTCCTTCTTTTGTCTTGTGAGAGGAGACAGTACAAAGTGTCTCAATTTATAGGAACTCTGTATTAAGGAGATTTCAGTCTCATTCAGCAAATGTTTATTGAGTTCCTGCCATATGCAAGGTTCTATAGGGAATATAAAAAAGAAGGAACTAATAGTTCCCGCTTTGAGTTTGTAGAAACAAGGAATGATAATACAAAGAAAGAACAAAGGAAGGAAGAAAGGGAGTAAAGAAAGGAAGGGAAGTGCCTACCACACACTAGGTACTGTGCTTTTCAATTACCATCTCATCTGATCCTTACAACAAGCCTTGGATGTATGTGCTATTACTATCTCCCTTTTATAGTTGAGAAAACCAAGGCAGATAAAGGAAGTGACTTGCCTAGTATCTCATGGCTAGTAAGTATCTAAGGCTACATTTCAACTCAGATCTAACCGACTCCAGGCCCAGTGCTCTATCCACTACACACTTATTTGCTTCTATTCAACAAGTGGTACAGGAGTATGCTGCATGACGTTGTGCCAATGTAAATTCCTCTACATTAATATCATTAATACATTATGATTAAATACCCATATGGCATCATTCCATATGAAGAAAGTTAAAAGTAGGCTTGATGCCAGGATTCTGTTCAGGTTCAACATTTGAACAAAATGAGGCACTCTATGGTCACTGAACAGTTAACAAAAGGATGTTTACTTAACCCTACAATAGAAAAGACAAGTGTACAGTAGCACTTAAATTCTATAGATGGCCTTCCCCATCTCCATATGGAAATACATCTGGTCAGCTTGGCAGGGTATGGTGATTTATGTGATCTCCAGGTATCTACCAAATCTGAAGGACACTGACTCCTGTTCCAAAAGGGCAGCTTAGAAATTAAGTAGTTGACATTATTGAGGAGGAAAGGGCTTAAGATACTATAGTTTTTATAACAAATTCCTGTTGTAATAACATATACCATATGCTTATTTCCTTTCAAAAGTCTTATAATTGAAAAAAGAAAAAAACCAAGCAAACAAAAACACTCCAAAATTCATTACTTGTTCTCTTCCATTCTATGTTTTATCTACTTTGTTTGTCTTCATGCCATGTCTATACCAAGACACAATTTGAAATTCCCTTTTGTTAAACATTTCTGCTTTAGATATTTTACCTGGGAAGAGTTGATCTTAACTATGAACATCCCAGTGCTCCAGAAACAATTCAGGTTGGGTGTTGTGAGACTCTGAAGAAGTATAATCTTTGGCAAGGATGATTTGAAGGATATTCTCTCTTTGGGGTAAGGTATTAAAAGGATGTTCTTAGGAGTAATATTTAATAAGGTTATAGATACCCTGGGTAAATCCATCTTAAGATTTATAAGACTTATGCAAGGTTATGGTATTGCTGACATAGTCCTTGAACAGCATTCAAAATTAAGTTGTGGTTGTTATTTTCTAGCTCTATTTGTTCTTCTTTCAACAACCCAAGAGATTAAAAACATTTCAAAAGCATATATAAAATACTATTCTGGTGGACAGAAGGAGGGACATAAAATAAATGCTTGATAATGGGAAAAACAAATTAAAAATAGAGATACTGTATCATAAAAATAAAATGTACTCTAATAAGAGGCTTAAAGTGTCTCAAAAAACTGATATTTGTTAAATACTTATTATGTGCTGTGCCCATGTGCTTTGGAGATAAACAAATTAAATGAAATTCTGTCCTTTCCCTCCTGGAACTCATAATCTAGTTGGGGATATATAATGAAGATATAAATAGTTATTAGGCAAAATAATGTAAGTTGATAACAGAGGTGCACACAGAGTGCTATGTGAAATTGTTTTCAATGAATGGGATTTTGAGAAAGACCACATAGAGGAGATGGCATTTGATTTGGTTCATAAAAGAAGGCTAGAAATTCAATAAGCAGAGATGAGGGAAGGGGCAATGTATTGTTTAGACATTGGTTGAGGTCAAAAGTAAGTTCAAGTTATTGGTGAATAGTACCAAAAAGTAGTACCATTAACAATTTTGAGCAAAGAAGCCATTTTAACCTGTTCATGAGCAAGATTAATTTGGAATTATTTGAAGGACAGAAAAGTAGGGAAAGAGTGGAATAATAAAAAAAAGACTGGTACAAGGGACTTGTAATGGGGCTTGGACTAAGACAGAGGCCATGATATACTGGAAAGAACAATTATTTGTTATAACCTCTGGGCTTCTTACCATGTGCATGACCTGATTTCTCGGTCTTGATTTCTTTATCCATAAAATGAGGAGATTATGCTAGATGTTCTATATAGTCTTTTATATCTTAAGATCCTAAGTGATAATAATGAGACTAGAGGGGTTGAGGGGTGGGTGATAAAGACTGTGGAAGTAGAGAGAACAAAACTTGACAACATTTAAGTATGGGGAATGAGGGAGAGAGAAAGCTCAATGACGGTTATAAAAGTTTGCAACATGAATGACTATCAGTGTCAGATGGAAGTATAGAAGTCAGAAAGGGTAGTTTTGGGTGGAAAAATGAATAATTTTAGTTAGGTCAAGATTTTCATGGAGCATCCAGACAGAGATGTCCTGTTGGAAGTGTGAGTTGTGGGGGCTTGGATCATGAGCAAACTTTGCAAAAAAAGTCAGAATCTTTCTTTGGTGACGAAGAAGATCAAAACATACAACCAGAAGAAGACAACAAAGTCAAAGCTCGCACATCCAAAGCCTTCAAGAAAAATATGAATTGGTCTCAGGCCATGGAAGAGCTCAAAAAGGATTTTGAGAAGCAAGTAAGAGAAGTAGAGGAAAAACTGGGAAGAGTGATACAAGAAAATAATGAAAAACAAGTCAACAGCTTGCTAAAGGAGATCCCCCAAAAATGCTGAAGAAAATAACACCTTAAAAAACAGCCTAACCCAAATGGCAAAAGAGGTCCAAAAAGCCAATGAGGAGAATACCTTAAAAAGCAGAATTGGCCAAATGGAAAAGGAAGTCCAAAAGCTCACGGAAGAAAATACTTCCTTAAAAATTAGAATGGAGCAAATGGAAGCTAGTGACTTTATGAAAAATCAAGACATTGTAAAACAAAACCAAAAGAATGAAAAAATAGAAAACAATGTGAAATATCTCATTGGAAAAACAACTGACCTGGAAAATAGATCCAGGAGAGAGAATTTCAAAATTATTGGACTATCTGAAAGCCATGATCAAAAAAAAAAAGCTTAGACATCACCTTTGAAGAAATTATCAAGGAAAACTTCCCTGATACTCTAGAACCAGAGGACAAAATAGAAATTCAAAGAATCCACCAATAACTTCCTGAAAGAGATCCCCAAAGGAAAACTCTAGAGTTTTCAGAGTTTGCAAGTCAAGGAGAAAATATTGCAAGCAATCAGAAAGACACAATTCAAGTATTGTGGAAACACAATCAGGATAACACAAGATTAAAAAAAAAACCTCATGTACCTTAGTTGAAAAAATAATTACAAAAATTTAATTTCATAGACCCTTCAGGAAAATAATGTTTACTGAGCATGCTCCTTTGGCATATTGTTAAATAGTTCATGATTAAAAGAATACCTTGCCAATTTGTAAAGATATAATGTGAAGATATATACCCTTTAGCTTGTTAGTAATTTATTTTATCAATCAGAATCTCTGATTGAGAGTTTACTTAGGGCAAGTAACATCATATCTTGCAAAGGGGAAAGATCTTAAGATCATAGGCATAGAGCTAGAAGGGACCCCTGAACACATCTAGTACTAATACAAATGAGGAACTAAAGGCCAGTGAGACTAACCCAGGATCAAACTGCTAATGAAGAAGCAGAGATATTTTAAACCCAAACCCTGACTCTAAATTTGACCTTTTTTTCATTGTGCCATGGTATTCTTGCATCATCTCAGGTACTGGGAAGGAAACCTATGAGGTTGCAATATTATATTAAATTAAAAAATCATAACTAGCAAAGGTGAGAGCAATTAGAAGCTACTGACTCTTTTCATTGAGTGACCTAAACAAGCACGCAGGAATAGTGTCAGCAACTACCATATCATCCTATTCTTTATTGCTGGCAGAAGCTTAACCAGAAAGAATACTTCTGGATTCCCCATGTACAATGACTTCTGGAATGTGGGGTTCGCTCCTGCCTACAGAATGAGTCTAATGAAAACATTGTTTACTACAAATTCACCTGGAGAACTAGATAGGGAAAACCATAGAACAGTTACTCAGCAAGCCTTATTTAATTGCCCACTATGTGCCAGTCATGGTGCTAAACTCTAGGGATAAAAAAGGACAAAAACAGTATATACGGGGTAGATGGAAGAAATTTCTATTAAGTGAGAAATAAAACCAGTGTGATGCCAGTGTCAGAAGAGAGATGGAGGCAGATAGGAGAGATATTGTGAGGGTAGAATTGATGGAACTTGGCAATAGTTCTGTCTTCCTCATCCCCAAAAAACCACTCATTTGATCTTTCTCCTTGCTAAATATCATCTTTTTTATTTTATTAATTTATTTTGATTTATTAGCAATCATTTCCATATGCTTTTCAGTTTAAAATTTTTCTCCCTCTTCCTCCCCACCACCCTCCCCAAGATGGCACACAATCTGATATAGGCTGTACATTTACATTCCTATTAAACGTATTTTCACATTAGTGAAGTTGTAAGTAAAAAATAAAACCAATAGGAGGAACCATCAGAAAGAGGAAACAAAACTCAACAGAAGAGAAAAAAAAAGATAGTGATTCAAATTCCATAGTACTTTCTTTGGATGTGGATAGCATTTTCCATCACTAGGCCTCTGGAGAGTCTTAGATCCTTGTATTGCTGAGAAGGGCTAAGTTTATCAATATTAGTCATCATACAACTTGGCTCTTATTGTGTACAATGTTCTCTTGGATCTGCTTACTTCACTCAGCATCAGACCATACAAGTCCTTTCAGGTTTTTCTGAAGTCAGCCTGTTCATCATTTCTTATACCACAATAGTATTCCATTACATTCGCATACCACAACTTGCTCAGCCATTCCCCAATTGATAGGCATCCTCTCAATTTCCAATTCTTTGCCACCACAAAAAGAGCTGATATGAATATTTTTGTTCATGTGGGTCCTTTTCCCATTTGTATGATCTCTGTGGGATATAGCCCTAGAAGTGCTGTTGCTGGGTCAAAGGGTATGCACATTTAGATAGCCCTTTGGGCATAGTTCCAAATTGTTTTCTAAAATGTTTGATCATTTCACAACTCCACCAACAATGCATTAGGGTTCCAATTTTCCCACATCTTCTGTAACATTTATCATTTTCCTGTTCTGTTGTATTGGCCAATCTGATAGGTGTGATATGGTACCTCAGAGTTGTTTTGATTTGCATTTCTCTAACCAATAATGATTTAGAGCATTTTTTCATATGACTATAGATGGCTTTAATTTCTTCATCTGAGAACTGTCTGTTCATATCCTTTGACCATTTATCAATTGGGGGAATGGCTTGTATTCCTATAAATTTGTCTTAATTCTCTATATATTTTAGAAATGAGTCCCTTATCAGAGAGACTGGTTGTAAAAATTCTTTCCCAAAATACTGTGTCTTGAATATTTAACCTATTCTACTGATCCACCACTCAATTTCTTAGCCAGTACCAAGCAGTTTTGATGATTGCTGCTTTATGATACAATTTAAGATCTGGAATTGCTAGGCCACCTTCCCCTGCATTTCTTTTCATTAGTTCCTTTGATATTCTGGACCTTTTGTTCTTCCAAATGAATCTTGTTATTATTTTTTCTAACTCTATAAAATAAATTTTTGGTAGTTTGATTGGTATGGCACTGAATAAGTAAATTAGCTTAGGTAGGATTGCCATTTTTATTATATTATCACAGCCTACCCATGAGCAACTGATGTTTTTCCAATTGTTTAGATCTGATTTTATTTGTCTGAAAAGTGTTTTGTAATTGTGTTCATAGAGTTCCTGGGTTTGTTTTGGAAGGCAGGCTCCTAAATATTTTATAATGTCTACAGTAAGTTTAAATGGGATTTCCCTTTCTATCTCTTGCTGTTGGGCTTTGTTGGTAATATATGGAAATGTTGATGATTTATGTGGGTTTATTTTATAGCCTGCAACTTTGCTAAAGTTGTTTATTATTTCAAGTAGTTTTTTACTTGATTCTCTAGGATTCTCTAAGTATATCATCATGTCATCTGCAAAGAGTAATAGCTTTGTTTCTTCTTTGCCTATTCTAATACCTTCAATTTCTTTTTCTTCTCTTATTGCTAAAGTTAACATTTCCAGTACAATATTGAATAACAGTGGTGATAATGGACATCCTTGTTTCACCCCCGATCTTATTGGAAATGCTTCTAGCTTGTCTCCATTACATACAATGCTTGCTGAAGGTTTTAGATAGATGCTGTTTATTGTTTTAAGGAAGACTCCATTTATACCTATGCTTTCTAGTGTTTTTAATAGGAATGGGTGTAGTATTTTGTCAAAAGCTTTTTCTGCATCTATTGAGATGAGGACGTGGTTTCTGTTGGTTTTGGTGTTGATATGATCAATTATGCTAATAGTTTTCCTAATGTTGAACCAATTCTGCATTCCTGGTATAAATCCTACCTGGTCATAGTGTATTATTCTTGTGATAAGTTGCTGTAATCTATTTGCTACTATTTTGTTTAAATTTTTTGCATCTGTATTCATTAGAGAAATTGGTTTATAATTTTCTTTCTCTGTTTTGACTCTTCCTGGTTTAGGTATCAGCACAGTATTTGTATCATAAAAAGAATTTGGTAAGACTCCTTCTTCACCTATTTTCCCAAATAGTCTTTATAGTATTGGAATTAATTGTTCTTCAAATGTTTGATAGAATTTGCATGTAAATCCATCTGGCCCTGGGGATTTTTTCCTAGGGAGTTCATCAATGGCTTATTCAATTTCTTTTTCTGAGATGGGGTTATTTAAGTATTTTACTTTCTCTTCTATTAATCTGGGTAATTTACATTTTTATAAATATTCATCCATTTCACTAAGATTGTCAAATTTGTTGGCATATAGTTGGGCAAAATAATTCCTAATTATTGTTTTAATTTCCTCTTCCTTGGTGGTAGCTTCACCCTTTTCATTCTTGATACTAGTAATTTGGTTTTCTTCTTTCTTTTTTTAATTAAATTAACCAAAGGTTTATCTATTTTATTGGTTTTTTCATACAACCAGCTCTTAGTTTTATTTATTAGTTCAATAGTTTTCTTAATTTCAATTTTCTTAATTTTTCCTTTGGTTTTCAATATTTCTAATTTAGTGTTTAGTTGAGGATTTTTATTTTGTTCTTTTTCTAGTTTTTTTAGTTGTATGCCCAATTCATTAATCTCCTCTTTTTCTATTTTATTTATGTAAGCATTTAGAGATATAAAACTTCCCCTAAGAACTGCTTTTGCTGCATCCCATAGTTTTGGTATGTTGTCTCATTATTGTCATTCTCTTGAATGAAATTATTGATTGTTTCTATGATTTGTTGTTTGACCCAATCATTTTTTAGGATTAGATTAGTTTCCAATTATTTTTTAGTCTATCTTTCCATGGCCCTTTATTACATATAATTTTTATTGCATCATGATCTGAAAAGGATGCATTTAATATTTCTGCCTTTCTGCATTGGATTGTGAGGTTTTTATGCCCTAGTACATGGTCAATTTTTGTGTATGTGCCATGTACTGAGAAAAAAGTATATTCCTTTCTATCCCCATTCAGTTTTCTCCAGAGGTCTATCATACCTAACTTTTCTAATGTTCTATTCACCTCCTTAACTTCTTTCTTGTTTATTTTGTGGTTAGATTTATCTAGTGGAGGGGAGGTTCAGGTCCCCCACTAGTATAGTTTTGCTGTCTATTTCTTCCTGTAACTCCCTGAACTTCTCCTGTAAGAATTTGGATGCTATACCATTTGGTGCATATATGTTTAGTAATGATATTACTTCATTGTCTATGGTGCCTTTTAGCAGGATGTAGTTTCCTTCCTTATCTCTTTTGATTAGATCTATTTTTTGCTTTTGCTTTGTCTGAGATCAGGATTGCTACCCCTGCTTTTTTTACTTCAGCTGAGCATAATATATTCTGCTCCAGCCTTTTACCTTTACCCTGTATGTGTCACTCTTTTTCAAATGTGTTTCCTGTAAACAACATATTGTAGGATTATGGTTTTTAATCCATTCTGCAATCCATTTCTTTTATGGGAGAGTTCATCCCATTCACATTCACAGTTATGATTACTATCTGTGTCTTTTTCTCCATCCTTTTCCTTTTTTATTTTTTTTTCTTTCTCCTTTCCCCCTTCACTAGTGTTTTGCTTTTGACCACCCCTCCTTCAGTCCCTCCCTTTATTATCCCTTTCCCTTTTCTTCCCCTTTACTCTTACTGCTTTTCCCCTCCCTTCTTTTTCCCCCCTCCCTTTTCTTTCCCCTTTTCCCTCCTACTGCCTATAGGGCAAGTTAGATTTCTATACCTGATTATGTTATGCCCTTCTTGAGCCAAATCTGATGAGAGTAAGGTTCAAACAATGCTCCCCCCTCCCTTCTTTCCCTCTGCTGTAATAGGATTTTTGTCTTTTCCTGTAATGTAATTTACCCTTGTCTGCCTCCTCCTTTCTCAGTACATTTTCTAAGATCAGAATCCACTTATTTGGATCCATTTAACCCACTTGATTAGATTTTTTTTATCATTACATCAAAGTCAACTAATATCCACCCCTTTATGTATACTCCTTTAACATGGTGTAATAACAATACAGTTCTCAAGGTTGCAAGTGTCATATTCCCTTGTAGGGGTAAACAGCCCCTTATTAACAATATTGTATCTTCTGTCCCATTTACCTTTTTATGTCTTTCTTGAATCTTGTCTTGAAAGTTTGGAAGTCCCTATTTCGTTGAATATCCACCTCCTCTTGAAAAATGATGCTCATTTTTGCTGGGTAATTGATCCTTGGCTGCATTCCAAGCTCCTTTGCCTTATGGAATATCATGTTCCACGTCCTGCGGTCTTTTAATGTAGAAGCTGCAAGGTCCTGTGTAATCCTGACTGTGGTTCCATGATATTTAAATTGTTTCTTTCTGGCTGCTTGCAGCACCTTCTCTTTCATCTGGTAATTTTGGAATTTTGCTATTATATTCCTTGGTTGTCAATTTGGGATCTCTTTCAGGTGGTGAGTGATGTATTCTTTCTATGGTTATTTTCCCTTCTGGTTCTAGGACTTCTGGGCAGTTTTCCTTTATGATTTCCTGAAAGATACTGTCCAGGCTCTTTTTTCATCATGATTTTCAGGTAGTCCAATAATTTTTAAATTGTCTCTCCTGATTGATTTTCCAGGTCGGTTGTTTTACTGATGAGGTATTTTACATTTTCATCTATTTTTTCATTTTTTTTTCTGTTTGACTGATTCTTGCTCTCTCATAGAGACATTAGTTTCCATTTGTCCAATTCTAGTTTTTAACAGATTGTTTTTCTGTTAGTTTTTGTACTTCCTTCTTCCTTGCCAATTGTGTTTTTAGGGATTGTTTTCTTCAGTGTACTTTTTTTTTTTCCCAGTTGCCAATTGTGTTTTTTAGGGACTTGTTTTCTTCAGTGTATTTTTTTCCAATTGGCCAATTGTATTTTTAAGGACTCTTCTCCTCTCTCATTTGACTTTAAAATCCTTCTTGAGCTCTTCTAAGAAGGCTTTTTGGGCTTCAGACCAGTTCATATTCCCTTTTGTGTTGCAGATGTGGGTTTGTTGACAATGTTGTCCTCTTCAGAATTTCTGTCTTGATCTTCACTCTTCTCATAATATGAATCTATGCATGTTTCTTTTTACTCATGGGTTTCTTTATTCCCTGGCCTTTAAAGAGATTGAGCTCTCCTGCTGGGGAACAGAGGGTACTGGCCCAAGCTTCTTGTGTTGGGAGCCTAGCTCTTGGTCACTGGCTTTGTGAGCTGGGGCCTCTTATGTTGACAATTAGAGGTTTTAAGGTTCTGGCAGCTTACCTTGTGTTGGGCTGGCATCAGCAGGGCTGGGACTTTCAGGCAATTATAGGTTGCCTGCTTTTCCTTTCCTTTAGCTTTCTTTTGCTCCTTTTAGATGGGTGCTGCAGGGTATTTATCTGCCTGGAGCCCCTTGCAATGTTGCCTCCCTCATTTCTGCTAATGCACTGGGAGATTCCTTTGTGGTAGATTACCTAGGCACTTGGTGGTTTTTTGAGCTGATTTCCACAGTTCCCTGCCCTCACTGAGGCACTCGGAGGTCCAGGTGTTGGTGTTTGCCTGCTGTACCACCTAGGCTTCAGGATCTCCTCCTGGTTGACAGTTGGAGGCTGTAGGGTTCTTACAGTTTACCTGGGACTTTAGGAAGACTCTAGGTTGCTTTCTTCAGCTGCTTTCAAATGAATGCTGCAGGGTGCTTATTCACCTGGGGCCCTTTGTAGTGCTGCTTCCCTTATTTTTGCTGAGGCGCTGGGAGAACCGTTTGCTTGGCTGCTGCACTGCTGTTCCCATCTTTCTTCTAGTTCAGCTGTTCCAGGGTTTTTTTTTCTGGGGTGTTATTTTCTGGGTTTTCAGAGATTGATATGTGAGGGTGAGAGCTACAGCCTTTTTACTCCGCCATCTTGGCTCCTGAAAGTAGAAGTCCAAATATTATCTTATGTCTTTTTTGTCCTTTATGGCTAAACTCCTTCCAAAGGCTGTCTATAATACTTGCCTCCCCTTCCTCTCATCCCACTCTCTTCTTAAATCTTTACAATCTGGCTTCTTACTTCATTTTTCCACCAAAATTGCTGTTTCCAAAGTTACCAATGATCTCTTAACATCCAGATTATTGGCTTTTTCTCAATCCTTATTTTCTTTGACCTGTCTGCTTAACACTGTTGATCACTCTCTCCTCTTTGATACTATCTTCTCTTCAGGTTTTTGGGATATCATTCTCTCCTGTTTCTCCCCCAGTCTCCTTAGTCTCATTTGCTGAATCCTCATTCAGATCATAGGATTCTATCCTGGGCTTTCTTCTCTTCCTCTATACTGCTTCACTTGGTGATCTCATCAGTTTCCTTGGATTTAATTATCGTCTCTATATTTATATTTCTCAAATCTACCTAATCTCTCTGCTTACCTCTAACTTTGCATCTCCAGCTGTCTTCCGGACATCTCAAACTGGATATCCAGTGAATAGCTTAAACTCAACACATCTAAAAGAGAACTCATAAGCTTTCCCCCTAAACTTGCCTCAATTTCCCCTATTCTTAGAAAGGATAGCATCATCCTCTCAGTCCCACTGTCTTGAAATCTAGCATTCACCCTCCACTCCTCAATATGTCTTATCCCACCATATCAAATATGTTGCTAAAGCTTGTTGATATGACCTTTGCAATATCTCTCAATTACATTCCCTCTCTTTTCTCTGATAACTACCACCAATTTGTTGCAAGCTCTCATCATGTCATGTCTGGATTATTGCAAAACTTGCTAGTAAGTGTAACTGTCTCAGTCTCTCACAACTCCAATTCATCCTCCATTTAGCCACTAAACTGATTTTCCTAAAGTACAGGCCAACCAGGTCATTCCCCTACTGAGTAAACTCCAGTGCCTCCCTATCATTTTTAGGATCAAATATAAAATCTATTTGGCATTCAAAGCCCTTCATAACCTAGTCCCCTCCTACCTTTCCAGTCTTCTCACATCATACTCCCTTTTATACATTCTTCAGTCAAGTGACATTGGCTTCTTTGCTGTTCCATTTAAAAAGAATTACTCCTCTTTGGCTGTTTCTTATGCCTAGACTCTCTCCTTCCTTGCTTTCACCAATTGGCTTACTGGTTTCCTTTAAGTCTTAAATTAAATCCCATCTTCTACAGGAAGCTTTTGCCAATCTCTAGGGCTGACTGTCTATTTATGATTTCCTATTCATCCTATTTGTACATTTTAAAACTTATCTCCCCCATTAGATTATGGGCTCCTTGAGGGCAGGGACTGTATTCTTCATCTTTATCTGTCCCTAGTGCTTAGCAGAGTGACTAACACATAGTAGGCTATATTTGAACTCAGGTCTTCCTGACTTGAGGTCCTGGTGCTCTATCTCCTGTGCCACCCAGATACAGAAAGTTTAGCTCAGAAAGACTACTACAACCAATAAGTATTGGACTTTGATCTAGTGATTCCAAAACTGGTATCACTTAACCTCAGTTTCCTCATCTGTAAAATGGGGATAATAATAGCACTTACCTTGCAGGGTTGTTGTATCAAATGAGATGATAGTTGTAAAGTGCTTAGCATAGTGCTGACACATAACAAGCAGTATATAAATGTCAGCTATTGGTTATCTAATTGGCAGCTAGGTGGTGCAGTGGTTACAGTGCTGGCCAGGCCTAGTTCAGATCTGGCCTCAGACACTTACTAACTCATTTACCTCAGTTCCTCATCTGTAAAATGAGCTGCAGAAGGAAATGGCAAACCACTCCAGTATCTTTGCCAAGAAAACCCCCAAAATGGGATCACAGAGAATTAGACATAAATGAAAAACAACAAATTATTATCATTGTTGTTGTTATTGTTATCTGTAAAATGGGAATCATAATACTTTCTTCTACTCATGTCACAAAGTAGTTTTGAAGGGAATTCTTCATAAACTTTAAAGCTATAGAAATCTGAGATGCTGTTATTGCAAACAGTTCTGGAGTACTAGAAAAAATAGTCTTGGTGTAAAGCAGTTGATCACTGGGGTGGCAGCACATGCCTATATTCCCTGCTACCTGGGAGGCTGAGGTTAGTCAATTGCTTCAGCTTGGAAATTCTGAAAGCTACTATAGCTGTTTGCATTAAATCCAGCACCAATATGGTGAGCACCTGGGAACAGGGGCCACAGGAGTGCTAGGGAGGGTGAACAGACATAGGATGGAAACAGAGCAAGTCAAAACTTTTTTGTCAAATAGCAGAAGGATTTGGCCCATGACTGGCCACTGCACTTTCAGCCTGGGCAATATGGAGGGTACAGTCGCAAAGAAACAAAATTTTGAAAATAAAGTGAAACAGTTGGAAAAGGTACAGTGGTCACATTTTCTAATCCCATAGTTAAATCACACGATGGAAATTCTCACAAAGTATAAAAAAACCACATTTAACAGATCAACTTCATTGAAAATGACCAATTTTGCTGTCTTCTATATCTTCCTCCTGCATGTATATATAACAACACAAGTATATAAAGTGGGCTAGTGTGCACTTGTTTTCAAGAGCAAATGTAATGTTTCTTCAGCCTGTACATATCTATATTTGTTGCTTTTTATTATAATGCTTAGTGACTTAAATTAGTTTCTGTTGAAATATTAACATTTAGGGAAATTTCAGTAGTCTGTAGGAGCAATAGGTTGAAATATTTTAAATCAGAATTACCCTGAAAAAAAAAACCCTAGACATATGGCCACAGTATGTTCAGAGCAAAGATATTAACTATGCCAGCCATGCAAACAACTACATTTTCAAACAAGACTATCTTTATGTGCCTAGAATTTACACTGGGTTAGCTCACCAGGGAGAATATTTTCTTATCTTGGCATATGAACAATTCTCTCTCCCTCCCCCTCTCCCCCTCCCCATCCCCTTCACCCTCTCCCTCTCCATTTCCCTCTCTCCCTCCCTCCCTCCGCATATCTTCCTAGCTAGCTATCCACATACAACAGTGGTGGAATTAGAACACTTATCTGGGAGCATCCCATAGAATTAGCATTTTCTGTGTCAAGGAGGATGAAGATCAGTTCATGCAGGTGCTTGGGGGCTCCATTTACATTGGTGAGATTCCTGAAGGGGCTAAGAATGTCAAAGGTGTATTCAAATATCTCTCCTTTTCATCAACTCTGCATTTGCATCACTTAGTCCTGTTAGCTTTATTTCAGAAGTGAGTAAGGTTCAGATGACTGATTAGTCTCAAGTTACTGATGGCTATCTGTTTGTCATTCTAGCCTCTTTACCTCCCACATGAGTTGTACCTTTCTGGTTCAAATAAGCTGCCACTACTACCTCTATGTGATCTCTGTGCTACATATGTCTCTGATTAACTTGATCGTGACAGGCCAAAAGAATCCTATTACAGAGGCTGACAATTCTTAGAAACCATAGAAGCACTATCCTTTGGGCAAATTTCTTACTAACTGAAGTGCCCATGCTTGTAATATGAAGATTGTGAAATGATACTTACTAAGGTGTACTCAGAAGCTTTAATCATGTGGTCTGTGTGTGTGGATGTTTACATACAAATATTTTATTTTTTATTTTTGGTCTGGACCTCTGATTCCACCCCGATTGGAAACTCTCCTTCCAATGTAGATAGGCAACTCTTTTATAGTTTATGGTTCTAGATTGTTGACTGAACCACTGATGGGTTATCTAACTTGCTTTTGGTTACACAACCCGGATGTGTCAGAGACAGGACTTGAACACAAGTCTTCCTGACTTCAAAGGCGAATCTCTTTCTACTTTACCACACTCCCTTTCAAGCCTATTGCCATTATGATTATTACTACTAGTAATGATCGTTACAGTTCAGAGATGTAATCAAAACAATGTTAGCTCTTCCCACCAAGAACAGAGGGATAAGAGATTGTGGGATTGAAGTTTTGTAGTAATGTGACAGTGGTTTAAGAAAAAAAAATATATGTTAGTTTCTTAATTGATGCCAGAATGTCATTTGACCATCAGGTATAAAGTTCCGAATTCCATAAGATATGCATTTAAGATATTGAAAGACAGGAGGGAAAGGGAACAAGCATTTATTAAGTGCCTAATAGATGCCAGGCACTTTGCAAGATTCTTTACAAATATTATCTTGTTTGAGATGCTATGATGACTGGCTTTCTTTTACTGTTTTATATTTTATACATTTGCTTTAGCTGTTTAGTTAGAGGTACATATTTTTTTTTCTTTCTTGAGTTTTTTAGATGTATCTGCAAAGGGGAGATTGATCTATTTGAAAGTTCTACTACATTATTAATGTTATCAGATAGCATAGTTAATTTTTTAAAAAATTAAGTGGCCTTTAATAGTGGCTTCTCTCATTACATTTTGCGTGAACTTTGTGATATAATGGAAGAAGCACTGGATAGTGAGTCAGGAGACATGGGTTTTACATTGGGCTATTCACAGGATTTAGTTTCCTAATCTTTAATATGAAGGATTATAGTATGAGTTGTATGCTTCTGTTATATAATGGTTATTTGAAAGGCCTTTAGGTTCATAGGCTGTTCAACCACATTTAAAAGCTATTACAAATGGATATTTCTCTTCTCTCTCTTCATATATTATTTTCAAGGGATTTCAGATAAAAATAGTCCTAGAAAAATACACTGTTCTATTGTTTGTAATATCTGAAGTTCATTGGGTTACCACATAGCTGGAAAATGATTACTTTTTAATAACTAAATAAAAGTATTGGTATATGAGCATCTTCTATAGATTTATTGAAAGTATCTTTTGAATATCTCCATTAGCAGTCATTACAACGGGGATGATGTGTATTTCATCCAGTTCCCACATCATTTTGATTTTTTCCAGTAAGCTATTTAGAGAGCTTTTCCACATAGCTTGAAGGTTATGAGTATTTAATATGGCAATATCTATTTGTGTCTTCTTGTTCTTCCTCTTCTTCTTTTTCTTCTTCCTTTTCTTCTCAGAGACAATCCTGGAACAGATCACTGTCCTGCTCTTAATCTTTATATGCTTAATGTTTTGTAAATTATTGTACTATGGGGTAGCAAAATTTCTTTGTATAGTTGAATAGAAATATTAGAATGTGAATTCATTTTCTGTAGGCTCTTTGAATGTTTCTTTAGGACAGTTCTGGAGGTAGGTAAGATGATGTGGATAACATGTATGTCATCCCATTCCTACATAGTTTTTATTTCTTCCACTGCATCTCTGTTTTTGAAAGTATTCCATTCTATATAGTTTAGCTATTACAAAATTTGGCAAGGTGAGATATTAAACATATTGTTCATAGATATTTATGGATTAGTACTATGTTGGCATGGCTGGGGGTAATGGTTCTATCTGTAATGATGGTCTGGTACTAGTATTGATACTGAATTCTCCACATTTGTCATTTGTTAGTTTATAAAGGATAGTTAATCTCTCATTCACAATTCTGTTCACCTGATCATATTTTTCTAGATGTGCAGTACATGCTGAATTTTTGCAATTAGCAGTGATATGTTGCATAGTGTCTACCCTTCATTGCATAATGTACATTCATCAATAAATATAGTCTCCTTAAGTATCTCTTTCTGTAATTTCTGGTGAGAGTGACTGGGTCCTGAATTGGTACCATAAGCTACTCTTTCTACAATGGCATGTCAGCCCTTACCCTTATCCTAAATATTGACATTAAATTCATGTGGATGTTATTGATTTTAACCAGTTCATAAGCCCTATCAGAAGACTAATCACTTTCACTGACATTCAACAAATCTGGTATTATATATCTGTTCTCAGAATTTACTATTTCTTTGTGAACTGATGTCTGTTTGTTCCAAAAGTATTTTTGTGCATTTCAAACTTATCATGTACTCTAAGAACAGATTTTTTTTTCTTTCTCCTTTTAGACAACAAATTGGAAGATTTTCTATGGATGCTATGGGGTGATAGAACTTCCCCATCCCCTTTAAAAAACAAAACAAAACATTGTACAGACTGTTGTTTCTAAATCTTCTAAATTCATTATTGACCGTTTTGTTACACTACCAGTTTCATTCAGACTGGTATATATAGCTGTTAATCAGTTTATATGTGTTCTCCCCTTTAAACTTTTACTCCAAGAAGCCAATCAATATCTTGAAGAGCACAGCCTCCATTTTCTCCTTGATATCTTTATTCTTGATATGTCTTATGGGATGGAGAGGTATCTTTAAATATCACCTTCACCCATGGGTTCATTTTAGCAACAGATTCAAGCTGAAAGCCATTATCTAGGTGGCATAGTGAGAGCCTGGGCCTGGTGTCATGAAGACCTGAGTTAAAATCTGGCATCAGACCCTTACAAGCTATGTTACCGTGGGCAAATCACTTAAGCTCTGTTTATCTCATTGTCCTCAATTTTATAAATAGAGATAAGAGTAGTACCTACCTCCTGAAGTTGTTGTGAGGATCACATCAGATAATATTAAAGGTGTCTGGCAAATAGTAGGCACTAAATAAGTGCCTACTACTTGCCGCCTGCCTGCCTTCCTTCCTTCCTTCCTTCCTTCCTTCCTTCCTTCCTTCCTTCCTTCCTATTTGACACACATTAAGAACTTTATATTTGTTGAGCCCAAAAGATATCTTGATATCATTGAGAAATAGTCCATAATATGAAATAACTGTTTAGTATAATTTTTAGTGGAGTCATATAACTTGATGCCATTCATGTACATCAAGTGTTTTGGCACTAGTTATTTTTTTACTTGAAAGTTATATTCATTTTTATTTAGGAATGATGATAATTGATTTAAAGCTAGGTAGAAGCATGGTGGCCTTAAACGTTCTACTTGGAAGATGTTACATCATATATTTTGTTCTTGAAATTATTGTTTTATTAGCATACTTTGAATAAAGAACAGTTTTCTACATGTATATTAAATATACTTTCTCCTTATACATCTATCTATTTTATATATTTGCAGAACCTATCTAAGCCATGAGTATAAAATTGACTCAAAGATTATACATTGCAAACAATTAAGGTGTTGCAAATATTTCTTCCAGATAGCTTGTTGCAATAATCACTGAATCAATCATGAGCTGCTCTTTATACTCCAGGGATTTTTTGGCACAGTCCTAGTAGCTCCTTAGACAAGATATTGTTTCATTGTGTTTATATATTTAAGGGGGTGTGGCTTTGAGAGCTTTGTATAAAGTATATAAATATATAATTGGCCTATATTTCAGGGAGGGGGAATTACTGGATCATCTTTGGTTAATAAATGTCATGCCATCTGTTAAGATGTTATCAGACTCGCACCAGACTAGAAGCCAGTGAGGTACTTTTCTAGTAATTCGTGTGCCACTGTGAAGCATGTGAACCAATAATTTTGGATAGAATCTGGACCTGCCACCTTGCAATTTGCAGACAACCTAGAATTTCAGTTACCTTCCTTGACATATAGACCATTTCATTATGTTGTTCATGATATCAATGGTATGTGAGCTTTCTGTTTTGAATTTGATCCAATGTGTACTTTGTTGTGTTTGACTTTTTTTTGACAATATAGATAAAGAGAAATGTTCTGCATATTTCATTTAGAAGTTTCTCTCTTTCTCATCTAAGAACTTGCTTGTTTATTTGTTTACCTTGATAACTATATGTTAGTAGAGTTGGTTTCCTTTGCAGTTTTATGCATTTTAAATCATCATTCTGAAACTGTGTTCTTATACTACATCAGATTGCCAAAGTGATCCATGATGCAAAAAAAAAAAAGGTTAAGAACCCTCTGCTCTATAGTCTAGTTTTTGATTGATGTTTAGTTTTTGATTTCTTTTTCTCATGGGTGCGTATGTATGTGCTAGTTGGTTCATTCTATAACTTAACTTTTTGGCTGTAGGTTTTAATTATTGATTAAGAATATCAAGAATTTCTGATATTTTTTGTTTCCAGATTCCATTTTGAATATTTCTTTTTCATTGTCTTTAAACAGTGAATGTGGTTATTGTGTATTCTGTTGCATTTACTGACTATATATTTATATAACCTTCTAATTTTTTTTATGTTGGCCTTTAATAGTTTTCTCAAACCACTTCAACTGCAATAGCATTTGACTCCTATCCTTTGGACTATTCCTAGGTTCTTCTACTATTTCTTACATGGCATCTATTGAAAGCAGATTTTGATATGTTTTTACATACTTTGTAGAATATTTTTAAGAAATATATTTGTTCATGATAGTTATATCATCTTTAAAAAAATTAGTCTATTTTGGCATAGTTGGTCAATTAGTTGGATTCATTTTATCAAACTAAAAATGACTTTTTGCAATTCCATTCCAAGTATGCCCATCTGCTTTTCAAAATCTTTTGCAACATTGCCACTAATTTGGTCATTTGTTTCATTATTAGATAATGCTTCTAGGGCATGTGGTAAGCATAGGTTTGCAATGCCTTCTAATTCTTGAACTTTTCCCTCTTCAGATTGAATTAACTCCCCAACTCTTACTCCTGTTTCATCTCATTTGTATTTAGGAATGAAGTTATACCCTGCATGCCCTACACTGATCTTCAATGAATTGTGTAATTTAGAGTTGAGAATATAGACAAAGAACAATTCGAAATCCTTACTTTATTACGGGTGCTATGGTTCCAATTTTGTTATGATTTTATACTTATACATAATGAAAAACATTCACATCTTCAGTATATTTTATGCACATACATAAGTGGTACATGTCATCTACCCAAAAGCCTTTCCAGCAGGTGGGATTTCTGATTTGCTCTAATGTATCTAGCCTTCTTGTGATATTGAGTACCACTTTCTCCACTATTCTCTATGTCAAAGCTGTTTGTTGCAACAGTTTTGAGGGTGGGGAAGCTTGCAACCCTATTTTATTCTGTCTATTTCTTTTATTTAGAGGACCAGTTACTTCACAGAGAATAAGTATAAATTTAGCTATTTTATTGGTTACTATGAATAGGCTATACTTATCAAACTTTTGTTATGTACCAGTGATCATTCTTCTAGATGTAGTATTGTGTGCACATATGTATATATGTATGTATTTGTGAATGAATATCCACATATATGTATGTGTTTTGTGAATTCAGATGTTAGCTCAGTTAGGCAGTGTGGCATAAGGGAAAGAGATGGAATTCATGGTACTTGAATTCAGAACAACTGGGCTTGAGTCCCAGTTGCTCTCTGTGTGATCTTGGACAATTCACGGAAGTCAATGTATAGGTATTTAGTAAGTGCCTACTATGTTTCAAGAATTGCAGTAGGAGTATAATAAATAATTTGGAGAGATTTTGAAATAAAATAGTCAAAAACTAAGTAATTGATAACTAGATGTAGGGCTTGAAGAGGGAACAGTGAAAAGTGAATCCCTTCCACTAGCATTTCTACTAGGAAATGGGGAAGAAAGAAAAAAAATGAAATTGAAGATATACCATTTTAGTCCTTATTAATAGCTTTGACAAAGAGTTTAGTGAAGACAGGTTGGGGAATCATTTGAAGAGCACTGTGATCTGTATATGATTTAGAGTTGACTACTTTATCTTTTTATTAAAATACTGAAGAAATGAAAACATTAACAATCTACCTATCTTGTTTTTGTATAAGGTACCCTTTACCTTTCAACAACTTAAAATTACAGGGCAGTGTGCATTTTTGGGTGGATTCTAAATGCTGAGGTGCATTTGTAAAACTTGAATCTTGGGGAGAGTCCATCATCCACAGAATCACTGCATAGAGCACTTGAGTTGTTCATTTCTTTTGTTTCATTTTGCTAGCTAAGAAAGTGATTTCTGGCTCCACACAAGAATCTTAATCCTTGATTCTTAATCTAGTCATTGATCAATGACTAGAAGAATATGTATCCCCAGGATCCCAGTGTAATCATCTCTTAGTTGCAAACACATATGGTGAAAGAACATCATCTTTAGTGCAGAAAGGAAGTTTGCACACTGAAATGCACTGCCCCTCCTAGTGAATTGTAGGTTGAGAATCTCATTCTCCTAGAACTATCACTTGAGAAAGAGAGTAATTATTTCAGATTGCCCTTTATAAAATGCAGTTATAATTGCATTACTGTTAACAGTGTCCACATTAACATTTAATTGTTAATGTCCTCCTAATTTGGAGTAAGTCATCACCTCTCTATATTTCATTGCCAGAAAATTGTTAAATTGAAAGAGTGTAAATCTGAAGATTTTAGATGAAAAGGGGAGAATGCAGAGAAGAGTTAGCAGTATTAGGAGACAGAATTTGTGGGGAAAGTGTCTTTTTCTCCATGTCTTTTTGCCTTTAAGGTATTGTACATCTGCTTCCTTCTCAAGGTCAGATTACAGTGAACAAGTGTTCACCAGAGAGTAGCAGTAATTTCTCTGTGGTATGAAAACTCCTCTGGTGTTCATTGTAGGAAAAGGGCAGAAACTTTTCCTTGTAGCTGACATCTTGTTGGAGCGTTGAAAACACATTAACAATAAGAGAAAGACACCACTCTGGCAAGGTGAGCTAGACTGTGGTGGTCTACAAGTCTTCACTTCCAAATGATTATCATTTTCTTTATTATTTCTTTATGCTATATCAAGGTGCCTATTTACAAAAACAGAACTATTTCATCAGTTAGACTCTGCAGCTAAATATTGAGATGTTTTGAGAAAATTTTACTTACAAATTTTCAGGAGTATTTGGAGAAAAGATGACATTACCACTCTTCTATTCAGTCTTTAAGAATATAAAGAATATATTTTTCATACTATTTGGATACTCTACCTTCTAAAAGATATGAAGTGTTTGAAGTCTGTGTTTATGTGGAAATGGGATGATTGACAAGGCTTCTCAGACTTCCTGAAGAAGTAGTATATTTATGTCATTGATGAAAACAACTTGTATTTGCATTTTAGCAAGTATTCAGAAGCCACCCTTTCCCCAAACATTGGTTATATGCTGAAATGGATCTGTGATGTAAGTTGTGGACACTCCTTTCAACAATATTTATAATAACTCATCTTGTCTATAACTTTTATAGGCTTGTCACAGAGGGGTGTATTTAACATGCTGAGGCCATTTATCTCTCTTGACATGATGAGTATATTAGTGGAGCACATAGGCTGTGTGGTAGTTACCAGTTACTTTTTTCATTTGACTAACTACTTTTTCCAGTCCTCCATTTCTTTTTTTCTCCTTTGTAGTTCCTTTTTTTTTTTGGTCCTGTTGCAGCCTACTTATACCCATTTTTGATTCTTCAGAGAGTATAGTGAATATGATCCATAGTCATACACTAACATCAATAGAATATTGATATTAAAGAGATGGCCCCTTGTTTCAGAGAAGAGTAGGGTTTAAGTAAAGTATCTGAGGTCAGGTTAGACCTCACTTCTTTCTAACTCCAGGTCCAATACTCCATCCACTTGCCACCTAGCTGCCTTTATGAGAAAAGGATATTGAGCTGTAGTCAAAAGGGGTCTGTAGTTTGGCTCCCCACATTTATTGTCTATGGAATTTTAGGAAAATCACTTCATCTCTCTGAGCCTTCTTTCCTCATCTGTAAAATGAGGGGTAATCAATACTTGTACCACCCATCAATCAATCAGCAAGCATATATTAAACACATACTGTGTGCTAGTCACTGTGTGCTACATGTTATATATAAAGACCAAAAAAAAAAACAGTCCCTGCTTTATAGAAATCACTATTGGGGGTCTTAAGAGATAACACATACAATATGTAAGTTGTATGTACAATACAAAACACACAATAATTTCAAAATAATACCAAGTAGTTAAATTCAATATTTTAGGGATGAAAGGAACAATCATTTGAGGGGTCAGAAAAGGTGTCTTGCAGATGCGTAGTATTTGAGCTGAGTCGTCAAGTAATGTGGAATTCTATGATACAGATGTGAGGAGGTTGTGCATTTCCAGAACAAGGGAAAAGAGATGGAAGATAGAATGCTATATGTGAAGCAGTATTTACCTCTCTCTCTTCTTGTGAGCAAAGTATTTAACAAACTGTAATTTTTTAAATAAATGTGAAACATTTTAATTTCTACTGTGTTCACATTTGTAGAAATTGCTATAATTTCCAGCCATCTGGGCATTAGGGATAGGGAAGGGGGGAGAGGGAGGAGGCAAGGCTATGTGGAGAAAGCTGGGAAAATGAAACAATTGGAGTGTAGAATTTATTCATTTACATAATTTCATCTGTGATCTTTTGTTTTGTTTGAACTTTCCCCCGTATGTTCAGGTAGCTTATTGTAAGTGCCTAGGCAGTATGTACCACTGTCCCCACAGTTCCAAGCAGTGACATAGCATTTAAAAACAGCACCTGTGAGGCAAATTGTATCTTCTTCGTTATGATCCAACAACAATCTCTAAATCTGTAATAGCAGCTCACATTTATATATTATTTTAAGATTTACAAAATGCTTTACTCACAACAGCCCCAAGGTAGGCAGTACAAATATTATTATCCTCATTTTACAGATAAAGAAACTGAGAGGCAGAGATTAAATGGTGCCTGAGGTCACACAGCTAGCTAGTAAGTGTCCCGGGGAGCTGAGAATTGAAACAAATTCAGATGATGCAAAAGCCACCGTTTTTTTTTTCCTTTTCAAGTGTAACATAATGCCTTGTATCCACAAAAATGTCTGCTGCCAAGAAGACTAGGGAAACCTATCCACATCTATATACTATCTTTTTACTTCCTCATTTACTGAAAGCCTTTTCCAGGGATAGGCCCATTTCTGTTTGCCTCGATTCCTGTTGTGTCATTTCTTTGCTCTCCACTGAGACAACACACCAGTGCATTAAAGGGAAAATCTCTGCAGAAAAATTGGATTTGCAAATTATGAAGAGGAGAACTCTTTAAGTGTTCATTTGAAGAAGAGGAGAACTTTAAAAATACTTATTACATTTCTTGTGTCTACTTTGTTGGATTGGCTTGGAATGAAGCCTCCAGTAATTTTGCTTCCTGTTTATTTGACTTTTAATGAAGTTAGACTTAAGTCCTTTCTCAGTGGCTGCAGTGACTTCATAATTACCATCCTGGGTTTTTTTTTCTCTTTACACTGATTCATCGCTTTATGAGGTCAAGGAGGTGAATTTATGTAGTTTTTCATGAATCAGAAGAGTTCAAATAAGAAATCCATACATTCTTAAAAGTACTCATAAGAAACATTGACTTTAGCATTTTAATCAAGAGGGTTGGGACCCTTTTAAGAGTCTTCTATACACTCTGTTTTGATTTATAGTTGGTTCAAAGTTTTCATGAACAATATGAGAATATTATTAGGGAAGTGATGGAAAATACATAATGGTTGGCATAAGGAGCCCTGTGGAATCATCTTCACATTTTTAGCACAGTGTGTGCTACATAATAGATTCCTAATGAAAGATTGCTGACCTTTTGACTTAATTGACAATAGATGTTTAGTAAAAGATTGTTGACCTGGCGATTTAATTGTGCTTATTTTTGTTCAAGCCCCTCAGAGATTCTGATTGTGTTGGCATTGTGGGAGAGTTGAGCATTTGATTTGGGAGGAAAGAAAATGAGGTCCGCTGCAGCATGAGTCATCATTTAGGTCATATTTTAAATTTTAAAATCGTGTCCTAAGTGTTGAAAAAAGTGACCTAAGGAAAAGCTGTATTTCAGGAACATTCCATGAATCATCTCTTTAAAAAAAAGATAAGCTCCCCAAAGAATTAAATGTTTAGGCCACAGGTGCCCAGTTTCTTCAGTGGGTTCAAGGATTAGTCTCAAGGGAATAGGCGGTAGGAATGCTTAATTAATTGCAATATTTGCATTAAAAAGATTTACCTCTCTACAAGCAGTGGGCCTCCTGAAAATGGCATCTTTGTTACTACTTGGGATTTAGAAGCAGAGTTCTTAACTGTAGCAGCAAATTTCTAGGTTTTATTCCCTTGTCTCTCCTTTTCTAGAATGATTAATTTTACTCAAGTACTTGGTTTCACTTGAGAGTTCTTTCCATGTGCGAAGTGAAGGTTAGGTACTTGGGGACCGATACTTAATTTCAGCCTATGGGCAGTTCCTCTCTTACACAAGATTCTATTTGTAACATTTTACTTTATGGGTTTAACTAAACTGTCAGTGTGGCAGAGGGCTGAATTATTGTAGTTTATTGTAGAAAGCTCAGACTAGAGATGAAACTGTTCTCCTTGGAGAAAGAAGGCTTTAATACTTAAGAATAATGCCTAGGTCCAGCATGCTTTGTGCTTCTCCCTCCCTCCCCCAATAGTTTCCAGGTAATTAAACCAGAAAAAATGCCAGGAGAGATACTTGAGTGGTACAGATCACTGTGAAGCTTTGTCTGTCTCTAGATTGTCTCTGGAATGGGGGTGGGGAGGTGGGGAGGATGGCTATGGCCCTAGCTTATTTTTGTCTAGAAGTCCCCTGATGGCCAGAGAACTCTTCCAAGTTAGGACCACATTCCTACAAAACATTTAGAGACTTTTTGATCGATTGTGGTTGATTGGTTTTCCTCGTCATTCATTACTTCCATTTCTGTCTTCTTATAGTTAACATTAGGAAACTGAACAAGTTTATGTTGAGAGAGGGAATTTGGCTTCACTAAGACACCAGTAACCCTTAACCCTCACTCACCATTTGTATGTATTACTTTGAAATTATGAAAGCTATTGGGTGCCTTAAAACAAGAATGTATTCATATGTAGGAGGATTTGTAGGCAGAAAATTAAGTAAATAACAATCAACTAATTTTCAGATTCTCTTGTGTTGATAATAATGAAGTTTGGCCCATCTCTATTCTTGATTTAGGTAAGTGAATCATTTGTTGTATAGAGCCAGGTTACTCCATTTCAATCTGGAAAACTGAGTGGGCTTAAGACAAATAATTTAGCTATTTATACTAATAGAAAAAGATGTCCTAAGGTGAATTCCTAATCTACCTTTCCCTAGTACAGACACATTTTAAGAAAATGCTTCTGTTTAGGATTACACAACGCCTAATACAGACACAACCAGGGCATAGAGAAGACCATTCCAGTTTTCCAGGGAATTTACCAGAACCCTATCTCTATAGCACTGGAAATAGATTCTGTGAACCTGGGCTCTCGTCCTAACCCAAACTAATAGAACTGGGTTTTGAAAAACAACTGATATGGTCCTTAAACTCACCTGTCCCCACATTCCCTTGCTAGCAGAGAAATGGCCAAATACTGAAAATGACATTTTTATGAGTCTTTTAAAAACATGGCCCATTTATTTTGCAAGAAAAATTATGATTCCACACCAAAATGTTTCCATTCAGTGAATGACTCATTTTGATAAACAAAATGCTCATTATTAGAAAAGTACACAATGTTGACCACTTCAACTGCATTCCGTAAAACCCTAGTCATGCAAGGCAAAGGTGTGCAAAAGTTTTACTTGTAGCCCGTTTGCATAAATTTTAGGAGACTGCATAATTACACTTAAAAAAAAACAATGTGAGTGACTGGTTGGGAATGAAGTTTAATGTTGAATTTTAAATAGTGTAATCAAGTCTACAGGAAAGCAGATGCTTCATTTTCTATTTATTCCTATTTATTCTCTGTGTTTCTTAACACAAAGTCCAGAGCTTGGTCCAAAACCCAAGCTTGTAAACATGAAAGATTCCCTTCTTCCTTATTTGTTTTCATTGTCTTCTCTTTCTCCTTTTTATGTCTTCTTTCCCTTTATCTTTCTTCTCTACTCTTCTTTTCCCTCTGTCTTCTGGAAAAATGAAAACTCCATGCACAAGGTTTTAGTATGATGGAGTATGTTTTTATAGTTTCCTAGCTCTCCTTATGTATCCTAGAGCCCAACCATCAATCCCTGAAAAGCACATTCTGAAGAATTGTAGGAGATAATATATGGTCAAGCAGTCCATGCAGAGCACATTGGAATTTAGTTAATGTGTAGTCAACAGCTAAAAGCACTTTATGCTTTCAAAACTTTTGGAAAATGTGTACAAGTATTTGGTGAGAACTTTAGAATGTGATTAAACTGTCTTTTACATCAAAGATATATTTAGAGCCAGTGAATAAATTACAGTTGTAATTTTTTAACCAACATAACAATCCAGATAGGTTAATCAGCTTATTTCTGGATCTAATGACATTTTTTAAGTTTTTTTTAAGTTAATATAAACCTTTTTTCTTTGTTATTTCAGAATTGTGTTTTTTAGCTTACAGAAGCACAACCTTTTAAAAGATCTTTGTTCATTTAGGTTGGTGTTGACTTACTTTTCACCAGCATTTTTCTTAGATATCTTGGCTCTAAAGAGGTTCATTTAATCCATTTTTTTTTCCTGAAAAGGAATAGGTTTTTTTTCTTTTTTAAAAAAATGGCAATGTAGTCTTTCTGGTTAGAAGGATACCATATGGGGCATAATTCCAATGATTTAGGAAGTAATTTTATATTTGAAGAAAAGTTTGCTAACAATTAGAGCTATCCCAAAGCAGATGGGCTTGCTGGCTGGGTAAGTAATTGGCTTCCACACACTGCAGATCATCAGGGGAAGGTGAGGTGACCACTGGATTACATTATAGAAGGATTAGGGATCCAGGTGTGAGTTGGTCTTGATGGCCACTGGAGGCCAACCCTTCTAACTGTGAACTTCTATGAACTTAGTTGGTCTTTTGGGACTCATTTTCTTCATCTGAAAATGAGGGGCATGCAGTGGATGACCCCTGATGTCCCTTTCATCTTCAAAACAAAGATCCTAAGATCCTTTGAAGCTATAAAAAATTCCTTAGTACCCTAAACAATTAATAACTATTCATGGATCAGGAGAACCCATACATGTTTATATATCTCTGCTTCCTGTGAAGACAGTGAACAGGAATACATGCTGTGACATATATTTGTAACTCATAATTATTTTTCTCTTTCTTATAAAAGTGTTCCCTCTTATTCTCATTTTTATTTTTGATTTCTTTTATATGTGATAGAATTGGACGTTTCCTTTTGCCTTGAAACCATAAAAGAATTTGCAAGTACAGGCAACTAGGTGATATAGTGTATAGAATGCTAGGCTCAGGAAGACCTGAATTCAAATCTTGTTTCAGACACTTAACTAGTGGTGTGACCCTGAGTAAGTCATCTAACCTCTGTTAGCCTCAGTTTCCTTATCTGTGAAATGGGGATAATAATGGCACCTGCCTTACAGAGGTAGAGCTGTTGTAAGGATCAAATGGGATAACATTCATCAAGCTCTTTGAAAACATTAAAGCACTGTAATCAATGCTATGTATTGTTATTATTTACAAATTTGGGAGGTTTTGTATCCTTTATGTTCAGTATTGAGTTCCCCTGTTTTGAATATCAGTCATTATAAACAAGGTCTTGATAGTCATGCAAAATGTGCAATGCTGACATAGCCAGAAATATAAAATGCATTTATCACTGGAATGTCAATGTCACTTTTGCCAGACATTTTTTTAAAGATGAGAAAGTGAGAAGCTTGCTTTTGTTTCTCTGTATTTTAGTGACTGTATTTCTGCACTGCTTACTATTTAAATATAAAGAGATGCTATTACATCAGAAAATTTGATAATATTTAACATCTCTAGTAAGCTTTTAAGCTTTATAACAGACTTCTGATAGTTTAGTCTTATTTTTTTTAAGTAGGGGGACGTAGGTTAACAGTGTGACAATTTTCACTCTTTAGATTTTCTAGCTTTTAAATTAGAGAATTTACTTTTACTTGATTTTAGATTTTAGGGAAAAAGATTTTGAAATATAAAGGAGAAGTTGATGTAGGCTGTTGACTATTTTTCCCTTTTATGAATTGGGCTTTCCTCAGTCAAGTTTTCAATAAATCAGTTACACTGATATGCTTACTGTTATGACAGACTGCAACTGAATCTCATTATTCATACATATCTGTGTGATGTTACTGAATCAATTTGTGCTGTATCCATTTTGCACTCATGGATAGTTCACGCTCCCTTATGAGCAGAAATAGTCAGCAGGCAATAATGGAAGACATGGAGCAGAAATGGATGGAGCCCACAATCCTTTGCTCGATGGCCCTAGCTCCTTCTTTTATTCACTTTAGAGTCTTTTTCACCTCATCAATATGTAGAAAGCAGCAAAGTTAAAAAAAAGTTACTCTTCAGTTCTTTCAAAATCAAACCTTTCACATACTAACAGGGAGAGGTAAATGAGGGTATGGTAGGGTCTCCATTGTCTGACTGGCATAAGGGAACTATTTTTGAATGTAATTGCTTATTGGCTATCTTTCAATTCAAAGATATTGTCTTAGGTCAATCTTTTCTGAACCCAAACTGGCATAAAACCAGAAAGTCAACAGATACCACCACCGGACATCTCTACAGCAGTGGCCATGCAGTACATGGTTGGACAAGTCAAATAATTATTTGTGTTAATGTAGTTCATTATGCTAAGTTAATGTGGGAGATTTCTTACAAGTCAGTCATTTTGAGGTCATCATTGAACTACAACAACAAAGCATAAAAGCTTTTTCATATTTGAAACCTTGCACTTATCACTATTTGTAGCTCCTTCAAAGCAGTCACATGCAATTGTCCAGTTCAAGATTGTTCCTTCCCCCCCCACCTTTAAAAAAATGACAGTTGGGACAAATGGTAAAAGAGGAGTACTATACAAAACCAAAGACCACAGAAGAATGGCTCAAGCATGGCATACGGCCATTTCATCTCTAGTATGGTTGTGTTTTTTGCCAGGTGATGACAGAGTCATAGCCATTAAAGAAGAATCCAGTGGAGAATCCTGCAGAGTCACTTGTCTGCAAGTTCCTCATTGTACAGTATCAGATTCCAGGTGTTAAGATTCTCCTAAGGAAGGAAGGTCAACTTACCAATCACATCAGAAATTAAGAAAACTTTCCCCCCTCCTGTTTCACCCACTAATTCTATTGCTTGATAAATTAATTTTCACAGGTGTTTTTTTTTTTTTTTTGGTGGAGTAAGGGCTGGAGGAAAAATACAAGACTCACATTATTGAGATTTCAGAGTACCAGGGATAAAAGAGAATTCTAGAATATGAGATTTTACTTCATATTTGTTTTCCTGGGCCATTTTAATTATTTTGTGCCATAGGCAGAGAAAATATATACATCAACATAGTGAAAAAGAATTCCATATTAATGAAGGAATTAAATTTTAAGGTGGAAGTGCCTCTCCTTTTAGTTAAGGAACTTAAGATCTTTAAATGCACATTTGGCAAAATAAACTTTTAATCCAAGAGTAAAAATTAAATTATTTTGGAACCTGTCAGTGCCTTAAAATGCACATGTGGACAATTAGTCTCAGAAATAACCCCAGACTTTGTGCCTCTCAAGGTCGCTAGATCTCTGAAGAAGATTGTCTAGTGTTTATAAACTTTGGTGTTAATTTACCCCATATCCCTTTTAAAAATCACAAAAATGCTTGTATTAACATTTTTCTAGCAGTGTTCTAATGTTATAAAATTGTGAGAAAGAAGCCTGATTTTGCTTTATGTATATACACATGTTCATATGTATATGCATATTGTAGCATGTAAGTATTAAGAGCATTGTTACACACGATACAACTTATACAGGCAAGAGTGGAGTACAAGGAAACCTTCCTAAGAAGACTACATCACCCTAAAAACATAATCTTTTTTGAAAGATGAAGGTCATTATATTATAAGAAGTACCAACCAAGATCATTCAGTCCCTGCTCTCTGCTACTGCTATTGTTGTTATTTTAGGATATATTTAATAAAATTCACCCAGAGTCAGTGTTTTCTTGCAAGCCTTTTTGTTTTCTTCCATGACAAAGTCCGTTTTTTAAACAAAGGCAGTAAATACAACCTAACTGGAGCCATAGCCTAGCTATGTCTTCTCCAGCTTGTTACTATAATGGTAACTAGGTAACTTATTTGCAAGATGTTTAAATACCTTGATATTTTCAGTGCCTAAAAAAGGAACTGTATTGAGAGGTTTTTGGACTCTACAAAATTCCACATTTTAGATGATCAACCTATCAATCGTAGAGCATAGCAGAGCTCCTTCTTGTTCTTTCCCTCTGGAGAGCATGAACTTAAACTGGTGACAGGTTAAAGCAGATTGAGGTTCAAGTAGGAAAAGGCATGAAAGGTATGTTTTTTATCAAGAGAGCTAGGAATTTTGTATTGGCACAACTTGAGTTTGTAAAAGCAATAGCTTTCAGATGGGTTGGATGGGTCATTAGTTCCTGAATGGTTGATTGAGTAGAGTGCCGGTGCCACTTGTGCTCTAGACTGATCCCTTGGTAAAGAAGAGGAAAAACCTACTTCATAGAGGCCCCAAGGAACATAAAATAATACACACACACAAAAGGAACATCCCTTTCCAATGTCAGGGAAGAACGTATCTTGAAGAAATCTGATATATGGGGGGAAAATGGACTTTTGGGCTTAACACTAGGAATAATAATATCAATGATAATCACTAAAATCTACAGTTTACCAAATCACTAAAATCTACACTAAATTCTAAGTTTAAATATTTGCAAACTACTTTATATGACTTATATTATTTGATATTCACAACAACCCTGTAGGATAAGTCTTATTATTATGCCCCACCCCCATTTTACAGATGAGGAAACTGAGGTTGAAAGAGGAAATTTACCCAGGCTCAATATAACTAGTAAGTGCCTGAAGAAGGATTCAAATGTATCTTCCTGACTCTTAAGTCTAGCACTCTATTCACTATGATACTTTGCATTTGTAAGGCCATTTATCCCTAAGAAAGTGGTGGTAAAATCTTAGACATGTTTTCAATAAGTAACATTGGGCTCGTTTCTGGGGGCAGGCTGGATTTCTAATAGAACTGTCACATCAGATATTCATTATATTAGGAAATATAAGAGAGAAAGCAGCAACAAATATGAGCAACCTTAGTTTCAGTGGCAAGTTCAGACTGGTTGATTAACCTCAGGCCAAAAAAAAAAATGTGGTTTGTCAAACTACTAACATAGACAGGTACCCAACCCCTCCCCCAATTGGTAAAACTTTAATTATGTTTGGATCATCATCAGAACTCTAAAGGGAGATGCTTATCTCCCTAGAAGTTTAGTAAGACATGAATGATTTCACTCCTGTTTGCTAACTGCTACACATTCTTTCATGCAAACTTTTACCTACATTGAAAGCATCTAACCTACAGCTTTGCATGTTCAAACAGGCTTTGCTGTCCTAGATTATAGCACAAGAGCAGCTGGCTCCTTAAAGCTGAGTTACCCAGTCCTGACTGTTACTTAAACAATCTTTCTTCTGATCAGGCTTTTCTCCTTCTGTGTCTTGGTGCAAAAACAAGTTCCAGCATGTTAGGAGATATGTGGAAAATGGTCTGCAGTCTTACAATCTAAGTGTCTGTCATAGCCTCATTAGCTATAAGTTAAATTAACTTCAGACTGACGTTTATGAATAGCTCCTTGCAGGACAACAGGCAGCATCATCTGAGGCCTATCATCCAGGAGTCAACTCGTGGAATATGAGCATAAACAAGAACTAATTTATGAAACATAATTCTGTTTATTTTGTAGAATAGTGTTGAATGAAAAGTATATTCCTGTAATTCCTGTAAATTCCTGTAATCAAGGTATTTAAACATCTTGCAAATAAGTTACCTACTTACCATTATAGTAATAAGCTGGAGAAGCCATAGCTAGGCTATGGCTCCAGTTAGATTATATTTACTGCCTTTTTAAAAAAAAATGGACTTTGTCATGGAAGAAAACAAAGTATATTCCTGTATCATGAACTATAAGTCATAATGTTATCTTTAAGAAAAAGGATAAAGGAGACTCCTCCAAATATTCTTCTGTGTCGGTGGATGACATTTGCATACCAGAGTGCCTCAAAATCACTAGTTCATCTTCACTAAATCTATGTAGTCCAGTTATAGTAGATCAGAAAGGATGCTAGTGCTAACTGGACCAAAAAATTATCTACTATTATAGATTATTTGAAGCCTTATGAAAAAGCAAATAAATCCTCCATTACCAGACTACAACCAGCTCTAAAAGTGAGACAGATAAAATATGTGTTTTCTCTAAATCTTTATCTTTATTTGAGTCTGAGAAGAGAGGAGTTAAGATAGAAGTGGGAAGTTGGGATTTTTCAGTTCTAATCTAAATAGTAAAATCTTTTGCTAAAGGCCCTTATCAATTCTGAGTCATGGAATTTAACTAACCTCTGTCGTTTATATATTTGCTGGGGGTTTCCATTGTTACCTGGTTTCTAGTAAGAAGAGTTTACAGATTCAAACACTAGAGTTTCAAGGGCTCCCCACAAACTATATCCATTAGAAGTGGATTGGTTAGAAATTCCTTATTCTGCAAAGAATTTTTGAAATGTGTCTGTTTTAACTCAAAGGCTAAAGGTTCATATTTTTGTGCTTTTCCTCTAATAGACAGGTTAACATTCCTTCAATGAATTTCTTGTCAAGGTAGAAACATCCATGAATAGAGGAAGGTGAGGAGCAGAGAAATTCCTCATATTTTTTTTCAGGTTACATTGATTTATTTAATTTTAATCAATGATCTTTAGGTTTTCTGTTATTTATGGGATAGAATATAAGCTCTTATAGCATTAAAGTCCTATCTAGGGTGGCTCCCACCTATCTATCTAGCCTTATTTCTCATTCTTTGTAATATTCTACATTTCAGTCAAATTAGACTGTTAGTCATTTTCTGATCTCATCTTGCTTGCTTTTTCCTCTGTACATAAGATCAGGCCTTTCCTTATGCCTAAAACACAGAATTTCTCCACGTTTTGTATTTTGAAATAGTTCTTTGCTGTTACTACCTGCATGACTGTGGATAAGTCACATAACTTCTCTGAGTCTCAATTTCCTCCTCTGTAAAAGTAAAGAGGTAGGTTTTATGATTTCTGTCTCTTCAAGATCTCTGATCCTATCAGCCTGTGCCCAAGCTTAGGTACCATCTTCTCCAAGAAATTTTCCCATATTCTTGGGTTTAGAACTGATCTTTCCTTCTGCAATTTCTCATCCCACTCTGTCACATCTTAGGTACTTTGCATATTCTAACTTGTATTGTTCAACCTCCAATTTAATTGAACATTCCTTAAGGACATTTTTATTTCCCTATTACCTAATTCCACCCAGCATTTAATGCTTTGTCTGAATTGATCAAGATGGAACAACAAAAAAAGTATCTTTTAAATTGAGCTCTGAGGTCTTCTAGTCTTTGTGACCAGTGTAAAGTAATCTGCCTATGGTGATACACAATGTATCATAGTGGAAAGAGGGTTGGACCTACAGTAGGAGAGAGCTGAATTTCCATTCTTCTCAAGCACTGGTCAGTTAGTTGTACAACTACTGAAAAGTGAACTGATTTCTTTTAGCCCATCAACTTTTAGTTTTCTCAACTGTAAAAATTTTGTAGCTGCCTACCTCACAGGGTTGCAGTAAGGGGACAATGCATTTATAGTGTTTTGGAAATCTTAAAGTCCTCTACAAAAATCGGCTATTATTACTCCGATTGACTTATAGACTATTGATGCTTACAAGAGGACCAGATGGCTGTAGCCTTTTTGAGGACACTAAGTGCTGGCATTGCTTTATAGAAAGTTTAATGCATAGTATCCCACTGAAATATAGCCATTTGTTGAAACAAGTAGGTGGATGGGGGCCTATCTGCAATTAATCACACAAGATGGATCTCGATCATAGCCTCCAAGTGTTGATTTGAAGCTAAAACCTGCTTATTGGATGAAATGAAAGTTGAAGTGGTCAACTTTTAGTTTTCCACAACTTTGTTTCCCAGTCTTTAGGAGAGTATATGATAAACTGGGGGCTTTCAAAGATACCAGACAGCTAATTTACCCATGGGGTAGTACAAGTCTATTAACATCATCAAAAAGCATTTATTAAGCTTCACATATGTAAAGCATGGTGCTAAGTGCCAGGCATATGAAAAAAAGGTGAAAGTCTCTGCCCTAGATAAGCTTATATTTTAGTGTATTTGGGGTAAAAATCAAAACAAAACACAATTCAAGTAATTTTTGTTCATCTACAAAATTAGGGGAAACAAAGAAGGGATTGTTATTAATCCCCCCCAGGTTTTTTCCTGGGTCTCTATTATTCAAACTACATTTTATAAGAAAATAAGTTATAGAATGCCATATTAATATTCTTACAATAAGATTTTAGGTCTAGAAAGTATGCTAGAAATATTGTCTATATTTTAATTTTCCCAGTTTTTTCCCATTTTTCATAGTTTCAAAATGCCATTGCTACAGCATTTTAAATTTTTAGAAATTTTAGGATTTTTAAAAGTTTAATTGCAGATTTGTCAAAAACCAAAATACTTTTATTCAAGCAATTTTTGTTCATTTCCTTTTGCAATTTTTAAATTCTTATTTAGAATCAACATAACTTATAATAAATTTTCAGTCTCTGCTGGTAATCTTCATTCTTTTCTGCAAAACTCATTGTAAGGTAGTTGCTACATTCTGAAGTTAAAAGAGGAAAAGATCACAAAGTAGTAGATTATTGTAATAAAATTTGCATACATTAATACAGTGGTTTGGGTTTTTAAAGATGAAAATCTGACAGCCTAGAAAGCAAAAGCACTTTTTTCCCCCATATTTACATTTATATTTTGATAAGGAATGCATAGCAACATTGTCCAAACAATTCTAAACCTTGTATATTTTAAACTGAATTTTTAATTTTAACAGCTTACTTCAGAATAACATTCCAAAGAAGTTGCAGGATTTTAGTGACAAAGCATAGCAGAGTCTCCATTTCAAGAAAGGCTGGATATCAGTATTTGCTTCATTTATATTAAAGCTTTTCAACGTGACTGAAAATGTTTATGCTAATTATGATGAGAATTATTGGCTTTGTTCATTCTGGAGCCCCTTTAATGTTTGGGAGAGTGGGTTAATGATGTGATCTGGCATCCTTTCTGCTAAGCATCATCATCAAAAAAAGATACCATGCAAATCCTCAGTTGGCATTTTTGCCTACAGGCTGCCGAGAGCTGATTATTCTTCTAATCAAAACTGTCACAATCAGGGGAGACAATTAGCTAGGTTAGGCCTCTGCTGATTTTGGCCTGTAGAATCAGATAGCTTTGAGCACTCTTGAATCATATCAATAAGTATTTCACTGTTACCTTTTATGCTCCACCTGCTGTCATCAGGACCTGCTTTTCTTCTCTTGTATTTTGTGAGTTTGAGTATATTTTAAAGTGAGACCATAAGATATTGAGCATTTTCAACAGCAGAAATGTGGCAGACCTCTGAACTAGTGGTATATTTTTAAATTACTTAGGTGATAAATGGCTCAAAAATGATGAAATCAGATATGTGTATATATATGAAATATTTATATATGTGTATACTTATGATTTTAATCTGTAAAATGCATATAATCTGTGGGAAAATTAATTTGTAAAACATTCACATATGTAGCAAAATAGGCATCATGCTTTTCAGGGGAGGTAAAATGCAGATTTCATCAGAATGATGCAGACTAATCTGGCAATAATGTTCTTTTTTCAGTATTTTCAAATGTGACAGAACAAATGATATTGCAGTTAGAAGACTGATGAACTCCTTTGGTCTAGTTGTTGTCTAAATTCACTAGGTAGAAAAAGCTTATTAATAAAGAAGATAGTGACTGATTAACTATAAGAATCTCTCATAGGGGCATGTAGCCTTCACTTTTGCCTATTTGAACCCTTTTGCCATTTATAGCACCAAGAAAAAGATGATTGCACTGCAGATGTTCATAGCAAAGGAGTACATGTTTAACATCATCCATTCGAATGATGCATTTCTCTGTAGCAAAATGGACATTAGTAGGAAGCCCTAAGACTGATATGGATTTATTCAAGATAGTGCATGAACATAGTACTATTGTGGTATATGAGATTCTTAGTTTTAAGAATAAGGGTAAAACCAGTATTTATTTGGTTTTCAATCTACTTGTTTAAAACATTACACTTTAACTGAAGTAGGAAATATATATATATATATATATATATATATTTGAGTTTAAAGACTTCTAAAATTCCAAATTGTTGGATTAGCTATCAGATTAAATATAGCGTGTCATATCTTGGAAATAGTACTGGGACTATAATTAGCCACTTAATCAGAAGGCATTTATTAAGGGTTTACTATGTGCTAGGCTAAGCACTGGCAATACAAAGAAAGTTTTAAAAAAAAAAGTCCCTGAACTCAAAGTATTCACATTTTAATGGAAGAAACTATACAAACTAGTAGGTATATACCAAGTAGGTGGGAAGCATTCTCAAGAAAGGCACTCTCATCTGGGGGAAATGGGAAACATCTCTTGTAGAGTGTGTCATTTGAGCTTTGACTTGAAAGCCAGGGAAACTAAAAGTTGGCATTGCACACATAGGGGACAGCTAGTGGGAAAAAAGCACAGAGAAGTGACAATAATTTGTCTTTTGCAAGGACCAGCAAGCAGAGTCACATAGCGGGGAGCACTGAAAAGACTGGAAAAGCAGGAAGGTGCCATGTTATAAATGACTTTAAAATACATATTAGAGAGCCTTTGGAATTGAAGGAGGGTAACATGATCAGAACTGAGCTTTAGGAAAATCTCTTTGACATCTGATTGGAGGATGGATTGGAATGAGAAGAGTCTTGAAACAAGGAGATCAGTTAGAAGACTATTTCAATAGTCCAAGTGAGAGGTAATCAAAGCCTGAACAAAAGTTGTGACTGTGTGGTACGTACACATGAGAACAGAAGGTAGAAACAGTAAGATTTGACAATGGATTGGCTATGTGGAGTGGATGAGAATGAGAAGTTAACCAGTGCAGCTAGCCTGAGTGACTGGAAGGATGATAATAATTCAAGTTTACAGTTATCAGAAAGTACAAAAGATAGGCAACACTTGAGGGAGAAAAAGAATCATTTTCATTCTGGAAATATCGAGTTTGAGATGTTTAAAGGACATCTAATTCAAGATGTCTAAAAGGTGGTGACATGGGATTGAAGCTCAGAAGAGACTAGGACTAGAAAAATGGATCTGGGATTTTTTTTTTTTTTGCATACAGATAATGGATCCATGGGAGCTGATGACCTTGGAAACATCACTTCCCATCACCAAGCCTCCATTTCTCCATAAATAAAATGAGAAGGTTGGACTAGATGACCTCTTTTGTCTGTCTCACCTCTTAAATTGGTGATCCTATTTTTGCAAAACACTTGATTATTTTGTCCTTACATGAAAAAATATAAATAAATCAACAAACGTTTATTATAATTCCTACCATATGCCAGACACCTTTTATGTACTGGGGCTGCAGAGACAAAAATGAAAGTCTTTGTCTTCAAGCAGCTTACATTCAATTAGGGAAAAGAACATATACATATGCATGTATATTTAGAATAAATACAAGATTGTTTTGAGAGATAGGGCACTGGCATTTGGGGGAGGGGCATCAAAAAAGACTTCATATAGAAAATGGACCTTGAGCTGAGTCTACCAGGAAGTAAGGGAAGATTCTTTGAAGCAGGGGAGTGCTATGTGCAAGGAAGAGCAAGGATCCTAGTTTGGTTGCACCATAGGGTATGAGAAAGGAATTAATGTATAAGGAGGCTTGAAAGGTAAATTGGGTCCAGGTTGTGAAGGGGTTTATAAGCCAATCAGTGAAGTTTATATTTTATATTAGAGGCAATTATTCTTGTCATTATGCACCATTTCTTTATATGATCTTTTTTTTTCAGTTAATCAGAAGGTAGTAGCAAGATGTGTAGATCTGACCTTGTATTGCAAAATAGCAGTTACAGAATCTTTAGCTTTAGAACCAAATCAGTGTGTATGTGTGTGTGTGTGTATGTGCGTGTTGGAAAATGCCTACTAGAGAAGAATAATTATTTTCATTTCAAGGTTAATTGTTTTAAGAAAGATGTTTAACCTTCATTTAAGTAATTAGTGCCCATCAATATATAAAAGTATGCATAAATTCCTCAGATATGCTTGCAATTTGTAGATTTTCATCTCATAACAGGGATATGAAGAGTGGCAGTAATCCGTCCTGACATCTGTAGTCTAAATCTATTGATCCTTTATCACAGACATTCAACAAAACTATTTTGTTATTTTGTTTGTTGTTTTCCCCCACATCTCTTTATATATTAGGTGACCTATACTTATACAGTCTGTATGTGTGTGGGTATGTATGCTATATACGCCTTTCCAAAGTACTATAAAAATCATGAAAGTTTGTATGTTTGACCTTATCCCTCGAAACATTAGCAAGTTTATTTCAGTTTGAGAAATATGATAAAGTATGAAAAGAACACAGGTCAATAGTCTGTATGCTAAGCATAACAAATTATGATAAAAGAGCCATTGTGAATGATGGAGTTTTTTAAAAAATCATTTTGTAAATAGAGAAACATTACATGATTTTATGCATCATACATATACATAAACAGTGAATACTAACCAATATAGCTGATTTAGCTACTTGCTTTATGGGTAATTAAACTGCGAATATTATCCCAGCACGAATAAGTGGGCAAATTGCACATGTGAGGTAAATGGATCTTTGATGCTTGAGCACATAGGTATTATTATATGAGACTATATGAAAATTCCTGTAGAGATCAATGGGAGTTTATTGATGAATACCATAGAACAGAGCAGAGATGTCACAAGCTTTTAATAGGCTAACAAACAATATTTAAATTGTTTATCATGAATGGACCTACCATTGTTATGTTATGAAGTACTACTGTCTGTGCCTCAGAATGTTGAAGGTTCTTTTTATTCCTTTGAGATTAAAACTCAGTGATCATATCCTGATATATTCTATCTCTATATTTCTTATAGTTATGTAAAGAAAATGAAAAGTCTTTGGAAGAATTAGCTTTTTTCCTCCTAAGAATGATGCTCCTTATTGTAAAGATTTCATTTTACTACTTATTAGTTGTCATGTATGAATATGATTCACTTATTCTCTTGGTTTAAGTGTTTTTTTTTAAAACTCTCATCAACATTATATAATTTTAGAATTTTAAACACCTCCAACAAGAGAGATAAATCAGCAGTGTTTCTTACAGAACAGGGTCTGACTCATACTCAATAATAGGCTTTTTGTTGAATGTTTTTGTGGATGAGCTACATATGTACAGTACCCTTATTTTTACCCTTAATTCTCTAATTTACACAGTTCTTTGTAAAGAAGAGGCCAAAGAACCAGCGTGTCCTACTTTAGGCATATTTTAACGAGCAGACCTAGAAAAAAACATTTCAGGATTATTTTTAAATGTTGTGCATGGAATGTAGCAATAAACATGTTTGAAGACAGCAGAAAGAGAAATTATTTAGTCATTAAGGAAACCCATTTATTATAAAAGGAGTAAAGAGAGATGGAATACTATAGAGAACTGAAAAAATTCTAAACTACCATGCTTTTTCAATTTCAGAGAACATAATTTCATAGTCATCTGTCTGTATTGGTACTTTGTGCATGCAGATATCTCCTGTGTCTTAGTTGAAATTTCATGAATTCATATAGCTGAGAAAATATATCACCTGGTGGCCAACTCTCTGTCAGTGAACTTCTTCAAACATGGCTTGGTTAATTATCAAACAAAAAACATACAATGTATCTCTGTGCCTGTGCTGGAAGCCTCTTCAGTTTGGCTTGTAGAATCTGATAAATCCTGGACAATCTATGAACAAGGAGGGGCATCATTGCAACAAAGTAGAATTTTTGTCCCATATGCTTAAGTGAAGACCTAATGAAGCAGATTGCTTTAATTTCAAGGTGGTAAATAATCTTTAAATCTGTAATCCAGAGAAACAGTTCTAGAAAGATCTCTTGCCTTTGGGATCCTGAACCAAAGAATACAGTGGCCTAATAGTATTGGAAAAGTCTTACTGTTTCAATGATAGATCCTTAATGAAAAGAAAAAAAGAATTGTAAAAATCCCAAACCGTGACTCCATTATGTTTCTTGCACTTTCTCCTAATGTGAAAATTAAAGTTTATAAAAATTTCTAGAATTGCCCGTCTTGAACCCAAGTTTATCTTTGATAAAATGAATTATTTAAAATACGTGATTTTAAACACAGCTATGATGTACAGGAATCTGCTCTACATAGCAATGAAGTACATTCCCCCCCCCAATATCTTTATTATCACAGGAGAAAGGGAAAATCAGAGAAATAAAGGAAATGACTTCCATCTGGTTGGCATATTGTAAACAGTTTTGGGAAAGGCCAAATTCTTTATGCTTGGGCATACAATTAGTTTTCCAAAATCTTTGGAATCAAAGATCTATCAATCAACCAATGTCATGCAGATATTGTGGTAAGGGTGGACCAGGTGTAAAACATTTTTGAGCATTTCTGCAGTATGCCCTTTAATTCTTAAAACTGAAATTTAAGGATTCAGTAGCTCTCTTAAAAACTTTAAGTGCTTGAAAGAATGGGCAACATTTTTAGAAGTTATTTAGGGCAAAAGTTAAAATATTAATTTTAAATGTGTTATCATTCCAAGTCACTTTTTTGACCACACTTCTATCCGCCCTCTACACAGCAGCAAAAGTAATTTTCCCAAAGTATAGGTTTGACTATGTCTTCCCTCTACTCAATAAACATAAATGGCTTCCTGTTATCAGATATAAATTCTGGATTTGCATTTAAAACTTCACAACCTAGCCCCAACCTATCTTTCTAGTCTCACCAGACATTACTCATCTCCTCACACTCTAAGGTCCATCCAAACTGTCTTTTTCTGTGTTCATCAGACACATGATAGATACATTTTTAGAAGCAGTTAGATAGTGCAGGGGTTGGAGCCCTGGAATCAGGAAGACCTGAGTTCATATCTGTACTCAGACATTTACTAGCTGTGGGACCCTGGAAAAGTCAGTTGATCTCCATCTGCTTTAGTTTCCTCATCTTTAAAAGGAACATAATAATAGCACCTAATTTCTAAAGTTGTTATGAGAATCAAATGAGAACAATATTTATAAAGCACTTACTACTGTGCTTGCCATATAGTAAGTGCTTAATAAATGCTTGTTAAAATATTTTTTCCTATCTCTGCCTTTGCACAAATTGCCTTCTCTGCCTGGCATAAACTCCCTCTTCCCTTTTACCTCTTCTTATCCCTAGTTTCCTTCAGGGTTCAACTGAAGACTTACCTTCTATGTGAAATATTTCCTGCAACTTTCAAATACTAGTGCCCTTCCCCACAAATTATTTCATATATACTTTATGTATGCCTATATGTATACATATTGCTTCCTTCAGCTAACGTGTAATCTCCTTGAGGAAATGGATTTCAATTTAATTTAACTTATTTTTTGCCTTTGTGTTTTCATCACTGAGCTCAGTGCCTGACATATGTAATGATAGGTGCTTAATTAATGTTTGCTTGATTGATTGACCCTAGCCTACTGTGCCACTTGCAGTTTCTGAACAAAAGAGCTTCCACCTTGAGAGTGGTTCCACTGTTTTCAGCTATATCAGTTTCAGTTCACTGACTGATCTTCATTATACAGAGACAAATGTGGTTGGAGATTGAAGAATCTGTATTGAGCCACCTGAATTCTCATGTTGATTTTCTTGACTTAAGCAATGACATTTATCGAACCAGTGCTAAACAACTCAGAAGAATCAAAATTCCTGGTGACTAAATAAGCAATAGAAAGACTTGTAATAAATATCAGTAAGTTATATTATGGCATATAGGTTATTGATGGTGATTCACATGCAGTTAGTTTCATAAGGATACATATGATTTGAATAACAAGTGCCACAGCCAGTCAGATATTTAAAGAAATATTTTCTCTAGATCTGTTTTCCCATTTATAAAATGAGAGGAATGGACTAAATTATCTCCCAGATCCAACTCTGAATTTGTGGTTTTATAATGGACTGTCTAAGTACTGCACTGGTATCCATCCTTGAGGAAAGGTCTCTAAACCTTTAGGTAGGTTTCCTTAACTGATTTCTGTAAAGATATGGTCAAGAATCACATAGGATGAAGAGACAAGAAGGAGTTGGGATAAACAAAGTTGGAGGTAATGCATCTTGAATCATTATTAATCATCATTATGAACAGACTGTACTCTAGGATGAGAGATGATATCTAAAAGTGCTTTGAAAACTGTAAAGCCCATACAAATGTATGTCATGTTTTCATGCACTATGGGGGAAAATGAAGAATTATATACAGTGCCATTAACTGGAGTGAGTATTATTCAAACACATTGTTCCTACTCTTAATCAACAAGGATTTATTATGTTCCTGCTATGTGTACAGCACTCAGGGGTGTCAGAAAAAGGCATGGAAATTTTCTTCTTCTCTAGGAGCTTAATGTTATTTGATGTGATGTTATGAACATATGATTCTTGTAACTAGTGGGAGAATGTAGTATAGTTTAGTCTATCCACAATGCTATATTACTGAAGTGAAATATAAATGTAGTGTGTACTCTAGCTCACTTCTCAAAGACAAGTTGGCTGGCTCTCCCCTCAGGGTACCTTTTTACCCTGAGGGGATTGAAGCAGCTTTTTCTTCTACTGCCATAGGCTTGAACCCCCATTGTCTCTGTTCTTCTTCAATCAGTTAATATCAATCAGCTTCTATAGGATATTTAATTCCAAGACATAACCAGAAGCAATGTACAAACATTTCCCTCCACACTTTTGGAGTATTCTCTGTCCTATATCACCTGGCTCTTTCAGGAGGAGTAGGCTTAACTTATCTCAGTTCCTACCTAGCATTGGTCCTATCTAGCTATATTCAAGGGTGGGGTCTCTGCCAGACATATCTTCATTTAAGCTTCTGCTGTCAGGCAACCCAAAAGTACTTCTGTAGGTTGCTTCTTCCTTCTCAGGGATAAGCTGACTGCAACACTAGGTCTGAGCTCAGACTCCTGTGGATTTCTCTTCAGTCTTTCAGACAGCCCAACCTTGGACGCACCACTCCTTTTCACTCCACTGAGTGAAGGAGCCACTGAGATCTTCCAGAAGCAAATGAGAAAAGTGATTTTAGGTGAAGCTAAAAGGCCATTTTTGAATGGCTCTGCAGACAATCAAAGACTTCTTCAACACATGGTGAGCTAACTAGAACTTGTTTCGGGTCTACAAATGTTCCACAATCTATCTCTCCAGGTACTTTTTTTTTTGTCATCAGAGTTCTCTCAGAAGGAGGCTTCCTATATTGTCCTTGTGTAGAGATACCATGCCAGGTGCTCTACATATGTGCCAGACCTCCCCATTACACAATTCAAAATTTGACCTTGCATGGGCTTCTATTTATTTATAGAAGTTTTGCTGATATCCATATGCTGCAAAATGTAGGAGTAGGATCACCCTAATCAAAATTTTTAACTTTTCAGTTTGTTTTGATTTTTCTACTTCCTCTTTCAGGACATAAAATACCTAGGACTGTTGTTAGGCTGCTTGGTGCCTTCCACAATGGTACTCAATAATACTTACTCTCTCTCCCCAACAATATTTCATTCCATAGATCAGCTCTTCCATATCAAAGTTTCCTTTTCCCTATGACTGGGTAGTTATTAGGTGATAGGTGAAAGCAGATGAGTTAAATTAGATCAACTTGAAAAATAAGTAAAATATATAGTCATCTAGCCATTTCTCTTGCCAGTGTCACAATGTTTTAACCCACTTAAAATGCAAAAAGTCTTTGAGAACTGAAATGCAAGTAGCAAGAGAAGTTTTTTTTTTTTTTTATAAGCCTGGCCTTTTGGCAGACTTGAAGTCTTACCATATAATTAACTCTTGATGTGTAGGTTAATCCCAGTTTGGAAAAGTAGCAAAGTAGGTAACAGAGTAAGTAATACTTGAAATCAGGAACATTTCTAATGATCAAAAGAATTATGTATTTTCTTTTTTGGGGATATTTTCAAGGAATTGTAATTTATAATTTTTGTGGTCAGAAAATACCACTTTTTCAGAATTAAAATCCATGCCATAATATTGTTATAGCAACCTTTTATATTTTATTCTCTATAGTAAACTATTCAGTAATAATAGTTCCTTTCAATAATTTGGTATATCCTTTAAAACCTGAAAAATTTACATAAAACTGAAATATCTTTAAAAAGTTCAGTTTCTCAGATGCCTCCAAATAGTTTCTAATTTTTTAAACCATGTCTGCTAAAAGGTCTTAGAGAATTAAGGATAAAAATCCGTTTTTACTCAGATTTTCCAACTTTTCAATGAGTAAATAATAATATCAAATGATTCAAATCTTCTACTTGAATGCTTGCTTTTTTCACACTGATGGATGTCTTCAGCTAACTCCTCCCAGCTTTAGAGATTTCTGGGTGACAAATATGCATGCTTTCCAAGTCTCTATCCATTACCAACCAAGTTTTGCATTTGTGAAAACTAGTGGAACTCAACAAACTTTAGCTACCTTTCATTTTGCATTTTTGGACATATATGTCTTATGAGGTGATAGCAACAACAATTGTAACCCTCCAATTGCTTAACTTGTACTCTTCAACAAAGAGGTCTAAGACTTTTGGAAAGGCACTTTACATAATATTTTAATATAATAGTGTTTGATTTTTATTCTTTGATGCTATTGATTCTCTTGTAGTCTACAGTCTTTGCAGTATTTTATGTCAGTTAATTTATGATTTATTAGAAGCAGTATGCTATAGAGGGGAGAATGATGAGTTTGTTATCAGGAAGACTTGGGTTCAAATCCTATCTAATAATTGCTAGTTCTGTAATTGAGCAAGTCATTTGACATCTATGTGTTCCAGGCAACTCTTTAGGATTAATCTATTAAGTCACAGACGTTGCGATCTATATTAGTTGAAGGGAGTTATCATACTGGGGGGGATATCAATACTAATAACACCACAGATCCTTAAAATATTCTTATAGTTATTATAATCAGGAATTAAATCAAATATCTGTTTGCAGAAGTCTAACACTAAAAAGCAAGCAGATACTGATGTTAGAACACATCAATCATTTAAAGAATTCCTTCAACAAAAAATACTCTTAAGTCATGTAAAAGCAATATGGGGGAATGGGTAGCCCACAGGCACCAATTTATTTCTAACCTTGAGGAGCCACAGCTGAGCCTGCAGGGGCTGAGGTGCCATGACACTTTCTTCTCTGCCCAGGAGGCTCACAGGCTCTGGACCCAGGCATGGAGTTGAACTGTGTTCTGTCTTAGTGGAGCTTACTTCTAATGAGATGAGTCAGCTCCCTTTCTCACGTGCTTCAGCTTGTTAAACCATTAGCATCCTGTGGATCATTTTACTTATAATTTTCATTATGGCTCATATCTAGGTTTGCCCCCCCCAAAAGGGGGCAAAAGCATGCTTAATCTGCAATATGCTTCAGACATGCAACAAGCAATTTATTCCTGTAAAGAAATTCTAAATATAAAAGACAGCATGCCTTAACAGAATGACTTACTATAACATGCTGGAAAGCTGCTACTTAAAAACTTGAAAGACAAAGGAATTTGCAGGACTTCTAATTAGGCATTTTATATTTCATCGTGGCTCTGCACTGTCTAAGCAACACCTGGTACATATCTGCTTGAGCCAATTCTCTCTCTCTCACTCTCTCTCTCTCTCTCTCTCTCTCTCTCTCTCTCTCTCTCTCTCTCTCTCTCTCTCTCTCTCTCTCTCTCTCTCTCTCTGTGTGTGTGTGTGTGTGTGTGTGTGTGTGTGTGTGTGTGTGTGTGTGTGTGGTCATACTCTCTGATGCAGAAGTTTTCTCTGTGAGCCAGCTCCAACTCACTGGGACCTAAATCCTCAGAACCTCTTATTTTAACAAGGTTGTCTACAGGCTTGGACATATTCACCCAAAGAATGATGTTTGATCACCTACCCAGGAAAGGAAATACAAAGTGAAAAAGGCAGCTAGGGACCCAAGTGCCTAATTGAGTCTGCTCCATATGGGAGCTGAAATAGTGCTGGTGAAGAGCTCCACTCATTCCCCCAAATCCCTTCCTAGAGGGTCTAGAGACAGAGCACACTACCTGCCACACACGAAAATCAAAGCAAGAGACAAAGTAGAAAGCAATTTATTTTAACTGGCCCAGCACCCTGTCTATCCTGATGCTATTATTATAGGGTGAGGGGAGAACTGAAGAGCTACTCAAAGCTTGTCACAGCATTTCAAAACACCAAGTTCTCTTAGCACTGAGTCACCATATTGCTGGAAGCAAGCAATGTTTAACTGGAATGGGAAGGGGAGGGAAAAGGGACAACTCAGAGTATGTATCATATGATGTTGCCTATAGGCTAATTCAGCCTAGATGTAAAAATAATGGAAATTTTAATGTTCAAGCTATAAGCATTGTTAAAAAACAAAGTTGTGAAAGAAAGGCTATTCTTTCCATAGCTATATCAGCTACAATTATTTGTATGCTCTACATCTCTAGTCTCAAATTGTATTTCTCTTTTTAATTTTAGTGTGTCTGAAGCACGGTTTCATTACAAGGTCCAATGTGATATTTATACTGAATGGTACAGCCTTGAAAAAAAAACAAAACTCACAGCTTATTAGAGGTAGAAGAGTCCTCACAGGACAGGCAGCTTACTCCTCTCATTTCGCAAGTGAGGAAATTGAGGTCCAAAGGAGGGAAAATGACTTGCTCAAGGTCACAAAAGTTTGTGGCAGTGCTGAGGAATGATTTATATATTTAGAAGAACTTGGATATTTGGTAGTATTTAGTATTAGAGGGAGCTCTAGGGTTTGAAGTTAGAGCATCTAAAGGAGGTGTTTATAAAAGCCACATTGTTGACTTTTACAGTATTTGGAGAGTCTATCATGCTTTTTGTAAACCCTGAAGAAATTCCATCCCAGAGACTATACTATATGTACAGTTTTTCATTACAAAACAGAGAAGAAAACACTTGTCTGTCTCTTTGTTAATACAAAATTGCTCTTAATCCAGAAGGTAAAAAAGAGTAAAGAAAATATCCTCAAGTACATACTTTTAGTACCATTTTAGTTTCTTTGTATATTTTTAAAATATGCCACATTTTAATTCTCCTATTATGGTAAACTACAATCAGCATTTTATCATTAAGTTATACCATTGTTTCATTAGACAGCAAAAATGGTATTGAACTAGACTGATATAACACAGGAAACTTTCATTTGGAAATAACCAATGGTCTAGACAATCAATAATATAATCAGCTAGACTTCTTAAATAGGGAAACATGAGCTAACTTGCTTATATTTTCTCTTTTTCATAAGATTGAAAAGAAAAAAAAATACTCCCTCAATGACATTAAGTGGACCATAATCAACAACTTCTTAATATGCAGAATTTTCATTCAACAATATCATTGGGGCATAGATTTGTAGGTGGATGACATCTTAGAGATTGAGGAAACTGAAATCCAAAGAAGTGATATGACTTGTCCAAGGTCACAAAGATAGCAAGTGAGAGATCCCAGGGCTTCTGTCTCAGAATTAGGGCTCATGTGAAATTTGTTAAAGTACAGAGACCTCAGGGAACTCTCTTTGTATAAGTACCCTGACATCTATCTTTAGCAAGCTTTAGTAATTCATGCAGTAAGAATCAAATCTTTAATTATAGCTGAGTGCTGGAAAATAGTTTTAATGTTTAGGAATACAAAATAAATGTTACTGGTTTTTGAAGTGAGAAGTTTTGATTTTAATTCTATTGACAAGAATCACAAAAATTTTATCTTGAATCCAGATTGCTTAAAGTTTATTTTTAGAAAAGTTCATGGATGCAGTAGATAAATAAGAAACAACTACTAATCTAATTATGAAAATTCCATTTTTCAATTCAGTGAGTGCTTGGAGAGGCAGGAATGTAGTTTGCCATTAAAAAGAATAGAAGTAATATATCTAGATTTTGAGTTGTCCTATAAATTCTTTTCTAGTAGTTGGAATCAAAACAATTCCTCACACAGTGTATGAATTTTAAAATGTCCTAATTTCTAACAGATAGCAGCAATAGTTCATGTTTCCACAGTACTTTCAAATGTTTCTGAAAACTTTACAAGCATTAATTAAAAATTGACACAAGCCTGCTCTGACAACTTAAATAGTAATGCTTCCCCAAGAAATTCTTTATGCTTGAAATTAAGTTTCTGATGAGATGATATCTCAACTTTACATGCTACAAATTTCTGTTTATAGCATAATAGTTTTATAATGTAAATTTTCACTGAGAATTCTTTTTATTCTGGTCCATAATTTGGCACTTGATCTGCTATACACTTTAGGGTATCTTAGTTTTCTTCACTAGTGTAGTGCTTTCAAATGAAGACATTCTAGTTGTTTTTTTTTTTAATTGGACATACAGACAGGTTCCCAAACCTTCTCCCCGTGTCTTAGTGTGGCATATTGCTCATTCTAATCAAATTTTGAGTGTTCCTACTCCTATTTTGTTAGTGTTCTTTTTCTGTCTATACATGCAGAATGCCAAAACACTAGGAATGATGAGATATTAAGGATGATATCAATATTAACTAATATTTATATAGCCCTTTAAGGTTTGCAGACTCTTTACACATGTCATTTGTTCCTCACATCAACCTCAGGAGGTAGGTGCTATTATTATTCCCTTTCTACAGAGGAGGAAACTGAAGCTAAAAGAGGTATATATAACCTGTCTGAGGCAGGATTTGAACTCAGGTCTGCTTGACTCCAAGACTAGTACTCCATTCTCTCCATCCATTAATGTATATCAGTATGTGCCTCATGGAAGAATTAACAGGACTGATCATGTATCGGCATTCTGTTAAACCCCATAGACAGTGTCTTCCAGGTTATACACATGGCTAACATGTTACTAGATAGGCTTATTTTGTTATTGTTTAATATTCACGTGTGTACGAAAGATGTGAATTTTTCTGCTAATGTCTAGGATCCATGGGTGTAACTTAGCTGTTACTGTGAATATTTTCAGAGACATGAGCTCTATGTTGTATGTCTTGAGTGAGAGCAATTGAGAATATTTTTGTGGGAATATTATATTAACTTGTACGTTAGCATTCCAGGAACCTTGATGAAAGATGCACTTTCTATTCCAGATCTGCAAATCTAATTTTCCCCTTCATTTAAAAATTAATATTTGTTTTGAATTTATTTATTTGAATGTAAATAATAATTTAAGGTTCTATGAACACATTTCATAAATAAATCTAGCAAAAAGATATCATTATGGATGCTCTTATTTCTGAGATAAATTACAGATTTTATTTTGAATCCCTGGCTGATTTTCATGTCTCTTTTGGAGTAACATCCTATAATTTTTTGACCAAGATCAATCAGTATTAAAATTTAGTGAAAAAATAAAAACAATACATTTAACACAATAACTCATAGTTTCTGTTTTCTTCTTTCTTTACTAGTATGGCCACCTTAGAAAATTAACTTCCCAAAGCTGTGAAAAATCTGTACAGAGATAGCAGCTGCAGTAACAGGGATTCAAGGTACCGATATTGCAAGAAGCCAAGCATGAGTCTGTTCTCTTCAGGATCAATGAGTTGACATGTCCCACAGCATGAAGGTGCCCCTCATCACCCTCTTAGTTTATCATCTACGTGTCTTGGTAAAACTGTGCCCCTGAAGCCCTGTAGACTAGAGGAGTGCTTTCCTTCAGAGACAAAAGCAGAGCAAAAATTTTTAAAGATCAAGAAGATCATGTGTATTTACTTTGAACTACAATCACATTCCAAACATAGATGTTAGGATAGTGGAATTTATTTTAAAGAAGAAAATGTTTTCTGTTACCAAAAAAACACAAGAATTTAAGTTAGTAAAGGCATTATAGTACTTGAGCAGCCTTTAAGTGTCCAGATTTATCTACGAGAAATAAATGTTCCAAAAAAAAAAAAAGGAAATAAATGTTGATTTTTTAAAAAGTTTCTCCTTCCTCCTTATGTTTCCTCAGGGAAGAGCAATTAGTTTGGGGGTTATTTTTATGATTGCATTTTTCTTGCCTCTAACTTTCTGTGATATAGGCTAAAAAGTAAATGTAGGACCCAGTTATATGAATGAACATCATTGTAATGAATGTGAGGAGGAAACAATACTAAGTGGTACAAAACCTTTTTTACGTGTTATTCTGAAGTGGCTCTCCTGGCTTGAAATGCTTGTACAAAATCATGGCTTCACATATACTAGTAAAAAGTAAGGCATTTCAAGCACTGTTCTAACATTACATCAGAATGTACTTTAATATTATTTTTGGTGAATGGTAGCACAATCTATTCTTTTTGTCAGAGTGAAAGGAAGGTAAAAAAGAGCATGTGATTTTTCTATAACACCTTTCATTTTATCTCCTGGGTGAAAGCCTTGCTGAAATTGTGAGGTAACAGAGTACTTGAGTGATGATATATAGTTTTCTCAGTGTTGTGAATTTATTTCAGTGTTCAGAAATAGTTAATATCCTCATTTAGAAAAAATGTAGTTCTTCCCCCTTGCCCCACCTCACCATCCTACTCTAACATTCAAGTCGACAAATGTTTATTGAGTTCTAAGGAAATGTACCTCATATCTAACCTCTTTTCTTCCTTCCTTCCTCCATCTTTACTTTGCCACTTGTCATTTGTCTTCTTTTCCATTGAGGATTTAGCTACATACAATTGATGATAATCACAACTCTTCACCTTCAGAAATGCCATTCTCCTAAAAAAAGTGAGGGGGGAACTTATTAGTAGAAGAGAACTAAATTATAGGTTGAAAATGAATTGTACCATAAGCCTATAAGAAATGCCATAAATATTGACAATTCTAAAAGCTCTTTGAGCCTTATTGCTTAGTTAAAAGAACACTCTGTAACTTCTACTTTTGCCTCTTGGAAGAGGCCATAAAAATCTTATTTTGCTTGACATTATAGGAATAGTAATGGGAAATGCCCAGTGGCGATTATGTTGGAAGTTAAATGTTCTTGAGAATAATTTAGAGCTCCCATCATAGGAATGAGAGTGAATGTTTTCTATGCTTTTGGCAGTGACCCTAGGAAGGTCAGTCATACCTGATGCCAAAGTTCCAAGGGAGAATGGATTGGTTTTCATTCACTCCCCAAAGATTGACACTGGAAGGTCCCTCTCAAAAATCAGATCCCTAGCCTGGTCCTAGATTTTCAAAAAGAAATCTGAATTCCTAGATTAGGAAAGGCACACAACTGATCTAGGGCTATTAAAATATCCTTAAAGTGCTGTTAGCAGAACCATAGGGAATGTCCCAAACTGGAGCAACATTGGCCAGAACTAAAGAGTCTGATTAGCCCTACAGCAAGATTCACTGGTCTAGAATGTCAAAGGATTAATTTTCCCTCTTTGTGACTTCCCGTGACACATTTCACAGTTGACAGAGGCCTCAGGTTTTTCTGCCAATGTGATGGGTGGCTGCTGGGTATTCTGAAGCAGTCCAATGAACCTTCTCGGACACAGGAGCGTAATGCTACTCAGCTGTGTAATTGTGATGGAAGTGAGCCAGTCAGAGGCAAAAGTTTGGGCTTAACCTTTTGGGAGTTTTATTCTGGCAGATTGTGTTGGGGGAAAAAAGTAAGAAAGAAACATTACAAATAATAAGCTTCTCTGCCTGATTTGCAATGAACTAGTAATAAATGACTAGGCTTTCTATAGAAGTCTGACGATTACCGAGCAGCTTTAACTAAGTGCATGGGACCACATCTTATTTTGATCAGCTGTAGCATAGCAAAGACATGTAATTATCATAATCTAACAATTAGCCTGGCATCACTTTCCAGTGTTTAATTATCCCAATAAATGGTAATTGAATAGAGGACTTAATGACAAGAGAAGAACTTTCGTTCTGCCTTAGGTACTTAAGTTGTCTCCTAGTCTAGGCATAATTATTTTTTTAAACCACTGCTAGAATAGCAGTTGTGAGGTTGTTTTTCTTCTTTGAAATCAAGATACTTTTGTCTCTTTTTCTTGATCTTGACTTATAAGGCTATCATCTCCTGTCAATTCATGATGTTTCAATATCGAAAGGCACTAGTTATTACTAGTTTTTCTTTTTAAATATTGCTGTTTTCATATTTTGTGTCAAAGCACAGATAACTTTACTACATTAGCAATGTGGGTTACACCAATTTATTTCTTTGTTGAGTCCCATCAAAGAATTCTTGCTGAAGATATATATGCTTTGTAGTAATGAAGACTAAGGGGAGAAGATATGCCATAAAACCAGCTTATTTAGAAGTTTTTTTCTCTCTACTCTCAGAACTATGGTTTAAGTGTTATTTTTATGATTTTAAACAACAGCTGGTCCAAAGCAGCTCAATACTATTAGGTATTTGGCATAATAATTTAATTATTGCTCTATAGTTACAAAGTACTTTATAAATGTTACTGAATTTGAACTTTATAGCAGTCCTGTAAGCTAAGTAGAGCAAGAGTTATCTCCATTTTTCAGACAAAGAAACTGAAGTTTGGAGAAGTTAACTGATTTCCTCATATTTACCCAGCAAGGTTTTGACACATCTGGGGCTGAAATCATGAGTTTCGAAGTCATAGGGACATTACAGTGTTTTTTCATTTATTTATGTGTGCCAAGTGTAGCATTTGGAATAGCAGTGTTCATCATGAACTGTCCATGATAAACACTTCATTTTATATTTATGCATTGCCAAAGCATGTAAGAGCTGTTAAATTATTATTCTTCAGGATAGTTTTTGTGTGAAGAAGATTTGTTATTGTTAATGTTGTTATTGTTATTATGAAACAAAACCTAGACTGAGGACTCCTCTCCAAATAGCATGCAAAAAGGCTATGGGAAAATAATTTTGGCAGGTGGTTTATTTGAATGAGCCTGACATTTCTTGAACAGAATCAGTTGGTTTAATACAATCCTTGTAACCTTTTTGTCTTTTTCTGCATTTTTTCTATGAATCTGGGTTTACATGACAGGTACAGTGTTAAGTACATTACTAAATGCAGTGCTGTGGGTGATTGAAGGAAGGTGATGCTGCAACTTTGTCAGGGAAGGCATCGCTCAGTAGATTCTGGAAAGAAACTTTAACACTGTGGAAGAGGCAGCTGTAGCAAAATGTATAATGTCCCCCAAATGTCAATTATTTTTTCTTAGAAAAAAGCATTTAAAGTGATCTGTGTTTGTTGGTATTGTGCAATCATGGCTAATCCTTTTGATATTGACACTTTTTTAAAAGCCAAGAATTCACTATCTGCCTTAGGCTGATCTAAGCTATTTAGAACCAATTATAGAGCTTCCTATGCCTCTACTGCAATTTGTGTTAGGGTCTGCCATGTTAATTCTGTTTACTTTGGAGCTTAAGAAAATAAACTGCAAATGAGTGAAAGCAAGACACTAGAAGAGGAAACATTTAATGTACCCTCTTTTAAGATAGGTGCTATTCTTGTGATGTACACTTACAAAAGCACATTATGACTAATGCCATTTGTCTAGAGAAAGCAACAATAAAAATATTTTGGCTTTTTAATCCATCATTATGATAATGAGCAATTAGTGTCAGTTATAGCATTTTTCAAAATGGGATTTTATACTGAATTTTTTTTTAAAGAAAAAAAACCAGAGCTGGGCCAGCAAACAGAGCTATTATTGCATTCTAAACATCTAGTCAAGTGAAGCATGTCTTATTTCAATGACCTACAGTTACTGAATTCAAGTCAAGGCTTTCATGACTAGAATTTGGAAGTACAAAAAAAAATGCTCACAGACAGATTTGAATTTGCATTAATGGATAAACAGAGCATCAAAGTTAGGTTCAAAATATTTTGATAGTTGTCTTGTGTTTCTCTGTACAAAAGGTATTTGGGGAGGAGTAGGGTGTTGAAGTTGGGCAGGAGTGGCTGTCAATTCATTGCACTTCTGACAAAAGATAAAGAGGTGATATCACTACAATTTACTACTGAGATTTTTTTCTAAAAAGTACCAACTATTCTGTATTCATAAAAGTAAGAGTTTTACTGGTATCTGCTGGTGAAAGAAACAACTCAATTGAAACAACTTAACTAATATCTGAAGATCTTTGCATTGTACCTAATAGCACTACTTACTATTAATTTTCTTTATAGTAGTGAAAATTTCAGTGATATGGAATTAATATATTCTTCTAAAAAAAGCTTAACTATTGATACATTTAAAAGATTAGATGTATGCTATAGGGGAAGAGCGCTGACCCCCAAATCAAGAAAGATCTGGATTCAAGTTCCATCTCTTTAATATTCACTTACTGTGTGACTCAAAACAAATCACTTAACATCTCCAATTCTCAGTTTCCTCATTACTAAAATGGGTGTAATAATATTGGTAGTATCAGATAAAAACACTGGATAACACTTAAGGTTTGTTGTGAGGATCAAATGAGATAATATATGTAAAATTGTTTATTGTATGTGTGTATGTGTCAGATAATAGTATATTTTTGCATATGTATGTGTTTTGAAAGGAGTGCTAAAGTGAACAAAAGAAATATATTTTAGTGATGTTGTGGGTGCTAATATGTCTCATATTGCCCTAAGCTTCCCTTGAAGATGTGTAGTTTCTACTGTAACTGCTTGAGGACCACGAAAAGAACATCTGTTGTGAGAGATGCTTTAGGGAAGCATAAGGTTTACATTCTGTGTAGACAGGAGTAGCAGAAGGGAAGGGGAGGAAGCTTGTTTTGTTACAAACAGGGACTGCTACTTTTCACATATCCTCACAAAACATATTTGCAAATATATTCTATTCTTCCTTGCTTTTATTGCAGTTTTGATTATGCACTTGTTAAAGGGAGGCTAATAAGTTATTCTGTTTAAAGAAAGAGGTCATATAATATTAAATTGTAAATTAATAGGAAGAGTAAAAAGGACTGTGTCAAACTCATTCATTCTGGATTTAGTTTTGATATTTGGTAGTTTGATACTGGAGATAGGGGCTGAAGGTAGGATTGGAAAAGTATCCTGATATTAGAAACATCAGGAGCTAATCAAATGCTTACTTAGTCTTTGAACACAACAAATGCCATTTCTCTTTCCAGAATAATGAAGTTGCCTTATAACTGAAGAAGTTGTAATGTAGTTCCATTATAATAGGAATATTGAGCCTACTAGCCCCATGGCCTAGTCACCATGGAATACCTCTGTATAAGCATCCCACTTGCCCCATCCTATTGATGAGTTCCTCCTGGAACTCCATTTTGTAGAGGGGCCTAGGCCCTTCCTCCCCAATGTTATCCTGTACCTGACTTTCTCTGGACCATGCCTCTTTTCCTTCCTTCTCGCCACCTCCCTATGCCAGATACTTTCCACTTTTCTCTCACTTTTTACCTCCCTTCCCAATTAAAGTATGTTTCTGGAAAGTATATATTTTTCATGCATTTATATGCCTTTGCCTACTTCATAAATGCTTATTTCCTTCCTTCCTTTCCTTTTTTCCTTTCTTATATCCTTCCTTGATTCAAATAAGCTTAGAATTCATTAGCCTCCTATCTAGTGAGGACCGACTAACATTTCCATGATTAATTCCTTTAAAAATATAACAGAAAGGAAAAAAAAGTATTCCACAGTTTTCTTTTCTAACTTTTAGTAATGGTCTTTATATATTAGTGGAAATAAGAAACTTCATCAGGAGTTTCATATCAAAATACTTTGGTATGTATTTCCCTTGATGTAGTTTCATTGGTTTATCAGAAATATCAACAAAAGATCAAAATACATTTTTTTTCTCCTGTTTAGACCTGTGGTTTCATTGGTAAAGGAAACTCTCTAGTGTGAAAACTTTCTCTTTTGTTGCAGATAAGTCATTTACATTTGTAACTTTAGCTCTTAGTTCTTTGGAGCACTGAGAGTTTAAGGTTTTCACTATGACCATCTTCATAGTATCTCTCAGATAACAAGTCTTGATTACTGGTATTCCTAACTCAAAGACCAGCCCTGTGTCCACTGTGCACACTGCATCTTTGAAGGCCCCAGTACAGACCATTCTAAATTGATACCATATCTTTCCTATTCATTGGAAAAACGTAAATGTTTTTGGCTTTAGCAAATAAGTTTGGAATGAAAATAGGATTACTTCATGGGAAAGTAATTAACAAAAAGGTGAACTTGGAGGGAGAATGATTGAGACATGGTTACACTTCAACTTGAAATATACTTTATTGATAGTATTTCTTTTAGAAATCAAATTATCCAGCTGTCGGTATTACTTTCAGAAGAGTATGTGTTTACAGTGAAGAAAGTAAGGTCATGTACCAGGAAGTAATGATTCAAAAAACAATCAATCCACTGATCAACAAGCATGTACTAAGTATTAACATGTGCCAAGATCTATGATAAACACTGGAGATGCAAAGACAAAAGTGGATATAAAGAACTTACATTTGAATAGAGGAAACAATATGTACATATGCAAGAATATACAGAATATATGCAAAATGAATACAATATAGTGTGGAGAAGAAAGTCCCAGTAGCTAAAGGAATTGGGAAAGGCTTCATGTAGGTGAAGGTGGTCGTTAGCTGAGTTTTGAAGAAAACCACAGATTTCAAGAGGCCAAGATGAGGAAAGAGAACTTTTCAGGCATGGCGAATAAGCAGTGCAAAAACCTATTTATAGTAGGTGGAGTGTTGTGTGTAAAGAACAGCAAAGTAGAACATTATATCTGGGCTATAGGATTACATGGAGAGAGGTAATATATAAGAAGACTGTAAAGGGAAGGAGGCTTCAGGTTGTGAAAGGCTCTAAATGCCAGACAGAGGAGTTTCTATTTAATCATAGAGGTAATAGAGAATCACTGGATTTATTGAGCAGGGTGATAATATTTTCAGGTCTGTGCTTTAGGAAGATTATCTCTTGATGGCTGTGAGGGGGACTAGGGACAGGCTTGAGGCAGGGTGATTAAATAGAAAGTTATTATTTTTTTAAGACTTAAATGATTTTTTTCTAGTGAATAAAAATCTGTTTTTCCTTGTCTTCCACTGGAAAAAAACTCATAGTAAATACTCAAAATCAAGCAAAACAAATTCCTGCATGGGTCATATCCAAAAAAAAAATTGTTTCGTTCTGCATTCTGAGGACTGTGTTTAAATGCAAGTCTCATTTGTAAATGTACCATTAATTCATTATTATAAGTACACTCAGTACCTGGAACAAGAAGAAGAAGAAGAGGAGGAAGAGGAAGAGGAAAAAGAAGATGAAGAAGAAGGAAGAGGATGAGGGAGGAGGAAGGGGAAAGAAAGGAAGGAGAAGGGGAAGAGGAAGGGGAAGGAAAAGAGGACGACACAACAGGCACCAAAAATGAAAACTAACTGGAAAACCCCACAATGGGATTTAACCGGCATATTTGTCACATGAAAAAAATAATCAAATTTTAGAGTAAGTATTAGGAAGAGAATGAAATATGTGCTGCAAAATACTTGTGACAGTTTGTGAAATCTGAGTTAAAGTAGGGTCTGTAACCTCTCTTGATACTTTCTGGTCTTGGACTGGTCTAAACATTTGGAAAAGCTATTTCACTTTTCCAATTTTCAATAATACATGGCTCAAGAGACTCAAAATGTGTGACAGAAAATACCAATGAATTTTTAAAAAATTTTCATCAACAGCCACCTAAATAAAAATTAAGATAATACAAAGTGCATCTGGACAGTGCTGCATCTCTCCTATGGCACTCATTCAGAACTGTCAAATTATTCTGTGTGCTGATGATTCATATCCCAGCATCTTTTTAGCTGAATATTGCAGCATCTCCTTTTTATACTTTGGCAACCATGTTACATTGCTTTTTAAAAATCTTTTAAAAGCATCATGGGCTTTCCCTGCATCTTGCCAAAACATCTTGCCAGTAATAAATGAAATGATCATAGGACAGCTGTAAACATAAGTATCAATAGCCCAATATCTGTGTAGCAAGGAAATAGATGCAGCCTAGCGAAGAGGGTTTGCTTTTGTTTTGCATTTTTTAAGAGGAAGACTTAGAGATAAGTTTTGTTATTTAATAACTGAAGAACTGATGTGATGAGATGCCAAACTTGAAATCAGGAGATCTGAGTTCTATTCCTGATTTTGCCGCTTACTTTTGTGTGACCTTGAGTCAATTATTTAAGATCTCAGGGCCTCAGATTTCTTGTCTGTAAATTGAGAGTGCTGGTCTAGATGATCTTTAACTTTCTTCCCAGCTGTAAAAGTCTACGATTTTTCACTTCTTTTAAGCTACAGAGTACTTATTCTGAAAACCACAGGGGATGAATGTTGATAATATCTCTGTCAACTAATAGTTTTACATTTGAGAATAGAATTTAAGAAGTAATGTCATTGATATGCTTCCATTAAATTTGTTTGGGGCAAAATAGGGATTAGCTTTTATGTCTGTGATTATCTTCCTTTCCTTCTATTTGCTATGGATTCACCCCTAATTTTTATAGGGTTGTCATGTTTTAACCCTTCTTGGTGTTCTTCAGAGGCAAAAGGTGTTATACTCTGGTTCCCAGATAATGTAATCTTAAGATGCATTAAAAAAAGAAGTATGTGATCAAGACAGTTAATAAATAGTTCCACTGTAGTCTGCACTGAGTAGACCATATCATATTCAGTTTTGGGCACCATACTTTAACAGGGAAGTTGGTGAACTGGAATGAGTAGAGAGGAAAGTCACAAGCATGCTGAAAGCCCTGAAAGTAACATCATTTGATGAACAATTTGAAGTATCAGATATGTTCTTCATAGAGAAGTGATATAATAATATTATGTATTTGAAGGTATGTCTTGGAGAAGAGAAAATAGACTTATTCAGTCATCACTTCTAATAACACTTTCTTATCACATAGGGGAGATATATTTCATCTGTACATAATGAATAACTTTCTAATAATTTGATCCATCCAACTATAGAACAATCTATGTCTCAAAATACTATGCTGTCCATCATTAAAAGTGTTTAGGCAGAGGCTAAGGCAGAGGTATATGGAAGAATAAATTTCTTCTTTGGATAGAAGGTTGGACTAGATAACCTTCTGAAGTTTCTTCCAACTCTAAGATTCTGGGTTTTTGTTGTTTTGTTTTTGAGCTTGAGTTTTTGTTGTTGTTTTTAGCAGTAGCTTTCTTTTATGATAAATCTTCTAAGGCCTCATTCTGAGAATAAGTAATTTACTGACTAAAAATGAAGTGATTTTTTTCTTTGTGCTGCCTCATTGTAGTTTTCTATGCTAGAAGCACTTAAAAAACCTTTATTTTTAATTGCTGCTGAAAAACAACTTCCTAGATCAAAAAATTATAATATTTTAGAGGCGACACCTCCAACCCTACTGCAACTAGTTTTTCAGCTTTTTCCATCTGTACTTCCTAAACTCTCCCATGTTGATTTGACTATTAGTGTATTCTGGGAAAGTGTCCAACTGATTGGTGGAAAGGACTTGATTATACTGTAGGTCAGAATTGATGTGTGTTTATGTGTATTTGATGACTTAAGAATAATTCAGACTTGTTGCTTTTACACCTAACATTCTCCCTTTCACTACTCACCAAACTTCTTTCTGAAAGTAAATTAGAAAAAGGAACAAAGACAAACATTTTGTATATTTTTAAAATTCAGTTTAGAAAGAGATATGAGGCAGGGAGGAGAATAGGGTTAATGAATTAAAACGAGTTTAGTGGTTTATTTATATATGTAATTCTTTCTTTTCCTGCCCCTTCATTAATGCTGATAATTGAAAATTGACTACAGTTACTGCACAATTAACTCAGGAACTTGAACAGTTAAAACTTTAGGTGTAATTCTAATGTCGCATACCAGGTAAACTAGAGTAAAACCCCACTTTAACAGGTTATGATTACTTGGATTTGAATACAGAGTAGATCAAATCATCACACACACACACACAAATCCTACACACAGCCTAACGATCTCATGCAATAACACTACCATAATGTGGGTACTACTTCTGTGCCTTAACCTGACCATTGCAAAGTGGCTCCACTGTGTAACATAATACCTCTGGATGGATGGCTATTTGCCCATGAATAATCTGATCCTTTTCTCCTTTTATCCTAGATTCCAGAGAGGAGACTACCACATCGATGTCTGTATTAATGACTACCTGGATGTGTTCTGCCCTCACTATGAGGACTCAGTCCCTGAAGACAAGACAGAACGCTATGTCCTATACATGGTGAACTTCGATGGCTATAGCTCCTGTGACCACACCTCCAAAGGGTTCAAGAGGTGGGAATGTAATCGACCTCATTCTCCAAATGGACCACTGAAATTTTCTGAAAAATTCCAGCTCTTCACTCCCTTCTCTCTAGGATTTGAGTTCAGGCCAGGCCGGGAATATTTCTACATCTGTGAGTATATGGAGAAATTGATAAATCTCTGCTATGTTTCATAGCAGCTGCAAGAATCTAGACTAATTTTTCACCTATGCTTCATGAAATTGCAGAGGGCTTGGCTCTATGCATTACAGATGTCTCTTAGTAAATGTAGACATCAGGTTCCCCAGATACATTAGCTGGGAATTGAAAGCACAAATTAGATTAAAGGTACAGCTTTTTTTTTCCCCTATGAAATTGTGTGTCAGCCTGTTCAGTGAACCACTGAACCACTTTTAAATGAAAAGATACTGCTAGGACTTTTCTAAAGCTCAGAAATGTTTTTTAAAAAACCATGGAAAAAAAGAAAATAATTAAATTTACATACCATGGAGTCATTGAATTTCTTATGCAGGTGTTAGCAATATCCTTTCAATCATCTACATTTTCAGTGGAGAAAGCTAAAACTCCTGCGAATGTCAGCAGGCTTAGGATAAATAATCTCTTTTCACCAAGGAGAAAAGATAATTATTAAGAGCAGCTGTGTCTTGAAGCAAGAAAAAAGTGTAAAGTACTGCAGAGAGTATCTTCCAAGTGAACTAGTGTGAGTGAGTTTACCCACCTGTGATTAGTAAATGACCATATGCAATAGCACTCAGAACCTTTTTTGGTAAAACTTTAGGCTAATAACCCTCCAAATTACCTTCTCTTTTCCCCTATCACTTGCAACAAGAAATCTTCTGTGATCATTTTCATCTAACTTTCTGAGTAATATCTAGATTGTCATGTATCTTGAGCTCTTCTGTTTATTAAGAAACTTAGAGTATTATAATTGTATTAAAAAATCCTTTCCCATGGCAGAGTCTATTTGTACACGGGAAATACTACCCACCATGAATGGAACTGTCTTTTCTACTTCAGTTTTCTCCAGAAAGTAAACAAAAAATATTTACTGAGCATCTGATAAGTATAGAATACTGTGCTATATCCTGAGGGAGAAGCAGTGATAAGTAGGATACTATTCCTGCCCTTACATCTTACAAAACTTAGCTTTCTAGAGAGATAAGACATGCACAAATAAATATTATACAAAATAGAATTTGAACAAGTATAAGAAGGATTCACGGTACTGAGAGAGTTCAGAGAATGACTTTTGGCTTGGAGATCAATGACAGCTTCACAAAAGAGATGACATTTTATCTGGGTGTTAAAGTATCATCACTTTTAGAGACAGGGTCTGCCATTCCTGGCATAGGGAAGGGTATGGACTTAAAGAACAACGGAAAGTCTGATTTGGAAGAAGCATAGAGTTGTGCAAAATTACCCTGTAAAGGCATGTCAGAATCAGTGTAGACATGAATAGTACTCTCCATTACTTTCCTCCCTTCCCCTCTCAAAACAAAATTTTATAAAAATAATTTCAGCTTCACATGAAGAATGGTCCATGTGCTCATACATTGGCATGTAGTGAAAAGAGGGAATAAAGGTATGAGAGTTTTATTATTTCAATATTTATTTTCTAAGGTTGTTATAAGAAGACATGTAAAAGCTTTAATGCTGTCTTGCATTCTATAAGTGAATTTCAAAGGAATACTAAAAGACAAGGATTTTTAAAAAGCCAGCATGACCACAATTTGACACTTTTTGTGAGTATTATGTTCCAGACTTGTAAATTTTTTGTTTTGAAATCCCATGGAGCAAAAGGGAGAAAGAGAATAACAGCAATAATAACCAGAAGAATAGAACTGGGAATGCTTTAGAACAGGCAGATAATTCCATTTACTTCTTAACAGGAAAATGCAATTCCAGTGTAAAAAGTACATTCAGGCAGAGTTAGAGATGTTCTTACTGGTTTCCCAGATAAGGAAACAACAACAAAAACAAAAAGCCAACAAAAGGTGGAGAACCCTGGGATGAGAAATGTACACATAGCCTGACTATTTGATAGCATGATTATTAGAAAAAATCCATAATACATTGAGCTTTATAAGCAAGATATTATTATTGAAATATACCCATGGTGCTTATGACTGGTTCTCCTCATTTTTAGTTAAATTCAATATTTCACTAAAATCATTATGTGTCTTCTATAACATTCATTTAACAGAGTCATTTAACTGTCAAGAGCTCCCATCAAAGTAATTGTTCTAAAATGTTTTAAAATATCAAGAGCTTTGTGCTGTTCAGATGAGTTTTGCTGGAATTACTTTTTTTAAAATGAAAAGTAAAATAGCCCAAAATTAGCAACAAGGAGGTGTTCATTTATAAGGCTTGTGTTGGCTTGATATTCAGTGAAATTAAATTTTCAACCATGTTTCATAAGCATGAAAGCTTTCTTTCATGCATTTTTTGTTGTTGAAATATTTCTTTATGTTCTTTCTTTCAGTCTGCTGATAGCAGCAGTAATAGAGTCAATGTGGAGGACCCAGAGAAGCAGCATACATTGTACTCACAATTAAACCTGAAAAATCCTCAAAGGAGAATTGTGCTTCATAGGATTTCTCTCTCTCTCCTAATGTGTGCTAAGGGAACAAGATTAGTAAATGGTTCTTCATCCATCCCTTAAATTTATCAACATGCTCACAGTATGAAGTTTCAGAAATAGGCATGAAACCTACCTGTCAGTTTCATGAAGCATTCATTACTAGGCAGGGATTGCTTTTCATCTCCGTATTGGACTTTATTGGATGTATATATTTTTTCCCTAAAGAAAAAAAAATCTGTGCTTCAGAATCTATTCTTAGTGATACTGAAGAAGGTGTATTTTTGTGGTGGCTGGAAAGTTGAAAAAATAATCATAAGCTAATTTGAATTAGGGGGAAAGATAGTTTTATACTATAAATTTAGATTCCCAATGGATCAATTCTTTGAATAAATCAGAGACAATATAGATTTCTCTTTACCACTATACACTATTTCCTTCCTGATTCTTGTCACCTATGTAGAATTAAGGAAATGGAGTGACCTGAAGCCTTTTATATTAAATTTTTCAAATTACTCAAAATACAGAGATTTAATTTCCTTTCATAGGATCAAACCCTTCCTGCCATCTGTCCTGGGGAAGCCCCAGGACACCATGAACCCTAGAACTATGGTGACAATTATTCTATTCTGTCTTCAATAGTTCTATATTAAATAATTGTGTTGTGCAACATTATCACCAAATTATCTGTTAATATCTGGGCTGTTCTTTGTCAATCCAATAAATGTGATTATCTTCTACTGTAATAATTTTGGGGTCCTTAACTTTTTTGTGACATGGATCACTTTGACGGTCTGAATCTTTTGGACCATTATCAGAATAATGTTTTCAAATAAATAAGACAAAATACTTTGGATTACAAAGGAAAACAATTATGGTGAAATACAATTATCAAAATATTAAGGGAAAAAGAGTTCACAGACCTCGGGTTAAAAACCCCTTCTTTAGACATTAATGGTATTTATCCTAAACTATACATTTGAAGAATTATAGTTCAACAAAATAGGAAAATGCTAGCAATGTAGAATGGTAAAATCTTAAAGGGAATTTTTTTTTAGAGACTTCTGAAGTTCAGCTTGCAAAATAATTCTCACAGTGATTCTTACGTCAGAAAAATCATGGAGAACAGTAAATACACTTTGAGGTAGTTTTTAAAAATAACTCCTTGTAAGCAGAAGAATAAACACATACTTTTTCATTTTTTCAGTAGTTAGTTGTTACTATAGACTTATGTCTAGTCCTGTTCCTTAACTGTTGGTCACATATAAGTTGCTATAATGTTATAGTTTATACTTAGGACTTTTATACTATTATTTTTATTTCACTTTCTTAAATTCTTGCCAGCTGATACTTTGCCTTCCTGCCTGTGGGATGCATCTAGCTTTGAGATATCTGACTTCTTAGGAAGATTTTAAGGGTATGAGCCTGAGAACATAGCTCACCTAATTAGTCCCCTAAACACAGTGGCATTGTGATAGCCATAGTTATTTTTTTAAAGTATTTATCGTGCCAGTTACTTCAAGTAAAGTTATTAAGGACTACTTGTCACAAGAAAAAGTATGTTTGTTTAGAAGATAGACTGTGAATTTCCAAGCCTAATTCAATTCATCAAACATTTACTAAACACCTATGGTGTACAGAACATTGTGCTACATTCTTGGAAAGATACATTTAACTAAGCTCGTTTTTCTGACATTATACAAGCTATAAATAGGGAAATGTATTCATAAATAGCTAATCCAACAGAATGTCTGAAAAGTATATAAAAGAGATGAAAACAATGTTGTTTGAAGTCTACTGTGGGAGAAGGCATTTCTTTCGGGGGAGGGGGCATCAAGGAAGAAGTATAGCAGATAATTTTTTTTAGTTGAGCTTTAAAAAGATGGATAGGATTTCATCAGGTTGGAATTGGAGGACTGGCATACTGGCAATATGAAATTCCTGTAGGCATTGGGAAAATCATTAATAAAATCACGGAGGTAGAAAAGTCCGGGTTATGTATAGTAGATAGTTAAGTTTAACTGAAGTGAAAGGAGACAAAAAGCCAGAACAATAAAGCTGACCTAGATTATGGAAGGCCTTGAATAATACCATGCCAAAAACATTGAACATTCTGTTATTTGGAATAGAAAGCCATTAAAGGCTTTTGAGCAGATATACAATACTGCCTACACATAAGAAAAATAAATGTTTAAAAATGTGAGCGTTAGTTGAGGATGGCAGGGAGACCTGTTGGTAGCTATTGCAAGGGCTCAGTTAGATGATAATAGAAATGGAGAGTAGGGTACAACCATGAAACTGGTTGTTAGACTATAACCCCTATGAGTTCAGAGACTGATTCATTTTGGTTTTGCATCTCTAGCACAAGGGCTGGCGCAGAAAAGTCACTTAATAACTGCTTGTTAAATTGAAATGATGATGTGTGAGAAATAGAGTAGAAGGAAAATTTAGAGATGGCTCAAAGTTTCTAGAGGAGGTATTACTAATAGAAGGGACAATGGACAGAGCACCTGGCCTAGAGTCAGGAAGACCTGAGTTCAAATCCAGCCTAAACACTAGCTGTGTGACTCTAGGCATGTCACCCTGTTTGCCTCACTTTCTTCATCAATAAAATAAGCTGGAGAAGGAAATGGCAAACTACTTCAGCAAAGAAAACTCCAAATGGGGTCATGAAGAGTCAAACATGACTGAAACAATTGAACAACAACAACAACAACCATTGATAGACAAAGTGAAGTCACAAAGATGAGCAAATTTTGGCAGCTAGGTGGCAAAGTAAATAGAGCACTAGGCCTGGAGTCAGGAAGATCTGAGTTCAAAGATGGCCTCAGATACTTACTATAGGACCCTGGGCAAGTCACTTAACTTCAGTTTGCCTCAGTTACCTTATCTTTAAAAGGTGATAATAATAGCACTTACCTCTCAGGATTGTGAGGATTAAATGAGATAATAATTGTAAAGCACTTAGCACCACATTGGCACATAGTAGATGCTGTATAAATGTTAGCTATTATTAATTATGGCAGAAAGATAATGTTCTCTGTTTAGCCATATTAAGTTTGAAGTGTTGTTGATAATCAGGGAAAAAAATGTCATTTAGACAGCTGGAGATATGAATCTCAAAGTTGAGGAAGCTGTTAGGATATATAAACCTATTTTACTTAATTTAGTGACATTTGCAAAGACATACACATATGTTCATACACACATTTTACATGTAGTGAAAAGAGCGTTGTCTGAAATTCAAAAGACCTGTCTAGCAATTATCCTGTAACTAAATCTTTTAACCTAAGCCTCAATTTACTCATCTGTAAAATTGAGATGAAATCTGCCTTTCTAGTTATGTTGGGAGGATCAAATGAGAAAATGTTTTCTTTGAAAATCGGAAATTGCTATATGTGCAAGTTATTGTATTATTATAACTTAGTGGCCCCCAAACTGATAAGGCATGCAATAAGTCAGATAAGGTGGGTGGACTTTCTCAGAATCCTATGGGGAGTATTTCCATCCTAGCATGTAGGGAAGCAGCTAAAAGAGTGAAGGTTAATGAATTGAAGCATAGCTTTCATCTTTCAGAAAAAATATGTATTTATTTTTGGTTTTCAACATTCACTTTTATAAGATTTGAAGTTCTAAATTTTCTCCCTCTCTCTCCTCGCTCCCCAAGACTGCATGCAATCTGATATAGGCTATACTTGTACAATTGTATTAAATATATTTCCACATTAGTCATGTTGTAAAGAAGAATTAGAACCAAAGGGCAAAATCATGAGAAAGATAAAACAACAAAAAAAGAGAAAACAGCATACTTCGATCTGCATTCAGACTCCATAGTTCCTTCTCTAAATGTGGATAGCATTTTACAGCATGAGTCTTTTGGAATTGTCTTAGATCCTTGCATTGCTGAGAAGAGCTAAGTCTATCAAAGTTGGTCATCACATAATGTTGCCATTACTGTATACAATGTTCTCCTGGTTCTGCTCACTTCACTCATGTAAGTTCATGTAAATCCTTCAGGTTTTTCTGACATCCACCTGCTCATCATTTCTTATGGAACAATGGTATCCCATCATATTCATATACCACAACTTGTTCAGCCATTCCACAGTTGATGGGCATCCCCTCAATATCCAATTCTTGGCCACCACAAAAAGAGCTGCTATAAATATGTTTGTATGTGTGGGTCCTTCTCTGATTTTTATGATCTCTTTAGGATACAGAACTAGTAGTGGTATTGCTGGATTAAAGGGTGGGCACATTTTTGTAGCCATTTGGGGATAGTTCCAAATTGCTCTCCAGAATGGTTGGATCAGTTCACAACTCCACCAACAATGTGTTAGTGTCCCAATTTTCCCACATCTTCTCCAACATTTATCATTTTCCTGTTTTGTCATGTTAGCCAATCTGATAGGTATGATATGGCACCTCAGAGTCGTTTTAATTTGCATTTCACTAATCAATAGTGATTTAGAGCATTTATTCATTTGGCTATAGATAGCTATATTTTCTTCATCTGAAAACTGCCTTTCATATCCTTTGACCCTTTATCAATTGGGGAAAGCCTTCATCTTTATACTTTAAAAATATTGTTATTGGGGATAGAGATAGTTAGAAGTAATTATCACATTGACAACTACAGTATAGAGAGTTGTGTCAAGCTTTACTCTCTCAACAATATTAAGTCAGATTTTGCAGGAGAAAACATTAAATTTAACCCAGTATTGCTAATATTTTAAAAGAAAAATTTTCGCCTCTAGGACAATACTTGGGCTATGCCTTCTCAGTGATAATTTAGATTTAGATTATTTTCTAAATCTAGATATGTTTACAGGTTGAGGGAACCCATTTTTATATGATGACTTTTAAAAAGTTCACAGAAGTCAGCAATGAAGCCAGAAGAATGCTTATAGGGTTGTTAATCCCCTTCCCTTTCCCCAAATCAATGTATAAGCATTTATTAAGTACCTACTGTACTGTGTACAAAGCACTGTGCTACTCACAGGGGATACAAAGATAAAATGAAATCCCCTGCCCTCAAGGCGTTTATATTGAAAAAAAACCAAAACAGTTGTATTCTATGGGTTTTACATTTTGTTCATTTAGAATTTTTTTTTTGTTTAAAAATGCAGAAACTCTTCTTATCTCATGGATTATACAAAAATAGGTGGCGGACCAGATTTGGCCCATGGGCCATGGTTTGCCAACTCCTGTTCTAAAGCATTCTTTGTTTGTTGCTTGAAATCTGGAAATAATTTCTCATTGCAATGTTGTTATAAATCATAGTTAGGTTCAAAGGCTAACCCACAAAAGCTGATTTAACCTACAATAAATTAACTGAAATAGTACCAATTATAATTCTGGTAGTTAATCCAGACTGAAAAAAAACAATAAAATTGAACAATTAAAAAAATTTTAAGTGCTGATGCTTGAAGAAAAACAGGCTTAATTAGAAGTCTTTCGGCTTTTTAGTGCAGTCTGTATTAACCTCATTTAACAACTTTTTCTAGGCAAACAGTGGAGCTACAGTGTTAGCTTCTGCTGTTTGGTAAGTAGTGGTAGCAACCCTTGTGCTGGCCTCAGTGGGACACCTCCACCCTTGGGGACAGTGTGCCTTTTGTTTGCATATTAGAAAGTGGAAAGAGAGACTGGTTCTCTGTCAGTCAAAGTGAGCCAACTTGGCTGATGATAATAGGATAGCTTCTCAGCTCCATTGATGGAGATATGATAAACCATTCTCTGGATGTAACATCTCCCAGGTTTGAGATGAATATATGCTCCAGCCTTTTCTTCAGTCGCCTGCATCTGAGTGCACCATGTTTGACCATCCAGAAAAGGAAGTTGAAGCAGCAAGAGAACAGCAGTAATAGTGGTGATTGCCTCCATATCTCCATTCCTACCCAGTCTCCTTTGTATGAATAGATGTTTAAAATGTTGATGTTTTGTAACTTAGGAAGGATTCCTTTGTAATTCTACCTCTTTTTCTTCATGATTATATATGGAAAATCCAGGGAAGACATGTTTTTATAGAACTATCAGTTGCCTTGGGCATCTGAAAGGGAAAGCTACTTGCTCAGTTAGGCTTTATTATTTTTTTTTATTTCAGACTTTACTTTAAAAAAACCTATTTAATAATTACTACCCATTGTTTTCAAAACTATCCAGGTCTTCTGTGCTTCCTTCTAAGTTTTCTTTTGATCTCTGCTGTGCACTTTTTATTTTTTTCTTCCTTCCCGCCCCATCCTAGAAAAAGCCACAATTAAACACAAATACACACACACATACCTATTGGCATACATATATACACATACACATATATACACATATGTGAAACCATACTATACATACTTCTATTTATGAATTATTTTTCTAGAGGTAGATGGCATCTTCCTTCATACGTAAAAGTTTTTCTATGTTTTTCTAAAATCAACTAGCTCATCACTTCTTATAGCACAGTTGCATTTCATCATAATCCTATCAACCTGTTTAGCCATTTCCCAATTGAAGGGGATCTATCATTTTAACCAGTCTGATAGATGTAAGATGATATCTCAAAGTTGTTTTAATTTGCATCTCTCTCATTAATCATGATTTAGTGCATTTTTTCATATGACTATGGTTTTGATTTCTTCATTGAAAAACTGCCTGTTCATATCAATTGATTTGTATTCTTATAAATTCTTATGTTGTATTGTTATTGTATTGTATTCTTATAAATTTGACAAAGTTCTTTACATGTTTGAGAAATGAGACCTTTATCTCAGAGGAGATCTATGAAAATGTTTTCTCAATTTTCTGATTTCTTTCTAATCTTGGCTATGTTGGTTTTATTTGTACAAGAACTTTATAATCTAAATTATCCATTTCACAACTCACAATGCTCTCCATCTCTTGTTTTTTCATGAATTGTTCTCCTACCCATTAGTCTGATACATAATATGTTCTGTGTTCTAATTTTTTTGTGATATTTCTTGTGATATCTCCCTTTGTATCTAGGTCATGTATCCATTTTGACCTTATATTGGGTATATGGTTTATGGTCTATGCCCAATTTCTGCCAGAATGCTTTCTAGTCTTCCCAATAATTTTCACCAAATTATGAATTCTTATCTCAAAACTTAAATTTTTACATTTGTCAGACACAAGGTTACTATAATCTTTTACTTCTGTGTATCGTGTGTCCACTCTGTTCCATTGATTTACCTTTCTAGTTCTTATCCATTACCAGATACTTTTGATATTTACTGTCTTATAATTTCATTTTAAATCTGGTACTGCTAAACCTATTTCCTTTACATGTTTTCATTAATTTCTTTGAAATTCTTGACCATTTGTTCTTCCAGATGAATTTTATTATTATTTTTTCTAACTCAGTAAAATTCTTTTCAAATAATTTAATTGGGATGGCATTGAATAAATAGATTAGTTAGGTAAAATTGTTATTTTTATTGTATATGCTTTGCCCATTCATGAACAATGAATATTTCTACAATTATTTAAATATGACTTTATTTCTATAAAGTTTATTTTTAAAATTATGCTCATGTAGTTCTTGGATCTGGTTTGGCAGGCATACTCTCAGGCATTTTATACTGCCTAGAGTTATTTTAAATGGGGTATCTCTTGCTATCTCTTCTTGTAGGATTTTGTTGGTTATATAAAAAAATGCTGATGATTTAAGTGGGTTTATTTTACATCCTACTTTGCTAAAATTGTTTCAACTAATTTTAGTTGAATCTTTAGGATTTTCCAAATTTATCATCATATCATCTTCAAAAAGAGAGAGTTTATTACCTCATTTCCCATTCAGATTCCTTCAATTTCTTTTTCTTCTCATTGCTATTGCCAGCATTTCTGAAACAATATTGAATACCATTGGTGACACACAGTGTAGTTTACCTGTTTATCTCTTTTAATTAAATCTATTTTAGCTTTAACTTTGTCTGATATCATGATTGCTACCTCTACTTTTTTCAGCAGATGAAGCATAATAAATTGCACCCAAGCCCTTTATTTTAAACTCCATGTATATCCCTTATTTTAAATTGTTTCTTGTAAACAACATATTGTCGAATTCTGATTTTTAATCTATTCTGCTATCCTTTTTCATTTTATGGGTAAATTCATCCCATCCAGATTCAAAATTATAATTACTAGTTGTGTAATTCCCTCCATCCTATTTTTCCTGACTTATTTATCCTTCTTGCCCTGTTTACCCTATCCCTTCTTACACTTCCAATTTACCTCTAACTGCTACCTTGTTCTCCTATTGCTTAGGGTCCCTCCCTTATCCTCTCAATCATCCTCCTAATTTTTAATCTACATACACTTCTAAAAGTCTCCTCCTTATCTTAATCCCCTTATTCCTTCATAAATTTAGAAAACTTTTATACCCTTCTAGATGTATATGTTTTCTCTCTCTCTAACCAAGTTTTGATGAGAGTAGGGTTGCAGCACTACCAGCCCTCCACCTCCACCTGTTTCTTCTATATCAGTTCTTCTTTTCCTCATTTGTATGAGATAATTGCTCTTTTTATCTCTCCCACCTAGTTTTATGTTTTAGAATCAACCCATCATGCTCAGCTCAGCCCAAGCCTTTCTTATGAACTACCCAAGTCAGGGGTGGGGAACCTGCAGCCTCAAGGCTACACGTGGCCCCCTAAGGCCTCAAGTGCAGTCCTTTGACTCAATCCAAACTTCACAGAACAAATCCCTTTAATAAAAGAATGTAATTACCCAAGTAATGATGACAGTCTTAAGAATACTGATATTTTCACATATAAGAAATAAACAATTTGACCTTATTAATTCACTTATAATTGGTCTTTAATGTTTACCTTTCATTTCTCCTGAATCTTATGTGTAGAATTTTACATTGATGGTGCAGTGGACAAAGCACTGGCCCTGAAGTCAGGAGGACCTGAGTTCAAATCCGGCCTCAGACCAAACACTTGACACTTACTAGCTGTGTGACCCTGGGCAAGTCACTTAACCCCAATTGCCTAAAAGCAAAAAAAAAAAAATAAAAAAAGAATTTTACATTGAGTTCTGGCCTTTCTGTTACAAATACCTGAAAGTCTTTCAGTTAATTAAATGTCCATTTTTTTTTTATTCAGGATTATATTCAGCTTTTCTGGATAAGTTATTTTGATTACAATCCCAGCTTTTTTACTCTTTAAAATATTATGCTTCAAGACCTGCAGTCTTTTAACATAGAAGCTGCTAGGTCTTGTGTGATCCTGATTGCAGCCCTGAGTATTTAAGTTTTTTTTCCTATTGTTGCTTGTGATATTTTCTTAACCTGAGAGCTTTGAAACTTGACTATGATGTTCCTGTAAATTTTCATCCTGAGATCTCTTTCAGGTTAATCGGTAGATTTTTTTTTCTATATCTACTTCATTCTCTTGTTCCAAAACTTCAGGACAATTTTCCTTAATAATTTCTTTTAATATTGTATCAAGACTTTTTGTTTTGGTTGTAGCTTTCAAGTAGTCCAACAATTCTTATATTGTCTCTCCTCAATCTATTCTCCCAGTCAGTTGTTTTCCTACTAAGATGTTTCTCATTCTCTTCTATTTTTTCATTCTTTTAATTTTGTTTTATTATTTCTTGCTGTCTTATAACATCACTAGTTTCCCCTTGCCCAATTCTAGTTTTCAAGGAGTTATTTTCTTCCTTAAGTTTTTGGATCTCTTTTTGCAGTTAGTTGACTCTTTTATCACAACTTTCTTGGATTGTTTTTATTTTTTCCTAATTTTTCCTCAGTCTCTCTTATGATTTTTGAAATTCTTTCTAAGTTCTTCCAATAGCTGTTTTTGGTTTTGTGATCATTTGATATTTCTCTTTGAGTTAGGAATGGCTTTTTAAACTTTACTATCTTCCTCTGAATATGAACCCAGATCTTCTCTAACCCCACAGTAGCTGTCTATGGTCAGATTCTTTCTCTTTTGCTTACTTATTTTTATTTTGTTTATAGCAGATTATTATTGTAATTGGCTGTAGTCCTGGGGAATAGAAAATGGTGCCCCAGACCTCTGGTTCTTCTTATTGTTACTTTCTGAGCTCTGTTTTGGGTCCCAACCTTGGGCACTCCTCTCCAAACCCAGCCATACCATCCTGAAAATGCTCTTGCTCCCAGTGGCTGTAAACATCAGCTCTCTCCTCTGCCCTGGAACTGAAACCAGGGACACAACTCTCCTGCAAGTGCCCATAGCAGTAGGGTCTCCACCCCTCTGTTACCACACTAATTGGGCATATGCTAGTTCCTTGCCACAGCCTAGGACTGTGTCTAGTCAGCACAGCTGGGTCTGGCATCCCAAGATAGGAGAAGGTCCTTCAATCTTTCCTATTCATCTGTCTCTCTCTCTCCCTACCCCTAACCTCTGCCCCCCACACATTGTCTGAGAGGTGAAAATTCCTAGACCCAGATGCCCCCCGGGCTTATTGTTTGTTAATTCAGTGGAGTCTACCGGGAGGTGCTTGCACTTTACTCAGGCAGAACTTCTGCCCCTGGAAGTAAGGTGTTTCCTGAGATCCTCTCATGTTGTCTGAGGAGGCCAACTATTTACTTTAACTTTTATTTATTCCTACCTCTCTATGTTCGCTTTGAGGTGATATTCTGTCTTTTTTTGTGGAAAAAAATGTAGAAAACCTGGAATTTTCTGACCTACACTGTCATCTTCTGCTCAGTTAGTTGTGTGGGAAATAAGATGCCTTGTCCAGGATTAGACTTGTTTTCCTTTGCCCTGGAAGGCATAAGTAGAAGCAATGAGTAGCAATTGTAGAGAGTTCAGTATAAGGAAAACTTCATAGTCTTATAGCTTTAGAGCTAGAGTAAAATGGATAACATCAGGAACTAATGGATTTTCTGAGATCTCTAGAGATCTTTGAGCAAAAAGCAATTTGTTAGGAATATTATGAAAAGGTAGGTGTTGATGGGAGATGTAAAGTAGAGAAGTGGATAAAATGTTGGGCCTGGAGTTAAGAAGACTTGAGTTTAAATCCAGGTTTAGACATTACTAGTTGTGTGACCCTGGGCAAGTCACTTAATCACTATTTTCCCTCAGTCTCCTCATCTGTAAAAATGGGGATAATAATATCACCTACCTCCCAGGGTTGTTGTGAGGAACAAATGAGATAATTGTAAACCTCTTAGCACATAGTAAGTATTACATAAATGTTAGAGATGATGACGATGATGTCAGACTCCCTTTGAAAGAGATTCTGTGTTCCCTGCAATACCATATTTTGGAAAGAAGCTCAGGAAACTGATTTGTATTTGGATTTCCCTCCATGCCCCCATCTCAAGGAAGTATCCCATAAAGAAAGTATGTTTATTTATATTTGGTATTACTGTAAAAAGTGCACATTTTAGATCTTGACTAACTCAAATTTCAGCAGTATAGGTCAGCAATCTAAAGGAAGGAAAAATATATTCTCATGATCAGGGACCTACACCATTTCTAAGAACTGGATCACATATAATGTGAAAGAGGTCAACCAAAATTTTGTTTGCTGGCTATGTAGCTATTTTGGCAATACTATATCAGTGACAAAAGTACACAGAACTGCCCTAGAAACATTCAAAATAAAGTTACTCTACCAATATTATAAGTTAAACCATTCTATATAACTTTTTTATGATAAATCACAAATCCTATGGACAGATTTGCTTAAGACTGACTGTTTCCATAGAATTTCCTCTTATTCAATCCCAACTAACTCCTTACTTTAGAAATGTGATTGACTTTTTATTATAAAGAAAACTTACGGAGTGTTTTCCCTCAGAAAACATTCTACATAGTTTTCCCATTAAGGAGTGACAGCTGTTCTCTAGAAATGTGTGTGGCTATACCAATATGACAGGAAGAAGAATCTACATTGCCCAATATATTTCCTACTACATACAATTTGCATCAGTTTACTTTGTGGAACAAATGTAGTCTGTTTTTCATGGGCCTTTAGAATCACCATTAAGAATACACCTTTTCTTTCTCTCCCCTATCTTAAATGGAAATCACATGCAAAAGGTGAAATATGCTTAAGTCATTAGACAAATACTCATACCTTCTCAGGAATATAGCCCATAAAAATCAGTTGTTTGGGAAATAAAAAATATAGAAGTGTGGTACTGAGTTCCCACTATCTCTGAGTACTTCCTTGGAAACTTGGAAATAGAATATTTATATATCTCTTAAAGAGAAAGAATTAAATGAATTTGACACAATAATTGAAATTTCCAGCTTGGAGACTTAACTCCATTTACAGATTTTTTAAAGTTTTGTTTATTTTACAAAGAGAGAGATATTTATAGAATGAAATCATTTCCATGCCACTATGATTATCTATTTACCATGCTGGTTTTCATGGTAGAAAATGAGAATTTTGTAGCATTTCTTAATTTCCAATGGTCTTCAATCAAACCTGGAAGAATATACTTATTTTTTTAATTTGGAGACCGAATTTATGGCACTGATTCTGTTTCTAATCATCACAAGGTTTATTGGAGGGAAACATGAATGGAATTTGAGAGCTATTAAATAAAGGTTAAATAAAGAACATTATAGGGAGGCATTCAGGGAGGTGACTACATTTCTCTGTACTCATTAACATAATTGTACTTTTCTTTTAAGGAAAGAGTTGTTTATTACCAGGTGCCTCATTAACCTTTGTTCAAGATCTGATCAGCATAAACCCCATACCACAGTTGCTTTGACAGCAATGGGCTTAGATCTATCCCATCATGGGGAATGTTGTGTTGGATGGTTGGTTCAATGAATTCACTAGAGAAAGTCTGATTAAGATCAAAATGAAAGAGAAAGGGTTGCTAAAAATATAGGGTATTTAGGAGAATTTTTTTATTATTTTTATATTTCATGGCAACATTATTTGGACAAGCAAGGTGAATTTTAAAGGTGTAAATTCATGCTTAGCTAAGAGAGTAAGTAGATTAAAGGACTTGCTTCTATTAAGAGGAATGAGAGGAATTAAGAAAGCTAGAACAAACATAACTGCCTAATAGAGTGTGACATTGGTAGTGTTCAGAAAGTTCTCAAAAGGGAGCATAAAAGCTGTTGAATAATTTGGACTTGGTAGAAATTCATTATATCGCTTCTAAGAACCTGCAGAGTAAAGTCTTATTGGCTCGCTTTTCAGTGTTATTCAGATAAGTTGAAGGAAAAGAATATTGATTTTTTTCTTACTTTCTAGAATGCAGTTGTCAAGATGCTGATGAACTAAATATATAATCCTGAACAGAAATTAATGAACTACTGATGTAGTCTTTAACCTATTGGAGGAAACACTCAATCCAGCTTCCTTTCCTTCTGTTTTTTGGAACTGGAAGCCCTGAAGGAAACAAATTTGAGTATTTTATCTTTGTTTCTTCCCAAATGTCAAGAGTGACCCCCTTGCTCAGAGAAATTTTATACTTGATAAATTGTGTAATTTCACAATGAAAGAGTAACTCAGACATATAAAAGATGTAATGTGGAGATTAATTTGGTTTCTGAATTAACTGAAAACAATTTAATGAGCTGCCATATTGCATGTATGCTCTGTGTATCATAGAGCAGATGTCAAGAGAAATGGAAATAACGTTCTAGTGACACTTGGAATAACAGTGTTTATACGCTATTGACTTCATGTTGTCAACATGATATTCTCAGTGTTTTCCAAAATAACTTATTAAAGGAACTCAACTTCAATTGATGATGTCCAAATGTCATGTATTATAAGTTAATTACACATGCATGCCCAAAACAAACACAGAATCAATGTCCAGATATTTTGATGAGAAAAGAAAAAACTTAAGAGTCTATGCAGCTAAAATTTTGTACATTACCTACAATATAAAGCTAGAGATAATTCTGAGCCTCATATATGATGCCAGGAGAATAGTCTTTCATGAGAAGAAATACTGTTTCTTCAAGCTGACCCATTTATCCAATCTTTCTCTGTTTCAGCAGGATGGACATTTAACTTGGTTTAAAAATTATCATATAATCTCTTAGCAGTTTCGTATTATCTACTGAGTTTTTTTAAACAAGGAAAGATAAATTACAAGGAATGAGACTTTTCACAGTGAGCATTATGTAGACATTTGTGTTGCTGTATTCTTGGCTTGCTAAATACCTACCTACCTATATGCATACATAGATACATGCATGCATGCATGCATCTCTGCCCTTTTGGGAAACAATTCTCACATTTTGAAATGTCTTGTGTCTTGCCTAGTGAGCTTATATTGGTTGCAAAATTCTAGATCTTTTAATTTATTTTAATATCTGTACAGCAAATAAGGCATTATAATCCATTATTGTTGCTCATGGTGTTTATTTGAACTCTTTATATCTTCTGTGCACATGCCCTTCTGTTTGATAAGTGAAATACTAAGAATATTATTAATGGACATCCTTTCCACCAGACGTTTCGTGGAATATTTTGACAAGTTTGGGTGGAAAGTGGAACTTTAATGATATTGTATCTAAATTTGGTTTTGAAATTCAGTGCTCTACAAAACATGATGAGCTGCATTGAAAACAGAGCACTTTTACAGATATGCCTCATGGGATGCTGTACCAAACTGACGTAATTTTGTGAAAACATCATTAAGACATTGAAATAAAACTTCAACAAAATACTCCAACTATCCCAGCCCTACTCTGTCTATTAAAGATGAAAGACTATTTGGCTTGGTGTCCACCAGGAATTGACCTTGTAGATCTGAACCAAAGTTGTGTTTTTATGCAATTGCCACTGTTAACATTGTTTTGCCTATTCCCCATGTTTGTGTAGAATCAATTAACCATGTTTTCCATATAACAAAATATCATCAATTGGAACTTATTGGTTATATATTAAGTCAGTAAACATTTATTAAGCAATTCCTGTGTACCTAGCATAGTCACTCTGCAAGCACTGAAGATACAAAGAAAAATAAAAGACTGTCCCTGCCCTCAAGAAGCTCAAAGTCTAATGGGGAGACAACTATAATTATGCAAATAATTATATACAAACAAGTTATGTATAGGATAAATGGGAAATAACCAACAGAGGAAAGGCACCAAAATTAAAGAGGATTAGGAAAAGTTTCCTGTAGAAGGTAGAATTGTAGCTGTGAGTTGAAGGATGCCAGGGATTCCAGGAGGCAGAGATAAGTGAGAGCATTCTGGGTATGCAGGGCAGCCGCTGAAAATGCCTGGAGTCATTTGATGGAGTACCTTGTTTAAGGACCAGTAAGGAGGAGACCAGTATCATTGGATCACAGAGTATGGTGGAGGGGTGGTGCTGTAAGGTTTAAGAAGACTGGAAAGTTGGGTGGAAGCAGGTTAGGAAGAGTATTGAGTGTCAAACAGGGGATGTTATATTTGATCTTGAATATGATAGGGAGCCACTAGAGTTTATTGAGCAAGAGGGTTACATGGTTAGTCTTGTGCTTTAGGAAGATCATTTTGATAATTGAGTGTAGGATGGACTGCAATGAGGAGAGATTGCTGGCAGGTAGACCAGCTGGCAAGCTATTGCACTAGTGTAGGCATGATGTTACGAGGTCCTGCATTAGTGTGATTGCAGTATCAGGAGATAAGGGGGCATATGTGGGAGATATTACAAAGGTAAAATTGGCAGGCCTTAGCAATAGTTGTGGTTATAGGGTGTGGGGTAAGAGAGAGTGAAAAGTCTAGAATGACACCTAAATTTGAGCTTGGGGGAAGGAGGATGGTGGTACCCTTAACAGTAATGGGGAAGTTTGTAATGGGGAGAGGGCTTAGGGAGGAAGGTAATGAATTCACTTTTGGACACCCAGTTTAATATACCTTATTACTTATTAGGTAGCTGGAGATGTAAATCTGGAGGTCAGCAAAAAGTTTAGGGCTGGAGAAATAGATTTGAGAATCAGTATAGAGATAATATACAGCTAGGTGGCACAGTAGATAGAGTTCTGGGCCTGTACTCAGCAAGACTCTTCTTCCTGGGTTCAAATATGGCCTAAGACACTAGCTGTGTGACCTTGAGCAAGTCAGTTAAACCTGTTTACCTCAGTTTTATCATCTGTAAAAAGAAGGAAAAGGCAAACAACTCCAGCCAAGAAAACCCCAAATAGAGTCATGAAGAGTTGGACAAGACTAAAATGAATGAACAAGAACAAAGAGATGCTACATGGGAGCCGACAAGATCACCACTTGAGATAGTATAGAAGAAGAGAAGAAGGCCCTGTGGGACACCCACAGAAAATGAGCACAACCTAGATAAAGACTGAGCAAAGGAGACTGAGAAGTAGTCAGACAGGTAGTCAGAACTAGGAGAGATTCATATCACTAAACCTGAGAGCAGAGAATATTAAGGAGAAGAGAGTTACTGACCAAGTGTCAGAGGCTGCAGAGTGGCCAGAACAGATAAGGATCGGAAGAAAGGCCATCAGATAAAGCATTTGAAATATGGTTAGTAATGTTGGAGAAACAGCTTTGGTTGAATGATGAAGTTAGAAACTAGCCTATAGGGAATTAAGAAGAGAGTAAAAGGAAAGGAAGTAGAGACATCTATTTTTGATAGCTTTCTTAAGGAGTTAAGCCAAAAAAGAGAGGAAAGATATGGGATGATAGTTAGCAGGGATGAATGGATCAAGTCGGTATAAAAAAATCTATATTATAAAACACAATTACTATATTTTGAAGGAAATGTGATTTTACTGCTCTCCAGTATATTTCGCTACTCTAACAACTTAGGATTTCTAAATGGGTCTGAATATTTCCTGTTGGGCTTGCTTTTGTGAGGAGATAAATTTTATTCATAGTTAGCAGCATCTTTTTGAATACGAATAATTGAGGCCAGGAGAGAATAAGAGACAGAGAGCAGTCTAATCTGACTGGAACATAAAAGAACAGGATAAAGAGTTCTTCATGATAAAGCTCTTAGCAAAGGTTGCTGCCAGATCGTGTAGCCATTCAAGTTCCAGATTCTGGAGTTTCAATTTTATTTGCTGGGCAGAGTGGAGCAACTGCTGATTTTGGAGTCAAGGAGTAACAGGATCAGGCATATGCCTTAGGAAGATTATTTTAGGATATATGAGTGATGGATTGAGGAGTAGATAAACTAGAGGTAAAGGCATTTTATTAAGTGACAAAATCTCAGCTCACATTGTTAATTGATTCTACAAAAACCTGGTATTGGGTAATAGGGTCAGAAGGCTTCATAAAAATTTATAGGTAAGGAAATTGAAGCTCAAGAGGTTGAGAAATTTGCTGGGATTCACACAGCTGGTAGATGTTGGAACTAAGATTTGAACCCAATTCTCCAGAGTCCAGTAATTATAGTGTACTTTCTTTCACAAGCATCTACCTCACAGGGTTTTTTGAGTATTATATGAGTGTGTGTGTATGTGTGTGTGTGTGTGTGTGTGTGTGTGTGTGTGTGTGTGTGTGTACATGCATGTATTTTGTTGTTGTTCATTCGTTTTCAGTTGTGTCTATCTCTTCATGACCCATTTGGGGTTTTCTCGGCAAAGATACTGTCGTGGTTTGCCATTTCTTCTCCAGCTCATTTTATAGATGAGGAAACTGAGGCAAACGTGGTTAAGTGAGTTGCCCAGGGTCACAAAGCTAGTAATTATCTGGGGCCAGATTTGAATCTGGCACTCTATTCACTGCACCACCTGTGTGAATGTCTATGAATATATATACATATATATATGTGTGTATACATACATGCATGTGTATGTTTGTGTATATCTTTGCAAACCTTAAAGTATCATACAAATGGTATCATCATCATCATAAGTTACTGGTATTGTGTGGATTAGTGTTATTGAGTAGACTTCATGAAACAGGTGAGTCTTGAAGCACCGATGGAATTCATTTAGGAGGAAGGAATGTGAAGTATATTTTAGGCAAAGGGAATAGCAAAATCAGAAGTGGAAGCAAGAGAAACAATGGGAAATATAGTATGTTATGAATGGTATATCTTGGCGAGTAGATAAAGTTGATGTTAACAACAAGGAATTTGGATTTGGTGCAATGATATTATTCATACATTAATATAATAGTGCTATCATAGCTTCTTAAAAAGAAACATGATAATTTTTAGTAGATAAGTGACACAGTCACTTGCCAGCCAGAAATTCTCTGGTTATATGATAGATATCTAGAAAATCCATTTCCTTAAAAAACACTAGTCTGTTAAAAAGAAAAAAAACCTCTAACCTCACACACATTAACTGGTTTTATTTGAGTTTTCTATAGTTTTTACACAAATTTTAGCTTCTGTGCCAGAGTTACATTTTTTTATCCTTCTTACATGCGATCTTGTGATATTTAAAATAATATGGAATATTTATAAATTATACTAGAGTATTAGTTCAATCAAATAACAAAATATTGCTTTATTTATTAGGATTTGTCAGTCTATATTAAGGGATATCCCAGATAATTTATAGCAGCTTTCTCTTAAAATACTTTTATATTTGTGCTGTTAATAAATAGACTGATTTACGTTGAAGGTTAGCTATTAGTTCCTTTAACATTGCTTTAACTGATAGTATAAGCCACAGTAGCCATGGGAGAGTATTCTTTAATTATGGGTCCTATAGTTTGATTAATCATTAAACAAATATTTATTGAGTCCTTGTTCTATAAAACCCTGTGTTGTGTTTTGAGTGTTAAGGAGGATTCAAAGAGGTGCAATATGTTAACTAGGTCCTCAGGGAGCCAAAACTTTAATGGGGGAAGGTCAAACCCTTACTCATGAAAAGATACCTAACAATATATAAGGAAATAACACTTCAAATAGGATCATGCAAATATGTATTATAGGAGTTCAACTTCATGCAGAAGTTAGAAATTTAAGCTAAAACTTCTGTTTAAAAAAATTGTTCCTAGAAAATGGGGAGATCAGGAATCTTGTCCTGTCTGCATGTACTGGGCCACATACTTAACATCACTATATTTCATTTCTTCCATCTATGAAATCAAACAATTGTTCAGTAAGGTTCTATTAAGTACCTAGTACATGTCAGGCATTGTGTTAAGCACTGGGAATCCAGACACAAGTGATACAGAATTATTCTGGTCTCTAAGGTTTCCTCTAGTGCCAAGTGTTAATGATTCCACGAAGAATAGATAAGATAGGTAAGGAGAAGGGGAAAGGCAGTCTGAATTGGGAGACCAAGTGTGAACTGCCTGGTCTGCAATGCTCTGATAACATCTTGCTTCAGAGGATGATGAACTTAAGGGAACAGTGGGAGATAAAGCTAGACAATCAGATACAGAAAGGCTTGAATGCCCAGGTAAAGAGCTTGGCTTTGATTTGGCAAGCAGAAAGAAGTCACTGAAGTTACATGGGGAAATAAAATAATTAGATCAATGTTATTAAAATATTATGCGTTAGGATGGGTGAGAGTAGGTAGATTGGAGACAGGGAAACCAGTTATGAGATTATTGCAAAAGTTCACAAACGATGTAATAAGAGGCTGAACCTAGTGGCATTTGAGATAGGAAGGAAGAAATGGGTCCTAGATATGCAGGAACAGTTGATAGCACCTGATGATTAATTAGATTTGAGCAGGCCAAGAGAAGGAGGGATTAGAGATGTCACTGAGGTTAGGTGATAGGGAGAATGAAGGCATAAACAGAAATGAACATGTCAAGAAGAGTTTCAGGCAAAATATGATATGATGGTTTAGTTTTAGATATTTTAAGCTTATGGTGCTTTTTTATATAATGTTGAATGGCGATAACAAGTTAGACTGAAATATTAGTACAACTAGATATAAATGCTAAGGTGCTTCTTGGAGATGCTAGAATAAAACAGGAGAAAAATCAAGGTTAGGGAGTGAGATTTAGTCACCTACATAGAGATAACTGTTGAAGTCGTGAAAGTCTATGCTAGCATAGAAATGCAGGAGGTTAGGTTGAGGACTGCCTAGTGGTTTGTGTACCTTTGGGAGGTAGAAGTAGGAAGAAGAGCCAACAAACAAGAAAGGTAGGATCATTAATGCAAAGCCAATAGTGTTCTGAAAGAGAGAAGAGTTGAGAGGTGTGAACCCCCAATTCCTAGAGCAAGGAAGGAGAATTAAAAAAGACAAACCCCATGGAGTCAATACAATGGAAAGAGCACTGGCTCTATAGTCAGGAGAGAACAGCGTTCAAGCCTCCATTCCAAGATTTCTTTCTCGTGTTAACCTGGGCAAGTCACCTATCCTTGCTAAGCCTCAGGGTTTTTTTCCATTTCAAAATAGGGATAATGATATTTGGAATAACTACTTCACAGAGCAATGTTTTGAGAAAATGTGTTACAAGTGATATAAAAAGACATATATGAACATGAGTTATCAGTGGATCACTGGTAATTTACAAAAAACAGTTGCACTAGAGTGGTGATTGCAGAAGTCAGATTACAAAAGGTTTATTAGCATTTAAGTGAGTTGGGAAGAGGTGTAAGAAGCAGACATAGACTCCTTAATTCTACAAATTTACCAGCAAGAGGAAGAAGAGAATTAGAAGAGTAGTTAGAAAAAGCAGCAAAGTCAAGCAAAGGATATGTAAGTTTGTCTACATAGGGATCTAATGAAGAAAGGAAAACAAGAAGATACTAGGCAGAGAAGGAGTAATTGAAAGAGCCTGGTACTAGAGGAGGTAAGTCTTCATCTGTCTGTAAGATGCCATGCTTATTTTTACTGATGTATATTAAGAAAACTTGATACACAAAATTTGATCTTTGCAATACTGAAATTCACATTACAAAAAGAATATCTTGCTTTATATAAAAAGAGTCGCTATAGGATTCTTTTAAATATTTAATTGAAAAATCAGTTTGATTGACATTTGGTAAGGGCACTACTATTGCATAAACTTGTATAACTGCCAGTCACGTCATATTAAATCACCAAATTAGACCTTTCTATTTGTCTTATATGGGGTACCAACTTTTACTTGCATCATCCATAAGTTACACATATTTTTAATTTACATGATCTTGGCTAAGCTATTTCAGGCAAATCCTTTTCATGTAACCCTTTTTGTCTAAATTTGTTAAATTATTTTTTAAAATATCCCTTACTCTTGCTATTGTTGACTGAGATGATTTTAAAATAGACTATAGTGTTAAGTTAGGATAAAGATGAATTTGACATATAAAAGTTACAAGCATATAAAATGTGTCCCAAAATTCGGTTTAGGGAGAAGGCATATATTTGAGGCAATAGCAAGAATGCTGACTTGTTCCTGTAATTGTTCTCTGTATATTTCATTATCTTTTTAAAGAGAGGTGCCATGATAATAGAAAGAAAGTCAGACTTGGAGACATCAGAGATGTGGGTTCCAATTCTACCTCTGATACTAGATATTTGATTGGGGGTGACTCAGCCTCTGCTTCCTCACTTATAAAATGGGGATAATAATGTCTGTAGTACTTCATAGAAGTTTTTGTGAGCCTCAAAAGAGATTAAATTTTCAAAAGCACCTTGTAAAAACTATAAAGTATAATAGGTTATTATCAAAATTAGAAGAAAAAATTACTTCTTTCACGACCTTTTGTACTTTTCAGTTTGTTTTTGGAAAAAAGTAGTGATGTCTGCCAATATCTAAATGTAATAAGGAAATATCTAATTGAAGCAATATTTCTGTTACTCAAGTTCAACAATGACATTTAAATTACCATGTACAACTTACATTTGGGTTTAACCTGTAGCCATTTATTAAACTATATAATATCACTTCAACCTTGGAAGTGAACCCATTAATAGATTCATTTTTAAGACATCATTGACTGGTGATTAGAGAGCCTAGAATCGTAAGATTTAACTTCTAGTCTTTAATCAACAGGTTATGTAATCTTACACAAAGCTCATGCTTTTAATTTGTAAACTGGATGAAGGGGTCAAGGATTATTATTTTATTCATCTCATTTTCTGTTCATTAATTTCCAAACATTAAGATTTAGTAAGCACTAAATGTATTACATTGTTGGATTTTGAAAATTAAGAAGAGTAGTGGCTTGTATGGTGAATTTGGTGGTAATTTAAATGATGCCTTTGTGGATGATGAAGTTATCTTGTCAATGTCTAGATCCAATTGGAAATAGCTTTCTATTACTTATGAAAGTTTTGTTCTCATAACTGCAAAATCAGATGTGACAGAAAGACTTTGTAGAGTTTCTTCACTGTAACCTATTAAGAACTTTAAATTAGCGGTAGACACTTAGAAATGCAATTGCTACGAGTTAAATTGAGAAGTTAACTCATCCAATTGAGTTATAAGAGAATAGAGGTGATTTCATAATATGAGCATTTTGAAGTCTTCATTTATAATATGTAACTGTATAAATTGGTTTTTTTAAACAATTAATCATTAAGAGGAAAATTAGTCATTAATATTAATTAATAAGTATTTCATCAAGTTTTATTATTAAGCAGATTGACAACTGATATGCTTTCTGGAAGACATTTTTCCTCCCTCCTCAACTGCCAACCAGAGCAAGGAAAGAATATGTATTTTACTATAAATTCTACTTCAGTTAAGACTGTAAGAGAAAACATGATTTGTTACTACCTTGGTGAAATTGTACAATGAAGACACAAGGTAATGTAATTGATTCTAAGAACAAAAACAGGTTAATGTACAAAGAAAGCAGAAGCTGAAATCATTTTACTCATTTTTCTTAATTTTTTTTGGCAAGGTTGGCTTTGTAGACAAAAGAAACAAGAAATGTATATAAACTCCCATGTATTAGCATAGCTGTAGTATGTAGTTTTCTTCTTTATATCTAAGTTCGTTTACTTCTCCATTTCGTTTTGTTTTTTTCCTCCTATACCATTTTTCCTAGAGTTTCAATACCAAATATATAGTCCTTATGAATATCCACTCAATATTCCATGTCTGCTAAGTGTTGTTATAACATAGTCTATATGACTTATTACTTACCAAAATAAAGTGAAAATTTAATGAATTGCACTAACTTTTTAAAATCTAGAGAGATAACTGTCATCATGACTTTCTCATTTCTAGAGTGTAAATACATACTTTCTATTCTGCTACTTTTTTGACATTTTACTATACCCCCCCAATCGAAGATATCCCATATTTTTTCTTTTAATTTTTCATTTTGCTTGTGCTTAGCTTTTTTTTAGGGGAAATATATATCTAGAAAAAGAGAAAGGAAGTGAAATAACTGAAATCACTCTCTCCCTTTCCTTGTTTCCACATTTCTGCCCATGATGTAAATAGAAAATATAACGAATATGTATTTGACTCATACACCACTGGACACAGAGTTAGCAAACCTGAGTTGTAGTCTTAGCTCTGCAGCTAAGTAGCTGTGTGACCTTGGAGTAACCCTGAAGATTGAGTTTTGAATAACAGATTTCTATCAGCCTTACTCTGTAACCTTTGATTTCTTGTCAGCTAACAGCTGCTGGTTAAGCAAAGTTCCCTCTAGGCTCTGATCAAACTTGAGGCATGCATACAGATGTGAAAACTGTTTGCATCTACTGAAACCACAGCCTTCTCTTTGCAGAAGCAACATCCAGGTTCCTAGCAGAGAAGACTATACTAGGTATGCCCTTAGCCTTGCATTTTTTCAACTTAACCAAGTGTGGCTGCATTTGAAAACCTGATTACCCTGCCTCCTCCTCTTCTCCCACTTTAAAGGGTTATATTTAGACACTTAGGAATACATCGATTACAGTAATAAAGTCTTAGAGAGATTTTATTCTTTGACATACAATTGATTAAGAAATATATATATATATATAGGGCATGCCTTTGCATGCAGAAACCTAAATCTATTTCCCTCCTGAAATTAATCACTCATGATTAAACAGTCATGTACTGATAGTATCTCTATGGAATTTTATGGTGTTTAGATTTTTTTAACAAGGGGGCTCTTTGAAAAGATTCAAGAAAGTGATAAGGATAAGCATTTATGGTTAAGTCCTGCTCAGCACCCTGACTGTGGTACAGTTGTGATTTAGAAGTTTATGCATCCCAGCAGATGTGTGATATCTTGGAGAATGTCATTTCTTTTTCCAGAATGTGTCCTCTCCCCACCCCTAATTTAACTGAATTGTTGAATAATTGTATATTTGCATATTTCTGAGGAGTCCTGTGGGTTGAACTACGTATTCATCTTCTACAGTTCTTAATGTGTGTATATATGTGTGTGTGTGTATATATTTTCCAGTAATCCATGAACTAAGTTTGTATCTAGTAATTTTGTTTCTCTTTTTCTTTTTAAATAATTTTTGGATATGTGAATGCCTGTAGAATTCTCAGTAACATATATAGGAGTCAGTTTTAGATATATAAAAAAGACACCATAATTTAACAATTTCCAAGGCAGGTTTATTGAATTCAACATTCATTTAGAAATGCTAAGCTAGTAATAACTAGATATTGGAACAGATACAAATCTATCAGTTACAAAAGCTAACTTTTAACTTTAAAACATCTTTTTGTCATTTCAAAATGATAAATTACTTCATACTCATTTCATTTCTCAAAAATGTCCATATGACTTAATGTCATGCTTCATATGTATCAATAATGTTCCTATAATGTCACTCCAAATTAACTATATAATGTTGACAATTTTGAACCAGAAAGATGTAAAACAATTTAAAACAGTACAGGAAAGGCTTATGCTTATGCCTATGCTTGATTGTTATTCCAAATTAAGGTTTAGCTATTTATTTAACTCTTAAAATGCTGGTACATTGAGAAAGTACTGGCAAATACTACTATAGGGAGATGTTGGCAGATGCCAATGACTTCTATTTAAAGAGTTCACAAGTAAGAGTTGAAAGAGTTGGACTGAAGTGTATACAAATAACCTTTTGAAAAAGTATGGAAGGAAACGGAATAGAGTATGCTTATTTTGTATGATTGCAGACATAAAGAGTATTAAAAAAGACATGGATGTGTATAAATGCCATTTAAGACCTCAGATTTTATGTAGTTGATTTTCATCTCTGGATTTTAAATCTTCATTGAAAAATTTAATTTGTTAAGCTTAAATGAAATCAGGCATCCTATTACTACAAGAATAGAAAGTAAGGTAAAAAAGAAATCTTATGCCCATCTTTTGCTATATTCACATTCAAAAGGATAGAACTGTTCCATGTACAACATTCCATCTCCCTTATTAGGGAAAAAGGCATTTGATTCCTATTTTCCATTCTAAAAATTCTGTCATGATCTGATAGTGATCTGAGCTCAAGAAAAAAAATCATTCATTAATTGATCACAGAGCAAGCTGAACAGCCTAAAATGTGACTGATGTAATTACTAGATATTAGACAAACTGATATTTTTTCTAATTTTTTAGATTGAGCATGTTTTGTTCCTGCTTTTAGAAAGTATTTATTGTTAAACAAAACAAAACAAAACCTCCCTTCGGCCACAAAATATATTCTTGTGAGAATAATATCTATTTTTTATTGAAAATCTCCTTTACTAGTTTGGGTCATATAACCAACCCCATCTTCTCCTTTGCTGATGAGTTCCTCTAGTATGTCATAGCTCAGACCCTTGCTGTAAAGGAGAAGTAATGAACATGTCATGAATGTCAAGAGTTTTCTGGTCTCTGGCACAGCTGTGGTACTCTCTTCCCCTGCTGTGTAGCACAGCATGCTGACCATTTGTTGGCAAGTTCATATTTCACACTGCAGGGAATTGGAATGATGGAACGGACAGGAGAAGAGTTTTATTTGCAGTAGTCTATGTATCCCTAGACTCCGATACGGCATAAAGCATCTGCTCCGTGATCTGCTTCAAGGCCAGTTCCCTTCCGCCAACAAAGGTTACAACTTCAGGCAAGCTGTGATTCCACTGGCAGGGGGACATTTGCCTGAAGACTTGATTTAGTCAGAATCAAAGCATTCTGCCACAGAATTCCTTATTCCAATTACCTCTGAAAAGGTTACTAGATACTAAACATATCAATGTAGTAAAAGTAATGAGAAAGGAGGGAAGTAGCATTGAAGACCAGGTTTCCAATCCTTCTTTGTCACAGACTGGCTGTGTGACTCTGGGGAAGTCACTTAACCTCAGTGCACTGATTAACTTTCTAAGAGTAGAAGTTGCAGAATGGTTGCAGATCTGATTTACTGTTTCCCCATCACAAGGTCCTTACACCAATTAAATCACAAGTATGGATCTTCCAAAAGTGAGAAAGAAAGAGTATTTCATTTTTTTTCTAGTTGAAGTCAGTGGAAGCTGTGCATACAATATATTACCATGTGAACATGCAAACTACATGTACCATGTGAACATGCAAACTACATGTGAACCTTGTAAGCTAGTTTGATTTTAAATGTAATTTATGTCTTCATATAGCAAAATATTATAGTTATGTTAAAGCTAGTTCTTAAAGAGTTTACAATAATTATTTGGAAAAATAAAAGATATTTTTATATTTTTGATTGGACCCTAATTATATTTGCCTTTAAGGAGTTGTATATTTTCTGTACAGTTCTTTCTTATTGATCCAAGTTGACACTTACAAGTTTAAATCCTGGCATTCTCTTTCACCAAAGCTGTTAGAGTTAATCTTGTCAATGGCACATTTGACACCTTCATCACCCTACTTGGCATTTTAGGGTTTTTGACACAGGCTTTTTACCAACTTGGAGGATGTCATTCCTTCTTCCAGAATGTGTCCTCTCCCCATCCCTAATTTAACTGAATTGTTGAATAATTGTATATTTGCATATTTCTGAGGAGTCCTGTGGGTTAAACTACACATTCATCTTCTACAGTTCTTAGGCCCCTTTGGTTTAAGAGGAAGAACTATTGCTTTTATGAAGTGCCTTTTTCTATAAAGTCAAAACCTCACAGCAGTGCACAGAAAACCAGTGGTATAAAGGAGCTAAGTGGAGTCTTTAATAGAGAGAGCTAGGTTGTAAGTGTTTTTGTTCCTACGGAGCAGATAGATTTGGCTCCATCTGTTCCATATTCATAACAAAGGAGCTCACTTACAGGAGGGCCAACTTCCCTGGAGTAGCATGGTAATGATCTTTTCACCAGAATGAAAAGATCTGAGCATCATCACTTTGGCTCTGCAGAAAGCAGTGTGTACTGATTGCACATCAGACCTCTATTTCTTGGTAACTCAGTCTCAGGACATAAATTTTCCCAACATATTTAGAATGAAAAAAACCTGTCACTTCTCCCTGCAGCACTATAGCCTCTGGGAAATTCAAGGTCTATGGTTCTGTAGTCAAAATAAAAGGGCAGGATATTATACATTAGATAATATGGGTGAAAGATCTCATTACGGATACCTGAAGAATGAGGATCTTCTTACATGAAAGCCTATTCTCTAAACTTTTATGTTTTGTCTATTCATACATTTTTAATCTTTTTAAATCATGAGACTTACAAAATGGAAAGATGAATTGCATCAAATGAGTTGTATAATTAGCAAACTTCAATGCCAATTTTAACTTCACTCTTTTGGGAAAGAAAAATCATACTAGCCCAAGAAATAGTACTTTATTAATCTAGTCACCTAAGGGAGAAAAAAAAAAGATGGAAATCCACCCCCCCCATGGAAGTCTATATAATAAATCTTCCAATTTAGTATGACAAATACAAAATATTCAGTAATATACATTGACTTCATAAAGCTTATATTGCAAATAGCTTGGAATATTCAAAATTCTAGCTCATTCATTCAGCAAGCAAATATTAATTGTATGTGTAGTAGGCACTGTGCTGGGCACCTAGGCTACAAAGACAAAAAGAGAAGTGGTTCCTGCCTTCAGGGAGTTTCTATTCTGTTGGAGTGGGAGGATGAGGTTCAGAACACATATACACATTCCTAAATACAAATTCATACAAAGCAATTTCTAAAGAAAAATGCTCCAGTCTAGCACCTGGGGAGATCAAGATGAGACTTATATAGAAGTTGGCACTTAAGCTGAGCCTTGAAGAAAGCTAGGGATTCTGTGAGGTGGGGGTGGAATTGAGGAAAGGGTACATTTTGGGACCAAGGAAAATCATGACATGGGGATAACAGTGAGGAGGACAGTTGGGCTGAAATGTAAAATGCGTGAAGGAAAGAGATGGAAAGTAAGTCTGAAAAGGTGGGCTTTACTATAATTTTGAAGGGCTTAACACATCCAAAAGAGAAATTTATATTTTATCCCAGAGGTAATTGGGTACTCTGGAGCCTTTTGAGCCAGGAGAGTGACATGATGAGCATATTGCATCAAAAAGAACACTAAATTTGGAATGAAGAATCTCAGTTTGAACCCTGGCTGTCTACCTATATATTATATTGGGCAAGTCATTTGCTTCTTTGGTCCTCTGTTCCTCATTTATATAGACTATAAGAGTGGGATAGGTTGACCTCTGGGGCTGCTTATAGCTCTAAATCTATGATCCAATTTTGGGGAAAAAACATTTATGTGTAACTAGTGCCATCTCATGCAGTTTGTTCAAGTTGCCCTTCCTAGGACCATCTGGAATCTCTTTGGGGCCTGCTTCTGTTCATGTGTGGCTCAATGCTGAAGGGCCTGCACTTTGAAATGACAAAGAGTCTCCTTATTGACTGCCGAGCAAGAAGAGCTTAAGCATTTAAATATCAGTGAATATTTAAAATGGAGTATCCCTACCTTCTGGACTCTCTTCCCTTCTGGCTGGCACATCAATCCAGGACTGTTATGATCCACTTTTTGTCTGGAGTACAGGAGGGGCAGTTGTTCTTATCAACCAACCCATCTGCCATGTGTCTGAGCATATGTCCTGCCTAAGCAAGCATAAGCCTTGGTTTGGGGCTCTCACTTTATATTTGTTATTTCTTGGTCTTAGGAAAAAGTATATATCCTGAAATGGAAACATCTGAGCTTTAAAGTGATCTTATGAGTTTGAGAGATGAAGAGGACCTGGGCATTTTGGTTGGAGTTGACAGGTGCCTTGGGGAGAAGTCCCCAAGAACTATTCCAGTGCTCTTGGACAAGATGACTACCAACAAAAGGATAGCCCCAAACCAGAAGACATGGACTGAGATTTATTTGGACAATGCAAAGCCAAAGCATCTGTATTGTGGCCCCTCAAACAGCTTTATGTTCTGATGAAGTGTATCAGCTTCCCAAGAGAATGTAACAATATTTACTAGCTGACTTTCTAAATTCCGTTTTAAGTTGTTCTGTCAATATGGGCTGTAAGTCTTCTATGTCAATTAGCATTGCTTTCATGGCCCATACTTGATTTGCATTGTACACTGAGTACCCTTCTATTCCCCTATTTGGAGAGACCCTAGACAAGAGTCACAACTAAAGCTTTAACTGATTTGTCTCTCTAGCACTGGGACGAGGGATATAATAAACTGTTGAATACGAGAAAAATTAGAGGCCAGACTTCCCCCCAGTCTGCATCATCCAAAGCAGAAGGAATCCTCATCAAGGGATGCAGGACAACATGCATACATAAACAGACCAACTTAAAACAGGATTTGGTAGCTTACCTTATAACTATTGTGACAGTCTGCTGAGAGGGTGTTACTTAAAATTCATCAAACAGCAGTTTATAAGGCTGCCGATTAGGCATTTTGCATGTCATCTCTCTCTGCACTATCCCACTCAAAGTCAATGTTATGTCATCTGACAAGGCAGGACAGGGCTTGGGCTCCTCTTTTTGTTGGTGTTTATCATCTGAGATGCAAAAGATTTCCTTGCCTCCAATCAGTTCCAAGCAGTAGATGCAGGATATCTGCATAAGTCATCTATTTAGGAAAGACAACACAAAGCAGAAGAGGCAGCAAAAGGCCCCAGCATAACCTCCCCTACAGGATTACATGGTTCACTTGGAAGTGGCCATGGCCTTGGAGGAAGTCCCAACTATTCACTATGGGAGAGTGAATCAGAAGATATCTCTTTTAAATAATACAGCACCCTGTCCTCCCCCTGTGCTGCCATAAGACAGATCTATCCTATGTGAGATATAGGGACCATGCAGGGTTTTCTTCCCTATACCAAAACAAATCCTTTCAGTACTGAGCTTCTACCTGGCTAGAAAAAAAAAAGAAAAAAAAAACGGCTAGGAAGTTAGTCATCCTGAAAGGACCCAAATGCTAAGTAAAAAATAAGATTTTCCTAAAGAGAGCTAGGAATATCCATGAATTCTCTGTACAGCCTACATCAGATGCACACATATACATATATTCATGCATGTACATGCATACACATGCATATATCAGAAGAGGCATACTGGATAGGGAGTTGGCTTTGGAGTCAGGAAGACCTGGGTTCAAGTCGTACTTCTTTTAGCTAATGGCTGTGACCCCAGGGAATTAACCTCTCAATTCTTCATGTAACTCAAAGTGTGTAAGTTGCAGAGAAAGGATTGATTCACAGTGTGCAAGGAAGTTCCTCATTGGGAGATTCCTATGCCAATTAAATCAGCTTATTCACATACAATTACACACACACAGACATAGATGCATACATAGTCAGCATCATAAATTTAGAACTGGAAGGGATCTTAAGGACATCAAATCTAGCCTCTCATTTTATAGAAGATGAAGCTAAGAAACGGATAGTTAACTTGTCTGGCATCACACAGCTAGTAATGTCTCAAGCAGAATTTGAACCTAGATCTTCCAGAATCCAATTGTACTGGGCCTGTGATCTCATCAGTTAAGGAAAATTCCCCAGCCAATTCAGATTGGTAATTCAACTGTAACTTAGAGTTTTAAACCGTTGCCTGAGGTGTTATGGTTATAAAAAGCAAGATTTGTACCTTTAAAGGTATTTTAGTCTTTGTAGCTTTTTCTTACTCTGGCAGACTTTTCAGATACTTGAAGACATTTGTTTTATTTATGTTTTAGTTTCAAGTTATGTTCAGAATTTACCCTCCCTTTCTTGTACTTATTAGCAGTATTTGTGAATTATCTTTTTCAGAAATTACACACATAGATTAAATATACAATAAGCAAAGTATTCCTGTTGAGCAGTAATATGGGGTAGAGTTAAAGTTTGATTTATGTGACCACTCAGAGGGAGAAAGAGATTCATCACTGACATCATCATTTTCATTAGGCATCAATACCAATCAATCACATCCATCTCATATGTCAGACAATATAATGAAGACACAATTACCTATCCTGAAGAATTTACCTTCATTTATATAATATTCTCATTTTTCCAAAGTTTTTTTTTCTTTTAAAAAAGCACTTATCCTCAACAATCTTCTTAAGTAGTTCTTTTAAATGGTCTTTTTTTTGTACAAACTCCCCATTGTTTCTCAGATATGTAGTCTGTTTCTAAGATAGTTAATGTAGGTTCAATTATCCCCATTTTATATATGGAGATACAGAGAAACAAAGCTTGAATGACTTATATAGGATCACATGGCTAGTTATTGGTAGCACCAGGCTTGGTTTTCTCCTTTTGACTTCCAGCTTTCTGCTCATTCCGGACTGGAAATGGTAATAATGAATTAGTACTTTTCTGATGTACTTGACCAATATAAATGGCTTGAAAACATTTAATATTTGTTATCAACTGTGTGTACACTGTAATGTATTTGTGTATATAAATAACATCAAAGTACAGTGGTAAGAATACCAAACTTAGAATCAAAAGAACCTGAATCTGAGTCCCCACACTGACACTTATTTATTTCATGATATGGGGCAAGTTACAGTATGGTCCTGAGCCTCCATTTCCTCATCAGTAAAATGCTAATAATGGCTCTCATTCAATCTCTTCCAGGGGTTAAGGGAGGTGAGGAGGGAAATAACAATGTGCTATAAAGAAAGGCTTTTCTCCAGTTAGGTTCCACCCATGGATATAGCTCTTTTCATTCTTCCAGTCCCTGATTATATATTCCCAAGGCTATAGCTCTTTAAAGGCAATTTTTAGTATTCTCATTCTAGAAATGAAATCACTAAGACAACAAATAAGCCACCTGCCCAGTGTGAAAAATACCAATGCAATAAATATTAGATCTAAAGTTTCAATACATCCTAGGAACCTGGTGATTCATGAACCTGAAAAGTTCCAGCTGCTTCTGGTTTTTAATCTGTGGAATCAAGAGAGATGCTCCTTCTTCCTGCTCTTCTCCTCTCAAATGTTAGTTTGGGTTCTGAGTTCTAGTTTCACCCTAACAATATAAGAATCTCAATATTACAGATGTTCACTGAACAATATGATTTTTTTGTAGTTTTTTCAAAAATATTTGTTTTATTTATTGAGGGAGGGTGTAACTAAAAATATCCTTCATAAAAAAAAATTGTGTATATTGAAGTGGAATTTGCTATCTCCTGGGGCAGCTAGCTGGTGCAGTGGATAGAGCACCGACCCTGGATTCAGGAGGACTTGAGTTCAAATCCAGCCTCAGACACATAACACTTACTAGCTGAGTGACCCTGGGCAAGTCACTTAACCCCATTGCCCAGCCAAAAAAAAAAAGGAATTTGCTGTCTCCTATGTCTAAATCATTCCTTATAATAGCAAGTTAATTGCTTTAAAAAGGCTATATTAACTCTTTCAGACCACTTGGGCAAAACCATTAGTTTATTAATTTAATTCGTTAAACAAATATGTGTTACTTTGCTGTATATCAATGTTATTAATAGTAATACTTCCCTAGGAGCATAGTACAAGGGAATAACATAGAAAAGGGGAAGAACTCAAAAACTTAAACCAATATAAACCACTGTTTGGGATATGATAGAATAAATTGTTTTTATTGCTATGATAAAAGCTCCAATTGAATTCACAAAAATGAATTATATGTAATAATCTAAGAATGTTCAAGAATGAAATAGAACACACTTAACATAGTGATAGGCAAGCATCATATGAAAGATGTTAACATGATGATAAATAATGCAGTCCCTGACCTCATCTCAAGGACCAGGCTTTACCCCTGTAGTGACACTACAAAAAGTCAGCACAGTTGAAAAGGAAGGCTTTCCTACTAGCCAAGTTACTTTTCAGTAAAATTTATATAGATTTCTCTGCCTGTTCCTCACTCTGACAGCATGCTAACAGTGTTATAACACCTTAGAATACTTACTACTTAGTAGATTTTCAACATCATTTTGGAGAGAAAGTGACTTGATTTCCAAAGAACTGTGGGAGAATCCAGTTTACTAAACCAGATGAGATATGAATGTTCTCTTCACTAGGTTCCTTCTTCAGCCAGATTTTGTAAATCATTTTTATAATAGCTGTCAGCAGAATCCGCTTTCCTTGTCCTCACTCATTCTCAGTATTGAAGCTGCATTAAATGCACCCTCACCTCCCACCCCCAGCAGTCTTGTTTAAATAGAATCTTTAATGCTGTAAACCCTGATGCAGATGAAGTCCTAGACATGTAACTTGTCATATTGATCTTCTGGGAATAGTAATGATATTCTAAACCTGTAAGGAAGGACCTTATATACAAGAGTCCCTAGATGGTATATAAATGTTTACAATATTTCTATGAAATAAGCTATATGCTCGCTCTCTCTCTCTCTCTCTCTCTCTCTCTCTCTGTGTGTGTGTATGTGTGTGTGTGTGTGTGTGTGTGTGTGTGTGTGTACGTACTTAGAGAAATTGAGGTTTAGGCAGTTAAATGATTTGCTTAAGGGCACAAAATAGCCAAGAATTGTACCAGGTATAAAGTTCAAATCTCATGGTTCAGATGTTTAAACTATTAGGCCAGATCTTTCCTAGGAACATTGTCAAGAAGAGCAAAGGTGATTATTATTATGAAAGTATGGAAAATGTTATGAGGTATTCCTTCTCACTCCTGGAACTTCTCTGTATTTTATTAATTGGCCAATGATTTTTAATCAATTTACTGTCAGATTCACAGCTTTCATTGCTTCCTAGATAGTAGTAATACTGATGGCATACAGGAGTATAGGATTATGACAAACTAATGAAGAACGATAAACACTTCATGCCTTGAGAATGTAAGAATTCTGCATTAAGCTGTTTAGTATTCTGCACATCAAGGGCTGAAGCCCAAGAATAGCTTTTGTGAGAAAACAGTTGTTTATCTCTAATGTCTCTTTCTTTAAAAACAAAAATCTCTATTAGTCCATAATAGAAAGATTGAAATAATCATAAATTGTGTTTTTGTCATTTGTTCAGTTTTAAATGGGGGAAATAGAAACCTCCTCTAAGACTGAAAGAAATTATTACCTAACCTTTCCTGTGTGGGAAAATTTACTACAAACAAACAAACAAACAAACAAAATCCAAACCAAAAAAAGTTAAACACTGTTTGAGGTTTCTTTAGGAAGCCTCAGTCCTCAACACGTGATTATAATGAGGGTTGCTATTAGTGAAAGATTTATTTTACTCTGGCATATTAAGATACATGTTGATTTAAATGAAAACAATAAAAGTGTTTCTGCTTTCACTTGGGGCTTTAACACCTAATAAAAAGAATCTAGAATACCTTTTGTTTTTCCAAGATAATGTAGAACATATTTCCCAGTCATTTCACTGTTCTAAGTAAGCTCAGGCTATGGAATTTGATCTGACTCTAGTTCCTTTTATAAGCAACTAGTTAAAGTGATTGAAAACTATGCTGGTGAAGCACAGTCTGGGGAAAGGTGGGGAACTGAGTATGGACCCAGCAGTGGGTTGTATGGATATTGTCTGAGGATCACTCTGGTTAGGCTTGAAGAGGCCTGTTACCAGAAGGGTAGATATATCTTTGGTAGTGATAATTTTGTTTTTCATCAAGAGTACTTCACAAAGACTATTGTGGGCCACATTAGCGTATGGAATCTCCACATCAGTGAAATCGCAGATGCTTGAAGTATTGAAATGATGTTGGAAGAGTTCTCTAAAATGCAGTCTCTCAAATCTTGGCTATATCTTATATCATACACACACATACATACATAAAACCTATTTCTAATCCACAAAGTGCTGTGGACTAGGAATTACATGGGATAAATCATATTCTAGTAAAGAAATGTTTGTCACCCCTCCCCTTTATTGATCTCTCTCTCTCTCTCTGTGTGTGTGTATGTATGAGTGTATTCATATCTGTGTGTAGATGTGGTAATTATAGATTCTGTGCCTTTTAAATATTTCCCTATCCCCCAAATGCTCAGAATAGTGTCTTGCCACATAGTAAGAGCTCAAATATTTGCCATATTGAACACCTCCCAGAAGTCTCTGTGGAAAGGAAGTTTTTCTTATATTTGTCCCCATAGCAAATTTTAGAGGATGCCATGGAATACTGATGGGTCTGCCAAAATTTATCTTTTAGGGTAGAAGGTCTTCATTTTAAATAATGAAAAAGTGACATTGGGAACATTTCTCTAAGTGGTTAAAAAAGATGGATTGAATGGGAATGTTACTCCAGGGCATCTCTTTTTGGATGAGATTAGACATTCTTTGTCAGGCAGTGTGGTCCAGTGGGATGAGTATACCATTCATTAGATTTAGAGGGCATAGGTTAAAGTACCAGCTATTACCTTTGTGACCTTCAGCAAGTCTCTTCACCTCTCTGGGCTTGCATCTTCATTTGCAGAATATTTTTGTCTAATCTACATGATACGATGCTAAGGTTCTTCTTAGCTCTAAATCCTAACACCCCCCCCCCATTTTTTTTGGAATATTACTTCTACAGAGATTTTGCATTGTTAAACTTCCCGTTTCCTCTGTTCTTATTTTTTTTTAATGAAGCCTTTACACAAAGTCAGTGCAATGTAATATGTACCTCAAGATGAAATTTTAAGGTTCCACAGTACTACCAACCTGAGCAGCAAATCTTTTCATTAATGCTTATGTCTAAGGATTTGACCTGAATGTGCCACTGATTTAGCACAGAGACAGGGCTGACTAGGTGAGATCAAACATGTTGGCAAATTTAGTAACCACCTGCGGCTGCATAGCCAAACAATTCACTCAGGATGCATGCTGATAAAGCAGGGATCAAGAATGAGCAAGTAATAAATGTACATGATTTTTACGTTTCAACAACCTGAACAATGAGATTTATCCTGTCACAGCCTAACTGGTACTTTTGTCCTTGCTGTGGAAATGAAGTTAGAGTTCTCACATTTTTGAATATTTTTAAAAGAACTAGAACAATTAGCACATTTTAAATCATTTCTGGTATTTCCTTTACTAAGAAGAAACCCAAATTCTATTTTAGATGGTCTGTTAACTATTTTCTAAAAGATCCATGTAGCCTTGGTTAATATTTATCATACTCTCACCATTTCTTTCATTCTGCTCCCTCCCTCCGTACATACAAAATGTGTTTTATTGATTCATTAAATTCCAGCAGACTTTTGTGTAGTACCATTTATGTAAATTGGGCTACTTTTCTAGCATTCATTGTGAGGGGAATATTAATATCTAATTCTGCATTTACCTGGCTAATTTACATACATTTGTGTTATATGGTAAACCACATGAAAACCAACAGGGAAAAGCTCAGCTCTGCTAACAACTAATAGCACATCTTTTCTTTTGACTTGCACAAATTGAGAAATATTGCCTGTGGCAAACATAATGGAAAACTGCATTTTTAATGCTCCCACACATGCCTATTTCTTTAAAAAGAAGAAAGCAGCTGACTAGTCTCAAAAATAAAACTTCCCAAAGCATTACGATTGACATTGGATACTGAAAAGGAAAATGCTTTTAGTTTTGGGCATGAAGATTTGAGGGTTGTGTAAGGTTAGGCAGAAATGTTGAATTGACTAATGAGAATGGTATTGTGCTTGAAAAGGTGAAACAAATGCAAGTTCTAGATGGGATTTTTCTATACTTCTCATATAAAAGATTAGAAATATATCCAAAGTTAGAACCTTCAATTCCATCTTTCTGTGGCAAAGAAAAGCCATTGCCATTGACTATTCAGACTCCTGTTTGAACCAATGGAAATATGCTTATGCTTTATCTGATGGCATGGCCTGTCAAAATAGATTTTATGTAACTTAAAAATTTTCATTTCAGAGAAGAGCCTCGACTTGTTTTCTAACCCTTTCATTTTAGGTGAATTAAACCACTCCCTCCTTCTTCCCACCTCCCAATTTATTTTTCTTGCATTGAAAGATTTCACTTTTGTAAGATAAAAAATTTTATTGTTGTGTCAATATCTGGTTGGGTTTACCCAGGAGATTGGGAGTTAAAAAAAGACTTCATTTTAGTTCAGACAGTATAGGTTAGTTACATTACCAAAAACAAACTTTAAGCTGCATGGAAAAGGAAATGGAAGAATGGCTTTTTTAAACGCTATAATAAGAATCAATTATTACATTTCTTCTAGCATTTTTAAAGCAACAGTTTATAATTGCCTTCTTTCAAGCTGTATTTGAAACGTACTTGTAACAATAGAATGAAGGTGGTAATAGATAAAATTGTTCAGTAGTGACCACAGCACATTATATACCAAGTAGCTCTGATGGAGAAAAAGAATAGTAGGCAGAACATGCAATTTAATATCTTAGTCTCCCAGTCTAAAAAGTCAGACATTGGAAAGCTTTTGATTTCCAAGCACCATTTGTGTGCCATACTTTATCTGAGTTTTCTTTATTGTGAATTGTGAGTCAAATAGTGTATGTATAATTATTATCAGATATTATATTGATATGTACACATATATACACATGTATATATCCATATAGGCATATGTATATTTATAATACCAAATGCAGATTTTAAAAGGCATTTTTTTAACTGAATGTTAAGATAATATGCTGTTATTTTTTCCAGTAGTGGTGATAGATTTCAGCTGAGCCATATGCTTTTTCACCTGGTCCCCCTTGTGACTGAGAGTACATATTTTCAGGATTGGCTAGAGTTACAGATAGAATCTGTAACATCACATGGAGAAGATAACTGGCTAATCTGGTAAAATGCCCTGGAGTTTAGGCCAAGATGATATAGTGGTCCTCTAAGTTATTTCCCCAAAATTTATTTCACTAAACGTTGCAAGTTTTTGATTAGTAAATTGCAGATTAGTAGAGGCAATTGATCCTAGGGCTTCTCTTGTAAGGTTGCTATTAGGTCAGTGGAATTGGGAACAATTTTCTTTAATGTCCCTACATCACTGTTCTATTTCCTAATACCCCCCCCCCAAAAAAAGAGCAATTTTTGTACTTGTTGCTAATGTCAAACTAGTTTGGGAACTTTATTGCAATTATAAAGTCATTGCTAATAGTGTTTACCTTAACTAAAGGGCAGTTAAGCTTCACTATTGTGTCAAATAGCATTTAGATTGTACCCATTCTGCAATATGGCATTGCTGCTTTTTAGGAATGGGTGATAGTTTTCCATAAGCTTCATAGTCGATTACCTAATTTTCCTGTGAACTACATTGCATGTGATTTTGGTATATGTAAAGGAAATTATATCTCTGTTAAGTTGGATGTCTTTTATAACCGTGCTCTATGTGTGTGTACATATATATATTAGTACATATCAGTGTATTTCATTCTTCAGTTGTGAATTGAATGGTCAGCAGAATATTGAATCTTTCCCCTCTTATTCTCATCCCTAACATTCACTTCTCTTCCCAATCATAAGATTATAGATTTAGAGCTGAAAGATTCCTCAGATGTCACCTCGTCTAACCCCTACATTTTACATATGAGGAAAGTGAGTCATAGAGAAGTTAAGTAACTTTCCCAAGGTGACACAAATAATGTGTCAGAAGTGAGTTTTGAACTCTAGGGCTAGTGCTCTTTCCATTGCATCATGATCCCAGAGGAAATTTTCTTTATAGAATTCATATGGGTTTAATAAAATATCCATCCCCCCAACTGTGTTATCTTGAATTCTGAAATGTTCCATTTCTTCCTCCCTCTGTTTGCTTATGACAAAGCATTTGGGTGCCACCTTTATGTGTTCTGGGAGTGACTATATATTCCCTATTTCATTTGACAAAAACAAAAACAAAAACAAAAACCCAAAACCCTCCTTTAAGTTTATCATGAAGTAGGTGTTGTGATTACTTCAGGTAATATGGCACATACTTACTTTCCCATCTTTGCACACCTAGTGTGAGAAAATGAATAGAGTTGGCTTACAGAAAGGTCACTATGCTGAATGTGGAAAACAAGTAAATAAAAAATAAAACAGCACATGGAAGAGAAGGAAAAGTTTGTCTCTCTAGGCAGGAGTCAAATGGTAAGATTATGTGGTATGTGTATAAGAAAGACAGATGAGAGAATTCCTCCTGATGTCTGCCCTGTGGGTAATTCTTTTGGACAGAAAAGGAAAGCAAACTGGTCATTGCTTTTATTTCAAGATGAAAAGGATGGAAAAGGAGAAAAGAAATAAAAATTCATTGAAAGCAACTATTGTAGCAAGTAGTTATTTCCTCAAGGAGACTAGTGAATGTTAGACTTTTCTTCTTTACCTTGATGGCTAAGGTGTGCCAGGAAACACTTGTGAGGAGGCATACAAAGAGAAACAAGACTCCCTGAATAGAGTTGTAACTGCAGGCAATGTGGAGGTCTTCCATTTGCCAGAAATATGGCGAATAAAGAACCTTGGGTGCAGGAAGGCATTTCATCATTCATGTGATCAGTACCTAACATCTGTTCTTTGAATTGTAGATGTAATGCTAGTGTTATCTTTGAACTTGAACTGTACGTACCACAAGTTATAAATCAGTTGTTAGTACAGAATATTTTGTACCAAGCCCATGTTTTTATTGCACAGCCTTTTACTTAATAGAAAACATTAGCTGGGGTGGGATGGAGATAGGGGGGTGGTAAGCAAAGAGAGAGATAAAGATAGTACAAATTTTTAATCTTTTTTTCTCTCAAAGAAGAATGCAACCTATCAAGTAGCTGAACCTTTACAAACATATTGTGCTGTACATGTTTCCCCTTTTAAAAGGCTGGTGCAAATACAAACAGATTTTCTCAAAGGATTCCTTTTTCTATTTTCTTGTATAACATATGATTGCTGTTAATTATTTATATGAGCCATAAGGTGGTGTTCACTTACAGGATTTACAAGGTTCCTGATAAATAGACATTTAAAAGACCTATATAAAATCCAACTACCTCCAGACAGAAACAATTAAACATTTGATACTGCCTTGAGCTTGGCATATCTTGCTGCATCACCTATAAAATCAGCTTTCTCATGTGGTAAATCAATTCACAGGAGTTTAAAATGAGTTCAACTTAGAATTTGTATGGGACAGTGTAAAAGACAGTGGATGCACCTAACAATGCCTCCCATGAACTATGCAGAAACTGGCAAAAGGGTCCAATATCATTTAGTAAATGAGATTATCTACACACAGTGGGTATGGTGTAATAAGTTGCACCCTTGTAGTAAAGGGCCACAGGAAGGACACCATTTCCTGGATCAAACCACAGAGTGCAAATATTCTCCCCCAAATAGCACACCAGTTACTGTAAATGTCAGTAGAGGGAGTTTTTCTGACTTTGATTTAATGAATGCCTACAGCAAAGGCAGCTGTTAGCACCTTTTAACTGCTTGTCAGAATATGTGTGTGTGTGTGTGTGTGTGTGTGTGTGTGTGTGTGTGTGTTGTGTGTGTGTGTGTGTGTAGGGAGGGAGGAAGAAGCAACTTTTCTGTGCACTTTTTTAGTCTTTCCATTAAAAACAAAAGGCATTTTTGCACATGCAGTTAGTCCTCAGCAAGTGCCAAGGAAGAGAAGCAAAGCTACTTTAGCTTTTTCATGCTTTTCCTTTTTTTTTCTTTCTGTGTGTTGAATTTTTAAGTTCTTCTTCAGTAGAGTATAATTTATACTAACTACAGTAAGCAATAAGAGGACATGTTTTAAATTAGTTTAGACTAATCCTTGTGTACACTCTCACCTTTCAGAGTCTATCTGTATATGTTCATGAATCATTTTAGTCTTCTGTCCTCCCCTGGAGAATAATAAAGAAAAAAAATGAGAGAGAGAGAAAAAAAAAACTCTTCCGATTCTCTTTTTATGTAGTTGAGATGATGTCAAATCCAATTGTAAATTTGTGTGCTTCCTAGATGTCATTGCTTTCTCTCTCTCTCACTTTTAAACAAAGGGCCTACTCTTAGAAAACTCATAGGAAAAGAGAATAGCAATGTTCATTTAAGTCATCTAAGATGGAGAAAAAAATATGCATTTATTAAGAGGTCTTAGAGGTTTCTATAATACCCTTTGATGCTCACACTTTGTATATTAGGAGAAGAATGATCTGTAAAACATGGCAGAAGTCTAAATCCATATAATCCTACTGATTTTCACCAAATGATTTATGACATAAAATATGTTTCATTAAAGCATTTAAAAAATTATATTCTTCTTTGTAGTGAGTTTTGTTTAAAGTGACATTGTTTTTATAATAGGAAGATGTAGTAAGTTATGTGCTATTAGCTTATTTAACTAAAACATGGAGCCAAATTCATAGTAATGACTCCAAGTGAATTACCTACAAACTATAGACAGATAAGTTTTCAGTGAGTATGAAGCTCTGCATTTCTTCAAAGAAATAGGTCACATTAAATTCTCCACTATCACTCTCTGTAGTTAATTTTTACTTGCATTTTGGGCCTTGGAGTGGGCTCTGCTTTTTGTAGTAAGGAAAAAAAAAACATGTTTTTTGAAAGCATGACATATAAAACTCTCTGTTTTCTCTAGAGAGAATTATTAAAAGATTTGGCCAAGAAATTGTATCTCTGGGGAAAAAAAACAACTGTAATTTCTGTAGATTATTCAGATCCTTATATGGCTTCTTCCTTTTTCTTTTGAGATGACAGGAATGAATAAAATTAGAAGTGTGAGATAAAGTTTCTTTTCTAGACATTTTAAAAGAGGAAAAGGTCCATCTGACTATTCTCCTCAAATGATAATCTCATTGACTATAAGCTTTTTCAGTTCAGAGATCATGTCCACTTTCCATCTTTGTAGGCCCTTAATAAATGTTTGTCGAGTGAATGGCTGTCTTTAGATCTGAAACTTTTATTTTAAAGGAAGAAGTAAAATATTATTCAGAAGACAAGTTGAAATGAACTATAGACAGGTTGAAACGAACTATTTCATATTTGGAAATGAAGAATAATTAGAGGTTTTATTTCCCATTTTCTCTTCTTTCTTTCCTTATTTTTACTTTTTCAGCCTCAGCAATCCCGGATAATGGAAGGAGGTCCTGTCTAAAGCTCAAAGTCTTTGTTCGACCAGCAAGTAAGTTCAAGAGAATGATCTTTCAAGGGTGACTTTCCTAGTGCATGCTTCACTGTGTGGTCTGGTTAGCTACGGTAAAACTTTTCACTGTTAAACCTTCCGTGATATCTGTTCCGTATATCAGCATTCATATTTCAGTTTTCATCATATTTTTCTTATCATTCTTCATAAAGCTTTTTATTAAATACATAGCATTTGCTAACTTGTTGTTTCTTAGACTGTGATACATGTACAGCAAATAGAAGACAACATTGGCACTTGAATAATAAATGCCAGAGAATTAAAAATAACTGATATTTAAATGAACAGAAAAAAAGAGAAAGAGAGAAAAAAAGAAGGAAAATGGGGCGTTTAAGGGTGTCTCACTAACATATTTGGCTGTTATCTTTATTTTCGTTATAGACAGCTGTATGAAAACTATAGGTGTTCATGATCGTGTTTTCGATGTTAACGACAAAGTAGAAAATTCATTAGAACCAGCAGGTTAGTATGCTTAGAGAATCTCTTTTAACCAATGCGTCTCTCTCTCTGGTGCTTCAGTACTTTTTTCCTTTCTTCCTCTTTGCATGTTTGCATGGGTATAGTTGCTCTGCTTTTGCTCATTTCTAGCAGTGCTAATATAACTTATGATCTAGCTCATTTTTCTAGGATTCCTGGGTAATGCATGGTGGATAAAAAGTGGCACTTTTTGGATACATGGGATTGATCAAATGCAGCACCGTAACGTAGAATCCCTCTGTAGAATATTCACATTACTGCCTTTTCTCACATCTTCTCCGCATGCCAATGAACCATTGTGTCTATTAAGTGGATCTGTTTTCCTACTAGTTGCATATATTTGTTAAATTTTATTTTACATGATATCAGCATCTATGGAAAAAAGTAATGAGATCATTAACCAAGAATAATAATGCCCAACAAAACATGTAACTGATTCAAAATTTATCACTCCATATGCAGTTGATAAAGGTAAATGATGAGCCTTAACTGACATTACAATTTTAAATATCACTTTATAGTATAGTTAGTTGTGTTACTTTCTGGCTCCCAAATTACATAAAATAGCCTAAAATCATGATATCATCATCATCATCATCATCACCATCATCATCATTCTCTCACATTTGTATAGCCCTTTAAAGGTTTAAAAGGCACATTCCTCACAATAATCCTGTGAGGTAAGAGGTGCAAGCATCTGTATTATACAGATGAATAAACTAAAATTCACAGAGGTTAAATGATTTGTTCCAAGTCATATTGCATCAAAACTGGGTTTTGAATTCAGTTTGGGTCACTGTAAATCCAACAATCTTTCCATTTTTCAAGACCCAGACTCAAGTTTTAGATAGGTAACATGGCAAAGGAATAGAATGTTGGACTTGGAGTTAGGCAGACCCAGACTTATAGTTAGTATCTATATAACCATGAACAGTCAGTCTAAGCCTGGGCCTCAGGATTTGCCATCTGTAAATCGGAAGCAAGACACACTACCTTGTAGGGTTGTGTTGAATCTCAAAATAGATTTCATTATATACATATATGACTTTATATATTATAAATGTACATATATTACACATGTAAATATATACACATCATTTTCTAAATTTTACAGTGTTATGACAAATAAAGCTTTCTATTATTATTTTGTGAATAAATAAAATATTTATTCCACCTATTCTTCTGCTCTCCTATTTGTTTCCCCTGCCCCTTATAAATATAGTACCCCACAGCAGTCAAACTGCCCCTGAATTATGTTGCTATAATATTGACTGGGGATCCCCTTTGTGAACAAAATGAAATTCTCATTTTTAGAAAATGGAGAATGTAACATTTGTATTATTACATATAAATACACACAGATAATGGATTTAGTGTCAACCAAGAGTCACCAATTTGCCAATGGCAAAGCCTGCCCACTTTGCCATGTTACCTCTACCGTCTTCCTCTCCCTCTATAGTTAACTTCCCCTGGGAAAAGAGGTGTGTCACAAATATGCTACTGTGCTCCATCCCACCCACAGATTAATGTCCTTTCCAATAGGAAGAAAAACTAAAGCTAGAAATTACTTGTGGGACCCCTTCCCTGTTGTTTTGAATACTTTCACCTTTCCTACCCACCCCAGATTTTATCATCAGTGCATCACTCTGCCCTACTCTTTTGGAAAGATCTCAGAGTTTCAAAACCATAACATTAGGAACTCCTGATTCAAACAGAAAATTTCTAACTACTTGTAATTGGAACTTTTATTTTAAGAAATACAGGTGTTAAAAGAGGATTTCAAGTCCACTTTTAAGGCTGACAGGGATTGTAGGGAAGTTGTAGGGAAAGTTAAACTGAATAAATGCTGTAGGTTAGTATAGTCTTTCATTTTTTTTAACTGATGGAAATATTAATGTCTTTCTGAAGCATTTTTATTTTTCCAAGTCTTGCCCATCAAGTAAATGAAAGGTATATCTGCCAGATCTAATTAGTTATTTTGGGAAGCTTCATTATCCCCTTTAGACTATTGTAGAAAAAATTAAGAGTACTCAAGCAGTAACATTTTTACATGGACTCACAGAATCTTAGAATTAACAGGGACCTTAATGAGAATCTAATCAAGTTCCTTCTTTTTATTTGCAAGAAAACTGATGCTAAGAGAGAAATGATGTATCTACTGCCACAGAGCAAGTTTGGGGCAGAAATAACGCTAGAATAGAGCTTTGTATACAGGCTCTATAGAGACCTTAATAATAAGCATATTGTTCTCTTCTCTGAACTAAAGCCAATTCCTCAAAGATACAAAGGGAGTTGTACAACTCACAACTTTATTTGAGTGTAGAGCTTAGAGAAGCTTTAAAAAGTTTCCCTTTTCAGTCTTTCATTCCCCTCCTGAAATCTTTTTTTTCTTACATGACTACCTACAGCTCCCTTTCTGTTCAGCAAGATTGTCTTCTCTGCTTCACCTTCTGCTCTTCTAAACATCCCTAAACATCCTCTCTTTCCAGCTACAGGGCTCCACAAAGCATAGAACATAGCATACCTTCCCTGTATGATGCTATTCATGGCTGCAAAAAGATTTGATATTTCTTTCTGTGGTACTGCTACCTGAGGCATTCTGAATACCATTCCTTCCCTCCCCAGTTTTCCCCAGTCCCACTGGCAATGCTAATTTATGCCCTTCTTTTCACCTTCACAATCTTTACCTACCCTCCATTACACCCGGTTACTCTTTCAGAGTTCTTCCCAAAGCCTTTTCTTCCTTTCTCCATTCCAGTCACAGCATCTTTCCAATTGTGCTTCCTCATCACCTTTACATGTATGTGGGAAAACAGGGAGAGCATAGTGGAAAAAGAGCCTCCTTCTCAAAGCTGAAAAGTAGTTTCCTGAGGTTTTTAAGAATATATGTTGCATGGTATCTTGCAAATTTAACCCAAATGGCTTTAAAATACATGGGACCCATTCCTTGTTGTTTTGAATACTTTTCACCTTTCCTACCCACCCTGAATTCTATCATCAGTGTCCCCATTCCCCACAATCTGGAGGAGGTAGAAAACTACCTTTGTGTATTCCCCAAGCTAGATTCTGCAGAGGGCAACTATAGAGAATGTAGAATAGAAGTTAAAGGCCAAAAGTCTACAGGATTCAAAATCCAAGAAAGGAGACAGCTAAAACAATAGCATAAAATGAATATACACAAATGTCCAAATTTTAGGCAACAAGCAAGAAAAACTTGAGGACCTAATAATAATAATAAGTAGGAGGCATACTTGTGAGAGGAAATTCAAGTGCCAGTGTGTAGAAGCATGGTGGAAAGCATTTAGATGAAGATCGATGGAGGGAGAAATAAAATCACTTTTGTCATCAGAGTGTATGATAGATTACATAGAAGAAAAAACAAGAAATAGAATAGGCATCAGGCCTGGTAAAAGGCATGATATAGTAGTGATATGGGACTTTATCTAGCTATCTGCTGGAGCTTTCTTTCTGTCAGAAGCAGAGCAGCTAACAACATCTTGATTTTGTCTTAATGACGACTTCATCCTTCAAATGGTGGGAGAACCAAAAAGGGAAATTCCATTTTGGATCTGATTTTTACTAAAAGGGACAAACTGGTTACTGGAGTAAACGTTATCAGAACCCTGGGGGGAAGTGACCACTCCTTCCTATCCTCTGTGATAAAGAAAAGGAAATCCAAGAGTCATCTGGAATGCACTTTAGATTTGGGAATGAGCAGATTTCAAAATGAGGAAGATTGGGTGTGGTGGATTTATGAACTAAAATGTAACACCCAAAGTCAGTGTAGTAGGAATGGGAAATCCTCAAGAATGAAGTTCTGAAGGCTTAAAGGGAAATAATTCCATTGAGGAGAAAAATGGAAGCTGTCTGAAGAGATTACTATGGATGCACAGGAAATTCATCAACCAATTTAGAAATAAAAAGGTTACGTTCAGAAGAGGAAAACAAAGGCAGATAATATAAGAGAAACATAAGAGCACAGTATGATTCTTGAAAAATAGTATCAGGAATGCTCAATATCAGAATGATCTGAGACTGGTAGAGAAAGCTAAGGATAACAAGATAACAAGATCTTTTCAAATTATATTGGGGAAAAGTGGAGGACACTTGAAGTATATAGAATGTTGAAAACTAACGAGAAAATTTTGACATAGTTACTTAATTTTCATTTTGCTTCTATTTGGTCTGCCAAGGAGAATGACCTTTGCCCTGGAAGTAGAAAAACAAAAAATGACCAACAGGGGACTGATACCTAATATAAGTAAGGAGATAGTGGAAGGGCACTTAGTTATCCCGGATTAATTCAAATTATCTGGTCCAGATGAACTATCTTTTTGAGAGCCTGAAAGCTGATGTACATGATCACTGAGTTACTGAAAGATTTTATAGAATGAGGGCTGAGGGAAGAAAGTAACATGACTGGAAAAAAAGTAAATTTCCCAACTTATGAAAAAGATAAAAGAACAAACATGAAAGCTAGAAACGTGATTTTATTCCTAGAAAAATTCTAATACTGATAATTAAAGAAATAGTGAGTGAGTATTTAGAGAAAGAAATAGCAATTGCAAAGAACCAGCATAACTTCAGTGAGAACACGTACTAGGCTAACCTTTTTTTCCATTTTAACAGGGGTACTAGACTTTAAGATTGGGGGAACACTATAGATGTAATTTACCTGAATATTAGCAAAGCATTTGACAAAGTATCTCATTTTGTTCTTATGGAGAAGATGGAGAGCTGTGGAATAGATGATAACATAATTAGATTTGGAATTAGTTGAATGGCTAGACTCAAAGAATAGTCATTAAGCATTCAATATCAGTATGGCAAGAGACAACCAGTGGAGGACCATAAGGATCTGTGCTTGATCCTGTGCTATTAAACATATTTATCAGTGATTTGGGCAAAGGCATAAGTGGCATATACATGACATTTTCAGATTACCGATCTAGAAGGGGAAACCTAACAGTGGATGATAAAGTTGGGACTCAAAATGATCTCGATAGACTAGAGCAATGGGGTCAGACTCAAATAGAAACAGATCTCTCTGTACTACATATAAACTTAGAAAACCTCAAATTAACATTAGCTGTGTTGTAATATATTTTTAGGTTTTTTTTTTTTTTACAATTTCCCAGTTACATTGTAATCTGGTTGAGGTTGTACTGGGGAGTTTTGCTGACTGTGAGTTTGACATTCTGGGCTCTTCTAGCACTAGGCCAAATCTAATTATGAAATTCAGTAAGGAGAAATATAAATTACAAGTAGATTGAAAGAAAATCTGTTTCACGTGTATAAGAGGAGAGAGGCATGGTTAGACAGAAATTTGTATGGAAAAAAGACCTAAGAGTTTTAGTGGATTGCAAATTCAATATTTGTCATCAATGTGTTGTAGCAGGCATGAAAGTTAACGAAGACTTTGGTTACTTTAAGTAAGGCATAACTTTCAGGACTAAGAAGGCCTTGGACAGACCTTTTCTGTAGTATTATATTCATTTATGAGTGAAATAGTTTAGGAAGGACATTGAGAAGCTGGAAGGGTATCTACAGAAGGTATCTAGAATGGCAAACGCCTTGATTACAAATCACATGAGATCAGTTGAAGGAATACTGGATTCTTAGTTTAGAGAGAACATTCAAGGGTGGGAAGGATTGCTAGTGTGCAGTATTAGAAGATTTATGCCACAGAGGTATTTAAAATGTCCTTTTTGTGGGCTAAAAAAGCTGATCTAGAGGTATCAGGTAGAAGTTAAAAATAGGCAATTTAGGTTTAATGTCAGGGTAAGCTTCCTAACAATTGGAGTTGTCCAAAAGTGGAATGGGCTGCCTTACGTGGTAGTGGAATCCCTCTCCTTGGATATCTTGAAGCAGAGACTGAATAACTTGTCAGGTATGTTGTAGGGGAGATTCCTTTTTCAAAAAGGGATGACTAACTGACTTCCAGCTCTCAAATTTTGTGATTCTGAGTTGTTCAGCTCATTTGATAGTTAGAACTAGATTCCATAGGCATGTCAAACTCAACATGTCCAAAACAGAACTCTTTATCTTTTCCCTCAGACTCACTTCTTTTTCCCCAGTCTTCCGTATGTCTGTAGAGGACATTGCCATTATCCCAGTCACCCAGGTTTACAACTGTGGAGTTATCCTCCAGAGACTGGTACATAGTAGGTAATTAATCCATACCTAACCACTGATTAATGGAGTAGCTATTTTTTTGGTAGTCTTTTTCATGGTTTTGTTTGGTTGTTTTAAAATCAGTACAGGGATTAATTAATTGTTGAATAAATGAATGAAAATCATTTATTAAATGCCAACTATATGCTAAGCACTGCATTAAGTGCTAGGAACACACATGCAAAACTTCAATATTCCCTGGCCCCACAGAGCTTATATTCTCATGGGGGAATACCACATGTGTTGGGAAGTGACAGTCTGGGAGGCCATAGTTTATTTACTTCTCCTGTCTAATAGCAATAACACTACTGATTTCATTAAGGTTCTAGTTGGAGGCAAGTGGGATAGAAGAAAGCATGATACATACAGAAAATGGCCATCTATTAATTTCCGTATGTTTGTCTTTGAATTTCCAGCACCTAACACAGTGCTTTATTAATATGTGAAAGGTTAGTGATTTCTCACAAGAAAATCCATCCACCAATACAGCCCAGTTGCCTGCATGACTAAGTCTTAGAGAACTGTCTAAGGCACTAGAGGTTAAATGATTTGTGTCCAACTAGTAAATGTCAGAGGTACAATTTAAATTTATATTTTCATTACTGTAACCCCAGCATTCTATGTACTTTGCTATAAGACCTTTCTGCACACAGTAGGCAATTTATTAATGTTTGTTAAATTGAATTCTCCAATGATATTTTTAGAAGTTATCCTCTTTATCATTGTAAAGAAATGTCCTTTTAATTTGGTAGCTTTATAGATGACATAGCCACTTTATTACTAGAAAAACATACTGAGGACTCTCATGATGTTTTGAAAGTTGCTTTTGAATTCCACAATACAAAGTGGGATTTTTCATTCCACAAGTCAGAAACATAATTCACCTTTTCCCTCAAACTCACCTTTGTCCAAACTTTTTTTCTAAATGATTATATAATATTTTCTTATTAAAATTGAAAAATTTTAAACTATTTCTACTCTGGTCTGTACAGGTATCAGGTAGATTTTGCAAACATTCTAAGGATCAAACTAATATATTTGTGTATATGTATACATACTTTTTTTTTAAAGCAAAAACTTTTGTGTCTAGATAGAAAGCTTGATAATCTCTAATTTTAAAAAAATACATTTTATATAGACAGTAAGAAACAGTTTCTTTGACATCATTACCGTTTTGCTCTCAGTACATGTAGAGAATTATAGAATGTTAGAACTATAAAGGGGCCATAGAGGTAATTTAGGTGGAATAGTAGTAGACAGAATACTAGTCTTGGAGTTGGGAAGATCTGACCTCAAATAATGCCTCAACCACTTTCTAGTTGAGCTGTTTGTGGCTCTGGGCAAGGTGGGACAGGCTGGTGTGTACTACACAGGCTTAGACAATGTATATGCAATAGCAAAGAAAGTGGTCAATGTGGGCAATTCAGCCAAACAACCACAATGAAAGAAAAGCTCCATCAAACATATTTGTATTAGACGTTAAATCAAGCAAACCCAGCAGATGATAGGCCAGCTTATTTTTCTTCTCACCTATTTTTCATAGATACAACCTTAATAAATCCAGTTGGTCTGAAAGAATTCAATTGCATGCCATTTGCATTGTGTACTAATTTATCTGTCTTTGGAACGTACATGTCTTTTGTCTGTGCTCTTATATTCTGCCTGCCATAGTCATAGGGTGGTAATAGGCCAACTCGTGTATTACATACTAGCTTCAAAAATATTGCCAGTGATCCTTCATTAAACCATAGCTGGAGAGTACCAGGATTCAGGAATTCATAGACTTGATTTGTTTGACTGTGAAGATTAAGTATGGTTATGTAGGAGAGTATTTAAATTGCACATTTTCTAAGACATATCTGGGATCGTTGACATTTTAAGCAATCATACATTCAGGTGTACATTCTATTGGAAAAGGAACAAGCATTTATTAAGTACCTACTATGTTCCAGGCATTGTGTTAGTTGCCTCATTCATATTATCTGATTTGATCCATTATATTGTATTTTGTTTTGTTATTTTAAAAAGTTATTTTGTAATTTAGAGTCTTATGTCATGCAAAAGAAACTGAAAAGAATACAAGTCACCAAATATTCTGATCAGTTTCTCATCTCTTCTCATGCCATAGACCTCCTTTACATCAAGGTCAAACTTTAGTGAATGTAAGCATTGTAGAAGCATGGAAAAGTGCCAGGGTGTGTGACCCATGATATTGCCTTAATGGGCCAGATTTGACACTTTAATAAAATAGTTGACTTTATGACCCTAAGCAACTCATTTAATATTTCAGTGCTCTCAGCAGTCCTCTGTTGCAGAGAAGGGGCCAGCTTGTGTTGGTAGGGGGAGTTTTTCCACATCATTGAAATCACAGCCCTGGTTTTGATCTTTCCCTTTATCAAGTACCTTATATTTACCGAACTCTTCACAATAATATGGGAAGTAGGAAGCCTTACTGTTCTTATTGCTGTTTTTAAGAGGGAGAAGTCTGAGAATCATGAGATTAAGTGGGTTGCCCAAGGTCATACAGCTAATAAAGGGCAGAGCTAGGACTCACACCAAAAGCTTTTGCCTTCAAGTTCCCAAATTCTACATTGGCTCAGGCCACTGTACCACATTCCAGGAGTCCCACTCTAGAGGCAGTTTAGTACAGTTGGCAGGAGCGTGGAACTTGCAGTTATGGTACCTGAGTTTGAATCCTGGTTCTGCTGATTACTATCAATGGCATAAGAGCCTTTAGGTTAGTCGTTTCATTTGTTTGGGGCTTAATGTGCATATCTATAAAATGAATTGGCTGGGTTAAATAATCTCTCAGGTATGTTCCCAGATTTAAACCTATTATCTTATTCTTAAAGGGAGTGGGGTGGGGCACAGAAGAGAAATAAAATGACCTAAATCCCTGACATTACTCTAGATTAGCTGGCAGGATATCATGGTAAACACAAGGAGACTTTGCTTGGATTCTGAGAGAGGGGAAAGGTTTTACCCTCAACTGACTTGCTGGATAGCTTAATTATTATTACCAAGCTGCCCCTATCCACAAAGTACAGTGATGTCTCCCATCTACTATCCCCTATTGTAAATATATCTTAGTAAATCCCCTGTACCTTTGTGGGATCCTACTTTCAAAGTATACAAGGAGAAAGAACAGGCAATATATTTTTAAAAGACGATTGGAAGTAGGGGGAATCTATTGAGACACTGTCATACATCCGAAAGCAAAACTAACTCAAGCATCTGTCAGCAGCTAGAGCCCAGACCCCTTTTAGACTTGAGCTGCTATTTTTTGAACCACCTCAGTTTAATTGACAGTATATTGAGGCTTCCTAAATGCTATGGAATGGTTTGTTTTTTCCTGCAAAGTGTTTGTAGGGCTGTAACTAACTCTTCTGTTAAATACCTATTTAATGAATTTTTAAGATGAATAATAGCAGAGATTAAGGAGGATTCCAAAGTACTTGACAGCACTATGCATATCTCCTCCTCCATCCAGCTCTCTTCTTCCCATTCTTTCTCTACTTTCTCACTCCCCTCTTTCTAACCCCCTATAGTTCCCTGGGCAAATACTAAAAGTTGACCTTGAAAAGTTCCAGAGAAGGGAAGCTAAAATTATCAAACTTATAAAGTGGCTTCCCTATAAGGAGAAACAAAAAAGATTAAAGTTCTTCATGCAGGAAAGATAAAGAGTGAGAGGGCACATTCTAAAATAATATTCGATGTGAATAAGATGAACCAAATGAACTAGAACCAAATTAATTAATAAAGCCCAACGCAAGAGACAGCACTCCAGGCTTTTATTGGGTCATTTTAGTAGAGATAAAAGGACCCCCTACTTTACACCACAAATAGCAAATTGTTGGTTCCACAGGATGGGTTTGTTTGTTTTGAACCAGACTTGTAATTTCATTGGCATAAAGAACTCCAGGTGAGAAAGCTCCTACAAAAGTGGTTCTGCAATTGTTCTGCAATTTAGAGTCTTGGAGAGTTGCCTGGGGTACTGAGAGGTTAATTGACTTGCAATAGTCACATAGCCATTATGCTCAGAGGCAGCACTTGAATCCCTGTCCTCCTGTCTCCTAGGCCACCAAGCTTTGCTGCCTCTCAGTGTTTATAGGGCAAAAAGGAAAAGCATTTTCAAAAAGGTAAATTAATGAATGAAAAATCCATCATAACATTGTAGGGAAACTGAAGGATGCAGGGCACATAGTTAACCTCTTGAGGTCAATATCATGGACATCCGCTATACTCTCATCTGGTGTCACTGTAAGACACTGAGTAGCATAGTGAAATAAATGCACTGCTGACCTGATACAACATGACAATTCCTGTGTTGCCTTTTTAATTCCATGGACACTCAATGAATCTCTGCTAAAGAGACTCACATTTAACCCCAAGCATCTATAGCATAATACTCAAGCTAAAGCTTCAAAGAAGCCAGTTTTAAGGGAGAGGATTTTTAGTATTAGAGCAGGCTGTGCTAGGTATACAAATGAACAGTTTATATTAAAGAATTAATCGCCATAAAATTCCTAGTTTCAAAATTAAGCCTTGTATGAATCATGCAATCAGGAAGAGCATCAATAGTCAGAAGCAATCTCTTAAAATCACTTTCTAGAAGAGGTTGAAGGGAAGGTCAACCATCTTAATCCATTTTATTTAGAGGAAAATATGCATCTTTGCTGATAATTTATATTCTAAGCTTTAGCCACAAAGAATTTAGTATTATTATTTTGACTAGCTTTCAAATTTAATTGAAATTGGGAGCTCTGGGTGAAAGACTCCTTTAATGCTGGCAGGTCAACACCTACTTTGCAACTTATAGCCTTAGAGAGTTGCCTGGGAGGAACAGAGAGGTTAATCAACTTTACTAGGGTCAAATGGCCAAATTATGTGTCATAGGCAGGACTTGAATCTAGGTTTTTCTGGGCCAGCTCTGTATCTGCTACACCAAAGGTGTAGAACTAGCCTTGTTCTCTAACCAGATTAAAATATAATTGGTAAATATTTAACAAAATAAATAAAAATACAATAGAGCATAGATAATGTTAATACATAGTTTTCTAAATCAATATTTGGCAGAGACACTTATGTATGGTTTAGCCTCCCTCCTTCCCTTTCTATACTATACCATGGTACTATACCATGCTATCTTTCCAGACATAAAGTAATTTAATCCTGGATTTAGAGACTTTTGTAATGAAAATGACATTATAGTTAGGTACTAATTGCAGCAGAGCTGATGGGCACCAGCTTTCATATATATACATACACACACACACACACACACACACACACATAATGTATATATTTCATTTTAGGGGGTTATTTTCATTTTTAATTTTTCAGATTTGGAAATTCATCCAGGCATTCAACAGGCATTCAAGACTAATAATGTAAAGGCTTTAAAATGAGGCAAATGGACAGCTACCTTGTACCACTGATAAAACAAAGTCACTACTTCTTTTCCCAAGAACTGGTTGTTTTACATTAGGGTTTTGTACTTAGGAAGGAATATTTAAATATTCAGTCTTATGTACAAGATATACAGGGCCAAAGGCGAATTAGAGTGCTTTATATATTTATGGTTACAAAATATGAGTATTTTCCCTCTGGTCTTTTTATACTGTTAAAAAAAAAGGAGGATTTTCTGTGACTTTCCTTTGTTTGTTGTAAATAATGAGTGATTACATAGACATGAAAGTCAATGATGGCACAAGGTTCATTACCCTTCTTTGCGGAAGGGTAGTGAATTCTGTTAGCAGTAGGCTGCTAGAGGAGAGTTATTAAGGATGTGAAATCTCATTGGAATGTATGCTTTCCATTTGAACAGATGACACCGTACATGAGTCAGCCGAGCCATCCCGTGGTGAGAATGCGGCACAAACACCAAGGATACCCAGTCGGCTTTTGGCAATCCTGCTGTTTCTCCTGGCGATGAGTTTGACATTATAGCACACTTTACTCCAGTAACCTGTCACAGAAAACATCAGGATCTTGGAACATCAGAGATCCACCTAACTGCTCATCCTAAGAAGGGGACTTTTTTATTGGTTTTTGCAGATGTCAGATTTCTTTCTCCCCCCCCCCTTTCAGCCTGAACTATATAAGCAACAACTTGGGAGGCATAACTAGTTTCTGTCTCCCATTCCCTTTTGCTCATGATTTTTCTCACCCTTTCCAAATTAAGTGGACTCCAGATGAAAAAGCCAAATTGTTAAAGTGACACCAGTTATTCTTATGCTCCTGTGCATTCTCTTCAAAGGACTCACCTCCGTTAGCTAACTGCGGGCATCAGCAAGTGGACAAGGAAGAATAGTGGCAGATGCAGTCAGTGAAGGAAAAGCCCAGGAGGATTTTACTCTCCTATACAATATTTATGCCTTCTCATTCAGTACTGTAAGATGATCATGCAGGGCATCTTGTCACCATGTCAGGACTGGAGGGGAGATATTAAGAATAGATATAATGTAACATCATTTCCTCTAGGAGTTCCTAAATTAGCAGGCTTCTAAAAGGTAAAGACACTGGTTTTTGTTTTGTTTTTTTTTTTTAATGACTGTCCTAAAGAAATCCTGACAGTAAGACTTGTGCTCCATTGCAGAAGCTTTGTTTTGAAAGGAGGTTACATGTAGGGATATTAACACAAAGCAAGCATGGTACCATAGATAGCAGTACACTGGGGGTATGTATGTGAGTGCCTCTATTTTTTTTTTTTTTGGTAACTGGGAAGCTCATACCAGGTTTTTTTTTTCCTTTGAAAATAGATCACCATGGTGCTACAATGTTTATGTTTGTTTATTTGTTTTACAAACACAAAGAGGCATTTTTATGAATAAAGTGACCTTCCCCAGGGCTGACAAGCCAGGGTTGCTGAGTGGATAGAGTATACAGCCTGGCATATCCCTCTGGGAAATGATAACCATACCAAGGAAAGAACATCACTGGCCAGAGGAAATGTGATTTTGGAACGCTAGTTCTCCAGTGCTTTATTGCCTTCCCCCTGACTCTCTCCTTTTACAACCCCCCCCCAAAAAAAAACCAAAATGAAACAAAACAGGTCCTGCCTTGAAACTCACTCCTTGATACTTTCCACCACTACCAGGGGAAGCTAAATAAAACCCCTGTCACTAGGAGAGTCAGTCAACATTGATTGGGTGGGCAAAAGGGAAAACTGGAATAAAAATTCAACTGTCGTTTCTGTATTCTTTCCCTTTCAAATACAGCTTAAAGAGTAGGGGGGAACATGTGTTTATCCACAGGAGATTAACTAGATGGGGTCCCAAAGACTTTAACAAAATATTTTTTTAAAGATCCACTAGAATAGAAAATACATTATTTAGATATACTTTATGCTGAGAGTGAGTATATATGCTTGTCCTATTTAAACTTGTGAGAGATGTGGTATCCCTTGATACATTTAGGAATGTGGGGAAATATCTTGTTTCTTGAAAAAAAAAGCAGGATAACCCTGTTCAAAGAATCTTAGCATGGCCAACATGGGATTTACAAATTGATCACCAGGAAACGTAAGCCTTGGGGTTTTTACTGGCCAGGCTGCCATGAGCTTTGAACTCCAAAGCATAGTCAGGGAAATGTGTCAGACCAATGGGGAAAAAAATAGCCTTTTTTTAATTGCACGACATGTTGGTTGAAACCAAGCCTTTCAAAAGAAAATACAAAAACATGAACAAAAAACAAAAACTGTGATGAACATGTCAAATGTGAAAAATGGAACACATTCCAATGGGAAAAAAAGATTTTTATATATTAGTTTTTAAAATACCTATGTTAAAAAATTGGTGATGTTAATGGACAGAATTTACAAATGGGAATAAAGTTCTTACTTAGAATTTTGGGAAGTCCTCAATTAGAAGAAACATGAATGAAAGGCAACCATGGATTTCTGGCACACAGGAGAGTTGTATACATGATCAAATATAATCTGGGCTCACCTGATGTTATTCAGAGTGTATATGAAATTGATGCAGGGGCTGTCCTTATACAGGACAAGTTGAGTGGGGCTATCAGACAGGTAAAATCAACCCATTTTTTAGAACTTCAGCCAACACTCAAGAGAGAGCCACAGTCTAATGTAAATTTCAGTCACCATTTCATTGAAATAAGATTTCACATTATTCAGTATTTTTTTTTGTTCCTTATGTCAATGCTTTCAGTAATTTTGTGTGTGTGTGTGTGTGGATTGTAGGGTTTGGGTGGGGGTGTGTGTATGAGGAGAATGACACCTTCTAAAATGGATCAATAGTCAGAAACAAAATAATGCTGCATGTTCCATAACCATGAGTAAAGAATGGCCCCATAATGATTGCAGTTAGTTGTAATTACATTAACAGTGCTAATTTCACTTTAGAAATGGTGACTTTTGTGGTTTTCTACCATTTGTCTCTAACAGATAATGAAATAATGTACTCATGGCCCTCTCTACCATTGTCAGGGATTTTCTTTTAACTAATGTTATTCACAGAGAAATTAGACCCCTTTGCTTCACCATAGTGCCACTGCTAATTAAGTGAAAAATAGCAAGACTATTAATGCCAGTAGACTGAGTGCTATACCTCCTATAAATAGCGTAATTGTGGGTAATGCAGTTACCAGTTATCTCGGATACTTGATGGCATCAGGCAATCTCAGTCACATCAAGAAAGTACTGGTGGCCTTTATTTGTGTTGTTACAACCCTCTGGAAGCTTTGGAGGATGTCAGTGCAACTTTTGAGCAGCTTTGTGTTTAAAACAAAACAAAACAACGGGAACTATAAGCCTTAGGGGTGGCTTTGGCTGTCACCGGGCTGGGGCAGCCAACCCCAGTGACCTGCACTCCTGGTTGCCAAGGGCTTTGCAACATGAAGCAGGGAAATAAGGATCAGTCTGTTTAGTGGATACTGTGTATCCTTCAATAGACAAGGTAACATTTCGTGTTAGTTTAGAATATTGTTTTGTACTGTACTTTCTTGGATGGCAAAGGAAAGACAAGTAAAATATTAAAAAAAAACTACGTTCTTTAAATTCTGTATTATTAGCAACCTCTGTTGTATATAGTGTTTGATAATAAAGTATTAATTTGATTCTTATGTCTTTTGTAAGTGAGAACAATAGACTTTCAGGTTATAAAACATGCATTGATTATTAGAGCTTTGAAGCATTCAGTATGTCACATGGTTGAGAATTGAGTCCCAAGTGGCCATGACACTTTAACACCCAGGGCTCATCTGGGAATAGCACTCATCCCATCTCAAGACTTCACAACATCAGGACCCAGAACAACATGACTTTTGATGATCAATGTTTTGTCCTTATTGTTTAAAGGTTTAATGTTGAAGCCCTGTGTGGTGTTTTTCCAGCATGTTGGTTCTAAGAGGCTGAGGGATTTAGGAATGGTTCTGCACTTCAGTTTGGTCTGGTTTTCTGTTTGTTTGTCTTCATGGACTGTCTCCTCCCCACCCCCCTTCCCAAGAGTCCTGCCAGCATCACATGTGGCATACACATGGATATGAATCTAAACTGACAGATTTGGGAGGGGCCAGGGTATGTTATTCTTCCCCTTCTCATTTTGAAAAAAAAAAGTAGCATCAATGGATTTTTTAAGAGACAATTGTGTTTTCCCCATTGCCTTAACAGCAGCCATGGTGGTTCTATTAACTTCACAAAATCAGTTTTGTTCCAACTGTTCATTCATTGCACTCAGAGTTGTGGTCACTAGCTTCACTTCTAAACACCACCACCTCCACCACCACCCCCTTTGCACTTCCTGATTTTTTTTTTCCTCTCTCTGCCTTCCTCCTACTCCCCCACCCCCAGCTGTGAATGGGCAGGTCTGTTTCTGGTTTGGCATCACTGAGTTTTTCCCATGCATTCTCCCCTGAGCTTCTCAGATGTGAGACAAATCTCCCTACAATAGACTTGCTGCCATTGTCTGTACAGTTTAATAGATGCTGGCACGTTGAAGGTTACCCATGAGTCTGCGAAATTCGCTTTCCATGCTTACTCTTGACACCCCATTGAAGCCACTCATTGTGTGTTCATCTGGGTATGAAAGTCCAGCTCAGTGTGGTCCTGTGCTTGTACTGCCCTGCTTTGCAGTTCCTTTGCACTTATTCGAGTGCTGTTTTGAAATGCTTACATTATATGAACTTTAAAAAAATGTAAAAAAAACCACAAACAAACCCATACAACTGTATTTGTATATACACGTGTCCGTACAAGTATACCTAAATAAAAATTAAAGGTTTTCTTCATTTTAATTGGAGCCCTCCTTCTACTTCTTTGTTCCTTGAATGATGCCTTATTTCAGGGACTACTTGTCCTTTGCTGATTTTTTTTTCAGTCTTTGTGGGAAGAAAAGACAATTTAAAATTTATGTGGGAATTCTGGGAAACTGAAAGACTGCAGGGTTAGAAATGACCAAATATCTAGCTGAATTCTGACTTTTGATAGTATGATGAGGGTTCAAGCCTTGTCTGCAAATTTATGAACCCTTACAATAGGCTATATGGCTAGTACTGCATCCCCTAGAGATAAGTATTAAATATGTTCTTTCTTTATTTATAATTCTTTTTGCCCTTTTGAAATCAGCCATGAACATTTTTTTCAGCACCACTGCAGACCCCAGGAGGCAAGAGGGGAACCTTGTTGGCACCTTCTATAATAAGATCACCCCTCGCCCCCAAAAATGGACATCTGTACCATCGTGTGACCTTAGGCAAGTCACCTAGTCTATTTGGGTCTCAGTTTTCTCCTTTCTAAAATTATTCCTTCTTGATGATTCTTTGAACTCTTCTGATGTATGACATTGTTCATGGCAGTGCAAAAACAGTTTTACATTTGAGTGGCTTGATTATGTTATCCTCAATAATGGCCCTCTTCTAAGTCTATGAGCAAGTTGGAAACACAACCTAAGAATTTCAGTTGTGGGGGGAAAATGCAAAATGTTGAATATAATAGACACCTAATGCATTTCAAGACTTGGCTTTAATTATACCATGTTAACATTAAATTCATTGAAAGCATTTTATTACACTTAATTATTTGACAGGGCAGCAAATAGTAATTACAATTCACTGTAACCTCTTTTGATAATAAGGAGTGACAGCTGTGTGGAAAGAGGAGCAATTCACATGACTGTGGTTTACCTAGAACTAGTACATTGGCCTGTGTATGTGATATTTTCAGACCAGGGCAGCATTACATCATCATCATCACCATTATCATCCAAATCATTTATTGAGTTCCTGTCTGTGTGTGGCACTATTGTGAGGTGCTGTACAGAGTAATGAAAATACACACAATCTTGGCCGTACCCAAAGAATTTACAACATGAGATAACATCGATAGAAAGAACATTCTAATGATAACTAGACTAATACAAACATTGACTAAATATACAAATCAAGTGAAATATTTATGTTTCTGTATGCAATGGGATAAATGCAATTGTTTTTGGCAAAGAAGTGAAACCTGGTGGTCTTGGGAGCTGCTTACTTAGAAGTGGCAGGATTTACTGGAAAAACACACATACATACACAGCTTTTCCATATAGTCAAAAGAAGGGAGGGATTCAGAAACTGCTTGAAAAGGAAGGGCCTGGGGCAGCTGGGTGGCGCAGTGGATAAAGCTCTGGCCTTGGAGTCAGAAGGACCTGAGTTCAAATGTGACCTCAGACACTTGACACTTACTAGCTGTGTGACCCTGGGCAAGTCACTTAACCCTGATTGCCTTACCTAAAGGAAAAAAAAGAAAAAGAAAAGGAAGGGCCTGGGTGAGTTAGAAGTCTTTATCAGTATTTGGGAGTGGGGATGATTAGATGAAGGGGACAAGAAGCGGCTTTTCCTAAAAAAGCAGGTGATGGGTTGGGAGAATAAGAAGACATTATGGAAACAGAATAGCCCAAGAAAACATATAAAGTGGTTTGAAGTAGCACTAACTAAGGAATTTGGTCATTCTCTTTAACGTAATAAGAAATCAGTACAGTGTCCTAATAGGACCTGAGGGAGGTAAGGGGTTTGTGTGAAACCAGTGAAAGTGAAAGCATTAGTTCTGGAGAGTGAGGAGGCATTACAAAAGCAAGATGAGAGATGACTAAGGCTTCTGTTAAAGATGAATGAATTCCTGAACAAGGAAGAAGCAGATTGGGGAGATGATTGGTAATTTTTATAGTAGGAAGACCCACATTGGTCAGAGTTACGGAAACAATGTTAACTATGTATTTTGGGCTTATAATTAGGCACTTGAGATGTTTTATAGATAGAAACAAGGGGAAATTTCAGGGTTGGACAGGCAATTCTCTTTGAAAAGCATCAATGAAAAGTATAAAGGAAAAAAATGTAATATTGGTTAAAGTAGCTATTGAAAGAGATAATAAATTTGTCCTCTGAAAGTCAGGAAGGGCAACACCCTCCTGAAGGTGTTTGTTAAAAGCCCATTTGTTGTGATAATACTCCTAGATTTTCAGTTCAATAAATTCATTAATATTGAACCCAGTGATAGTAGTGATAATCTAGAATAGTGCCTGAGTTTGAAAAGTACTCGTAGAACTGATTAACAATGTTAAAAGCAGAAAAACACCCAGTGGACATTTGTGTGTCAACCATATATAGATGGTCATTGAATCCATGGGAATTAATAATCTTGCTTAGGGAGATGGTACAAAGGGAGAAGACATCAGAAGACTTATATTATTCAGCATGTTTTGATATAATGATCCTTTCAACAAATTTCCCTTTGTCTCTCTCTCCATCTCTTTCTATCTCTCTCTCTGTCTCTATTTCTCTCATACACACACACACACACACACACACACACACACACACACACACACATTTTTTTTCATCAAAGTGGTTTATTCTTAAACCAGGGTTTTTGATGAGTGCCCAAAGCTGGGACAGCAAACCTTCTCCTCCCAACCCCAGGGCTTCAGGCTGGCTCAACTAAGAAGATTGAAATGCCAAAAGTATGATAGAAGTAGGAAAGAGCTGAATTTTAGGTAAAAGTTCTGCCTCCATGATGCTGTCAATTGTTGCTATTTCAGAAGGATTTCATGTAGTTAGTAGTTCTCTTAGGCAATAATGCAGCTTGAAATCTCTTTCTCTCTTTGTGTGTGATAACTATTCAAGAAAGTACATGACAATACTATGCTTATTAATTTCATTGACAAAATAAAAACTCCAAAAGGGATTATAGTAGAAAACATGGAACAAGATATTTGACATGTTGTTTCGCTCACAAGAGAAAGACACTCCCTTGGATGATAAATATAATTTGAAATAGTGTGATGTCATGGCAAGAGTGCTAGATTTGGAGTCAGACATCATGACTTTGAATCCTGGAGCTAGTACTTACTCTCTTTGTGACCTTGGGCCAGGTACTGCCTCTCTCTGGGCCTCCATTTCCTTATCTGTAAAATGAGGGAGTTGCACTATGATCTCTGAGGTCTCTTCTAGCTTGGAATCTATGATCCTTTGAGATTTGGGTTGTCAGAATAGGTTTCTTCCCACCATAAGTATCAAGCAGGGTACTAAAGGGAGGGAAAGACCATGGTCCACACATATCTTTGAAAACATCGGCTGCCGTGGTCTACCTCACTTTTTGTGTATAGTATTTATGGACTCCACACTGGCTTTGTAGTTGGTGTTTCCCTTTAGTCATTTTAGAAGTGTTTTCTTTCTGCATAATGCCTGAAGCTGTGAGAAGTACAAAAAAACTTGTACCTAAAAATATTATTTAGAAAAGCACATACCAACTGAAACTTAACTGCATTAATTTCTCTTGTGGGGAGCCAGTACATTTCCACCCCCCTAACCCTGGAAGATACAGTTTCTGTTAATAGTAATAGACTTCGTGGTTTATGAAAAGAATTTTATCCCAAGACTTTAAAGGCATAATCAACAAAAGCATAAACTAATGAATGTTCTTAAAGAACTGGAATTTAAGGGCAGCTAGGTGGGGCAGTGGAAAGAGCATCAGCCTTGGAGTAAAGAGAACCTGACTTCAAATCCGGCCTCACACAATTACTAGCTGTGTGACCCTGGGTAAGTCACTTAACCCCAATTGCCTCCAGGGGAAAAAAAAACAACCCAACAACAAAAGGAACTTACTAGAGTAGAATCTTTACCATCCTTTGAGGAACTCAGCAGGACATGTCCTTTCAGGATTTAAACTAAGATTTGTGTGTCATTACTGATTAAAAGCTTTATCTCAAGCATTATGGAGGAGGGGGGAGGGTAACTCAGGTGTTTCTCTTCTGGATTTGCAAAGTTTCAGACAGTTCTGCTGAAAGGGATGCAATATGTAACTTCCCTAAGTCCCTTCTGATCACAATTCTTTCAGAAAAGAGTAAAAAGTGTGGGGTGGAAATGGCAAGCTTGAGAAATGGTTTCTAGTTCCTGTTCTGCCACTCACTAGCTAGGTGACCTGGAGTTAATCACTTCTCTCTGGGCAGATTTCCTCACCTGGCACATGCTCTCAAGTCCTTCCAGCTCTAACATTCCATCAGTCTGTGGCTTTTAAAGACAGCCTTTTTCAATCATTTCTTAAGACACTTTCCATCTATTTCTTCTGAAAAAGAAAAAAAAAACAACAGAAGGAACAGAAAGGAGACAGAGAATATATGCGTTGGTATTACCTTCTTCTGCAATTTTCCTCCAGCCTGTTTGTTGGCTTTAATTATATGTGTTCACAGTGTTCTTCCCTTGGCAGTATTTATGTAAAGCAGAATGGAAAGAACATGATGAGAATGGTGAGGGTCATATCAGAACCAATTTAATTTGAACCAATTTAAAGAAATGGGGGGAAACAGTCACCCATTGTCAGATTCAGATACGTTTGCTTTTTATAGGTTTTTTTTTCCAGAGCTAAAAGCTCTGGCATATATAAAAAGGCACATCATCTCTATGGTCAATTCAGCATCTGTTGTGATTTCAGCGGGCCGATGGCTTGCTGCTTGGAAAGGAGAAGTGGTTGACTACAGGTGCAGAGCAAGGCATACATTTTTCAGTTGTGGCCAATGTGTTAATTTGTTTTGCTTGACTTATTTTGTTTTATTTTTACAAGGAAGAGTTGAATTGAATTAGGAGGAATCATTGGAAAGTGGCAGTGATGTAAAAAAAAAAAGTAAAGCACATAAATAAAGCATTTTAAAAATAAAACACCTCCTCCATATGGTAATACCAGTTGACAGTTGATATAACTGGGCTATGACCTCTCCTGCCAGTTCCCCAACCAACACTCCAGGACCCCAGGGTAGCTCTGAAGCTTCCAGAGCACCCAGAGGCTGTACTGGGACATTATTAGCAATAACAGTATAGCCACAGGTTACCCCTCTGGCTGACAGCTTCTTCAGCACATACCAATTGGCCACATGCTTAATGTCATAAAATGATGCAGAAGCTAGATCTGTGGGATTCCCTAGTGTAGGACTCCTGGAGGCTCAGGTCCTCAGAAGGAAAATCTTTCAAGACCTGCTCCAGACAACTCCTGGGAATCTCACGGATGCCTCGATGATGCCCTAGACTTGGGGGGAAGCACAAAGTTCACTCTCAGTTTTGACATATTCAAGACTGGGTTCTGGTGCAAACTCTAACCTCCTGGAGTTCTGAGAGTCCAGGTTTAGTGTTCGACATGTATCTGAGTCCCCTATATTCCATGTGTGCTGTGGCCTCCTCCAGTTGATGTCAGTATTCAGCAGAGCAAGTTAATCTTGCTGGTAAGTGACAGTTCTGCCACTTTAACTGGCATAGAATCAATTTTTTAAAACTCAATTGAAAAAGGGAGGAGAGTGTCAAGGATTCAGTGCTAGTGGACTTGTTGGCAAGTAGAATCACTTTCAATGTATACTGATTGGTTGTGCCTGTCTCTTACCCCTGAATTTTTCCTTTTCCTTTTTCATTGAATCTGCCTACATGACATTATCCGCCCTGTCTACTAAGTAAGGATGCCCACTCAGATCCATATTACTAGAATTAAAGAAGGAATTTCATTGTACACACACACACACACACACACACACACACACACACACACACACACACTCTGCTTTTTTTTTTCCAGGTTTTATCAGAAGTATAGAATGAGAAGAGAAAGGATAGTGGAAGAACAAAAAATGACCTTTATAGCAACAAAGATCAGAGAAGGAGGCAAATAGAAAGTCAGAGGACTTATCACCAGTAAAATCTGTTCCATCTCCTCTCTACCTGGGTAATTAGGAAGTCATTCAGAAGCATCCCCCAAACACAACAATGTTTCCTTTAAGACTGACTAGAAAATTCCTATGGTTTTCACACAAGCAAGTGACCTTCATTTTAGGAGGGGTAAGGGTGTCAGTAGGTCTCTATAGTATCAATCCTGGCAACATATTCTTAAATTCTATCCCTGTGCTGGAGACAATTTCCTTCTCATTCTCAAAGTTTCTGTCAGTCCAAAGCAGGAGTTCTTAATCTAGCAGCCATGAACTTTAAAAAAAAATTAATAATTATATTTTAATATAATTTGTTTCCTTTGTAGTCCTATATGTTTTATTTTCTGCATTTAAAAACATTATTCTAAGAAAGAGTACATAGGATTCATCAGACTTTCAACGGGGTCCATGACACACAAAGATTTTAGAACTCCTGGCTTAGAAGGAGAAGCACCTTAGTGCCAAAAGAAGTATGGCTTGATTATGGAAGGAAGAACAAAAAATGATGGGGTAAAATAGAAGATTATACTAAGAAGAGGACAATTTAAAGACCATGCAAAATGACTTTTGCTAAGACATGGTCCTTTACTACTGTATCTTTCTCAAGTATCTGGAGCACTTTAGACACTTTCAGGAAAAAGGGATATGCTTTCACTACCTTGAGACTCTTCCAAAAAGCTTATAATCATGATGAGTCCCTAATTTTCCATTCTGTTCCAGAGAAGTGGATCATTTAAAAGTCATGATTCCTAAAAGGAGCTCATACTTGTGGAAGCTATTCAAGGATTCTCTCCCCCTCCCCGCCCATGGCTCCCTCCTACCCCAGGACTCCAGGAAAACAAGGAAGCAGTAAGAATGGTAGCCTTTTCATCTGAGAGGCTATTTGGACACCATATCTTGGGACATTGACTTCTGGTGTATTTTGCTTTTGCTGTTTTTTTTTTTATAATTCAATACACGTAGGTCTCCGAAATTGAACACCACAACCTTTCTAACCTGTGACTACCAAGTAGATTGTTATTGAATTACATGCAATGAACAAGTTAGTTCTTTTAATCCCTTAGAAATTTCTATTAAATATGAAAAGATCTCATAATAATGACATTTGAAAAGCTGATTCTTGAATTTCCATAATATTGTGGCTATTTTCCAAACTCCAAAGGCCACTTATTCCCTACCCCTGGTTGTGTGCCCTCAATCTGGTAAAAATAGCCTCAAGAAAAGAACTCATTTTGAGGATGGGAAATCATTAAGAGAATGACAAGCAAGGCAGTAACTCTTTCTCTTTTGATAGTCTTCATCAGTTGGCACAGACAAGGGTTAAAAATTAGTTAATTTTGAGTCTCTGAAGTAGCCAGGAAGCAATGAAATGAAACCAAGAAAGCTGCTTAGGGATCAATAGTTTTTTTTTAAAGACCAAACAAATCCCACCTAAGAAAACTCAGAACCCAGTAATTAGTACTCAGAAAGACAACCCAGAGAGTTTACCCATCGTGAACCCCGAAATCCATGAACTCCAGGAATCCCAATTTAAAATTGAGTCTGATCTAAGAAAGAGACAAATGAAATTGGGGTACATGAGTCTACGGTTTAATTTCTCAAAATGGCATGACATGCATTGCATGGGAGTTCAGTCCAAAACTAGGACCCCCTAAGGGGGCCAGTTCAGAACTGTCTAGGTTTGGGATTTGGGGGTATGGCATCATATGCCCTTCAAAGAGTAGGTGTTCCTAAGGGGGTGCCAATCAACCATGATTAGTTGACATGCTAGGAGGTGGGTGGGTTCCTTAGATCACTCAGTCCACAGGGGCCAATATTGCCCTCCATCAAAGGAAATACCACCTCTAGTCTTGGAAGTCTGCCTCCACCAAAACCTGAGTAGGAAAAAATTAATTCCAGCCTGGGTTAGAGTTTAAGCAAGATAAGAAGATTCAATGCAATCTCATTATCAGAGATGTCCTTCTGAACAACTTTGGACAGAAGGCTGGTGGGGTGGAGTTCTGAGTCTTCAAAACACAGATTACCAAGAGAAATCATTTTTCACACCATTAATGAGGATTATATCACAATAACAATAACAATAATAATAAATTAGCATTTATATAATGCTTTAAGGTTTGCAATATGGGAGGTAGGTGATATTATTATTTCCACTTTACAGATTAGGAAACTCAAGTAACCAGAGGCCAGATGACTTGCTCAGGGTCACAGAGCTAGGAAGTGCCTGAGCGTGGGTTTAAACTCAGGTCTTCCTGATCCTAGGGTTAGGTCACCTAGTTGCATTTGACTACAGAGCTACTATTCACCAGAGTCCAGTCCAATACAAAGGATCGGGACTGTTTTTACTAGGTCTAAAATACAAAGGATTTTGAATTTGCTCAGTAAGGGCAAATGGCAGCAAACACTGCAAATAGCCTTGCAGATATCCTGCCATACCCAATAGCCATTATTTGAGAAGATAGCTCATATCCACACCTGTCTTGTCTTTAGTAATGGCATGGAAACATCTGAAATAAGAATTCAGGCAATGGACAAAATTGATTACTTTTGATACAAGTTTATTTCTCTTTTCAAGCTTACCACCATGTAAAAAAATCCCTCTTCTGGACTGAGAGTTCTTAAGCTGAGAAGACATTCAGAACATTCTGAAGCACAAATCTGGTGGCACACAACAAAAGCAGTGCCTCCCAATGTGACTCTCCATGCCCCTCCTTGGAGCAAAGGAGAAGGAAGATGTTATTCCTGAATTTCACTTAGCTGGCAAGCACAGAATGATGCTAATGTTGCTGGGCTCCCCTTGATTGCTAGAGGAAAGCACTCGGGGCTGATGCAAGAGTGCACAACCCAGATAACCTGAATTAGAACCAGGGACGAGGATGCAGTTCCATCACTAACACTCCAGTGGGACACTACCCTGCCATAATCAGCACAAGAAAAGTCCTCTGCTTATCTTAATTTCAACCTGGCATCAGGAATTATGTAGAAAGTGAGAGGAGTATTGGCCCTGATAAACCAAAGTGTGGAGTTTTATCAGGCCTTTGTAGAGTGCAGTGACTGACTCCGTTAGCATTGCAGCCCTATGATCCTCACCCTCTTGTAGGACTCACTATGTTTAGCGTTTGCTGGGATCTTCTTCTTGACACAAAAGCAGAGTTGAGAGAAAGCCTTTGCAGATGAATACGTCCTCTGCTTATCTTTGAAAATGATTATTTATATTCTGCATTTGTTTTCAGGCTAAAAAAACAAACCCTCCCACCCCACATTTCCTGTGCTCTCCTCTCATTAACCAGATTTCCTTAAAACTCCCATACTTCAGAGAAGTTTTGCCAAGTTGGCTAAATGAAATGCACACAATTGCAAAGTGTTATGAATATTTATGATGGTTTAATAATGGGATTTTTTTGCATCCATGAATAATAAAGATTTTAACAAGAACAGATAACAAGACCAGGACAAAACAGTGAAGTGGTTAATACAAGAATTCCTCCTTGTAGGCACCCCACTGAGAGCAGCAGGAACTGATCAGGCTCCCTTCCCCCCTCAATCCCTTTCCTGTTCTTCTCCAACCAAAACTAAGCTTAAAAAGGGACACAGAGTTTGGTTTGGGGCTTTTATTTTTAAAAGATAGTTTCATACAAAGAGGCCCATTTGCTGAGTAGTTTGCCAAAATTGCTTCCTACAAAGGAAGCTTAAGACTTTAGGTAATGTGGTTATAAATTGACCTTCATCTTCTAAATGTGGTTATAAATTGACCTTCAACTCCTAAAATATGTATTACATTAGGTATAGATATACATACATATATATAGATATTTTTAGAGTAGCATTTCACATTGAGAGCAGAAGTGGCTGTTTTGCCACTTTCTTTCAAATAACTACTAATTGGAAAGCCCTTACCAGTAGTCAGAAGTTGCAAAGTATCATACAAAGGTCATAGAATCACAACATTTTGGAGCAAAATGATACCTAATTCTATATCTTAATTTGTAGGTGAGGAAACAGAGACACAAAGAAGTAAGATGACTTACTCTAGGTCACACAGTAGCAGAGCTGTAAAGAACCAAATTCTTCTACAACCTCAATGTAGAGGTTTTTGTGGTTGTTTGTTTGACCTCACAACACAAGAGACAGAAGTTCTTCATCTGAGGTCCACTGACGCATACACATTATGGCCAAACCAATGAATCTTAGGAACCATAGCTTTTCTACAGTGAAGTTTAAGATCTTAGCCTGAAAAATTAAGAGTTCTTGAACAAGAGGCTTCAACTCATGAACTTTAAATACACAAAACACACATATAATATTGATAACTATTTCAATATAATTGTTTTTAGTCCTTTTCATTTTATTTTATGCATTTAAGAAACATTATTTTAAAAAACATTAGACTGCGAAAGAATTGCACACACAAATTAGGAACTCTGCCTCTAAAGACAAACTGACTCAGTTTTTTTTTTAAGGCAATTGGGGTTAAGTGACTTCCCTAGGGTCACACAGGTAGTAAGTGTCAAATATTTGGTCTGAAGCTGGATTTGAAGTCAGGTCTTCCTGACTTCAGGGCTGGTGCTCTATCTACTGCACCACCTAGCTGCCACTAAACTGACTCAGTTTTTAGAAGATTTCCATCAACGGAACTCTAGAAGGAATAGCACTATAGACAACCTTTCCCCATCCTACATTTTACTTGTATTTTTTTGTAATTATTATGATTTTTTTCTTTTTAAAGTTTAATTTAAAGTTTTCATTGAACAAAATTCTATTATCTTTCCTCCCCCCACTGTTCCCTCCCACTGGGAAAAAAAAAGAAAAAACAAAATCTTTGGAACAAATATATGTAGTCAAGCAAAAAAAATTTTTTTTCTGCATTGGCCATGACCCAAAAAATATATGTCTCAATCTGAACCTCTCTGTCAGAAGGTGGGTAGCATTGTAAATATGTTTGAACCATCAGCAAATGAACTACTAGTAGTTATAGCCTCACCTTCAAGGACATTGAATTTTTCAGGTTAAGATCTAAAACTCCATCACAGAAAATTTGTGGCTCATAAATTTAGTTGGTTGTCCACTTTTTTAGGATGGTCTACAGGAGAACTCTATACAATTCTGATACTACTTAGTTTTACTTACTTACTATGTGACTAGAGTCACATAGCATTAAACACATCTTGGTTGGATTTACTAGAAAAGGCAGTATAGGCCTACTAAATGATTAGATTTTATACTCATGCACACACACACATTTATGTAAATATATGTGTGTGTATATATTGCATATACACATATAAACATAATATATATACACATATACATATATACCTAATACACATATACATATACAAAAATACCAATCATATGTACATACACACACACACACACACACACACACACACACACACACACATACCAACTTATTCCTGCTCATGTCTAGAAATCTATTAAGTGATCTGCTAGAGTTCATCCTTCATATAGCATCTTTGTTCTACTAGGTTTATTGACATGGCATAAGCTAGAGAGTGGTTATGCAGTTCAGTCCCTGATTCAGAGTAGCCCTCTCCAATGCAACTTCTAGCTTTCTCAAATTTAGAATTCATAAAAGAGGCAGGGATAGGAATTGAACCATCCTGAACTGATGAACTCACATAATCCTAAGGTGCATATCAGTGAGGCAAAAAACATATCTTATCCTACAAATTAGGAGCCCTCTATTATTGTGCATCCTGGGGTTATTACTTCAAAATGAAAATTATTTCTACATTTTATCTGAGTTTTGTGCTTTTTTTTCCTTCTTTTTACACAATAGCTATGTTCCAGAAGAGTGTTGTTCAAATCAAATCACTCTCCCTCATATTGCATTTTAAAGGGGTTTGGGGACCCATGAGCAATCAATCAACAAACATTTATTATGTAGTAACCATGTGCTTGGTGCTGGAGATAGAAGAGCAAAAAATCGAGTAATGCTAACCCGCAAAAGAGCTTACATTTGAATGGGAGAGAATACAACGGCATATGTAAAATAAGTGAATAAATACAGATATCTACAAAGTAGTTAAAAACAAAGTAGATTGGGAGGGGGACACAAGTCACTGGGGGATTGAGGAAAGTCTTCATGAAGAAATGGTGCTTAAGCTGATTCTTAAAAGAACAGATGGATTCTACAAAAGGAAGGTGAACAGAGTGAGAATTCTATGCATGTGGGCTAGTCAGTGTTAAGGAATGGAGATAGTAGATGGAGTTGAGGAACAGAGAGAAGGCCATTTTGGCTAGGAGTGTGTGATAATGAATCTTTTTGTTAAGCCAATAATCTACTAAAGTAGTAAATCTGGTTTTCATAGACTGGGTTTGTGTAAAATGGGATATACATAGACAAAGTTTGTGTGTATGTGTGTGTGTGGGAGGTTGTTTTTCGTTTTGATATCATGTTTCTCTCTCACAAAGGAGAGCTTGATTTGGTTTTCATTAATAGCAATCTAAACCAAAGCAAAATACTTGGTCAATCTCTTGCATTGATAAATTCACAACCCTGTACTTGTGTTTGCTAATGTAAATCAATGAAAAGACATGGATCTCAATTGGAAACACATTTAATGGTAAACTATGTGTATGGAACCTGGGTTTGATAGGTCTGTATGATTTTTTCACTTCCTCTCCAACTCTATATTCTTTATAAGAATTCTCACACAATAAGGTATCCCAGCCTGCCAATTTTATTAAAGCCTGCTGTGTGGGAATTTCCTTTCTCTACTTTACCAGCTACCAAGACAACCCCATTCAATGTGATTTTTTACACATTTTCTTTTCCTGTGTTCTGCATCTCAGTGAAATTTCATCTCTCTGACTCATTGCAAAGTGTTTCTCATTTGAAATCATGGTCAATCTCAAATGGAATGGAAAAGAAGAAATCATAGAAGGAAAAAGATAAACCAAAATTCCTCTTCCTCTAAAATCACACCAACATTAAGCAAAGTTGCATGAGAACTGTCTAGCCATCCAAGACCAAGGGAGCACCAACATCTGCAGAATAGAAGACTAGTCTTGAAACCTAATATTATTAAATCCCATAAGCCCTTCCTCCTTAATGGAACAAAACAGTTAGGTAACAAAATCCAAACTATGGCAACAGTTTCTTAGAACAACAGCAGTAATTGAAATCCAGGGTATTAGGGGCAGCTAGGTGGTGCAGTGGATTGAGCACCAGCCCTGAAGTCAGGAGGACCTGAGTTCAAATCTGCCCTCAGACATATAATACTCACTAGCTGTGTGATGCTGGGCAGGTCACTTAACCCCAACTGCCTCACAAAAAGGAAAAAAAAAGGAAATCTAGGGTATTTTTTGAGCTGCATTTGGAATGGATTCTGATTTTATCAATGTAGGTAAATCTAAGCAAAGAAATTTCTCCTAGTAAGCCAAGTCAGTACCTTTCCTGCAACTTACATAGTCTAGGAGAGTTTGTCTTGGGGTACAAATTAATGAAGGACCTGCCTAGGGTTAAGCAGCTAGTACCTACCAGAGGCAGGACTTAAATTCAGGTTTTCCTGACTCTGAGAACAGCTCAGATGCACTACATTATGCCTTTCATAGCATACATAAAGAACTTGAAACTGAATAAAACATTATTTGCTATTTTAGAAGGTGGAAGACAAAAAAGATTTAGTAAACCTTTGATGAGTTCTTAAGTGAGAGGACCTCGATAAATTTTATATCCTGTGTGACTTCAGGTAAATAATTTACTCTAAGGTTCCTTCCAGTTCTAAATCCTAGGGCCTAGGAGCAGAGAAACAAACAAACAAACAAAGCAAAGACAAGGACAAACAATGTGATAAAGAATCAATCAATTCAGGTCAGCAAGGCAGGCTGAGTTATCAGTTATCCTGGAGCTTAAAGCTCTGTTTTTCCAAGTCAAGGGGATTTCTCTTTCCACTCTTGTGGGAAATTCTTCTTTAATAACTCCTTGGGCTCCCTTAGTCTATCCCCTACAGAAGATTATGCTTTATATTTAAATTATTGCTGCTGCTTCTTAGAAATGCCAGTTAAAGTTCTTCTAACTTTGCTATTTTATTCTTCTTGTTTATCCTTCATTTTTGAAAAGCACCAATGACATTATGGGGTGATATCTTGACTCACCCATGAATTGAATTTAAATGAGGCAGAGTTGGGCAAAGTTGTCAGTGTCACTATCTTTTCCAAAGACATCAAAGTCCAGTGGCAAGACAAAAGTCAAGATCACTGGTGATGGCCTGGGATACAGTAGATGAGCGTGGCAACTTCTATATCTAACTTAGCTCTAAGTGCTCCATAGCACCTGCTTCAACTGCTTTCATTGCTATTGGAACAAATTGTTCTCATTCACCCATTCCACTGGGGTGGAGAGGAGGGAGTCTTCATATGCTTGGGGTAGGCATCTTCCTAATTCACTGACCGGTGTGAGGCCTGTTGGTTACCCTCAACCTGGTTTAGCCTGTCTGTTGAGACAGTTTTACTGGGATGCAGCCAGGATACATGCTATAGCTTCCTGGAGCCACAGGTGAGAGTTGAATGCCAGGTGGACACCAAAGGTGGATGAAAAGCCCTGAAAAGGGCTTGGCAAGCCCTCACACCAGAGGTGCTAGTTGTCTCTGAATACCCCCTAACTTTGTTATCTAGACAAACCTTGAAGGGATGGGGATGGTAATGTTTCAACCCCCAAGCCCTTTGTCTTCCAGGGGAAGGGAAAACTGGCTGCCCCACCTCACTTCTAGGGCACTCCCAGCTCATATTTATCAGGGGTGTCTTTCCATTGTTGGCTCACTAATATCAATGTAAAGAACTGGAAACAAAGAGAATGTCCAACTTTTGGGGAATAGCTGAAAAATTATAGCATACGAATGTCATGAAATTCTTTTGTGTTATAAGAAATTAAAAGTTTCAGAGAAACCTGGAAGATTTATATAAACTGATGCAGGGTGAAGTGAGCTGAACCACGAGAAAAAATTACAGCATAATACCAATAATTATAGAAAGAAACAATTTTGAAAGACAAGATCTTGGATCAACACGATGATCAACTATGACTCCAGAGAACTCATGATGGAGAATAGCTGCCCATCCCTTAACAGAGATGTGATGGACTAATATGGAGAATAAGAAACACATTTTTGGATATGGGCAATGTGGGAGTTTGTTTTGTTTTACCATGGTTACAAGATCTAAAGGTTTTAGGGCAGCTAGATGGTGCAGTGGATAGAACACTGGCCCTGGAGGCAGGAGGACCTGAGTTCAAATCTGGCCTCAGACACATGATACTCACTAGCTGTGTGACCTTGGGCAAGTCACTTACCCCTGATTGCCTCATAACAAACAAAAAGATATAAAGGTTTTGTATTTCTTAAAATTCCCCACCCCCTGAGATGGGAGGAGGTAGGAGGGATCCAAAAAAATACTTGATAATTAAAAGTACATATATATATATATATATATATATATATATATACACACACACACACACACACACACACACACACACACATACATATATACTTTTTATATAAAATACATATTATATGTAATATATAAATATAAATTATATATATACTTTATATACACACATATACATAATACACATACACACACAATCTAATAAATTCTAGCCTCTATTTAAATGTGTAGATCTGAACCAACCCCCAGACAGTTTTTACTGACAAACTCACAAAACCTTAATAATTTATGTCTCTGTTCCTTCTAAGTTACATATAGTAATCAATCAAGGTCAGAATTACTGGCTAGTACAATAATCTAAACTAAAAGTAACAGATATGGAACAAACAAGTTTGTACACACCTGGCTAATTTTACCAATAGTCAAAAGGGGGATGTACAACTTTCCCTGAGAGGTAGAAGAGATTACTGGTTCCCAAGAGAACGAGTTTCTCCAGCAAAGGCCAGATAATCAGGTGCCATTAACCTGGGTAAATGTCTCTTTCATTGCCCGGGGTGGGAGGAGAGCTGTCCTCATTGGCACACATTAATAACAAAAGATCAACCTCATCCTTATGGCCTATAATCTGGACACCTCTTTTTTCTCCCATTCATGGCTCTGCTTCAAGCTAGCCTGAGCCTCCTGAAACTCCTCATGAAGGTCATTCCTGCTTATGGTGCTCCCTGCTTCTCTTTCTTATCAGCCCTCTTCTAAGGTCAGGGTCAAAGGTGGAACTTGAGAGTGTGGGTAACTGCCCATCCCCCGAGGATCTCCATTTGTTTTTGTCAATCTGATCAAAGCCAGAGTTAAACAGGAACTTAAAAAAAAGTCATTTATTGTCAATAGTATATCTTCCACTTTATGAGATAGAGAAGTTCTTTGACTATTTTTTTGTACTCAACATTTGCAAAAGACTTATGTTAGCCATTTATTCCTCACAACAGCCCTTTCAGGCAGATTTTGGTATCATCCCCATTTTATATATGAGGAAAATGTGGATCAAAGACATTGTGATTTGTCTAGAATCACATAGCTAGCAAGTATCTGAGGCAGGATTCAAACTCAGGTCTTCCTGAATCCAAGTCCAGGACTATCCACCATACCACCTTGCTGCCTCTCTTGGTACACTCTCATTCTAATATTGCCAGTAACCCCTAACACAGATCCATGTAAGTAAATTACTGCAGGCCCTAAGAGTGAAAATTGAAAAGGAAAACTAGAAGTAGAGAAACTTGTTCTTGCATTGTTATTGAAATGTGCAAGATTGTTCTTTGTCTAAGGTGCCTACTTTGTTTTGGGAGCTGTACACAATACATGGCTAGACAAAATTCCTGCCATTAAAGAACTTGGCACTTTAATAGGAAAACATTCATTAGATACATACAAGACATGATCCATATAAAAATAATGTATTTGTGTGGTTACATATGGCCAAGTGCCAGGTAAAATAAAAACATGTTGCTGCCTTGTTCCTTGTCTTCTGTAGGGGAGGGATGTGTAGGCTGTGAGAAAAACGATTAAAGGAATGGGAAATCTGAAGTGATCTTCTGACCGTGGTGAGAGTAAACTATGTACTTTCTTTTCAATTGAATTAAGCATGATAACTTACCAGTCTGTCTAGTAAATATAGCTCTGCAAGGCACATGAAAAAGTATCAGGGAAATAGGATGGGAGTTGACTGGCTAAGACCTCAAGAAGGGAACAACCAAAGGTACTGGAGTTCATTTTAATGGATTAAATTAAACTGCAAAAAACTGCCAAGAAAATTATCAATTGCTTTACATCAGAAGAAAGGGCAGCTAGGTGACACAGTGAATAAAATGCTGGGCCTGGAATCAGGAAGACCTGAGTTCAAATTTGACCTCAGACACTCACTGGTTATGTGACCCTAGGCTAGTCATTTAACCCTGTGTGCCTCAGTTTCCTCATCTGTAAAATGAGCTGGAAAAGGAAATGGCAGACCACCTCAGTATCTTTGCCAAGAAAATCCCAAATGGGCCACAAAGAGTTGGATACAACTGAAACATCTAAAGAACACCAATCCACATCAGAGGAGATGGCTAAGTGACAAAACATATCCAAAGCTTGTACTGTGAGGTCTTAGGAAGACTGTTAGAACAAAACGAATGTTTCTGATTGAATGAAAAGAAGTTATAAGCTGATCTTGGAATAAGAGATCACAAGAGACCTGATCTCCTGATACATTTCACTCTTTGCCTATAACCTGTGGCCATAGCAACAAGAAGAGTAATATTGGGGCTCAGGAAAGATTCTGCAATGTAGATAGTGCTTTCTTTTTCTTTGTTTTTGCTTTTTCCAAGTCTGCCACAACCATTTAGAGCCACCACCTTTCTATCTCCCTTCCCCCAACTCTTGCCTTTGTGTGCCCTGCCTCCATTTGCTTCATGGGTAGGGAGAATAATAATGACATTTTTGGAATGATGATGAGGCTACTGACCATATGATAGCTGAAGGTTTGAACTACAAATAATAGGACTGATTCTTTTAGCAAACATCAGAACTTTTACATCCAACTGAATATATGCCTCTTTAAAGTAGTCATCTTGGAAAGTTATGCACAAATTCTAGTATCACTCAAAACATATTTGGAACTCTTTCTTCCTTGGGAATTGGCTTCAAAGGTGGTGCTTGAGCTGAGTTTTGAAGAAATATAGGTATTCAATGAAGCACAGGAGGAGGGAGTGCATTACAGGCATATCAGATATCCAGTACAAAGGTACAGAGACAGGAAATGTATAAGGACCAATGAATCCCAGTGTCATGTATAAGGACCAGAGGAAAAAAGGTCAAATTACAGAGGATGGGAGGGGGAGTCACATACAAGGAAGTTGGAAAAACAGGTTGGGTAGTGCTTTAAGAGTTTAACAGAGTTGGGAAGATGGCATTATATTAGAACCTAAAGAAGACCATATCCCACACAAAAATTCCACTCAATCTATGAAGTTGCACCAAATGAATAATGATAAAGTAACCTCAAGAGAAATAGGCATAAGGTCTTGTATCCAGTACATGATGGCACAAAAGATTGCCATAATCTTGCTGAAACTCTGAACGTAGATAAGGCGGAAGGCAAAAGGGCAAGGGACCCTTTGTGGGACCCCAGGCCAAATCAGTGTGAAGAAAGCTCATCGCTCAAGTTGCTCACCTAATAGGAGAAAGGGAGAGGAAGGGAATAAGCACTTATTAAATATGTACTATGTGCCAGACATTTTGCTAAGTGTTTTTACAAATATTATCTCATTTGATACATCAAGGAATAGTACCAGACCACTCTCAAGGTTGCACCAGCACCCAGGTAGTGCATTCCAACCACCATAGGAGAAAGGGCCCAAGCAGCGTTTGGGAAGCAAAACACCTAAGATGTCACAGGAAGATTGCTATCAGCATAATCAACAACCTCTGGGTGGGGATTGACAGGTTCATAGCAAGGGACAGAGCTAATTCTGGGTTTGGAATTATGTAAGAAGAAAGGAAGAGAGGAACAAAGCCAAAATGTAAATCGAGCCATCAGGAGACTGAGTCAAAACACAAGAATTCCTACAGAAGGTGGAATCCAGTTTTAGCTACTATATGTATGACCAAGCAAGGCCTTCCCAGAGTCTAAAAGTAGGGAAGGAAGAGTTAAAAATTTTGACCTAATACAAAACATCAATCCAGAAACTAAGGCTGAAGATAAGATTAACTAGAATGTAATGCTGAAAACAATGAACTGAGAGAAGTCCAAGATGTAAAGCCAGTAAAAGAGAGTACTACAAGTTCAAGTCATTCCTGAGAGAAAAGAACATATTGGCCAAAAGGACTACAAGAGTCCCAGGAAGAAATGATTTAAGGATATAAAATGAATTATGATAGCTAAGAAATGACAGCTAGTAAGGAAGGAAGACAAGGAAACTTAATACCTTAGAACAGAAGGGGTGATAAGCCTTACCAAGAATTTAACTCCCTGAAAGAATGGATCAAACAGAAAGCAATGACCTCATGAGACCAAGCAAACAAACACACAAAAACATTATGACAAAATCAAAACAGAAGAATATGTTTGACACATAAGATTAAAAACAATTGATCTGGAAAATAAGTCAATGAGAAATAATCAAGAATTATCAGGCAATCAGAAAAACATGACCAAAGAAAAGCTTGGATAATCATTTTTCAAGATATCATAACTAAAGGGCAAAGGGAAAAATATAAAAAAATAATTCATTAGTCACCTCCTGGAAGAATGAAATGAAATGAAGATGATAGCCAAAATTCAGAGCTTCAAGGTAAAAGAAAAAATACTCTAAGCAGTCAAACAAAACTGTTCAAGTACCAAGGAATACATAGTCATAACCACTCAAGACTTGACAGCTACAACTACAATGAGAAGAAGACTTTGAAACATGATTTTCCATGTGGCAAAAAATCTCATGAAGTTGTTAAAGGCTTACAACCAAGAAAAACCTATTTAGAAAAACTGAGTGTAATCAATCCATTAGGAGAAATCTGCCATCCTTTCAGGGACTCAGGCTCATAATCCACCTATCATCCTGAACTTCTCCCTCCCTCTCAATATATCCAGTCTGTTGCAAGTCCTATTGTTTCTACCTTCATAAGATCTCATATATGCCTTCTTCCCTCCTCTGACACTGCAGGCCTCTTTACCTCATACCCGAACTATTGTTCTGGTTGTTATTCTTGCCACAGCTCACTCCTTACTCCAGTCCATCCTCCACTAGCTGTCAAAGTGATCTTCTGGGACAGCTAGGTGGCACAGTGGAAAGAGCACCGGCCCTGGAGTCAGGAGAACCTGAGTTCAAATCCGGTCTCAGAACATAATATTTCCTAGCTGTGTGACTCTGGGCAAGTCAGTTAACCCTAATTGCCTCACCCCGCCCCCAAAATAGTGATCTTTCTAAAGCACAGGTCTGACTGTATCATTCCCCTTACTCAATAAACTCTAGTGCTTCCTTTTCACCTTCAGGATCAATATGAAATTCTCTTTTTGGCATTCAAAACCATTCATAAACTGCTCTCCCACTTTATAGTCTTCTTACACCTTATTCCCTCTACCCCACATGCTCTGAAATCCACTGACACTGACCTTCTTGCTATTCCTGGAAAAGAATACTTCATCCCAGGACTCTTGGTATTTTTATTGCCTGTTCCCCCCCCCCCATCTCTACCTCCTGAATTCCCTTATTTCCTTCAAGTCCCAGACAAAATTATACCTTCTACAGGCAGACTTTCCTTATTCACTTTAATCATAGGGCCTTCCCTCTCTTGATTATCTCCGGTTGATCATGTATGTGTCTTGTTTGTACCTAGTTATTAAATTTCATCAAACAAAATTAGAACAATGAGACAATATAGGAAAACTTAGAGATGTAGCTAAAGTAGTCCATATGGAAAAAATTGTATCTCTAAATGTCTTCACCAATTGAAGACAAAAAAAAATAGAAAAGCAAATTTGGTATGAAATTAAAAAAAAAACCTAGAAAAGCAACAAATCATAAAACGCCCAACTAAATACCAAAGAAGAAATTATAAAAATTGAAGGAGAGATTAACAAAATCAATATAAAAATATTTACTTGATAAAGCTAGGAGCTGTATTTTAATAATAAATTAAATATAACAAGTGTTAGGAAAAGGAGAGGAAAATAAAATTGTAACACAAATTAAAGAAAAAAGAATTTAAAACAATTTTGTTGTTCAGTCATGTCCAACTCTTTGTGACTCCTTGCAGGGTTTTCTTGGCAAAGACAGTATAGTAGTTTACCATTTCTTTCTCCAGCTCATTTTACAGATGAGGAAATGAAGGCAAACAGGGTTAAGTCATTTGCCCGGGTCAAATAGCTTGTAATTTCTGAGGCTAGATTTGAACTCAGGAAGATGAATCTTCCCAACCTCTGCCCAGTACTCTATCCACTGTGCCACCTAGCTGGCCGTTCACAATAGAAGATGAAATAAAGGAAAGTATCCGAAATGCAAAACTGATAACTCAAATGAATGCAAATATATTTACAAAAAATTATATATATATATATATATATATATATATTTAACAGAATAAGAAATAGATGAATAAGAAGTAGCTTGATGTTAAAAAGAGAAGTGAACAAACTGAAAACTTATTCTCAAAGTGAGAAAGAAAGAAAACAAGACCAGATAGATTTATAAGAGAGTACTTTTACACATACAAAGAACAGTTAATTTCAGTATGACATAATCACAAAATTAGGAAAAGGGATTCTTTCAAACTCTTTGTATGATACAAATAAGTTCTTATCAATTAAAACAGAGAGAAACAAAAGTATTGACCAGTTTTACAAATGAACATTGATGTAAAAATATTGGCTAGCATATTAGCAAAGAAGCTACAATGACATATTAAAAATCATACTCTATGATCAGATTAAATTTACGCCAAAAATGCAGGTTTATGCCAGAAATGCAGGTTTATGCCAAAAATGCAGTAAACATTACTACATTAATAAAAATAATAAAACTCACATGGTTATATTAATAAATGATTTCAAAGCATTTGGAAAAATACAGTACTGGTATTTTTGTTAAAAAATTAGAAAATATTGGAGTAAATGGACTTTTCCTTAAAATGGTGAAAGTACTATCTAGCTAGATCCAAGAGTCACTATCATATGAATAGAGAAAGGCTAGAGGCTTTCCAAATAAGGTCAGAGATAATTAAAGTATGTCTATTATCACCACAACTATTGAGCATGATGCTAAAAGTGCTATCTAAAACAATGAGACCCCCCCAAAAAAATTGAGGGAATAAATATAAGCAAAAAGCAAACCAAACTATTCCTTTTTGTAGTTAATAAGATGGACCATCTAGAATATTCAAGGAAGCCAAAGAAAAATTGAAACTAACTTCCACAAAGTTGCTGGATATAAAATAAATCCATAGAAATAAATTAAGTTTGCTGTGTATTACCAAAACCCAAAAGGAAGAGATAGAAAGAAAAATTCCATTAAAATAACTACACAGTGTATAAAATATTAATGAGTCTATTTACTAAGAAACACATAGGAGTTATAGGAATATGTGTACAAAACATTCTTTACAGAAATAAAGATAGAACTAATGAATTGGGAAAATATTAATTGCCCATGAGCAGGGCATGCTGATATTAGAAAAATGACAATGCTACCTTACAATTTATTTATTTAGTCCCATACCAATCAAACTGTAGAAGCCTTACTTTATTGAGATGGAAAAAATCATAATGAAATTCATATTGAGAAGCAAAAGGTCAAGAATCTCAAAGTAAGTAGTGAAAAAATAGTATAAAAGCTGGAACCTTAGTGGTAGCAGATTCCAAAACATATTAAAAATCAGTAATCATCAAAATAGTTTGGCATTGGTTAAAAAATAGAGAAGTCAATCACTGGAACAAGTTAGGTATATAGCACACAGAAATAAATCAACATAAATAGTATATTTTTAAATAAACCCAAAGTCCCCAACTACTAGACTAACAATTCAGTATTTGACAAAAACTGATGTAAAAACTAGAAAGCCATCTGTGTGAAATTATGTATAGAGCAACATCTCACACCATTTAATAAGGGAAGCCAAAATAGATATATGCCTTAGACATAAAAGATCAAAAACAAATTAGCAGAGCAAGGAAAAATATTCATTTTGCAACTATAGATGTGGGCAAGTTCATAACTAATTAAGGGATAAATAAAATCATAGAAGAGACAATGGACATGAAATTTAAAAGCTTTTTCACATACAAAATCAATGTAATTAAAATGAGAAGGGAAATAGTTCTCTAATTCTCCCAATTAGGGTAAAACTCTTTGTAGCAAGTTTTTTTTTCTGAAAAAGTCCATATCCAAGATATGAAAGTATTTAAACTTTGTAAGAATGAGAGTCATTACCCAGCAAATATATGAACAACTCTCGAGTGAAGAAATCTAAGCTCTCAACAACTATGAAAAAAATGCTCCACATCATGTAAGAGAAATGCATATTAAAACAACTCTGAGATTTTGCCACATGCCAATCAAATTGAGAAAGATGCAAAAATAATGAATGATCATTGCTGAAATGGTTTTGAGAAAATGGCCTACCCATTCTGGAAAGTAATTTGGAACTATTCTCCCAAAGCCACTTAACTCTAAAATCCTTTTGACGTAGTAATAGTGTTACTCAGTCCATAGTCAGGGAGAATAAAGAAAGAAGAAAAAGACCCATCCATGCAAAAATATTTATAACTTTAAAAAAATTATAGTAAAGAATAGAAATTATGGGTATGGGCTCTTCAATTAGGAAATGGCTAGATATGGTATGTTAAATGAATGTAATAGAATATTATTGGGAAATAAATAATGACCAAAGGGATGGTGTCAGACTTTTAAGGACTGATGCCAATGAAAATGAGCTAAACCAGGAGGAAAATTTGTACAATTATAAACATACAGAAAACAACTTTATCAATTAAGATGAGAGAAAAGGAAAATGATAAATGCTGGAAGGGATGTGGGAAAATAGGTACATCTGTGAACTACTCCAACCATTCTGGAAAACAATTTGGAACTATGTCATATACTGCCACTAGGTCTATAGCCCAAAGAGATCAAAGAAAAAGGAAAAGGACCATGTATACAAAAGTATTTATAATAGTTCTTATAGTGGTGGCAAAAAATTGGAAATTGAAGGGGGGAATGGCTGAACAAGTTGTGATATATGAATGTAATGGAATACTATTTTGATGTAAAAAATAATGGAGATGATTTCAGAAAAAATTAGGAAGATTCATATGAACTCATGCAAGGTGAAGAGAGCAGAACAAGGAGAACAACATACTCAGTATCAGCAACATTGTAATGATAACCAATTCTGGAAGATTAGCAACTCTGGTTAATAAAATGATCCATGAAGTTTCCAAAGGACTCATGATAAAAAATTCTATCCACCTCCAGATAGAGAACTGATGGAGTCTAAGTGCAAACTATTTTTCCCCCTTTATTTTTCTTGCTTCACTCCTACAACATGGCTAACATGGAATATTTTGCATGACTTCATATATTAAATGAATATCATAGTTCTTGCTTTCTCAATGTGTGGGAGAGGAAGTGAAGGGAAGAAGGGAATTTGGAACTGGAAATAGAAACTTTTTTAAAAGAAAAGAAAACAATTTGAATAACAAAAGAATTTTGACCAATGCAATAATCAACCACAATTCTAGAGGACTAATGTTGAACCATACGACCCACCTCTAAAAAAATGGTGATGAATTCAATATATAGAATATATTTTCAGATTTGTCTGATGTGGAAATTTGTTTTGCCTGACTATATATTTGTTACAAGGACTTTTTCTTTTTTCCTAATTTGGTTGTGGGGTGGAAGGGAGTCACTAGAATGGAGAAAGGAAGGAAAGAAGAAAAAAAGAAAAAGGAAGAATGAAAGAAAGGAAGGAAAAAAGAAAGAGAAAGAAAAAGGTAGAAAGACAAAGAAAAAACCAGGAAAGAAAGAAAGAAAGAAAGAAAGAAAGAAAGAAAGAAAGAAAGAAAGAAAGAAATCATTAATACATTGTTAACACAGAGAAGAAAATAAAAGGAAAACCAGAAAGAGCAAGAGACAATCAGGATATATTTGAAATTTACATGTTGAATTTATTGTATACTTTATAAGAAAAGTAATTTTTACATAACAGGAACCCTCAATTGCATGTACAATCTTCTTTTCTGTTCTATGTATGCTCCTAAATGCTCCATCTCCTACCTCTTTTTTGGTGTTTGCAAAGTTCAGAATTTTGAAAAATTAAAGTACTAAATCGTTTATATTTGAACCTAGAGTCAATAGAGGAATACTGAGGTGTACTGAATACGATTATGATTTGGTCAGATCTTCTTTTAAGGACAAACATTTTGGCAGCTGGGTGGAGGATATATTGGAGTGAGAACGGTGTCAAGGAAGAGAGACCAATTAGGAACCTGTTGCAATAATTCAGGCCAGAAGTCATGAGGGTCTTAACTAAGGTGGTAGTTAAGTATTTAGAAAAAAAGGATTGGTCAAATTCAAAGGATGTTATAGAGGTAAAAACAGCAAAATTTGTCCATTATTATATGTGGAGTGAAGGAGAGAAAGAAGATATAATACAAGAATATAAGAATCATGCTGGATGATAATTTTGTAAAAATTCAATGAAAGAAAAAGATAAAAAAGAAATGAAATATGAAACAACAGGAGAAAATCAGATGTGGCTATAAAGCAATAAGACTAATTTTATCAGACATATTGGCTGGGTATGAAGGAAATTTCTCATAGATCATAGATGGTTGTTAATAGCTCCCTAGAATTTATGAGTGGGAAGAGAGTTTAGATAACATCTAGTCCAATTTCCTAATTTCACAGGTGAGGAAATTGAGGTCGTAAGAGGATAAGTGACTTGTCCAAGGTTATAAAGGTGGGAAGAAGCAATTTAAGAATATAAACCCAGGTCTTCTGACTCTAAATCCAGTAATATTTCCAATCTGCTACAGTATCCACTCAACAATTGTTTTGAGCAAGGAAAGCACTTTGGAAATATATGGATGATTGCTTGAGCTAACTCCTTTGAGGATGATACTAATTTTTATGTATAAATTCTATGTGGTTTTTTTTTGCCAACAAACAAAAATACTTTATAGTCACACCTTGAAATACAGAGATGATAATATTTACAGTGACTGAGAAATGGTTACATATGAGTTATGCTGAAATGTTTAGTAATTACGGTTTTTTACTATGGACAGATGGAATTCTATATTTATTTTAATTCAATTTTTGCTTTTCTAATGAACTGTGTGAATCACTTGCAGCCAAATTGAAACTTCTCATCCTAGAAGCTGCTTTTTGAGGACCATTTCCTGTAGGGTGTGGGATGTGGTTGTCACAGCCTGTTAAGTAGTACTTTTACAGCAAACCATTATGCAGGGTTCTATTAGCCATCACTGTCTATTAAGTAGTATTTCTGCACCTAAATAATATGAATTTAATTAGGAATCATGATTATGACCCTGAGCTAGTACAATAGCCTATGCAAAAAAAGTCTTTATAGAATTCAAGGTCCGATGTAATTTGGACTGTAACTAACTACCTTTCAAGCCTTATTTCATGCGCAGCAGCCATGTTGAACTACTTGTTATTTGTAGAATATGTTCTATCATTTCTTTCCTCCAAACATTTCTGTACACCTGCAATTTCTTCCTATCTGTCTCTACCTGTTGAAATATGAATCTGATTTGGACCGCTCCTTATAGATAATTTACTTTATTTTATAAATGAGAAAGCCAAGGCCTAGAGAGGGTGAATAATTTGCTTGTCAAACTCGGGTCCTCTTAGTCTAAATCTCTTGTTTTTTTTCCCAGTGTGATGCACTAAACGCTTACCTATTCTTCACAGCCCGGCTAACATGCTGCCTTCTTCATGATGACTAAATGAGGCTTCTCTCTCATGCACTTATCACATGCTAATTCATAGCATGAATAAATGGAATGAGTACAACTCATTTTATGTAACTATTTCACATCATTCTTTAATTTTCCGTGTTCATGTGACATATCTCCCCAAGTAGATCGTAAGTTTTTTGAGGGCAGAAACTTAACATCACTTTTTATTTTATTTGAGATTCCCCAAACACGCCTTATTTTTCCCATTTCTTTGCCCTATGTCTAGAACATCTCTCCATCCTGATCCTTAGCTCTACCATTTCTTTCAGTCAAAACGCCTTCCATTCTTTAAGGCCTGAGAGAAATTCTACTTCCACTATAAAGTCTTTCTTATTCCCCTGAGCTATATCTCCCTCTTCTGAAGCCTTGTATCACTTTGCTTCTCATTTTTGTGATCCTGGGCAAGTTCCTCCTTTAACTTTCTAAAACTCAATTTTCTCATTTATAAAATGGGAACGATAATATCTGTGCTATCTGCTCACCAGGTTCCTGTCTATGTAAATATTGTCTCTGTCTCTTCATCCATTTGTGTTGACCTATCCATCTGTCTGTTTATCTATGTTCATGCCTTATCTCTTTTACTATATTTTAAGTTCCCTGAAGGCAGGATTTTGTTCAATTTTGTATCTCTTTAGGGCTTAGAACAATGACTTTAACATGATTTTGAATGAAACCATGTTGAGTAACAGGGAGTTTACTGTCACCTGATTCAAAAATGGTTTGAATTAGATTAGTATGAGGGGACCCTAAGAGAATTCTTTTAAATACATAAGGAGAAGAGGCTGCATAATTCTTGGCGTGATCCAGCTGACCATGTTTTGAACACTGCAATTGGAAGAGACTTGGATTTGTCATGCTCCTTATTCCCCATGGTCTTTTGTAATCCTATCATTACTTAACCTTTATGCCTTTTAATTCCACTGCTTCTGATTAAAAGCATCTTTTCAGCTTCTTGTTGCTGCTATCTATTGAACTCCAAGACACCTATCCACATAACTCAATGACTTTAGGTGATGGATATGGTTTTCCTATGAGCCCCAATCTCTACTATTATCTTTGATGACTTCAATATTCTAACTGATAATCATTCTCACACTATGATCTCCAGATTTATCAACTTCATCAACTGCCATTACTGCCATCTCAACTCTATCTCAGCCATCTGGGGCTTCATATCACTGGGAATTTTTCAATCTCCAAGATCCTGAGCTCTGAAATTATGTTTTCTGTTCACAATCTAATGCCTTCCCGCCTGCCCCACCATGTCATTCATTCTAGACAGGTTTTTGGTCACTATGACTTCTAGTCACTTAATAGTTCCCTGTTTTCATAATTCATGACCTCTCTTGCTTTCATTTCCTTCTCTTTATAGACATAGATCACAAAACAATAACAACAACAACAACAAATTACAGATGCGAGATCATAGCTTTTCAAGCTTAAAGGGACTTTAAATTCCAACACTTTCTTTCTACAGGTGAGGATCCTGTGGTTCAGAGAGGTTAATTCACTTGTACAAAGTGATACTCCACTCTAATCCCTTTCAAAAAGACATTGTCCTACATCCTGGAGTCTCTTGTGTTGTGTCTTTTCCCCACTTCAGGGAATCTTCATTTTGAGATAAGGATTGTAGAATAAAAAGCAAACTCCTTATCCTAACATTTAAGACTCTCCACGATCTGTCATCTATCTTTGCAAGCAGATTTCATACTATTTGCCTAACTGTACTCTACGTTCAGTCAACCAGTTAACAAGAATTAATTGTCTACAATGTGCCACTGAGGATAAAAACACAAATGCAGAAAGACATTGATCTTAAGGATCTCACATTTTTATGAGAGAAACAACATATACATGTACATGAGTCTATAAATAACATACATAAGTAAATACAAGATGATTTAGGGAATGTGTGCACTAATAGCTGAGAAAATCAGGAAAGGCTTCATGGAGAAGGGAGTATTTGAGTTAAATCTTGAAGGAAAACAGGGATTTTAAGGCTTTGAGGTAAAGCAGGAGTCTATTCCAGGCACGAGGGACAGACAGTGTGGGAGATAGCATGCTGTATGTGCAAAAGAGCAAATAGGCTAGCATGGTGCAATTGTATCAGTGTGTAGAAGACAATAATATTTAAGAAGATTCAAAGGATAGGAAAGAGACAGGTTGTGAAGGGATAAGAATTTTGAAGTTTATATTTTATCTGGGGTGTAAGGGGAAGCCACTTCTTTCATTCTAATTATACTGTTCAATAATTATGCCACAAATTTTACAAAAAGTACAAAAGCTTGATCCATTTCCCACTGCCACTTGAAAGCCAAGTTACAAAAGATTAGACAAAATTCAACGAAAGGAGACACAGGACCCATCAACACCCCAACTGTTCTTCAGACAATGTACTTAAATCTGTAAGTATTACCACAGGATAGTCTCTTGTCTTTGCAGTGGCCACAGAGTTCCTGTCAACCAGGCCTCTCCAGGTCACGTGTCTTTTTTTCTGAGAACAGGAGCAAGGACACTTGTGAGCATGTCTGGCACTGGATCCCTTCCATTCCAGAAGGGTTAAAGCTCTTTTGGCACTTGAGACAGTTGTTTGAAATAAGCCTTATTACTCCCAGAAATACCCCAGACATAAACACTCTCCCACCTGGTCTGGCAGTCTTTACAGTGAAAGTAGCCATATTTCTCTTCCCCAAACTGGAAAGTGGGCTTCTTGGGAAGAGTGGTTCCCTCCTTCTGATATTCTGCTTTCCCATCTTGGGTCTCCTACTCGGGGACAGCCGTCAATTCATCCCCCTCCTCCTGAGATTTCTTGTCCATCTGCTCTGGCTTTCCTTCAGCCTCCCTGGTCCTTTCTGGTTCTGGCAAAAAGGGCTGCTGAGGTCTGGATTTCACCATACCTGAGGACGCCTTCCCTCTCCCCTGGCCTGCTTGTTGGCTAAGGCAGATAAGGAGCCCCCAAACGAGCACTGGGGAATAGAAGAATCTCATGCAGAAGCCAGTGGTTGCTCTAGCAAGCATTAGATGAACTTATCCACCAGTGGGCTCATCTGCACCCCTCTGTCTTTGTTGTTTGCTTTGCACAATTGCAGGCTCATGTTGGGGTTCACCTGATGGCCTTGAGCTGTACCCTCTTGTAACTGTCCAAGTAGTCGTGGGGGTTGGTGGGGTTGTCTGCAGTTGTGTCTAACTCTTTGTGACCCCATTTGGAATTTTACTGGCAAAGATACTGGAGTGGTTTGCCATTTTCTTCTCCAGCTCATTTTGCAAATGAGAAAACTGAAGCAAACAGAGTTAAGTGACTTGCCTAAGGTCATATAGATAAGTAAGTGTCAGAGGCCAGATATGAACTCAGGGAGATGTCCTCTTAACTCCAGGCCCTTCATTCTTTCTACTGTGCCACTTAACTGCCCCATCTCTCGCCTACTCAAATAAAATGATTAAATATTTCTTTCAAGATTTAACAACAGTGATACAACTTTGTTCAGTGACCCTCTGATCATAACTACCAAGGGGAACATAAAATGGGCAGAAAAAATACTCACCAAAAGTTTTTACCACTATTATGAGGGAGAGTAATTCTCTATGAATAGTGTGGTCCTAGAGTTACTCCTGTTTTCAAATGATATCATTCTAGTTGCATCAATTCCCAGGACACTGCAGAGCCTTTTGGAAGAGATCTATTACCACCCAAAAGAGTGAGGATGAAAAATATCTATTGTCTAGATTATGACATACATTTGGATACATAAACTGTGGTCTCTCTATCACCATGTATATCTGGGACAGTTAATACAAACGAACAAAGGGATGTATCCATATATAAACAGAAGGAAAACAGAGAAGTTCCATTTATGAACCCAACTACTCTCAGATATAAAAGCTCAACTTTAAGTACCATTTAGTAATAAAAGTATTTTTATAAGACTACAAGATATGGAACAAAACAGTTGCTGAATAATAGAAAATTGGCATCACACAAGGGGCAATGGAGAAACTGACAGTGTGTGTGAAAAGTTTACATACATAATAAGTGAGGAACTTAGAAGAATAGAAATAAAGGATTCCTAAAAGAAATATATAATCAGAAAAGGGGATGGATAAAGGGTGATATCATAAGCAAATTAGGGAAGCATGGAGTGCTTTACTTGTCAGGTCTGTGAATAAGGGAAGAATTTATGTCCAAACAAGAGATAGAGTGCGTGATGAGGTGTAAAATGGACAATTTTGATTATGTTATATTAAAAAAGTTTTTGCTCAAACAAAACCAATATAGCCAATATTAGAAGGAAAGCAGGAAACTGAGAAAAATTTTATAGCAAGTTTCTCTGATAAAGGCCTAATTTCTCAAATACAAAAATAAATCAGTTAAATTTTAAGAATATCAGTCATTCTCCAATAGGCAAATGGTCAGTGGATATGAACAGGCAGTTTTCTGAAGAAGAAATCAGAGCTATCAAAAGTCATATGAAAAAGTGTTCCAGATCACTATTGATTAGAGAAATGCAAATTAAAACAACAGAGGTGCTAATTTATACGTATCAGTTTGGCCAAAATGACAGAAAATTAAAACAACAAATCTGGGTGGAGATGTGGAAAAATTGGAACACTAATGCCATAAATTAGATCCCTAAGAAAAAAGTGCCACGACCTGACAGATTTGCAAGTACATTCTATCAAACATTTTAAAAATCAGCTAATTCCAATTTTAATAAATTATTTGGAATAATAGCCAAGAAGGGATCCTACCAGACTCTTTTTAATAAACAAATATGACACTGATACCTAAACTTCTCTTCATCTGAGACTTGCTAGGGTGCCCTGCCTACACCCCGATCCAGACTTCAGGCTTCTGGCTTCTATCTTTACCTCATGGCTTTCTCCAGTGCTCTGGAGGCTATTTCCAGGCTAAACTCATCTACAATTTCCAGCTTCTAGCTTCTGTCCAACTCCCAAATGCTTTCTAGACTCCCCTGGAATTTACCTTCACCTGATCTGTCTGCTGTGAGTACTCAACAGTATTCAACATCATCGTCTGTTACAATAGTAAATATGAAATATCCCTGAGCAGTCTCATCACCTCATTCCCTCAAAAGATTTCTTTCTGGTCATTGATAATCTGTGTAAACTCATTCCTCAATAGTTGACTTGGTTATACTCTTACCATCCCAGTAAATATGAACTGCGAGCTGTCATTGTAGTAGTCCCCCACTGCTCTCTCTTTGGGTCCCTCAACTCAATCCCTCTAATGTCCCACTCCAGATCCACCCACCCCTTCCACTGCACTCTTTGGGCATGTCTGTTCTCTGACCAGAAAGATTGCTTTCATATTAAACCTTTTCCTTTTTTACTCCCTCTACCTTGTTGTGCTCACTGACAGGCATCCCTGGCCAACTTTTCCAGCAATAGATATACTTTCACTCATACCCCCGACTCACTAGTTGTGGTTGAGTCAAAATACTCCTTGCTTCCATTGCCTACCCCAGACTGTCCCTCTACCACAGTTACTCAACAATATCTCCTTCTCTGAAATTCATTTAATACATGGAAGCCATTATTGAATGTCCTCCAGGACTCCCTCCTTTCTCCCTCAGTGAATTCAGTATCTAGCTAATGATCTTTCTGTTCCATTTCCAATCCTCATACTAGAGCAATTCAACATAAATGTTGGTACTCCCTCAAGCACTGTAACTTCTCAGTTTCTCAACTGACTCTTTTCCATAACCTATTCCTCCAACCAACCCCAACTACACATACAGATAGTGACACCTTTGATTCTGCAATCACTCACATGTTCTACTTTGTTCTCTGCGATTTCTTTACCTGATCTTTTTCTGTTGCCATCTCAGCTTCCTCTCTGTCCTCTGACCCCTAAACTTGTTCTTTATCCTCATTGTGACTTTCAATTCCTCCACTCCTCAGTTATTTCCCAAATCATCACTCTTGCACTGGGTATACCTCCTCTTTTCCCCATCTTGATACCTTGATGGAACAGTTCAAATCTACATTATCCCCTCTGTTTGAGTCCCTCACTCCTTTATAGTATCTCTGATCTCAACCCTCAAGGTTAGATTACTTTCATCATCCACTGCCTTTGCTACTTTTGCTGCTGAGTGAATTGGAGACCATCACGAAATTGTCTGACTTGGTGCATTAAAATTTTATATTATTCATGAGACTTCATATTCAATTCATGTTATTTACTTCAGCATACATATTGATACTCCTTCAAACACCCTAACTTCTCAGTTCTTGAATTTATTCATTTTCTGTGACCTATTCTTTCAATCCACCTCAGCAACAAACAGAGATGGTGATGTGCTTGATTCTGCTATCACTCACAAATGTTCCAAGTTGAAACTTTTGTGTTATCTTTGACTCCTAATTCTCCCTCACCCTACATATCCAATTAATTACTTAATCTTGGCCTTACTTTCTTCACAGCAATTTTTTTTGGTATGTGTCACCTTCTTTTAACTCATATAGCTATCACCCTACTTCAGGTTTTTATCACCTTTCACCTGGGCTATTGCTATAGCCTATTAATTGATCTACCTGCCTCCAATTTCTCCTTATTGAATCTGGCCTCTAAAGAGAAGCAAAGGTGATTTTTCGAAAGAGCACATTTGATCATATTGTGCCGCTACTCAATAATTTCCAATAGCACCCTATTTTCTCTAGAATGAAATATAACTTCATCTTTAGCTAATATGTTTTAATGTCTATTCTTATGTAAGTTTTATAATGCACGTGATTATTAGTAGTATCTCTAAATACTTTATAAATATACCCATTGGTGGTACATATTCAAAATGGTTTTAATGAAAGGAGTACAAAATCAAAAAAGTTTGTAGATCATTACCCTAAGATAAATGAAATCCATATTATTTATCCCCAGCATATTTTGCCCTAGAGAAAGCATCATGATATTGGGTCATTGAGGGAGGAGTGAAGTACCCTCACAGGGAAGGAAAAAACTCACAAATTGGGAGTATAGGTTTATTAAAGATGAGCTTCATGTGCCTGGGTTAGCTAATAGGCAGAGAAGCTCTATCTTAGGGCAACTTCTTAATGAGGTACATAAGTGGAGGTCCTATGGACACCCACTTCAGCCTAAATCCGTACCCACCTCCCTTCTTTACAGTTTTAGAGATATTACAGGAATTGCTAATCAATCTGCCCCTACTGGTTTTAGAGCTACAATTTTATTTTAAAATATTTTAATGTCTTTGACTCTTTGTTTTTGAAGCTCTAGCTTGTTATAATTCAGCAGATCTTGCTTCACAAATTTGGTAAGATATTTTTTTAAAAAGTTATAGAATTGCAGTGGGAGGGTAGGCATTTCACGTGCTGACAATTCTACTTATAAGAAATAGCTGGCTAGCAGTAAGTCTAAAACAAGGGGTGAAGGGTCAATAGGCAGTAAAATGTTTTCTTTCCAAGGTTCCCAGACAGATTTTTACTTGTCCAAGATTATAGAACACTCTCTTTTCCCTCTTCTTTTCTAAATAGAAGTCATTATCTCTCACTAAAAACGTATATTCAATTCAATTTCTCCATCAGATGGATACTGACCTTGTTTTCTTCAAACCTTTTTCCTAAGTGATGTTTGAAACTTAATTCTGTGGTGCCACATCTCATGCTGCCTTCACCAAAGCCCATCTGTTAAAGAACACAGCTGGGAGGCAAAAACTACTTGTGATGCTGCGCTCAAGTAGCCCTCATCTCAAAACAAATCTCTTAAAATATTCTGCCCAGCAGCATTTTTGTAAGCTGTTCTGGCTGACATGGCAAAAAGACAGCAAACCAGAAACTTTATACATCTCTGAAGGGAAGCAATCTCTATCTTATACACCCAAAGAGAATGAAAGATATTAATTAGATCAGTCCTCTAGAGTGTAATGCCTCAGACATCTGCCCTCACTTTGTTTTCTCTATGGCGAAGTTCTTTTCCATACTCGCTATAATGAGGAAATCACAGGAAGTAAAATTGTTCAAATGAAACACACACTCACACAAACACTCATGCATATGAGTACATATGTATGTCTGTACGTGTGTATGTATATGTGTGCACATGCACCCAGACCTACTTTACAACACCATCATTCTGTTACATAATTAAATGGGGATATTATAAAATTAGCTCCAATTTGCATAATACATTTTACTATTGTAACATAGTCATTACATTTGTATAATTTAATAACAATTTAGGTTACTTTTTTTTTGTTTTAATATACCATATAAATAATGCTGAATTTATAGGTTACTCAGTTCCAAAGAACATAAAAGGAACATCACATGATAGGATAATTCCAACTTTCTTGAATTAAAGGTCACCTCATTTACATTTACTTATTTTTCTCTACTTAAAAAAATGAAAATGTTTTGAAAGTAGTAATAATCAGGAAAGAAGAAAACTGTAACATATCACATGCTGATACCATATTAAGAAGTTAGTTTTTTTTTAATAATTTATTTTGTCCAATTATATAGCATCTATAATACCTAAACCTAACAATTTCTCCAGTCAAATCTAGGGACTAAAAATTACTGCATTTGATTTAAGTAGGGACAGAGCAAAATGTACAAAAAGCTATTTCACCGTATTGGTTAGGCTTGTAGATTTTGACTCTAATAGTTCACACTTTATTATCACTTGACCTTATAGAATAATTTCTACCTCACTATAGGTAGAATTCTCAATATAAGCACAAATCTTCTTGAGGCTATGTGTTACGTACAACAAACTGTTGACAGAATTGACTTGTCAGTTTAGTCTAAATGGCTATATAATCTGAATCAATGCTTTGCTGACCATAGCCATGACAGTGAAGCATGTTTTCTTAACTGTGAGTTGACTGAATAATGATCTTCCCTTGAAATATAAGATAATTGTGACAGTACAGAGGATGGTGACTAGCTTACCTGGGGATTCAAGGTGATAAAGAACTTCCTAAGAGTAAGACTTATTAAAACAGCTAAATTAGATATCAAAGGAAACTACTGAGTGATTGTCTTTGGACAACTTTACACAAATTAGATTCTGTTTACATATTCCAGGATGTTTCAATATGATATTTCTTAAAGATGAGTTAGTGTGAGAAAGAGGAGGAAAACATAGTAGAAACTATATGACTAACGGATCATTAAGACACAGCACATCTCAGTGGTAGGCATCACAATGAGATAGCCAGAAGATGCTCTAGGATGCATTGGTTCCCAAAGTAGGTAATACTGCCCCCTGGGAGGGTGCTGGAATTATCCAAGGGGGTAGTAGTAGTTTAAAATGAAGCACATTAAAAAAAAATAAAGGATTAAAGAAAGTAGATTTCCAGGAGGGTACTGTGAAATTTTTTTGAAAAGGGGGTGGTAGGCCAAATAAGTTTGGGAACTTCTGTGCCTAGAGCATCAGAGGAATGAGGTGTCTATCATATGTGTACCCTTAGCCACATATATTCTCTACATGTGTGCCGATCTATGTGTTCCCTATGTTTATCCACTTTTTGTATTGATGTGCATATTTGTGAGAGAGTATGCCCCAGGTCTGGGAGTGGGGAGAATGTTTTATTTCTACTTTTCAACGAATCAACAACAAGCATTTATTATACATCTATTATATACTAGACATTGTGTCAGGTGGTGCAGGGGAAACAAGTATAAAGGATGAAACAATATATACTTTCTTTTTTTTCTTTCTTTCTTTTTTTGGTTAGGCAATGGGGTTAAGTGACTTGCCTAGGGTCACACAGCTAGTAAGTGTTATGTGTCTGAGGCCAGATTTGAACTCAGTTCCTCCTGACTCCAAGGCTGGAGCTCTATCCACTGCACCACCTAGCTGCCCCAACAATATATACTTTCAAGGAACTTATATTCCAATGGAGGAGACAAAAAATACATATAAATATATATAGCATAAACATAAAATGAATAAACACAAGTATAAAAAAGTAGTTAGATGTGGATACAAGTAGTTGTGGGGATAAGGAAAGAATTGATATAGAAGGTGTAGATTCATGTTGAGCTAAATCTTATAGGAGATATTCTGAGAGTTTACTGATGAAAGATCAATCAGAGGGACTCTGAGGCTGAGGTGAAGATGGGCACCCTTTTAGGCATGTGGGATGTAGAATGCAAAGGCACAGAGACAAGAGAATGAAGGTCACGTGAAAAAAAAGAGGGAAGGCCAGTTTGACTATCATATAATGAGACAGGAGTAATGTCCAATGAGTCTGGGAAGACTAGATTGGGAAAAAGTTGTGTAGGAATTCAAAAACTAAATAGATGAATTTATATTTTATCCTAGAGATGCTAGGAAGCCGTTGGATTTGGCTGAGTAGGAGAGTAGTATGGTCACTTAAGGAAAGTGATACGCAGTTAAGGAAAATTACTTTGGAAACTGTGACAAGGATGAACTAGAAAAGTGAGTCAGGGAGACCAATTAGTAGGAAGCTGTTGCAATGAGAAGTGACGAGAGTGTAAAGTAAGATGGTAACGATGTGAATGGAAAGAAGGGATAGCAGAAGTGTTGTAAAGATTTGGCAAGTGATTGGCTATGTGGAGTTAGGGTGGATGAGGAATCCAGGATAATGTGGAGGTTATAAAAATGCTATTTAATTAAATCCCTTTCATTAGTTGAGTCCTTTGACTGATAAGAAAAGATACACACTGATGATGATTTCATATGCAATAGTTTTGAGTAGATGCAGATATAGATAGTACCTTGAACCTGAGCCAATCTTGTCTGGGAGCCTCACCAAGAAAGTTGGGAGAGGGAATTCACAGATTCTACATTGAGATACACACACGTGTACGTAAATGTGTTTTGTTCTCCATCCCACAATATACTGTAAAGTTTATACCTGAGGGTTTATGCCTTAGTTATTCATGTTTGGATCTTCTAAGAAGTTTAGCATAGAACAAGGAGAAGGCACTCAATTTGTTGAATTAAACTGAAATGACACTAAGTTTGGGGTTTTGTTTGTTTTATTTTGAATTACTGGTTAATTATAGTTAGTACTCTCAGATTCCCAGTTCCAGTTTACCTAGTAGGCAGCATTCCTAAAATGGTATGAGTAGTATTGTTTCACCAGCCACTTGAATGATGGAACTCTCCCACTGATAAAAGATTATATGGCACAGTGAAAAAAAGAAGTTCTGTAGTAATCTATTTTAGTGATAATTCACTACATGGATAGTTTTATTATTGATTTTATGTTTCTCTTTCACTTAGATTGTTGAAAGGGACCTGAAATTTGTTAAGGGCCTAGCAAGAATAAATTGCAAATAAATGTTAATATGTATACACTTTAACCCAAGACTATAAAATAAGATATAGTAATAAAAAATGAGTGAAAATTTCTAAGCATCTGATAAACAATATAACCTTTTAAATATCTTGCACCTTGCATGATCTGCTCTAATCTGTTTAAGGTCATTGAATCACTGATTGTAGAGCTGGAAGGAATCTTAGAGATAATTTGTTCTAAACCCTTTATTTTACAGATAAAGAAAACTGAGTCTCAGATAGGTTACAACTTAACCAAGGTAATATGATTCATTTATGGTGGTCAGAATTAGAACCCAGGTTGCTCATCAATGAAGATGTCACCAAAAGATGTTATTGATTTACTAAGTAATTTTCAATGCAGTATCATGCATATGGGAAAAAGTGCTGTGTACATGGTGGAAAATGGCAACATGCATTCAAATATAATGAAAAATTATGACACAGGAACTCCTTCAGTCAAGCCTAGAATATCAGGCAAATAAATCACTGTCCTGAAATTTCTCTAACAAACCAGTCAGGCAGAGATTCATAATCTTGCATTTGTTCTTAATGTGTCCTTGATGAGCATTGACAATTATCTTATTTTCTTAATAGCTTCATCTCATGAGCTGAAGTATTTACAAGAACCATGATGCCAATCCTTCTGTCTTTCATCAAGCTCAGTGTTGCCTCCCTTCCTCTGGCAAAAGTGTGTAATGGAAGAATGCCTGGATTGCAGGTAGAGGCTTTTTGCAATAGCTGATGAATCTGAGGAAACCAGCCTTTGACCTCAGAGAGGAGATGTAATGTGGCCATTGGCACTGGCTTTGCTGCCAAATATTTTATTGTTTAAAAAAAACCTTTTCCTTAGACATTTCTGTGATTTTAAATTATCTAGGGGATTCAAATGGAATAGATTTAAAAAATTATCTAAACTCAAATATAACCTAAAAAAATATGTCAAACACTTTTCAAGTAATCAATCACTCTTCTCTCACTTAGATGAGGTCAATTCTTTTTGATGTGTGCTGAATGGCAATTACTCAAATGTATAGAAAGAGGTGTCATCGCATAGTCATTAGAGAAATGGCCTCAAAGGATGGGTTGGGATTTGAGTCCCAATTCTGAAACATACTAGCTGTGTGGTCCTAGGCAAGTCACTTAATCTCTCAAAACTCTCTTGAATGAAGTTATTGATTGTTTATATGATTTGTTGCTTGACCCATTCATTCTTTAGGATTAGATTATTCAGTTTACAATTAATTTTAGTCTATCTTTCCATGGTCCTTTATTACATATAATTTTTATTGCATCATGATCTGAAAAGGATACATTTAATATTTCTGCCTTTACTCATTGGATTGTGAAGTGTTTATGCCCTAGTACATGGCCAATTTTTGTGCATGTGCCATGTACTGCTGAGAAAAAAGTATATTCCTTTCTATCCTCATTCAATTTTCTCCAGAGGTCTGCCATCTAACTTTTCTAAAATTCTATTCATCTCCTTAACTTCTTTCTTGTTTAGTTTGTGATTAGATTTATGTAGTTCAGAGAGGGGGAGGTTGAGGTCCCCCACTAGTATAGTTTTGCTTGTCTATTTCTTCCTGTAACTTCCTGAGCTTCTCCTCTGAGAATGTGGATGCTATACCACTTGGTGTATATATGTTTAGTAATTATATTACTTCACTGTCTATGGTGCCTTTTAGCAGGATGTAAGATCTATTTTTGCTTTTGCTTTGTCTGAGAACAGGACTGCTATCCCTGCTTTTTTTTCCCTTTAGCTGAAGCATAATACATTCCACTCCAGCCTTTTACTTTTACCCTGTGTGTGTCCCTCTGTTTCAAATGTGTTTCCTGTAAACTATGTATTGTAGGATTATGGTTTTTAATCCATTCTGCTATCTGCTTCCATTTTACAGGAGAGTTAATCCCATTCACATTCACAGTTATGGTTACTGTCTTTCTCTTCATCCTATTTCCCCCCTGTTTATGCTTTTCATTCTCCTTTCTCCCTTTCCCTCCTCACTAGTGTTTTGCTTTTAACCACTGCCTCCCTTAGTCCCACCTCCCTCAGTCCCCCCCCTCACTTCTATTAGCCCCCTCCATTTTCTTTCCCTTTACCCTTATTACTTCTTCCCTCCCTTCTATCCCCTCTCCCTTTTCTTTCCCCTTTTCTCTCCTACTGCCTATAGGGCAAGTTAGATTTCTTTACCTAACTGCTTATGTTATTCCCTCCTTGAACCAAATCAATTAGAGTAAGGTTCAAAGGTTCATCTCCCTCCCTTCTTTCCTTCTATGGTAATAGGTTTTTGTGCCTTTTCCTGTGACATAATTTACCCTTGTCTGCCTACTCCTTTCCTTTTCTCCTAATACAATCCCTTAATTAGATCAGATTAATCCACTTACTTAGATCCATTTAACCCACTTAATTTGATTTTTTTATCATTACATCAAAGTCAACTTATACCCACCCCCTCTATGTATACTCCTTTAAAATGGTGTAATAACAATACAGTTTTCAAGAGTTACAAGTGCCATCTTCCATTGTAGGGTTGTAAACAGTTTGCCTTTCTTAATAACATGTTGTTTTTTTTCTGTTCTGTTTACCTTTTTATGTCTCTTGAGTTTTGTATTTGAAGACCAAATTTTCTGTTGAGCTCTGGTTTTATCAGGAAGGCTTGGAAGTCCCTTATTTCATTGAATATCCATCTTCTCCCTTGAAAGATTATGCTCCCTTGCCTTATAGAATATCATATTCCACACCCCATGATCTTTTAATGTAGAAGCTGCAAGGTCCTGCATAATCCTGACTGTGGTTCCACGATATTTAAATTGTTTCTTTCTGGCTGGTTGCAGTATTTTCTCTTTGACCTGGTAATTTTTTAATTTGACTACTATATTCTTTGGCGTTTTCAATTTGGGATCTCTTTTAGGAGGTGACTGGTAGATTCTTTCTATTTACCCTCTGGTTCTAGGACCTCGGGCAGTTTTCCTTGATGATTTCCTGAAGGATACTGTCTAGGCTCTTTTTTTCATTATGATTTTCAGGTAGACCAATAATTTTTAAATTATCTCTCCTGGATTGATTTTCCAGGCCAGTTGTTTTACCAATAAAATATTTTACATTTTCATTTATTTTTTCATTCCTTTGTTTCTGTTTGACTGATTCATGATCTTTCATAGGGCCATTAGCTTCCATTTGTCCAATTCTAATTTTTAACAAATTGTTTTCTTCTGTTAGATTTTGTTCCTCCTTCTCCATTTGGCCCATTTTACTTTTTAAGGAATTCTTCTCCTCAGTGAGTTTTTGTGCCTTTTTCCATTTGGCCAATTCTGCTTTTTAAGGAGTTGTTTTCTTCAGCCTGCTTTTTTTTTCTAGTTGGCCAATTGTATTTTTTAAGGACTTGTTTTCTTCAGGGTACTTTTTTCCAGTTGGCCGTTGTGTTTTTTAGAGGCTTTTTTTCTTCAGCCTACTTTTTTTTCCCAGTTGGCCAATTGTATTTTTTAAGGACTTGTTTTCTACAGTTAATTTTTGTCCTTCCTTTTCCAAGCTATTGACTCTCTTGCAAACCTTTCATTTCTTTTCCCAATTTTTCTTCTCCCTCTCTTATTTGACTTTTAAAATCCTTCTTAAGCTTTTCCAAGAAGGTTTTTTGGGCTTCAGACCAGTTCATATTCCCTTTTGAGGTTTCAGATGTGGGTTTGTTGATAATGTTGTCCTGTTCAGAATTTCTGCCTTGATCTTCACTGTCCCCATAATAAGAATCTGTAGTATTCTTTTTGCTCATGGTGATTGCTTATTTCCTGGCCTTTAAAAAAATTGAGCTCTCTTGCTGAGGAGCAGGAGGCACTGACCCAAGCTTCTTATGCTGGGAGCCTGGGGCCTGGTCACTGGCTTTGTGTGTTGGGCCCTCAGGTGAGCAGTTGAAGGCTATAAGGTTCTGGCAGCTTATCTGGTGTTGGGCTGGAATCAGCAACACTGGAGCTCTAGGGGTGGGGTGAGAAGTCTGGCCCCTGGAAGTTGCCTGCTCACCTGGATCTTTCACTTTCTTCAGCTCCTTGCAGATGGATGTTTCACTGCTGCAGGATGTCTCTCTCCCAGGACTTTCCCCCTCGGAGCTGTGCTTCCCAGAGTTTTGCTTAGGCAGAAGCAGACTTGGCTGCTGGAGAACACCATGGCACATGGTGGTTTTCCAAGCTGGTTTCTACTGGTTCCCCTACCTGCACTGAGGCACTAGGGGTCCTGGTGTTGGTGCTTGCCTGCTCCACCACCTGTGACTGAGGATCTCCCCCTGGTATGCTGAGGTGGGGTTTTCTGCTAACTTCTTGGTATGTCTCCAGTTCTGTACTGCTCCTCCTCCCCCAGGGCAAGAGGGACCTTTCCCATTAATCCCTCAAGCTTCCTGGGCTACAGGACTGCTCCACTCGGTCTTTTTGCTTGTTCAACTGTTCCAGCGTTTTTCTTAGGGCGATAATTTCTGGGCTTTCAGAGGTTAATAAGGGATGGTGAGAGTGATTTACTTTTTACTCTGCCATCTTTACTCCCAGAAGCAGAACCTGTTTGTCCCTTGTTCTCAAAGAGGACCATGATGTCAGGGAGGTGATGCCATGATGTGCAAGTGAATTGGATTTAAGTAAAAGAAGGATGTGCAAAGTCACCAGCCTAACTCTCCCCTCTGGATCCATCTGGGTCTGGTGGCCGATATAGATCAGGATGACTGGAGATGGCTTGTTCTATGTGTATCACGAAGGGTGACTATAGAGTATAGTTGCCAATTGTTCTTCACTGAGGACAAAACAAGAGTATTTAAAGGAGTCAAAAAGGCTTTAGGTTTTATACACAAAGAATTTTTTTGTCAGTAATTGTTTTTAAGTGCTGTTATTAAAAGAGATAATGAAATATTTCTCTGGGGTTGTTAAAAAAAAAGAACAGATTTTTAGCTTTCTAAATTGGTTAAGATATTATCTTGCCTAAAGGCATTGAGAATAGGCTAAGATCCTTTTAAGGATCTGTCCAGTCTAATAGTCAGTAACTAACACTTATGGTAGCTAAATACATGAAAGAAAGGAAAGGCTCATAGGATAAGACTGCACCTTAGTTATAAGAAATCAACGGAGAAATTGGAACATAATATTCTTGAAAGCAAAGAATAGTTGGCAACTCAAAACAACATAACTTCCATGAATGGGAGATTAGATTCTGGAGTCCACCAAAAATGGAAAGAAGCAGATGAATTTTATTTTTAGGCAATTGGGGTTAAGTGACTTGCCCAGGGTCACACAGCTAGTAAGTGGTCTGAGGCTGGATTTGAAATCAGATCCTCCTGATTTCAAGGCTGGTGCTCTTTCTACTGCTCCACCTAGCTGCCTGCCTCTGAGATGACTTTTAGAAAGGGAAGCCACAAACCTCAATGTCGTCCTTGATTCCGCATTCTCATTCACCTCACATATCCAATCCATTGACAAATATTGTTGTTTTAACTTTCACAATATCTCTCATATTGTCTACTTCTATCCACTCAAATAACTACCACCCTAGTTTAGGCCCTCATTGCCTCTAACCTGGACTATTATAATAGCTTTCTATCTTCCTGCCTCAGATTTTTCTAATTTATTCTTCTCTCAGTGTCTAAAGTGATTTCCTGAAACTGTAGATATGAGCAAGTCACCCTCCCCCACAAATGAATTTTACCCTGTTCCTGCCATCTTTTTTTACACATGCTTTCCCTTTTTACCTCTGCATCACTTGCCCTGGCTTCCTTCAAGATTAAACTCAAAGCCTACATTTTTTAGGAGGCCTTTTCTGGTTCTTTATAAAACTAGGAGCCAAATGTCAAATTACATAAAGAATTTTCAAAGGGAGAATTTAAAACTATCAACAACCATTCATATCACTAATAAAAAGAAAAATCCAAATGAACAAAACTTAGGCTTTATCTCAAATCCATCAAAATGGCAAAGATGGAAATAATATTAGAAAGACTGTAGGAACATAGGCACACTAGTGCAATATTGATAAAGTTATGCATTGCTATAGCCATTCTGGAAAACAATCGGAAAGTGAGTGAGAACACTAAATTGCTCATATCTCTGATTCAGCCCAAAGAGATCAAAGACAGAAAGGCCTCATGTATATGGAAAGATTCATAGCAGTAGTTTTTGTGTTAGCAAAAAGAAAAGGAAACAAAGAAGGTATCCCTAATTGGGAATGGCTAAACAAATCATGGCAAATGAATGTCATGCAATGTAATTTTTTCCCATGGAAAATGATGGATATTAGAAATTTTGAGCAACATAGGAAGATTCATAAGAATTGATATATGGCGAAGAAAGCAGAATTAAAAGAACAATATACACAATCATTTGAGTAGAATGAAGGAAATAATAGTAATAGGCACTTTCATACAAATTAAATGCAATGACCAGTCAATATTCCAGAGGATGTCTGATAAAACATATTTAGTTGGGCAATGGAGATCATAATTTAATTGAAGGTGAAATATTGCTTATATTGTCAGATGACTCACTCTGTCAGTTGGTTTTACTTAACTATTTTTCTTTGTTAAAATGGAAAATTGGGTATTGGGGGAGAATGGTTATATGATTATAGTGTAAACAAAATAAATCAATGAAACTTTTTAAAAAAAATTTTGAACTCATAGATACAATTCTATGTTTTAGTTATCAAGGGACTTTAATTCTTGAATTTATCTGGCTAGAGAGGTGAACTAGAAGCCAGGAAGTAAGACCTGAGCCCAAGGCTTTTCTCTGACATATAAGCCATGTTAGCCTGAGGAACCACTTAACTAGGCAATTCTCTTTTTTCAAAAAACGTTATTTTTTAAATTAATAAGCAAATATTTTCTCTCACTCCCATGTCTCCCCATACACACACTGAGCAATAAAAACCCCCTCACCAAATATGAATAGTCAAGCTAAACACATTTCTAAATGTCCATGTCAAATACTATGGGCATCTTTCTGTGTTTTAATTCAATCACCTGTCTTGAAATAGGGGATGTAGTTTCTTCTTAATGGAGCTACAAATTACAGCACATGAGTATAATGGAATATTATTGCACCATAAGAAATGATAAAAAGGACAATTCCAGAAAAAACTGGGAAGCCTTCTATGAACTGATGCAGTGTGAAGTGAGCATAAGTAAACAAATTATATAATGACAATGTTAAAGAGAAAACAGCTTTGAAATACTTTAGAACTCTGCTCAATGCAATGACAAAGCATGATTCCAGAGGCCTGAAGATGCTAAGTTGTAAGAAGATCCTGACATGCAATGGTAGGGGGAGTTTCCTCACTTGAAAGTTCCCCATACCAGTGAAATAACCCTTCCAGCCCTTATCCCATTTCTATCCCTCAGTCAGGCCTAGCTTTCTGAATCATGTTTCAGAAAACACACCCTGATTTATTTGTATGCCAAAGGGTACAATTTCATCAATCGGAAACTCCTTCTACCACTGCAGGTAGGTAGCACCAATAACCTTATGGGCAAGTTCTAGAGAGTTGCCTTAAACCTATTGAAAATCACAGAAATGGAAAAGTAGAATCTGAACCCAGATCTTTCAGACTCCAAGGTCAGCATGGTGCTGTCCACTATGCACCATGCCATTTTGCTCTTACTGTGCAATTTCCTCAATGAGCTCTAAAAGGGGGCATGTATGCACACATGGCCACACATATATGTATATTTACACATGCACATATACTCATACATATATGCATATATATACATATGTATAAATATATAACATATACACTTGTGTCTATATGTGTGTGTTACATGTGATACATAAATATACCTTTCACCTTCTCATTGAGGTGAATTACTAGCCCTTAAATGATGTTAAGGAAGGTAGAATTTCTACCGTGGTCTCTTTGGAAATGGTTCTGCGTTTTGAGGACCATTGCCTTAGGCTAGAGAATTCCTAGGGTGTCCTGCCACATCTAGGTTGAAACATTGATTTGATCTTCTAACACCCTATCTGCTGTGCAAGGCCCAGTAGGTTTCATTCACCCAGATGTGACCCTATTATCATTAGTGTGACTATTTCTGGTCCTACATATAGGCCTTCATGCAATTGCTGGGGGGAACAAAGGAGGGAGATATCTACAGAGGTGATTAGAATGAAAGCCATGAGCATTAACTGCAGGCTTTGTATTGCTATGTAGGACATACTAAGAGATCCAAGGAGGCCATGTGTAAAAATAGCATAATGAAATTAGTACACTGCAAGTCTGCCCTGAGGAGCAGGCATGACCTGACTTGATGATTCTTCACATACAAAATGGATTTTATTTTTAGGGCACTCTATCTGGTATAACAATGACTTGACTGATAGGGAAGTAGTGGGTATAGTTTGTCTTAGTGGCTGGCACTTATGCCTGAGAAGAACAAAATAGCTTATTTAAACTGTCAAGCCTTAATTGTTTCATTAGATGGTGGTACTTTTTGACAAAAAGAGCTGGCTGACTGTTGAAAGCAAGAATGATGCACAGTAATTCTGGCAGGGCACTGGGGCGCTGCACTGGTTACCTCTCCTTTGTTTCTTCCCAGTTCATCGCTGTTACAAGGAGAAGTTTCATTTTCTATTATAATGACTGCTATTAAAATCAGTTAAAAGCCTTTTCATGAGCTCTGTGGTATGTTTCACATATTTTTAGATATGAATGAACCATACACTAAAATTCTTGCATTTGTATTCAGCTATTGTGTCTCCAGCATCCAGTTTAATGTCAATTATGGTAATGACTGATATTTATATGGGTCCTTGAACCCAGCAGGATCCTAAAGTGATTTACACATTTTATACATTATACATGAATTGCTTTGCTCACCACTGACTTGCAACCACCTCTGGGCTATAACCTCTTGGCTGTTAATATCACATTGCAACGAGATATCACTTCTGGATGGAAAATGTGGAATACATTGTCTAATTGAAATGACTAGGGTAACTTTTAGGTTGACAGGATACAAATACTCAGATTAATATTTGAATGGGACATGGTTGTGAAGTTACAGGCTAGGGATTTCAGTGGTAAATAAAGCACTTTCCATGTCTTAATTTTACGAATAGTCTGTGCTCCTCCCAATACTGCTGCACATCTGTGGGATATCAGAAGAAGGAGAGTGGGGTGGGGACCCAGAGAGGAGGAATGATCTTGATTTATTTCTAGCTGCCTGGTGGAATAAAGACCCACAGTGTGTTTTCCATTTATACACATTTAAGAATTTAGAGGCAGTGTAGTGGGAGGGGGTGATTCTATCTCATCCAGAGACATCCTAAAAGCTTTTTACTATTTGGAACACAGAAATCAGATCCCAGAGATAGCTTTTTTTCCTCAGGTACATGGATCCAAATGTGATTAATGTCGTTTTCAAAAGCCTTAGTCTAACACTTCCCACACAGGCAGAGTTCAGGGAAAGATCCTCCCAGGTTCCTTTGCCCTTTTATTTTTGAGAGGGAGGATGGCTGTGGTCTGACTGCATCTGCTATGTGGACTGCACGGCGCTTTGCACTTGAAGCTGGTGCTCATCTGATTTATTTTCATTTCAGGTTTTTAAATTAGCTTTGTTTAAGATGGACTATCTTTCTCTAAGGGCAGATTTGCTTTTAGCCAAGTCTCACATTACGTGGTGTATATAAATTTTGGTTGAGTTGTTTTCCAGACTGAAAGGCCCTAAAATGTTGAAGTCCACATTTAAAATCACCTGGGCATTTTGTCACTTTCAAATGACAAAGTCTGTTCCTTACACTTTGTGAATCCTTAGACAATATTAAGTGATGACTATAGTGGAAAGAATACTTTAAATAACAATGGTAGTTTTTATTTTTATATATCACTCTCACTGTTCTGCATTCTAGGGCCAATAAGTATAGTGGATAAGAGAAGGGGCCTTAAAGTCAGAAAGATCTGTGTTCAAGTCCCATTTCTGATATTGATATATAGATATATATATATATCTGAGTGATCCTGGGCAAGTCATTACTTAACTTTTCAACATCCATGAACAAGTCTCAGAGACTATGAGTACAAGTGTTCATGTTCATTGTTGAAGTTTCCTCATTGGAAGTTCTCTGTACCAAAGAAATCACTGATATGATTAAAAAATAAAAAGGTGTGTGATCATCTTGTGAAGCAGCTGATCATAAAGGTTTGGGAATTGTGTCAAAAAATGGAGAGACTCTTTGAGCCTCCATTTATAGGTGATTTGAAATGTAAGAATGGGTAAGAGGAAGATTTACAGTTGATACACCTCCATACAGACCTAGAAAATGCACTAAACTGAGTAATTATCAGGAAATCCATGATAAAAATCACAGGGAGTCATTTTTCTTGTCCAAGATGGTTTAGGGAAACACAGATCTGCAGACAATGGGAACAGGGGTCTGGAGCATTCTAGTTTAGGGAAAGGCTGTGCATCAGGGCAATAAGAGGTTCCAAATCCAGTAAAGAGGTGTCTGACTTTGTGAAGGGTGAAGGAATAGTAGCTGACTGACAAGTCTATTTTTATTTGCACAGTACCAGGTCATAGAATCAACGCTGAAGGAGAACTGAACTTAGGGTGGCATTCCAGGGCAAGGAGCAGTGGTGAGCCTAGGCAATATACCAAGCAGTTCTGTCACATTGAACTAGCAGAGCTTTCCGCTGGCTGATAATGGCTGAGAGCTGAATTCAGTTGCACACTACTGGAACTTTTATTGGGGCAAACCCACAGGTGTACTGTATAGACTTGAGTTTAGGTCAGAACTGGTGGAGCTCTGACTGCAGTGGGGTGGAAATTAATCTTTTTCCTGAATCAGACCATGTTAGTAATACGTAAATCTCAGATTCCTAGCTCTAGTTGTCTTTGAGATATTGGAATACCTCAACATTCAACACTCTAAGAAAGTAGCACCAGGTTCAGACCAGACATTCTCTTTAGAAGTACACAGTACCTGGTCCTAGTCTGAGGTCAGAAAGTAGGCTGAAAAAACGTGTAAGTGAAAAAAGAACCTCATCATAAAAATCTATTATGGTGATAGTGATGCTCAAGGTACAGACCCAGAAGAAGAGAATGATTTAAAAGTATCTACAGGCAAAACTTCAAAAGGAAAACACAGATTGGGCACAGGTTCAACTAGAATTCTGGAACAGAGGAAGTAAGAGGTTTTTTTTTTAAATTGTTAAAATGATTTTATAAATGAAATCAGAGTGGTAAAGAAAAACAATAGAAAAGGAAAGAGGACTCTGAAAGAAAATAGAAAGAGAATTAGACATATGGCAAAAGAAATATCAACCTTTTGCTAGCAATGAATTCCTTGAAAATTAGAAAAGACCAAGTAGAAGTAAATGATTCCATGAGATAAGAATAAATAATAAAACAAAATCAAAAGGAAAACAAAAGAAAACATAAGGTATTCCACAGCACAAATGACTGATCTGAAAACTAAATTGAAGAAAGATATCACTGGACTATCAGTGATAACAGAAAGTCATGCCCAAAAGGAGAGCCTCATATTTCAAGAAATCATGAAAGAAAACTGCCTGGATCCCTTAGGACCAGAGGGGAATATAGAAATCAAAAGAATCTACCCACCATCTCTTGGAATAAACTCTCAGATGATAACTGCCAGGGATATCGTGGATGAAATCCAGAGTTTCCAAGTCAAAGAAAAAGAAATACTGCAAGCAATTGGGAAAAAAAGAATATAAGTACCAAGGAACACATGTGATCACAGGATCATGTCAGGATCCCACATAATTTAGTAGCCACCATCATAAAGGAGTAGTGGGAAGCTTGGAATATGATATTTCAGAAGGCAAAGGATATACACTTACCGACAATAATAATTTACCTGGCAAAACCAAGTATAATAATAAATAAGGGGGGGAAATGGATCTTAAATGAAATAGAGCATTTCCAAGCATTCTCGATAAAAAATTAAAGGTGAATAGAAAATTTGATATTCAAACACAAAGCTTAAGAGAAGCATTAAAAGGTAAACATGAGAGACAAATCAGAAGAGACTAAACAAGGTTAAATTGTTTACATTCCTATATGGGAAGAAAATATATGTAACCCCTCAGAACTTTATCATCACTAAGGCTTTTAGAGGCTTTTAGATAGGGTGAGGCAGCTAGGTGACATAGTGGACAGAGCACTGGGCTGATTTAGAATCAGGAAGATTCATGTTCACGAGTTCAAATCCAGCCTCAGATACTTACTAGCTGTGTGACCTTGGGCAGGTTACTTAACATGTAGTGGATGGAGTGCTAGGCCTAGAGTCAGGAAGACCTGAGTTCAAATTCTGCCTCAGACACTTATTAGCTATGTTTCCCTGGGCATGGTGCTTAATTCTGTTTGCCTCAGTTTCCTAATCTATAAAATTAATGGAGAAGGAAATGGCAAACTACTTCACCATCTTTGCCAAGAAAACCCCCAAAAAGAAGTCATGAAGAGTTGGACATGACTAAACACTTAAACAGGGTAATGGTTCTGTTATTTTTTGATGATCTTGAAAGAAGAAAAGAAAGTGAGAGGAAAAAAGAGTACTATAGCAAAGAAAAAGAGAAAGGATGGGAAAAACCATCTTATGTAATTGGGGTACGCAAAGAAGGAGGGAAGGGGGTAGTGGACCATACTTGAACCTTATTCTTATCTGATTTGATCAGAGGAGGGAAAAATGCAATTCCTTTGTATATCCACAGTGCTTAGCACAATGGTATATGCATAATAAATGCTTACTGACGGACACACAGGTATTTAAACAGGGAAACAGGGAGAAAAGGAGAATAGGGAGGAGTGGGAATAAGAGGGAGGATGAATCAAGGGAGGAATTAATCCTAAGCTAAACAAACTAGCCAAGGATATATAAAAATATTTATAACCGCTCTTTTTGTAGTGGCAAAGAATTGGAAACTGAATGGAGACCCACCAATCAGGGAATCGATGATTAAATTCGAGTGCTGTAAGAAATGCTGAAAGGATGGCTTCAGAGATATCTGGGAAGATTTGTACGCAGAGTGAAGAGAGCAAAATCAGGAGAATGGTTTATACAATGATAATATTATAAACACAAACAACTTTGAATGACCTGGGAACTCTGATCAATGGAATGAACAGACGTGATTCCGGAGGACTCACAATGTTATGCTCCTCGTGATAGAGAGTCTATGGACTCAGAAGGCAGATTGAGACTTTTTTTTTACACATGACCAACATGGGAATTTGTTTGGCTTGACTATACTTGTTTGTAATAGGAGTTTTGTTTTTCTTTATTAATTAATAGTGGGTGGGTGGGAGTGAGAGAAGATGAGTTTTTTTATTAAAGAATAAAATTTAATTTAAAAAAATGAAAAGGAAATGTAAAAACAGTTTGTGTGATTTGATTTTGTGTCTAACCTGGTGAGGGAGTGCCACAATATTTCCTTGAAATAATATGAGAAATGAGCAGGAGATAAAGCCAGAGATCTAGATTCTGTAAGCCTGGTTTTAGAAAAGCAAAACACAGAGCACAGGCTTTGACCATATCAGATGGAAGCAGAGCTAGTTATCAAGATGTTGTAAAACAGTTGTCAAACACAGTTCTCTTTCTTTTACCAGTGTGGACAGGACCTACAGGCTTGTGTCTGATGTTTTCAGCATGTGCTGACATGTATGTTTTTGTACACATATCAGTCACAGCCACGTTTGTCTCAGTTTGTTGCCACCCAGAAAGATACACAGAGATATAAACTCTTGGGAAACTGAATACAGAGTCCTTCATGGCTAAGACAGCTAGGTTAAGGGCCACTATAGAGACTGAAAATCCTTGTGTAATAGAAGTAAACAATTTCCTTTCACAAATGTATGTGGTCAGTCATCTGAATAAATATATTTCAGTTTTTCTTTGTTTTTTTTTTTCCAGGTAATCAAAGAGCATTAGAATTGATTTGCTTTCCTATACTTAAATATATTTTATTGCTGCATCTCTTCTGCCATATGAGACCCAGGGAAGGTATGGGAGGTTTTATTTAGTTTTTGTAAAATGTTCTGAGCTCCCCAAGAGGATAGTTTCTAGGAAAGGAATAAGTAAATGAATTCAAGATGTTTCTTCCCCCAGAAGCTCACCTATGCCAAAAGTCTCAGGCCATCTTGCCAACTAATAGTACTAAAAACCTAAAAGCTATAATGTGTGGCATGGCCATGGATATTATAGCAAATCATGTCACCCCAGGGTTGAATAAAATATATGGCAATGTTTTTTTTCAGAATCTAATCAAGTGCACACTAGTTCTGGAAAGTAGTCTGGAGCTTAATAGCATCCCTCTACTTAACTTCTTTACCTCAGTTTCTCCATCCATAAAATCAGGATATTAATAGTTGCCATTTTACTGCTATAATATGAAAATTAATGGAGCTAATGTCAGTTAAGTGCCTTGGCCAAAAGGTCCTCTAAGTTCAAAGCATCATCATTAAGTCATTGATAATAACTTACATTATTAAACAACTGCTCTTATAATCTTGAATTCAAGATAGAGTTTGAGATCTGCTCCCAGGATCCTGTTTGCTAAGCTTAGACAGGGTGCTTCATGGAAGCACACTAGAGGAATATGAACTTGATGGGAATAAAAAAAAACTGTAGTCATTCGGTTGCTATTCTACTTTTTGTGAGGTTTTTTTAATGTCCTTTTTGCATTCCTGAGAGAAGAATGGATAACCCCAATTATCACAGTCCTCTAGCAAATGCTGAATATTGTTTTTCATGGTTCCTCAAGGCTCATTTTTTGTGCCCTGAGAGCAGAACAGTGCCAAAATGAAAGATCAAGTTTAGAAGGAGATTTCGTACCACTCCCAGCTCAATTCCATTATGACAAATAAGATTATTGGGATGATTAATGAGTTGGATAAAGTCACTGGAGCAGGAGTGCCTAGGTGGGTTGTTTGGAAATAGGTGCTAATTCTCAATTTCTCTCATCCCTTAAATGTTTGTTTATTGGCCAAATATGTAGATGTCCCCCAAAGCCCTGTTCTATAGTCCCTCTATCTCTAAGGCATTGATTTCTCCTCCAATTGTCTCTATTTCCTAGTTCTTTCCCACATAACATTAAGGGAAATTCAACTAAAATTTCCAGAATGGGAAAGTGCAGCTTAGCTACCTTTTTGGGGAAAGGGGAGTTGGGTACAAATTCACGATTTTAAATTCTGAGAAAATTATAAAATGGCTCCATGCTGATTTCTAAAACATAAATATGTAACTATAGACATCTACAAAGCACTGGATTTTTTTCATGCTTAAATTTAGTTGTAGAATATAAGTAACATACGAATGCTTCAGGCATATGCTCAATCAGCCCATGGTAGAATGCCTGGCATTACAGAAACAATAAATTCTAACATATCTGAATGCATGATGTCTATGCACCCTATGGGTAATAGAATGGAGATATAATTTGAAAGATGATGAGAATGGTTACTCGTTCACAATAGTTCCTTGGAGTTACAGAATTATTGGCATAAAAATTGTTATCTGAATGAGACAAAAATTTTGAAACATTGAAGGAGGAGAGGTGGAATATGTGGAGGAATTTTGTGCCAATAACTATCAAATCTGTATTTCTGAAAACTACATGCTTACCTCCAGTTGCTTATTGGATATTCCCACTTGGATTTTTCCCTACAACGTCAAGTTTATCTTAGACAAAATCAATGAATTTTTCCTTCAAAGCTAACTGCCTTTCTCAATAACTGCTCTCTCTAATAGGTGGTAGTACCACTTTTATACAACCAAAGGTTGAATCTTAAAGTTTGACTTCTTTCCTTGTATTTTTTCTCTTTCTTTTTCATCATTCACTCCACTCACTCATTCACTCTGCAGTGTCCAAGAAGCCTATGAAGTGTTGTGTCAATTATATTATCTGTATTTGACAAATAACTTCAGGGTTATTATATATTACCCAGAAGAATATGACCCCCAAAATCACAAAAACCTGAAAAACATAATTCAGGAAACAATAGAGGAAAACTACCCAGAATTTGTCAATAGAGAAAAGAAAGGACAAACACAGAATCTACAGGAAAATATCTTACATTTCAACTTTCTTTTTTGCTTTGTTTGGTGAGGCAATGGGGGTTAAGTGACTTGCTCAGGGTCACACAGCTAATAAGTTTGAAGTGTATGAGGCTGGATTTGAACTGAGGTCCTCCTGACTCCAAGGCCGGAGCTCTATCTACTGGGCCACCTAGCTGCCCCTACATTTCAACTTCTAAGACACAAAGTTTTTATAGTCAACAATTCTAATGCAACAAATTTTGTAAGTGGCTAGGAGAATAATCTTCGAATACAAAGGAAACAAAATTCAAATAAGACAAGCCTATTCTACAACCATTAGAAACCACAAAAGGGAATGCAGTATATTCCAAAAAATAAAGGAACTGAAGATGCAACTCAAAATGCCATGCACTGCAAACTTGAACCTAATCATCCATGAAAAAACATGGATGTTCAATAAGATAGATAAGTATAAAGAGGGACATTTAGGCATCCCTGCAAACAAAACAAAACGATGCTAGATGTGAGTAAAGTATTTGACTTGCATAATCTGTTATAGTTTTACAAATGGCAATGACATTAAAGGAAACGCATTGCCATCTACTTTGTCCCTGCATCAAAAAGGCCATGGCAACTTTCTATCAGGCTTGCATCTGTCTTCACCTGTTAGAATTCAAGGTCCTTGAATGCAGGAACTATCTTGATTCTTTATTTTTATTACAACTACTTAGCATATTGATTTATACTTGTTAAATTATTAACAGGTGCCTTTTTGTTTATTCATTTATTTTTTCATTCATTTAGGCTCAAGGAAATGGAAACTAATTTTTCACTGCATTTATTTCCAAAAACATCCATGTCTTTTGTATTTTCAATGTCAATCAATCAGTCAGTCAACAATCATTTATTAAATGTTTATTATGTGACAGGTACTGCGCTCATTGGTAGGGATACAAAGAAAGACAAAACCAATTACTGCCTTAAAGCAGCTTACATTCTAATGGGTGGGGGAGAACAACTTATAAATAAGTAGGTACACACAAATAACATACAGAGTGTATGGAAGGTAACATTATGAAGGAAGGCTTTAGAGGTTGGAGGGACCGTAAAAGTCATCTTGCTGACGGTGGCTTTTGAGGTGATTCTTGAGGGAAGTCAGGAATACTGAACAGCAGAGGTGAAAAGAGATGGAGGATGGTGCCAAAGTAGTTATGCAGAAGATGGAGTATCATATGCACGGAATACCAAGTACAGCAGTGTGGCTAGATCATAAAATACAAAGAGTAAAGTGTGCAAAGATCAGGGCTGGATTGTGAATAGTTTTAAATGCCAAGTAGAAGACTTCAAATTTGAACTTGAAGGTAATACGCAGTCACTGGAATTTATTGAGTTTTTGTGTGTGTCTTTATACGTGTGTGTGTAGCAGGAGAGAGGGAAACATATACCAGTTGTGTCGTGAAGGTAGGACCAATCAGTTGTCAAGTATTTGTTGATTACTATATGCTAGAGACTATGCTGTGCACTGGGGGGTACAAGTACAGATAATAAAGCAAAGTTAATAGATTCAAATATGTGTGTAAATATATACATGCATGTGCATATGTGTGCATATGCGCACATGTGTGCATCTACACATATGTGCGCGTGTGTGCATATATGCATGAAATGGGAGATAGCTTGGGAGGGAAGGCACAGCAGTTGTTAGAATCAGAAAATGGTGCTTAAGTGGCATCTCAAAGGAAGAAAGGAATATTTTGAGGCAGAGCTGAGGAGGAAGTGCATGCTAGACAGGGGAATGGCCAATGTAAAGTTCAGATTGGTGATGGAGTGTCACGTGCAAGGAATAGAAAGAATGACAGTTTGCCTATATCAGAGTAAAAGAAGTAATTGCCAATGAGATTCAAAACATAGGTTGAGACTAGGTTGTGAAAAACTTTAAAAGCTAAATAGAGGAGTTTATAAAAGCATAAACTACCCTGAAGGTGATAGGGAGCCGCTGTGGTTAATTAAGCAGGTGTGTCAGTTACCACATCTACACTTAAGGAAACTTTCTTTAGGGGCAGTACATATGATGGTCTGGTGAACTTGAGGCAGGGAGACCAATTAAAGGGCAGTTTCAATAATCTAGGTGAGAAGTGATGAGAATCTGAATGAATGACAATCTGAAACTTCAAGGGATCAGATGGTAGAGATGTGAAAATACAAATGGCAACATTTGGCAACTCATGATATATGTGGGGCGAGTGAACATGAGGAGTTGAGCATTACCTGGAGGTTTCCAGTCTGAGTTATAGGAGCATGGTGGTACCACAAAGAGAAATATGGAAGCTTGGAAGAGGTGAGATTTTTGGAGAAAAGATAGAGTTCTGTTTTGTATATGTTGAGCTGTCTAAGATGTCATGTTTGGAGTCTTGTATCATGCTAGGTTATGTGATTATTTGATGGAATCAGATTTCTCAAGTATAGATATCATCTAAGCTTTAGTATTTAAGCCTTAAAAATTCTAAGCTATCCCATTTTCCAGATGAAGAAACTGATCCAGACAAGTGAAGTGACTTGCCAAAGTCATATGGACAGGAAATCACTGTTCTAGGACTGGAATGCTTCTGACTTGCAGTCTAGTACTCTTTCTACCATACCACATCACATCATACCATAACACAGTGTACGACACTACCTTACCATTGATGGATAAAGATCCTTCTTTGGTTTAATGCAGTAAAAATTTCAAAAACATTGAAAAAAAGTCCAATTCCAACTGAAAAGGGAAATATTAGCAATCTTCTAAGCTGCAATAAATGTGTACTGGGTGGTAGCTGGGTTTGTCTTTCTCTAAGAAGCCTCTGGATCAGCTTCTGTTCTACCATGTGATGTGTAGGGTCAATTTAGTCTTTCTTTGAAGATGAGCTGCACCTCTGAGTTGACTGTGACTCATCCTTCTGCTTATGATTACATGGTACTAATTTGTTAGGTTAAAAATCTTTACAGCCTTTTAGACTCGACTCTTTTTTAAGAGCCTGAAATATTGAAGCTTATTAAAGAAGTGGGTATGTGTCACTGCAAGTTCAAGAATGAGTATGGTATTCCATCATCCATACAGATCTCCATACACTCTGTCTGCTAGGAATATTAATCACTTTGACTTTTAAGTTGGGAGTTCTTTTAAAGAAATGCTTCCCACTCCTCAATAATAACAGAACAGTTTAACATTATGTTTAGCAACTTGTCAGCTACTCCATCTCTGTCAAATGCATCTCTCATTGGTGATTACATCTCAATCATGTCTAGCCTGCATATTGCAGAGAGGTGAGGCTGAGATGAAAAAGTATAATAGCAGCATTTTGAAAAGCCACATGAAGGCAGAAACAGCAATGTGTAATTTACTAAAGCTCTTTCCAAATACTCAGTGGATACAAATTAAACATAATCTAAAACAAGGTGAATGTTTTTCTTCTTTTTTTATTGTTGTTTAAAACATATATCCAGTCAGGTTCTATTTCTCTAAGACAGATGTCCAAACAGTCTATTGAAAGCAAGGCATTCAACCATTTGTTTCATTTCTTCAATATAGAATAACTAAGTTCCAGTTAAAATGACCATGTGAAAGAAGTAGAGGAGCACAGCTCTTCCACTTTTACTCCAGCATGGTCCAAAAAGATCTAAATTGATCATACAATGACCCAAATACTCAGAGTCTTTTATAAGCTCCTTCATCAACCAGAAGCTTCAGAAACTGGAAAGGGGCATCTTGCCAAAGAGGCCAGCAGAAGTACAGGTAAACAGGCCAGAAACTCTGAGTACAGAAGCCCTGTAGCAGCTTCCTTGACCAGGAAAACCCAAGAACGATAATAGCTTCCCAACCAGAAGGGTCTCAAGGGGGTATATAAGACGCAGGGCCCTAGCCAGGAAAACTGGATATTGGGGATTGGGTCAAGAATAAACTTTAGTGGGGCAGTTAGGTGGTGCAGTGGATGGAGCACCAGCCCTGGAGTCGGGAGGACCTGAGTTCAAATCCAGCCTCAGACACTTGATACTTACTAGCTGTGTGACCCTGGGCAAATCACGTAACCCCATTGCCTAGCAAAAAACCCAAAAAACAAAAAACCAACACACACAAAAAAATAGCAGCACCCTTAGTAAGACATTGTGCTAAGTGCTGGGAATACAAAGAAAGGCAAAAGAGTCTCTTCCTTTAACAGATCACATGGTTACACTAGAGAGAAAGAGCTAACAGTGAGAGGGATCAAGAAAAGCTTCTTGCAGAAGACAACATTTTAGCTGAGACTTGAGGGAAGCCTGGAGGTGAAGATGAGGAGGAAGAGCACGCCAGGCATAGAGGACAGCCAATGAAAATTCACTGAGTCAGAAGAGATGGAGTGTCTAGGACTAGAAACAGAAAAGAGGCCAACATCTTTGGAGTATAGCATGTGAGAGGAGTAAAGGTTAGGAAGACTGGGAAGATAGGAAAAGGGCCAGGTTATGAAAGGCTTTAAAAGCCAAGTGGAAGATTTTAAATATACACACATATGTATACATACACACGTATAGATAATACACACACATATATATATATATATATATATATATATTATATATATGTAATGGGCAACTGCTAGAATTGGGAATTGGCATCTGATATGGTTACATAACACTATGCTTTAAAAAAATCACTTTTGCTGATTACAGGATGGACTGGAGTGGGGAGAGAATTGAGGCAAAGAGATTAAGATACAAAGGATTAAAAATTAAAAAGAAATACTTTAATCTTGCAGAACTGACAAATATAGAAGAACAAATTACAGAAATAATTTCATCAAAGAAAATGACAGTAATGAGAAAACATATCAAAAATTTCAGGATAAAGTTAATACAGTCCTAAAAAGAAAATTTATAATTCTAGACAATTTCATTTAACAAAAGAGGGAAAGAACAGATCACTTAACTGGGCATGTAACTTAAAAAACATTACAAAATTGACAAATCAAAAAAATCAAACTAAAATAATATACATTCCAGAAGCCCAAGAAGGGATTAACAAAATTGAAAGCAGAGAATGTTAATTGGTTAAATCGAACTGAAGCTCTAATCAATGGAGGACATATACTGCAATAAGGCCTTAAACATTAGAGAAAGACAATAGTTGAATTGATAAATAAAACATGGATCTGGCTTCTTGAAAAAATTCAGAAAAGAGATGAACTATTAGCTATTCTGATTCTGAGAGATAGTGGAACTAAATTACCAGTATAAAAATGAAGGAGAATTAGCAAAAAAAAATTCTCCAAAATACTAAAAATTTGAATACTTAAGTGGATGCATGAATATTTATGAGAACATAAAACATCTAGCTTAACAGAATAAGAAATAGAGAATTTAATTAAACCAGTCTCAGAAAAAGAAAATAAACAAGCCACAAATGAGTTCTTGAAGAAAAAAAGATCTGGAGATATGGATTTAAAAGTGAATTCCATTATATATTTAAAAACAATTAATAATATCACATAAATTAGTTACAAAAAGTAGTTGCAAAAAATGGCCTGTCAAACTTCTTTTATGATTCAAATACAGCCTTGATACCTAAACCAGGCAGAGATAAAGAAGAGAAAAAAAATCTATTGACCACTATCCATAACAAAGGTGAAAGAGAAAACAGCAAAATATTAAAAAGATGATCTAATATGAATAAGGTGGATTTACATCAAGAATGTGGTATTGGTTCAATATTAGGAAAACTATAGCTATAATGAATATGTTAAGAACAAAAAATGATTATATTGCTATGCATAGAAAAAACTTTTAACAAAATATATAAATATAACCTACTCCCTGTCATATGCTGTTCAATTCAGTGACAGTGGCCTCTTTGCTGTTCCATGAACAAGAAATTTTGTCTCTTGACTCGGGACATTTTCTCTGGTTGTCTCCCATGCCTGGGATATTTCCCTTCCTTATCTCATCTATTCGCTTTTCTGTCTTCCTTCAAGTCCTAACTGAAATCTGATCTACAGGAAACCTTTCTCAACTCCGTTTTCTAGTACTTTATTATTTTTGATGTATCTTAGTATATAACTGTTACATATATATTTAGTATATAACTGCATATAATATATAAACATATATGATGATTGGACATATTTGTTTGCTTGTTTTCTCTCTTGTTAGAAGGAAAGGACTCCCCTCCCCTCCATGCATAGATGTGACCTGTTTAGTTTCAATACAACCTATGGAGGGCTGGTGAACTTACTACTGGCCAGAAGTGACTGAGAGTCTATGTGCCAGAACTAAGCATTTATGCAATAGATTTCTTTCACAGAAAAATAGATTGATAGATAGATGATTGATGATTATAATGATAATAGATAATTTATCAGGTGCTTATTTCATGACAAACACATGACACGAACACATGTCATCTATTTCTTCCGTGCTTATTCTTTCATGATCTTAGGCAAATGATTATCATGAGAAGGAAGAACCTAAGCAACTGGGAGATCCTATCACAAATACTAGAGGGTCCACTGGCAGCCAATGTTACCAGAATTGTAGTGTATAACAACAGAAGAGTCTCCTGTATAGGGTAATTGAAAAGATCATTCCTTAGCACAGTAGCAGCTTTAAAGATCATAACATCTTATTATGGAGAGAAATGCTGTCTATGGACTAGAAAAACATCAATTTTTGGAGCACAGCAGAGAGCTTCATGTAATGTTCCATTTGAGATAAATATGGGATACATGAAATATTAGGGATTTTGCCAAAAGACAATGTTCTACAAACCTAATTCAGATCCCAAGACAGTGGAGCAATCTGCCATTTCCTTGGCATGTTTTTTCCCCCATATCAGCTAATTCCTGGGGATCGGTGCTTTCATTCCACAAATAATACCAATTTCCCTAAGTCGGAACCTTCTCTCTCCTAGGTAGTCATTCCCTTCTCTCTCTTCTTCTGTATTCCCTCCTATACCTTGTTCACATCTACCACCAGCCTCTCCTAGTGAAATCAATGTAACATTAATAAAACCTACTCTAATGACTCTTGGAATCCTGCTTTCCTGTTGGAATCCATCCAAACCACTTAGATGAGCAGTAGGCTGAGCCCTGACCACCTGTAGCTCCCTTTAGCTCATAGGCCCTTAAGTCAGGCTGGGGCTAGGGCTTTTGGCAGCTACAACTTTTTGGGCAGAATTTTCTGCCTTCACCCAAGACAACAAGGGCTCTAAGTTAAAAATCTCTGTGCCCTATTGATAAGGGACTTTTCCCTTCTCCCTAGTTGGGGTGGGGAAACTGTGGCCTCGAGGCTACAGTTTCCCCACCCCTGCCCTAGATCTATGAGTTATTGACTAGGGCTAGCAATGGAAATTTTGGCAGCTGTACTTTATTGCCTTTACTAAAGAGAGCAAGGGCTGAGGGCCTGAGCCCTATGCTTCAGGGACAGGGAATTCCCTTATCATGTCCCTTATATCCCTTAGAAGAAATGACTATGGTTAGGAACAAGGTTCTTTGATCCAACACTTGCACCCTAATAGAAGGGGGTTCTTCCCTTATCATGGAATATAAGGCTTATATTCCTATCAATACAGAGAGAATAATTCAAAACAAATTAGACAATCTTGATTGCATACAATTGAAAAGCTTTTTGAATGAACAAAATCAATAGTTCAAATTATGAGGGAGGCAGTTAACTGGGAAAAAAAAATCTTTGTAACAAGTTTCTCTGATAAATGCCATATCTAAGGCATCTAGGGCAGTGGTTGAAATATGTAAAAATATTAACCATTCCTGAGGTAACTGGTCAAAGGAAATGAGTAGGCAGTTCTTTGGTAGCAATATGGCATAGTGGATAGAGTACTGGACTTGGGGCGCAGGAAGACCTGAGTTAAAATCCTCCCTCAGACACTTGCTAGACAGGCCATTCAATTAAATTCTTTCAGCCTCAATTACCTCCTGTGTAAAATGGAGATCATAATAGCACCAACCTCACACAATTGTTGGGAGAATCAAATAAGGCCATACATGTAAAGCACTTTGCAAACCTTAAGGTACCTGATAAAATATTTTGTTATCATCATTATTATAATCATTATTTTTACAATTATTAAGGAAAGAAATCCAAGGTATCAAAATTACATTAAAATATTCCAAATCACTAATAATTAGATAAATGCAAATTAAAATGATTAGGAGGTTCTACCTCATACTTATCAGAGTTGCAAAGATGACAAAAAAAGACAGCTGTTGGAGAGGATGTGGATAATGTGTTATTAATGGAGGTATGAAATGGTACAGCTACACTAGAAAACAATTTGAAACTATGCCACTAAATTTTGTCACTAAAATTTGTCCTAGTAATACCACTGTTAAGACGATCAAAGAGATGAAAGAAGAAAAGGACTCATACGCACAAAAATATTTCTAGCAGGTCTTTGGAAACCAATGGAGGGCCCATCAATTGGGAAATGGCTTAACAGATTATATTATATTAGAACAAATGGAAAAAGGACAGTTTTTGAGAAATCTATGAAGTTGTATGAATTGGTACGGAGTAAAGTAAGCAGATACAGCATCACAATTTATATATCTGCAACATTTTATACAGAGGAAAAAAATTCTGAAATATTTAACTTATTCAATGTAATAAACAATCAGGACATTTGAAAACAGAAGAAAAGAAAAAAGCTTACCATTTCTTGACATACCTGGGGTGCCTTAGAAGTGAAGAACAAGACAGGCATTTTTCACATGGCTAATGTGTTTATTTATTTTGCTTGGTTATATGTTTTAGTTACAAAGGAGGTTATTTTTTTGAGGAGGAAAATAGTTAGAAGGGGATTAATTATAGTGAAGCAAAGAAAAAAGTGCTAAGGGCATCAAAGAAGCATTTAAAAAACTGCACACAACTGAAGAGAAGGTTCAGAGGACCTCTGGACCTCATGTGTGCTGAATATACTTTTAAAAAAAGCCACACATGATGAAAATTTATGCTTTCATATACAATCTATTTTTTCTGTTCCATATATGGAAATATTTATATTCATTTTTATTAAGTTTAATATAAGAAAAAAATTTAAAATGATTAAAAATTTGAATCAATTGATTTAATTGAGAAAAAAATCTGAATTGACATTGTTTTTGGCATTGTCACAGCATGGCTTTGTCTTGGAAATCTTGTGTTAGTGAAGATGCATACCCAGAGATCCGGTCCAGCTGGCTTTTGCTCATCCTGTCCTGTCTTTGTTCACTTTCCTAATCTTTTGCTGGAGTTTCATGCAGATGTTCCCCAGCCTTTGTAAATATCAAAGCATTAGCCAGCAAATATTAATAGATTAAACGTTCTCTTTCTACACAGTGGCTATGCTCTAAGAAGAGAGTTGTGGGGCATGTGGTGGATGATCTCTGATTGTTAATTGATAGAATTATAAGTTTTGCCAATCCCTTTACGACTTTTCCAAAGGCACAATGTGGAGAATGGACACATGGATCATGAGTATAATGCTATTTTCCTATTGTGTTGTCAAAATATTCATGTAAAATTTAAATTTGACAGAATAAAACTAGACATACTTTTCCTTTAATGCATGATTCATTTCTAAGAGATTGCCAGGTGGGTACGATTCTGTATCAGGTTTGTTGGGAGAGGGAGCAGTATGCAAAAGAACAAAACTATTTCATGCAAAACTGCTCCACTAGTGATTTATCCTTTTGAAAGCTCTCAGAGGCTTGGAAAACTTTATACGTGAGCAGATTAAAAAGAAAAGGACAAAGTAGTTGTCATTGATTTTCACATTTTATAACACTTTTCATGGAAGGCTTTCAGACCTATCAGGTTGGTAGGACAAGTATTATCATCTCACTTGTACAGACAAAGACAGTGAAACCTGGAGAGATGAAGAGACTTTTCCAAGGTAGTACGGCTAGGAAATGGCTAATCTCAGAACTTCTAACTATAAACTTTTTGATTTTTCCACTACACCATATTCACTTGAAGGATATTTCTAGCAAAGTGTCAGATAAAATCCAGGGAGTCTGTTCTATCCATGTAAAGCAGTGGAAACAATCTCAATTGTTTGATAAAGTGACATCTCAGGCTCTTTCATTTTGGCCCCAAGTATATGACCTGAACTCTGAATTCATTGTAGGATGTTAGATCTAGAGTGATAAGGGATCTTTTAAGTGATCTAGTCCAATTCACTCATTATACAGATAAGGAAACTGAAGCCAAGGGAGATTGAATGACTTATCCAAGGTCACATAGGTAGTAAGCACCAGAAGTGGAATTTGGAACAAAGTCCTCTGACTTCAGATCCAGTGAATGCTCTTTCTGTCTCCTAATTTGATGATGTGGATTTATGGTGGCTGTAATGTAAATACACTGAATTCACTTGGAGTGGCATAAAGGGTTGTTCCCCTTAGTAAAGGGAAGATTTGACAGAGTGAGTTTTGGAGGCATACTATTTTGCCTTATGATATAGAAGCTTGGTTGATTCCCTAGCAATGCAAAGGCAGTATGGGTAGGGAGGCCCATCTTTTCTCCCTCACTGTCAGGAATCTCAAAAGAATTTTGTGGAGCTCAAAGCTAGCATTGACTGAAATTGGGGAAGACAGTTCAGGTATTGTTTCTTACTAAGAAATTCAGAGCTAAAATCCCTATTTACCCTGTGTTGCTACTCTTTAAGGTCACTTAAGGCCTCCAAAGCTATAAAGGTGCTCTGATTTAAGTTTGATGGGGGCATGACTTCAAGACTGATTCTTGGTTGTAGTGTGAAACCCCATATAATAGATGACTGACAAGCATTTCTCTGAAGTTAATGAACGGCTGAAGTGAGCTTATATACAAATACTCCATTCTTTGTCAGGAATCAGTCTCAGTTTTGATTTCCTTATTCATTGCCTTACTATTACTATTACACCTCCACTTATGACTCTTAAGGTTGGCAATGTACTCAAGGTATGACAGACAATGGGGCTCTCTGATCAGATCCAGACAGTTGTGGTTGACTTGGGATTAAGGGTGTGCCAGTACTGGCCTGCTGTCAAGAGGGAGTGCTGCTAAATGTTATGCATAATTTTAGTTTCTTTTATTCAGTGCATGATCCATTAATTATCTACTCATCCCTTGGAACATAGATGAGTGTAGCAAATATAAGAAATGGAAACTTTAGAGAATCAAAAATATCTGAAAAAGTTAATCATACCAAGTTGATATTCCAGGTTGTGATTCTATGAAGAGGCTGGGTTTGAAGTCCAGCACTAGCCTTGTGGGTGTTAGTCACTGTTTTTAGTAATTTAGTAATTACGTTTAAGATTGGTTCCTTCTTTTCGTATTTTTCATTGCCATTCCCCAAATAAACAGTGGTTTATGGATCTATGCATCACAGTCTTTTTTAAATTCATGTGTTGGTCCGTTAGCAAAAGTAGAATCCTGGTAACTTTAGGGAAGAGCCACATTTATAGTCTTTAGGTCAGATCTTCATTAATCAGGTTATTATCTTACTTTTTAGGAGCTGTTCAGATCTTAAAATCAAGTGATAAAATTTTTCTCAATTGCTTTTTACAGTTAAGAAAGAGGCCACTACTTCCATGTGTGATCCTTTTTTGAACATTGGGAATATATTTTTTTTTGGCTTTTAGGCAATTGGGGTTAAGTGACTTGCCCAAGGTCTCACAGCTAGTAAGTGTCAAGTGTTGGGTCTGAGGCTGTATTTAAACTCAGGTCCTCCTGACTTCAGGGTCGGTTCTCTATCCACTGCGCCACCTAGCTGCCCCCAAATCGAGTGTGGTTATTGGGAATATTTTTTCAAAGAATTATAGTTAATGCTTTAATTTTATTGCTTACAAAAGGAGTACAAAGATTTTGAGTCCTCTGAAAACATCAAATGGCGATCTCTTGAGTTAGTTAATTTCGTCTTCTTTTCTCTGCAAATTTTTGACTGACTTATTCCTTTACCTTTCCTGTTCTTCTCCTCTGAGGAAAGACTTAAGGCAAAATCATAGTAACTATTATCTTTGTGTCCTTCCAGAGCCATTTTTGGAAAAAACCCTCTAGATTATTATTGCTGTCAGGGCACCCAAATTTTCTATGGAAGTTTCTTTCATGAACAAGCTTTATATGACCTGGACCTCTCATGCTTCTAGTAACTCAAATGTTTTGAGTCAGGTAACACTTTAACAAATTGATCTGTGCTAGTAAAGGTGTTATTGCTTCTTTTGTAAAGAGTGCATTGTTTGGGTGCTTACTGTGAAACGTCAGCAGTGTGAAAGCAAGATGTATTAATCAATCAATACAATGATAGGTAGAAAGAAGGAGAAAGCATGTGACTGAAGTTTTAATGTCAATATTTCAGAGAGTGGTGATTTCATCAGAGTAAGAACTTCTACCACCAGGATAGCTTCAAACTCTTCCATGCTTTAGTAAATGATTTTTTTGAGTAGAAAAATAGTCATCGTGTAGGAATGTGGTGATGAGTCTCTTCAAAACTAGTTTGACTCATCTTCAAATGACAGACATGCATTCCATCACTGGGTGCATACTCAAAGCTTTTCCTCTTTTGTAAGATATGACAGCTTATACTATACCACTGGCATAGTCTTTGAGAACGAATAGTCAACTGCATGTCACAATTAAACACTAAAGTAGGAGGTTAGTGGAAGTAGAAACTATAAATTAATTAGCTTTTGAGGAAACATGACCTGACTAATCACTTTATGATTCTGAATATTTATTATTGGTTCTCAGTAATTCTGAGAAAAGATGTGTTTCTTTTCCAAAATGTCCTCCCACTCATAAAAATTGTCTTTATTTCTAAAGATGGAAGTAAAAAAAAAATAAACAATCTGTAATGCATAAATAAAATCTATGGATTATACCAAGTCTTACCTATGGATTATATGAAGCATCTTCTATTACAATCATCATTTCTACGACCCAAGGTGACCATTTTGATGAACTAAGGTTATATCATGAGTTTCTCTTAACTAATAATATTTCTTCATTATGTTTGGCATTTTCTTCTATTTATTCATATCTGCTGCATTGGTTTATATATTTTATGATAGGGCAAGACTCTATTCCTTCCCACATTCTTGGATGGACTAGGTAGGCCATACTCTGCCTTAGGGTGGCTATCGATGTTACATTTCTAGTTTGGGAGTCTAGGAAGAGGCCCCTCTGCTGATATCCTGAGCTTCTGGGTATGTTTTCTGGTGTTTCAGTATTGGTTCTTATGTGTTTTATCCTTGCAGAAACACCTAGTGCTGTAGATCCTATAGGACCCACCTGGATGTTTGCTTTTGGGTACAGTTCCTACTACGTGTCAGACAATGTGTGAAGAGCTGAGAATACAAAAAAGGGCAAAAAAAACCTGCCTATATTCAAGGAGCTTACAGTCTAATGGGGAAGAAAACATGTAAACAGCTATGTAAAAATAAGATATGTACAAGATAAATTGGAGTAGCCTCAGAGGGAAGGCACTAGGTTGAGAAAAGATTTGGGAAAATGTTTCTTGTAGAAGGTAAGATTTTAGATGATACTTGAAGGAAGTCAAGGAGACCAGGAGGCAGAAATGAAGAGGGGATTGCATTGCAGGACTAGGGAACAGACAGCAAAAATGCTCAGAATTAAAGAAATGCAGTATCATATGGCAGATATAGCAAACAGTCTAGTGTCATTGGATCATAAGGTTCGTGGAGGGAAGTAAAGTGTAAAAATACTAGAAAAGCGGACAGGCTAAGAATGGATTTGAAAGCCAAATGGAGACTTTTATATTTGATCCTCATAGCAATAGGAAGCCACTACAGTTCACTGAATGGAGGGAGGGAGTGACATGGTCAGACTTGTGATTTAGGAAGATGAATTTGCCTGCTGAGGAAAAGATAGATTGGAGTGGGGAATGATTTGAGGCAGGAAGACCAACCAGCAGGCTATTTCAATGATCTAGGCATGAGGGATGATAAACTGGTGGCCCTAGTAGGAGCATGAGATTGGGGCCTCTGGTAGGATTCCTTGGTGCTGTGGCTGCCCGAGTACTGTGCTGGCCCTGTCTCCTGCTATGACCCCATAAAATATGCTGGGGCTCTGGATTCACACTTCTTGGAAGGCTTCAAGTGAGCCTGATCTGCCATGTTTCCCTATTCAGGGAATTATAGGGTCTATCTCTGATACTGATTGTGCTAAGGATACAAGCCAGGGCTGAAATCCTGCTGGTTTTAGACCATTAGTTTATTGAGCTGCCTTCCTCTTCCCCAGTCTTGTCTTCTTGGGGGGTCCTAAACTAGAGGTAGATTATTCTCATTTCTCTTTAGTTTTCTTTATTGTTCTTCTTTTGGGTGTATTTTAAAAACTTTGCAGGAGTATTTATGGAATAGATGGGCTCTTCTAGGGTCTTTCACATCATGATCTTAACTGCCAGTCTGTTCAGCACCTTTCTTAAATACTCTAATAGATAGCTTCCTAACCCTCTAGCTTATCCATGTGCTTTCTGAATGTGGGGCCCAGAATATTTCTGTTGTGATCCAACCAGGCAAAGTATAGTAAACATTGTAGTTTCTTTTATTTTTCCCATTACTGTCATATCCAACCCAGAGAAAGTCAGTCCTTTCATAGGAAGAGAGTTAGGATCCAAACTGAGATTTAAGCAGAGTATAACAAAAAGGCTGGGAAATTTGGCCTCTTTGGAATGACAAAATTACAGCAGTTAAGATGGTTTGGAAAAGTGATAGCCTTTTGGAGGAGCCAACAATCAAGCTCACCATTCAGTACTGAATTGGGAAGCAAGACAATGGACAATGATGGATGAGTTGACATTGTATCTGATTCCACCCATTTCTCCAAGTTATAGACTGCAAATTCATCCATAAATGTTTTGGTACCCTTGGGTATAGTTTTTTTGGGTTGAGACTTAAACTCAGTGAGGGGAGGTAGGTGTTCTTGTATTATTACTTTAGTTATTTTGGATTTCAATTTTCTGTCTGACATTTTTGTTCAATGCTTCCCAGTTTAAGATTATTCTCTTTGGTAGAGAAAATAGAAACAAACAAAAAAAAGTTAAGTACTTCTACCTTCCCTTTAGTGTCTTTTATCTTTCCATCTACCTTTCCTTTATTTTCCTCTTGTTCCTATTGTAACTAATAACATCTGTCTTCTCTTCTAATCTTTGAGCACCCATTTAGGAAAAGATCCACTGGTGGAATACTCAGAGAATTAAACAATGGAAAAACTCTTACTGACTTTCCACCACCATATAACTGTTATTTTCAGTAAGTATAACTTCTATGTACAACTATAAAGAACATGCCTCTTTAGAAGAAGTCTGAGGTTTCACTTTAAAGATGAAGAGACATCAAAAGAACTATCAGGTTTAATCTCATTGCCATAAAATAGAAATGCAAGTTTCTGTTGATTTTATACCATTTGCCCCAAGCAATGAGCCCATATCTTTGTTCCTCTTCTTTCTCCAACAAACCTAAAAAAACCCCACTTTTTGTCATCCTTAGCATTTTCCTGTTGACTTCCTAACCTTAACTTCACAGATCTGTAGCAGTTTTTAATAAGTGAGAATATAGCAAATGCACAAACCATAAGAAAAATTCAAAAACATTTCAAAACTTATATTTAGTCTTTTTGCCTGTACCTAAAAATACATTATTTAATCATATTTTTTTAATTAAAAAGTTCTGAACTTAATGAACACAAAATAAAATGACAATTTCTACATACATTGTGGAACAGAAAAAGAGAATTGCTTGTGGAACTGCAAAAAAATCCTTGTGATGTGAAGCTTGCTTTTATTTTAAAATATATAATAAATTCAATGTGTAACTTCCCTGCTTGTTTTTCTGGTGTCCATTCTATTCTCCTCTGTTCATTTAAGGAAACAAAAGCTTCAGTTCCTTACTTTCCTTCCCTTTGCCTCCCTCCCTTCTTCCTTCTTTCCTTTCTTATGACTAAAACAGCTCTTCCTCCTCACACTGAAATGGAAAAAAGGGGAAAACAAAACTCTCCACTGAAAGAAATACATATGGTCAAGCAAAACAAATTCCCTAATTGGCCATGTCATTTGGCATCTTAATTCCATTACCAAGATGGGTCAGAAGGTGAGTATCATGCTTTACCATCAGGTCTCTGAAATTGTAGATGATCATTAAATTACAGTTTCAAACTCATTTTGCTTTATGATGTTATTGTATAGATTGGTTTCCTGCTTCTTTTCATTCTACTCTGCATCAGTTCCTATACTTCCCCAGGTTTTTCTGAAACCATTCATTCGGCATTTCACATGATGGGATAATGTTCCTTTATATTCATATACCAGAATTTGTTGTTATGCCCAGTTGATCAGTAATTAGGTTCAATTCTTCTACATAACAGAAAACCTGCCGTAAATATTTGTACATATGCATTCTTTTTTTTTTTACTTTCTTTGATCTCTTTGGGCCTTTTAACCTAGTAGCAGCATTACTGGGTCAAAGTTTAATGACTTTTGGGGTATAGTTCTGAATTGTTTTTTAAGAATAGCTCAATCAATTCACAACTCCACCCACAGTGCATTAGTCTACCTGTTCTCCTATAGCACTTCCAATAATTGCCCTCTTTTTTTGTCATCTTTGACAATATGATGCTATGAGGTGAAACCTCAGAGTTGTTTGAATTTGCATTGCTCTATCTGTGATACTCTCTACACCTTGTTTAGAGATGAACTCGTTACCTATCCATACTTGCAAAAAGTATTTTCTTATTTGCTCTTTTAATTTGTTAATACTGTGACATCATATCTAAGTTATGAATCCATTTGGAGTTTAATTTGGAATATGGTGGGAGTTCTTGGTCTATATTTAATTTCTGCCAGAGTAATTAACAAGTTTCTTAGAAATTTATTCAATAGTGAATTCTTACCCCAGTATCTAGGGCCTTTGGGTTTATCAAATACTTGGCTACTGTGTTCATTTTCTTCTATATATTTAGCATACATAATCTATTCCACTGATCAACCTCTCAATTTTTTGACAAGTACCAAATTGTTTTTGATGATAACTGACTGGTACTACAGTTTGAGATATGATACTGCTAAGTCTCTTTCCTTCCAATCTTTTCTTCATCATTTCTCTTCAAATTCTTGAGTTTTTTCCTACAGATGATCTTTTAGGTGTATAAAGTATTTTTTCTGTTTGATTGATATGTATGACATGAAATAAATAACTTAAGCACTATTATTATTTTATTATATTGGTATGACCCTCCCATGAAGAATAAATATTTCTCCAATAAGTTATCTCTGTCTTTATTTATGTAAAGAATGTTTTATATGTGTATTCTTATACTTCTTTCATATCTCTGGTTAGACAGACTTCGAATATTTCACACTCTCTGTAGTTATTTTGAATGGAATTTCTCTTTCTACATTTTCCTATTGGGTTTTGCTCATAATACAGAGAAGCTGATGACCCTGCAACTTTGCTGATGTGACTATTAGAACTACTTTTCTCTTTGACTCTTGGATTCTGTAGGTAGACTGTCACTTTAGGCAGCTAGCTTATGCAGTGGAAGAGCACAGGATTTGAAGTCAGGACTTGAGTTCAAATCCTACCTCAGACACTTAGCTGAGTGACCCTAAGTGAATCACTTAACCCCTTTCAATCTCACTTTCCTTATCTGTAAAATGGGGATAATAATACCTTACAGGGTTGCATTATCCTTAAAAACCTTCCCTTGATTCTTTGATTTCTGTTAATTATCATCCCATATCTCTCTTGTCTTGGGGCCAAAATACTTAAAGGCCATCTACAATAGGTACTCCACTTCTTCTCTTACTCTCTTCTTGACTCTCTATAGTCTGGCTTTTGACTAGATCATGTGACCTAAATAGATCTCTTCAAAGTTAATAGCAATCTCTTATTTGCCAATCTAATGGCATTTTGTTTTCATCCTTCTTGACTCCTTTAGCCTTTGACATTGGTGATCACCCTCTTCTCTCTGATACTATCTTCTTTCAAGATTTTTTGGGACACTACTCTCTTTTGGTTCTCTCCCTACCTATCTGGCTGCTCCTTCTCAGTCCCCTTTGCTAGGATCTTCATCTAAATCACAACTGATAACAGTAGGTGCTCCACAGGACTCTATCTTGGGTCCTGTTCTCTTCTTGCTCTATACTATTTTATTTGGTGATCTTGTCAGCTCCTATGGATTTAATGATCATCTCTATGCTGATGATTCTCATATCTGCAGTGCTGACCTGCGCTGTGACCTTACATCTCCAATTAATTGCTTTCAGACATTTCAAACTGAATGTCCAGTAGAAATCTGAAACTCAACATGTCCAAAACTGAGCTCATTAATTATCTTTCTCCCTAAACATTCCTCTCCTTTCTAATTTCCCTAGTGCTGTTGAGGACAACCCCATCTTTCCTGTTCCCCAGACTTTCAACCGAGGAGTCATCCTCAACTCTTCATCATCTCTTACATCTCATATCCGATCTGTTGCCAAGATTTGTTGATTTCACCTTTGTAACATATTTCAAATATGCTCCCTTCTCTCCTCTGATACTGCAGACCTTCATCTTCACCTGTGTGGACTATTACAATAGCCTGCTATTTGTGTGCCTGCCATTAACTCTCTCCTTGCTCCAGTCCATCCTCTGAAGTGGCCAAAGTAATTTTTCTAAAGCACAGGTCTAACTACGTTATCCCCCTACCCAATAAACTTCTGAGGAGGGAGAACATTCCAGGTATTGGGGACAGCCAGAGAAAATGCCCAAGACATAGACTGTTTGGTTTTTGAAACAGCAAGTTAGCCAGTGTCACTGGATTGAAGATTAAGTGGAGGGGATTAAAGTGGAAGAAGACTAGAAAGGTGCAGGGGGTTAGGTTATGAAGGGCTTTGAATGGCAAACAGAATTTTGTGTTTGATCCTGGAGAAAATAGGGAACAAATGGAATTTACTGGGTAGAGGGGTAATATGGTCAGATTTATGGTTTTGGAAAATCACTTTGGTGACAGAATGGATAATGGATCAGAGTGAAGAGAAACTTGAGGCAAGTAGACCCACTGTAAGGCTGTTTCAATAATCCAGGTGTAAGGTGATAAAGGTCCATACCACAGAGCTGGCAGCGTCAGAGGAGAGATAGATGTGGGTGTGTTGCAAAGGTGAAATAGACAGACCTTGGCAACAGATTGAATATAGCATGATGAACAATCGTTTGAAAAAGGAATGAGACTTGCTCCTGAATTCAGAGCAACAAATTAGGAGTAATGGGTGGAAATTGCAAAGAGTAAGAAACACTTTCTTAACAATTAGAAATGTCCAAAAATGAAGTTATACCCCACTGCTTTCTGTCCTCTGAACATGTCTCTGAACATTTGCTTCTCCCCTCCTCCATTCTCTGTAGTTTTGTTTACAATGATCCCTATACTTGGAGTATCCTTCCTCTTCCTTTCACTTCTTAAAATCCTCCTTTAAAGCTGACCTCGTGGTAAACCTACTTAGAAATTCATTCTTTTTGGAATCTCTTTGTACCTTCTGAAATGAGAACACCTTTGGGACAGGCAATACCTTAAGCAGTAATTTATACCTCAGATTGATGGGTTTTTAGGACCTTTCCAACACAGAGTAAGTTTTGGTGGGGCTAAACTGTGAAGAAAGAACAAGAATACTTGGGGGATGTGAAAGAGGGTAAAGGAGTCTGGAAACAAAATTTACCTGCCGTAGTTTTATTTGTAGTGTTTCCCAACTAGATGATAAACTGTTTATCTTTTTTGAAGAATTATCCATTTCAAAACTAGAAAGCCCTTTTAGCCTGATGTTAACCATTTATTAAGCAAGAACTTAACTGGGCTTTCCAGTTGCTAGTGCCTGTCTCTTGCCTTCTCCAGATTACTTTGTATATGCTTGTACTGCAACTTGCCGCTCAGGCTATTAGTGAGTGTGCCTAGGGTCCAACGGGTCAACTGTAACTTCACTTTTTTTCTCCCTGAGTTGGCTTACTCACCCTCAATCTGCATTGCTGCTGGTAGATCTTGGGGCTTCCCAGTGGGAGTGGGGGTGGGGCAGAAGGAACTGTTTGATGTTTATCTTTGTTTCTCCAGGGCCTAGCACAGTGACTGGCACAGAGTCCTTTAATAAAGTCTTGTTGACTGATTGATTGCAGGGCTATTTTCCCCAACTGTTCCAGGCTCTATTTGTGTCCTCCACAGAGCCCCAGAGAAAACTGTCAAGTAGCTAAAATTTGCTTCTTCACCTTCTAGTGATCTTTCTTTTACTGTCCCTTCTCCCAACTGCCCTTATCTCAACTAGCTGTCAATTAATTTCTGATATCCTGTAAGTGTTGGCTGAAAATAAATTAAATGGTTACCCCTCCCAAGAGCATTCACATTTTAATAAAAGATTCTTCAAAGACCTAAAAACCTTTGAGCCCCAACAGAATGAATCTTTAATGATGGAATTCTGACACAAATAAATAATCTAGGAAAATATCTTTAGTCCAGTGCCCCTCAAATTATAGCATCAAGGGATTGTAGGCCTAAACATACACCTGTTGTTTAGTAACCGCCTGAAAATCACCAGGCCCACTGGTTTGGTTGGTCATGTGGCTTCAGTGTCACAAATGGAAGAACAGTTCGGTAGAGTGACTTAGTTTTGAAACCATTAGCTACTTGGATAAGTTAGATCAGTTAGTAGTTACCTTGAAGCCAGCTTTAATTCTAAATAATTTTACTCTTTGTTGCAGAGTCTGACAAATCTCTCTTTTACCTATTCCTCACACATTTCCCCCTCACTCTCCTGGTACCCTCAAAAACACATACTATTGTGATCATATAGGTAATCACCTTAGAGCCCAGTTGGGTTGTCCTGGCATGGATGCAATCAACTGCTCCAGACTTTCTGATTTGTTTCCTCTGGATTCCTCTTTTTACTTTTCTCTATGGCAACATTCCCCAGATTCTCAAACCCTTTGTTTATATAGAATATACATTTGACTTGATTTTGCACAACCAAGAAGAAGTCTGGTGCTTGAATATTACTCTTCCTTTGAATTTCATTTTCTATGACATTTTCACTCAAATTGTTAAGTGGTTTCAAAAAAATCAAAATAGGGCTCTGAATTTTAAATAATAACCACAGGTTTCATGATGTTGGAAAAAGAGGTGAACCCAATACCTATACATCTTCACACAACAGATATAAATGTTGCAAATGGGGACACCATCTAGCCTGCTCAGTGGTCCCCCAGCTAAGGTCACCCCAAGTTCAAGCTAATCTTAAATCTGTATCCACTCAAAACTGTAACTCACCAATGTGTTCACTTTTATCAGTCAGCTAGAGTTGCCAAATAGGTCACTGGAGAAACATATGAAGGAAAAAAAGATGGACGAGGCATGCAGTGAGACATCTGGCATGGACCATGTGATGTCAAGAGATGTAGCAGAAGGCTCTCAGTGCCTTGGGTGGAACTCTTCTGGCAGGTTAATGGGAAGATATGGACAAGAGTCACATAAGATGGCAGCCAAATATAGGCTGTGAGCTTCCTTATTGTCTGATGATGATGTGGAAGTAACTATATCAGTGAGACAACAGAAACATCAAAGTAACGGCATCAGAATTTTTAAAAGTTTAAATACAGTTAGGTGTTGACATTTTTAATTACTGTTCAAAATATAGCTTCTATCCCTTATTGTTTTTGCTTGATTGACAGTAATCCCTATTTGGGAATCTCCTATCCTACACTGGAATCCTAGGGTATTAGGTAGTGGTGTTAAACTCAAATAGAAATAGGAGCCACTAAACTATACATAAGAATCCTGTATATGTCACATGAAAACCATATATTTACATTGTATATGTTTTATTGTATTTTTATCTATTTTGTGAAATATTTCCCAATTACTTTTAATCTAGTTCTGGTCATACTTAGGAGTATTTCAGCGTGCATAAAGCCTGCAGACTTGTGGTTGACACCTCTGGTACAGGGTGTAATGTAGTTTTTAGAAGTCTTCCATGATTTTTACTTTTAGAGCTTTCAAGATAATCTGTTTCCTATGGCTTCTTATGAATGACTTTGTGAATATTTTTTCCTTTTCCCTTCCTGTATATGTTGTGATGTTCTAAAAATAAAAATACATTGAATTCTGTAAATCTTTCATAAAAGCCATTTAATTTCTGAAAATCTTTATGACTTCCACAGTTAAGAGTTATTTTTAGGGCATCATATATATATATATATTGCAATCTCGTAGTAGTTTTGTTCTTTAAGATTGTGTTTTTTCAGGCGTTTGAACACATTTTGCAAAGATGAAAACAAATGGTTTGTAGTTGATGTGAATTATCATTATCCAGCCAAATTTAATTTTCTTCCAGTAGATGAATAGGCCTTTAGTCACAAGGTTTTTGTTGTTCAGTTATTTTTCATGACTTCACTTGGTGCACAAATAAAGGTTAAATGACTTGACCAGGATCACAAAGCCAGTGGATTTGAGCTAAGCCCAGTGCTTTATCAATTGAGCCACCTAACTGCCTCATAGAAGGATTAACAAATGTAAATGTATTAGGTTTTGTTAATCCTTCCCAAGACACATTGACTATTCTTTATTAAGTGCCTACTATGTGACAGGCACAGTGCTAAGAACTAAGATACAAAGAAATGAAAAAGAAAAAAAAACAATCCCAGCTCTCAAGGATCTCACACTCTTAAGGGGAGAAGCAACATGAAAATGTACAGGATAAATTGGGTGTAGTCTCTGAGGGAAGGCATTAAGTTTAAGGAGGGCTGGGAAAGGCTTTTTTGCAGAAGATAAGCCTTAAACTGAGACTGGAAGGAAGTCAGGGAAGCCAAGAGGCAGAGATTGGAAAGGAGTTCCAGTTAGCCAGTGAAAATACACACAGAGTAAGAAGATGGAATATTTTGTTTGGAAAACAGCTAGGAAACTAAAGTCATTGGATTATAGAGTGTGTGTAGGAGTATAAAGTGTAGGATACTGGAAAGGTAGGAAGGAGTTAGATTGCAAAAGTCTGTAAAAGCCAAGCAGAGTCTTTATATTTGATACTAGAGGTAATAAGGAACCACAGGAATTTATTGAGAAGGGGGGTGATGTGGTCAGAACTGACTTTGGGGAGATCTTTTTGACAACTGAGCAGAGGTGGAAAGGAGGGAGAGAAGTTAGAAGCCTATTGCAGTAGCTCAGGCATGAGTTGATAAGGACCTGAACCAGGGTTGTGGCAGTGTCAGAGGAGGGAAGAGAACAGATGAAAAAATGTTTTGAAGATAGAGACAACTGCTTGAATAAGAGTGTTGAGAGTCAAGGATGATTCATAGGTTATGAACCTGAAGTACTGGGAGGATGGTGGTACTTTGAATGCAATGTGGAAGTTAGAAGAAGGAAGGGTTGAGGGGAGAAAGATAATAAGTTCAGTTTTGGACATACTGAGTTTAAGATACAAGCTATCCACTTCAACATATCTATTAGGCAGTTGAAGATATGTATAGTACACTTGCAAATTATTTAAGAAAAGGGGCTAAGCCTTTTTTATGTCATGGACTCCTTTCATAGTCTAGAGAAGATGATGGACTCCTCAGAATAAACTCATAAAATAAAATATAAAGGGTTACAAAAGAAACCAATTATACCTAAATATGTCTATACATTGATGATGATAATAAGAATAATAATCAGGTTAAAAACCCTGACTATAAGGGGATAAGTAAATTGGATGCAAAACACTATTTAAAAATTCATCTCTTCTAGCTTAGAAACAGAGTCTTTTAACTTATGGTTGAATCAAGCTTTTTAATATCTTGGTTTTAAGGGGGGTTCCATTTTTCTCCTTGGTCTTTTGGCTCAGCCTCATTCCTTTGTACAAATACACTCACATTTTTTAGTATTCAGCCTCCATCACTTCTTTTGAAAGCTTCCTGTTGTTGAATGTTGAGTGCTCAGAGAGCTGAAAGGTATTTAAATGTTATAATGAATCCTTATAATTAGATTTACTCTTTTTAATCAAGGATGCAAAAGACTGTTTCTCATTCCCTGCGAAACTTTAGGATGAAACTCAGATGTAAAAATAAATGAATCTGCTGGTGCCCATTTGAAATCTGTATCTCTCTTGGCTTATTCTTGTTTGATAATGTACTCCTCATTGCATGATTACTTAGTTGTGTTGGTAAGAGAACATTTGAATAACAAAAATACCAGTCTGGTGGCACTGCAGCTACATATTGTGGGAGACACTTATCTCTGGATGGGAACTGAGAATAAAACAATTGTGGACAAAAGCAATGCCATGGGAAAGGAAGTGAGAAAGGAAAATGACTCATATTTGCACCAAGAAGACTGGGGTTGGTGCTACCTCTTAATCTTCTGTTATGTGCTATTCCTGTCATTTACGCCGTCATAGGCAAAATATTAAAATGCAAGCTCTTGTTTCTTTGGGAACTGGTTGAGACTCAATGGTGTTTTTTTTCCTTTAAAACATTCATTTTAAAACAAAATGAATTTGACAGTTTCAGGACCCAATCTCGCTCTCTAGATGAAAAATAATTTTGTTTTGATTTATGCATTTAATATTTCACACTGGAAATGTAAAACTGCGGCAGTTATTTTATAGTGACTGAGATCAGGAAGTATGGGGGTAATTCATTATATTTATTATTTTTCTTTATAAAACTATAAATCACCATTATTGAAAATTAAACGTAGGGTTGACTTGTGAACTCTTTTGAGGTATAACAGTGCTTTACATATGGTTTTCTAAGCTCTGACAAAAACCTGAATTATTCATAAGCCTCAGATTTTCCTTCAACTTAATCAAATTAATAAAACAATTTCATTTCTAAAACCTATTAATGCTCTGCAGGAAGAGAGCAACAGGGGTGAATTTATCTTGTTTCTTTTTTGATTTTTGTTATACTTTGGGGAGTCAGACCAAAAAAGAAGCAAAAGTTTGTTATTGTTGTCCTACTTATAGAAACTAGAACTGTTGATATTCCTTGTGTTCTTTCCCTATGATTGTGCTTCCTGGGATCCTGATCATGTGGTGTCAGTCGTATTGATTTTAAAGAACACATCGTAGCTAATGGATTTCATATATTTTTTTAATTCATGTACCTCGTCCTTCTAAAAGGATTTGACACAGCTTAATGAAACTGAATGACATGTAAAATAGGTCCATTAGAAACAAAAACAGAGCACTGGCCATCTGAAAAGGAGCAGAGGGCAACGATAGTGGTAAACAAATGCTTAATAATCTGGTACTGAATGAGAGTTCAGCCAGGCCCCTGTGGACCCTATCATCTATTAATTACCTTTTCTAGTGACTTTCTTCCCTGATGGTTGTGAGAGAATTGACAGGACCCTTACTATTTTCCCCATCTTGTAGCTTGCTACCTCTTCCTCCTTTAATTTCTGTGATTCATATGGCTTCCCAGCCAAAAAATCTTTTCTTCTACTCCCACATCCCCATCACCTCATCTGTCAGTCTACTAAGTTCCTGTGCTACTCCTTCCTCAAGGCCTCCATTCTATTGAATTCAGCCTTTTCCACTAATGCCTCTTCTATCTTTTTTTGGGTTCATGGTAACCTGATTATCCCCTAGAAAAGCAATGTGATAAGAATAACATATACTAAGGAATCTGATATATAATATAATTTTTCCCCTAAAAAGAGTGAAATTGTGTATAAGTCTTAAATGGTCCAGGAAATTAAAGGCATAGTGACCTAAAAACAAATGTACATTAGGAGTCAGGAGCTCCTCCTTCAGATTTGACACATGTTTCCAAATAGAATGTACAAACAAGATTGACAAAGAACCAGGGGAACTTCACTCAACTGAATCAATGTTATATCCTTGCTGAATATCCTTTCCATGTTGTATTCTTACTTTTATTGACTGTTAGTTCATCTATAAGTGATTCATTTTGTTCAAATACTGAACCTGCACTATCAGAGTAGCCTGAGTCAGGCCTGACCTGCAGTAACCCTACATTGCTGTCCACCCTCTTAGCACTTTGTGCGTACCTTCTCTTAATCCATCTTCACCCCGACATATGTGCACATTGAACCAGAGGAAGGAATCAGCTTGCTTGTCTGCTCCTCACTGCTACTTCTAGACCCTCCTTCTCTCTGGTACCATTTTTCTTCTCTTTTTACCTTCAGTGAATCCCTCTAAGTCATCAATTCCAGAATCTTGTTGCCATATAGAGCAGTCTCCTACTCTTCTTTTTTTTCTCAAGTAGTTCACTACCTGACCCTTAAATATGCAAAAGGACTTTTCCAAAGCCTTTAATGGGTGTAAAGTAGGCCACTAAAACTATTTAATTAGATTTGCCCCTCATTTTTACACTTTAGTCTCACCATCACACATAACTATTCTATTTCCACTGTCTAGAAATCTGAAATCCTCTCTGATGTCAGCTTCTTCTCCTTTAAACTCTTTCTGTGCCTCACTTATCTTTCACTTTTAATTTTGTTCTAACCATGACTTCCATTCACTCTTCTTTTTCCTGTTTTCCCAGGCCATCACTCCTGCTCTGATGTCATTTTTCTCTAGTGGACATTCCCACTGTTCACCTTTTCTTTCCTACTCGCATACTGCTGAATGCCACAGGAGAAAGTTGTGCAGCCATGCTGAGTCCATTACAAATGTATGTGATCTAGTGTCATCTGGGCACTCACTAATGAAAGGAATCTTTTCATTCTTCTTTGGTAGAGTTTCTCTTATACTTCCCACAATGGCTGCTCTGATTTTCTCTTTTCTCCTTAACCATACCTCCACTTCCTCTTAGCAAAGGACATTACCTTCAACATCACTGAAAAAATTGGGATCATATATTGTGAGTACAACCTTTTTCCTTTCCTGTACTTTAAAATCCTATATTTACCAGTATCTCCTTTTTTTTTTCAGGTTCTAATGAAGAAGTAGTCCTTTTTTCCTTGCAAGGGTCAACCCTTCCACTTGTGCCCTAGATATTCTATTCCTTCCATTTTCCTTCAGAAGCTTATCCCTAAATTGTCACCCATTCTCTTTCTTATTCAATCTCTCACCTATCCACTCCTTCCTTGCTACCTATGGCAGATCTTTCTTATCCTTTAATAGCCATGACATTACTTCAAGCTTTCATCTTATATAATGCTTCCTTTTTTTAGCCAAAATCCTAAAAAAAATATGTTTATAATTATGGTCTTCACTTTTCCTGTCATTTACTTCTTAACTCTGTGTAATCTGGTTTATGATCCCATTATTCAACTGACGCTGTTATAAGATTAATAATGATCTCTTAACAGCAAAATCCAATGATCTTTTTTCCCCCTCCCCATTATATAACAAATGCTTGTCAAACTGAATTGAATAAATGCCTGAAGGAGACTAGCTCCCCAAATTTAAAGCAGATATTAGCATTTGAACATCTTGAACATAAAAGAATCTTATTATGGCCACTTTGGAATATCTGATTTTAAGCAGATCTGCTACTGATGACCTATCTGGATGAGTTTATCTGTAAAACGTCCCCATTCTTACCCTCCCCCGCTTCCCCCTTCATCATGTAACTAAATCAATAATTTTTTTTGTAAGAGAACATTGAATGTGCTATATATAAATATAAATGCTTAACTATATACTGAATTCTTTAGATATGAAATAAAAAAGAGTGGTCAGAATATAACTCTATTTAGGAATGACACTAATTTATAAATATTTATCTTGAAATCCTTCCTTCCCATTATAATTTTATCAATAGCATCAGACTTGCTTACAAAGACAATCATCATACAGGTGAATGACTAGGACTACGCCCCTCCTCATTAGCAGCCCAACCCATGGAAGTTTTATGGGAGGACAAAAACAAGAATTGCATAGGAAAAGAAGGTGTAGATGGTTTCTGGTTTGCCCTGTTGGGGATTGAGGGCACCCGCATTGATGAGATCATATATCTGTTGGAGTGTAAAAGTATCGAAGTGTGGTAATAGAAGTTCTAAAGAAGCCCTAATAGGTTGGGAACTACATGGAGATTGTTAGAGGCCACCAAGTGGCACAGTGGCTGAGTACTAGGCCTGGAATCAAGAAAACTTGAGTTCAAATCTGACCTCAGACACTTAATAGCATGTGCCACTTAACCCCTGACTGCCTCAGGGCTTTCTTCAACTACAAAATGAGAATAATAATAGTATCCATCTCTTTTGAGTCTCAAATGATATATTTGTAAAGCACTTAGCACAGGGCTTGTCGCATAGCTTAATAAATGATTGTTTCCTTCTCTCCCTTGATCCTTGAGTTCCTGTTTTTTGGACTCAAAACTGATAGATTAAATGCTGCACAGTCCCCAGTTCTTAACTTTTTTATGGGTGATCTAAAAAAATGGTATTATAGTAAGCAGTAGAAGAATAATTGGGTCTAAAACCTGCTTATTTTTCATGCTCAGTATAAGCTTTGCAAATCCAATTCTGTCATGTGTTAAAGATAGTGACAGAGTTATGAAGAAATGTTAATTAAATGTATTGGTATATAACTTAAAGAAGGTGAAGGACTTCCTTTTTTGAAGGTGAGATAAATTGCATTTTGTGTCCATCTTAAGAGATACTTAAAACATATCTTGAATCAGTTCTTACAGTTCTGGTGGCAAGACACTTTCCTCTGACTTTAACTTTATAGAGAAAAAATTTGATCAGTCATTGGATTGATCTGTATATATTCCTGTTGTGTCCAAGTAATTGTTATCGGTAGAAAGAAACCCCATTGGGAAGCATTCATTCTACTCCAAATTTTTGATGTGGATGGCCAGTTAGCTCAGGTGCTTTGAGTGTGGTGACAAGGCCCAAATGGCAGATTTTATTCTTTCCTAGGCAAAAATAGCATACAAAAGTTGAGTGATGACATGCTGCAATGGAAAGAACACTGGGTTTAGAGTGTTTGGAGTTTGACTTGAATCCCAGCTTTGACATATGTGTGACATAGGTACCTGTTGATTTTGGTCAAGTTAGTTCACCTTTTTGAGCCTCAGTTTCCTCATAAATAAAATAAGGTTTGACTAACTGATCTCTAAGGTCCCCCTTGTCCTTAAATCCTATGATCCATCTGATGAATCTTATTATAACCGTTGTTAATCATGCCAGGTTATGTTGTTCATCTTTTTTTTCTAAGCAGGCCAATGACATCACAAGATGATGTCTTGACTTGCACATGAATTGGGTTTAAGTGAGGCAGAGTTGCACAAAGTTGTCATCATCACTTTCTTTTCCAGAGTCATCAAAGTGGCAAGACAAAAGTCAGGATGACTAATGATAGCCCAGGTTTCAGTGAATTACCTTTGTGTCTTCTATGCCTGACAAAACTCTAAGTGCTGCAGAGAACCTGCTTCAGCTGCCTTCATGGCCAGTGGAACAAATTGTTCCTATTTGCCCATTCTTCTAGGAAAAGTCTTCACATGCTTGGGGTAGAAATCCCCCTAATTCACCAATGGGATTGAGACCTTAACCTGCTTTAGCCTATCTGTCATAATGGTTTTATTGAGGTACGACCTCTCAGCGTGCTACAGCTTCTTGAAGCCACAAGTAAGAGTTGGGTGAAGGTAGACACTAAAGGTAGATTAGCAGCCCTGAAAAGGGAGATGGAATAATTTGTTCTTATCTGTCCTAGAAGCATGCCCATGTAAAGAGAATTCTTATACCTTAAATGCAGATCCTCTACTATATCTTACTCTAATTAATCTTAGCTGAAATCTGGATTTGCAATTCTGGGATCTGTCTTTATAGAGATGATGGTTTAGAACTAATGGAGGTCATCAAGGGAAATTGAGTTTAGAAACAAAAGAGAAGGCCTAGAACAGAGCACTGGTCTAAACCCACATAGAGGGGACAGTATTAGATGATTATACTGGAAAGGAACAGTTAAATGAGGAGAGAGAGAACGCAACAGAGCACTCTCTCTCTCTCTCTCTCTCTCTCTCTCTCTCTCTACACACACACACACACACACACACACACACACACACACACACCAGGAAGATAGTCAAGAGTGCCAAATATTGTAAAGAATCAAGAAGGATGAGGAATGAGAAAAGGGCCATTCAATTTTGCAGTAATTGGTGATCTTGAAGAGAACAGTTTTAGTTATGTGGTAGGAATAAAAGCCAGATTCCAAGGCATTTAGAGGTGAGTGTGAGGTCAGAAAGTGGAGACAAATTGAGTAGATAGCTTTTTTCTAAGAGCTTGGCTGTGAGAGGGAGGAGTGATATAGGACAACATTTTGAGGTGATTGTAGGGCAAAGAAAAAATTTTTAAAGAAGGGAGAGATCTGGATATGTTGGTAGGCAGCAGGCAAAGAGATTCTGAAAATCAGGAAGATAGAGGGGATGATCAATAAATATAAGTTAACAAAGCAGCAAAAAAAAAAAGGAAGAATTGTCATAGAAGCAAAGTTCACTAAGAGCCAAGCAAAGCTTTTTAGCCTTTTGTGAGTATGAAAATTGTAGGGGCTAAAGAAGCTACCAGGGGTGGGGAACCTGTGGCCTCGAGGCCATATGTGGCCTTCTAGGTCCTTAAGTCCAGCCTTTTGACTGAGTCCAAGTTTCACAGAAGAAATCTTTTTATTAAGGGGATTTGTTCTGTGAATTACGGATTCAGTCAAAGGGCCACACTTGAGGACCTAGAGGGCCACACATGGACTAGAGACCACAGGTTCCCCAGCCCTGAACCAGTGCCCAGGAAAATGTGAGCAGTTGATGCTAGATATCTTGGAGGTCATAGAAGGGGAAGTTTTTCATAAATTGGAAACTTAGAAAGTTATTGGGTGATGGTAGGGTTTCAGGGATATGAAAGACCAGCTGAAGGATCCTAACTCAGGCTGGCTATATATATATATATATATAATATATATATATATATATATATATATATATATATAATGTATGTATGTATATGTATGTATGTTTTATGTGGTAAAGGAGAAGAAGTAAACAAAAACCAGTTTCAGCCAAGGGAATGGCTCTTGCCCCCATTGCCTTACCCAGCTACTATGTCTCTCATCCTGGTGTTGTGTCTACATGATCAAGAGTTGAAAGATGTGTTTTTACCAAGGAATCATAGACATTAAAACAATGTATGTTTGTCATGATAAGTTTTTGGTTCCCTTTGTTTTTCACCGTATTAATTTCTAGACTAACCTCATTTCTCCAGATAGAAATTTCCTTTCTAACAACAAATACTGCTCTGTAATATAAGGCACATTAGATAGAGTGCTGAACATGGGGTCAGGAAGACTTGAGTTCAAATCCAGCCTCAGACACTTTAACTTTGAGACCCTGAGTAAATCAATTGACTTCCCTCACTCTCATTTTCCTCATTTATAAAATCAGGATAATAATAGCACCTACCTCCCAGGATGGTTGTGAGGGTTACATAAGATAATATATGTAAAGTATTTTGCAAGGCCTAGCTAACTTTAATTAGTAAGTGAACTCTTCATTATTTTTGATAAATTTATACCACCTGGACCTCTGGGTCTCGAAAGATTTGGTCAATGTGATTGTTTAGCCAGGCTCAATGATATTTAGGTTTTTTTCCCCCTACTAACTGTTTTTATTACTTTGCTCAGAAATCTTTCACAAGGTGGTAAACAAACAAAAAAAACCCCTTTATAACCACTTCTAATGTAGTTTTCTATTGTTCCCACTTAGCTCCAACCCTATTGTGTACAAAGTCCATTGACCACACACCTAAGTGACAGATATAAGCTATGAAGTTCTTTATTGCATTTGTGGCAGCTTATACAAGTACACCTAAATGCACAGACTTAAGACAAATTGTGCACAAACTTTACAATAGAGGATTTGAATTTAAAAATAGGAAATGTAAAATTTACACAACTGTAAAAATCAAGTGCAGATAGCAGCACTGAAACTTAGAACCCATGTGAAAGGGAATCTAGCTTTCTTTGCAAGTGCTTTATTCTGCTACAGAACAGTCAAAAATGAAGATATAAAACTTTGTGTTTAGTTTAAATTAGATACCTGAGACATTATAACAAATTTAAAAGTTACACATACAGATGTCCATCAGTTCATCTGGATTGCCAAAGCAATCCAGATGGACCAATGAAAATAAATCAGTCAAAACTGAAGAACATTTCTTCTTTGCCACTTAAAAAAAAAGCGATATTTTCTGGTGGGCACACTGTGCTCCTGGCCCATGATGGCTACTTTCCTTATCAGAGCGGTCATTGTAAGCCTCCCTCATCTAGCCTCCTGCAGAGCCCTGAGTGCTGTCAAACCCCTGAAGATCTACCTCTTCTCTGCCCAATCACACTAGGAACTTCAGGTTTACCTGGAAGAAGGTCTTCACAGTCAGAAATTTTCTCTGGGCTAATCCACTTATTGTCAAGGAAACTGTACAATAAACTTTAAGTAAAGATCATCTATTTCAAAGGAATTACAATACTATGGCAAACTACATGGACACAGCTTGGTTCCATTACTTTGTCAGATGGACATTTCACCATGATCTGATATCTAGGTACTTTAATGTGAACTGAAATCCAAATAGTGCTTCAACAAGTCATATCTTTCTGAAGAGCTTCCATCTTGCCATCTTGGCCACCGCATGCATTACAAAGGAGATTTTTGCCAAGTTGCAGTTTGGTGGTCTTGCCATTATACTGATCTTATAAAGACACCTTGAGTGGATGTCCTCATTTCTTCTATAACTTCAACTTCTATTCTGATTACCCATACAACTGAACAATCTTCCACCAAAAATGTGGGAAAAAATATTACCCATGCTACTTACTCTTGCTCTCCATGTCAATTATATAACTCCTGCTTCTCAAGGTTTGATTAAACTTCATATGCAAAGCCTATTTTTAAAATCTGTTTCTTCATTTGGATTATTATTAGGGTAGAATTCCTTGGCCGACTTTCTATATCCCTTCTTCAGTTTGTTCTCACTGGCACTGAAAGGGACCTCCAGCATGTCATAGAGCTCTACATTTGGGAAAGCTAGGTGGTACAGTGGATAAAGCTCCAGCCTTGGAGTCAGGAGGACCTGAGTTCAAATGTGACCTCAGACACTTGACGCAAGCTGTGTGACCTTGGGCAAGTCACTTAACCCTGACTTCCTCACCAAAAAAAAAAAAGGAAGGCAAAGGAAGTTTGGGGAAACTGGACTCTTGAGCAGGGTTGGCAGCAGCATTGGCAGCTGAGGAGGAGATGCTCAATCAATGATATCTGAAAGGTGGCAAAGAGCTGGAAATTGCAGGGATTCCCATCAATTGGGAAATGACTAAAAATGTTGTGATACATGATCGTGATGGAGTATTAGTGTGCTATCAGAAATGATGAGCTCAGTGATCTCAGAAAAACATGGAAATGCATGAAATAATGAAAAGTGAAATGACCAGAACCAAGAGAACATTGTATACAGTAACAGCAATATAGTTTTAAGAATGACTTTGAGTGAATAAGTTATTTTGATTACTGTAGATATCCAAATTAACTAAAAATGATATATGAAGAAAGATGCTATCTGCATCCAGAGAAAGAACTGATAAATAGAATTATGTATAGAATAATTATGTATATGTCTATATATCTATTTGTGTAGCCATTTCTAGGGTGGAGGGGTAGGGAAGGAAAAAAAGAAAAAGAAAAAAGAAAAGAAATTTACATGATAATTTTGTTGAATACTTGAAAGGAATAGTAAGTTGTCCATAGCAGATTTGCAGTTTCATTCGCAATCATCTTTTTTATTCTACTATGTTATGGAAGTGCTTGTTTTATTCCATAAATTAAAGATGAAATAAATTTTAAAAAACAACCAAAGAAAGAAAGGTCATGGAAGATGGGAGAAACACTACAAAATTTGAGAAGGGTGAATAATGTCCTCCTTTTCAAAAAAGAGAAGAAAACAGAGTGCAGTGAACTTGATTGGAAAAATTCTAGAGCAGATCATTAAAGGGAAGGTTGGTGAAATGAAGTGGTGATTACAAAGAACTGTCATGGTTTCATCAAAAACAGGTAATAAAAAACTCATTTTCATTTTTTAACAATGCTATTAAACTAGTCATAGTTTACTTAGATTTTAGCAAAGTTTTCTGGAATGTGTAAGGGAAGGAGTCCCCCCACCTCCCACCTCTGATGATATGGAACAAAATCAGATATAAAATATATTTTAAGTAATTATTCCACTACCCCATAACAATTTGTGAATAAATCCTTAATCTACTTGGAATGATTATAGGACCTTAGCCACTGGATGAAGGCCACTGATATCACATACAACCATCTTGTGATGGACTTACTCAGTTATGTCCCTTGAGTCTCTCCATATATCTCTGTCATCTCTATTTCTGTCTCTATCTCTATTATCTCTATCTATCTATCATTTATATCTATTTCCATATGTCTATACTTATATGTATATTTATATATTCCCATCTATATCATCTATATAAACCATTTAGCAGTTGAGGAATCCAAATTCAAGATTATTTTGTGGAAATAGGCCTTTTCACTTAAAATAGAAGAGAGTGTGGAGGGGGGTGGTTAGGAGGTTCTACTTTTTGTCCTTTCTCCCTCATTTGCTCTGTTGTTGAAGCTTCTGAACTAGGAGACACTTCATCTATCCATGATCATAGATATGAATCCAAGGTCAGACATTGATAAGTATTAACAATCATGCAAGGAAGAAAGAAGCTTCAGAGAGCATTACCTTGGGGATTGAGAACAAAACCAAAGCTGAAAAAGTTTTAGAAAGAAACTCAATTAGGTCATTCAGCTCAAGGGAAAGCCAGAAAAAGGTATGGCTTCCTCTCAAATCTCTGTAAGTTTTACATTATACAGAGGACAAACAAGGGTACAAGGAATGGCCTCCATGTGATCAGTTTCCTTTTGTTCTTAATTTTTTTTTAACTTTTTAAAGTTTTTTTTATTTTTTGTTTTTTAAAATTTATTTATTTTTAGTTTTCAACATTTACCTCCACAAGATTTTGAGTTCCAAATTTTCACCCCATCTCACCCCTCCCCCACCCCAAGATGTTACCCATTCTGAATATCCCTTCCCCTACTCTGCCCTCCCTTCTATCTCTCCTCCCCTTCTCTTATCCCCTTCCCCTTCTATTTTCCTGTAGGGCAGGATAGATTTCTGTACTCCATTTCCTGTATTTCTTATTTCCCAGTTGCATGCGAAAACTTTTTTTTTTTAATATGTGTTTTCAAAACTTTGGGTTCCAAATTTTCTCCCTACCTCCCCTCCTACCCACCTTCATTGAAAAGGCAAGCAACTCAATATAGGTAATACATGTGCAGTTATGCAAAACACTTCCATAGTAGACATGTTGTGAAAAACTAACTCTATTTCCCTTAATCCTATTCTGCCCTCCCATTTATTTTATTCTTTCTTTTGACCCTGTCCCTGATCAGAAGTGTTTGCTTCTGATTACCCCCTTTTCCAATCTGCCCTCCTCTCTATCATTCCCCTGCTCTCTTCTCCCCTTCTCCTCCTATTTTCCTGTGGGGTAAGACATATTTCCATACCCAATTGAGTGTGTATGTTATTCCCTCCTTAAGCCAAATCCTATGAGAATAAGATTCACTGATTGCCTCTCACCTTCCCCTGTTTCCCTTCCAGTGTAAGAGCCCTTTCTTTTCTGTTTTTTTTTTGTGAGATAATTTACCCTGTTCTACCTCTCCCTTTCTCCTTCTCCCAGTATAATCTTCTTTCAACCCTTGATTTTATTCTCCAGATATGACCCCTTTATCTTCAACTTACCCTGTACCCTCTATCTCTATCTCTATCTAGACATGCATACATATAATTTTTCCCCTCCAAATACCTTTAATAGTGACAAAGGTCTCATGAGTTACAAATATCATTTTTCCATGCAGGAATGTAAACAGTTCAACCTTAATAAGTCTCTTATGATTTCTCTTTCTTGTTTACCTCTTCATGTTCCTCTTGAGTCTTATATTTGAAAGTCAAATTTTCTATTCAGCTCTGGTCTTTTCATCAAGAATTCCTGAAAGTCCTCTATTTCACTGAATGACCATTTTTCCCCCCTGAAGGATTATACTCAGTTTTGCTGGGTAGGAGATTCTTGGTTGTAATCCTATGTCCTTTTCCCTCCAGAATATTATATTCCATGCCCTGTGGTCCCTTAATGTAGAAGCTGCTAAATCTTGTGTTATCCTGATTGTGTTTCCACAATACTTGAATTGTTTTCTGGCTGCTTGTAATATTTTCTCTTGACCTGGGAACTCTGGAATTTGGCTACAATATTCCTAGAAGTTTTCCTTTGGGGATCTCTTTCAGGAGGTGATTGATGGATTCTTTCAATTTCCATTTTATCCTCTAGCTCTAAAATATCAGGACAGTTTTCCTTGATAATTTCTTGAAAGATGATGTCTAGGTTCTCTTCTTGATTGTGGCTTTCAGATAGACCAATAATTTTTAAATTCTCTCTCCTGGATCTATTTTCCAGGTCAGTTGTTTTTCCAATGAGATATTTCACATTGTTTTCTAATTTTTCATTCTTTTGGATTTGTTTTACAGTGTCTTGATTTCTCATAAAGTCACTAGCTTCTAATTGCTCTATTCCAATTTATAGGGAAGTATTTTCTTCAGTGATCTTTTGGACTTCCTTTTCCATTTGGCCAATTTTTCTTTTTAGGGCATTCTTCTCCTATTGGCTTTTTGGACTTTTGCCATTTGGTTAGCTTTTTTAAGGTATTATTTTCTTCATTATTTTTTCATGTGCTCTTTGCAGCTATTGACTCATTTTTCATTATTTTCTTGCATCACTCTCATTTCTCTTCCCAATTTTTCCTCTACTTCTCTTACTTTCTTCTCAAAATCCTTTTTGAGCTCTTCCAAGGCCTGGGACTAATTCATATTTTTTTGGAGGCTTTGGATGTAGGAGCTTTGACCTTGTTTTCTTCTTCTGTATGTTCTGATCTTCTTTGTTACCAAAAGAAGATTCTATGGTCTGACACTTCTAGAGAGGTTTACTCATGATCCCAGCCAATTACTTGAGTTAAAACTCTTTATTAAGATAGAGATGTGCTTCCAATGTGGAGAATGTACTGTCCCAAGCTTCAGGGATTTTGTGCAGCTGCTTTCAGAGATACTTCTAGGGACCCATAAATTTTCAGTTCTTCCAAGGTGGTATAAGGGGAGAGGCATTTACTCCTTTCCTGGACTGTGCTCTGGTCTATGAGTGACCACAAGCACTCTTTTCTGTCTTGGAACTGTGAGGAGAATTTCCTCTCCCCAGTCACTACAAGCTCCTCCACACCAGCGCTCCTCCTCACCCCAGGACTGCCATCCAGCACTGTGACCCAGATCCAAGCATGGGCAAAGCAAGAGATTCCTGCCTCAGCACTGCAATTCCCCTCGGAGCAGCCACCAGATACCCCCTCAGTCTGTGGGCCGGAAGCTCAGGAAGCAGCCACCGGCCCAGGACTACGCTCGCTGGGGAACTGAGGCAGAGACCCAGCTCCTCTCTCACCCTAGAAACAGACTTTTCCCACTGACCTTCTAAGTTGTCTTCGGCATTCGTGGGTTGAGAAGTCTGGAAACCGCCACAGCTGCCTGTAATTCAGTCCACTGAGGCCTGCTCCACGTTTGCTGTGGCCTGCACGCCCACGCCACACTGCACTCCTCTTTCAGCCAGACGCAACATACCTTTCTGGTCAATCTTCCAGGTTGTCTTGGGCTGAAAATTTGTTTCACTCTGTCTTTTTGTGGGTTATGCTGCTTTAGAAATTGTTTAGAGCCATTTTTTATAGGAATTTGGAGGGCTTGGGAGAGAGCTCCAGCAAGTCACTGCTTTCACTCCACCATCTTGACTCTGCCCCCAAGAAAACTTTCCCATATGATTAATTTCCAAAAAAGGGCATATAAATGTTGTACATTGGCAGTTTGCTTGAGATATATACCAGCAGGTAAGTACAAGCTCAATAAAATTTGGGCAAAGACAAAACACAAGCAATTTTGGGCCAACCATAACCCGAAACACAAGCTATTGGCCTAACGTGAAACATCAGCTTTGAGTAGTGTCCCAATTATTTCTTGCAGTAATCTCTGGCTCCCCTGAAGGGATTGTGGGGTTAGTATGACCTACACATAAGCAATATCTTACCACACAAATTAGTTTCAAACAATATTAATAAACAATTTCCCACCCAACCCCAAAACCAACAGGCTTTGGGAGAGCAAGTCAACAGACTGGCCGAAAGAAATGCTGCAGCCAAAGGGAGTCATCTGAAGATTCCACAGAGGAAAAAAAAAGAACTTCCAGGGTTATGAGCTACCCTTTGCCACACATGTATCCTTTAATATTATTACACTTTAAGTTTGAGCTAACTCTTGCCATGGATGCTATGTATATTTGTAGGAGAAAAAGCCCCAGGTTCATTGGAGTAATGCTGTTGTAATTCATGTTCTTGCTATTTGAGTAAATGCATTCACTAAGAGTTAATTGTCCACTTATTGATACAGCTTGTTTTTACATTGAAAAAATGTCTAGAGAAGGGCAACCAGTATGTTGAAGGACTTAGAGACCATGCCATATGAGAATCATTTAAAGGAATTGTGCATATTTAGCCTGGAGAAGAGAAATTCAGGGGGAAAATAATAGCTGTCTTCTAGTATTTGAAGGGCTGTCATAAGGATTGGACTTGCTCTGTTTGCCCATAGAAAGTAAAACCAAAATTAATGGGAGGAATTTGCAAACTTTTGTGATTCTCTGATATATAGAGTGTTCCAAAAGTACTAGTGAAGTTTTGATTTTTAAGAACTTCAAAAATATAAATGATACAAATTTACAAAAAAAATTAAAGGTTATTTAAAAGTCTTAAATATTTTTTTTGTTGTTGTTCAGTCATGTCTAACTCTTTGTGACCCCTTGTGTGGTTTTCTTGGCAAAAGTACTGGAGCAGTTTGCTATTTTCTTGTCCAGCTCATTTTTCATATGAGGAAACTGAGGCAAACAGGATTAGTGACTTGCCCAGGATCATATAGCTAGTAAATGTGAGCTCACATTTGAATTCAGGAAGATTGACTCCAGGCCCAGAACTCTATCCATTGTGTCACCTTGCTGCCCAAACAAAATTTAACATAATCACCATCTTGTACTAACATCTAGTTACTTGTACTATATCACACAGAGTTTTGAATTTTGTAAAAACTTTTATCAGCTGCTGCTCAGTGACTGAAAGGATTGAATTTGAAATCCAAGCCTTAAGATTATTCAAAGAACAAGGTTTTTATGCATACTATAAAATTTTGACATGTAGTATTTACATTTCTGCCATTATTAAAGCTTAAAGCTGCACTAAGGCTTTTGGGACAATATGTAGTTAAATGACTCATAATGCTAGGGAGAGCCTAAATATTAATGATGCCTTTTTCTTTTGAATGTAAAGTTCTTTAAGATAGAGTGTTTCATTTTTATCTTTGTATTGCTTCTACCTAACAAGTACTAGGTCCTTAATAAATTCTTGTTGGTTTGTTGATTGATAGTATACAAAATGTTTTGCATTATTTCATTTGATTTTCACAATAGGGCAGATCGTATCATCCTGGTTTTACAGTTGAAGAAACTGAGGTCCAGAGAGTCACTTGTCTTGGGTCATATAATTAATAGCAAAACCAGGACTCCAAATCTTCTGTCCCTCAAGTGAATGTCTTTTGTACCTTATCACATTGCCCTCTTTTTAGTTTTTAACTCTTTTTAAAGTGGCTGAGATAAAACTTTGGTTTGATTTATATAACATTTTCATGAAGTTTTTAATTTAATTATTAATATGAATATTATAAAAGGCTGATTATATGGATTGAAAAAAGAACTCTGGGCTTGACAACTCAAAAAAGAACAGTTATGGTTTAAATGAAACAAAATGGAACAAAGCAAAAAATTACCCAGAAATCAACTGCTGTGAATACAGCTTTTTAAGCTATAATTTATGAAAAAGTAAATATAATCTGTGCTGTCTTGTACACAATAAGTAATAAATACATATTCATTGAGTAAATGAATCTGTGCAAACCATCATGAGCACAAAGGAAGAATATACAAACCCAAGTCCTCCAAATTTTCCTGTAGGGAAAAAATTACTTTTAGTATAGCCTTCTTCCAGTTATAAAAATAACCGATAAATATTATATGGACATTAAAAACAAACTAATATAAATAATTTGTCCAGTTCATGTCCTATTAAAAAAGACACTGAATTAAAAACAGACCTCAAATGAGTGAGTGGGAAGGACCCTCAGAGACCACCTGCTCCAACCTCTCCCTGAATGAGAAGTCTCCCTCTCACTAATAATCCTAAATAGTTCAGTGCTCATCCATCCTTGCTTAAAAACCTCTAGCAGGAAGACATCTATTATCTCCTGATGCTGCACATTTTACTTTTCGATAGCTTTATTGTATAGGATTTTTTTTCCCTTATGTCAAGCCTCAAGTTTTTTCTTGGCAACTTTAACCTTAGTTCTGCCATCTGGCCAGAACAAGTCTAATTATTCTTCCACATGACAATCCTTCTAAAGTTTGGAGAGAGTTATGTCAGGACCAATTTTCTACTTTTTGCCTGGTTGTATATTATATGGGATGAACTTCGGGCCTTTCACCATCCTAATTACTCTCCTCCAAATGTTCTCCAGGGTTTCATCATCCATTATATAGGGTGGTACCTACAACTGAAAAAACACAATATTCCCGATGAAGTCTAACCAAGTGTAGAATATTATGAGTCTGCCTCCTACTAGTCATTGAATCTGCTTTTTAATTTTTTAATGTCTATATAATATTTGTGAGTTATTTTTATAATAATAGGAAGAATGCTACACTAAAAATTATTTTTCCCTATAAGAAAATATGGAGGACTTGGGTTCATAAATTCTTCTTGATTGTAGATGGGTATTTCCTTGGCCACACCATAATACTTTTGGCATTCTTATGAGTCATAGAACCTTCCAGGAGTAAAAAAAAGAAAAGATATGGATGTTGTCAATTTATTTTATAACCCAACTTCAAAACAAAACAAAAACAAAAACCCAAAATTCAAAGACAATTCTGATGGATCACATAAGCTCCTGATAGACTTGAAGAATGTTAAAGCTTGAAATCATGTAGCCTAACCATATTTTTCATATGCTGCCTATGGTAGATGCTTACTATTAAAGGATGACATTTAAATAGCGCTGTTATATGTGGGAAGCATCAATGGTACAGTGGAAAGACTGACTCAGAAGACCTCATTTTAAGTCCTGGCTCTGATACTTGTTAGCTGTATGACCTGAGACAAGTAATTTAAAACATCTCTATTGCTGAATTTCCTCATTTGTAAAGTGAGGAGGTCCATAGCTGACTTCTAAGGTTACTTTAGCTCTAAAATTCAATGATTCACTCATCATTTGAAAAATGAAGTTCCAATCCAGCATCTCTTTGGTCATTTGATGACAGCACTGTTTCCTAAAGGAGCCAGACCCATATGACTGGTGTTTTCCTAACAGAACTAGTTTGGTCTAGGATGATATTACAACAAAATGTATTGTCTAAATCAGTCTATTGCTCACAGTTAGGGGAATTTTCCAGCTGATACATTTAATTGTTCCTGTGTAAACAACCCAGACATTAGAAGAGTAGCATTGCAATAAGCCTTCTTGGAAACAAAACCTGTCTGTGGAAAATGGACACACCCAGGCTCTGAAAAGCAAGTGTTGAGCCACTATACAGTTGAAGAGACAGAATCAGAGAGCTAAGGGAATTGGAATTTGAGCACTTGGGTTAAACATAAGAATCTCCAATGAACCAAAAAGGAGAAAGGAGAACTCAGTGTGAAGCAGAGTGCTAACAGGTACTGACCGCCCTTTCTTTTAGCAATCCATGTTGAACATGATACCTCTACTTACACCCTTCAATTCTTATGACATTCTTCATTTTCCATTCCTCTTTCAACCCTTGAAAAACGTTCAGATTAACCCTTTAAATAGAGCTTGAAGTTCCTGACACATAGTAAGTTCTTAATTTATACTTCTTAACTGATTAAATCTTCGTACTGAGGCATTTCTGCCAAATGGCATATTCTGGAGTGGTTTGTACATAGGATAATGACCCACACTTTAGAGGTTATTATTTAACACACAAAAATTTGAAAAGTAAAAATTAATGACCAACTTGAGTAATTACTTTGAGTAAATCAAAAATAATAAGTTAAAGGTTGCTTTTGAGAAAAAAAACCCTCTAAGACTGTATGATAGAAATCATATCACAGGGTAGGGGTTAGAGATCAAGTCTCTGCAATCTCTTTCCTGCTTTGACACTTGTCTAACACTGGACTGAAAACAGCTCATTGGTTTTTTATTCTGTTCCCAGAGTCTGGCCTGGTTCTTAGCCAATCAATTGTCCAAGGCAAGGGGAAGTGTGTATCTGAAAAAAATATTCTTCTAATTTTAAAATTATTTGTTTCTGTAAGGAATATTTTATACTTGTAATTATACGGCTTTTGTGTGGCTTGGTAGACTAAACTTCCAGATATGTAATGTACTTTTTAGTTATTACGAAAAAGATTCCTCTGTCATTTCTTTCTAGTTTAAGTTATTACTGTATAGAAATGCTGACAATTTTTTTTTCAAGCAGGTTCCTCAGAACCTTTGTCAAATTCACTGTATTTTTTCAGGGATTTTATAAATGTGTCTCACAAGCAATTGTAGGAGAGGAATGTCAGGGGAATCTTGGTCTAATACCAAAAGGGGAGCCAGGACTGGGGTGAGCATTTGTAGTCTGACAATGTAATGTGCTTCAATTCATCAAGGGCCCATTGCTGGTCTGTGTGAATGTGTTGGAGCCTGGGCTGGTTTGGGGGATGGCAAAATGTCTCCTGAAAGGTGGGCCTAGGAACCACATTACATGCAGGGTAGACTTGGTTCTGTTCCTGTATCCCACTGGTTTAGGGGGAGAAAAGATGAGGAATGAAGAATATTTAATTCTGAATTTTGTCTTGAGGGGATTTTCTTACTGAGGGACAATTTTGTTTTGATGAATGAAATGTCCTCAGATCATTGATGGGAGGTTTTATAAGAAAATAGCTAACTCTAGTATATATGAATAAAATCTTTCATTGACATTTGCTTTAATTAAACTTTCCTCACCTAAGAGAAGTAACAGAGCTGTGAACTTGAATTTAGTGTCTTCTGCTTAGGTGTTAACATTTCCTAAATATGAAAATTAAGTACTTCCTATTCTTAAAAAAGTAATGCTGAACACCTGATACGATGCTGAATAAGTATGGGGAAAATCTAACATTGCCTTGCAAACCATACTTTTTTTTTCACACTTCATCTGCTTGTATTTGTAACCTTAATGTTGTTTTCACACCATCTCTGCCATCTCAGCTTTTTGTGGCTTATTGTTATAGAAGCCAGATACTTAGTCCAGAGAATAATGTTTGAGTCAAAAGCCATATCACAGATTTAAAGCTGGAAGGGACCTAAGAAGTAATTTAGTCCATCCACATTATTTTAAAGATGAAGAAACTGAGGCTCAGAGAATTTAAATGGTTTATCCAAGGTCAAACAGGTAGTAAGATTTTTTTGATAATAAATCCAGTGCTTTATCTCCTATAATGTTACTTATCTTCTGTATAGGTGTTAGAATCACATAGAAGAGCTTGCAATTACAGTTAACTGCCTCATAAATATATGCTATTTGGCTACAAGGGTAGAAGATGTGTATGGTGTGATAGGACCTATCACCTTCAGAATACTGGAAAAGAAAAAAAAAGTAAAATCCAGTTTAGGTCTGACTCATGTTAAGGCTCTCTCCTTAAAAGTGATTTCAGGGTCTCTTCCAGAAAGATACTTACTTACTATACAAAGTAGTCTCATATAAGATAGGTAATTATTTCCCATACTAAAAAGGAGGCAGTTCTGGATCTATTCTCCCAAGCCCTATCCTTGTAAGCATCCTTGGTGCTAGGAATGTGGATTTTATATCTCTTCTCAGGGTTCTAGGCTTAGCCCCAAGGGGTTGGATATGGTTTTCTATTACTACAGGTCACAAGCTCCAACTGATGTGTTTCCTTCATGATTATTGATATCTGTTGCTTAGTCAGACAATTAGCTTTCAGAAAGGTGTATTTTCTAAGGTAGTATAGTAAGAAGAGTTGGTAAAACAAAACAAAACAACCCCCCACTCAAAAAAAAAAGTCTGTGACACAAGTATATACAGAGTCTAGAGGAAAGTAGATGGCATTTAATTTTTAAAAGTTATTATTAGCTATAAATGATAAATTAATAATTAATAATTATTATCATTCTAAATAACACCAATATTTTTACTCAAAGTTAGTTTTGGCTAACAGTGTCTGAAACTTTTCTTAAAAGCTATCATCCATCCTTCTGGCACAGTAGTAGAACTTTACAATTCAGATATTTGAATGTCCAAGTTTCATTTCAAATATTATTATTGGATAAATTTATACTTTCCCTTGCAATTTTCTATTAGTAGATTAAAATAATTTTTCTAAAAATAGATGCAGCTATTTTTGTCTTTAAAGTCTTTTTTATCTCTAAAGTATCTCTATATGACTGTTCTACTCTGTATCTTCTAGGTTATGATATTCCTGATTATACCTTTTATTTGTGGTGGTTGATTGAAGCAATCAGATTACCCAACTTGACTTAAAGTAACTGACAAAATGCTAAGGAAATTTTTTTCTAAGCTGCTTTCCAGTTTTCCCAACAATTCTTGTCTAATAGAGAATTCTTCTCCATAAAGTTTTATCAAATACTTGGATACTTAATTTGAGTGCATGTGTGTGCATGTACATATGTGTGTGTATGTGTATGTTGTATGTGTTCTGAGTCTTGCTTTTCTAGTATATTCTACTGATCTACCTTGTTATTTTTAATTAATATGAAATAATTTTTAATGATTATTATCTCACAATACAGTTTGTATTTTGGAAGTGATATTGCCCCTCCATTTCTACTTTTTTTTCTTGAGATACAAGATATTTTATCCCTTCAAATGAATTTTGTTATTGTTTTGCCTAGTTCTATAGAGGAACCTTGGTGATTTGACTGGCATAGTAGTAAATCTGTACATGAACGTAGGCAATATCATCATTTTGTTTTATTGGAGTGACCAACCAGGAACAATGGATATTTCTCCAATTTTTAAATTCTTACTTATTTCTGTAAAGAATATTTTATACTTGTAATTTTGTGACGTTTGTATGGCTTGTTAGACCAAATACAGATATGTTATGTACTTTTTAGTTATTATGAAAAGTATTCCTCTATAATTTCTTTCTAGTGTAAGTTATTACTGTGTATAAATGGTGACACTTTTTTTGTGGTGTTCTTTTTGCTTTTAAATGGGTTCCTTTGAGTCTCTGTTGAATTCACTGTATGTTTTTTTTTTTCCAGGGATTTTATAAATGTGCTTCACTTTGCCAGTGTAGAAACAACCTTAGATTCTTTTGGAAATCATGAACCTTAGGTCCAGTAATCCTGTCTTGTTTACAATACCAAAAGTATGATGTACTTAATCTTGTGCAACAGGGGACAGCAGAGTCATTATTTATATAGTGCTATAAATATACAGAAGGCTTTACGATAGATTGAATTGTGCCAAACAAAAACAAAAAAAAAACCCGAAACTTTTCCCAACAGGATTTATTGTCTCAAGGAAGAAGCTGAACAATGCTGTGTTTGTTAAAATAAAAATAATTCACAGAAGAGATAGCTCTTCAGGAGCTGACTGGAGGAACGGCAGTGTACTTACCTATGTTAACTGAGAGTCTGTTCCAGGCTTCAGTGGAAACACGAAAGGCTTAGATTGGGTGGGTGAAGTCTACAGAGGGAGAGATAAGAAAAAAAATGCAAAGAATATCAATAAGTAGATAAACTGTGTTTTTAGAGAATGTGGAAAAAGATGGAGAATGAGCTTAAATGTTTTGCCATAGATGAATGAAGCCATCCTAGCAATATAACAATAAAAATAAAAATAATTATAACTTTGTATTGTGCTTTAAGGTTTACAAAGCACTTTACAAATATTATCTCATTTATCCTCACAACAACCAGGGAAGGTAGATGCTATTATGCCCATTTTATAGTTGAGGAAACTGAAGCAGAAAGAGGTTAAGTGACTTGCCTAGGTAGTAAATATTTGAGGCTGGACTTGAACTCAGAAATTCCTGACTCAGGTCTGGTGATCTGTCTACAGCAGCACCCAGAAGAACTCCTTTGGGGATTCAAGAATGGAAGGAGGGAAGTTCAGATGGGGAACATCCAGAATAATATTGCCTATTGCATTAATTATAATTCCAATATCTTACTTTTATAAAGCACAAAGTTATTATATTACATGCCCTCACTATGCTGGTCATCCCATGTTGTACCCAAGCTGAATTCATCTTTGAATATAATCAAAGCAGGAGAGGGATACTATGGTGTAGCATATATTTCTTTCCTGGAGTGAGTTTTTGGAGCAAGTTATATCACCAGTTGATGTGTCCGTAGTGGGAAAAAAAAGTCACAGCTTTATTGATTAAAATCCTGATGTAACATCCATAATTGGAGTTTTCCTGTAATTTGGTGCCAGCTTGCTTCACCATCATCTCAAGGGATGAGATTTCAGAAGCTATTTTTTGTACTACTGTTTGCTGATAAGGGTCTGATAAAACTGCTTGTTTGACCTGATATTAGATTTCCACAGATGAAAGCATTGTAATGTGCTGCCAAATATCCTCAAATGTCCTGACAATCTATAACAGCATTAAAAAAAAAATACATGACTCAGGGAAAAAAATAACTTTTGCTTTGGATGTGCAGGTTTGCATGTTCATCCTTTAATTTCATATATTTTTATCCAGTGCAAATAATTTTTTTTTATCAATAATTAAAATTGGTAAACTGATCTACAAGAAATTTTATCAGATTGAATCCAATAATTTGCTTTTCCTCATTACTACCTGACACAGGAAGTTACAAAGTGAAGCAGAACTGATTTAAATAACAACCAAAAACCCAGAAAAAAGTCCTACAAAACTGATATCCTATTGAGTGTTTGTTGCTGTTTGAGTGCTGTTAGCACCCCAGATCAATTGCTGTCAAACCACCAGATTCTTGGGGCAGTAAGGATTAGGGAAGATCAACAGTTTCCTCTCAAAACAGTTTCTTCAGTCTTTTGGGAAATGCTTCCTTTGTTTTCCCCAAATTTGAGTCTCTTCATTTCAAGGGGGATCTTCTTCCTGGGGAGACTCAGGAGCTATCTATTAGTTTGCCTGGGGTCTTCAGGTATCTGTGCTTCAGAAGGAGAAAGAATTGGAAGGTCTTCTGTTTTTCTTTCTTTGAGATTTGTTGCATGTTTACCAAGGTGAAAGGATTAGTGCCCTGGAGATCATCTGCTTTCATAAGCTTTAAAGTAGAGAAGCAAAAGTTTAATGCCTTGATATCTTTCCAATGTCTTTCTCTCAGCAAGGCAGAGAGGAACAAGCAGAGATACACAGACTGCCGGCAGACTTTTCCAACAAAATTGCCCTGTCTGAATCAGTTAAACTGGATTGGAAGAGATAACTTCTGCCAGTTCTCTCTCTTGTCTTCTACCACGTGATGAGACACTAAGAGCATTCCTTAGGGTTTTAGAATCTAGATAAAATACTCCAGATTTCTCAGTCTGAATAATACAAAAACCCAGACTATATGTAAGGATCATTCACTAACCTTCTAACCTTTTGCATTTTCCATATAACATCGCTGTCAAGTATTGATTCTCTGGTACTTCATAAGGAATGAAAAGTTAAGAAGAAATCAGCAGAAAAGAGAGCATTTTGGTATGCTTAGCACCACTCCCATTTAAATGTAAAATCAATAGCAAGTAATGAAATTAAAATCTTTTCTGTCTAGCAATTTGTAATGGGTACAGGTTTCTTCCCCTTATAACCAATAGTTAAAAGATAAAATAATTGGTTAAGTTGGTTTTGAAAATGACTACATATTTTCTTAAAAAATGAGAATAAAAAGTGGAGCTAAACCGAGAAAAATATGCAGAATGACAACAGTGTAAATGAAAACAACAACTACCATGAAACAATAGAAAATAAAAATTGCAGAATTACAAAGAACAAGCTTTGCCTCAAAGAAAAAATATGAGAAAACACCTTCCCCCATTCCTTTGCAGAAGTAGTGTGTGTGTAAGGGGGTGGTGTGGGAGGGGAAGGGGCCTACTGGTATGAACTTTGCATGTAATGTTGAATTTTTTTTCTATGTATTGATCTGTTTTGCTGAATTTTTTTTTTCTTTTACATTTATGTCTTAAAAATATTGTTATAACAGATGGCGTTCTGGGAAGGAGGGAGGAGGAAAGCTAGAGGGGGAAATCTAGGCATTGTAATAACCAAAGCTATCACCTTGGTGAATGCCTATAATACCTGCCACAGGGGAGATATAGACTAGCCAATTGCTTGAGTTTGGGAGTTTTTAGCTTTAGTGGGCAACGCAGATCAATATCTGCCCCAAGTTTGATGTCAATATAGTGAGCACCTGGGAGCAAAGGAGCTACCAATTTGCCTAAAGAGGTAAAAACTGACCCAGGGTGGAAAGTGAGTAGGTCCAACCTCCTTTGCCAATCACTAGTGGGACCAAGCCTTTGAGTAGCCCTCAAACTTCTCGTCTGAGAGAGAAGGGGATATCAATAAAAGATATCAATAAAAATTAAACACTGCTCAGGATTGAACGTTGAAAATAGGAAAACTGTAATTTAACTAGAGGGCAGAACAAAGTGGACTTTCTATTGGAGACAAGAGTATTTTCGACCTTTCTATTTATTTCTTTTTTTAGTAGTATATATTGCTTGGTGGTCTTCAACAAGATCAGCATTAACATCAGCTAAGGGAACACACTGCTGAGTATGAGCTCTTTTTTCTGAGAGACATACTCCTTACTGGGATGGCCCAGCAACTGCTAATTGGTCCATGTGACTGGGAAGTTGTGTCAAAGAGGAATGGCCTTTGAGGGCCAAAAAAAATGGAATCTAGCTGGGCTGTAAAGCTTGTAGAAATGGCTCCATCCCTTTGTCTTTCACAGCCTTGTCTCACTTTCACTTCCTTGGACTTCTGAGAAAGGGAGGCAGGGGGATATCTTTTCCCTCATCAACAGCAAACACAAGCACAAGCATAGGGCAGCAATGTATGCTTGACTAGGAAAGCCCAAGACCACAGTGGCCCCCTGTTGGAGCACAAGGCAGACATTAGCAATGCTAAGAACAGACATTCTCGGCTTTGGTAGCTACCTACTGAGTTTGAAAGTTCAAGAATTCTCCATTTGAGTGTGCACTGCCCAGCAGGGCAGGCTCTTTTCATAAGAGGAGAACTGCTTGGAGAACATGATGACTATGAAAAGATGATTTTGTGACAGACTAAAGATTTCCCAAGTCATGCCCTGGCTGACCAGGAGATCCAGAAATTGTAAGTTGCTCAGATGGTGCAGGTCTGGAGTGAATATTAAATATATATTCAGTACCCTGCCTTTTTGGGGGGTGTAATGAATATAATTACCTGTTTTAACTATTTTATGTTTTCTGTATTTCTTCTTATGATCCTTTGGGGTATGTGTGTGTGTGTGTGGTGTGTGTGTGTGTGTATGTTTGTGTGTTAAACATTCTCCATGGTAGAGGAAATAAATTTCTATCCTATACTTGATATTTTTGAGTACTTTTTCTAGAAGGAAAAATCACCCACATTTTGGCAAGTCCCTAGGGAAACTATACTTAAACTTTTTTCTTAGAGGTGTTTCTCCAGACTAGGAGTACTGAGCCAGAATCTAAAAAGAAATCTGACCTTCCCTTTGGATTCATATTTCAGTGATGAATCTGGGTCTGCGTAAGTCCAGAGTGGAGTACTGTATCTCAAGGATGGCAGCTTACAGTAAGATTCAGTAATACTTTCCTTTGCATCTAATAGGTCAGTAGTAAATGGATTTTACTCTGGGGTTGCTACATTATCAATCAAATCTGATAATAATCAGAAGTACAAATTTCTAAATTGTCTAGAAGTAGTAAGGGGTGAGCTGTCTGTGTAGATGGGTTAGGGTAAAGGTATCTGACTGGTCCAGGGATCTTACCAATAAACTTATGCTCATAAACTGGAAAAGGAAATTAATATCTTTGATTATAATAAGTTTATATCTATAGATATAAAATAATTAAAAAAAATTTAAATGTGCTAATTGCCTCAGGACCAGACTATAACTTCATAAAATTTTTAAAAAACCAACATATTTATATTAGACTTTGAAAAGTCTCCTTCCAAATACAATATAACAAGATGAAAAAAGTTTGTATTAATGGACCAAAAACTGCAGGAGGAGAACATATAAGATATATAGAAAGTCTACACTCAAAATATTCTGGTTGAATGAGATTCACATCCAGGCATAACCTGGCTATATTTTTCTGTGTGATCTGAATTGTAATAAAACAAATTGCAGAGCTTGCAATCAAAAAGTTGTAAAAAAATTTTGTTACAAAGAAAGGCAAGCTATGATGAGGTATTAGTATATTAGTAGATTTTGAAATCCTGGTGTGGGTTCACTTGAGATCCTCAGAAAGATAAGATCAGAGATGGTACAGCTGTCTAATCAAGAACAAGTTCGTTATGGAAAATCTAGCATTTCTGAGACCTGGACGGCACCAGATAGGTCTGCCCCCTTATACAAAGGCTTTGCCAACTCAGTACTTGGGCAATTCACTTAAGCTCTCTGGGCTTCAGTTTCTCATCTCTAAAATAAGGAAATTGGACTAGACAACCTCTAAGCACCCTACCAGTTCTAAAATCTACGATGTATAGCTAGCGTTGGGTAGGTTGAAGGAATGGAAAGGAGACAGCCCCAATCTACAGGTTTTCCAATCCTATGTAGAATCCTCTGAAGACATTCCAGCTGCAGTTGTCTTTCCCATAAGGGGGTTTTCCTTACCTTCCAGCTGCTGGTTGCAAAGGAGTTGTTCTAAGACAATAGATTATCTTGTCTTGGGAGTGGAACCTTTGAAGGTTGACTTTATCTTGATGAAATATTTGCTGGTCCTTATCTCTATAGCACCAGGCCTTTGGTCTCCTTTCCAACATTCTGGAGGCAACAAGGATGGCACAAGGCAATAATTGGAGCCAATTTGACTCAAGAACTTTCTCCACAAGGGTTACTTTCCAAGACTGCCTAGAACGGTAGCTGCAGGAGCTTTGGAAAACAGGTGAGAGCAGTAAAACCAGGGTTCTTCAGAGAGAAGTGGTCATTTTTATTAGTACTTGGCAGAGTTGTAACTTCACTGGTATGTAGTCCTCTCCAAATCTTCTCATTCAATGTAATTTTTATCCATGTTCTTCAGTAAATTTCCTATAGAAGATCTACTTATAAGGCTGGAAGCCTTGAATTCAAATATGGTCTAATACACTTAACTAGCTATGTGACCCTGGACAAACCACTTAACCTCTATCTGCTTCAGTTTCCTCAACTGTAAAATGGGAATAATAAAAGCAGTTACCTCCCAAGATTGTTATGAGGTTCAGATGACATAATTCTTGTGAAGTGCTTAGTATAGTGCCTGGCACATAGTAAGTACTTAATAAGTCCTTCCTTCTTTCCTCCCTTCCTTATTTCCTTCTTTCCTCCCTCCCTTCCTTCCTTCCTTTCTTCCTTCCTCACTCCCTCCCTCTCTCCTTCCCTTCCTTCCTTCCTTCCTCTTACTTTCAAAGTATAGCAGGAGGTATGCTATGAAGTATAGGATGAATCATAGTGCTGGGTGAACTGTAAAGCTTTGAGGGCCCTGCTCCTGGCCACATGTGACTCAAGGCTAAAGGACTTGCACTTTGAGATGATAAGTCTCCTTAATGACTTCAGAGACAGTAATTTAGCAGATGAAAGAGAGTGACCCTGACTTTTCTCTTTCTTTCTAAATGTTAATCAGGATTATTTTGAGATGCTTCCAGAAAGTTGAGGGGAGCAAGAATAAGTTGCTCTTACCCTCCCTCCCAGGCTTCTAAGTGATTGTAGGCACACAGTAAAGCACATGCCCTCCCCAGGCAAGACTGAGCCTTGTTTGGGCTGCCTCTTGGGTGTTTGCTGTTCCTTAATTTTAGGTAAATGAATACATATCCTGTGATGAAAGTAGTAAGGCTTGGAAGTTATCTTGTGAGTTCAAGAGGACTTGAGTCCCATCAATTTTACAGCTGGCTGGATCTAGTAGAAATTTATACATTATGCAGCTACCAACAAGATAACTGGCCCAAGTGGACATTTTACTGTGTACCCAGGAGTTGTTTGCAGTGTAATGCTAAGGTGAAAAGTAAAATACTTAATCAGCAGTTCTGAAAATGCTTTATGATAAAATTTAAGTATGAGCTCTCTAGCAGATTGTAACAGGTTAAAAGTGAATTTACTAAAGCTTGATTTTTTTGGTTTGCTTTTTGACAAATACATGCTTGTCTTTTATGTTTAGCACCTCTTTTTGTTGGAATGAATTAATGAATGAATGAATTGTAAAAGCATTTGTTAACTGCTTACTATGAATGAGTAGGGCCCTATACTAACACAATAAACCACCTCTCCATCCATGATTCACTCTGGATTTTGAGTGACTTTTTATCTCCTCCCTCCCTTTTCTGGAGGAACCTTTAGATAAGCCTAGTCTATTAAGCTATTAGCAAAATTGTCCTTGGGGTGAGGGGCTTAATGAGCTGAGGAGTTTAGAAGAGGTTGCCTAACCTCTGTCACTGAAGGTAGATTGCAACTTCTAAGTAGATCCAAAAAAAGAGGGCTGAAGGTCTCAACCCTTCAGACCCCGTGATGGTGTCTCAACCTCAGAGTTCTAGTCTAACCCCTTCATTTCGTGATTTGTCCATTTGTCCATAGCAAATAGTGTGAGAAAGACAGGGTTGGAATTCAGGACCTCTAACTGTAAATCCAATATACTTTCCATCCTATCATTCTAGAGTAGCACTGCACCCCTGGCACTTTTCACAAGTTGTTTCAAGTACTGACATATCTCCCTTTTCAATCACAGATATCCTTAACCATATTCTCTAAGCTAACTCTGAAGTGCATGTGGTCACCGGTAACACACAGCAATCTATTTTCATCATATTCATTACAAGGCGAAAATTTTTCCTTCTGAACCTTGCTTGTGTACAAATGATAACACATAGCTAACTTGCTAGCATTTTGGAAATGTGCTACTGCAAGAAATGGAAAAGAGATATGTTTTTCCTCCTCTGGATATGAATGCTGGCCAGCTTCCCAGAGGCATGTGAAAAAGGTGGGGGTGGGGAATAGGGCAAGAGATACGGAACTCAAAAATCATTCTCTTGTCAGGGTAGGTGAGATTTTATAGGCAGATTATAGCTTATAAACCATTCAAACCCTACAGTCTGTCATCTGTCAATGTAACAAATTTTGATCAGTTTCAATAAGGAAATGGAAGAATTTGAAGAGATAACATTAAATAATCTTTGATTCAATAAAAGTCACTTTGAATGATAACAGCCAATAACTATAATGCTACCATTTTGATTAAATGAAACCCTCCAATAATTTAATTGAAGAAAACTGAACTGGAAATAAGACCAAGTATAGATTGACTCCAGCCATTACAGTATATTCTTAGGTCACTATGGGAACTCCAAATACAAAGGTGAATTACAGTATTTAACATATTTTAGACAGCTGTTTTTGTTTAAAAATTACCACTGTCATTATGCAAGTTATTTGGAAGGGGGTATTTAGAAAAAGAAGAGGAGTTAGAAATACCAAGTGCTACGTTGCTGATGTCCTGGGCTTCAGTTAACAAGCAGTGGTGGGTAGACAAAAGCAGAGGCAGCCTAAGCCTTAGAGTTGCCCATTTCTAATTTTTTTCTCACAATAAACCATATAAATTCTTATTTTGACTTTGCCAATCATTTAAAACCTCCACTGAAGAGTGGAAGAATAGGGTACAGGGTATTAGTGTTAGCAAGTAGAGACATCCAAGCAAAGAATTTTTCTAAACAAAAGTAAATATCCATGTTACTATTCCTTTTCTTTAGAAACTGAAATCTCCCACTCATAATTACAGTCTTGAAACAAAGGACACAGGGGCAAATAGATTCATGGCTTAGTAAACACTCCTAAAGGACCCCATTGAATATATGCAGGTATAGAAAGGCAGCAGGTTTAGGATTCTTGTGGGAGATTTTTGTAGCAGGCTTCCAAAAATAAGGATCGGGGAGGGCTGGTTGTCAGGATAATCTTCTCTCTCTAAATAAGTGCCGAGCTGCTTTGTAAAGTCTACAGCACAGCTGACTGAAACAAAAGGTGTGAAGTTCCCCCTATTCATCTTAATGGGGTGTTAATGACTTCAAAGGCTGGCTGTGACCATTTAAATGTGAGCACTATTAATCAACTAGGAAAAACACAAACACCCAGCTTGAATCACTGAAATTTAATTGCAAGGGACAGTTGGGTCCAATTTTGGTTTTGAATGAAGACTTGTGTAAAAAAAAATCTCCCAAATGAGCTGCCTCCATGCCAGCTTGGCAGACTTAAGGAAAAGTCCAACAGGCACTGCCTTCTAACCTTTGATTGAGATTTAAAGTGCCTGTTACTCTCAGGGATTTGCAGTATAGTTGATCTGAATAAAGTGAATAACTTTTACCAGCAGAGTAAGTGTCTATTAAGCAGTAACTTGCCAAATTAAATTTTCTTCAAACTAGTTATCATGTACCTTTTGACTGGGTTAAAAAAAAAACCAACACCACCATTTTGAAGATTTCTAGGCAAAGTTTTTAAATAGCTTCTCATTTCCACAACACATTCGTTCCGAAACCTTCTGCTTACCCACAATGCATTCATTGGTCATGGATCGATCTGTCATTTTCTCACGGCAAGTTTAGAAGAGGCTTTATCATGGTCTAAGTGCTCTATCTTGGAAAAAAGAAATGAAATTCAGAGTTTGTTTTATTTGCTTTTTTCTTTTGTTTGGAGAGGGGAAGGTTGCAGCCAGTGAACTCAGAATTTAGGAAATCAGAACACCGAAACAAATCTCCGCACAGGTAAATTCAGTGCAAACTATTTCTCTGATGACTGTGTTATTGACCTTAAGTGCCTTTCTCTTGGAATCCAAGAGTTTCCCTGAAGCAGATGTTAGTATTCATGGGGTATTTGTTTGTTTGCTTTGTAGTGTCTGCTAAAGACTGGGCCAAAGACCTGCCTAGGTTAGGCCACAGGTTGCTAGGATGCTCTGCTTGCCAAACCAGGAGGTCCATATGCTGGTTTATTTTGTGTAAGCCAAGCAGGGTCAGACCAGGCCATTGCTTGAATAGTGGGAGTTCTTCAAAAAATAGTTATGGGTTGTAGGATGTGATACATTTATATTGTGGGTTAATATATATATTTTTTCCTTTCAGTTTTCTGACACTAGTAGCCAAGCCACTTTGGATACTCTTTAGTTTCCAGCTGGCTTATTGCCTTGGGCAGAAAGTCATGAGCATTTATCAGAAGAAATGGAGATTGTACCCTCCTAAACTAAAGACATTCAGTTATAGTTTTTTTTTTTAATCATTTGGAGAAAGGTAGAAAGAGAGAAAAGGGTATCTTGTGCGTGTAGAATTTGAAGGGATGACATTCTGGTGTCCTGACAAAGATGATCAGACAATCTTGCTAATAAAATACTGTTTTCTTAGAGTGCAATTTTTGTATTTTTTTTTTTGCAATTGGGGCTAAGTGACTTGCCCAGGGTCACACAGCTAGTACTTATCAAGTGGTTGGTCTGAGGTCAGATTTGAACTCAGGCCCTCCTGACCTCAGGGCCAGTGCTCTATCCACTGCACCACCTAGCGGCCCCAATTTTTGTGTTTCTTAAAAGATTGGGAAATACTATTTTGTAGAAGTTCTATGAGATGAAGGTGGAAGGAGAGGGAAAGAGAGACAGACAGACACAGACACACACACAGACAGAGACAGAGACACAGAGAGCAAGAGAAAGGAGGAAGGAAGGATAGAAGGGGAGAGGGAGAGGGAAGGAAGGGAATCTCCAGTGAGCACGTTTTCATGCTACAAAAAAAGCTTTGTGAGAGTTCACTTCAAAAAAATAAGAGAGAGTTCATTTCATTGTCATTGGGAGGTGCAGGATTTCAATGAGTAGGATTTTAGACACATAATTTTTTAAAGATCTTGTTTCTTCCTTCTCTCCCTCCCACTCTCCTTAAAATGCAAAGAGAGAAAAAATAGAAGAGTACCTTCTAAAAAGAACCTAATAACATTCAATTTCTTAGTAGAAAGCTCTGAATTGTAGAGTCAGATAACTTGGATTACAATCCTGGTTTTGTTATTACTACTTGTGTGACCTTGGACAAGGTCTTTTAACTTCTGTGGGCCTTGTCTTCATCTGGGAATTAAGGTGGCAGTACCAGAAGCTTACAGTCCTTTTTGGCTTTAAATCTATAGTCCCACTGTACAGGTCACTTCTTAGTTCTCTGCTTCCCTCAATGCTACTTATTCTAGTTTGGAAGTGAAGATAGAGTTGAGGACTGTTAGTTAGCTAGTCAACAATGAGCATCTATTTAACACCAACTAGGTGTTAGGCACTTAATACAAAGAAAGGCCAAAAAGTAAGTAAGCATTGGAAATCCAATGACCTCTTTTTTACAGAAGGGGAAACCTCTCTGCCTTATTTAAGTGACTTGCCCAAGAACACATGGCTGATAAAATGGCAAAACTGGACTAGAAGGGAAGTCTCTTGGCTCTTACTAGGGTCAGCACTAGATTCTTGTTAGAGTCAAGAAATCCCTTGGCTCTTAACCCTAGGAACCTTTCCAAGAGCACACTCACTTTGAGAGGTATTGTGCCTTTGAAAAGACAATGTAGGCTATCTCAAAGAATACCAGTCTTTCAAGGGTTTTAGCTTAGTTCCACTGTTCCTGGGTAGGTTAAAAGCATTCTTGAGTACTTTATGCTTTGTGTTTTCCCTTCTTCTGATAGTCTGGAGATAGGAGAAAGAAAGGGGAAGAGCAAAATCACTGTTTTTTTCTTTTCTTTTCTTTTCTTTTCTTTTCTTTTCTTTTCTTTTCTTTTCTTTTCTTTTCTTTTCTTTTCTTTTCTTTTCTTTTCTTTTCTTTTCTTTTCTGAGGCAGGGAGGAGTCTTCTCTTCCATTCAAGACAAGTCCAGGATTCAGAATTAGTTGCTTTGTGTTTCTTGCTCTATTACATCCTGAACTTTTGTCTGTTTCCTCACCTGTAAAAGTGGGAATAATTATAGCAGCTCACTCCACAGTTGTAACCTTCATTGAAAAATGAATGATTATAAAGCTCTTTAGAAACTACAAGGCCCTATAGAAATTCTAAGCACTGAAGTCTTATTACCTCACTGGGTGTGATAAAGTAAAAAAGGGGTTTAATGGTTTAATGTAAGCAAATTTAAATTCCTGGATGAAAGGTGTGAGAGAAGTTCAAAGTTATTTTATTGTTATTAATAATAGGTGATGCACCCTCTTCTTCTAATCAGGATACATTTTTTGGATTAAAGGGAATGTAATTTCTCCAACTAACTTTTATCTACAAAGTGTTGAAACATTCCTTCTGTTTTATGGATAGGGAGAATTGAATGGCAGCAAACACCCCCTTCCCCTTTATAAAAATAAACTCTTTTTTTAAAGGAGATGAGAGAAGAATAGCTTATAGCTTAGCTATTGAAAATGTCATTTCCATGGGTCTGCTTTCACAATTTTATTTCTTAGTCTGGGGAAAAGTTCCATAGCTACTTGAGCCATCTGGCCCTGTCTTTGCAGATGTCCATAGGAAGATTCTCTTTCATCTATGCTGGAAGGACCTGGGACTCCTCTTCACATATTTTTCCCCCTGTGCCTCAATTTCATTTCGACTTGAATTCACAGTAAAAGTCTCAGCAAGTCAATAAAGGAATGCGCATGCTAGGCACACAAAAAAAATTCCTCTTTTTGTTTGAAAAATAATCATAATCTTATGTATGGAGTGTTTAAGTTTACAAAGCAAGTTCATGACAAGAATTTTGTGAGATAGGATTAGTATTTGATTTCTCCATCTTACAGATAAGGACATAGCCTCAAAAAGGTGATGGGACTTGCCCCTTGTAGTAACAGGAGGAGCAGGAATTCCAACTCAGGTCATCAGACTTTAAGGCCAACCCTTTTCCCACTACATTACTCAATGTGGTTGAGAAAGCAAAATGGAATTTTTATGCCAGTTGCTCTGGCTTACCTTTGATAAATAGAAACTTCCTGTGTCTGAATCCATGTGAAGATAGGGAATTGGCATAAATCCTGGACAAAAGTGTGAAGTGGGCAATTTTTTTATCTTCAGGTGCTCATCATCCCAGTTTCATAGCTTTATCCTCAGTAGAGTTCTTTTCCTTCCTTTTAAGGCTCAGGGTAGTCTTGATTTCTACCAAAGTTTGCTCTTAAAGCTAAAGTTTGCCCTTTGATGTCCTTCAGTACACAGTGTACACCAGTGCTTTAACAAATATTTGGTGATGAATTATGAATTATGGATGAATTCATTCTCTTCATGGATCTCAAATGATCTACTTTTCTTCCTGTGCAACTCTTGTTCATACCCTCACACAAGTCCTCCATAGGGGCTCCATCCAACCTAAGGGAGGCCTTTTTATATGTCTTTTAACATTGTGTGGGTACCAATGTAGTACTTAGGCTGCATGTGATAGCCATGATGATAGTGTTTTTGGTTTTGCCTGTGTGAGTTTTTTAGATCAAACTCTTTGTTTGCTGGTCTTATTTAGGCAACTATGTAGTAGGTCTTTCTGGGACTTTATGTACTCAGCACAATGTCATCCACAAATAAGCAAGTTTCAACAAGTTTTGAGAATATCTCTCCAATTTGTAGTCTGCACAGGATCTCATTCATAACACTGGCAAAACCTGGACTGGTTGACTCATTATCTTTCCCCTCAAACCACTCTCTCTTCCAATCATCCCTATTACTGCTGATCCTTCACAAACTTGATGTCCTCAAATCCTGAAATAAGCATAGGAGAGACCTTGTTGGAGGAGGGTCTTTAAGCCCTCATTTGATTCTATCAAGTCAAATATTTTTTTAAAAAATCAAGAAAACAGTGATTATAATGAGATCTTGCATTTTCAGCACTTTTCAGTGGATTGTATGACTATTAAGATGTGATTTGCTCTAGAATATAATTTCTGAAAGCCTTGTTTTCTCATATTTTTGTGAATGATACCCTTCATATATATGTAGAAACATTCTTCTAAAGATTGTATAGAGTTTCAAAAGTAAGCATGTGGTTTGGAATTCTTGATACTTATTTATGTTTTCCAGTAGGAATATTTTCCATTTTTTCTATTTTTTTTATATCTTCTCATTAAAATATTTTGAGAATCCATCCCTCAAGATACTCAGAGTTGTATCATAACTAGCATGGGTTTTCTATATATATAGTTGATATAGTTCAGTTTCTCTTCCTGTTGCTCATTTTTTCTAGTGCTATTTCCACTTTTTATAAAGCATATCAGAGTCTGTGAAGATAAAGTCCAAATCTGATGGTTTCATTGTCATTGACAAAGGAAAAAGTTTATTACAGAAATAATTATACAGTTGCTTTATTGTTTTGGACTTTTAAAAAATGTTCTGATTTTATTGTTTAATGCTCTTGGGATTGGGTCTTACCAAGCTTTCTCTAAACCTATTTTTCTCCCTCAATTGCCATTTGATGGGGGTAAGGGGTACTAATGCCTATAATCTTCTACTCTTCTATGAGATATTAGAAGTGACTGTTTCTAGGGGGCAGCTAGGTGATACAGTGGCACAGGTCCTGAAGTCAGGAGAACCTGAGTTCAAATCTGGCCTCAGACCAAATACTTGACACTTACTAGGTGTGTGACTCTGGCAAGTGACTTAACCCCAATTGCTTAAAAAAATTAAAAAAAAAGACTGTTTCTAAATGAGTGTTGCCTTCAACTGCCACATCTCTTTTCTTGGCAATGAGGTCAAGAGATTGCTGTCCAAGGAAGTTCTGAGCTTTTTAGGCCTCCTCATTGTGGCAATTGCTTTATCTTAGTTAAACCTCTATAGGACATCTGGGCAGTCCAATGCTGATGTCTTTTCCTTGTCTCATTTCCCATTTTTCAGGTTCAGTAGTTTGTTTGAACAGGTCAGGTTAGAGCTGAAAAGAGTACTTAAATTCCTTGTCTTATCTTTTATTTGTATTTTGGTGTTGATTTTTACTTTCATAGATATGACCTATTGAGCCTGGCTGAACAGGGCAGTTCATTTGGAAATGACTGTACCTTTGGTAGCCTGTCATTTCCTGTCCAGATACCAGCAATTTCACATTTAGCACTTTCCACTTCAGTATAAATAACTGATAATAACTTTAAGCATTCCTTCCTCTATAGGAATATCATTCAATTAGTAAATATTAACTGAAGGCCTGCTAGGTGCTATAAGAATATAATTCAAGCACCTTTATTTCCAGGAGTATAGGTTTTAATTGGGGGAGATGGATATGATACATATGCATGTGTAAGCACATATGTTAAATAGTAATACAAGAATTAGATAATATTATAAGAGCTGCCTTCACTCAGTATGACTAAATCAAATAAATGATATGAACAGTGAATGCTTTGAGGCTAGCATATTCCTTTGCTCATAGTTGGTGATAAGTAAATATTTGTCTCATGAATGAATTACTTTATAGGAAGGAGATTACTGTGAATTAGAGTAGTGAAGGCTTGATTAGGATTTGAAAGATAGGATTTAGGAAGGGAGAGGGGTAGAAGGAACATATTCCAAACCAGGAGAAGAGTATAAGACCAATATTAGCATAAAAATATAATTTTTGAGAAAAGTAAATAGACCAGTAGGTTAGGGATAAAGATTTGGGGTAAGGAAATAGTGAAAATAAGATTATAAATAGAGGTTAGGGTCAGATTTCAGAGTCTTTAATGTCAAGTTAATCAATCTGTTAATAAACATTTATTAAGAGCTATGATAGACAATATGCATTGGAGATCCAAAAAAGAAAAAAGAAATGAAATGAAAAGAAAAAGAAAGAAAGGAAATAAAACAATTCCTGCTTTCAAGCATCTTACATTTCATTGGGAGAGATAACGGGCACATAAGTATCTGAATGAAAATGCATTAAGGGCTTACTGTGTGCCAGGCAGTAAACTAAGCTTTGTTCATAATACAAAAATACAAAAAGCCAAATAGTATGGAGTGCGTCTAGATAAACCCTATGCCTGGATAGGTTTGGATCTGATTAGCTCTTATCACACAGAAACATGGCATCTTCAGGTGGGTGGTAGAGTGCCTAGCCAAAGGTGGATGACCTATATGTAAAATATATATGAAAAAATATAAAGTGATTTTGGGGGAGTGGGATGGAGAAGACAGTCACAGCTAGGTAGATCAGCAGGCTTCATATAGAAGATAACATGAACTAAATTTTGAAGAGGACTAGAGATTCTAAAAGGTAAGAGAGGTAAGGAATGAATATATTGTAGGCAAAGGGTATAAGTCATACAGAAGCACAGAGATGGGAAGGACAACAAGTACAATTTGATTGGATCATGGATTGTGTATGGAGTGGAATGATATAAGATAAGAAAAGTAGGTTGAAGTGAGGTTGAGAAAGACTTTAATTAACAAATGAGTTTTTAATGTAATGCTAGTAGCATTTAGGAGCCATTGGAGTTTACAGAGCAGGGAGGTGACATGATCTGCCTTCCAGCCATGTGGAGGATGAATTTGAGTGGAGAGAGCAATTTAGATGCTATTGCAATAGCCTAGGCAAGAGCTGATAAGATGGGGGTCTGAACTATGGTAGTCTTATAAAGAGAAAAGAGGATGGATAAAAGAAATGTTGTAGAGATAGAATCAGAAAGACTTGGCAATTGATGAGATACATGGGATGAGGAAGAATGAGGATTAGAGGATGATTCTGAAGGGGGTAAACTTGGATGACTGGAAGGATTGATGGTGCCCTTGACAGAATGATGGATTCTGTTTTTGACAAATTCAGCTTGAAATGCTGATGGAAAATCTGGTATGCACTTTAACCTATGAGTAATGGAAAACCATTTAAGATTTTTGAGCAGTATAGCAACATGATGAAGACCATTTTTAAATATTAGTGTTGCCTATAGTCACATAGCTAGTATATGTCAGAGGAAGGGATTTAAATTAATGGCTTCTGATGCAAAGTTCAGTGCTCTGTCTACTATACTGCACTGTTCTTAACAACAGCACAACTAATTGACATTCACATAGTATTTTAAGGTTTGTATTTCATTGAATTTTTAACTTTATTTTTCAATTAACTGACATTTATGTTCTTTCCCTCCCATGATTTAAAAAAAAAGAGTCTGTAACAAACTCTTTTAACAAATATGCAAAGTCAAGAAAAGCAATTTATCATATTGTCAACATTCAAGAAATACGTGTTTCATTCTTGACTCCATCACCTCTCTGTCAGAAGGTGGGTAGCATAGCTCATCATAAGTCCTCTGGAATCATGGTAGGTGATTTCATTGACCTGAATGTAGCTGTTTATCCTTATAATGTTGTTATACAAATTGTTCTCTTGTTTCTGTTGACCTCATTCTGTATCAGTTCATACTAGTCTTCCCAGTCTTATCCATATCATCATTTTTACAGTATAGTTCAGTATAATAGTCCTTCACTATATTTAATTGTTTGGCCTCCCTTCCTTCCTTCCATCTTTCCTTCCTTCTATCTTTCCTTCCTTTCCTCCTTCCTTCTGTCTTTCCTTCCCCACTCCTTCTACCTTTTCTTTCTTCTTTTCTTCTCTCTTTCCTTCCTTCCTTCCCTCCCTCCCTTATTCCTTCCTCCTTTTTTCCTTCATCATGAGGTTGGCCACAGGATGGTAAATTTCATGGCCACAGCAACTTTCCAGGACTGACGAATAGTGGGGTCAGTATCTATGTGATCTGGAAGAGTATACACACAGATCCTACAAGTTACCTGGAAACTCTCCTTTGAAAATCATCTGGACTGTATTTTGGGATGCTATTTTTGTCCATATCTTTAATCCAAGTAAATACGTTAGGTATTTAAGTATATACGTGCTTTTTACTTGCCTCTCTACTACCATGCACTGAGTCTCAAACAATCCATAGAGTACAAATCTTACACAGTTCCAAATTTATAGGCAGAAATAAAAAATTGCCTCCAAATCTAGGTTGACAATTTAACAGACAAAAGACATTTTACAAAACTTATCAGTTATCATTTTCTTAATACTTAAAAATAACTTGTTCTAACCCATACAAAGAGGGTTTAAAAAAAAGAAAACTGGAAAAAAATAACCAAGAAACTTAGAGAAGCAGGAAAAAAATAGAGGTTAACTTTTAAGAGAAATTTTAATCCCAACCTAGCTCCCAAAACATATGTAATTTTCCTCACAGGGATTAAAGACCAGAGATGAACTAAAGCCAAATCCTCACTCTCAGGTGAAATTTTTTCTATGATTTTCCTTTAGCCAAGGCCAATTGATTCAATTGGAAATTGGGCAACCCTTCTCTAGGTTTCCCTTTTCACACAGGAGCCATAAGTAGATCTCCAGACAAAAAATTTATTCTAGGTTCCTGTACTCTGGGCATCTGGGCATTCTCCCAGTTGCATGGGGTAATCCAAAAAGAGTTCCAAACTTACCTCAGTATAACACAACCACGCTCAGTTTAAAAGGAAAGAAAACAGGGTTAGGGAAGCCCAGAACACATGGTGCCCTCCTAAAAGGGATTAAGCACTCAAAGTTGATTTGAGTTAGATCCTAAAAACCAACTGATGTCCCTCAAGTCTTGAGTAGAGGCCAGAGACACTGCTTGCCTGAGGCCATAGAGACCTGCATTAGTAACCCTGGGTCTGTACCCAGCCACTCAACTTTGCCCAGATGTCCCTAGTACAGCAATCTGACTAATCAGGTTTTCTAGGGGAAGAGTGAGGAAGGGTGAGGGAGGGGAGCAGGGAGGGCAAAGCTGAGAGGAGTTTGGAGGAAGAAGCCAATGATAAATGTGAATTTTTCAGTCTAGGTGATGAAGATATAAAAAGAAATAGAAGTTTGAGAGGAAAACTAGTTTATAGGAGTAAATAATGATTTTTAGAGACATAATGAATTAGAGATAATTCTAAAGAATTAGATATAATTAGAATTATCTAAAGTCAATACAGGATATGCCCAAATTAAGGGACAAAGTTGTCCTCTGAAATTGAAACTAATAAGAAATAATATAAAATATGAATACTGAGTGCAAGGATAAAAGTCTATAACTCACTTAGAGAGAAGGAAGAAAACATTTCTAATCGTGACATGTTGAATCATTTTAATGCAGATATTTAAGGAAACTTTCTGGAGGGACATAGATTGGTGATTTTATATGAACATCAGAAATGACACATAGGAATGTATCACCATCTCATCTATCTAGCCCAATATTTGTTTCTGACAACGATACCAAGAAAGCTTTTATATGAAAGTATGCTAATTGCTCTTCATGATATCCTCCTCAAAGGGTAGAGAGACAAATGAAAAAAATATTTAATGC